>NC_092050.1:1252949-2505898 GCF_003086295.3 Arachis hypogaea | reverse complement strand
CTATTTTCTTTTTTTTTTTTGGTTACCATAATATCTTCCAACTCGACAGATGAAGGACTATTCTATCGCAAATCAGAACTCTATTTAATAATAATTTATTATTACTAACCAAAAATTATTACATACACAAGACGAGATTCTAATACCATAATATCGTATGTGTGAAAATCTTCGATACAAATGCTAACTTGTGATTAATTAACAAATATTTTGAAAATCATTACTTTTAAAATAAATACTAAAATTAATCATTAAAATTAATCATTAGTATATAATATATATTAAAAATATAAAATATATATATTAAAAATAAATTAAGTTATATATATAAATATTTAATAATTATTTTTTTATGCATATATATACACACATGGTATTTTTTATTTTTCTCTCTCTTTTGTTTCTCTTTACTTATTTATTGGCTATATGTGATTACGATTATTTTATCTCTCTCTTAATCTGTGCATATCAGGTTTATTTTGTGTCTTCACTATAATCTATCTGCAAGTTAGAGATAAGAGAGATAGGTTAGTTGATCTCTTCAATCCTTATTTATTCAGTCACAGTTCAAGACCTAAGTAATTCAATTCACGAGTTAATAAAATTTTTTTAATTAGTCTATTAATTTTTATAATTTTATTAAATTTAAAATTAAATTTTATTATTAAAAAATTTATAATTCAATTTTTATATTAAATACAAGTTTTTAATTAAATCTCTTTTAAATTTTATTTTTTAAAAAATGTGAAATATTATTGGCGTATTTGTTTTTGTATATGATATAAGATAGATTGTAGAATAATGTTATAGAAACAAATGTCTAATATTATTGTAATTTTTATTTATAAAAGAAAATTTCTTACAAAAATCTAATTAAAATATTTTATTTAACATAAAAACTCAGTTACAAAATTTTAAACTAAGACTAATAAAAAATTTGATAAACTATAACGATTAACAAAATAATTAAAATTAAAAATATAATTTAGCAGAATTTAAAATAAAAAAAACAATCTTGTTGTTTTTTCGCAACATTTTTACCAAGGTTAAGCGGTTGATCTAATTTATTATTTTTTTAGGAAAAATTTAATTCTCCAAAGTTTCATCAAACTACATAGAATTATAATTCTTAAATTGAACACATTAGTCATTTTATAATAAATTAGGTCAACCTGCTCTGCCTCATGTTTAACCTAACCCATGTTAGGTTGAATAGATTAATTACATTGACAAATTGACCCTTTTACCAACTTTGCATGTCAGGTTGCGCATTTGATATTATATAGGGAAAACATTCATTTAGCAATTATTTTATATGAGTATGAATTAAATATGTAATATTTTATTTTACTTTTTTTTATGAAAATCAAGTATTTAAAAAAAATAAATTCAACATGATTGGAGAATCTATTTTTTTTATAACATATGTAAATTAGGTTTAATATTTAAGTTAAAACACCTTTTGTTACGGTGGGTAACCGGAGATTAATAGAATGGATGGCGTTGGTTGGCCCAATTGTCTGCAGAGGGTGGCTTTCGAGTAGGTTCGCTCGCAGGAGCCTCCTTCCGACTTGTGTACGTGAGCGAATGGGGCGTGGTACCTGCAAAGACACTCCGATGCCTAAGTTAGCAAGGGTGTTAGCAGGTCTAGAGAGTATTGGGCTTACAGATACCCGAGGAGTGTCAGTGTATTTATAGTGGTGAGCCAATAACCACCGTTGGAGTAGTGCCATATCTTTAGGGTGTTAACCGTCCCATTATCTTAGGGAGGTTAAGATATGGCTTGATGAAGCGGTTGGAGAGATTTTAGGGGCGGTTACTCATTTGAATGAGTGTTTATCTGCCAGCTAATCTCGTGCCCGACTTCTTTAAGACGAATCGTAGTCAACACCGACTTCTTGACAACAGGTCGGTGCGTAGTAAGGCTCAATCCTCTGGACTAAGCCTTTCTTTTGGACCTGGGCCTTTATTATTGGGCCAGGGTATTAACAGTGCCCCTACTTGAGCCCAAGATCTCTTTAGGGCTTGGGTTCAAGTATTTAACTCGGGTTCGTAGCCGACTTTCTTGGAGGAAACACGGGTTTTTAAACCGATGTGATTTTCGCGACCTTTTGTTTCTGACAGTTACGTCTATTCAAGCGTCGTGTCCGTTAGGGTTGCACTTAGGGATTGATGGCTTTGGTAACGGTGCACTCTCATTAATGACTGCTCCGTTTTTACCATTATGCCCCTTAGCATGTTTATAAATACTTTCCCTCTCTTTCATTTTTCCGTTTCTGCAATCTTTCAAATTTCTTCTTTCTTTGTTCGTGCTGCATCCTTTCGTTTGGAGACTTCTGCTTCTTCCAACCTTCACTTTCGGATAAAGGTTAGCTTTTCTTCTTTCACGACATGCCTTGCGTTTGCATGCTTTTGTTTTGTGGGTAAATAGGTTGGTCTGTAGATTTTGGCTTTGTATCTCCTCCCTTTAGAGACCGTGTTTTTTTATTTTTCTTTTCTTTTTTCTTTTTGTAGGTTTCTGTCACCTTTCATAAGAAAAAAGAAAATGGCTTCTGTAGATGTTCTTTCTCAGTGGGTTGATGTCACGGTCCTAGGGGAGGAACCCTTGGTCGACGCTGAGTTTATTACTCATCTTCGTACTCACCACAGGATTTGTACTTCGGAGGAAGACGAGCCAAAATATGAGTTGGTAATCCCGGGTCCGGAAGACCGGGTTTGTTTTGGGAGGGCCAATGAGGCGGCCCCTCATTTTTTCTTTATGTATGAATGTATGATCACCCGTCTGGGTGTTTTTCTTCCTTTTTCGGATTTTGAAATATCTGTTTTGCACCACTGTCGAGTTGCCCCTACCCAACTTCACCCCAATTCTTGGGGTTTTCTGAAAATTTATCAATTTATTAGTCACGCTTTGGACTTTTCGACCTCTTTGAGGATTTTCTTCTTTCTTTTTCACATGACTAAGCCCTTTAGTGGGCTAAATAATAAGCAGCAATGGGTGTCTTTCCGAGCCATACAAGGTCGGAGAATTTTCACCCTTTTTGACGAATCCTTCCATGACTTCAAAAATTATTTTTTCAAAGTGCAAGCCGTAGAGGGTCACCACCCCTTTTTCCTGGATGAGAATTCTTCCCCTCGCTTTCCCTTTTATTGGTTGGAGGCCTCCCCTTGTGAAAAGTATGGTCTAGACGACCTGGACGAGGTGGAGGCGGCCATTGTGGGGTTTTTCCGAGAAGTGTGGGGGAGGGCCCCATACTTGGACACTAGGAAATTCCTCCAGGGATCGCCGACCTTTGTTCAGTCGCAACTAGGTAGTGTATGCATTTCTTATTTCCGACTTGCATTTGCCGACTTTAGGGTTTGCCGACTTATAGTTTTTTCTATTTGTTTCTTTTGCAGACATGGCAAGGAAGAGTGCTTAGGAATCTTACCAGAGAGTTCAGGAGGCTAAAGCAAAATCCCGGGCCAGGGCTGGCGGTGCCAGGGCGATCATCTCTCCTCCTCCTCCTCCTCCTCCTCCTCCTCCTCAGAACGTGGGGACTCCCTCTCAGCCCATTGTGATTTCTTCTTCAACCTTGTCTCGGTCACTCCCTTCCGCCCGACTTCTTCCTGAGCCAGAGAAGAAGAAGCGCAAGACTTTAGAGTCTGGATCTTCTTTTGATGGTGGGGTTAAGGCGGATGCTCTTGCATTCGTCCGAAAGAACATCTATTCTCATATAGGTATGGATGATGTTTCTGTTCGAAACCACCTCACCATTCTGGCTGAGGAGAGTTTTAGGGCGGCGGGTGTTTGTGGCAAGCTTTTGGATATCTTTGAGAAGACTCCTCTCAGCTCTTTGGGGGTAACCTCGAAGGTTGAGGAGTTGGAGGGGAGGCTTCTTTCTTACCAGGACCATGAGAGGGAGTTGAAGGAGGAGGTAGCTAAGCTGAGGGCGGAGAGAGATAGCCTTCGAAAGAAGGAGAGCAAGCTGCGGGCCCAATGCAATATGGAAGCGAGTTTGAGGAAGACAGCACAGGAGAGTTATCAGAGTTTATTTCAAGATCTTGTGTCTGTGAAGAAGGATTTGCTGAATTCTCGAAATGCGTATGCCGAGTTGGAAGACTCTATCGCTGATGGTGCCGAGGAGTCATGGAGGATTTTCCTGGAGCAAGTCAGAGTTATTGCTCCCGGCTTGGATCTTTCTCCTTTACATCCTGATAAAGTTGTCATTGACGGTGCTATCGTGGATCCTCCTGCCCCCGTTATTGTTTCCGAGTCAGAATTGAAGACTCGGGGGCAGAGGATTATTGAGTCCCCTCCTCGTTCTAAGGACGCTCCGAGTTCTTGAGTTATTCCTCCGACTTCCTCTTCATCTCCTGTGGATGCTTCTCTTCCCTGTCCTGGTGGCGCTCCTCCTGATTCTGGTAGTGGTGATCCGTCTACTCCTCTGCAGAAATGATTTTTTATGGCTATATGGGGGCTCGGCTTGTGAGTCCCCCCTTTTTTAAACTTTTATATGTTGTTTGGTGACGTTTGAACAATTTCTTTCGGCCTTTTAAGGCCGTAAACAAAATATTTTCGCAAGTGCCCTTTTTGAATAAGGGTTTTTTAAATTAACATAATAAATACCCTTTTTTGGATAAGGGTTTAAGTTACCTTACGCGTGTATGCTTTTCTGATTTTTCAAAGTCCTCTTGATCTTTTTCGAAAACTTTTTCCATTGGCTCGTCTGCTTTTACGAGCCTTTTTGTTTAAGGACTTTTTTGGGAGCCTTTAAACTTTTTCCTAAGTTTTTCAATCTCTTTTTGTTATTCCTTACACCCAACCATATTTTATGGGGTTCTCATGACTTAGGTTATTTTTGCGATGCGTTTTATTCTGCTTGGTTTTTCACTCCGACTTCTGAGTCGAAGTGTTTTCGAGCTTCTCTACTCGGAGTCTTGTTTCGACTTACGAGTCGAGTTGTTTCCGAGTTGTTTACGATCGGCTTATATAACCTCTTTACGCCGACTTGTACCTCGTCGTTTTATCCTGACGACCATCTAGGTCGGTTCATGGGATTTTCACGTTTTGTCGAGCTTAAGTCGGCGCGTTTCGTAGAAAGATTTATAAAAATAAAAAGGAGTTTATAAGAGATATTATGGATGAAAAAGATCTTTATTAATTGGGGAGGCACCTTCTTGCTACTAAGGGTTTTAATAGCCTATTTTCCCTTAGCCTCTACTATGATGCCTCATTAAAAACCCTTCTCCAGAAAAAACCCTTTAATTTTTGGGAAAAAATCATGAAGTTGGGAAAAGAGTACATCAGGGAGTAGAGTTCGCTTTTAACTGTAGTACCTTTTCACATTACAAGCATGCCACGACCTTGGTAACTCAGTGCCGTTCAGGTCGGTTACTTTATAATAACCCTTTCCTAAAACTTCGTTGATTTTGTATGGTCCCTTCCAATTTGCGGCGAGCTTTCCTTCTCCTGATTTGTTGACTCCAATGTCGTTTCTGATTAAGACCAAGTCGTCCGCGGCGAATGTTCTTCGAATGACTTTTTTGTTGTATCTTGTGGTCATCCTTTGTTTCAATGCCGCTTCTCTTATTTGGGCATCTTCTCGGACCTCGGGGAGCAAGTCGAGCTCCTCTTTGTGTCCCCGTACGTTTCCGATCTCATCGTGGAGAATTACCCTTGGGCTTTGCTCATTGATTTCTATTGGTATCATGGCTTCTACGCCGTAAACTAGTCGGAAAGGTATTTCTCCCGTGGCGGATTGGGGGGTTGTCCTGTAAGCCCATAGCACTTGAGGGAGCTCTTCTGCCCAAGCTCCTTTTGCTTCTTGCAATCTCTTCTTTAGCCCTGCCAGTATGACTTTATTGGCTGCCTCGGCTTGCCCATTGGCTTGTGGGTGCTCCACCGAGGTGAACTGGTGTTTGATTTTCATACTGGCTACTAAGCTTCTGAAGGTAGCGTCGGTGAATTGGGTTCCATTATCTGTAGTAATGGAGTAAGGTATCCCATATCTTGTGATGATATTTTTGTAGAGGAACCTGCGACTTCTTTGAGCGGTGATGGTGGCCAATGGTTCTGCTTCTATCCACTTTGTGAAGTAATCTATTCCCACGATCAGGTATTTGACTTGTCCTGGCGCTTGGGGAAAAGGACCTAACAAATCCATTCCCCATTTTGTAAAAGGCCATGGAGAAGTGATACTGATGAGCTCTTCTGGTGGAGCCACGTGGAAATTTGCATGCATCTGACATGGTTGGCACTTTCTCACAAATTCTGTGGCATCTTTCTGCAAAGGTCGGCCAATAGAATCCAGCTCGGATTACTTTTCTGGCTAGCGACCTTGCTCCGAGATGATTTCCGCAGATCCCACTATGTACTTCCTCCAGTACCTCGGTGGTTCTTGAGGTTGGAACACACTTTAACAATGGTGTTGATATCCCCCTTCTGTAGAGAATATTTTTCACCAAGGTGTAGTGTTGTGCTTCCCTTCGGATCTTTTTAGCTTCTTTCTCCTCCTTAGGGAGGATGTCGAATTTCATGTATTCGATTAGGGGATTCATCCATCCGAGGTTTAGACCGGTTACCTCAAGTACTTCTTGCTTGTCTTCTGTTTTTGCTACTGAGGGTTCTTGGAGGGTTTCTTGAATCAGGCTTCTGTTGTTCCCTCCTGGTTTGGTACTTGCTAACTTGGACAGGGCGTCTGCTCTGCTGTTTAAATCCCGAGTTATGTGTTTAACCTCGGTATCTGCAAATTGCCCAAGGTACTCCAAAGTTTTTTCCAAGTACTTCTTCATATTTGGGTCCTTTGCCTGATATTCTCCACTTATCTGGGAGGTCACCACCTGTGAGTCGCTGTATATCATCACCTTTGTAGCACCGACTTCTTCTGCCAACTTTAGTCCGGCGATCAAGGCTTCATATTCTCCCTGATTATTTGAAGCCGGAAATTCAAATTTTAAGGAAACCTCTATCTGGGTTCCTCTTTCATCTACCAATATTATGCCTGCGCCGCTTCCCGTTTTGTTGGAGGATCCATCTACATAGAGTTCCCATGTAGTTGGTTTTTCCTCCTGATCCCCTGCGTATTCTGCAACGAAGTCAGCGAGGCATTGAGCTTTGATCACCGTCCGAGTTTCATATCTTAAGTCGAACTCGGAGAGCTCTATTGCTCATTAAACCTCCCTGCAACATCCGTCTTTTGGAGGATTTGCTTCATGGGTTGGTTTGTACGGACTCTTATTGTGTGAGCTTGAAAGTAAGGCCGTAGCCTTCGTGAGGCTACTACTAAGGAGTAGGCAAACTTTTCTAGTTTGTGGTACCTTAGTTCTGGGCCTTGTAGAACTTTACTGATGAAGTAGACTGGATGTTGTCCGACCTCGTCTTCTTTTATCAGGGCTGATGAGACAGCCTTGTTTGCTACGGATAAGTACAGGACGAGGTCTTTCCCAGGTACTGGTCGGGTTAGGATAGGAGGTTGGCTTAAAAACTTTTAGAACTCCTGGAACGCCTCCTCGCATTCAGGAGTCCATTCGAACTGGCATCCCTTTCTTAATAGAGAAAATAGTGGAAGGGATTTTAGTGCTGATCCTGCCAAAAATCTAGAGAGGCTGCAAGTCGGCCATTGAGCTGCTGGACTTCCCTCAAACAAGTCGGACTTTTCATTTCTAGGATGGCTCTACACTTGTCGGGATTGGCTTCAATCCCTCTTTGTGTTAGCATAAACCCTAGAAATTTCCCTGCCTCTACCGCGAAGGCACACTTTGCGGGATTTAATCTCATCCCGTGCAGCCTTATGGTATCAAAGACTTGCGAGAGATCTGACAGGAGGTCGATTTCCTTCTTAGTTTTTACCAGCATGTCGTCGACGTATACTTCCATTAGGGTCCCTAGGTGAGGGAAAAACACTTTATTCATCAACCTTTGATATGTGGCTCCTGCATTCTTCAATCCGAATGGCATGACCACGTAGCAGAAGTTAGCTCTGGGTGTGATGAATGATGTTTTATCCTGGTCTGGCTCATACATCGGGATTTGATTATATCCCGAGTAGGCGTCCATAAACGATAAGTATTGGTACCCCGAGCTGGAATCCACTAGGGTATCAATACTTGGTAGGGGATAAGGGTCCTTAGGACATGCCTTATTTAAGTCGGTATAGTCGACACACATTCTCCATTTGCCATTCTGTTTTTTGACCAGCACTACATTGGCTAGCCATGTTGGGTACTTGACTTCTCTGATGAAGCCAGCTTCCAGAAGCGCCTGTACTTGTTCTTCTACTATTAGGGCTCGTTCTGGCCCGAGCTTGCGTCTTCTTTGTTGTACAGGTCGGGACCCTGGATAAACCGAGAGCTTGTGGGACATGAGCTCAGGGTCAATCCCAGGCATGTCAGAGGCCTTCCAGGCGAAGAGGTCGGAATTGTCTCTTAGGAGTTTAGCCAACCCTTGTTTTAGAGTTTCCCCTAGGTTGGCTTCTATATAAGTGTTTTTCCCTTCCTCTTTACCGACCTGTATCTCCTCGGTTTTTCCTCCCGGTTGTGGTCGCAGCTCTTCTCTGGCCCTTGCGCCACCGAGCTCTATTGTGTGAACTTCTCTGTTCTTTCCTCTCAGATTTAGGCTTTCATTGTAGCATTTCCTTGCCAATTTTTGGTCTCTCCTTACCGTTGCTATCCCCGCTGAGGTCGGGAATTTCATGCAGAGGTGGGGAGTGGATACCACAGCTCCGAGCCGATTAAGGGTAGCTCTGCCGATTAAAGCATTATATGCTGATCCCACGTCGATGACTATGAAGTCTATGCTCAGAGTCTTTGATTTTTCCCCTTTTCCAAAAGTGGTGTGAAGGGGCAAAAATCCTAGTGGTTTTATTGGCGTGTCCCCTAATCCGTATAGGGTGTCGGGATAGGCTCTTAACTCTTTCTCATCTAACCCTAGCTTGTCAAAAGCAGGCTTGAAAAGAATGTCCGCCGAGCTTCCTTGGTCTACTAGGGTTCTGTGGAGATGGGCATTTGCTAGGATCATAGTTATTACCACTAGATCGTCGTGTCCAGGGATTATTCCTTGCCCATCTTCTTTTGTTAATGAAATGGTAGGAAGGTCGGGTGACTCCTCCCCGACCTGGTAGACTCTTTTGAGATGTCTTTTGCGAGAGGATTTGGTAAGTCCCCCTCCCGCAAATCCTCCTGAGATCATATGGATATGCCTCTCTGGAGTCTGCGGTGGTGGGTCTCTTCTATCCATATCATCTCGCTTTCTCTTTCCATGACTGTCCGACCTTTCTATGAGATATCTATCAAGTCGACCTTCTCTAGTTAGCTTTTCTATCACATTCTTGAGGTCGTAGCAGTCGTTTGTGGAGTGACCATATATTTTATCTTACTCACAGTAATCGCTGCGGCTTCCCCCTTTTTTATTTTTAATGGGTCTAGGGGGTGGCAGTCTCTCAGTGTTGCAAATCTCTCTGTATACATCCACTATGGAAACTTTCAGAGGAGTATAAGAGTGATATTTTCTTGGCCTCTCGAGACCGAGTTCTTCCTTTTTCTTGGTTTCTCTCTCCCTCTCTTTTGTTGAGGGAGGGGGCCCAGGTCGCCAACTCAGGTCTCTTAACTTGGCGTTTTCCTCCATATTGATGTACTTTTCAGCTCTTTCCTGTACATCACTTAGAGAAACGGGATGTCTTTTAGATATGGACTGCGAGAAGGGACCTTCTCTAAGTCCATTGACTAATCCCATTATGACTGTCTCTGTGGGCAAGTTTTGAATCTCCAAACATGCTTTGTTGAACCTTTCCATATAGGCTTGTAAAGATTCTCCGACCTCCTGTTTTATTCCCAGAAGGCTCGGTGCATGTTTCACTTTGTCTTTTTGGATTGAGAACCTCATCAAAAACTTCCTTGAGAGGTCTTCAAAGCTAGTAACCGACCTCGGGGGGAGGCTATCGAACCACTTCATCGCTGCTTTCGATAGAGTGGTCGGGAAGGCTTTGCATCGCGTAGCGTCGGAAGCATCAACTAGGTACATCCGACTTTTGAAGTTGCTCAGGTGGTGCTTTGGATCCATGGTTCTGTCGTAGAGGTCCATATCAGGGCTTTTGAAGTTCCTCGAAACTTTAGCCCTCATTATGTCCTCGCTAAAGGGATCCTCTCCACCTAACGGTGGCTCTTCTTGTTCGTCACGGGAGTTGCGGCTTTTGAGGGAGGATTCCAACTTTAAGAGTTTTCTTTCTAACTCTTTTCGTCGTTCCATCTCCTCTTTTAGGCTCTTTTCAGTTTCCTTTTGCCGCTCTCGCTCCTGCTCTAACTGCTCCAAGCGGCTGTGGACTAGTCCCATGAGTTCGGTTACATGGGGTGGTCCTTCTTTTTCTGACTCGCGCCCTTCTGAGGAGTTTACCTTTGGGTTTTTTACTCCGGAGGTGCCTTCCCTGTGTTGGTTATCGATTTCCGGGTGGAGGGTGAAATCCACGTCGTTATTGCCTGTGTCCAGATTCTCTTGTTCAGAATCTGTCTCCACATGGCCTTCTTCGTGGGATCTGTCCGCCATCGATGGATGATCTCTCGGGTCCCCGGCAACGGCGCCAATGTTACGGTGGGTAACCGGAGATTAATAGAATGGATGGCGTTGGTTGGCCCAATTGTCTGCAGAGGGTGGCTTTCGAGTAGGTTCGCTCGCAGGAGCCTCCTTCCGACTTGTGTACGTGAGTGAATGGGGGGTGGTACCTGCAAAGACACTCCGATGCCTAAGTTAGCAAGGGTGTTAGCAGGTCTAGAGAGTATTGGGCTTAGAGATACCCGAGGAGTGTCAGTGTATTTATAGTGGTGAGCCAATAACCACCGTTGGAGTAGTGCCATATCTTTAGGGTGTTAACCGTCCCATTATCTTAGGGAGGTTAAGATATGGCTTGATGAAGCGGTTGGAGAGATTTTAGGGGCGGTTACTCATTTGAATGAGTGTTTATCTGCCAGCTAATCTCGTGCCCGACTTCTTTAAGACGAATCGTAGTCAACACCGACTTCTTGACAACAGGTCGGTGCGTAGTAAGGCTCAATCCTCTGGACTAAGCCTTTCTTTTGGACCTGGGCCTTTATTATTGGGCCAGGGTATTAACACCTTTTATACAATTTATTGGAATAAACAAATTAAATAAGTTTTAGCAGTGGTAATCGAAACATATAGAATAAAAGATTAACATGCAATTCTATATATTTTTTTCTAAGCATTTATATGAAATATTTAAGAGAATATATTTGGGGATAGGGCATTTTATAAATATACCAAGCACTCAATGCAAAATCAAAGAAAAGAAAAAGTACAATTTTAAAGAAAGCTTACATATTCTGAGTTTCTGACGACAGGGATGTTTAACTAAACTGCTAGAAGATAATACTAAAAAATTACACCGAAAAAAAAAAAAGAAAAGATAATTATGAATTCGGTGGATATACATTCATTTGGCATAGGTGGGCCAAGTCCAACCAGGCGTAGCAGATCCTATAAGTATGGAAAAGGTGACTAAGTTTTTTGATATTAGAAATTTTGGTGTCCATTATTATTGATATTTTTTTTTGGTGACTACCATTATTATTGATATGATATTATTTGCTTTATTATTTACTGTTTTTTTTTAGTTTCTTGCATATTTCTTGGCACCGTAAGACTAAGACTAATTTATCATAAATTTAAACTTTATTTAAAAATTTATTATTAACTAATGTATTATTAATAAATTATATCATATCATATGTAGTATTTCTTATGAATTTTATAATGCCATTGCTTTTTTTTTGTCCTTAAGATAGTGTTTGGTGAAAAGATAAAAATTAAAAGACTAAGAGATAAAGATTAAAAAATAGAAATTAAAATAAATTTTAATATTTTATTTAGTATAAAATAAAAGGTAAAAATTGAAATAAAAATAAAGCTCTAATTTAATTTGCACAAAAGATAAAATTGAAATTAATTAATTGAAATGAGAGTATTTTAGATATAAAATATTATTAAAATTTTAGTCTGTGTCTATAAAAATTTTAATCTCCTGTGTTTTTTACTTTTTGAAAATACTGAAATACTAAAATTTTAAAGATAAAGACAAAAATTTTAATATCAGTCTCTAAGTCAATAAATATAATATTGAGTCTCAAACTTCTGTTCAATAACTCAAAACAAACGCTACCTAATAATGATGGTATATATGCACATACTAAGATCCAAAAAAAAGTTCCAACACCTACATTTGAAATAAAGTAGAAACAATATAAATACTGTTTAGAGACCATTTTAAATTCGTGTAACAATTAAAAAGAACCTTTGAAAACATGGTAGAGAAAATATATTTGTCTTTCTGCACCATTCTTATCCACAATAGATTTGATTAATTTTTGAAAGCTGTTATTCCCTTTGTCTACCTTTAGAAAATAATATTCATCTTATTTATTCGTATCTTCTTTCCTTATCTAAAACATCACACAGATTCCACATTTTAGGGGAAATATTACAAACTTTCTTTGAAAATGAAGTATGACATAAATGGATGCAGTTTACTTTCCTCAAAATCCGATATATAGTTAATGAGAAATGTTAGATAATAAGGTTGCTTTTTTTATTTTTGTTTTATATTTGAATTAATATTAGTTAATTATTTTTTTTAAACTAATTTTTTTTTCTGGGTGAAATTAAAGTATACTGGACTCATTCTGTTTATGTAGTTGAGAGAGCAAATTTTTTTTCGGAAACAGAAATAAAAGTAAAAAAAGTTTATATTTAAATATATTTATAGAAATACTTTTTATTAAAATTAAAATAGTCAACTATTTAAATATGACAAATATATAAGTTTTTTTATATAGATTTACAATTATCGTCGTGAAGAAAAAACACCATTGTACATAACAAGATATTGTTAAAAAATAAAAAGTATAATTATTTTTTTATGTATTTACTTTCTGGTATAAGACAAAATAATTACATAAATTTTTAATATACTATATTAAGTTATCTTTTTAATTATATTTTATTAAGAATATTTTATTTTAATGAGAAATAATAAGTCTGTTTTACAGTCTTGGACGCTAATAGGGATGTCAAATTCTCAGGAGGCGAGAATTTTCGCGGGGACCGCCCCGAATGAGGCCCCAATGGTGAAGACCCGATAATTTCTCAAATTCTTGAACTTACTTAATAATTCTTACTTTATTTTTAATATAGGAGTTTTTTTAGTAATTTCACTCATTGGAAAACTCTTACCCTATTGTTCAAGATTTTATTTTATGGATTATTATTTGTTATGTTATATTTCTGGACTTATAATTTTGAATAAGATATGTTTGTTTGTAATAATATTTTGTAATTTGTTTTTTGGTTTTTTTATATTTTTTATTATAATTTCCATATGAATGTTAAACATAGAGAGATAGGGAATGGGGCCCCGCGGGGAACGCGGGGAAGGCGGGAATCGGGGATTAATTCTGGGGGCGGAGACGGGGAGCAGGGAGACATCCCCCGCCCCCGCCCCGCCCGACCCCACCCTATTGACATCCTTAGACGCTAAGCTCTCTTTCGATTAAAAAAAAAGAAAAAAAAAAGTCAAATACTATATTTATTTGACCACAAATAATTAGATAACCCAAAACTTGTACATCTTTTGATACAATGAAAATTAAATCTTCCTTAGTCCTTACTTCTAGAAAGCACTAAATTAGTAATTAACAACAACCCGGATTTGGTTTGAGTTACACACTCATAATCCCATCAAATTTATCAACTAAATTTGTAGATCAGAAAAACCAACCTGTGAATTTTTTTTCCCAAGTCCTTTTCATCTTTTGATGATCCACAAGCTCTATTTAACAAGGATATGCTTCATTTTTTTTTTCAAATAAAACAGCACTATATAATTGGAGGAAAAAAATTGCATTGACTCTACCATCTTTTCTCATGCTTCATCTTCACTACTCTCAATAAGAACAAGGTTCTTCTTGGTCCTTGATCTCTTAGCAGCACTAGCACCACTTTCTTGCTGATCATCTGGCTTGAAATCAGAATATTTTTCAATCTGCTCAAGAATTCTACTACCATACTTTTCTGTCTTCAATTTTCCAATTACCTTCTCCAACTGCATAGACAAGATGAAATATATAAGTCTAGATTATACATAAAACATTTAGGGTTTGTTTAGTTTCTGTTTTCATTTTCTAATTTCGGTTTCAGTGTTTTATATTTTTAGAATTTTGTGAAGAAAAGTGAACGATTAAATAATATTTCCTGCTTTCACTATTTCTTTTGCAAAAACCGAAAAACAAAAAAATACAAAATGCAACAGCACAAATCTAAGTTACATTATATATAGAAACTGTGAAACTTGCCTGTTCTAGTGACTTTGGTTTTTGAGAACTTAATAAGCTGATTTGTTGGGTGGACAAGATAGAGTGTGGTAATATTCCTCCATGAACAGAAGACAATTCTTTTCTCAACTCATCAAGCTTTAGCTCCAAACCAGAGGACCCAAGGCTGCGTTTCGCTGATCTTACAGCAGCCTTAGTTCTTTGCTCACTATAAATCTCAAGCTTCACAGCCTTCTTCCCTGCGTGTAAAACAATGCAGCCAGGTCAGAGTCGAGAACATTCTGGACAGTTAGCAGTTTAAGTGGAACAGAAGAATACAAGTATAACCTTAAATAAAAAATCGGGTAATAGCGAAAAAAGTATAACTACTTGATAATCGACAATTTGTGCGTCACATTTTTTAGCATCTTTAATAAGAAAACTGCGTGCATACCTTGCAATATTGGCTTGGTTAGTGGTCCTAAAGCAATGTAAGCATTTGTTGCATAAGCTGTATGCTGAAATTCTTCTTTCTACACGAGCAAAATATTAGCTTTAAATGATCCACTGAGCCACTAAAGATTGATAATATACATTTTTACAGTAACTAGTCTGCTGAAAGCTTAAGAATCTTTGATTAACAGATAGTGCAATTCTAAATTTAAGATTATTCTTTGACAATATTTACTAGAGTTAGCATGCTTGTCTCTTTAAGATTTATACTTTAACTGATCTTAGTTTGAGCTAAGATGACCAATGGAGTGAAATTCTTGCCAGAGTAGAGTTGAACCAAGCCTGAGTAGAGTTGTTCAATTAAACTAAAGTATAGCTCATGCAAAAGTATGAAAAGTAATACTTATAACAACGATGAGAGCAAGAAATATTTCAAACTTCAGTATTAAGGCATCAATGTGTATTACCAAAACATGCTCCAGCAATAGATGTAAGATGAGCTGCTCAATTTCCTCTTTTTTCAAATCCGAACCTGGACAATTCATTGCAGAAATATTTTATCCCATGATATTTGAGATAAATCTACTTCAGTATTCAGATCAAAATTCGCAGATGAATATTGAAATTTTCTTTGATTAAGACTGGCAGGAAAGAAAAGGTTTAAATTGTGAAAAAATAAAGAAAGGGGGGTGGGGTTATATTGGAGTCTCGGGTTACACCTCCAAAGTTTTGTTCAACCATATTCAATGGCAGGAACAAACGTGAAGGAAAAGGTGTGGTTGGAAGAACAAATCAACAAATAATATATAAGCGAGGACAAAACTAACCTAGTTCCTTTTGCTTCACTTTCATTTTTTCAACTAATTGCAACATTGTTGTCCTCTGATCATTTGCTTGCATATCTTGCAACAATGAAACCATCAGTTTTGCGTGTCCTGAAAAGCATCCCATGTAAAGTCCTTTTGTTAACTAAATGGAGGAATAAAAGAGAAAACAAATTTAGAGATCAGAGTAAAATAAAGAAAACGGAGAATCAATTACTATAACAAATATTATATTGGGGAAATGAGAAGACAAAATGACAAAACAACATACGCGAGACATCCACTTCCTTCACCTCACTTGAGAATGCACAGTTGTCACACATCCCTGTAAGAACATCAAGAGTATATCAATATCACTTGATTGTGTAACACCACACCATCCTGAAATAATTGAGGGAAAATGAAAAGAGTAGATGTTGACTTCAAAAAGTACCATTGCACTCTTGCAGAGGCTCAGCAAAATGCCGGAAAAAGGCAGCTCGTCGGCATTGTCGTTTGGACTGGTTGGAGAGAACGAAAATTATAATGTATAAATAATTCAATGAATTTGTTTAAAAAAAAAGGTAAGATGCTCAAGTTCCAGAGTATGCAGAATGGACTTATGCTTATAAAAAGCTTACAAAGAAGAAATAATTACAACGGTTGAAACATGTTTCTTTTTTTTTTTTGGTAAGCTTTCGAAACATTTTATTGTAAGGCAAACAAAATTTACTAGTCGGCATCATCACCATTCTAGCTGATTATATAAATTTGTAGCAAATGACCAAGAAAAAGAAGAGACCTTAATTGATTTGTAGTCAGTCTCAGACCAGAGTAGGTTCAGTTTAAAGGATTGGACATTCTATTAGTTCCAGTAGCATATATGAGAAGGAAGGATGGTATATTCACATTGTTACAGATAGGCCAACCAAAACAGGAGAGAGAAGAAAGAAAGAAACAGGCATTTTGAACTTTGAAATCTATGAAAATCTGAACAAATGAATGAGTATTCGTACCTGACAATATCGTACAATGTCATACAAGTTCTGCAATCCTGAATTTTCGTAGAAGACCATTGAACTCTGTCAGGAAATTTCTGTGATAATCAATCATATAGTCCAGCAATCTGATATCGATGCCCAAAAGTAGATATGCACAAGCATATTTATAAAGGCATGCATGTAAAAAGAGATTAAATTCAACTTTAGCATATTCCTAGATAAGTTTTTTTTTAAAAAAAAATCTCATTACACTTTTTAATGGGAGGTTGGCACCAAAAGTAGGCATCAAATTCCACTGGAAAATATGATTGATCTCAATGAAATGAAATGTAATGAAATATGAATGCATTTTAGTCTAAATCAATAGAAAATGTTTACCTGTCGTGGAACATCAGCAGGTCTAAAGTATAGTAGACATTCAGAAGGAAGTCCATCTCGTCCAGCTCGACCACTTTCCTGTTGAAAAAGAATGTATTTATTTTATGTAAAAAACAGTGCTAAGCCTCGTCCACTTGACAGCTTAAGTTTTTGGTCTAACTTTCTTAACAATGGAAGTCTCTTTTGACAATAGACCAAATTGTCAATCTTTGACACTCCAATTTTTTCTTCACTAAATTGATTTACAGGATAAGTATAGTAAGCATGGCCTATGCCCGCATTTCAATCCCAAGAAAATTTTAACTAGGAAGCTGCAACAGGAAAGGCATTCATAGGCCTTTCCCCCAACAACTTAAGCTGCTAGGATGATTGACCAATGACCATTAACAGATAGCATAAAAGGATATGTAATGGAAAAAATGGTAGCAGGATCAGAGAAAAACCTGATAGTAAGTTTCCATTGATTTACTCAAGCTGTGATGGATGACAAACCTGACTATATGAAAATATCTAGCATGAAATATTCTCGACCTCAATGAATGCAAAGCAAATACGATATATATGTCCATCAAGGACTTCTAACTTGTAAAAGGATTAATAAGCAGATTTCTATATCCAACAAAAGAAGCAGCAGAATCTCCAGTTCTCCGATTATGTAAGCATCAAGAAGGGCATGCATTTAAAAGTAGTAATTACAAGTTATCACACCAATATTTGAACATTAAAAAATGATTGCTAAACAATATCTCAGTAACAAAAGTAAGATGTCCATGTGAATCAGCACTTCTTTTTTCTTTCGTTGAAAAGGGGTTTAATTTATCCATATTTACCTTGAAAAACAAAAATTGTGCATACATCTATTATAGAAAAGATATTCTTGAGGAGCTTTACGAGAGCTTTGCAATACTAACCATCTGGTTTGTTGATTCCCATACCAAATGCTACCTGTAATGAAAATTGAAAATAAAAAATAAGACAACATATAACAGGGGCTGTAATAGACTAGAACCCAGAAATGACAAATCTATTGGTCACTATGACAGAAGAAATGATACATACTGTACCAACTATGACCTGCAGCTTGTTACTGCTCCACCTGTACAATTAAACATAGACATCCTAATCAGCTCAGTTGTAAGAAAGAGTTTACAATGACAAATAGACAACTATATCTGGGAAATGGATGCAACAAGTGCAACTTTACTAAGACAACTTATTTGATTCCTGTTCAAAACCATTAACATGTAACAGTGACGAAATTCTGATAAACTTTACCACATATGTACTTTTTCTCGAGCATTTACATCCATATCTGCATGATAGAAATTGGCTTTAATTCCTCTCTCCCGTAACTCCTTTGCAACCTAAAATTATCTTGCCAACGAAAGGGATAAGTATCTACTATTCTACTCTACCTCACAAATAGCATATAACATAGGATCTGAAGTATATACATATTAACAAAGAGAAAACACAAATCTTCCTAAACACCCTCTTCAGTACTAAATTAAGGAATAATTGATTGCTTTTTAAGATTTAAAGAAACTTGAAGTGTCTACGTTTGATCCATTTAGCCTTTAGGAGAATGTGTAGGAAGATTTTCAGTATAATATAGCATTACTCATTAGAAAATAAAGCAAACACTATATCAGAATTCAATTAGCTCATCAGGTCTTGGGGCAAAGTTTTTCTATTTCAGTAGTAACTCTTGAAATGAGCGCATTATGCTTCCTAGAGGGCAAAATTTGACATTCAAAATATGTGTGCCTAAATGTTAGGAGAAGAAAGCCAAATCAGAGGTACCTGTTCACATTCCTTCCTAGAGAAGCAATATACAATTCCTGATTCATTATTTGGATAAGATTCTTTAATGAACTCAGCAATTTCATCAATAACCACCTTTCCAACAGATGATTTTTCCTTCACCTGCAGTGTGAATTATGAAACTGTTTGATCACAGACCTTCCTGTTGAGTTGTTATTGAAGCCAAATGAAAAATATAACTTCTTTGATCTTTTGGGTGGTCTATGTAGAAAATGTGAAAGTCTGTTAAAACAGGAAGATATATTATCATACCATATAAAATAAGTTTGGCCTATTCACTGTGCTGACAAATTTGACACATCTTGGAATATGCAACATATCCATCAGATCATTTTGGACCCTTTGAGTAGCAGTTGCCTGGATAATAAATGTCAAAATATAAATCAAAATTCAAAATGACAAACAAACATAAAATGCGATCATTTATTTATAATAATTAGCTTAAGTTTGATAATAAAGACTTACAGTCAAAGCAACCATAGGAACATTAGGGAATTGAGTCTTGAGAATACCAAGGTTTTTGTAGTCAGGTCGAAAGTCATGGCCCCACTGACTACAGCAATGTGCCTCCTGCAAACAGAATAAACGAGAAATAATCTGTCAGTCACCTATCATAACATTGTTATTGAAAACTCAGACCTTGGTAGGAAAATTGTTAACAATGATATTACCAAACACAAAGCAATACCAATTGATATGGTATTTTATTATGAACTCACATCAATTGAAATTAGAGAGAGACGACCAGCATGATGGCACTTTTCAAGCTTTGACATGAATCTCTTGCTTTTTGATATCTTTTCAGGAGTGACATACAATATTTTGAGTTCCCCCTCACCCTTCTCCAATGCTTTGTATATGAATTTCTCATCTTCCTTACTTGTTGTCGAAGTCAACATATGTGCCGGAATGCCCAAGGCAGTCAAACCCATTACCTAAGGAATATGTCCAACCCATTAAAGGGAAAAACAAAAATGGAGAAAAAGAGGAAACATGTGAAACTCGTGGAAAAGCTATTGGATTGACATTTTGAGCTGGATTTTTAACATAACTAAATGCACCTGATCTTGGATTAAGGAAAGCAAGGGACTGACAACAAGAGCAATCCCGTCACGAAGAACAGCTGGAAGCTGATAGCAAAGACTCTTGCCACCACCTGCAGCCATAATGACCAAGACATCCCTTCCACTCATAATGGCATTAATTATCTGTCATCAATGAGACAACTTGTTATTAAAATCATATACACAAAAGTCATATTTCTTCAATAGAGGGGGAAGAAAGATACTAAAAGTACAGCCTTCAAAGTTCAAACTACACATTTTTTATGTGTTCATTACAGCAAACACATCCCAAATTTTTAAAGCAAATATTAACTAAGAACAAAAATGTATCATTAATCAAAGTACTTATATAATGGTTAAACACTAAGAAACTAACCATTATGTCTATGACATCATACATGTCAACCAGGTAGGCAGAGCTCTACCAACCAGCGGGAAGAATTTAGTAACTTCCAGGAACACAACAATTAGAAGACCACACACGAGATCTATATATAAGCAGTCTCACTGTAAACATATGCATGATAGCGCACAATGCCGTCGTTCGATACATTAGGCCGACCCCACCTAAGGCTTTGTTGTTGTATTCATACTCTTAACATGAACTCATGAAGTGTTCTACATTAGACCCCACAATAATACAATGACAACAATCAACATCAACACAATTTTCAGTTCAGAACAAAACACTGAACAGGTGCTGCTGCAGTGTAAGAGTGTAACATTCTAATTTTCCTATTGTTTTCAATGAAAAATATAAAATTAAAAAAAAAAAATTTATTCATGTTACCTCTCTTTGGTTTGCACGGTAAGAGGAAATGCCAAAAATGTTCAACCTGAGATCATCAGCTTGAGAGTCCCATTGAAATTCCCCAGACCAATTCTCCACAGAAATGGAAGCCCCATTATTAACCTCATTCCCAGATTCTCTGCACGCTTCCAGAATAGCACTGAGCTCGGATTTTTTCTCGTACAACTTCTCTTGCCTCTCAACTAACACTCTAATTTGCTCTGCAAAACCCACCAACAAATAAATAAAAATTGAAAATTGAAAAAGCTCGAGGTATTAACATTTGGCGGCAAACGAAAGGGAGTTAAAAAAATAAACCTTGAACATCTTGAATGTCGACCTCGACTTTGAGGAGCTCTTGGAGAATCTCATTGGTTTGTTCATCTTCCATGTTTGGGAACTCACTCCTCAGACCTGAATGAAACGCAGGAAGGGCCTCTAAAGCGACATGGTGATTAATGGCAAGATAAATGAATTAATTATTTTTTATAAAGATAAATTAATTAATTAGTATATGGGATAATTAATTAAAGTAATGTTAATTTATTTTCTTAATTAGTTTTTTAATATTTAAATAAGTACAAGTTTAAAGATATATACTATTTTTTGAAAATATAAAAAAATAAAGATTTCAATTTCCTTTCTAGAAATTAAGGAAGTGATTAAAAGTTTCAATTATTTTTTAATTAATTATATGATATGGTTGCCGATAATGCTTGCCATTGAAGTTATTTATCAAAAATGAGTTGTTAGTTGTTTACACCATAACTCAAAAATTAGTATCGTTGTTGAAGATAATAAATAATTCAGATCTAAATTATCAATTAAATCAGAACGAAATTGATTATTGTTTTAAATTTAATTAAGTGCCTGATGTGTAGTTTAATTCAGAAGAAAAAAATATAATATTAAAGGAAATATTTTTCTGTAGTTACAGTAAATATGAGTGTAACACGAAAATATTTGGATGTATTTTAAGAATTTTGGATGTATTTTTATTCTGCTAAGTTTTGCATAATTCAAAACTCTTTCTCTTCTTCCTCCTCATTTTTCATTGCTTCTTTTTTTTTCATCATCATCACCGTCTTTTTTTCTTATCCATCTTTTCTTTTTTGTTTTACCTTCTCAAGTTTCTTCTTGTTTTACTTTTTTATCAAGAATAAAAACAAAAAAATCAAATAAAGAAGAAGAAAAAACACATCATGTTGCAAAACTACTTGGAAGAAGAGGAACTTACATTCATTCAACTAAAAAAAAGAAATAAGAAAAAAAATGCAATATTAGTGGAAATATTTTTCTATATTTGCAGCAAATTTGGGTGTAACACGAGGATATTTAGATGTAACACGAAGATATTTTTAGTGCATTTTAAGAATTTTTGGTATACTTTTATTCTGATAAGTTATGTATAATTTAAAACTCTTCCTCTTCCTCCTCCTCATCTTGCTTCTTTTTTTCTATCATCATCACCATCTTTTTCTTCTTCTTTTTCTTATTCATCTTTTCATTTTTGTTTTATCTTCTCAAATTTCTTCTTATTTTATTTCTTAACAAGAATAAAAACTAAAAAAAGAAGAAACACATAATGCTGCAAAATTATTTGGAAAATTATGAACTTATATTCATTTAACTAAAAGAAGAAGAAAAAAATGCAGTATTAGAGAAAATATTTTTTCTGTATTTGCAGCAAATTTGGGTGTAATACGAAAATATTTGGGTGTATTTTAAGAATTTTGGATGTATTTTTATTCTGAGTTCTGCATAATTCAAAATTCTTTCTTTTCCTCTTCCTCATCTTCTACTGCGTCTTCTTTCTCATCTTCTTACTTTGTTTTCTTATAATTCATTTTGGGAGAAAAAATTAAACAAAGAACATAATGTTACAAAATCAATAAAAAAAGAAAAAAAATATGGCAATAATAACAACAATAAAAAAAATCACGATGATGAAATACGCAGAAAAGAAGAAAAAAGAATGCGAAAAAAAAAGAAGAAAAATACCAAAAAAAATAAAGAGAAAGAATATGGAATACAAATATTAAAAAAAATCTTTCTTATTTAGGATTATTCAAAGTTGAAGAAACATATGCTCTCTAAAAATTGTGGGTTATTTTTAGTGGGTTAGGCCTAATTTTTATAGATTTGTATATAAAAAAAACTTATATGTGTCCCAAATAAAAATTTACTGAGAACTAAATATCTTATTTTTTTTTGTGACAATATCTTATTTAATTTAAATTCTTTGAATATAGTATTTACTTTACTCAAAATCATTATATCTTGAAAGTGGGAGCATGACGGCAACAACAAATTGGACAACAGCAAAACACACCAATAATAAGTCGACGAAAATAGTAATACTAATAACAATCTATTAATAAAAAAATTAAAATGTAAATATAAATAGAAAGCAAAAAGCATCGATCATGGAAGTGTTCAGTTTCGGTTGCAGCAGTTACTGTTGCAGTTGGAGCACAACCGTCCCTGCGATTCCATCGAAGTTCGCGTCAACACTTAACCACCATCTTCTCCTTCTTCGGAACACCAATACGCGACCGTTTCCATCTTCACAATCACTCATCACTCTCAGGTTACTTCTGATTTCCCTTTTATAATTCTTCATCATTCGTCAAAAAAATCCACGCTGTGCAGTGAAAAGTGCATGGTTCCAGGAATTTATGCTAATTTAACTGAATTTAATACCGCATTTTTAGTTCTTGCATGTTTAATCGTCAATTAGAGTTCTTAGGTCGTGGAATTTTGAGTAGTTTATTCATCAGTGTTACATCTTACATGATTTGATAGATGATCATGCTATTTCCTTCATTATTATGATTACTGCATTAAACAGTTATATAAGGTTTGACAATATTGTTTTTGGAATGCAGAAGAAAAAGGAGATTTTGTGAGAAGTTTTTAGCTAAAATGGCTAATTATGAAGGAAAGACAGTCACTAGTGATGGCACTGGTGTCAGCTCAGGGAAAATGATTTACAAGCCTATTTTGGGAGATGGAGTCTTCCGATTTGACTGTTCTGTAAATGATAGAGATGCAGCATTTCCCAGCATTTCTTTTGTGAATAGCAGAGATCGAGACACACCTATAACTAGTGACAAGGTTCCTGTATATACCCCTACTTTTGAGTGCCTGCTGGAGCAGCAGGTTGTCAAACTTGAGGTTCGTTGCTTTATTAGTTTACAAGTTAGAGCTTTTGGATGTTATCTCAGCCATCTGATTACTTTTTCAGGTGTATTTTTCACATTTTAGGGTATGTTTGATCTGGGGGGTAAAACCTGGATGAAAATTTTCATGATGAGTTTGATGTGTAAAAATTTGACCCAGTTTTAGCTCAACGAAACGTACCCTGTTTTGCTTATTATATCATTTGTCTGCTCTTCAGAAATTGATTGAATTTGTTTCTGAACAGTTCCCTACAGGTACTTCTCTCTACGGAACTGGAGAAGCTAGTGGGCAGCTTGAAAGGACAGGGAAAAGAGTGAGTCAATTGGATGGAATAGTCAAGTTTAAAAGGGTCCTCTTTGGTATCATTGTAACAATGAGTTATATTGCACTTGTAGGTTTTCACGTGGAACACAGATGCATATGGTTATGGTCCTGAAACTATGTCCTTGTACCAATCACATCCATGGGTGTTAGCTATTCTTCCAAATGGGGAGGCATTAGGAATTCTTGCTGATACTACAAAGCGTTGTGAGGTGCTGTAACCTTTGGATTTATGTCATTTATGTAGGTTAACCTTTAAGAGACATTTCCGATGTTATATTGATATGATCGATGGTCATTTGTTCTGTTCATAAGCAGATTGATCTGAGAAAAGAATCAACAATACAGTTTGTTGCTCCATCCTCATATCCTGTCATTACATTTGGGCCTTTTGCTTCACCCACAGCTGTTTTGATATCTCTATCAAAAGCCATAGGTAATTTTCTTTAATAAAAAACCAGCTATAAATATTATTGCTCTAGTTCTAACCATTGTGCTTCATCTTTCTTGAGGGACTTAACATAAGAAGGTTTAATGCAGTTTTAGGGGAAAATGAATTCTTTCATAGCTCATGGAATCAGTATAAAAACTTATGCACCATGTGAAAGCATGAATTATATGCAAGTTATGTTAATAAGCGAACATGAAAATGCAAAGTGTGTTTTTATCAAACTAGGAGTTTCTCAAATCCATGCCTAAATATGAGGATATTATTGGTAATATTAATTTCTCTGTTATTCAAATCCTGGAAGCACAAAACGAGTTGATAAATGTACTTTTAAGTTCTCTGTTATAACTGCTTAACTTTAAATTTATGTATAGGATTGATATATTAGAATGTGATTGATATTAGAATGTTAAAGTTCTATTCAGCATTCATATATTAGAATGTGATTGATATTATGTTCCATTGTCATCAATTTATTTATAGGGACCGTGTTTATGCCCCCCAAATGGTCATTAGGCTATCAACAGTGCCGTTGGAGCTACATGTCTGACCAGAGGGTTCTGGAGGTACTGCACTGCTCTTATCTTGTCTTTCTAAATAGTAATGACTCTAGGGACTGATTGCATTCATTTACTCTACTTCTGGAGGTTCGCCTGTTTCTGCTTTTTTATTATATTTGGATAAAAGTGAATTTATTACGTTTGAAAAAAAAAATCACCACTTCATAGAACAACTCATCTCAACTTCTACTCAAAAGATTACAAGAAATATATGGGATCTACTTTAGGCTATTCAGGAGAAGCAGAGATGAGTATCTTAAGAAGAAAACTAAAACAAATGCACCTTCAATGGCTTTTGATAAAATTAAACTGAAAAATGGATAACTTTTACTTTTAATTTTGTAAAACTTTCTTTAACTTCTGTTATGTTTCATTAACTTCTTTTAAAAACTTTCAAGATTTGATGCGTATTTATGTATTGTGCATAGCAAACAGTATTGAAGTTTTGTGTACTTTTGGAGTTGTGGGTAGCTAGCGATATGTTTAGTTGTTAGATTTTGAAAGGCATGTATCATATTTCCTTGACTGGTTAGCTATTGAAAATTGCAGGTAGCAAGAACATTCCGGAAAAAGTCTATACCTTGTGATGTGATATGGATGGATATCGATTACATGGATGGTTTTCGTTGTTTCACCTTTGACAAGGCATGTTATTCTCCTTAGATAAATAGCAGTAACTAATATATGGATTGATGCTGCAATCAGTACATGCATGCCGTGGCTCACACACATGGGGGGATGTATTGTCCAAGATTAAGTTCCCATTGCACACTAATTTTTGGGTTTGACCATATTGAATATGTGTTTAGCAGTATTTTTTATTTGGAAAATAAGTTTTCTGATATCCTTCAGGAGCGTTTTCGTGATCCCAAGTCTTTAGCAGAAGGCCTCCATTATAATGGTTTTAAAGCTATTTGGATGCTTGATCCTGGCATTAAACAGGAAGAAGGTTATTTTGTATATGATAGTGGTTGTAAAAGTGATGTTTGGGTCCAAAAGGCAGATGGAACACCTTTTGTTGGTAACTATTATTTTCACTATGCTTTTTTCACTTTATACATTCTTCTTTCCTCCTAGTGATGCATTGTGCTCATCTATTTTTTCCTTAGGGGAGGTGTGGCCTGGGCCTTGTGTCTTCCCTGACTATACACAGTCAAAAGTTCGTTCATGGTGGGCTAATCTAGTTAAAGATTTCGTTTCCAATGGTGTTGATGGCATATGGAATGATATGAATGAACCTGCTGTTTTTAAGGTACTTTTAATATTGTTAATATGTTTTCAATAAATTATAAACAAGGTTCTGTCCAAATTTTGGTATTTGTGGTCTTGACATTTGAATTTACATTTATTATGCTTTTCCAGGTTGTAACAAAAACAATGCCTGAGAACAATGTTCATAGGGGAGACAGTGAACTTGGCGGTCATCAGAATCATTCTTTTTATCATAATGTAGTATTCTTTAACCTTTATCATAGTTTTGGAGTAACATGTCTTTTTAAATAATAAACTTGTGGGCGATACATGCAAGTAGGATGTGATTCAGTTATATAATAGTAAGATACAGTCCTGCAGCTTGACTCTGAATTTATTTTGTGAAGTTTGTCTTTGTTGAGTATGTCAATGGTTTTGCAAGGTAATATTGTCTACCTTGAACCACTAGTTATTCTTATGACTGTTCGCTGTAGGTTTATGGTCTGCTAATGGCAAGATCAACGTACGAAGGTATGAAACTGGCAAACGAAAACAAACGACCATTTGTTCTCACCAGAGCTGGATTCGTTGGTAGCCAAAGGTATGCCGCAACATGGACTGGAGATAACCTTTCAACCTGGGAGCATTTTCATATGAGTATCTCTATGGTACTTCAGTTGGTATGAATCAAACCAATGCTTCTTGAGCAACATTTGCATTTGATATCATCTTGGTACCACTTTGTCCTGCAAATTGTTGTGAAGAATATTTTAAGTCCTCGTAGCTCCCTCCTTATAGCTTTTTATATTTTACACATTTTCATACTATGTTCAGTGCTTTGTGAGTGGTGTTGTATTGAAAAAATACTATGTTCAGTGCTGGAAGAAAGATAAAATCAGAAGGATATTTATGTATTTCTAACATAAATATTGGCATCCAGTAAGTTTTCTGCATCCCTTCATTTTTTGCATTTGTTGTGTTCAGGGACTCAGTGGTCAGCCATTTTCTGGTCCTGATCTTGGGGGATTTGCTGGAAATGCAACACCTAGGCTTTTTGGAAGGTGGATGGGTGTAGGTTCCTTGTTTCCCTTCTGCAGAGGTCATTCTGAAGAAGGCACAAAAGACCATGAACCCTGGTCTTTTGGGGAAGAGGTTGGTTCGCAGTTGCCTATATAAAATTCTTTTCTTTGTTATGGTTTCCAACTGGTAATGTACTGGACATTATCTAGTTCTTTGTCTTTGCTTGACATCAACTTTAAAATGAGTTAATTGAAATAAATAAATATATTCTCACATGTACTTCATTTCATTCTGAAGAAGGCACAAAAGACCATGAACCCTGGTCTTTTGGGGAAGAGGTTGGTTCGCAGTTGCCTATATAAAATTCTTTTCTTTGTTATGGTTTCCAACTGGTAATGTACTGGACATTATCTAGTTCTTTGTCTTTGCTTGACATCAACTTTAAAATGAGTTAATTGAAATAAATAAATATATTCTCACATGTACTTCATTTCATGCTTTAAGTTTTGGTGTTGCACAACACGTTTTGAACTTATTCAGTGCTAACTTTAAAAATTGCTCTTGTTTTCCCTGAAATCTTTTGAACTTCTGTGAAAAATGATAACTGTTTATGTACTTATGTTCATTTATATTATTCAGGGTACCTAAAAAGAAAATACTGGTTTTATCATATATTATTCTTTTTTACGCCCAACTACTTACTAAGCATGTGATTGTTGCCGATGTATCAGTATCCACATCCTGTTAAACCATGATTTCAAATTTGCGTGTTGGTTTGTTATTAATATTTTGCTAGCACCTTAAAACTAGATTTTGAGCAACTGATGTTTTATTGATTAGAAAATTCATTTAAAGCTTTTTTAAAGGAATCTCACTGCCAGCTGCCCAGCTGGAGGCTGAAGATAAGATTCTATAATGAATGGGAAGATGTGCAGCTACAGTCCTTACTCCTTATATTTCATTTTCCCCGTTGTTTGCTGTGATGTTTTTCTGTGATTGAAATTTACTTCTATGCTCAAAACTGTGCATCACTGACTTCAGCTTTAATTATTAGTGCGAAGAAGTTTGTCGATTGGCATTGAAGAGGCGCTACCGCCTTATCCCACTTATCTACACACTTTTTTATTTTGCTCATACAAGGGGCACTCCAGTAACAACACCTACTTTCTTTGCCGGTGATTCCGTGTTCTGAAGAATAAATTTAGTGTCTTTTGTTTGGTTAACACATGATGGATTTATATTCTCGCTTCTTGCAGATCCAAAAGATCCTAGTCTGAGGAAACTTGAAAACTCATTTTTGCTTGGACCAGTTTTAGTATATGCAAGGTTCTTCCCCTTACTTAAAGTAGTCAATCTAGCTGCCACTGTTAGATTATTGAGAGATGCCTTTGCAGGATTTATTATTATTATTATTGTTGTTATTGTTGTTGTTGTTGTTATTATTATTATTTTTATTATTCATGCTAGCACAAAATGTGGCGAAGCTTATAGTTGTTGATAGAAAGTTTTACCCAATGCTGTACAATTTGCAGTAATTTGACGTGTTCTTTGTATCTGATCAGCACCTTACGCAATCAGGGGTTGGATAAGCTGGAGTATACTTTGCCTAAGGGTATTTGGTTGAGTTTTGACTTTGGTGATGCACATCCGGTATCCATGCTTTCTTCTGCTACTTTTTGCATGTCATTTCTACTTTTCTTTCTATTTTTTATTCTGTCTTCAAAATCTTTACTTATTTTTTGTGCTGTTTGGGGCATGACAGGATTTGCCAGCTTTATATTTAAAAGGTGGATCAATTATTCCTGTGGGTCTCCCTCTGCAACATGTTGGAGAAGCTCGTCCATCAGATGACTTGATGCTTCTTGTGGCCTTAGATGAACAAGGTAAGTCCCTGCATTCTGTTTTCCCTAAGAATGCTTGTAATTACAATATATTTGCTTTTCAGATGAATGTACTTTTAGATAACGTATGAATAAGATATATTCATTTACAGGGAAAGCTGAAGGTGTTCTATTTGAGGATGATGGTGATGGATATGAATTCACCAAAGGCAATTATTTATTAACACAATATGTGGCTGAACTTCAGTCATCGGTTGTTACTGTGAGAGTACAAAAATCTGAAGGATCATGGGGAAGACCCAAACGCCGCCTTCATGTTCAAGTATTGCTAGGTGGGGGTGCAATGGTATGTGTTTCTTCAAAAAAGGAATTTATGAGGAACATGAAACTTATATAGAAAGAAGTAATCAAGTGTTGTGCTTAGAAGTTATTCATTACATTATCCTTTCCACTTGAGATTCATATTGATAAGTTAGGTTTTGTATACAGCTTGATACCTGGGGCATGGATGGAGAAGTTCTGCAAGTTATTCTGCCTTCTGAAGAGGAGGTATCGAAGTTAGTATCTACAAGTGAGAAGGAATACAAGGAACGATTAGGTAGGTACTTGCTCAGATCTTTACTTTGTGGGTTTATGAATATTTCCTTATAGAGTATATATGCTCATATTTTCTTAAATTCTCATCTTCTTTAGCATCCTTCTCTGCCAATGCTATAGCTTTATTTATCTTCTGCCAACAAGTCTGCTTTTGAAAAATATAATATTATATGACCTCTGTTGAAGATATTCTTAGGTTTTGATATTCATGAATATTTAGCACCGTGCTATTACTCAGTAGTTTCACGTCTTCCTCACATGTATATGGGTTTTTCATTTCCTTCCTTTTTTGAGAATTGAAAGTTTTGCATGCTTTTCACTCTTCCTTTCCCCATGAGCAAAGTGGAGGGTAAGCAGGGAGAGAAGTATTTGGCAATTGACATTGCATTTTCTTCTCAGTTGTGTATGAGATGCATGCACTAATAATGCATACTCTGTATCATGGTGTGCTAATTTCTCATGAATGCTATGCAGAAGGGGCAATTCAGATTCCTGATGCAGAGGAGCTTTCTGGACCCAAGGGGACAGAGCTTTCAAGAACTCCCATTGAACTGAAAAATGGTGAGTGGGTTCTTAAAATTGTTCCCTGGATTGGCGGCAGAATCATTTCCATGGTGCACATTCCTTCAGGTAAAATTGATTGTCCATTAGCAATTTATTTAATCAGTAAATTAATCTGGAAATAGAACTCCTTTTATTTTCCATACGACCTGTTGGTTCTTTGTGTTTCTCATTAGATCCATATAGTTATAAAGGAGATCATATTACTTTATGTTGCATGGATGGAACAAATGTTGTATTGTTCATGATAAATTATCTGCCTTCAGGAACACAATGGCTGCATAGCAGGTTAGAAACCAGTGGATACGAGGAGTATAGTGGTACAGAGTATCGATCTGCTGGATGTTCGGAGGAATACTCTATCATTGAGTTAGTTTTTCTTGCACTTGTTTTTTCTGAGAGCCACCAAATTCCCCTTTAACCCATTCTTTGTGTGCATATTTTTGTCCGTGCTGGTCCGCCCACACCCTCTTAACTTTGGTGTTCAACATACATTTGTTTTCTTTCTTGCAGTCGAGAACTTGAGCTTGCAGGGGAAGGAGAATCTATGGTATTAGAGGGTGATATTGGTGGAGGATTGGTTCTTCAGCGGCAGATCTATTTTCCAAAGAATGCTGTTAGCATGTTTCAAGTAGAATCAAGCATATTATCCCGCAGTGTTGGAGCTGGTTCTGGAGGATTCTCAAGGTTTTATTTTTTTTTTGTATTGTAACATTTAATAGCATTGTGTGGGTTACAAATTGAATTTTTCAAGGACTGGTGTGTAGTTTTACTCAACATTTTCAGTACTTCAGAATCAGATTTTACAGAATATTTTACTCAGCTATTTATAGATTAATCATCCGAAAAAAGAAAACACTAATATTAGCTAGCGTTGATGAGAAACTGTATTTAGCTAGGTTAACAATTTTTGAGTTTTACCCTCTGTGACTGCAGTATCCTTGTGTTCTTTTATTTGCTCAATTGAAAATGTTTGAATTTGTTCAGATTATTGATTTCTGCTATGGTCCATTTTACTTTCTGCAGGTTGGTCTGCTTAAGGGTTCACCCAACATTTGATCTTTTGCACCCATCAGAATCTTTTATTTCTTTTACCTCAATTGATGGATCAACGCATGAAGTGTTTCCCGAAAGTGGAGAGCAATCTTTTGAAGGAGACCTTCTTCCAAATGGTAATGGTCATTTTATCTTATCCTTTGCATTATTCATTACTGCCAATATTAACAAGATAGATGATGAACTTTTTTTATCTCAGGTGAGTGGAGGCTCATTGATAAATGTCTTGGATTGGCGCTGGTCAATCGATTTAACGTAACTGAGGTTTTCAAGTGTCTGGTTCATTGGGATTGCGGCACGGTCAACCTGGAGCTATGGTCTGAGAGCCGGCCCGTTTCAAATCAATCCCCTCTCAGAATTTCCCATCAGTACGAGGTCGTGAGAATCCCATGATTATTTCTAAACTGCTCACTGCACAAGGTATCCGCGTGTTAAGAGCAGCAGAACAGTGCTAATAACTTGCATATAAAACATTGCAGCTAAATCAAAAGGTGCCTTCCACTTAACTGTACGTATATATGTTTGGAACTTTAGCGTGAAATTGGGAATGGAAGTAAGGAATAAAGGAAGGACTGGGAATAGTGTATCCCAGATGGCCTAATGTATGCGATGTCATGTTTGTTCAAATGCAACAAAAATTGCTATCTTGGAACCTAAATTTTCCTCGAGTGTGGGATCAATTAAGTAACACCCCCTCCCCCCTCTTATCTTCTGATGGCAATACCAATCATTTACCCCTCCATTACCATCACGCAGCTTTCCTAGCTGTTAACACCCTGTGTTTTAACTTTGCTTCTAAGATGCAGTCTTTACTTTTTGCATTGACGATACACTAGGTTCGAAACATTAAGAGGCGTTTGAACACACTTCCCAATAATCATACCAAACTGGTTATAGATTCATTATAATTCTTATCTGACACAGCCGGGTGTCACTCAAATTGATGCAGTTTTATCATGCCCTGCCAGACTTATTGTAAAATCTTTTATTAAATTTCATCTATTCCTTCCGCTAAATTATCTGCCATAAGGCAAATTCCAGTCGAGTATTAAAGATAAAATAGCAGCACTTGTCTGATGATGTTAAGATCCATAACCATGAAGAAAGTAATGCAATCTACCGTCAAAAAGGAGCATCAAGGAAATATCAGGCAAAATGTAGTGGAGCTCTCTAGTTATGAGATTTCGTATAACTCCATGAGCACCCTCAACAGTGCCCAATAGAATAACAAATCATTCAGATATATGACTTCAGACAAACAAGGAGATGTATGACTCAGAACAATAAGTAGACTCCACATTATTTACATCGACATTGTTAGACGAACCTTGAGAAAAATACTACTATATTGTCACCAAACTAGAAGCTTTATTTATTCTAGGCTTCTAGCCAAAATTACATTCACCATGTAATTTGACTCAATCTGCACTCCACTAAAAAATTTGACAAGAAATCAGAGTCTTAGTGATAACCAATTGGAGCAGCAGTCTCTCGTAACTCTCGGCCTTGATAATGTACATCCTGCAATTCATTCAAAAAATAACACCATTAGCAATCCAAATCATAATATCATATACCAAACACACCTTCAATATTTTTTCATCCAAGATTAATAAAAGGGTATAAATAAGCTTACCGATGCAAAGTGGTTGACGTCACGGTGGTGCGCTTCATCGGCTCTGACGACCATAACCACATCCCTTAGAGTAGAATCAGGTGGAAGCTGCCAATAGTCGATGGCTATGGCTGGTGCTGGCACATTCTCTATATTGCCCTTGTCAAGCTCCTTAAGGAACTCAGTGTAGGAGTGTATTGCTTCCTCCTCAAGGTACCCAACCATGCGGTGTGCAAATTTGGGAGACACCAAATACCCCAAGAAGTAGGCATTGAAGAAAACACCTTGAACTGCTATCACCAAAGCACGCTCGTACCACTTTGGCTTGGCCACTTCCATGAAGGTCATTAGGTGCATGCGCTCGTTCTCTGCTTCTTCCAGCAGAGCTTTGATCCAGCCACCACTGTGCTCGAATCGTCGCAGCGATTTGCAGTGGAGGAGCATCCCTCCCACCATGCCAGGAACAGCTGCCACTGTCTCCAGCATCATTGCTCGGCATCCATATCGGCGCTGTTACATTTGAATAAAACATATGATAAGAACAAAGCTTAATTAAGCATTTTATATTATAGACTATGAAATTATCAAGGCTTATATTTTTCTTCTGAAGGTAATGTAAGATGTAATATTTCTATATCAAAGAACAAAGAGGTAATATGGACTTCCCAAATCAAACAAAGTATTCTATGTAATCATCCGTTTAATTTTCTTAGAGAGGCTCTAAGCTATTAATCTTCATGAAGATCATTTAACTTTCAGAAATTTGTTTTGCCCTATTTCAAGAGATGAAAGGTATTATATTATCAATTACATGATTAGTTCTCAAACGCATCATGTGCTGGTTAATCAACTTATGACCTAACCCTCAGCAACCTAACATCACATGCACCATCATGTACCACTTGAAAAGATATCAATGAATAATGGATACCTGAAAGAATAGATCAGTGGGGAATCTGAGCGATTTAACAGTCCAATAAGCCATCTTGTCCAGAAATGTTACCGGCGCATGGTGCTTCTTCAAATCAATGTTCAGATCCGCTTTGTATGTCTCCCATGGCTTCATTAAAAAAATATATATTCAATAAAACAAAACAAAACTTTTCAAGAAGAAAATAAATAACAACAGATCTGAAAATATGTACCCTGAAGCAGTTCCATTTCCATTCTGTGCCATCCTCTTTGGTAATCTTAGATGGATTGATACCCCAATAACTCGCGATAATACCCTTATCATTACTATTCTCTTTGTTCCCAACACTTTCAGAAGACGATCCAATCTTCTTCTTCTCTTCATTGTTCTTCTCCTTCTCCGATGACAAGGCCATAGTGCTCTCGCTCCTTCCTCCATCAATCATTGATGCTCTAATCCAATACCCTAACTTGTTCGGACCACCAACACCGACTTCATTACCAATACCTCTCGCCGCCGCCGCCGCCGCCACGCCGCCACGGCCCGCGGTGGAGAACAAACGGTTAGCTGCAACAATCACAGCAGTGTTGGCCACCCTAGCACCACCACCACCAGCAGCGGTACGAACCATCGTCATCATCATGATAATCACCACAATGATTCCAAGAAGCGCGGGGTAGAAGTGTTTGTTATTTTCTCGGGAAAAGAATATGAGATGAGAAATTGTTAAAGGGAATTTGAATTGCTTTTTTCGTTGTTGTGATGAAAAAAAAAAGGGTTTAAGAGAGGTTGTGTATATATATATGAAGAGAGCGAAAAAGATGAGGTGAGTAACGTTGATACGTTGGTGTGTTAGTTGGCAACTATGGCGGTGGAATGCATGTGTTTGGGTTTGGCATGGAAAATATTCTAGAACCATATTTTACTTATTTAATTAACTATTTTTCCTACATTCTTTTTGGTATATTTTTTAAGGTTGATTTTGTTAATAATAACAATTTATTATCATCATTATATGAGTGTCAATTAGCAGAGGTGAAGTAATTTCATAGGAAAATAAGATTTAATTTCAATGTATATTATTTTATGTGTAATGTTAGGGGCCAATAATTTTGGTGATTGGTAGCCATTAAATAGTCATTAATAATAATTTAATAGTATAAAATTAGTGTGAGATTTCATTCAATGACTCACATTTCTCTACTAATTATATACTGACCAAAATTCAATAAAATTGTTTACCCTTTAAATTTTCCTTATTTTATTTTATAGTTTAATATATATACTCATCATTCATGTAATATCTAATAGTTAAGATTTTTTCCACTCACTTAAATATTAGTAGAAACTCAGGTGCAGTAGACTTAAAATTAATAGTTAAAAATTATTACATAATTTAACTAATTTGACTAAATTTTCATCCAACAGCTCTCACCTATTAACTTCACGTGAAGTCTTGAATTTTCACCTTAAATATTATATAATTTTCTTTGCATAATAAAATATAAAGTTATTGAAGTTTTAAATTATTTGTAAAATAAAAACTCTAAAATATATAAATCATATTTAATTTAATAACATATTATGACTTCTTTAAAAAGTTTAATAAGAATAAAATTTTTATCACCTGGAAATTAAAAGAAAATAATTCTCGAAAGGAAATTGCATTGTTTAATCATTTTTCAGCTTAGACAATTTTAAAAGATAAAACACATGAAAAAAATTATGATTTCCTACCAAAAAAAGAAAGTAAAATTTTCATATTACTTATTGTATTTTATTTAAATTGTATTAAAGTTGTACTATCAAATTCAAGTTACCTGTCGTACCAATGCGGCTGTTCTTAACTGATCATTAATTGAATAATAATAATTAAAGTTTGCCATTTCTTGGGGATCAAGTAGTTGGGTCTTATCTGCTGCGTGTTCACACCAACTCAATATCATACACCCTAAGGGAATATTCTCTCACTGGTCCCCCGTACACACATGCATTTCCTTTTGTATTTTCCGGTAAAATTGACTAGAAATTTTGTTCGTCCACAAAATTAACATTAGATATTTCATATTTGTGGTTTAATATAACGTGAGCAATATTTCTGTATTTAGACTAAAATGTTTATAATATGAGGTGAGTATTAATGAGTTTTGAAAAAAAAAACAACATTTTTTATATATAGCACAGTACATAAAACTTTTTATATATTTGTATAATAAATTAAATATTTAGATTTTTATTATCACAAATATTCTACTATAAAAAATTTGGTCAGCTAGAATATAATTTTGTTTTGTATATGAATCTAAATTATCCATATAAAACGTAATAAATAACTTTTTATATATTTGTATAATAATTAAATATTTAGATTTTTATTATCACAAATATTCTACTATAAAAAATTTGGTCAGTTAGAATATAATTTTGTTTGATATATGAATCTAAATTATCCATATAAAACGTAATAAATATATGATTAAAATATATTTACGTAATAAAAAGTGTAACACTTTCACTTAATGACATATATTTTAAATGACATAATTTTTCTTTTTCGCTTAGAGTTTTTGGGTATAACAATTTATATCATAAATCATATCTCTTTTTGTATAGTTTGTGGTACGTCTATTATGAATCATAATTTTAAATATATTCAATACAAAAATAAATCTTTTTAGCAAATAAATTAATTGTCATAAAAATTTAATTAATTAAAGTTTCTAATGATAATTAAATTTTCCCTTTAACTTGACAAGGATCGCAGAAGCCAATAAGGAGTATACCATACATGAAAACTAAAATTTAAATTGATCATTTATTAAGATATTTTACAAATTCTATTTAAATAGATGAGATTTTTGTCAACATGAATTGACAAACTCTTGATTCCCCACTAAATAACTCAACTCACCAACTTTGTACAAGATACATCAGCATTATTCAGATTATTATCCATAACAAAACACAACAATATTGTTGTCACAAACCAACATTTTTATTTATTCTAGGCTTCTAGCCAAAGACCCTTGAATTCTTAGTGATACCCAATTGGAGCAGGAGTCTCTCTTAGTTCTCGCCCTTGATAATGCACATCCTGCAATAACATCACCATCATTCTTGCACATTATTACATCACACAATTATAAGAAAATCTCCTTTTTTTCCCTTTTCAGGTTTTTTAAATAAATAAATTAAATTGTAATACATATGAGATAAGTTAAATGTATATAATTGGCTAATCTACACTAAAAACAAGATAAGTAATTTATTCATTTAAGAAGTCCATATTTTCCTTTCTAGTATATATTTTAGTGTTTACTATAAGATTATTCGATACCAAATCCTTCCCCTTATACATAAGGGCATATCAAGTGAGATAAATAATTTTTCTTACAAGATATAGTATATAATTGTTCTCTATTTCTTTTATGTTGTAAAATTATATATATTGAAAAAGATTTGAAATCAACTCCTAGTTAGTTGAAGAAAAATTGGTATGCTAACAAAACTGAAATTATATATAGCATTATAAAAATCGATCTAAATTAAAATAAGTATGCAGAAGGTAATCATCACACCTTGAAGGAACTAAAAACTTATTCGGACACTAATTAAGTTTATAACTAAATACAGAGAGTTTAAGAAATTAATTTTGATGCAGTCACTAAAAGTGTAAAACTTTTTATATAGTAGTGTAATCACGTTCACTCGGTCAATATAAAAGGTAGTTATTTTAGTGATGTGAATGCATGCGTAAAATTATTTTAGACTAACAATGAATCATAACTAAATGATAAAAATTCAGGTACAGTCAATTTTACGTGAAGTTATAGATGAGTGGTTAAATAATTTGACTGATTTAAATAAATTTTCACTTAACGACTATTAGTTATCAATTTCATGTAAAGTTGACCACAGTTGAATTTTCACTTAGGAAAAATATAGATAACCAATAATATTTTTGAATAATGTGTGAATAATGTGAATTAATATGATTAAAAAAATAAATTTAAATTAATAACATTAAATTAAGGTGTAGTATATTTTTATTTGATTGGTGGTCGTTTATGTTGTTCAACCTAACATTCTCCTTCCACTTATTAAATTCATAGTTTTATTAACCAAAATTGGTGAGAATTACCGATGCAAAGTGATTGACATCACGGTGGTGTGCTTCATCAGCTCTAACAACCATAACCACATCCCTTAGAGTAGAATCAGGTGGAAGCTGCCAATAATCGATGGCTATGGCTGGTGCTGCCACATTCTCTATATTACCCTTGCAAGCTCCTTAAGAAACTCTGTGTAGGAGTGTATTGCTTCCTCTTCAAGGTACCCAACCATGCGGTGTGCAAATTTCGGAGACACCAAATACCCCAATAAATATGCGTTCAAGAAAACACCTTGGACTGCCATTACCAGAGCACGTTCCAACCATTTTGGATCTGACACCTCCATGAATGTCATTAGGTGCATGCGCTCGTTCTCGGTTTCTTCTAGCAGTGCTTTGATCCACCCACCACTGTGCTCAAATCGCCGCAGCGATTTGCAGTGTAGGAGCATGCCTGCTACCATGCCGGGGACAGCCGCAACTGTTTCCAGCATCATAGCCCGGCATCCATATCGCTTCTGTACATATAACATTTGCATACATAAAGACAGAATTTGACTAAAGCCAGCTACCAATATAAAATATATGCTGAAATATAAAAACTTTGAAAACAAATTAAACTATACGTATATTTATATAAATATATTGATAGCTGATTTTAATAGCTAATTTTAATGTATAAATAACATTTTTTTTATGTATACTAAAAATGAACTATTAAATTAGTATTATATATTATAATATTAAATATAGGAAAAGTCTAGAAGTCAGTAACTTTATTAATTTCTGACAAACATGTAACCAGCAAAAAAAAAATGAGTAATTCCACACAATTGGATGAAATCTTATATCATTAAAAACATTATTAATGACTACAAATCACAAAAGTTGCTAACCCTATAATTCCTCTTAAATATATTATGTCTGATTGTCTACTCTTGTTGAGATGAATTGGAAAATATAGAAGCAAAACCAAGTAAGGAAACATCACATGCATCATTTCATGCATGCTATATTGATCCGAGAAGCAAAAGTAAAAGAAAGCTAGCTAGTAGGAAGATACATGCATGCATGAATAGAATTATAAACTAAGTAGTGGAAACCTGGAAAAAGATATCAGTGGGATATCTGAGACCCTTTACAGTCCAAAAAGCCATCTTGTCCGTAAAGGTCTTGGGCGCATGATGCTTTTCCAGATCAATGCTTATATCTGCTTTGTAACTCTCCCAAGGCTTCATGTAACACAGGAAAGATCAACATCAAATAAATTTTCAATTTAATTATTCTATTAATTTTTATAATTTTATTAAATGTATAATTAAGTATATATATATATATATTTGATTTTTATATTTTTTTAATTTTATAATTAATATTTTTTTAATATAAAAAAATCAGAATTAACTGAATATTTTTTTATGAATAAAAATATTTATAATTAAAAATTTAACTAAATCTTTAATTCCATGTATATATTTTGAGAGAAATATTCGATTATTTTTAACATTTTTTACATAAAAAAATTAATTACAAAATAAAAATTGTGTAAGAATCTAACTCAAAAAAAAATATAAAGATATAATTAAAAATTTAATAAAATTATAGAAACTAAAATAATTAAACTTAATTCTCTAAAACTAAAATTAAAATTATCATAAAACTATTTATTCTAAAAGTATAAACTATTAAAAAAAACATAAATAATTATATTTTTAACACGATTTTAATATAATATTTTTTTAAAATTTATGCGAATTTATTATATAAACTTTTATTTATTTATTTAATTTGTACCCTTTTTCTTTCCTTTGGAGTAAAGAATTTGAATTCTAATCTTTTGGTCGAAATTTGATTATATATCTCTAATAAAAATAAAAGAAATATGCATATATACATACCCTGAAGCAATTCCATTTCCATTGTGAGCCATCATCTTTGGTAACCTTAGAAGGCTGAATTCCCCAATAACTCACAATACCCTCACTACTATTATTCTCTTCAACCTTCTTCTCCTTCTCCTTATTATTATTATTATTATTATCTGAAAAGGTCAAAGTGGTCATAGTGTTTCTTACACCATTTCCATGAATAAGAGGGCCTCTAACCCAATAGCCTAACTCCTTGGCCACCCTGCCACCACCACCCTTCATCATCATTTGAGGGACTATTATTATTTGACTTCTTGTATTTGTGTGAAGAAAAAAGGCTTAAGGGAGGAGGATTTATATACTATTTTTTTTTCTTTTAAGTTGATAATTATTGAATAAAAAGTTTTAATATAATTTAATTTTGAAAAAAATGACAAACAATATTTCTTTTAACTAATAATCGGTTAATATTTGTAACTATTCATTTTAGAGGATTATTTTTCTAATTATATAAATGACTAAGTTGATTAAACAATGATTGGTGATAAGATCAACTTGTAAAAATATCTTGTGATTTCAAAGGAAAGAAGTAATTTTTTATATTACATCTTGTATTATTTAATTAGAATTATCTTCGTATATTTGAGCTGTAGTAATGTATTAGTACTACACTACTATGTCGTACCAATTTGGCGGCTCTAGATAGATATCATAACAAAATCAAAATCAAATTGTAGAAAGAACTGAAAGATCATTATGAGAATCGAGTAATTTAAAATTATTTTAGTTAAACAGTGATTGGTGGAAAAAAAAGGAATTTCATAAAATATCCTATGAATTCAAATAAAAAAAATAATAAATTCTGATTACTTCTTGCATTATTTAAAATATTAGACCATCTCCAATAGAAACTCATCCAAATTCTTATTTATGGCTCACTTGTCATAAAAAGTAACTCCACATCAACTTTTGCGTCATAGATAGTAAATAGGAACTCAAAGCATCTCTTTCTTCTCCATTAGAAGGAACTCACTTTAGTCTCTATTGTGGTCCCACTTAATTAATTAATTAAAATACTTAAACTTAATGTAATTAATTTTTTCAATAATATTTTAAATTTATAAATTTAAAAATAATTCACTATTAAAAAATATTAATGTTAAATAAATTCATACATAACAATAATATACAATATATAATTCGGGATTATACTAATTTGTAAAATTACTTAATACAAAAAAATTATTGCAACGTCCAATTTTAATAATGTGGTTAGCATTTTAAATTTTAAAAATTATTTAATAAATTAATTATGATTTAATTATTTAATTATTAGTATTTTAATTATTTAATCTAATTAATTATTATAATTATTAATAAATTAATTAAGATTTAATTATTTAATATAAATTATTAATCAAATAAAAATATAATTATTTATTATAATTATTACTAATTTAATTATTTAATATAATTATTTAATTATTTTAAATTTTATATAATTATTTATTTTTATAATAACTTAGCAAATGATAAATTATTATTGGTTATAATGAATCCCTCTAAATGAAGATTTTCTCTTTTTGAATAACATGTTGGGCTTACATTGGTTATGCTCTAATGGTAGATTTTCTTGAATGTCAGAAGAAGTTAAATGGAATCTATCTATTGGAGATGCTCTTTGACCTTTATGTTTAAACTTAATCATGCGTTTGTCTTTAAAATTTAAAGTTTTTTTTTTAAATAATAGGTTATATTTCATTAATTATTAAAAAATAAAATATAAAAATATTCAAAAATAAGACAGCATAATAAAAGGTGAAAATTTCTCAAAAATACTACACTGAGTTGTATTGTAAGATTAAAATTAAATAATTAAATAAAATATAAATAATATAAGAATAAGATCCAAGTTGTATTTGTATTGCATTTGTACTACAAATTCTGATAATTCTTGGAGACCAAGTTCTTCAAGTTTTTAACCTCCAATCATAAACGCATTGGAATATTCCCCTCACGGTTTGCGTTACATGCATGAATCTCTTGTTCTTCCATCTATCTCTTCACGTCAACTAGTACTATTTAATTATTTATTATATGTGACGTTGACTTATAATATAGGTCTCAAAATCAAAACAGGATAGCCACATTTTAAGCTAAAGCATAAGTAATATCTTATTGAAATAAAACTACTTAAAAGGATGTACTACATCCGTAACAAGATTATTGTATACAAATTGAATTTTGTAACTACCAATTAATATTTCGTAGTTACTCATACAAAAAACTTCTTCGTATAAAAATATAACTGAAATGCAAATACGTATTATATTGAGTAATTTAGTCAAATTTTCTAACATTTTTTAATGGTTATATTTATAAAAGACATTTTTATATGTCAAATAAAAAAAAGACATTTACTTATGATTAGTCACTTCATGTCAAAATAAAGATAGAATTTGTCAAGTGTTTGCAATTTAGTTTATATCTAATCTCGTCTAATTTAACTTATCATAAAATAATTTTAGGTTTAGAATGATTTAAAAGTTTAATTCTATTCACAAAAAAATTTAGAAAAAAAGATAAATAGGTTTTTAATTTTTTAGCCTGCAGACATTTATATTCTTGAAAATTTGAAAATATATTTAAGTCTCTGACTTTTTTAAAATCTGAATATATTGATCCTTGAATCTAATTTGTTCCATTTTAAATACTTTCTTACGTGTGCATCGTATTTTGGCCAGACCAGTATAACGGAAGTCATGTTTGATTTTTTCATTGGGTCTGCCAGACCTAAGTAAACAGAGGGATCGATGTGTTTAGGTTTTAAGAATGTCAAAAACTTAAATGTATTTTCAAATCGTTAAAAATTTAAATGTTTGCGAACCAAAAAGTCAAGAATTTATTTGTCTTTTTCTCAAAAACTTAATAGATATATAAAATCTATTTGAGCCTATTAAAACATAAATAAATACAATTTTCTTTTTGAGTTTTTTCTACCTAAAGTTGTGAATTTCAAAGTGGGGATTCAAGAATCTCATACACAAGCCAATTTTCGTTGTCATCTCTTTCTGTTCACAAATAATATATATATATATATATATATATATATATATATATATATATATATGTATATATGTTAACTTATTAGTTTCCTATCCAATCAGACAAAATATCTATAGTGTAACAAAATTCAACACTTTGGACTAAAAGAGTTTCCATGATTGGATCCATTCTACAGATTCCTTTGATTAAAATCTTAAAATATGAGATACCCTCTTAGTTTGACTTATTGTCCTCTCTGTACTCACCTAGAGAAATAAGCTGGGCTGCTAGTTTTCCAAGAAATTGATACTTATGGAGTATCTGCATCATAGCCATAGGGATAGGGTTATATTCTATTCTTAATTTGAATAGCAACTAATTAATTAGCACAACCAGTTTCTAGTTTTTATATCCACTACTTCTTTTGTTCATGGCTTCTGCAACACAGTGTCCACCCTTTGAATTCTCTGCAAAGTACTATCATTCTGAAAATGGAGGTAGCTGTGTGAGGCAGACTAGTTTCTTTGAAGGCAAACCAGTCCTTAATCAGGGTGTTGGCTACTCTGTCATTCTTGGTTTTGGTGCTTTCTTTGCTGTTTTCACCTCTTTCTTGGTCTGCAATCCTTAATTGAATCTTGTTTGTTTAATTTATTTATTAGTATTTGTAATATTTCAAATAATGCACATGTTATGATATATTAGATTCACCTTGTTATGAGTTAGTATAGTAGAAAATACACTAGAGCCTCAAAAATGGTCGTTGAAATTGCCTTTTATGTACTAAAATAGTCTCTGAAATTTCAATTGCGCCAATTACGTCGCTGAGATTGGCAAAAGGCCGAGGACTAACATGGTGCATTTTTTTTAACCTAGGACGTACTTGGTGCCATTGGAATCTCAGGACTATTTTGGTGGCCAATTCTGGAAAACCACTTTGGGACTTAACTCGTAGAAAATTATTAACATGACCTTTTAGTTTCTATAATTTTCCATCAAGCTGAAATTATTGATAGAAACTTTGATTCTTATGGATCAGGTATGGTTGGAGAAGAGATATGTTGGGTCTCGCCACACCTCGGAATGGTTCAATACTGCAGGAAGAAGTGTTAAGACAGGACTCATTGCTAGTGTCATTGTTTCACAGGTAATCATTTCTATTGGATCCAACGCTTATATTAGGCAGAAAACTATGAATTTAAAATAGCCTTTGAAGTTTGCACAGATTGATGAATCTGTAGTTCAATTTTCTTGTTCACATATGTTTTGTTAATTGCTATGAATTGGTGGTGTAGTGGACATGGGCTGCTACAATCTTGCAAAGCTCAAATGTTGCTTGGGAATATGGGGTCAGTGGTCCTTTCTGGTATGCTAGTGGAGCAACAATCCAGGCATGAATCTTATATTACATTAAATATCTCCTCTGCATGCTGCTGTTTTTTTATTTTCTTCTTTTTCAAGTTTCAGTCCTCCTAAATTTTGGAATTTGGAAAGTGAAGTAAGCCTGAGATTTGATATGATGCATTGAACATGAACAGGTATTGTTGTTTGGAGTAATGGCTATAGAGATTAAAAGAAAGGCTCCTCATGCTCATACAGTCTGCGAAATTGTCAAAGCCCGGTATGTATCTTGGTTTGCATAAACAAAGTGAAGTCATATCAAACTTTCTTGTATAAATTATCAAGTTTTTCTAGAGCTAAATTTCTTGTTGCTACAATTGTTTTTAGAATTTGGATGAACAAGTAGTTGTTACTCTCTAAGTCTTGCTAAGCCAAGTGATGTTTCAAGAGCAACTTTGATAATTCACTCCATTCTTAACTGCAACTTTTTTAGCACTGATTTGATAACAAAGTTTCTTTACCTCTCAGTTGGGGCACTGCAGCACACATTGTGTTCCTCTTTTTCTGCTTCTTGACAAATATAATTGTAACGGCAATGTTGCTCCTCGGTGGTTCGGCCGTTGTAAATGCATTAACTGGAGTGAACATTTATGCTGCAAGCTTCCTAATACCCCTTGGAGTCATTGTCTATACACTAGCTGGTGGACTCAAAGCCACATTCTTGGCAAGCTATATACATTCTGTCATAGGTTTCTACTAAAATTTTTGTTAATCTTTGCCACCGGTTTCTGAGACTCCGATTAATCCAGCATCTATTTGTTTTCAGTGCACATTGTTTTGGTGCTTTTTGTCTACCTTGTCTATACGGCGAGTAGTGAGCTTGGTAGCCCAAGTGTTGTTTACAATCGCCTGCTCGAGGTTGCTAGCAAATCAAGAACATGTCAGGATCCTATATCACACCATGGACAAGCTTGTGGTCCTGTGAGTGGGAATCACAGAGGATCTTACCTAACAATGTTGAGTTCAGGAGGCCTAGTTTTTGGGATTATAAACATAGTTGGTAACTTTGGCACTGTCTTTGTTGACAATGTAAGCATGACTTAAGATAGGTGTCTTTCCATCTTCAATTTGTTTCATTTCTACATGTAATGCAATCATGAAAGTTAGCTTTTCACATTCATGGTTGTAACTTATGCTCCTTTTGTATGTTTAGGGGTATTGGGTGAGTGCCATTGCTGCAAGACCTTCATCAACTCATAAAGGCTACTTGTTAGGAGGCTTGGTGTGGTTTGCTGTGCCATTTTCTTTGGCTACATCATTGGGTCTGGGGGCCTTGGCCCTTGATTTACCAATCAATGAAAGCGAGGCAGGTCGTGGACTCGTTCCCCCTGCTACTGCTGTGGCTCTGATGGGGAAAGGTGGATCCATTCTTCTCCTAACCATGCTTTTTATGTAAGTAATGATCATGATCAGAAACACTTGCAGCATGTTACAAGATTGAATTTTTAAATGGTTGATGATACAACTTGTGTAAAGGTTCAATTAAACTGAAAGTCCTTGAACTTATATTTTGTGCATCATTGTTTTACTTTCTCATGTTCTTAATGCGCTTATGATCAGGGCAGTGACCTCTGCTGGTTCATCAGAACTAATAGCAGTATCTTCATTATGCACATATGATATCTACCGTACCTACATAAATCCAAATGCAAGTGGAAAGAAAATCCTTAAAGTGTCAAGGTCTGTTGTTCTAGGATTTGGTTGTTTCATGGGGCTGCTCGCGGTTATACTAAACAAAGCTGGAGTTTCCTTAGGATGGATGTACCTTGCAATGGGAGTTCTTATCGGATCAGCGGTTCTTCCTATCGCTTTCTTGCTTCTATGGAGAAAAGCAAATGCAATTGGTGCCATTCTTGGAACAATAATTGGCTGCATTATGGGAATCATCACATGGATTTCTGTTACAAAAGCAGAATATGGACACATAAATCTTGATACAACTGGTAGGAATGCTCCGATGCTTGCTGGGAACCTTGTTTCTATTCTGATTGGAGGAGGTGTTCATGGTGTTTGCAGCATGCTTTGGCCTCAGAACTATGATTGGAGTAGCACTAAGCAAATCACAGTGGTTGAAAAGGAAAAGACTGAATTGCCAGCAGAAGAGTTTAATGAAGAGAAGTTAGTAAGAGCAAAATCATGGATAGTGAAGTGTGGTGTTGGTTTCACTGTTTTGATAGTTATACTTTGGCCTATTCTCTCCCTACCAGCAGGTAACTAATTTTGAGTTATGCACATTTGAATTTGGTCTCCTATAATTTCAAGGTTAGAAAAAGAATGCATTTTGTAACTTATGTTCATGTTTATGGCCACAGGAGAGTTTAGCAAAGGATACTTCTATTTCTGGGCAGTGATTGCTATAGGATGGGGTACTATTGGGTCTGCTGTGATCATTGTTTTACCAATCATGGAAAGTTGGGAAACCATCCGAACTGTGATTCTTGGAATGTTCACAAATGACAGGCTTATGGAAAAGGTGGAAGAGTTGAATCACAAGTTGCAGACAATCATCCAGGCAATGCCAGAAGCCGAGAGACTTTACTTGCTTGAGAAGGAAAAGGCGAAAAGGTTAGAAGCGTCCGAGAAACAGGATGATTCCCTTCCGGCATGAAATGCTAATGGATCAGACTAAGTTTTTAAGTTTCTCTTGTTCTCTTCATTCATGAATCATGATTGATTTTCAATAGAACACTACATTTGTCAAGCTTTTTAGGTGCATGTTCTTGTAGTGTGTATACATTATTACATTGTACACTACAGGAAACTCAAAGATTTGAAATGCTAGAAAGATTTGCAATTTTTCCTTCAATAAGTAATTTGCATAAAATTAATCCTTAAGCTTATTAATATACCTAAATCTTTATTTCTTTTTAATTTTGTAAAAAATATGCTCAATATAAAAATTGGAATAATGTGCATCCTTAGACAGTTTTTTGACATTTTTCTTTGCATATAATAATGAAAATGATGGCTAGTTAGCTATGTTAAACATGGAATGAATCATACACAAGAATTCGTATCATGGTAGACATCTCTGAACTAAAAAAACTTACCTACAGCTAGATTACAATTTAGTACAATATTAATATATAACTAACATTTAAGTAAAAGAAGATTATCTATAGTACCTATTAAAAAAAAGAGAAGAATTTTCTATATTAGCATTCGTGTGTTATAAATTTATAATTACATGGAATCACTAGCCTGCTGATGAGTTTCTCATTCTTCAAGCCATAAGGGTAGATGATGCAATTGGATGATCCGATCAGAAGGAACTATGACATTGAATATACAGATCCAAGTGATGCATGATGCAGACATGAGTGAATTGCATTTGGGATGGTCCAAAATTCAGTATTTAGATTTTGGTATAGTAGAAATTGAAGAAACCATGGCTCACGCTTGTTGAGATAGATAGATATCTATCTAACCATTTCTTTTTTGGAGTTTGTGTTATTTGCTGCTGCCTTTTCCTTCATGGCTTCTTTCTCTAATTTCTTCTTTTCAGCTTCTGCCAGCCTCTCATTCTCTTCCCTTGACTTGTTAAACATTTTCATGAATACAACAAGGATTTGTGTAACTGCAAAAGAACACAACTTGAATAAATAAATGAAGATGAGTGTTTAATGGGCACTAACAGTGTTATTTGCTAGATGCTTTTCTATTTTTAAAACATTGTGGCACATTGAAGCAATTCGTTGAGACACGTTGCGTCAATATGAAGCACACTCGCAAAATGTCGCCTGTAATGAGGTCAGTTTTGTATTAGGTTGAAAATGGGGGATTAAATTGAATGGGTTAGATTCATGATTAGAAATTTAGAGTTGAATGCAAAACTAATCCCAACATATTTCATTTGCATTATTTTTATTATTCTAATTACTCAGCCCAAAAAAAAACCTTCTACTTCTACATGATTAAGGGTTTTTAAAATAGCTTTTGCTTCTTTAATAAGCTGCAAAAGACGGATGATATAGCATAAATAAAGAACTTAGTTGCTGTGTGAATGAATATACGCGCACTAGTACTTTTACCATATCCAAAAGCATGGGCCCTTCTAAACAAAGTTTTTAACCAAAAGAATGGTTGAAAAACTGGGACATTATGCATGTGTATATACATAAAGAGAATGTCAGACCTTGCTCAAAAGGGCACCTAGCTGGATCCTCCCCAAAGTACTGGGACAAAGAATCTGCATTTCTTCCCTGAAAGAGAACCAGTTATCAGTATCAAATCATGATTATTAGGACGGTTCATTAAAATTTCCGATGTGCAGGAAAAAATAAAGTGAAGAACCCACCACTTCAGAATACAATGATATGAGAGACCTCACGTCGGCTTCAGCAGTATCAAGAAAATTCTTCAACACCTGAGCAAGAGAATAATCATACTTAGACCAATTAAAGTTACCTAAAATTGATTCTCTTTCAAGGTTTCCCATGGGCCATCTAATTAGGCATAAAAAATATGATCAAAATGCATGATAAGTAGCTGTTGTTCACCATGCAGTAATCTTTTGGTGAAGAACACAGCATTAGTTTTCATACAGATGGATAACATGTAACAATGTAATTGAAGAATCATGGCTTTGGCCTATAGATTTATCATTTTCTCTTCAGTAAGTTCAGAAGTAAAAGCTGCCATTTTATATTCCTTACCTTACGAAATCCTGTAGATATGGCACCATCATTTTCAGAAGCAGTGAGTTCTTGCTCAACCTTCTCCAAACCTTTACTCACAGCTTGCATTTCTTCAGCCAATGCTTTCAGTTGGATCTAAGGTTTAGACATCAAAGTCATAAATTCGTAAGTAAGTAACCTTCATTGGCCAAGTTCTATTAAAATACATTTATGATTTATCATCAAGAAGCCAACCACAAAGGATTACTGACAAAAGAATACCTTTGAAGCTGCTTCCAAATGGACAAGATCTTTGTCAAAATCTAGCAATTCTGGCATTTTCTCAGCAAGAAGCTAGTGAGATAAGAACAAAACATTGTAAGATATCATAACAAAAAAGCAACAGTGGCCAACCAAACAGGGAATTATGATTTGTCATGTGTGAAGGAAGGAACGCAAACAAGTTACTTTACAAATATCACAATCCTAAGCAAGAAATGCAAATTTGAGCAAAATAGATGGAGCAAAGTATGAAACACTGGAGATTTACAGAGAGAACCATTATCAGCAGGAAAATGGAACTTTTTCTTTAGCATTATCTCCTATAAATATATTTTCACATGGATGGAGCAGAGCAAAATTATGTCAAAGATATCATAGTATAATACAAAATATTGTTCAAAGATTTTGGTATATCTACCTTGCACAAATAATGCATCAAAGTCATTTTGTTATTTCTTGCACGAGTATCAGATAACTTGAGAAGGCTATCCAATTTGAATCCAACTGCTGATCCTGCCATTGATAAAACGTAAAATATAATCTAATCAGCATGGTTGAAACTATAATTTTGTAATAAATATTGAGTTGAACCAGGATGCAACACAAATCTCAAATATAAGACAGTCAAGTTGGAATGGAGTAATAGATACCCCTTGCTGTTCCCTGATTCAGGGCATTGCCCAAGGTAAGAATAGTCTGCATTATCTGGCGTAATTTCACAGATTCTTTCACCTGTATTATAAAGCAATAACATGAGTATAAGCTTGGTAATTCTTTCATTTTTTTTTTCCAACTAAGCCATTAAACAGTACCTCTTTAGCAGCATTGTTGATTGTATTCAAATTTTTCCTCAAATCATTCACCTGAAGAAGCAAGAAGAATTTGTCTTTAAGAATGAAAAGCAATATAGAATAATCATAAACTGGATAGCATACCTGAGAAGAAAAGTTGATTTTGAAAGCAAACACCCTTAACTTGGATTCTACTCGTGGAACCTTCATCAGCTCCATAAAAAACTGATAGGGGTCATCAGAATAAGAACTTCGTTAGAATTAATGTAGGCATTGTAAAGAACTAAACATTCATTGTTAAGAACAAAAAGCAAGAAAGAACCTGTTCACATTTTCCAAGCATATCCTTGTCCCCTTTATAATTCTGTAAAACAGAGATATTTCAGCTGGGGAAAGAACAAAGAAAAAGTTCCTTTTCCATATTAAACAAGGAAGCATGTCATACAAATATTAGAAACTTTTTACATTTAATTTTTGAGCAATTTGTTGTTTTTTAATGTGCCATTGGGAAGATTTCCAGTTTACTTAAAAGGTTTAATCTGAAACTGTTCATGCATATATATATATATATATATATATATATATATATATATATATATATATATATATATATATATTATCAAAGACACCTAACCATTAGCAAACACAAAGTGTGAATTTCGAAACCCTAAAAAAAATGAACTAAGGTTAAGAGGATGCACAAATATGCATATGGCCTAAATGAAGCAAAAATGGGAAAGTCCATCTATGCAAGTAACAGTGATATGATTCAAGATTTTTTACCTGGAATTGAGTATATTAAGCAAATGAAGATATTTGCAGCCAAGATACAATTCATAGAAATACCAAATCATATGCATTACATGAAGTTATACTTTACAGTTCAGACAATTTTTGATAAGTTAATGCACACGAGAGTAGAAGAGTGGTGTACCTTCAACATCTCCATCTCTTCCTTGGTGGGACAGAATTTGATGAGATTCTCAACCTGATCAATATCCAGAACAGAAGAATCCAATGCTAGAACAGCATTCTGAAACCCAAATAACAAAAAATGACAAATGTTAGAGCAAACATGAAAACTAATGCCCTCAATCAAGCTATATCCAAATGAAAAGTGCCCTAACAAAAAAAAAGACAACCAAGCAATTGAACAAAACGATAGAGAAACTTACAAGCATATCTGGCAAAGGAATTTTGATTTTGGAGAGCATTATTTCACAATTATATGCTCTACGCAAGTCAATCTGGAGGAGGGGATAAAGAAAAAGGATATATTAGCCCTTGTTCAATTGATAACATACACTAGACAAAAATTGAAAGGAAAAAAAAAAAAGAAGACGAAGTATTTGCATTAGATTTCCAGAGCACACAATCATACTCATAGAGCAAACTGCAATATGGAATATTTGTTTGTCAAAAAACTACATATTAATCCAAATAAAAAAAATTCTTTTTAGCATTCATTATACTTTTCCCATCTTATTTTGCTTCTTCATTTACAATGCAATTGGAGAGAATAGACAAAGTCTCTCTGTAGAGTTTTTATTGATGTTTATTATCTCTTGGGTACCAGTCCCATTCAAGAGTACTCTAATTATGAACAGGCATATGAACCCTTAAGCAACAGGTTGTTAAACAAATTTATGCCACTAGAGAAATTGCTTACCAGTTGTACTTTCTCGGGTTTGTTGATATTAGAACCGCGCCGACCTCCAACTTTAGCATTGCTCCCATCAGAAGCAGATGCTGCTGAAAACAGGCTCTCAAGTTCTGATATATCTATTTCAGGGGCCCTAACACAAAGTTTTATGATTTGAATCAGAAGTGCTAAATTGAAATAGCATCCCACCCATCCTAGGTCCTGTCGAAAGAAAGTTAGGTGGGTGGAGAAGACAGGAAATTCTAACAAAAGGCCCAATTGCCCAACCATAGTGCAAAAATTACAAAAGGAAAGAGTTTTCATAAAATGACAACTCCGACGTATTTTATGGGATAATTACAAGGAAACTTACTGTAATATTAGAATGAAAATACTAATTCGGTAATCACTACCTTGATTCATTATCTTGCTTTTGTGAATCAGCCCATAAACTCCCTTGTGCTGCTCGGGCAACTTTCACCCAATGAAGGGGCTTCAACATAGTTTTCTTAGGTGCATTAACAGTTGCACCAGTACCTCGGCCTCTTCCAAGACTTGCTGGTGCTAAAGAACCTTTGCCAGGTGGTGGTGGCACACTAGAGGCCCTGCCTGCAGGAGGTGGAGGAGGTACAGGTGTTCCACTACGACCAATTGGGGGAGGAGGAGCATTTGGAGGCTTTGGTGCAGCTGGTGGGGCTGAAACTGTTCGAACACCTGGAGGTGGAGGTGGAGGTGGTGGACCAGGACCTTTTCGTACAGACCCTGGAGGGGGTGGAGGTGGCGGTGGTGGGGCTGATGTTAAACTTGTTCGCACAGGTCCTGGCGGAGGGGGAGGGGCAGGTGGTGGAGTTGAACTTGCTCGTCCTGGAGGTGGTGGAGGTGGAGGTGGAGCTGGTGGGGTTGAACCTGCTCGTCTAGGTGTAGGTGCTGAAGGAGGAGGAGGAGGTGGAGCAGGTGGGGCAGTAATTGCTCTTACAGGTGGTAGAGGGGGTGGAGGTGGTGGGGCAGAACCTGTTCTTGTAGGCAGTGGAGGAGGTGGAGGCGGAGGCGATGGGGATGAACCTGTTCTTATTGGTGCTGGAGGAGGTGGAGGTTGAGGTGGTGGGGCAGAACCTACTCTTGCAGGTAGTGGGGGTGGTGGAGGTGGAGGTGGTGGTGCTGAACCTGTTTTTGCAGGTAGTGGGGGTGGTGGAGGTGGAGGTGGTGGTGCTGAACCTGTTTTTGCAGGTATTGGAGGTGGAGGTGGTGGTGCTGAACCTGTTCTTGCAGGTATTGGAGGAGGTGGAGGTGGAGTTGGCAGAGCAGAACCTGTCCTTGCAGATATTGGAGGAGGTGGAGGGGTTGGAGGTGGTGGAGCAGAACCTGTTCTTGCTGGTATTGGAGGAGGTGGAGGGGGTGGAGGTGGGGCTGAACCTGTTCTTGCAAGTACTGGAGGAGTAGGTGGAGGAGGTGGTGGTGGTGGTGGGGCTGAAGTTACTGGATCATGCTCACTAGACATTGGTGGAGGTGGAGGTGGAGGATGAGGGGCTTGTGCTGGAGTTGGAACCAAAGGTTGTGTAGCAGGAACTGATAACGGTGATGATGGAGATGAACAAGGAGAATATTCATTGCTTGGAACATGACAAATTGAGGGTCCATTATCTGTCAATGACTGATCAGGTGTTGCTGAATCGCGATTTTCATGATTACCACCATGATTCTCAAAAGCTAAATGGATTGAATCAGGGATGTCAGGTGTCAATAATTTTGGAGTATCAGAAGACAACCTGGGAACATCAAAGGCCTCATCCGAACTATCAGCAGTGCTTGATTCATTATTTTCCTCGTCGGAGTCAGCAGGCGATGAATACCAACTTCCTTTTCCTTGCAATCTTGAAAACTCTTTGACATCATTTAGGACAGTTAATTGTTTAAGAAGCCAGACAGCAGCAGCATCACCACTATCAACCCAATCTACGCCACTAAACAGTTCTTGAACCCGTGAAAACGCTTCAATGGGCAATCCACCTTTCTCCTCACCATTTAGCATGGTTGTGGGAGCCCGTTGAGGACTTACATTTTCTACCTCTCCAAACAAAACCTAAATTCGAGAAGTTCTAAATTGTCAGGATAATAACAGGTACCCTCACTAGAAAGAAAAACTCAGCCATCCACAAGTAATCGAAGTCTTAGTTTTCCATACAATCCTAAACTATAAAAAGCACTCACCTCAGCCCTGAAGCCTTTTGGATACCGATCCTTTGAATCCCAAAGAATGTCCAAGTTATCAGCATTCAGCATCAATATGTTGGACCGAATAAATGCCGTATTAAACATTACACGAAACATCATCACCTCCCTTTCTGGATCCAAATCCAAATGAACGCACTCTAACACCACATCTCCTTGAACTAAACACTGAATATCAATCTTAATCACATCGCAGTCTGCCTGATAATAAAAAAGTCAACACAGAACACAGCCTAACATCAATTAACAGCAACACAAATTTAATACAACAAAAAATCAGCCAAAAATGCAAAACAAATCAATCAAGCAAACAAAACAACTCCACACAGAACCTGGCGGTAATGCCGCAAGCTCTTCTTCTTCTTATGCATTGAATATATCATCTGAGTGGAAAGCCCATCCTTGCTGAGCAAGTTCCTACCAAATATCCTAATCATCGGCCTACACCCATTCTGCAAATCAAAGCCAGGAATTGCCCTCAAAATGAGACAATCCAGCGACAGTGCTCGCTCCGGAGGCGGCCACCCCGGTGAAATATTCCGCCTCGCCACATACTGAATGTATCGAAGCTGAGAGGGCAAAGGGTTCAAAGGCGACAAAAGCTGCAACAAACCCTTTGGTGCCTCCCTATGAACCATCTCAAGCGCCCTTTTTTCACCACTATGAACTTTCCTAAAGACAAGTAAACTAGCTAGTAGAAATGCAAGTAGGGGCCAGCCCCCTCTTTCACAGTGAAACAAAATCACATTTTGATGGTTCCCTAAGTTTAACCAACTATCACAGACTCTAAGAAAGTGCTGAACAAGAGAAAGGGGCAAAATTGGAACACCCTCGTACTGCTTTGGGTAATCCATGACGACAACATCGTATTCTGTGAGAAATTCAGCGAATTGGCTGCGCCTCTCGCCGTCGCGGAAGTTGAATGCGAGGAAAGAAGATTCTGGAAACTCCTCATGGAGCTCCGTGATGATCTCGTGGAGGTGCAGCTGGTACATTCCTTCGGGCAACACTTCGGTGGAAAAACACGAATCGAAAACTGCACAATATTCATAAAAATAAAATTAAAAAAAAAAAGAATCTTGAGGAGGAAAACGAGGGAAAATTTTAGGAATAAAAAAATGGGAATGATGAAAATTTCGGTTTTTTTTTTTTTTTGTTACCGTAGACTCGGTCGATGAATTCGAGTAATCCATCAGGGGGACGCTTGTAGAAGAATCTGCTGAGAAGAGACATGGTGGTTGAATTGAAATTGAATCACATGTAGAATGGAGAATGGAGCTGCAGAGAGTAGAAGCTGAAAATAACAGAAGAAGGTAGTAGCTGCAGTTATGGAGTTCTGAAACGGAAGAGGAGAACTGGGGAAGTTTTTGAAATTTGAAAAGGATAACAATTTAATTTTTTTTTTTCTGTGTTTGTGTGGTATATTATTGTGACTTGTGAGAAGATCATTTTGTTGAAATTTCACCAATTATGGGCATGGAAAATCTAGTTATATTTTTCCATCTATTTTGTTTAGATACTTGACTAAGAAAAGTAGAAAACTACAAACAAAAAAAAGGAGATTTTATTTATGTTTTCTATAGTGTTTTTATTTCTCTTCTTTTAATTCATTTTTTTACTATCAGAATTATGATTATTAAGAATTAAATACTTAGGTTCCTTTTCAGAAGGTCCAAAAATTATTTTTTCTTTAATCTTTAAATTATAAAAAATACAATATTAATATTTGGTATAATCTTAAAACTAGTTTGTGATTTTTCGAAATTTTATTTAAAATATTTATAAAGAAGTTAAAAAAACTATTTTTTTAAAATTATCTATCATTTTCTTTAAATAAGGACTTTAATAATTAAAAAATTAAATATAAAATAATTTATTTTTATATTTTAAGTTTTTTTTTTCAAAAAAAATTAATTGAGTTGTTTATTAAACGGCCATTAATCCTTATTTTGCAACATATTATGGAATTGTACAGTTAGTAACTTATTTAGTTATAATTTTGTGAAAAAAAAAAATAGTTATCTCCACAGGCACTTAATAAATGGAGAGATAATCTGTTGACTATTACCTTGGTCATGAGTTTAACGAACTTCAACTGTTAAAACAAACAAGCACCTTACACTTGTAACCATTTCTAGACACTAGTTGATTATAGTTTGTTAATCATTTGTTAAATTTCATTGACCTAATAAAATCTTAAAAGCCTTATAAAGATAACACCTATCTATCTATTTAAATTATATAAAAATTAATACCAACTCTTTTTATATTAGATTTAAGTTATATTTTTTCTTTTAATGATACCACATCATCAATTTTAATTACTTTGACAAAACTTTAAAAATTAACCAATTAATTTTAGTAAAATATTAAAAAAAATTAAAATCATAACTCCCATGCATAATTAATTAATTAATTTATTACATACTATTATTCAATAGAAATATAAAATATTAATTAAATATAATAAATATCTACATTAAAAGTGTTATAATAATATTATTATCATAATAAATTTTAAGTTACAAAATATTCAAATCCTATCTTATTTGACTTACTTATATACTATACATAAGACTTTTAACAATTTGTAATTTGCCCATAAAAAATAATTACACCAACAAATAAAGAAGAGCTTATCTACTTAGAAATGATTTTATTAGATGATTACAAAATAATAATATTTATTATATTTTTAAAACAAATTTACAAAAAAAGCTTATTATTTTTACTATTTTCTAATACTATTTTGAGTTTGTATCACTCGAAAAATTATGTGATAGAATAGATTTAACAAACTATTAATAGATATTTTTACTTTATACTATTTAAATTATTCTTATTAAAAATAACTTATTCAATATATATATATATATATAGAGGCACACACAAGCCAATAAATATTCTAAAATTTTTTATTTTTATTATTATAGATGTCATTCAAAATATGTATGCACTAGGAGAAGAAAAACAAGTAAATATCAAAGAAAAATCTACAAAAAATACGAAAAATAAAATTTTCGTGCTACAACATAAAAAATTATTCTTTTTATTATAGATGTCATCGAAAATTTATATGCACTAAGAGAAGAAAAACAAGTAAATGTCAAAGAACAATCTACAAAATAAATACCAGAAATAACGTTTTGTGCTACAACATAAAAAATTATTATAAATTCAAACTATAAAAAATCTATTAAATTCCATCAAATTATACTTATCATACAAAATTTCATCAAATTATAAATTACTAACTCAATAGTTATTACATATTTAAAATTAAATTAAAAGTTACAAATAAAGTGCTACAATAATTTTTGTGCTATTTAATAAAAAAAAATTTATTGGACACAATTGGCTCAAATTTAATTACACTCCAAGTTACCAATGACACTAAAGCATCATCTCAATTGATGAATTTATACAACCTCACACTTATATTAAAAGTCAAAGTAAATGATTTTAACTTTAAAAATGGCTCTCAACAATATATTGTTACTAAGATATTTCTCCCAACAAAAAATATTGAAACACAATCCCTATTACAACAAATCTAACCGGTAATACTACAAAAATTTTATTTATTTAAAAATTATTTATATTGTTTATTAATTATAAGAATCAACTTCACCAACACTCATATCATCAGATCTAGATGACATATCAATCAAGAGATTAAGGAAAAAGAAAAATAAATGAATCCAAAGCACATCTTTAAATAAAAAAACATACCTACAAAGATGAAATAAAAAAGACAATAAAAATGTATAAAAGTTAATAGTTTAGAAAGAACATGTCTTCACAAGAACATATGAAAAAAAGAAACAAGTTTAACAACAACAAAAAATTAAAAAAAAAAGAGAGAATAAACACTACATAAGAAGATTAAGTTCGTCAATTAAAAAAAATGCAAAAATAAAAACAACAAATAAAGATATAGCTTTTGTACAACTTCAATATAAAAAAATTATATTAACATTTAAAAAAAAAATATATCAAATTTAATATTAATTTGTACATATTTTAATTAATATTTAAACATAATACTTACTAAAATATATTTTATACTACCATTAATTTACCATTCCACGCATCGCGCAAGTCTCATTCTAGTTTATATAATTTTGTTATCATTCTTAGAATTTCATTCTCATTCTAGTTTATATAATTTTGTTATCATTCTTAGAATTTCATTTCTAGAGAGACCTTGAATTATAATTATAAATATCCAACAATACAAACATCATTTTTACCTTTTTAGCTTCCTTACTGTGTCTAAAAACATGCTTTGCCAATTTGCCACAAATTGCCGAATTTTGAAGAAATGAACCTCTGGACTCTAGCAGCATAAATATGGAATTCGCAGTATATGACCATTTTCGTTGGAGCATGGAATTTTGACGCGCACCAAAACTCAATATCTGAAGGCAGCATCACACGTGGTGAAAGGCTGAAAGTGATTACACGAACGACAATAAATCGGAATTGTTTTTACTTAAGCCCTTGAAATGCCAATGGCTTTACGAATCAAACACTTAAAATGTCTCAAAATGCCATTTGCTCTAACACATATATTGGGTGGTCTACTTTTATCTGCTCAAGATGACGAGGTTCTTACGTGCAACTATTCTAAGCATCTATTTGAAATGACTTATAAAACAGAAAGAACTATTGAAAGCTCCGATGTTTTCATTTAAAATATGAACATGTAAATAACTTTTATAACACTATAACAGTCCTCTTGATTGATGACATATATATTTATAACCCTAGTACCCTACTTATCTGCTCGACTTTGTTTAGCCTTCTAAGAGAATTTTTAAATGGAAACATCCTGATCTACACTTACACGATGAAAAATTAATGAGACTATGGGGGATTGGTACAGAAAACACTCATTTCTTTTAACACAAGAACTTACACTAATTAAAAAAAATTAAGACTGCTCTACCTAATCAAATCATGATCTGAATTTTACATGACATTTAGAAATCTCTATTCTCAATACCAGCTTCCGCTTCAGTGAGGTGTTCATCATTCTCATTCAATAAATAATCACAATATTCCAGAAGCATATCTGCAAGGGGTGGAATCCCAGGATTTCGCCCATCGTTATACTTATGAGCATTATAAGTTATTTGCCAAACATCGTGTCTGAAATCCTCTCTGCTCTTGTACTCCATATTCCGAACCCTCTCCCGGATTCGAGCAAGATCCATAGGCCTCTCTATAATGTCCAGGTAATCAGGAGCCTCTTTCTTGGAAACCGGTTTCATAAAAAGATATGACAGCTCATACTTATCTTTCATGGCATCCACAATGCTCTCCAATATGTTTGCTAAACCAACCTATAATGGAAAGTTGAATTGAAACATACAACTCAATCCAAGTGAAACAAGAGCTAAATGGTAAGACCTACCATCACAGCCATGAAAAAAAATCCTTTGATAAAAAAGCACCACCACAAGATAAAGGAGATAACAACTAAGGAACGAAATGTACCTCTCCCCCTCCCCCTCTTCGCCGTTTTGTTGGCGGCATCAAGTCTGCGCCACGTTTTTTCGTGCTCTTGTCTCTGTCTAGCATCCTCTTATCATATCTTCTAGCTCTGGGGTCATCTAAATAGTCGTCTGTAAATTCGGGCTTTTTCTTCTTCTTTTTCTTCTTCGCCTTTTGCCGTTCCTCCTCCTCCCTCTCTCTTCTAATATCTTCTTCGAATCTTTTTATCTCGTCTAACTTCTCTTGCTCTCTGAGCATCCTAACTTCTTCTTTGTGGTGTCTTCTAGCCCTTTCTTCTTTGAGTCTCGCTTCGTTTCTTCGTTTCTCTTGCTCTTCCCACCATCTCCTCTCCTCTTTAGCTTGCCGATACATGGGCTCTGGCTTTCTTTGTTTCTCAAAATTGGCCAGTTCAACAATTCTCTTGGTTTTTCTGTGTTCTAGTCGTTTGTTTCCATAAGGACTGTCAAGGTCCACATCAACAATCTCCTTTGCAGGTTTAATAACAAGCTTTTGATGATGTCTCTCCCTCTCTATATCTGTAGGTGGCCGAAATTTAATTGGGACCTTGGGAGAATCAACCTGACCTCTAGCAGAATCAGTAGGAGGCCGAATAACGATAGGACGTCTTACAGATTCAGCCTGTGTATCATCTGGCTTCACTTTTTTAGGAAAAATTATTCTATTAACCTTAGCAGACCTAGCAGTTTCAGAATCAGATGTGACTGGCTTCTCAGAACTCTGCAGGTTTTCTAAAGCAGGTTTATCAGAAGACTTCTCAGTGGAGATGCATATGAACTTCAATTTTGTGGAATTGTCAACTGAAGGGGTTTTGGGTGCAGTTTTAGGCACCAACTTTTTCGTGAGGCTTTTCTGCTGGGACTGATTAGAGGGATCCAAAATGATAGACTTTCCAGATGGTTTTTCAATGTCTGTAGATTCAATCTGTGCTTCTAGATCTTCACCATATTTTGGACAGTTCTTGTTGGTCCTCATGTGCCCAAGCTGGTTCATCAACAAAATAATTACTACTGTACCCATTGGATGCAAAATCTTCTATGAAACGAAAAACATCCCTTACAACACTTGATTATTTGGAAGAATTGCTCAAAGAAATCATATAGATATAAAAATATAAGAGATAAATATATCTTTAGTTTCTTGATATAATAAACTTGTATAGACCAAAATATATTTTTACCCATCAAAACATAGTAAATTCAGATTTTAATCCCTAATCCCAAATTATCTTTATTGCTTTACATCCAAACATCCAAAATATTTTGTTTAACTCCCTACATTTATTTGCTTGATCTTTTACTCCTGCATCAAAGTAGTATGTTTGTTTCAAGTCCTAAACAATTATAATAATTTGATTTAAGTCATTTTGAATAATATAATCAAATTATCATAATTTTCAAGGGTCGAAAAACAAATTTAAGATATTTACAAAGACAACATATTTGAGTTGTTTTTATAAACATTAGAAAAGTGAATTGAAGATGTTGGTTAACAGATAAAAAATTAATACACCTCTTACAACACATAAAAAACTAATTTTCTGGAATAACTAAAGGTTACTAGGTTATATTAATACAACTCAAAATACACGCACCTGGCCACATGCTCCACAAACAAAAGTTTCCCTGGATGGTTTTTTCTCCTTAAATACCTGGTTCACCAGATATAAATGAAGAGGAGTTAAAAATAAAAACACTAACAATGGTACTGATTACTGAAACAACCAACAATAATCCATTATTCACAGTTCACATACATACACAGAGAGATCAACCCTAAAGCTTCAAGCTTTTACCATATCTGCAAAACATGTTTCTATATGGTACATGATACACCTAATAAATTATTCCATACATCTTATGCCATAGGATTTGGATCCTCTAAAGTTTGAATTTCACTTTAGAGAGTAAAGTGTGATCTTCTACCCTTGGATAGTTTCTCTTTCATATTTATTCTTGGTCTCACCTATAAAATCAATGGTGAGAAATCACACTTTACTCTCTAAAGTGAAATTCAAACTTTAGAGGATCTAAATCCTATGCCATAAGTCATAAACGATAAAAAGCCCCGAACTGTCTGAAACGGACATCTTAAAAACAGTTTAAGCCCTTCATTCAGACAAAAAAAAAAAGCAGTTACCACAATTAAATTGTGGATTTGACATTCAGAGTTTAACTTAAGTCATGTGTAAGTTGCCAGAGAATTGACTTATTGTCCCAAAAATGTAAAAGTGTGCTACTTGAACATGTAAGGAATGACTTTCTATTTGGGATGAGGAGAGCAAAGAAAATAATAGTAGACTGAAATAAATATGATACTTAGCAACACATGAGAAACAGAGATCGATGGAAGAAAGACCATAACTTGAGACTTATAATCAAAAGTTATATAAGTAACCCAACTGGTTCCCCTAACTTATCCCACTTCATAGACGTGTACGTTTCAATTAACCTAAAGTCATTGTAGCATAACAACCATAAGGATAATTAATACTTCTCAAAGAATACTTGTCGACAGAAAAACACCAATCTGGAGAAACAGATTCAACAATCTATACAATCCTAATTTGCCAAAAAATTGGGGTATAAAATAATAATTTATTACTGATTAAGTATTATTAATATCAGTATAATAAATGAAAATAACAAAAGGTTTCCATATAGGCATGAATGCATTTGTTGCTCGCTTAATAAACTACCACAATTATACACATCAGAAATTTCAGAGTGACATACTATATAGCTTTCAAAATTAGAATGAACCACTATAACTGAATTGCATATGGGAAGAAGACGGTGATAAATTACAATTACCTTGATTGCTCCTTCTCCTATATTTAGTTTAAGTTTTTTATTAGGTAGACTAATAGGTGCAATTTCATTCTTCTTTGCTTTTGTGACCTTCACTGATTTCGCTTTTTTAGCAGGAAAAGTTTCCTCCTGCCACAACATATATAATAGAACAATTAAGCATAATGGACAGAATAGTAACCGTTTACATGACTACTTATGATCTGAGCTTCACGCAAAACTCTGAAATAGTTGTGCTAAACAAAACAGACAACAGTACAAGACTAGAGGGAAGTTGCCTTGCCTCCCTGAGATCTGTAATTGCATCATCTTTCAAATGAATGGTTCCATCTAGTTGTGAAGTATTTGTTACTTGCTTATTTTGTTCAGTACTGTCATAGATGATGAATTTTGGTGGCGGCTTTGGTACCAGTCTAGCTTCTTCCACAACTCTAGCTTTCTTCTTTTTCTTCCTGTCAGCTTCATCATCTGGATTAAACAGCAAATTTGAGTTCAGCTTCAAAAAAGTCATTTCAACTTGCAACTTATAGTTACTTACGGCAGAAGTACATTGATTCATATTTTTATACAAATTCTTGTCTTATAATATATAATTATACATGCTGACCACAAAAAAGACGAAAGAAAAAGAGCAAGTCATTACAATGACAAATAATATATCGTACCATCCATAAGCAACCTGCATAATTCGGCAGCCTCAGCCTCTTCATCTTCTTTTTCCTCCCTAGCTTGGGCTGAGGTTGGGTGTCTTCTCATTTTGAGACCCTTAACACCATCTCCCTTATCACGTTTCAAGTCATTGGTACCCTCTTCTCCCTCTTCAAACTCCTCAGCATCAAGTAAATTTTCAAGATCACCAGCAAAAGAATCTAGATCACTGTTCTCTTCTGAATCACTCTCATTTTCATCACCATTTACAGCTGAAAGACTCTGAAGTTGTCGATCCCAGATCTCTTGGCACTTCTCTCTGGTCTGTTGCTGTAACTGAAGAAAAGACATTCGCTGGCCACGAGCATATTTGCTGATAGTAGTTGGATCGACCTTAACCCCAGATGCAGCCTGCTCACTTGAAAGTTTGCGTATCATAGCAATGCGATGCCATCTTGTTTGTTTTGCAATGACTTCCTCAGCAACATTGAATTTAAGCAGCACCTGTTATAAGAGCATACTTGAGATAATAAATAGAAATCAACATGGATGAAATATGCTATCCCTTCACAAAACTAGTAAACAAAACCCAACAAGACAAAAGGATGAGAAGCCAACACACACACACACACACACACACACACACACACACACAAAAACCTGAAGGAAGTAATACTTAAAGATGTCTGAAAACAAAACAAAAACTTGTCTAGATAAAATCCACACACACACACACACACACACACACACAACGAAAAAGAACAAAAATAGAACGGAATGGCAACAGGTGAAGTCTCAATTTGAATGGTATCATGATGCAAAGCATCCGGCGTTACATGGGGTCCGGGGAAAGCCCGCACCTAAGCTACAATGTGAGCAGCCTAACCTGATGCAAGCATCAGTGGCTGATTCCACATCCAAGAACCCGACCTTAAGGTCAAATGGAGACAGCTCAAACGCAAAGACAACTCAAGAAAGGAGAACAAGAAGGTGCCTTCTGAATACTTATCCTATTCAAATAAAAATTGCCTTTAGCTTAGTGGACCACATTTTTAGTATGAATTAAGCACTTTGCAGAACTAACAAATATATATATTCCTCAAGTTCATGATGGAAGCAATTCAACGAGATAATCTCTAATTATCTCAGATTTCCTCATAACTAATCTAAAAAAGACCCACCTCCCGTGCAGCCTCCATGCTTAATCTACGGAGATCAGCATCTGTACCAGTAACAGTGGAACCACCCCGGCCAGCAGCAGCTTTCTTCTTCACCACTGCACTAGACACTGGTGCCTTTGGAGGTGCCCGAGCATAGCTAAATCCCAAGCCACGGCCAGATGGATCCCCGACACCAGTGATTTCCATTCGTTCAATATTTTCCTTACCCTGCCAAAAATAAAGATAAAAATTTACAGATTTATAAGAAAACTTAACAAATACGAAATCATCAGATAGTGAAAAATTCTCATTACATTGCACAGCAATACTATTTATAATTATTCTTAATGATCCCCACCTTCCAACAGCTAATTCCTATTTCAAAATACTAAAATCGAAAACAATAAATAAATGAAAGCAGCATAGCCATTTATTTCCAGCAATAGAAGTAAACCATCACTAAAGCGCTAATAAATGCAACAATACTTTGCTGTCCGAACACAAATTCAAGTATAATAACAGAACAGTTTACATTCATGAGTTGCAGTATATCTTGGCCTTATGTGAATGCTAGAGTAGAATGTTTCAGACTAAATTAAAACAAAATTCATTCAAGTGAAGGCATGATATTATTAATGGAACATCTCAGAAAGGATAAAGCTTACGACTTGCTGTCGCAAAACTTTTTTCAATTAAGGGATGAGAAAGATAGAAGAAATAGAAAATATAAAAAATAATTAGTTTTTTTTTTTTCTGTATTTGGGCCTTGGCACAAGATTTGTGGTGAACAACCAATACAACATTACAAAGCTTCAAAATCTTGTATAAAATTAAATACATAATCAAATGGCACTGCAAAAGAACATTGGCAACTCTTGCAAGGAGAAATTAAATGCACATCTAAACAAAGACAAGCAACAATTCAATCATTCTATATTAGTCGGTTCATGATTCATCCATGCCGATTGATTCTTTTTGTTCTCGTCCACCCCCACCCCCACCCGCACCCGCACCCTCTGCTTGCAAAAATATGTATATATATTTTTGCAGTATTTGGGCCTTGCCACGAAATTTGGATTTAAAAAAATCAATAATTGCAGAGTTTCCAAATCTTGTACAAAATAAATAACAAAATGCCACTGTGAAAGAACATTGGCAACTGCATGGAGAAATTATATGCACATCTAACAAAGACAACCGACAATTACATCATTCTAGAACATCTCCAAACTGAATTGAACATGGATCACCTGGCTTGTACAGGCAACAAAGTTGCTACTCAAGTTCCAAGGAGTAATCTGCAGTTCCCTTTCAATATGTGATGCAGCAGCCAGTGCAATCGCTTCATCAGGAAGCCGACTCATTGCAGACGAAATATTAGTAGGGTGTGTTTCGGTTATGCCTAAATGTTTCAGACGGTAGAGGCCAGCTTGCATGCTTTCATAAGCACAAACCTAAAACAGGAATGAGAAGAATAATATTGATCTAAAAATAATGAGCAGTTAGGCACAAGAAACAAGATTCAGGACATAGATTGACAAGCAGCCAAAAAAATTTTCAAAAAATACGCACCCACCCCTACTTCCCCTAACCCACACATAGCAAAAACAAATAAATAAAATTAGAAATTATGGAGAGAGAGAGAGTGCAGAACAAAGTTGCATGTAGAATTTATAATTAAAAATTATTGCAATCCAAACAGTAAACCATGAAACTAACGAGGTTATCAAAACAGTACAACGCAGAAAGAGCAAACACACAAGCACACAAATCTATGATAACTCTAATACTTTATCAAAACCCGGCTTTTCATCAACCCATGGTGCACTAAGAAACAAGACCCCAATGAAACAAGCCGTTGATGGACCATCACATCATCACCAACAGATGATCTCCTGTGTTATCATATTGCATTTCAAAAGAAATGTAGTGTTTAATTCCTCACAAAACAAACTGAATGTCATAATACACAACTTACAAGTTCTGGGGTCACCATTTTTCTTAATTCTTCCTCAGACCACATGCGAAAATTTCGCTTTTTAACCAAAATTGACTGTCCATTTGTTCCCCTCTGGCAGCAAGGAAGAAACAAGGAAGAATAATCAGTACTGAAAAATATGATAACGATACATTAAAGCACCTTGAAAAATGAAATGTAGGAATTCTTTTAGCAACCATCTTTAATAAATAACTTCAATAACAACCATTCTGAGCAACAATACCTGTAAAGTGGCATATTCCTTAATCCTTTTACGGAAAGAGGCTTCTGATAGGTAAGGAAATTGTGACAGAAGCTCATCAATACGGACACATGGGAGCAAGAGCCGCTTCTCTGCCGCTTGGAATTCACGGCACATGTGTACTAATAGCCTGTTCATCATGTAAGTCTGAAGATTCTTACTTCCAGGTGATAACACCTCCATCAGAGGCTCCTGCAGAAAGTGATTGAATAAACCATTGTATCCTCGTCGCAATAATGAACTTTATTTTCTTTTTTCATTCTATTGGAAATTTTCCAGATACAATTTTAATAGCTCAATTGCAGTATGCAACAAAGGCAAATTAATCGAGATACATGACACCTTATGTCTGCTTGAAACATTTTGCCATAGAGATTTGCCAAACAATATAAGATTTGTATAGAAATTTCTTAGCTTAGAACTAAGGCAACATTCATAAAAATCGATGAAGACAACTATTAAGTACTGACAAACAAAATATGTAACGATGGTACACACCTGCTGTCCAACAACATTAATTTTATCAATGCGCCTTAGTGATAGCTTTCCCTTTGGTGAGCGTACCAGCAGGTAGTCAGTTAATGGAACTTTATGAGGAAATATAGGTGCTCTATACATATTTGTCTCCAGTGAGGACTGACTGCAGCCAGGTTTCAAGTCCCCAAGGAACGGAGATTTATCAGCTGGATCGAGAGATATAATGTGCCCCAAGCTATTATCAGTGTTGCGTAATAAAGAGCCAGATTGATCATCTGGAGAACACTTTTGATAGTACGTACAAAGCCTTGCACCCATTCCAGCATTGCCCAAAAGTAAAGGCCTTTCCTCACAATACCTACATAGAGGACACATTTAATGTGATTTCCAACACAGTATCTGCAATGATAATCCTATCTGGCAATGAACACAGTACAAAGGAAACCAAGACAATGAGATTTCAAATATAGTCTTTGCAATGCCCATCCTTTGCGAAAACAAAGCAATCAGATTATCACCACTGAAGAAAGAAGTTTGTCGAAAAGGGGGGAGCTTAGTTGCATCAGCCACAAACCAAGTTAGGATGATATTAGGTGCATGCGTCAAGAAATGCATGGGGAACTTGACAAGACAACAGACAAATCACTAGACAAAATGGGGAAGTGTTTATGCATAATTATGTATACTTCAATATGGGTGCTGCATAAGTTCAGTTATCAGGCACCAAAACATATATAAAGCTAACAGCCAGTGGAGGTTTTATGATAAGAAGGTCGCTTGTCAATCAGCAAATAAAGAAATCAGCAAATAGCGGTGAATTTCAGAAAATAGTAATTTAGATTGTCACTCTCCATCTCTTAAAGACGAACTTTTCCTATGGGGCAACAAAATAATAAATATAACTCCAATTTAAAGCACAAACAGAGTACCAAAATAGTTTCAAGCCACTTACTCCATCAGAAAAACATGGCCATCTTTCACGGACAGATCAGACTTTTTCTTGAATGCCCCTGGAGGACGCAGTGACTTATTCTCACCAGGAACCCTTTGTGCCCTTGACCACAAGTGAATCTTTGTCCGTACAAGGTGTAACAATGAATTTGATTGAACGTTCTGTGCAGCAAGTGATTTCTGATCCTCAAGCTCCCTCCCCAAATAAAATGTTTTCACGTTTTCTGATCCCTTGAAATCTGTCGCCCAAAATAATCCCCAGTAAGTTGTGCAAACAAGAGATGAAAATAAGAGACTAAAACAAAAGCATAAGGAAATTAAAATATTAGAGAAAATAATCAAAACTGCAAATCAAACTATGATCTTACTATATGTTTAGAGAGAGAGAGAGAGAGAGAGAGAGAGAGAGATTAATGCCAGAGGAAAGAAAAACAAAATTGACAACCTAGCTTTTTAGCAGCTTTTGCTTTAACAGAAGCTAGAGTTTCTTCAGCATCAACATGTAGTTTTGTCCCCTTGCCACCCAAGCTCTTCATAATAATTTTCATGGGTCCCTGTGTTGACAGTTTTCTCTGTTCTCTGACAACAACCTCACTATCATGGGGATACCATAATGCTTTAGGACGGTGAAAATTTGCAATATCTTTACTGCAAGAAAATTAATAAGATTATAAATACATAAATATGCAATGTAGAAGACAACAGATAGCAGGAAGAAAAATACAATAAAATAAAACAAAAAATCATATTTGATATGTACCACTCAAAACAAACTAGAAATGCAAGAACTTGATAACTGGCATACGTAATGCCTATGTTATGAGAGGCAACAGATATATCATAGAATGCGTAGGATTAGTGATGACTAATTACAGGTGCACCATGGGAAGTGTCAGATATTACAACTAAGGAACACATTCTTACGATACACATGAGTGAACATTAATACAGATGTTCAGAGATAATAATAATAATCAGATTTTTTTTTAAGTAGGAAGATCATCACGAATGCCAGCAATACTTGTCAATTTTAGAAAAACCATATTTAAGATGATTGGATCTGTATCCAATAAGATAACTCCAAAAAAAACACCGAGATGCAAGGAACAAGAATACAACAAAAGCATGCAGCAAGTATGTCCCAGTCAATCCAAACATCAAAAATAGGAACACCATTGGAACAACTTGAGCAGAACACCAAAGAGGAGCCACAGACATAATTTCATTGTAAACTAACTTAAAGGTCAAAAGCACACTCCAAAAATAATTCTTTAACAGGATATTATTATTGTTTACTTGATTTCTTTCCATGCAAAAGTAAGAAGGCAGAGTCAACAAACCCATAATTAATAATTATAAATTCTTACTTGCTCAACTTCAACTTCATTGTCTGCAGCTTCAGTGCAGGTTGGGAGTGGAAAATTTTGACACCATGCGCTGAGCGTTTCTTAGAATTTGACTTCAGTTGCTGAGAAGTTTTCCTGTTTGAATAATGTTTATCATTAGCAACATATCGCCATCCATATTGACCTCCCTGTACTGGTAGCTCAGAATCCCCACTGCTTGATTTTAAGGAACGAGTCAAAATCATAGCCCCAGCATGAAGGTGAAGATGGCTACTATTCTTGTTATCCAAAACTTCGAAGTGCATTTGGTCATCTTCAAGATCAAAGATAAGCTTTGGTTTAACAGAAGGTTTATTGAACTCCCATATAATATTGTCTAACCAAGACCCCTCAGCCAGGTCTCTATTTTGAGACATCACCTTGGTAAAACGCTTTACATGGCCAAGCTCATTATGCTTTTCAGACGTGTACTCCGCTCTTCCATCTGCATAACCAGTGTCATCCATCTCTGATCTGGATTCTAACCTCAAAAGCTGGGGATGAAATAGATTTTTAGATAATAAATCAGTTTTAGCATCAGAAGAGTCCCTTGAGCCAATTGGTTCCAATGATAAAGGAGAGCTGCACATGGAAACATTACTTTTTTTCTCCTCCATTATTTTCTGGGGCTCCAACTGTATATTCTGTATCCCACTTTCAATTTCTATTTCACTACCACCAGAGGCTCCCAACTCTGGTCCCGAAATTTCACAGCTCTCAAAATTAGTGTCACTTACAACAGGAGAATTGCCCCAAATGATTTCATCTTCCCAATCTTGCTGATCAAGAGGATAAAAGTTGGCTGACAAGACATAAGTATCTTTCCATGGAAGCTCATTCGTGAAATCGCCTTTCATTGGTTCAGCACTAAGACAAGAGTCCTTTTGTTGTCGATCATCTTTCGCAGGTGTTGAGGCATCCCCATGAAGAAATCCAAATTTTGGAAATTCCAAATCAACATCATTACTTTCTGATGCATCATTATGGACTACACAAGCCTGTTTGGTCAGTGAAAGACTAGAGAATCCCTTGAGGAATGCCTCTTCATCCTCTTCTACAATATCATCAGATAAATCCAATGATTTGTATCTATCTGGAAATACAACAGGAGAGAAAAGCAGCCAATTAGTACAGAAACCACAAAGACACATTGTATAGAAAGCACATCATTTTGCCATTAAAATCTCTCAACTGCTAAATTACAACCACATGAAATAGCGATCGTGTTAAAACTATTTCACTTTTCCAATAAAACCTCTCATAGAATAGCACAATAGATTCACATTTGCAAACAAAACCCACACAAATATCCCCAATATCTAGGTAAGTACCGTGTGTAACAGAATGCCGATGCTCTCTCCTTTCTCCTTTCCTCAGAGGTTCATGAATACCAAAGATTTCAGAGAAGCGTAAAATTTCCATCCCATCTTCCACATACAAAACTGGCAACGGCGTAGACCTTTTCAGAACTTCAGGCCCTTCCTGTTTGTTTCATCAATTAAGACATTAACATGTCAATAGAAAGTCAACCATGATAATTTTATAATCCTGTCAACAAAAATGTATCAAGATAGACAAAATTATTATTAGTTTATTCAACATGAACTGAGCTTTTGCCAGTGTAGTACACCTGCACTATATCTACAATTACTACTTTTACTAGAATGAGTACACCCATAGACAGAATCACAAACAAGGTGCACACAGAGGAACTGACTGACTCTTCTATAACCTATACATTTCCAAAGGCTTTTTACAATCCGGAGAGATATGGGGCAGAAGCAAACAAATGGCTCTATATCTTAACATGCCACTTACAAGGGCTGTTTGTGCATGGAAAATGAGCAAGTCCACCTACCTGTACCGACTAATATAAAAAGTTAGGGGCAACAAAGACCAACCCTAACACATTTTGCCATAGAAGCTTTAATACCAGTTAATAGCTATCTCTCCTAGATGTTTGAATTTTTGGATAGATAAATGAATGACTTTTAGGCCAATCAATGTTTCCCAAGACAAAGAACCATCTATGCTTGAATTTTACATAACTATAAAGGAAGAGAGTGGCATTGACAAGGTTTGTACTCAATACCATTTGGTCATAGGGGGCTCAACCACAAACAGTGAACCCTTTTCCCACAAGACGGGGTAGCCTACAAATGAGACTGATGCCATACAAAAGAATGAGAGACAAGCATTTGTTTGAAACATATTTTTCAATCAAAAGTATATATTTGTTGAAACACTTTGATATTGATAGAAAAAAAATATATTTTATTGCAAAGAAGAGAATGTAAAGAGGCTTCTTTGACACCTAAAGGTATATATTTGTTGAAATACATATTCATGCCATTTGTTTCTACACTTTTTGGGTTCCTGTGGTCTAAATATAACAGTAATCCATTTCTTTTCATATGTCTTGTACACAATGTAAGAACTTTAATAACGAATTTGACTAGTGAAGCTTTATTTTAATATTACTTGTAAATTGATTTTCGTTTTGTGAATGCTTTGAGTTAAATGGCCATGAGTTGAGTCATTGTAAGAGATATGATTTCCATTTTTAGTTAAGAGTTTCACCCGCGGGTAAAAGGAATTTGAAAGCCGTCATTAAATCAATCAGCTTTCTTAGTAGCATGGTCGTTCTGCTACTTAACATGCCTTATTAAACAGAATATTAGCCCTCTTTTAATCTGGTCCAAAAAATATAAACAAAGTCCTTCATCATCTTTTTCTAAAATTATCTGGTCCAAAAAATATAAAGAAAGTCCTCCATCATCTTTTTTTGAAGTTTCAAACGTTACACTCGTTCATAGTCTCGATTAAGAGTCTACAAGCATTCTAAAACTAAAACTAAAAGCAATCATGATAGAACTCAAGGTCTACCTTGTCGCACCTTTAAACCAGTGTATTCCCATAATCATCAGAAAATTACGTCATTTAAATATCAATCAAGTTAATAAACATTAGACGGATAGAAAGGAGGTGAAAGCAGACATATAGTAAGCAGGACGAAAATGAAACCAACCTCAAGTGTCTTTACCTTGAAGGCCAATTCTTCAGTCTGCTGCAACCCAACTTGTACATCACGTTCAAGCGCACTGTCTTTGTCTTCTTTAGATGCATCTACAACACTCTTTTCCTGCTCCCCTGAAAGAGAAAAGCTGACGTAAGTGAACTACAATACTTCAATTTGCTTCCCCTACCATTTATGGTTTTGAAAGCATTATCAAGAGGAGTCTACCAACCCATTGAATAGGTGGACTAAAGTGACACCAACAGACTTTTATAAGGACCTGGCCAACATTTAGGCATTGTTTTACATTTTGATAAACAGAAAAATGGACTTACTTCACCAAGGCACTTTCAAACAAAGAAACATTTTTCTTACATCAACTAGAAGTACTTCTTCACATATCAAATTTAAACTATATTGGCACAAAACCACACCTTTAGTCGACTGTACAGAAAGTACAACAGCAATACCAGTGATGCATGTCAGGTAAATAAATATTACCAGCCAATGAGACAGCTTTAGAATCATCAACTCCATCTTGTTCCTTGTCAGATTCTTCATCATAATTTTCATCATCAAAGACAGAAGTTCTAGACCCTAGAGCTTCCAGGGAGGCTTCAGCAGCGAAAAATTCCTTTTTTGGGAGTAAATAGTCCTCTTCATTTGCAGCTTCAGTCTCTGGGCCATCGTACTCCTCATCAATATCTTCATAATCAACTGCATCTTCAGCCTTTTCGATAGAGTCTAAACATTAGAAGAATCCCAGTTAGTAAGTTAAACAGATAGCTTCACTAGACATTAGAAACCCAAGCAAAGCAAGACTTCCAACAGAGCGTGCATGTCAGAAGAATTAACTGTAATTGTTAACACTTGCTATTAAAGTTTAATAATAAGATTCTCTTCTAACAGACTAACAATTTAGCAAAGAAAAGCATATCTATGATTAAGAAACAGACAAGTATAATCTAGTTGACAAACTACAAATGACAAAGCATATCAGATGATGTCTGAAAAGTAGCATAAAATTTGGCCCATTAACACAGAAATCCCAGGGAAAGAGATGATGTGTTTCTTTTTTTTTTTTGTCAGAATATAAGTATATGATCTCCATTAGGTTTATAGGTTTAGGATGAAACTTTGACAAGAATGAAGATATATGCAGAGCAGGTAATCCTCCCGACAGAAAAACATAAAACTAGATAAACATCGTCATACAAATATTCAGCAACTTTGTGTAAAAGAAAATATGCTCCACCAAGGATTTGGACAACATAAAACTATTTCCCCATATGTGTGTGTTATGTGTGGAGCAAACTAGAATCAGGATAATCTCAATTTTTGCATTTCCCTGTGGCTGAAATTTTAGGAAAGACTTTTTTGGTACCTTGGGTGAGTGTTTGTGGTGCCCCCACTATCTTAGATCAGTATCTCTTTACTAGGTTTTTCTAGTTCTACTAATAAGAGGCAAAATTTTGGTGCCATTGTGCAGCATACACCACTGCTTAGAGTATTTAGTTAGAGTCCAATTCCACGCCTACAATGAAAGATTTTAAGACATGCAAGTTTTATCAGATATGATTTGAAGTTTGGCCTCTATTTAGTGTTAAACTCGTGATCTTTTTAGAGGTCCTTTTCACTTGGATAAGTTTGGAGATTGGAAAGCTACACTACATAGAAGGCTTTTTGCTTTTGTTTGATTTTTGCCCTTCTATAACACTTCCTGTAAACACTAATGGACAGCTATGGTTTCGTGCATTTTTGTTATAAATTACAAGTCACTTTCTTAGTCCTTCAGCTGACATGAAGGCCTAGCCCTTAGTAATAGGTAGCACTAGCCACAATTACAAACCTTCTATTTTCCAAAATAAAAAATTAGTTTTCTTATGAACCATTTACTGTAGAGAAGCACCACCACCAGGAGACACATGGTTTTGGATGTAAGAAGGAACTACTTTGTTTCAATGGAAAGAAAATAAAAGTTACTTCTCTCTCTGAAATTTCCACCAAGCAAACTTCATTTTGGAAAGTACTTAAGCATAAATAAAACACAGGCGAAGTGCTCTCAGTGGATGAGGGAAAAAAATGATACCAACAGAATATCAAAAACTGCATGATATAGTTTCCTGGCAGACAACTTCACCTTGTTCAACAACATCAGGTGGTGTTTGCGGTGATTTTCCTGACAACTGCAAGCAAGACACCATTATTTTCATCATCAAACAAGATGAAGATGTGGAAGCAACTAAATATAGAAGGAAGAGTTGAACGTTAGACACTTGTTGATCACATCAGCATAACATTTTGAATACTATAAAATCGAATAGAGCCAAAACAATGAAATTCATAACTGCTTACATCTATATCTGTCAGTGATGAATCCAACTTTCCGGCCAATGCATGAATATGCTCCTTTGCATCCTAGAAAAAGAAAAAGTACACACACACTCTCTTATTTAGCACCAAGCACAGTTTCTTACCGAGATGCATAAGCAAAAATGAATTCAGAAGGTGACAACAAAGAGAATAAGCAATAAAAGTCCCTTGCAACCATAATAAAAGATTTACATAAGCAGCTCAAAGCTATAGAAAAAGACACATTTTATTATACAATAAGCAAAATACGGTCAGCATTCTAAAATCGCTACATATGGGATCATATATTCATTTATCTCTCTCCCTCGTATAGAAACATCTATGTTGGACAGGGCATCCTAGTATCTCCAAAATTTTAAGACAGAGAAAACATATACAGCTAATCAGGCTCCAACACTTCAGAGAATTTAAAAGTAAATAATCCATGCATGATTGTATAGTATAGCTTTTCTATCAAAATCAAATGTCATGTTACAACAGACCTTCATTCCTCTCAGCCTAAATGGAAGGCAAGCAAGTGAGCACAAAATGCACAAATCTACCCTCCATTACCTATACATTAACAGCCATTCATCTGCTTAGTCTTAAATTATATTGTATCCTTCAAAAGAATACTTACGCCATCCAACCAATACAAAAACAGTCTCTTAAACTCTGACTTTTAACAAACAACTCAACTATTTAGAAGTGATTTCCCTAAAACTAAAGTAATTATTTCAACTTAGCTATTTTAAAAGTAATTCTCCCAAAAGTTGCACCAAATATATGCAAACCCAGTACCAAACAGATGTTTCGTGGTCTGACATAGTATTTAAAAGCATTAAAAAAAATAAAACAAAACAACAGCAATAACAACAACCGACGACGAGAATCGCACAGCATTTAGACTTCACATCACGACCACAGCAGCCACTATGCTCTGTCGCAGCATTGCAGCCAGACACGAAAATAGTGGTGGAAACCTCTTTTATATAAAAATAAAGAGAGAAAGAGGACATACTTGTGATATTAATTTCTATTTTTGAAAAAGCCATAATTTTTTCAATTTAAGTAATATCCATTCAGCCACCAAGAGCAATCTCTCTTCCTATTCCCTATTCATGTACATTTTCTGCCTTTGCCTTTTCTGCTTGTGTGATCTGCATTCTCTGCTTTCAGTTGTTTAGTATATTATACCTATGATTGTGTGTTCTATTTCATTTAGTGATACATTTGATGAATTAGATTTCCTAGAAATATTGAACATCTCTAATCCTATTTTGCTTGATTTATGTATATTATTCATTGTTATATTTTACATTCGTATATACATATATACACTGCTATGCCTGCTGCTATATGTTGCAACACAATCTGCTATATTTTCATAGCAGATTTTGGCTCATTGCTATGAACCGCTATCCACTATTGATTACTAAGGTCATCTCACATTCAGAACTCGGCTACAAATTTGGCATTTAAACATAGTATTTCATGAAGTGTGATCGTAAAGAAACAACGTGTTCCTGCTTAACCATTGTATCATAGGATAAAATCTTTGCACACTAACTAGATCCTCAAAGGACGATGAAGTGCATATAGTTTCTTTCAGCCTAGACATCCACACAGTGCAACTGGCCAGTAAAAGAATCTCTCTCAGGAACCTCACATATCAATCATAAAAACTACAATGGCTTATAAATTTCAGGAAACATGAACTGTTGATTAATAATTACAATGGACGGAGGGAACTATTAAAAAGGAAACAAACAACAGACCTGCAATCTGAACATAACTTATGTGTATTTAAGTTTACAACGAATGTCTAAAGCAGCATAAAATTACCTCGTCAAAGTAATCAGCATCAAGACCACCCGAATTATCAAAATTTCCAAACATGAGGGCTAAAAAACCACTATCCTTGCCAGACTCCTCATATTCTTCTTCATCATCTATCAATTTGAATTAATTAAAATTCAAGTCATCAAACTATGGTAAGGTAACAAACTAGAACATCAAAAAATAAATAAATAAACAAAGGAAAAGAAAAGGCTCCATTAAGAACTCTAGTTCACATTTCTCTGCAAATAACCATGATGTTGAAAGAGTCTAAACAACAAACTAGATCAGATAAAGAACTATATTCCCAGCCTAAAACACCAAGCTACACCATATATTCAACTATGCCAGCTAATAAACTTTTCCAGCTTCTTCTTTCTCATTAGTATTCTCTTTTCAAATGTTCATAGCACTTTAGCAATTTTCCATTGAACAAGCTCACCTTCATCCCTCCCATCTTGCGATGGGTTATCTGAATCGTAGTCCATGTCGTGTTCACCGACCAATGTCTATTCAACGCATTAACCAACACCTCATCAAAGCGAACACTTACACAGCTCAAACCTCAAAATTCCAAATAACTATCTTCATGTTACGAGTTTTCTGCGCCGATGGATGTTCCACCCGCGATCAAATACAATCACAGCTCTCAAAAACCCTCGAATCCTAACTTCACTAACGCACTTCCACTCTGATAATCATGCAAACGAAGAGAACAGAAGTGGAAGAAAAAAGATGAAGTTGGAAAATTAGGTTTTCCTCCCCTTGCGAATTTCCCTCCAAATTCCTCAATCACCGGTTCATTTCCAAATCAATCCAAGCTCGGGAAGTGAAAACCGTTCGTTCCGCGCTCCTAAACCCTAAGATTCCGTGCGCCTTTTCTTCAAGCTATTTCCCCGACGAGATTCAATTCGGAGCCCCAAAAAATAAAAAAAAAGCACCGGTGTTTGGGTTCTCTTCTTCGCCGATCGAAGTAACGAAGGGTTTCGAATATTGTTGAGTCGGTGATCGGAGAAACTGAGTTGCCGCGGTTTGTTTTTGGTTTGGGACAGAGAGCACACGATTATGTTATTTTCAAAAGTGAGATCCTTTCGCTCTGGAAAGAGAGAGAAGGGGCTTATGGCTTATGCTTAAACGCTAATCGCTACTCTGTGCCAAACACCGTCGTAATCGCACCCCTTTTTAATCTCGATTTGGATATTTATAGCTGAAGAGAGAGGATTCAATCATTGATTTATTTTTTCTTTTTCTTTTTGCCAAAATAAAATGAATACTGCTATAAAATTAATGGTGTAAGTGTATAATGTGTACAATGGGCTAAATCTTTAATCCAGTATGAATAAAATAAACATCACTCAATAACCATCCGGATAATAGGGATAATAAATATCTCATAATACTATCCCATAAGTTTAAGTTGATTTTAGAATTGACCTTTCGGATCTAAAACTCTAATATCATATCATGAAAACACTCATCCTAAAAGCTTAAACCTGACAAAAAAATAACACTAATAATTATATCTCTAATACTGAATAACCTCCATTGTACACATTATATAAAATTTTCATTGATTCTCTATACTTTCTCTAATAAAATACATAAAGAAAAAATAATTTACACTAACAAACATAATAGAGTTTAAAATTACGAATATGTTTTAAATCAATTTCCTTTACACATCTGTTCTAAAATATCTACTATTTCTATATTATATATATAATAAATTGAATTTAATTAATTCAATTTACTACTAATATAACTAAATCGAATCTAATTAATTGATGTAATTTACATAAAATATTCAATAGCAGGTAAGGAAAATTAATTTAGAATATTCACATAATTTTAAATTTTATTCCATTTATTAGTGTGAATTATCTTAAAAAATTATATATAAATAAAATAAATCAAATATTTATAAAAATATATATTTAAAAATATTTATATTTTAATATTATGTTACACATCTCCTTTGTGGTAAAAAAAAAGTTAAATATTTGCCAAAAATACATACACATTAGGATTAGGATTTTTTTTCTTATAATAATAAATAATAATTAAAATTAAAAATATAGTTATTTATGTCATGAGAAGAAAGGTGTATAACTTATAATTAAATTATAACAAAATAATAATTTAAAGCTAATTTTAGTTATAAATTTAATATCTTATTGTAAAAGGAATAAAATTTAAAATTTAAAATCACTACTGTACCTCAAGCAGGAGATACATATGAATGAATAAAAATATGTAAAGAGAACTCTTAAATATATTATTTAAACTTATATATAGTGATATTTAAGTTGATTTCTTTTGTTGGACCTTTCTCTAGAATAAATAGATTTTCTTCTCTTAACATTTAAACTCAAAACCATTGGTTATGGGATTAAAGAATTTATTATTATGATTAATCTTGTGTTGATTGATATTTTATAAATTAACAATAATATAATAAAGACAGATTCATACCAAATTAAGGTACTGGATTTGGTCTGGTCTTTTTTTTTTTAAATACCTTTTTTTTCTTTATATTTTATCTGCTAATTTTGTATTAGCTAATATTTCGTACACACTTAAGTGTATATTAGTCCGTTTGGATAGGTTCATAAGTTATTTTTTTTTATTTTTAACTTATAAAAATATATAGTATTAATATTTAGTATAATTTTTTAAATTAAATTGCAACTTTCTAAAAAATTATTTTAATATTTACAGAAAAATTAAAAAAAAATAATTTTTCTCGTAATAAAAAGCTTTTTATGACTCTTTTCTTAAAATAAACACTTTTAATTTAGAACTAAAAAATCAAATACAAAATAACTTATTTATAAATTACTTTTAAAAGTAAATAGCCAAATTAGTCTTCGAAAGATAACCCGATCTCCAAATTGGTCTCCGAAAGAATAAATTAATCAAAAAAGTCCCTGAAAATTTTAAAATTGCTAACGTTAGTCCTTCCGTCTACCTTTTGTTAATTTCGTCATTGACGCCATTAACAGTTGCTTATGTGGCCGTCAGTTTGGCATATCAGCATGTCAACTTGGTGTAGAATAGCTAGTGACAAGATATGTTTCACTATTTATGTCAAATTAGTCCTAGGTATGTAAACCTAATCCTTTCTTCCTGTGAAATGCCATTGTTGCTGCAGCGTTAGATTGATTATGCAGATGCCGAAATTGTTGAGCAACTGCATGATGGGTAGCGTAAGATTTGTGCATGTTTAATAAATATACTAGCTTTATTACGTATTCCAATTGTATTCTCAAATAAGAAGGGGTGGTGTGTAAACTCTCCCACCTTTGTAAATTTGAATTCTCCCTATTAATATAATAGAAATCTATATATATAATTTTGATAATTTTGAATTTGGAAAAAAAAATTAAAAAGGGAGGGATTAAGTATTCTAAAATGAATTCTATGATTTCTATTATATTGTTCTATATTATATTGTTTAGGATTATTAGATCATGTCCTGGATGACCGGGCTTCGTAAGATCCACTAAAACTAAAATAAGTGAAGTGGTCTAATACGGATTCCATCTTATCGATTTCACTTAACTTAATAGTATTGAAATGCATTCATTTCCTATGCATTGACTCGATTTATGATACTATCGGAGTGAAACAAGTAGATCTAAAGAAGAACATGGGTTAGATTCCATTAGTAACAAGTAAATCCTTTAATTTAATATGTAAATGTATGTTAAAAAGTCCCGATATCTTTTTTTGAGGGGGGCAAAAATATCAAGGTCTGAGATGACCCAGAAAGCACTATAAATTTAAGAAAGCCTACTTGGGTATTTAGCATTTACGACAACTGTCGCAATCACACGGAAGCCATGCTTCGAGCTCGTCGCTGCGGTGGCGGAGGAAGAACACAGACCAAGTGTGCTTTTGTGGGCTGAAGACAATAATCAAGAAGTTTGGGACAAAGGAAAATCCAGATAGATTGTTCCATACTTGTCCAAGATACCGGGTGAGTTATGAATATAGTCTTCTTGAAGCTTCTAATTATTTGCGTGGGATTTTGAGATTTATGTAACTTAATGTTTTGCAGAACGGCAGCCGCTGCAATTACTTTAGGTGGGTTGAGGATGATGAGTATGAAGGATTAGATGGTGCAAAGGGAGATGTTAAAACTGATGCAGAAATAGAGAGTGATGTTGTTGTCTTGAACCATAACCTATCATGGAGAATGATGAGCTTAGAAGGCTGAAGTTAAAGCACTTGGGATGTAACTGTATTTTGGATTAATAGTTGTGATTGTGGTTTTTATGATTATGTGTATGTTTTTTAGTGGCAAGTGAAGCAGTTATTGTGAAAATGTGGATATTGTGAACCTTCATAATTTACTATTATTTTATATGAACAAACTTCTGAGTAAACCTGTTGATATGCATGTTCCTATTTTTTAACTATTAAAAAGGTTCTCTACATGCACCATTTTTCTTGATCATAACATAATTTTAGCAAATCAGAAGAAACATAATTAAAATGAAGTAAACTAGGATTAGCATAACATGATCAATGGTTTACGAGTTTTTGTTGTCTCAGATTCAAATAACAACACTGTTTTAGGATGATAATAACATAAAAATAGACGTTGATAGTCAAAAGGGTAAGCTCAAAAAGCTTAACAGAAGTTTGTACTAAGGCTATTCTTACCTAAAGGACTATACAAAAAACAGGGCTATCCAATATACCACAACTACCACATTGTCTACAAATGGCAAATTTTGGCCCTGACAAAATAACAAATACTAACTGCCCTATATTTCATGTCTTCAAATCATTTCATGTCTTTTTTTCTGGGAGGTTTAAAACCCGAAGTTGGAACAAATGTCATGAAGCTAGCAAGCTTCTTGGCTGTTGCGGAGCTGCTACCCTTGATCATTTTAGCAGACACAGCAACTGATCCTGGAGCAACAGGCTTTGGAGAGGCATTTTCCTTTGTCATGGCCTTGGTGACATGGAGTTTTAGAGGCCTTCCTCTACCTTTAGTCTGCAGCAAACAGTTATCATCATTGTCTCAAACAAAACAGATTCTTAATGAATTACAAAGGGTGATATTCAGCAGATACAAGTTACTAATGTTTAATTTAAAACTGAATACAAGATAACCTGAGTAACATTGGTTGAGGTGTGTGATTGTTGTGTCGGTAGAAGCTGAGCATCCTGACTAACAGGAATTTCAATCTGTTTATCTGGAGCAGCTGGTGCTACTGCAGGGAGTGTCTGAATGGACTGAGTGTAAACTACGTCGTTTGCTTCCGGACCAGGTGCACCTTGTGGTGGTGGCACAACTGCAAGCTGCAATTGCATTAGCCTTGCCTTCTCTTGAGTATCGTCTTGCTTTTTCTTGCTGCAAGTTTTCTTGTTATGGCCCATATTTCCACAGTACATGCATCGAATTGGATTATACTTCATTTTCATCTTTGTCTTCGTGCCAATGGGTCCTTCCTTCTCTAGTGGCAGCCATAAAATATTTTTTGGACTTGAAAACCATGCTTACCTCAAATTTTATATCACCAAATTTGGCCTTGTCATTATACTGTGGATGCACAGCTAGACCTTCATCCTTAGAGTCTAACTCTTGGTCAAAGTCTTCTGACTTCCATTCATCTCCATCTGATGATTATTCGTTCAATAAATCATCATCTGAATCTGAAATTACATCAATTCACCACAAAATTGTAATACAAGCAAATAATACATAGAATTATAAAACAAGCAATTTCAATAACTCGTACACAATTAAATAAACAATACCTGCATCAGAGCATTCATCAGATTCGATATCCTCATAGCTGGAGTCATCAGTGTTAATAGCTTTGTCCCTTGCTCTGTCAGCAGTAGGCCTATGCTTCTCCGATCTCTCTGATCTACTTTCTTGGTCCTAGAAGACTGTCCTCCACAACTCCACTATCACTGTCACTACTATATGTAGAATCTCCTATAACTTTTGGAGGCTTGTACAAACTGGCTTCAGCATTCTCATATGAATCATGAGAGTCACTATCATTATCAATTGGAGTTGCCTTAACTTGCCTTCCAAATCTTGTTTTGGATGTATCTTTCACCTTGTTATTGATCTTATCGGCTGTTGTAGGCTTGGCAGAAACTTTAGCAGTCTGGGGTTTAGTCCAAGGCTTGGGCTGATGGATGGGCTTTTTTATGGGCTTATATGTGGATTTATGTGTGGACTTCTGTGAGGGCTGATGTGTGAGCTGAGGTGTGGGCTAATGTGTTGGCTTAGGTTTGGGTTTAGGTGTGGGCTGAGGAGTTGGCTCAGGTATGGGCTTAGGTGTGGGCTCAAGTACGGGCTTAGGTGTGGGCTCAGGTGTGGGTTGAGGAGAGGGTAACTTGGTGGGCTGAGATTTGTTCCTTTTTGGTTGAGGTGATTTTTTTGTGGTCCTAAAACAATGTTGAGTCATTACTTCATTGTGGTCCTTATTCAGTTTCTCTAGAGGTTCAGGGATGGTTGGCAACTGTAGTACATCATCACAATCCTCGTTCATGCAGTCAACCACGTGTGGCTTAGACACTACATGCTTAAAATAATGTTTATGAGGTAATGGTTCCTCCTACAGTCCTTAACCAATGCCAACAGATCAGCATCATTTTCTAGCATCCTCAAGCCATTATCCAGAAGTGTTCCAGGGACTTTCCACAAGCAATCGTTCATCTCAGTATATCTCATTTCTTTATAATATCCCTTCATAAAAAACACGTCTAGAGTGTTTGCTTCTATACCCATTAATACTTCAGTATTATTTGGTTCATAAAACAGATATCCTAATTCATCTATTTTGAACTTCCCACCATGGTGAAATACAAAGGTCATAGAGGGACCTTCCATCTACAACCAAAACAGCAACACACTCAACTATTGGCAATTTTTTTCATAAACAGGCAAAGCAGATTCAACATCAACTATCAAAATAAAAATAAAACACACACATGCATCTATATAGACTGCATTAATAGTTCTCAAATCTCGAAAATAGAGTCATTCATGAATCACCACGAAAACCCTAAGCCTGAACATATTTTTTCAAACCCTAACATTGCAAACAGTAACAATGGATTTCCAACGATCATAGAAGCACATTCATCGGGAGATAAAACCAGAATCAATCTCAGAAACTAACAAAAAAAGGGTAACCTACCTCTCACGCAAGGCAATAGTGTGCCCTTTTCGGTTGACCAAGGTTGTCGCAAACTTGTCACCTTCAACTCCAACACAATATTGTCGTCGGTCTAGACTGTCACACGCCGTTCAACGCTTCGTCTTTGTATAGGTGGGGAACGAAGACGAAGGGATTACAGAGAGATATTGTTTCCAGAAGAGAGATGGAATTAGAGACATGTAACGAAATAGCGATGGAAAATGAAGCGTTGTAAATGGGAGCAAAGAAAACGACGTCGTTTAAGCTTCAGCTGATGTGTCACACTAACGACTAGGTAAGCAGATGTTCACGCTGTTAGTTAAATTATAGACGGAAGGACTAACGTTACCAATTTTAAATTTTTTAGAGACACTTTTGATTAATTTATTCTTTTGGGGACCAATTTAGAGATTGAGTTATTTTTTGGAGACTAATTTGACTATTTTCTCTTATTTTTAATATAAACATTTATTATTTAAATTATTTAAAAAAAACTTAATTAATCCGTTTACTTAAACTGGACCTTAATCTATTAGTAGCTTAATAATAGTATATGTGAAATTTACGATGATGTTAAACATTTTATTCTTTAACTAAGTGGGTTTTTTTTCTTTATATAAAAAATTCTCATTATTTACAGAAATAAATTAACATAAGAATTTACTAATATACACATTCAGTTGTATTTTCGCAAGTTAAAATTGCAAAAATCAAAATTATATAATTTTTGCTGGTATTGAGTATTGACAGTGAAAACGAAGCAAAATAGATAGGTTATTTTCGCATGTATTATTATCAGTAAATATGAAGCATTTTTTCCCACATTTTCATTGGACAAAAATGAAAAAGAACTTGTGATAAGGATAAAGATTTTTTTGGAAAATGAGTTACATTCAGTTATATTTTAAATGGGATTGCTCTTAAGTCTTCATTGTTGATATATGTCATATATCTTATTGTTAGCAACTCGTTAATTAAATAATTATTTTTTTGAAAAGTACTGAAAAAAAATCCAACAAATTGAAAAATATCTTCGTACTCTTTTTTCCTAGGACAATAATGAACAAGGGCCTATTTGTTAGTTTCTTAATAGGGATTTCATTAAAATTTTTTATGGTGATAATTTACTAATAAATTGACTAATTAAACTCATATTTTTATAATTAATTTGGTCTCCTAATTAAATTAGGATAGACGCCTACAAAAAAATTGTTTAGATATCCATAATTTGTTTATTTCTATTCCAATCTTTGATTAAAAAAAATGTTTTATGAGAACAATTTTTTTCTTATTTAAGGATATCCTATTTCTTTTTCTTGTGGGAATCAATAACACAAAGATAGTGGAACATTGTTAAACGAAGACGGGATTGTTAACTTAATAATAAAGTATTCGACTTTTAAATGCAACTCTATTTTTTACACATTTTTATGAAGTAATTGTTTGGTCCATAACTTCGATAAGATTTGTAAGCCCACAAGTGATCCAAAAAGGAATAAATAAAAAAAATTGCATGTTATATCAATAGCAAATTCTAAAAAAATCTAACTTATTCCAAAAGTTGAGAACGAAAATAATAATTTATTTTATGGTTGATTGATGTATTTTTTTTATATAGATTTTATTTTTTATTTTAAATAATAAATCAAACCCTCGTATTTGAAAAAAATTTGAATCAATATTCATATTGCACAAATCAAATGATTCGATTTGCGATGAAATAAAAAAATTTTTAATATAATATAAATTGGAGAATCAAATTTGCAATAAAAAATATTTTCAACGCCGAAATACAAATCTAACGCCGAAATACAAATCTAACCCTTAATAAAAATCGTTATTAAGGCCCACTAGTCATAGTTATTTACTCATTTTGGTTGAAAACAATTGTCTTCGTTATTGATATAAGAATTGCTTAGGGAGGGAAAGTAACAAAGGCAAAAGCAAATAGGAGTTTAGGAGGACCCTGTGAGGCTGTGACTACAAATCTACAATCATGATTCATGACTTGACCACTCATCCTCACTCACTATTAGTATTTACTGTTGCCAAAGGCCACAAAAACTTGTCATCTTCTATCTGCTCGCTCTTCATTTTTATTGGCATTGTTTTAGAAGAGAGATTAAGATTATCTTTTATAGTTCAACATAAATTTATAGAATACGAGGTTACAATGGATCTTTCTGCTCCAAATGAGCATCTTCACGAAGATTAGGGTTAAATTGCATATATTGTGTATGTTTGTTAATTAAAATATTGGAAGAAAAAGTTAAAAGAATTCAGATAAATTTATGCAGCATTTTTAGGCTGTTTTTTTTTTATATGAAAAAATATTGGTATTTTTTTGATTAAAAATAAAAGGTTTAATTATTTTGTTGGTCCATATAGTTTTGCGAAATTTTCAATTAGGTCCCTATATTTTTCTTCTTTTTAATTGAGTCCTTGCACCAAAATTTTTTTTTAATTGGGTCCCTATACTTTTTTTCCTTTTATTTAGGTCCTTATACCAATTCTTTTTTTTAGTTAGGTCCCTATAAAATTAAGCCAATTACTACTAAAAAGGACTTAATTGAAAAAAAATTAGTGTAGAGATTCAATTAAAAAGAAAAAAGTATAAGGACCTAATTGAAAATTTCATGAAATTATAGGGACCAATAGAATAATTAAACCAAAATAAAATTATTTGATATGATTGCAAGTGAGTAAATTTTGTAAGTGGGAACAGGTGGGGGTGTGTATTGAATACATGGCAATATTTTGGTCAATACGCAAAAATATGTTGAATAATTTTTACAATATTATAATACACTTTAAATATCAATATTCAATCAAAATATTATATTTATTTTTATATTAAAATAATTTCTGGTATTTTTACTGTGCATTTTAGATAGATTATCTTTAAATTATGTTTTTTTATGAATTGACATATATTTATGGTTGAATTAAATATTTGTATTGGGTTTGGTATAAAATATATTAAATTAAATTATATTTTTATATTATATTTTATATAAAATATATTAAATTAATTATAACTTAATATCATATTTAATTTATAATAAATATAAAAATTAAATAATCAATCCCATAACATTGGTCTTGAAATTTAAAAAAATATTAAGTAAATAATGATTATCTTAAACAATATGAACAATCACTAATCAAATAAAAACATATTATATCTCTAAATTATTTACCTAAATTTTATTATTAAAATAGCTATTCATACACTAAATAAAATAAATATCTAATATATTTATTATTTATATTATTTAATATTTTTATTATTTACCTATAATTTCCTAAATTTGATAGGACCAAGTGTGTTTTAAAAAGATAAATAAATAAGGGAAGTGTTAAGATTAGAGGTGGTTTTTGGAGTTGGTGTTGACTGTTGAAGATTCCGGACAGAGAGGAATTGAGATTTAGGGCAGAGAGGTTGTCTCTCTCTAAATTCATTTCATTGCAATTACGTCAATATTTAAAGTCACAGTTAAAGTAGCTACAACCCCATCGTGTTCATTTTCAATACATAAAAAAAATACTATTTCAACTAAGGAAATTAACACTAATTTATGTTGATTCAATAATTTATTTATTTATTTAAATATTAAATATAAAAAATTAAAACTCATGTTATATATATTAATTTATTAGTTAACAAAAAATTTGTAAATAAAAATTAAATTTACAATAAATTAATTATTAACTTGTGAAACTAAAGAATGACACTTTTTTTATTTTTAATATTGGATTAATAATAGTATTTTTTTAAATTGTGATTTATTGTGATATTTTTTTAAAATGTGGGATGATTTAATGTACGAAGTATAAATCGGACTGTCTTATTTTTAAAAAGTATAGAAATTGGATTCGGACAGTCCGATTTGTGTTGAAAAAATTAAAAAAATTTGGAGTACACATATCCCATTTATGTATTCTAAATTTTTTTAATTTTTTTAACACAAATTAATGAGTCCGATTTGTGTACTCCAAATTTTTAAAATTTTTTAAACACAAATTAGAGGGTCTGATTTCTGTACCTCCCATAATCTTAAAAAATACAAAAAATTACCACATTAAGATATATTACTCATTCTACTTCCGTATCCAAATTTTTTAGCAAAAAAATTACAAAAATAAAAAAGACTATTTTTTATATTGAATTATTATTGATATTTTTTCATTAATATTATAATATTTTAGTGTAATGTAATTATATAAAATAAAAAGAAATTGTGAGTAATAATTTTAAATAAGATAAAAAATAAAAAAATTAACAAAAATTATGAATTATAATTTTAAATAAGACAAAAAAATTATGAGTCATGATTTTAATCTTTTAATTAAAAAAATATAATTTATAAAATCATGAATAATGATATTTTTTATTTTGCAAATAGTAACAGTTTCATTCATCATATATAAAATAATTAAGACTGAAAAGAAAAATCAAGGAAATCAATACTAATATAGTCTCTGTTCGGCAGACATTAGTGTCAATCTAATCTGATTCGGGGATCTGTCACTTCTCGATCTCTGGGAACTTTTTCCAAGAAAAAGAAATATATATATTAATTTATGATTTATTAAAAATGTAAAATAATGAGTAAATGTAAATTGCCATTTTGATAAGTAGAAAATTTATTTTTTACCACAAAAAGTGTATCATTTTAATTATAAAATTGATTTTTTTGTTAATTTTAATTTTAAAATATTATTTTATTAAAAATAAAATATATTATTAAATTTAAAATAAAAAATTTAAATTAACGACTAAATAATAGTCGTTAACATTTCTCTTAATATTATGAATATGAAAATAGTAGAATTAAAATATCTTATAGAGAGATAGGGGTTAGGAAGTGTTTACCCAGAGCAGAGAGAGAAAGAGAAAGAGAAAGAGAAAGAGAAAGAGAAATGACAAAAAGGCAATGTTCTTTTTTCTGTGTAGTAGTAGCTTGTAGCTAACTTACTTAGCTTCACTCAGCACTCTGCACTCTCTTTGCCATCTTTTTTCTGTTACAGATTCCACACTAACCACTAACCACCTTCAAAATTAAAATAATTATTCCCAAATGGCAGAGGAAGAGGACCAACAACCGCCACCACCGCCACTACTTAGACAAGACGAGGAGCGTCGTAACATGAAGAAGCTCATCTCAATCTACCTGGGCCTGGGCCTGGGCCTATTCCTGGCCCAACTCCCCAAGAACACTGTCTCTCTCGTTCACAAGCTCCAAGCAGACCTCAGAGAAATGCGGTGGAGGAGGCAAGAAGACTCCAAAGCCAACGCTAGAGTCGTCGAGATCTTCGCCTCTCACCGCAACGCCTGGCAGCAAGAGGAGAAGCGACTCCTTCGCCAGATCGACGCCGCCGCCGATGAAATCTCACGCCTCCGCGGAACCCTCACCGAGCTCCAGAAAGAGAGGGACGAGGTAATGAGCTTCATGTCGAGGTCGAGGGTCAGAAATGGGGAGAAGGTTGAGGCGGAGGAGAGGTTCGGTGGGTGCGGGAGCAGGGAGAGTTACGGTGTGGTCGCGGGGAATAGTAGAGAGTGGTTCAAGAAAGAGGAGGAGGAGGAGGAGGAAGAAGAAGAAGAAGAAGAAGAAGAAGAGAGTGTGGTGGAGGAAGATGAAGTTGTTGGTTATGCGCATGAGAATGAACATGCATCGCATCATGGACATGGTGGTGGGTTTATGGAGTTTCTTGGAAATGGTTTTGATTCTGAGTTTATGGCTTCTGCATCTTCCAAATTCTGGGCGGAAAAAACTTCCCTTTTCCAGGTTCCTTCAAATTTCCTCCTCCTCTTCCATCTTCTTCGTATTTTATTTTATTTTGTTTTTTACCTTTTTCCCCTTCCTTAAACCAAAATTAATGTCAATTATTATTGTTCTTAAGTCTTTTAGTGACGTGTCTCTTGACATAATTTGTGATATCATAATGCATAATTAAGCATAATTATGTTGTTTTATCTGAAAATATTCCTAAATACTGAGGAGAGAGAGAGAGAGAGAGAGAGAGAGAGAGATTTACTAGTTAGGAGATGTTTAAGGAATTTATTAAGGGTTGGACATTGACACTGCTGCTTTGATACTGTAGTTAAGAATTCAGATTGATAATTAGAACCCTTGATTATTTTTAATTGTTATTTATTCGTTTAAAAATATTTGATAACAAAAAAATAATTAATCAAAAAGGTTTGAATTTATTTTATTTAGTATTTATTAATTATTAATTATTAATAATTAATAATTAATAAATGATAAATAAAGTAAGCTTTATCATATTAATATTATCAATTTAGTTATTATTTATAAGGCAGTCTTCTTAGGAAACCAACTACAGTCAACTAGATGAAAAACACGAGGTTTATTATAAAAAAAAAAACTTCTCACTATCTTAATTTTTTAAATTTTAAAACTAAAAATACAAAAAATTAATTGAAGTTGGATTATGTTGTAGTTTGTTCTCTATAATTTTCCTTTACAAGGCTATCCACAGTCAAGCCAATAATTAAAGTGGGGGAGGGATTTTGTATTTTTATATGGTATGAATATTAACTTATTACAGTGTGGTTCACCGCATAAAGTGACACCCCCTTTATTGGTATTATTATTATTTTTGTTAACGAAAGATCATTATCAACTTTTGGACTGGCTCGGGAAACACAGTATCCTATTCCTTTTACCACAGCTTATATTCTTTTAACCCAGTTTTTCAAGCTAGTGGTTTTTTATTTTTTCTGAGGAGACGTGTGTTTGTGTTGGTGCTTAGTACAGCAAAAAACTGTGTTTTAGGCTTGACTTTCTTGCTTCATTTCTTCTACTGAAAGATAAAGATGTTGCCTTTTTTAATGGGTCCTAAAAGGGTCTTATTTTTTCCTATCAAGTTCAGATGGAGTTGGTTTTGGTTTCGTAATGGTTCATGATGGTGGAGCCGTGCATCCATGTGTTATTTGTCTGCTTTTGCACCCCCATCTTTTCTTTTCTCTTGTATCACTTTTGGTACTGTTATGTGGTGTTACTGTTACGTTGGTGTTGCTATTTGCATGGTTGGTCCACTTTACTTTCAGCAGAGGCGATGATCACTTTTTCTTATCTAGTGCTGAAATCTAGGGGTATCATTCTCCCGGTTGCTTGTTGCGCTTGTGGTTGTCATGCCTATTAATTACTAACTCATACGTTCCTCTATGAAAAATTTTTACCTCCTTGGATTAATATATTTGGATAAAGCTGTGGTAAAAGGTACTGACAAAGTGACAATGTTGCTTGTAGGATTGAGAATATATGTGAAATCCCCATAAGGGGTGATATGTTCCGTAGAGCTCTAACATTATTGGTGTCTCCTTTGGTAAATTTGTGTGTGTGAATTACAGCAAACTCTCTTGAGGATACACACCCGTTCATTTGTATCACTAGGTTTTATACAACACACAATATCACTTTATTTTGCAAAATATGACACTGAATTTCCCTACCAAACATGACACTCAGGTCAGTTTAGGCATGTAGGCATAAAGGATCAAGGGATTTCATATATTAATATCACCTTTTTCGGGAAGGTCGACTTTAGTTTACCATTTTTTAATTTGATTTTAGATTGCATCTTGCACATAAAATAAGTAGTAAATTACTTCGTGTTTTTCTTTGTTGTAATGGACCTAGGATTGAATTATTTGGATCTGAAAGATGCCTCTTCTGAGCCTCTCAAAGCCATAAATCCATTGGCATAGGATGCCATAAAACTAAAAGCAATTAAAAGGAGTAGTTATATCAGAAGGGATGGTCTGAAAGCAATAAAAATTGAGTAGTTATCAATTAAATGTTTAATCACATGGGATATCCTGAAAGCAATTTAAGTGTTTATGAAAGTCCATTGACTGAAATTTGCTTGGCAATTCATATGAACATGTTGTTGATCAGTCATTTTGTCAATTTCTGAACAGTAGATGTTTACTCTTGCAGGATGTACAGTATGAATCCCTTGAATCTATGTACAATACCAAGCATTTTGTGGCAAGGTAAATAGTTGGTAACCCTAACATTGATAATTTCTGTTGCATTGGCATTAATCTGCAACTAATCGAGGGTGAGTTTTCTTGGTCCAGAAGGGAGTCCCCTTGGAAGGTAGAAGGTGATTCTGCGGGAGTGTCCTCTAAACTCAAATTACTTGAACAGGAATTATTGAATTTGGAGAAGATCAGTAAGAGTGATCTATCCAAAGTGTCGTCCTTAATAAAGAAGCAGACCAAGAGATATCAAGTGCTTTCAGAAAAGATTGATGATTTATGCAGGAGAATAGTAAGTAACTCTAGCCTCAAGCTTCAAGTTCACCCCCTAATCTTGCAACTAGTAATTAATCCATAAATTGGGATTTGAATTATCCCTTTTATGTAAAAATACTACATTCTCCAATCATTTAAAGTCAGCCACCTACGTATTTTGAAATGTTAGCAGTCCGATCAGAACTGTATATAATTAATGGAGAAACTCTGATAAAAATCAGCTTATATAATTAATGGTTGTCTGTATGAGTACATACCATGTTTTATGCATGTGCTACAATTAAGTGCATTGGATAAACAGATAAAGCAAATGTCTGTCTGGTGGTTGGGGAAAGCTTACTGTCAATGATGTCTATTCAAAATTAGTGTTTGTTAAGTTCTATTCTTTTTGTGAACCGTGATTGATCCCAGAAATAGGAAATCATAGGCTACATTGTTATAATGTGTGCATATAATTAAGGCAGACATCAAAATCTGAGTTCAATTCTTGCAAGCATGATGCAACATGAAGAAAGTTGACTTTGAAGTTGGCTGCAACTACTTTGCATGTATGTTTCTGCAAAACAACAGGCTTGTGTCAAGCTTGTTCATTGCTGACATCACCTTTTTTCCAGCAGGGTAGTGATCCCTCCGAACCCTCCCTCAGTTCAGAATTTCGAGCACAAACCCAAACGGAGTTCTTACTTGAAGCATTTCGGCTTCAGCAGGGCGCATCTGAAACCGGACAGAAACTGATGGGTTTGCAAACTGAAATTGGGAAGAGCCATTACAGGGACGAGCTAAGGAGCGAGACCATGCCAACTGCAAGGCGGTCGCTGGACTCGATCAGGAACAACTTGAAAGAGATCCAGCGGAATTTGGAGATATGGTTGGCCAGAATCATTGGTGATCTTGAGGGGATTCTGGCAAGGGATGGTGCATCACGTGTAAGAGAATATTACATTTCTAGATACCCTTTTGTTCAATAGAGTCTTTAAGTGACTTTTAGGAAGTCTCACCTCACCACTCTAAATCTAACCAAATTATCTTATTTTGCTATGTATATGTTTCAATGCATAAAAGTGGTAGCTGGATATCCCTGTAAAATGAAATCATGCCAGATCTACTTATTTTGGTATGTTAATTATTCTCCTTTCTTTTCACCCTCATTGAGGACATCCATCTTAAATGCAAGCCCAATTTGTATATATTGTGTAACGGCCAAGAAAGAAGGAACTTACTGAAAAATCATCATCATATAATAAATCCCAAGAAAAACACCACAATCCAAAATATTCAAAGTAAAAAAGGGAAGAGAAAGAGAAAAGGGCAGAAGGAGAACACAAAAAGTTAAAAAAGTTATAATATCCATTTCTTGGATCAAGATTTTCTAAAGTGAATTAAGATGGTGGAGTTTATATTTCGTAGAAGTTAACTTTTTATTTTACTATTTTATTAATTTTCTCACTTTAGAATATCCAAAATCCCATTTCTAGTCACCAAAAAAAAAAAAAATTGGTCCATTTCTATTGTTAGTCTTTGTCATAAAATTTCTTCCTCTATAAGAACAAGGTTCATTGCCTTTTTAGTAGCCTTGGTTTGAGGAAATGAAACTCAGTTTTTCAAATTGAATTAGCCAATCTTATATTCTTATGATAACATGATTAAGATATTGGTACCTAAGGGGAAAAAAATGCAATGACTCCTTGAGATATCAATATCACATTCCGTTAACTTTTTTCCCTCTTTCTTCTTTGTTTATTGAAGTTACATAAATATTGGTACCAACCGATGATTAATGTTCTTGCATTCTGCATTCAATTCAATGGATGGCTTGATTGATAAAAGCTCTGCCACAGAAGGTGGTAGGGCCAAAACACCTAAGTTGCTTTAACAATGAATAAAGACTAAAAAAAAAATGAAGCCTATATGGTCTATCCATACCTAGGAATATAAATATATAATTGCACTGTCTTCATATACTTGGAAGTTGGAACCGTCAGATTTCTGTTGTTTTATGTATATACTGATTTGAACTATCCAATTGTTAAAATGCACGTTATGCGTTTAAATAATACTTAGTTTGAACGGGACAAACCTTCATTTCTTTTCTTTTTATATTTGCCAAGGTGTTGTCTTTACATCATTTATGGAATATATTCATCTAACTTTTTCAACGAAATTTAATTTTACATGTCCGTAACTTTGGTGATGGCTACTTTAGAACTTTAGCATAATGGTGCAGGTTTTCAAAGAGCTTACCATTTAATTCTCGTATCAGTTCTTAGATCTCAAATTTAGATTTTTCATCTTCCAATTTGTAAAAAAATTGATCACATGCAAAACGACTCTGCTGTTTTGTGGAGTAAAAATTTTTTAATCATTTTTTTAATGAAAACGGCACTGCCGTTTTGTATTTAATGAATTTAAAAGAATATTTTTATATGACATTTTGCGCCTTCTAAAAAATAAAAAATATCTCATAGCACAGTAAAACTCACATATTCTAAAATATTGGGGCACATCACACATGTTGTTACAGTATAAAAACAAATAGCCTGCAATGTCACACTCATAAATATAATAAACTTAAGATATACTTTTGAGCTTATTTAGAAAATATTTCGAGACAAAATATACGAATACAATAAGATTTAGAGAAAATCACGAATAGATCTTTGATTTTTTATCTCAGAAGATAAATAAATTGTTAATTAATTAAAAATACAAAAACGTCTATCATATTTAGAGAAAAAAACTTAAATATTTCACATTTTAAAAAATGAAGAATATTTTTATATTTTTAATTAATAAAAAATATATATGTCTTTAAATTAAAAAATCAAAAACTTATTTGTCTTTTTCTTTTTAACCAAGTTTGATAGTAGTTTGAAAAATCATTTTTATCCCAAACTATTCTTGAGTCAACATTATTGTTTCGGAGACATTTTTACAGAGATTGTTTCAAAACCGTTATTGCACACCCCTTCCTTAGATATGTTTATTATGTTCCTATTGTCTCCACAATTTTCTCATCATAGGATGCTTACCCAATAAGCATCTAATTGTATTTATTTGTTGAAGTCCTTTAACAAACTACTAGAGTAATTCACAGGTATATATTGAAACAGAGTCATCATCTAAATGCACAACAACTTTCCTTAGCATGTAAGAGTATCTCCTTGTAATTTCTTGTGTTTGACCAAATTAAGAAAAAAAAAGAAGCAAAACTTAAATCACAAGTCATTAAATTAACACCAACCTCTTTGAATTCACCGCCACCTGCCAAACACATAATAATTGAACACATTAAAACATTGTAGCCGTCGTCTTAGGCTGGCATTTAATTTAATTTGTCACTTTTGCTCAAATTTTTTTAATGCCTCAAATTCATTATTTCAATCACATACATATCTTTGTAGACCTATGATCCATTATTATACCTTCATCATCATCATCATCACATGATATCTATGATATGATCTATGGATAACGATGGTGGTGGTGGCCAAGGTAATCCATTATCTAACAACATTGTTGTGTTACTTCTTGCAATGGGTTCAGCTGCTTTTGTTGTCTCAATTTACCATCTCATAGCAATTTGTTTTTGCAATAACCGGCAAAATTCAAATAATAATGAGCAAAATCTACATCAACAAGATGGTGGTGAACCAAGCACTTCTACTTCTGTGGCGCATTTGATTCCGTCGCATAAGTATCACAAGAAAAAGGTTAATGAGAACAGCGAGGCCGACGATCAAGGTGGCGGCAGTGGCGGTACTTGTGCCGTGTGTTTGGGAGATTTTGAAGAGGATGAGGAGTTGAAGACTTTGCCGGAGTGCATGCACTCTTTTCACGTGCCATGCATTGATATGTGGCTCTATTCTCATACAAGTTGTCCCGTTTGCCGCGCCACCGCCACGCCGTCGCCGGTGGGGCTCAACCATGGCCCTTTAAATGTTTTTGGTGATGATAGTGGTTATGGCTTGAATAATAATAATAATGCACGCCAAGGCATTGATATGGTGCAAATTGCTGTTGTCCAAAGTGGTTTTGTTCGAAGGTGAAGAAGGGGAATTAAATATGTAATATAAACAACTTATGTTGATGCGAGTGATTAATTTACTCGTTCACTTAAATAAGTCTTAAAGATTCAAATATCGCTTTTAAATACAAAAACCTATTAGCGACACTTAAATAAAATTTAAATTCACAGCAAATTAGTACTAAGTTTGTTAAATTGAGACTTGGACAACAAAAAATATATAGTACATTGTATTAGTTTGATTCACCTTTTTTCAAATGATTCATATTTTAACAATTTCTTGTGGTGTGATTGTATTTGTGTAATTATAATATAATATCATTTAAGAAATATACTTTTTTATTTCTAAAACCATACCATATCTTGTAGATAATTTTAAAATATTTAAAGTTGGTAGAAATTCAGGTGCAGTCATCTTTACGTGAAGTTGATAATTAAGAATCGTTAGATAAAAATTAACTAAATCAGTTAAATTATTTAACGATTTTTAACTATCAATTTCACGTGAAATTGACTATATATAAATTTTGAGCTTTAAAGTTTTAAACTATTGCTCGTTCAACAAGTACTCCTCATTAATTATTTGTCTCGATTTTTTTTTATAGGGTAGAAGTGGGGAAGATTTTTATTTTCTTAATATATGGAGTGGCACCCATGGCCCATGCATTCCATTAAATTGAAGGATGGGTTCATTACTTCATTATTACTATATGGGAGTGATATTTCCTATTTTACCTAAACATATATCACAAATTTCACACAATATAAGAAATGGCCTATTGCCCTCTTTATGATAAGGGAAGGCTAAAGGAAACAATTTCTTTTAAGGGAAAAAAAAACATAGAAATGAATATAGCAGTTATGATTTTTTTTTTTAAATGACGTTTATATATTTTTCTGTAGGACCTTCATCATTGTTGATAGTATTATGCATTATCATTAGTGTATTAACTATTAAATGGTATTAATGTGCGTATTAGTTCATCTTTTTTATAAATTAAACATGTATAAAAATAATAAAATTTAATTATTTTGTTGATTTTTAAAATTTTATCAAATTTATAATTATGTTATTATATTTTTTTTCTTTTAATTAGATTCTTACGTTACTTTAATTTTGTAATTAAGTCATTTTTATATAAAAAATGTTAAAATTAACATAATATTATTTTTAAAAAATATATAGTCAAATATCTAATTAGGTTTTTAATTGTGGTTACTTTTAATTTGCAAATAAATATTCCGTTAATTCTAATATATTTTATACTCGCAAAGACCTAATTACAGAATTAAAAGTAGCATAGAAACTTAATTAAAAAAATATAAGAATCTAATTAAAAATTTGATAAAATTATAGAAGCCAATAGAATAATTAAACCAAATAATAATATATATAAGATTAATCAAGATGGTAAATGTTTAAATTTTTAATTAAGAGATTTCTAGCTTGAGATCGAGTTTTTGAAATGGTAAAAATATTATTTTTATATATGTAACTAAGGAAATTTTAGAAAATGAAAATTATGTACCAAATCCTCCCATATCTTCTTATATAATAAATATTAGATAAAATATATTATCTGCAATTAAATCAGTCACTCGCATAAAATATATGTTAAAATATAAAATACACACTAAAAATGAATTAGGCACAATATTTATTTATACATAAATATATAGTGATTGATTTTTAAAATACATATAGCATTTTTTTTGGGTATAAATACATATGTTAAGATGAGAACATGAAAATAGTTGGCATACAAATGTCTTTATTAAAATATCGTTTATTATATATAAATTCATAAAAAATATACATTTTTCTCTATTTATTTATTTATTTTTGGACAGGGTTTTTCTCTATTTCTAAGGCTTGAATCCAATATTAAAAAAACCCGATTGGTGTATCTAGCAAGGTTAGGTGGAAATAATGTAAAGACCTTGATTGATCATAAAACATACCAATAAATGGAGCCCAATAGCGAGAAACATAATCCCAATCACAATTTATCACCAAACATGATACTCACATCTTACAATATTAATCTCATCTTTGGACAGGTTATAGAGGTGGTTGAATAATATGAAGTAATGTATGTCCTATACTTATATATCTAAAAATTAACGATATGTCCACATTCTTCTAATAAAAACGCACAAGCTATGGAAAGATTCTGTATACTGTTAAGAGAGAAGCTGAACTATGATTTAGATTTGGAAATTGAATGATAATTGGGTGAGAAAGGAGAGATGAACTTGGTCATGAATGAAGTTCAAGATAATAAACGTGCTATATATTAAGATGATAAGATGATACTTGAGGTGCAGAGGACCGGAAACAATAAGAAGGGGGGTGGTGGTGGTGAGAATGATGGGGTTGGGAAGGTATGGTTGAGGGTAATGGCAATGCAGTGAGAGGAGGTTTAGACATCGAGGAGGAGGAAGAAGAAGTAAGGGGAGTAAACGACGAAGAATTGAGTCAAAAGTTAAATTTCAGGCTTCATTTTAAATATTAATTCCAATATTTTAAGAAAAACATTGAAGAAAAAAAATTATTGACACTAAGCACAAATTGTGATGATAAAAACATAATTTTTTTAACGTAAACACAACTTGAAGAAAAATATTGAAAGAAAAAATCCATACATTTATTAACAATAAATATTAAAAAATTATGATTAAAACATTTTTTTAAAATTAAACACAATAATTTTTTGAACAAAAATATAAAAATTTTACATAAACTCAAATTTTCTAAAAGGTAATACACAACTTTTTGAAGAAAAAATAGAAGAAAAAAAATTTATTGACAATAAACACACATTTTTTAAGCCCAATAATCCGAGAAAGGTAAATGGCCGAGTTAAACAATCAAGCATTCTATGCATTCCATTCATATGATAGAGATCTAAAAATGAAAAACCCTAGATTAAGCAGCTTTAGTCCAAAGTTCAAATCGTCTTAATTCTAATAATAGATAGATGTTTCAATTGTAGCGATATAGATAACCCAACTCAACCCAACATATCTAATTCATCAAACATTAATAAGATGATACATGCTAGAGAAGGGAATTCTAGATCAAACACTGCCATTGTTTATTTCCAAAACACTTAAATAACAACTTTCTAGCACAGAATCAGAAAGCAAGACATCAAGGTGATGATGACAATGTTATCAAGCAGGGAGGCCAGCTTCTTCCAACAGCTGTTTCACCTTGGTGATGTAGTCATTCATTGCTTCCTCCTTGGATTTCCCTGCCAAAAGATTAAACATATAAATTGACCTTAAAGGAAGAAAAATGTCTTGTGTACTTATTTTGCCTTGTATGCCAAGATGACACATACTAGATATCCAACGGCAGAGGTAGAGGAGTGTGCGCGTATGTGTCGACTTGGTATACAAGAAAGCGCATCTCTTTGAAAGGAAGCTTATAAGAGAAGAGGATTTTTACCTTCAACAGCCTTCCATGCATCCCACTTAGCTCTGTCCCTCATGTTGAACACTCCAGGACGGCCTGTACACATCATATAATCAAATAAGAGAAGAAAAAAGAAAATCAAACCATAGTGGAAAGCATGACAGAGATACAAAAAGTAATGTGAACAAATTGTGTGATTTTTTCATTTTTCATATATTATATATATTTTCGATCTCATGAGGTAGAAGTTGTTTCCTCTCATCAGTCAAAGAAGATACACAAATAACACAGCTTACCCGAATAAGATGAATGATAATGAAATTTATTCAAGAATTTGATGGAAGCATGAAATAGAAGTAAAATCTAAAAGTGCAGAGACTAAAATGTTGATGTCAATATCAAAATGTTAGGAATAAGTGCACTCACTGGTGTTGACAGGTCCAACAGTGGCCTGCTTGTACAATCCATAAAGGATAAGCTTGTTCTCATTTGATGTGCTCTCTGGCAAAGTCTTTGCTTTCTCAGCATACTTCTCAAAATCCTCCTACATCACAACAACAATGCCTCTCTAAAGAATGAGATTCTCGGAAGTTCCAATCTAATCTTATTTCCAAAAGTTCATGGTATTGTGAAGAGTACATTTTTAATGAAATAGTAAGAATTGTTCTTTTTATGATGACAATATGGATAAAATAAAAAACAAATAAAATAATTCAAAAATGCTATTTGTACACCAAAATCAGTCACCAATATATTTGTGTATAAATACATGTGTGATTTAATTTATTTTCAATGTGTATTTACATTCCAGCGTGTATTTTACTTTGGTGGCTACTCGTAGCATAACTCAACAATTATATGTAATGCACATTTTCCAAAAAATTTTAGTTATAACTTGCCAAAGAAATTCTCATAACCAAATAATAATAAACATAGAAGCATAAAACTACTCCGAAATAAGATTCCGATGCAAACCAAACTAAACTTCTAAAAGAACAATCCTCAATATTTCCAGAAGTTTGATTTCACTGTGGCTAAAACAAGGAACTTCAGATCAAGGGATTCCTACCACAAATCATTAGTCCTGAAGCTAAAAAACAGAGCTTATGATGAATTTCCACAGAAACTACCAAACACTATCATGCTGAGACTACACAAAAGGACTGTTATTCAAAAACATCAGAATAAAATTTTCCACAAACTTCAGGTAAAATCTCAACAAAAATACACATCAATCCAAAACGAGTCGTTTTTCATCGTCCCTGCAACGATTTAAACAATGACATGGATCCGAAAAAAAGAGAAATTCAATGATCCGAAACGAAATTAATCAATTGGATGCAGTGAGTTCAATTAGAAAGAAGATAGGGTTGAAAAAAGGAAAGAAGAAAGACCTGCAAACCCATGATGATGAATGCGCTGAGATATGAGATTGACCCCGATCTGTTTGTGTTCGTAGTTATGTTGAGAAGCGTTACGTTCGAAGCGTAGCGTTATATAGATTCTCAGAGTATGGGCCTCTTCTCTCTACTCTCTACTCTGTAATTGACACGTCATTTTTATTTTTATTTTTTTTTATCCATGGCTAGTCACGTGCGTCTGCGTAACGCAACTATATTGGTCCCCACACCACAACACCCACCAGATTCGTTATAATAATAAAAGAAAAAGAAAAAGTTTAATTTTAAACTATTATTGTAAATTTTATACTATTATTCAATTATATTGATTTTTTAAATGGCTATTTATAAAATGATTGTAAAAAAGAAATTGGATACATGGATAAAATTTATTTAGATTATTAATATATCAGTCACCAAAAAAAATTATTAATATATCAAAATAAATTTTAAATTAAAATGTCATAAATAATTAATATATACTAAGCACATAAAATTATTCTTAAAAGCTAATCAATCAATTTATTTAAATTATTATTTAAATATTAGAGATAAAAATTGAAAATAAAATATATTTTTTATTTTTAAAATTTATAAAAAATTAAAAATATTTTTAATTTTTGACTTGAATCAATTGTATTCATAATAGCTAATTTTTTAAGTTTAGGATTAATTCAGTAATAATATTTTATGAGAAGTATTAGGGAGTTAGTAGGATTTGTAAGTTGTAGCTATTAATTAGTATTTTTAATGGTATAAAATTATATCTAATAGTACGTGATTATTCACTTTTTGTTTAATAGTTAAATATCGTTCAAATTTTAATAAAAATGTTGGTTTTAAAACTTTCTCATACTTAATATTAGAAGCCAATAACATAATTATGTATCTAATTTATTTGTATTAAAAATTATCTTTGCAAAATTATTAGTAAATTGATTCTAAACCTTTTTAAAAATTAGTTGTTAAAAATATATTTGATACAAATAAGATATTATTTTGACAAAATTAAAATAAAATAAAATTTAAAAATATTTTTAAAGTTTTTGATAAATTTTAAAAATAAAAAATATATTTTATTCTTATTATAATAATAATAATAATAATAATAATAATAATAATAATAATATCTAGTAACGTTTCTCTTCGAATTTTTTTTTTTTTTTTTTTTGGAGGAACTTCCATAGTTCCATTCATCCAATTATATTACCTAAATCGCCTGTCACTTAGGCAGCTAGGCCCGCCTGTAAGGTTATATATAAATGTTGACACACGGGGTGAAATTGAAATGTTGACACTAGGTTTCACTATTTTCTTAAAAAATATGACTGTCAACGAAGAAAAAGGAAAATTCTATGGTTTCAAGTGAGAAGTAAAAAGGTAGATTCCCCTGTTTAGAATTTATAAATAAATTTAAATTTAAATATTGATATTAATTTTTTGATAATAAATATTTTTTTATAAATAAATATATTATAATTTTTTGACATAAAATTTATTAAGATTTAAATTTTATCAATTTAGATTCGATTTTAGTGTGATTTAAAACGGAAAAGTTCTGCATACAAGCCATTAGGGCTTGTATGCTTTACAAGTTTATTAAACAATAAAATCAAAATACGCGCTGCTCCACGTACGTTGATTACACGCGCTATATAACATCCCGCGTATATCTAACTTCCAAATTTAAAATATTTGTTTCCTTCTTCGTTTTCGTTATTTTGAGATTTGGTTGTTCTTCTTCTCGCGCGTCTTCCCTCATTCTTCTCCATCGATCTTTTCCTCTCCTTTTCTCACTGGTATGTTCTTCGTTTACGTTACCTTTTTCTCTCTCTGCAACTTGAGTTTCGTTTTCTCTTTTGATTTGTTGTTTTCTGAAATCAAAGTTTGAACTCGTTTTGAAGATAATGGATCATTCAAGCTCAGATTGTCTGCTGAATCCAGGCGAAGTGGATTATGAATTTGAATCTAACAAAGTTCCTGAGGTTTGATTTACAGTAATTTGTATAGCATTGTGTAGTTTAAAAATTGCTGAACATTGATTAATTACCTGAAATTTATAGCAGACGCTCGGGTGTAGATCAATTCTTCTTTGGGTGTATTTTAGCTAGAAGTGTGGGTGTATATACACTTTACTGGTTTTTTGTTATTTTTAATTGAGTTGTTGTTGTTCAGGTGTATTATATCAGACATGATTGGGTGTGTTTTTAGTTTTTGACATGGTGTATTCTGCAGCCTGTGTATTGATAGTTTATGGCTTTAAAGGTCATTCTGTAGTTGAGTTGTTGTGGTTCGGGTGTATCATATTAGACATGATTGGGTGTATTTGAATCATATCTATGGGTGTATTCACAGTTCTGACACGGTGTATTGTGCAGCCTCTCTCGGTTGTTGATGACGAGCTTGTTCCGAAGGTCGGAATGACCTTTACCACCCTTGAAGATGCTGGAAAATTTTACAGGAACTACGCCAAGGCTGCAGGTTTCTCTACAAGAGTTCGGTGCACAAATAGGAAGGGAAACGAGATTAAGAATCAACTGATTACATGTAGCAGAGAGAGAAAATGAAAATCTAAAATATCTCCAACCGAGAAGACCAATCCGACAGCCGGTTTAAACTGTCCTGCAAGAATTTATATACACACATTGAAGGATGTCGGTGCTTGGATCATTTCAAAGGTTGTGCTGGATCATTCACACCCCTGCTGTCCAAGCAAAGCAGAGATGCTCAAACAGCACAGGGAACTAAGCATGTCCATTCGTCGTACGATAGAGAATAACGATGAGGCCGGTATCAGACCAAGCAAAACCTACCAATCATTTGTTGCGGCTGCCGGGGGTCACCGCGAGTTAAATTTTATCGAAAAGGACGTGAGGAATTACATTACCAGGGAAGTGCGGAATGTTTCCGAACAAGAAGATGCAAAGGAATTCGGGAAATATTTCTTAAGAATGAAAGAGAAGAATCCGAATTTCTTTTTTGAGCTCGAACTCGAGGAGGATCAATCGATTAAGCTGGCTTTTTGGGCCGATGCAAGAAGCAGAGCCGCCTTTGAATATTTCGGAGACGTCATTTCATTCGACACCACCTACAATACAAACAGGTAACAAACTGTCCCTGTTTATGATGCTAAATTAATTTATTTTTACGAATCCGCGGCAGAGGTGTATATTGGCTGTTTCATTGGGTGTATTAGAAGCATTTGTTGGGGTGTACCTAATGATTTTGCATTCTGGACCATGGTAATTTGTTTCAGGTATAATTTGGTCTGTGGTTCTTTTGTCGGGGTGAATCACCACGGTCAGTCAACACTTCTCGGATGCTCTTTGATGAAGAACGAAGAAATTGAATCATTCAAATGGTTATTTCAATGCTGGCTTCGTTGCATGGGAGGAAACGCTCCGAAAGGGTTTCTCACCGATCAGTGCGCATCAATGAAAAGGGCTTTAGAGGCCTGTATGCCAACAACAGTTCACCGCTGGTGTATTTGGCACATCATGAAGAAAATTCCAAGCAAATTAAACGGGTACAAGGGACATGCCGATATCGAACAAGAAATGAGCCATGTTGTTTGGAACTCTCATAGCAAAGACTCAGTCGATAGGAATTGGAACGATTTTCTGCTGAATTTTGGTCTTGCGAACAACAAGTGGCTTTCAGGTAATGTGTTTTTAAAATCTACAGCAGAGGTGTAAATTGTACGATCTCTCGGGTGTATTTTACAGTCTGTGTTTGGGTGTATTATGCAGATCTGTACGAAGACCGTCACATATGGGTTCCTATCTATCTGGATCACCACTTCTGGGCAGGGATGAGAAGCACACAAAGGAGCGAGAGCATGCATTCATTTTTTAACAAGTACATCACCTGGAACAGCTCGCTTATTCAGTTTGTTAAACAGTACGATAATTGCCTCGGAAGCAGGGAGCAAGCAGAGAGAGAATCAGATGCTGTAGATTTTCATACGGTCATACCGTGTGCAACCAAATCCTCCATTGAAGCTCAGTTTCAAGATGCGTACACTCACGCAAAGTTTAGGGAAGTCCAAGCGCAATTCAGAGGAAAGGCGACTTGCATCACCAGATTAAAGAATTCCGCTCTAGGCTATTCAGTATACGAAGTCGGAGAACAAGTTTCCAGCTTAATATTCAACAAGTTCGCGGTTACCTACGACTCAGTTGCAGCCGAGGTAAAATGCCAATGTTTATTATTCGAGTCGAGAGGGATACTGTGCCGTCATGCACTAAGCGTGTTAAGCTTTGAACAAGTAAGCCAAGTGTCCCCTAGATATATACTGGAACGATGGAGCAAGAAGGTAAAGAGGCGACACACACACATCAAGAGCAGCCACGACGAGCCACTAATGGAGCCAAGAAGCAAGAGGTTCGACCAATTGGGTTTTCGTTCGCAAAATATTTGCGAATTTGCCTCCGAATCGGAGGAGCTGACTGCAATTCTGCACCGTGCGTACGATAACGTCATGGCCAAGATGGAAGCATTAAAAGGCAAAAGGAAGGGGACATCTTCTTTATCCCACGAAGACACCAACTTGGAATCCGTTAACGAGCTTCAAAGCCCGCCAAGGATTCGAACAAGAGGACATCCAAAAAACAGGCTAGGTTCAAAGCTGGAGAAACAGATTGCAAATGCCACAAAGAAGAAGAAGACGAAAGTTTTAAGCGAGGTAAATGTAATGTTCTTTAAATTTGTGGCGATTGAGTTTATTTTTCTCGTTAATAGTTTAGCTAATGTGTGAGTGTTATATTTAGATAAACCTGTTTGATGCTGCATCAGCGGCGCATTCAAATTGCAGCCAATATCAAGGACACGTTATAAATTATCAGTTCAGGGTACCAGCAGCAGGGGATAACTCTTTGGGTGTATAGTTATATAGAATATGGGTGTAAAAGCACTGTTCTTTTTGGGTGTATTTTTATAATTCACAATTAATATATAGGCACATATATAGATACATATAGAACAAAAGCTGTAAAAATTCACAGGTTATGGGCGTATATTTCATTTGATGTTTTTCTTCATATTTTAGTACATGTAATTCATTCATTTTGAATACAGCACAGACAGTTGGGTGTATATTTTATTCAATCTTGGGTGTATTATTAGACTTGCGTTGGGTGTAACAGTTATATAGATACATATAGAACAAAAGCTGTAAAAATTCGTAGGTTATGGGCGTATATTTCATTTGATGTTTTTCTTCATATTTTAGTACATGTAATTCATACATTTTGAATACAGCACAGACAGTTGGGTGTATATTTTATTCAATCTCGGGTGTATTATTAGACTTGCGTTGGGTGTAACAGTTTATAATTTACGTTTATATATGCCTTGATTTTTTGCTTCATATTTTACCACCTGTAATACAGCTTTTGAATACATCACAGGCAGTTTACCAGCACAGATAGTTTAACTAAGGGAAAAAATATACATGGAATAGAAGTTGTTGATAAATGGCAAATATTTACATCATTTGTTCAATTTACAAACTACCCAGCAGTTGGATTACCCAGTTTTTATATCAGCAGAATTAATCTGACAAAACGGACTCAATAATACAGAGGATGGCTTCGACAGCCTTACAGCACTACTCTCTCTAATTGCCCGATCTCTCTGTTTATTCATCTCACTGAATAGTATCCGGGAAGCATACTCCACTCTATAGTGGTCCACCTCCTCCTACAATTAAAAAGTATGTTATGTTTAAACAGAAATATTAATTCAGTAAAGTAATACAGAGTTATATTACCTGTGGCCAATTATCCCATTCATACTTCCCCTTTTTAATGTTTTCCGCCTCAATTAACTCAAGCCACTTCATTACGTAGATAGCGCAGTCATAGCTGAAACTGAAAAAAATAAATTACAAATCTCATTTAGGAAAGTTTAATGTTCAGAGTCACAAATTTATACCTTGTTTTTTGGCCTGATATTTTAACATATGATGCTTTAATTTCCTTCTCCTTCTCGCCTTTCTCCAGAGGTTTCCCGCCGGCATATGTTATCAATCTTGAAAATACATATCCCTTAAATACCAAAACAAATCAGTAATACACCCGAATGAATGGACAAGATACACCCAACTGAATATGGAATATACACCCAACACAACCTTCGAAATAGACCTATCTATTAAAGTAAAGAAGACAGAGGCAACTTACAGTGAATTTATTAATGTCCTTTCTCTCATCACTTGGAGCTTTTTTGTGTAGCGGGTCAAGTATTTGACATTTCCGCTTTGTTGTATTTATCAGCCATAACCACCAATGTCCTGAGTGGCAAACAGGAGCAAAAATCTGAAGGATTGCCACATTTCAACAGTGTGTTATTTTATTTGGCATATAAGTAAATAAGCGTACTAACAAATTTAGCAAACGAAAACTTACATATGGATGTGAACTTAATTTTTTTCTATCTATGAAGTGAATGAAACTCGGGTAGGCTTCCACCCTGAATTCCTTTTTCGTTTTCGGGGATATGAATTCCCCCCTTGGGTGATTCGAAAGTGCCATGCTCTGCAAGAATTGCGAAACAAGAAATGAAATACTGAAAATACACAACTTACACCCAATCTAACCTAAAAATTACACCCAAATCAATGCAGAAAATACACCCAAAGTTCGTAGAAGTAACACTTACCACAATATCGGGGGGGAGACAGTATATTTGTTCCTGAAACCTCTTTTCATTTTTCTGGTTTAGGATGAGGCAGATGGCAGATACAATCTAGAAATATATGCCGAAATCAATTTTAAATTAATAAACATTGCAGTTGACTTTGGTGTAAAAACATTAATGTTAGTCTAAAATTACCTGAGATTCTATATCACTTTTTGCCTGGAGGGATGCAAGGTGCATTCTCATCAAAATGTATTCTCCTTGGCCAATCAGAGTGCATATCTCCTCATACTCGTTAGTATCACCATTTGCGTCTTCAGTCTCGTCCCCCAGATGTAGCACTTTTGTTTCATATCATCCGGAATTTGATTTATTGCCCCAGGAGTTTCAAACTTTGCAGAACTTTCTCCCCCAGTCTCCCTCTGAATTTGTGGACTTTCGTCTTTTCCCTTTGCCGCACTGCTTGCTAATTTTTGGACCAAACTGTCTAATTGTTCTAGCATACTTGCAGTTTCTGAAGATTTTTCCCTTTCTGTCTCCTGCGTTGACGCCCCCTCCTGGCTTGAATCTGTCAATCCAAGGCTGAATGATGGCATCCCTGGATCTGTTTTAGGAACATAGGTTGCTGTCCGTGCCATCATCAACAGGGCAGCAGCGTCTTCTGCGGCTGGATGACTGCGTCATGATGTATAAGAATAAGAGTAAGAATAAGAATATACGGATGATAAGCAAAGATTGATGTTAGTCTGATGTACTTACATTTTAGTTGGAGCTGGGGGAAGCATGAGTGTGGTTTCTTGAAGTTGTTTGGGGGTTTCAGGAGTGCTGCACAGTTACACAAAATTAATCATGGTGTAAAAAAAAATTGATCAGGAACAATATACACCCAAACTGTTAGCAAATATACACCCAAACCCTAAATAAATATACACCCAATACTATTTTCTTACGTTTCTCTAGTCCCTTCAATCTGTAGCATAGGGGTTGGTTCGAAATCTGTGTCAGTGGTTGTTTGTTGGGATGTCGGCACAAAAACCTGGATCGGGACTCTAAACAAGAATAAAAATGAAAGGTTAACAATGTATTTGAAAATAATAAGGTTATAAGGTTGAAATATTCTTGGAAAACTCACATTGCAAGCGCTTCCGACGGTGTTTGTTCCCTAACAACCATCATATTCGAATCAGTCGGAGTCAACCTAAAATACACCCAAAGAAGGTCAAAAAATACACCCGAACAATTCAAAAAGAAGACGGGCTTTGTTTTTTGAGAACTTACATACTTGCAGTTTTTGCTTTTTTTTGCTGCCTTTTTTTCTTGAATAAAATAATAAAGGGCTTTTTTTCTAAAAAAAGTATATACAGAATTAGAAGTAGAAGGTATTAGAAGAACAAAAGTAACGATTATTTGAAAGAGAAATTACATGCTCTGTGACGGCTGGTTTACACTACTCTGTTCTGTGCGTCCTTGAGAGGAAGGATCATCACTTCCCAAGTTCACAGCCGGTAGTCTAAACAGATTTCATGTTATTCAAACGAAATATACATCTAACTTAGTAAACAACATACACCCAACTTGATCCACAAAATACACCCAAATTGTTTCACAGAATACATCCAAATCATGATAACAAGATTTTATTAAATAATAAAGCTTCTTACGTTTCAGAGGACACATAGTGACCTTCTGTCGATCGCAGGTCAGCTTGGTTCTCCCTGCGAAACAAGATACAATTATTAGCAAACAAAAGACACCAAAATCTCAAATACACAGCCCAGCAAGACATACCCCTCTGCAGCAGATTTATCAACGTTTTCCCTTAGTCATTCATCGAGTTCGTCACTTGATATTTCATATCTGTCACTACATTCATAAAATAAGACGTTAACAAAAATAATTACGATGATAGACCGTAGTATAGCTTACGAGGTACTGTACCCGTCAAAGTATTGATCTTCTTCAGGAGGTGAATCCTCCACAACAACTTTTTTCTTTTTTTGTTGTGTTCTGGGTGGAAAAAAAACAGTACTAATCAGAAATAAAAAATTAATTTTATCACAGAATTTTATCCAAAGAATTGCTTACTTTTTTGGAGTTGTTTTTGTTTTTTTCTTTTTCTTCTCCTTCTCCGCAGGTGATGATTCTTCGCTCCTATAAGTTAATAATAGACACTTCAGTTAATACACGAAATCTTTATAATGAAGCCAAAAGGAAGGAGTATTAATTTCAGGACATTACTCATCACTTGGTTCAGATTCAGATTCTGAATCAGAATCTGACTCCTCTTGCCTCTGCTTTCTTTTTCTTGAGTCCATTCTGGAAGGCAAACAATTGTCATTTAGAACATACTAAAAATACACCCAAATGAATTCACGAGATACACCCAACTAAATATACAATATACACCCAACGCAGTAAACGAAACACACCCTGCTTAATAAGCTACATACACCCAACGTGGACAAACAAAATACACCCAAACCGAAAAAGAAATTACACCCAAGTATGGTACTTACTTTTTCCCCTTTTTGCCGGGGTGTTTTCTTCCCGAATCCTCTGAGTCTTCTTGAGCCTCAGACTCAGAGGTAGAAGTGTCACTGTCAGTAGTTTCTGTCTGCGAAGACGATGTTGGGCTCGCCTTCCTTTTTTTGTTTTTTTTTTTATTTCTTGTTTTTTTTTTCTTTTTTTTCTTTTTTTTTTCATTTTTTCTCTTGTCTCTGCCATCTTCACAATCCCCTGAAACATGAGATATTTTAGTTAGCACCATTCGGGTAAATAAAATACACCCAACTTATTATGTTTACTTACCAAAATTTCCTCTCTTTCTGCAGTCATTCTTTCCATCAACTGCTCCTTAGTCCAGTTGGCAATCCAGGGCTTTGGTGGTCTTTCAGTCCTGTTCTTGCCTTTGTTTTTTAAAAGATGAAAGTAGATTATCATCAGGGCGAAGAGGCAGCCATTAATTGCCTTCTTCTTCTTCTCCTGGTAGTCTGTGATGCCCTTGACCATGAAGGTCAAAACATGCCCCCCCAGTTTCTCTCCGATATGCCGTCCATCTTAAAAATTGGGGCCAGGTGCACGGGCGATATTTTGTTTATCGTCGTTGGCAAAAGGAACGCCATCTGTATGTAGAGGATGAATATCCTCTTGAACATCAGGCGTTCCTCTTCGTTGCCAACGCCGATTTCCATCATTTCATCGGTAAGACTTTTGAGGGTCTTACCCTGGAATCTTCTATAAATTATTTTGTCATCATCAGAAAGTTTCTTATACTCAACTTTCTCAGGAAATAGATCTCCTACAAAAAGGAAGGCAACAAAGCATCCAAGTCGGTTCAAATACACCCAAGCATCAACTTAATATACACCCAAGCAACAACTTAATATACACCTATAATTTTGAGCTAATTACCTGTTGCATTGATGCCAAGCGCATCACCTATTTTTTTTGGGGTTATTTGGAAAGAACCATATCCTGTCTTCAGTCTGTTCTCCCCAAATTTGAAGTTGTTTGCCAGCTCCCTTAAGAGTTGGTGATCCACCCTTAGTGGTGGGATGTGCATCAACCCACCGAATCCAAGATCCCTCACAATCGCCTTCTTCTCCTCAGTCATGTTTCTGAACTTATCATTCAGGAGATGTGTGGCACATTTAAGGTCTTTTGTTTGGTTTCTTGCTGCCATTTTCTCTGAAACTAAAAATACACCCAAAGATATCAGTAATATACACCCATATATATATGACTCAGATACACCCATTAATAACAATAAGATACACCCATTGATAACAGTAAGATACACCCATATTATGAGTCAGATACACCCAAAGATATCAACAAGATACACCCATTGATAACAGTAAGATACACCCATATATATGAGTCAGATACACCCAAAGATATCAACAAGATACACCCATTGATTACAGTGAGATACACCCATAGATATTATTCAGATACATCCATATAGATATCAGTCAGATATCACTCAACCATGCTTCAATATCAAGCCACATTACAAGGTTAAGCAGTTTACACCCCCGAATCTACGGAATAAACCCCCAAAAATCAACAAAAATAGCAGGAAAACTTAGAACAACAACGTAGAATGACGTAGAACTTAGAAGAACGACGTAGAACTTAGAACAGTGTAACAAAGAAGCAAGAATAATAGTAATCCCTAGAAGAACGACGTAGAAGAAAAGTAAAATATACAGGAATCTTAATGGACTTACGTTGAGTATTGTTGCTTTGTTTTTTCTTCAGATTCTTCACGGAGAGTTTGATGGTGTTTTGATGGAGTTTTCGAACAACGATTTCTATATTTTGAACTTTGATTTTCGCTCGAAAATGGGAGGGTTTCCTTATTTTCAAAGCGCCTTGAGAAATGGAAGAAGTGGAAGAAGTGGAAGAGTCTGCCATACGTAACCGTTCGAGTGTTGAGCGCGTGATTTTGACGCGCCATGTTATCTATCTTCATGCGCGTGAGTTCTCTTTGGGCTGGACCAACTTGTATGCTTGTAGACTTGTATGTGTAGCAGGCCCGGATTTAAAAATAGTATGATTTTATTAAATTTAAAATTGGATAAAAATATAAAAAATAAATTCGATCATTATTTAAAATCGAATCTAAATCACCACAAATCCGATTTCATTCGTTCATGTCCATCCTAGCTACACATTAACTATCCATTTTTATAGTCATGGTCTCATTGAGTCATTGGATCTATATATCATATCTTCTCACCCGTGGTATATACTCTATGGATTTAAATTGCTTTCATTTTTACATTATATCTTATCAAATATATGCTACTTTCTTATGTATATTTATTATATGAATTCATATCTCAAGCATCTTATTAGTTTTTTAAGAAGTAAATATTAAATAATTAATTATTTTGAACAAAAAATACTCACTTGTTAAATGTTGTGGGACAAAAGTTTTCAACAAAGGGATCAACAAAAGATTCTTAATTACCATGTTGATTTAATACTTCATTCGAATCTTTAGATATTTATGAATTTTGATAATGACCATTCCGGGTTTACTAAAATATATTTTTATGAAATTAAAAAATATATGTCTTAGAGTATAGGTAATAGAGGTCTTATCGGTTTGGTTTGGTTTGGTTTTGGACTAAAAACTAATCGAATCGATATGTTCGGTTTTTACAAATATCGATTTGCTGTTTTTACGATAATCGAATCAAATCGAACCAACAACAATTTGATTTGGTCGATTTTTCGGTTTTTAATTCCTAATGAGCAGAATATGAATCACAATAACTAAAGGTTTAAAATAGTTAATAAACTGAAATAATAAGAGTACATCACATCCAAATTCAATACATTTTTAATCTATCCGAATAACTAAACAATAAACATAAAACAATGGAGAATTCAGAAGAAAAATGAGGAGCTAGAGACTTAGGGTTAGGAGAGGCGCTGCGAGCTTAAGAGACGCTGAGTGACTTGGGCCTTGGAGGATTGGGGATTTTTGTTGTTAGGTTAAAGGTTAAAATGGTTAAAACATTAAGATGTATGCATATCTTCGGTTCGGTTTCTATCGAACCAACCAAAAAACGAACCGAACCGATTAGTTTTGTCAAAAAAAAAGATTTTCAGTTTTTAGGTCAGTTGTTGTAATTTTCGATTCGATTTTACGGTAATTTTTTATCCGGTTTAATAATTTACACCCCTAATAAGCGGAGTTCGAATGGATTCTGAATTTTAGAACTAAAAGCTTAAATTCTATTTCCAATTATGCGACAACTTTAAGAATTTAACCATCTTGATGCAGTTGGTAACTGTGTGTTGTAAATGAAGTGGGTGGGATTCTCTATAGTTAGGCTTATCACTAGTTCCAATAAGCATCTAGTTTTGTCAAATCACACTAAATTTAACTTTGTGCTACTTTGATGCATTCTGTCACTATTCAAAGTCTACCTCCTCATCCTCCCCCCAAATCTTTTTCTCTTTAGGTTCTTGTTCATCTATTACCTTTCCAGTTTTATTGAAAAATAGTTAGTTGCAAGTTGCCTTTTTTTTCAATTCAGCTCTGTTGAAAACTTCATAATCATATAAATATGATAGACAGAAATATAATAGACAGAAATATAACAGCCACATACCTACCTTCACTTCAGTCATAAAAAGTCAGGTACTTAAAAGAAAGAGATACAAAATAACTGTCCAATACAGATTTCATCACCAACCTTTACAAGCTAATCTAAGTACCACTTAGACTAATAATCATAAATAATAAAAAATAGGACCACATATTCAAAATATAAAGTTCCAACATAGCATATTGTCTCAAAAGGTCAATGCAAAACACACACCAGAGCCACTTTACTTGAGGAGCAGAATATGAGAAGGTGGTACTTCAATGCAAAACTAACAGCAAAACACTTCTTCAAATATGCGAACTTGAATATGAAAGGTCAAGCAAGCTGGGAATCTTGATAGAACCGGAAAACTACTTTCTTCTTCAAGTGTAATTTGCATGCACTCATGCCTACGCTGCAACCTCAGCTTCAATGAAAAAAAATGAAGAGATGTCTCTGTATGATTGAACATAGAATTTTCAGGTTGTAGAATAAGCCAAAGAGTGTCATGCTACAAATGGATGCAAGTTTTATGAACAACGTTGAAGTTCAATTTTGCCATAATTGGTCATATTAAAGAGGGTTATATGCGAGTGGAAACACAAAACTTACTCTTCAACACATCGAGCCACTGTTTTTCATCCTTTTCATTGCGCAAAAGACTTCCAAGAACTCTAGCTGCCAGAGGAGAACCTACACAGTTTTTCACGATTTTTTTGCCCATCTCTGCCAACTCTTCATGCTGCGTGTTGGCTGACCAAATGCATAGTGTGTGAACAATAACCAATTGTCGTCCTTAGACAAAGGCTGCAAGTCATGAGTAGAGCATGTTGACCATGTTCCCATGACAGATGCAACTTTTTGATCTCACGTAGCGGCCAAAATTGAGACACCTTTGGTTCCGCTACAATGCAACACAGACATTTAGTCCTCCCATTTGACATTGTCCCACACATCATCTAGAACAAGCAAATACCGTTTTCCCAGCAACACTTGTTGAATTTTGTTTTGCATTGCTTCTAAAGTTGAGAGGTTTGGGTTCACTCCGGTGGAGGATTCTACAATGGACTGTAGAATTCTCATGATATTGAAATTTGTGGAAACACAAACCCAAATTCTCAAATCAAAATGCTGGATCACCCTCTCATCATTGAAGACCCATCGAGCAAGTGTTGTTTTTCCAAGTCCCGCCATGCCAACATTGGGATACACAGAGAGGCCATCAATGCTACTGGCATGCTTTGTAAGAAACTCTACAATCTTCTGTTTCTCCTGGTCTCTTCCATACATCTGGTGCTCAGTGATGGCAGAACTAGTTTGCCGCAGATCATCATCAATACGCTGGAACCTCTTGACCCTGTCTTCCATCCTCTTGCTGATAGCATGATGAAACAAAATAGTCTTGGGATGGAAGCGGGCTAACCACCCTTCACTTTGAAGACGGTTGGATTCCATTTAACATTCTTTCAAGATATCTTCCAACACATGCGCAGCATCGGAAAGCTTCTTCAGCCAGTCCTTCATGGCATGGCTTGGAACAATGCACGGATTGCCTCGAGATTATCAGACAGCTCTTGGATCTGTGAATCAACACCCGAAAGTGCTGCAATCTCATTCTTGACACAAGTGTTCAAGTTTCCAATGACAATTCCAAGCAAAGCATCAGCTGCCATTTTTAGAGATTAAAGCAAGAATTTGTGAGTTTAGAGAGGATAGTTTGGATTGCATATTCACAGGTTTGCACAAAGAGGATGACACCACTCTCAATGTATTCTCAACTCAAATCCATTATTGCTTTTCAGATAATCAACCATTAGAAAAGATTAAAATTATGGGGTGGGTTCCATTGCAGAGGGATTCCTACTTGCTCTTTGAGGAAACACACAAGGATTCTTACTCAAAGGATATTAACTAGCCAGTTTTGATATTAAAAAATCATTTTTAGAGTAACATTACCTAGCAACCTTTCATCATTCACATACAACTTTACTCTGTTCTTCTCTTTTCTCTAGTTCCAAGCTATGATACAAGAATTCATTGTCATCTTTCTCTTTTCTATAGTTAGAGGCTAAGAATATTTGTATTGCATTCTCGCTCATATGGAATGAACAAATTTCTTCCATTGAGGTTTTTGGATGTTAGCCTTAAAATATTTTATTTGATTGTTACGACATGTGAACAGAGAACATAAGTGATTAATTTTTTTGTTTTGGGTGCATATCTTATGTCTTCGTTTTGAGATCGATTTTTATAATGTGTTAACCCTCTCGGTGAGCTCTTATAAATGCCATTCTTCACTTGCAATGCACACCCAACTTGCTATGGATTTAACCATTCACTTAATCACTTCCACGTATAAAACTATAAATCATGCATCTTTTAGGTTTAAGCTTTTTGTATTCCTAATATTATTGAATACTCTTTCCTTAATAGGATTACTTGTGCAATAAAAAATTGATTATTTTCTTTCGTGTTTGTTTACTGTCTCTTCAAACCGCATGAATTTTTGCATTATCAGATTAGTGTTTGTGATAGTTTCTGTGTTTTTGGTAGTCAATATAATTGGTACTGCCTTATTTTTCTATTCTTTGACTTTATGTCTACCCACTCAGTATGAGATACTGATACACTACTCAAGTCTTTGAATTCTTATGTATTGTAGGCCAAATCTACTTACATGAAATGCAACTCAGTTTGCTAGCTAAGTTTAACTTAGTTTACTCTTTCTATTGATTTGGTGGAAACATTCATCAATATTCCAACTTTTGAATAATTTTGACTATTTTAATAGTAGTAAGAATGAGACCAACAAATGTCAATGAATTATAACTCAAATGACATAGTCTCTCCATACTCACCTAAGAGGTTGCGGGTTCGAGTCTTCTTATCTTTGATAAAAAAAAAAAAGAAAAAGAATGAGACCAACAAATAAAGATGCAAACCTTGGTATCTTGTTATTAAGAATCATGGCTAATCATCATAGAAAATGATAGGTTATGGTTATGAAAGAAAAACAAAAAAAACTTCTATATAATTGATCAGTCTGAAATGTATACGGCTAGATGAGCCTACAAAATTTATACATAATGATAGAATCAATATAATATTAACCTATAAAAACTAAATTAGATATAAGTCAATCACAAGAGCCGACTTGGCTTATTAAGGGGGAGAATATGATAGGTAGGCGATGCTTTTGCATTGTTCAGCAAAATGCTACTCCAAATATGTGCACTTCCATATCCAATAATGTCATGCTGGAATCTTGATAGAACAGGGAAAAAGGTTTTACTTATGGTCGACATACTATATCTGTCATATCAGCAAGATGGTATAGCTTTTCATTTTGCCCTTGCTTTTTATTCTATACAAGAAAGAAGATTTATCTAAGATATCCTAACCAAACAATAACATAATCCATCAACTTATAACTCAATCACAAATAATATCAGGGAACGAAATTCAAATCATGCAATTTAGTAAATCTATTTAGCTCAAACATTCTTAGACTTGTCTAAAACAAGAATGCATAGTAACTAAGTTACTCATTTGGCGTTTACTGGAACAGATAAACATTTCTTCAAGATTAAAAATAATAATAAAAAAAAAAAAGTAAAAACAGAAAGAGTTATGCCACTCAATGACCAATGCTAACCATTGTTTCAGTGGCTGGTCGCCTGGTCCACAGAGTAAAATTCTTTATGTTGCAGAACATGGCAATGACATGTGCAAATATTGGTTCCATCTATTTGCTTTTCACTCAGAGCTGATCAACCATTCTGTCAAATTCGTAATCTGGAGTGAGATAATAACTCTGATCTCTGGTTGACTTCCTTGGATTCCATTTTGTACTAATTTTCTCTGCAACAAGGGTTTGAAATATCATTCAAAAGATCGGATATTATTTTACAAGGACAGTTGCGACAAATCAATGGAAAACGAAGAAAGGAAACAAAGATGAATTTACCACAAAATGTCTCTTCCTGCACTGCAACCAATTCGAAATGTGGGATGTGAGCAATGTTTTGCCAGTCTTCCCCAGCTTCTCTCTTGCATTGCTTTGCAAGCTTCGGGCACTCATTAATGTATAGCTTTTGCAAGTTGGTCAGGTGCCGAAAGCCACTGGGCAGTGACCTTAACTCAGGACACAAACCAATGTGTAACTGTTGAAGAGAAGTCATATGTCCCAACCACTCTGGCAATGAATCTACATTATATAGAGTCAAAATTTGGAGGGAAGGGATGTATTGTAACCCTTCTGGTATGATAGGGTTATTGTCCTCACCAAATATTGTAACATCAAGAAGGGAAGTTAGCTGATTCATGCTACTTGGCAGAGCTACCAGCTCTGGACAAGCCCAAATCTCAAGGCGCTCAAGATGCATTAGGTGCCTCATACCTTCTGTCAAGTTATTTAATCTATCACAGCACATAATCTTCAAAATTCGAAGAGAACTCAGACCTTGCAACACATTCTCTGAAAGAGACTCAAGTTCATCACAACCAAAAAGTACTAATTCCTGCAGTACGTTGAGGCTGCTGAGTTCATCTGGTAATACCTTTTCATAGAAATATTCAATTCTTAGGGTCTTAATATGATGCATATTTTGCACAATCGGTTCAGGGAAGGAAGCAATGCTCTTATTACCATTATAATCAAATACAGACTTCAATCCTTGAATTTGAAGATGTGAAACAGATGGAAGGTGAGGCAATTTTAATTTGGGGACACATGAGATGCTTAATTCAGAAAGAAGTGGGAGCATCTCTGCTCTTTCATCTCTCAGCACCCTCTCCAAATTTGGCAACTGGAACAAAGTCAGCTTCTTCAAGGACTTAAAAGCCTTTTCCTCTGCACCCTCGTATGCATCATCATCAATGTACTTCAAATCTCTCATTCCACATACAAAAAGAATTGTTAAATGTGGTAATTTACCAAGTGCAGGAAGCTGCTCACAATTATTGCAGTCATAGAGTATAACATTAGTTAACCTGGAGAGAAGTGAAATATTATTCATCCAACTGGGCATTTTTGTTCCATTATAACCCTTCATCCCAAAACTCTTGATATTGGAGTGGGCTTCAAGGGCTTCAAGAACTTTCTCATCATCATTACACTGCAAATTAGCATTACTACCCCATGATAAGTATAAGCAATTCAGGTCCTTCTTACTAGATAAATTAGCAGCTTTAGCATCACATTCATTAGGGACATGTTCAAGGCCTTTGATATGTAGCTTGCCACCAAGTTGTAAATCACGTAACTCTGCCAAAGTAAACCCTTCCTTTGGATGCACAATGAAAGTACTTAATGTTCTTAGACGCTTCAAATTTCCAATTTTGGGAGGCAGTGCTACCAATGACTCGCAGTTTTTGACTATAAGATGTCTGAGATCTTGTAACTGTGTTAATTGTTTGGGTAGACAGGAAAGATAATCACAATCTTCAAGCTTAAGAATTTGCAACTTTTGCAACCTGGAAACAGACTTAGGTAAGGTTGTGATGGAACTATTATAGAGTGTTAAGTACCTCAAATGTGTTAAATTCTTCAGTGCTGAGAGCTTAGAAGAGCTCGTAGTTAAAGCACGGAGAGAACTGATCGTTGGCAGCACACGAGAATTGCTTAACGTTGGATAAAGGTTAATGAAAGTCCTCAAGGATTCAGCTTTCTTCAAGGCACCTTGATTTAAGTTCAACGTTTCATAAAAGTCTAAGCAACTCACATGATGGACTCTGCTTGTCAAACTGGTCAAGTTTGCAGACTTAGAGACCACACATTCTTCGCCCATTATAGATTGCGCAAGTTCAAGAAATAAATCATGCATCTTGAATGTAATTGTACCCAATGAATCAGTCCTCACGTCTTGGAAAAATGATTTCTGGCATAATTCATCCCACACTTCATTACCAACTTCCTCAATCTCCATGTTCCCTCTAGCTTTAATGAGTCCATTGGCCATCCAAAGGTGAATTAGTTGTTCCTTCACAATCTGAAAATCTTGAGGGTAAATGGCGCAAAAAGAAAAGCATCGCCTTATAGACAAATCCAAATTAAAGTAGCTAATTCTCAAAGCACCCATGATAGCATTACCCTCAGGTATATCCCATAACTTACTTATCTTCACACTGAGCCATTGTTTTACATCATTTCTAAAACGCAAAAGGCTCCCAAGTGCTTTGGATGCAAGAGGGGAACCTGCACATTTTTTCACGATCTCCTTGCCTATGGTCACAAGCTCTGCACGCTCCTCCCTCTCTTGACCAAATGCATAGTGTTTGAACAATAACCAGTTTTCATCCTCAGATAAAGGTAACAAGTGATGAAACGGGCATGTTCCCATGATGGAAGCAACACTTTCAAGTCGAGTGGTAACCAAAATTGAAGCACCTTTAGTTCCACTTCCACATTGCAGGGTATACTTCAACTTCTCCCATTTATCTTGATCTTCATTCCACACATCATCAAGAACAATCAAGCACCTTTTGCCTAGCAACTCTTCCTGAACTCTCTTCTGCATCGCTTCTAGAGTAAATAGGTCCGGGTTCTTTTTAGTAGCAGATTCTACAATTGACTTCAAAATTCTCATCATATTGAAATCATTGGAAACACAAACCCAGATTCTAAAATCAAAATGTTTGATTACCCTTTCGTCATTGAAGACCCATCGAGCAAGTGTTGTTTTTCCAAGTCCACCAACCCCAACAATGGGATACACAGCAAGATCTTCACCATCACCATCACCAGCACCCGTTGAAAGAAGCTCCACAATAGTCTCTATGTCCTGGTGTCTACCATAAATTCTCTGCTCCGTGATGAGAGAACTCGTCTGGTGCCATTCCTCGTCTTCTTGAAGCCTCTCTACAACCCCTGGCTGCAACTCAAACCTTCTTCTTTCTTCATCAATCTGCAGGAACCTATCTCTAATAGCTTTCATCCTCTTACCAATATCAAAACGAAACAAAATCATCTCCGGATTGAAACATGAAAAACAATTTCCGTGCGGGATTTGCAGAGCGTTGAATTTTATTGAACACTCATCCAGCATATCATCGAGCACGTGGGCTGCATCAGAGAGCTTGTTCAACCAATCCTTAACGGCGTGGCTTGCAGTGAGATTACTGGATAGTTCTTGGATCTGCGATTGAACACCATAGAAGGTTGCGAGCTGGTCCCGCAGAAAAGTGTGCAAGTTTTCAACGACAATTCCAAGTAGAGCGTCGGCCATTTGCAGATATGAGAGCTACACTGCAACGAGAGAGAGAGAGAGATCGGTAATTTGGCTTCGTTTGGTTTAATTATGCACTGAAGATTTCAATGGAGAACGTCATCCATGGTAACACGTAAACGGTGGCTGGAGGTAAAAAACTCGCCACTCATTTTGGTACCGTTTGATAGTAGTTTTTCTAACTAGAAACTAGAAAGTCAAATTAATCTTTTGACTTTGACAAACCAGAATCTAAGATGAAGATTTGGAGTTCACCTTTTTTTCTTTTTTGGTCTTGGGCTATGCCCAAAAACCCTACCCGAACCCACTACCCCAACCCGCCCGAAGCCGAGAAGCTCTTTCCAGTTTCCATGGCCACCATGCAATGACTATGGTTAACCCTCTTTCCAGTTGATCCTCGGGTCTGGATTCAAGTCGCGAATCGGTTGATGAGATCCAAATCAGGTCTCTCTGCTGGCATCACCTCGGCAAGAAGTTCCGCCTCAGAGGTTAACGAGATAGATTCTGGTGAAGTCCTATCGGTCAGTGTTCTTCTTTCGCCGGGGAACTCCATTAAGTGTATGTTTGGACGTCATTATTTTGTTAAAAAAAGATCTTTTTCAATGAAAAAAGATCTTTTTTATTTTTTAACGTGTTGGACAAATTTCTAGTAGTAAAAGTAAAAGCACTAGTAAAATCAAAAAAGATCTTTTTTAAAAAGCTGTAATTTACATCTTTTTTTAAAAGATCTTTTTTCCTTAAAAAAAAAAAATGTTTTTACAAGATGTTTTAAGATCTTTTTTAAGATGTTTTTCATGTAATAAATAAACAAAAAATACTTTTATATTGTTATACCCAAACATAATTGATAGATAAAAAGATCTTTTTACATGAGATATCCAAACATAAAATTACTTTTACTTCTCTATAAGATCTTTTAAAAAAAGATAATTCGAAAAAAGATCTTTTCTTAGAAACTCACCCAAACAAGCCCTAAATCTTCCAACCAAGCTTGGTACCCTTCCTTGTTGCTGCTTCAATCTTTGCCTGGTCCATCCCGTGCACGCCATTGTTCGACAGACCTTGCGCGGACAGCTTGATCACTCCCTGGCCACCGCAATGTTCCTCTTACCTTCACAACCTCCTTCATTCCTTGGATCTTAAATGAATGAATTTGATGCTGTACTCTCCATTCAATGGCGCCGTTCTCATTAACGCCTCATCGCAGAGCGTAAGGGAAATGATTCGGTTCATATACAGAAACCGCTCAGACGTGAACCGGAAGCAAACTGCCGAACCAGACGGGAATCGGACGGCCGAAATCTGAACTGGAACCCAGTTCAAACTAAACGACGCCGTTTCGCGAGACTTTAAAAAAAAAAAAGAAAGAAAACCATCGCTCAGCTTCGTCCCCCCCATAGCCCCTTCCTGATTCAGCAAACAAAGCATCTCAAAGGCTCAAACGGCAACCCTAGCCTCGACGGCCACCCGTCGTCTTCGTCTAGCAGCTTCGTCGTCGTAGCCGTCGCCTTCGTATCACCGCCGCCATCTCAATGTGTCTGATTCCTCTCGTGCGCAACAGATCCAGTGTGTGAGGTCGCGTTTTGAATTTTGGCATGAAGTTTTTTAGTTGTTGCGGTTGGTTCTGTTGTTGCCGAATTTGTGTTGCTGCTCCATTGTAATTACTAATTTGCAATCATATAACTTTTGGATCTGAAATTCTGGTTGATGATTGTTGAATTGTTGCTTGATTCTGGTAAGATTGATCGCATATCTGGTTGTTAGGGATGATTGAACCATCTTAGAGCTTTCCTTTCCATAAATCATTTAATTGTTAGTTATGCTGATGTGCTGTTCTGAAATGTGTATTCTTGGTGTTGATTGAATCATTAAATGATTAGTTCACTGCTGTGCTTTTTTTCTGGGTTAATTTTTGGAAAAAAATTGTTGATCTTTGTTAAAATTGTGCTGAAATCTTGCTAAAATTGTGATAAGCTGAAAACCTTGTTAATCTTTATTGAAATTATAATGAAAATTTTGTTAAAAGTTTGTCAGAACTTCTATTGTTAGAGAAGAAATAAATTTTGTCATCTTTGTTTTTAATAAATAAATAGATTAATTGAATTAAATCAATTAACTAGATCAGCAGATGATCGAATATTTGTTATTGATTTAGATAATTCAGTAAATTTTTTTTTTGTTTTTTGGTGGCATCTTAATGAATTTAATATTAGTATAATAATTAATGAGTGATAAATTGTTAATAATTAATAAGATTAAAAGTTATATTAGATTTTGATTGATGTAGAGATTTAAATTTAAAAGACATTTTAAAATTTGTATTGGATTATAATTACACACAATCTCTCATCAGAATCTAACACCGGAGAACAACTGCACGCTAAGAAACTTCCATCCAGAACCTTCGAGATTTCATTGTTCATGGACTCGCTGCCTGCACCCTCTCACCTCTCTCCTTCCGCACTCTCCTTCCTTGACGGCAAGTTCCACACCAATGACGCTCTCTCCGAAGCTTCGACTCTCGTCGCCGAGCTACAGACTCAGTGCTCCGAGTTGGATCGGTCTCTGAACGAGTCCACTCGCCGACTAGGAGAGGGTCTCTCAGCTTACACTTCGTTCTCGGATGACGTCAACGACCGCCTCAGTGCCCTTGCCTCCACTTGCTCTTCCAACGCCGTGCCAGGTTCGGTTCCATTGATCTTTCTCTTTTATTTGGGTTTAATTGTAGGGTTTTTGTGGTGTTTTGAATTTTGCGAAACTGAATTGGTTTGTTGTTGGGTGGAGATGGAGGAAGAGGCGAAGAGGGTGATGGCAAGGGTTTCAGAGAGGAACTTGCGGCTTTGGCGAAGGAAGTTGCCAGGTTGGAGAACGTTCGTTTTTATGCAGGTTGGTTATCAGTATTATTTTTTGGTTTTCAATTATCACTGTCAGAAGAGCATGAATTGGATGGAATACTTGTGTCGTGGTTACTTTTGTGAAATGGATTTGTGGTTCTCAAATATATGTTGGTTTGCTTAGGCTGATTTCTTAGATATCATACTGGTCATACTTGTTTAATAATGCTGCTTATTTCAGTATACGGCTAGTGCAACTTTTATTAATACTCTGATGCTGCTTCTTACAGAAACAGCGCTGAAACTTAATACTTTGATTGGTGATATTGAAGATGCTGTATCACATACCATAAACAAACACCTGAGGAAGCCTTCTAGTCAGAATTCAGAAGTGAGAAATCTTTCTTATCATGGACCCCAATATCCATTGGGAACTATTGCATCATTACATCGTTGATGTCGGCTAAATGTTGCAGGAAATGCGTCTGGTTGCTATAAACATGCTAAAAACAACAGAAGGACTATTGACCTCAATTACAAAGACACAGCCTCAGTGGAAGCGTCTTTTATCAGCAGCTGATCATAGAGTAGATCGAGCTCTAGCTATCTTAAGACCCCAGGCAATTGCTGATCATCAAGCACTTCTTGCTTCCCTTGGATGGCCCCCACCTCTTTCTTCTTTGGCTTCTGCAAATCAAGGACTGAATCCTCTACTGCGTATGCAAGCAGATGTTAGACTCAAGTACTCTGGAAACTTTCTTGCTTTGTGCAACCTACAAGAGTTGCAAAGGCAAAGAAAATGTAGACAGCTTGAGGGCCATGATAGGGAGGTTGCTCGGCGACAACCACTTTGGGTAATTGAAGAGCTTGCAAATCCCTTGTCATTGGCTTCCCAGCGACATTTCTCAAAATGGATTGATAAACCAGAATTTATATTTACGCTTGTATATAAGATCACAAGCGATTATGTTGATTCAATGGATGAAATGTTGCAGCCTTTGATTGATGAAGCAAAAGTAATTGGCTATAGTTGCAGAGAAGAATGGATTTCAGCAATGGTTACTTCCTTATCAACATACTTGGCAAAAGAAATTTTCCCTAGTTATATTAGTCAACTAGAAGAGGAGAGTGTTACAGGTATTCAATCATCTGCTAGAATATCGTGGCTGCATCTGATTGACCTGATGATAGCTTTTGATAAAAGGATCAAGTCTTTGGTGGAGCGTTCTGGAATTTTGCTATTTTCTGATGACAATGGTATGTTGCAGAGGATTTCTTCACTATCTGTATTTTGTGATAGACCAGACTGGCTTGATCTGTGGGCAGAAATAGAGCTAGGTGATGCCCTTGATAAGCTTAAACCTGACATTGAAGATGAGAATAATTGGAGAAAGAAAGTTGAAGCTGCAGTTCTCTCATCATGTACTGATAATCTCAAGTCTCCCCTAATTTCCAGTGCATTTCTTCGCCATCTATCAGCTGTTATTGAACGATGTAGATCATTACCAAGTGTTACTTTGAGGTCCAAATTTCTCAGATTAGCAGGTGTGCCTATTATAAGAAAATTTTTTGATTCCATACTTGTCCGTTGCCAAGAAGCTGAAGGACTAACTGCCTTAGCTGATGATGATGCTGTAATTAAAGTAGCAGTTTCCAACAATGCTGCCCATTACTTTGAATCTGCATTAAGGGAATGGTCTGAGGATGTCTTTTTCCTTGAGATGGATCTGGATCTGGATGATAAAGCAGAGTTGCCAAGTAATGCAGATAGAAATGGCGAAGTTTTGTCAGAGAGTTCTGGTAGGGTCATCTTGGATGACGAGATCAAGAAGTTAGAAGATTTTAGAACAGAATGGGTTGAAAGGATATCTCTAGTTATTTTGAGAGGTTTTGACGCTCGATCTCGAGATTACATCAAGAACAAGAGGCAATGGCAAAAGGTTGAAGAAGGGTGGACTGTGTCGAAGACACTGATAGATGCCCTAGATTATTTGCAAAGCAAAATGTCAGTTGTAGAAGAAGCTTTGAATAGTAGGGATTTTGTTGGGGTATGGAGAAGTTTGGCTGCTGGAATTGATCAATTGATTTTTAATGGTATTCTTATAAGTAGTGTAAAATTTCATAATGGTGGTGTCGAAAGATTCAGCAGCGATATTGGTGTTTTATTTGGGGTATTTGGGGCGTGGTGTTTGAGACCGGAAGGATTTTTTCCAAAATCAAGCGAAGGTCTTAAGTTGTTGAAATTGAATGAAAACAGAGTGCAAGAATGTCTTGCTGGTGGGAAGAGATGGTTGAAGGAAAATGGGATCAGGCATCTGACTGTAACCGAAGCAGAAAAGGTTGTGAAGAATAGGGTGTTCTCAAGTTGAAACTTTTTTGCTTTGCTTCATGATGTTTTAAAATTTTTGGAAAAAAATTATGATATTTTTTATGTGTTAAGATAATGTTTTTTCTATTGACTAGATGTGCGGGCAAGACAAATGAACATTATAATAACGTGAATGTAAAGCGGGTTTGGGATATTGTTGGTGTAAAAAATAAAAGAACATTATTATGATTTGAAGAACCATATATAAATTTTTTTAAGCTGAAATAGGTTTAACTTAATTTTAAATTGTTTTTTTATTAAATTTTTAATTTTTATTCTAAAAATATTCTTGACTAAAAAAAAGAAAAAAAAACGAAACACGGTTAAAGAAAAGGGGGATGGTATCAGTTGGAGGAGGGTTGGGTTTTGGTTCAGGGAGAAAAGGGGGAAGGGAAGGGGAAGGGCCACCGCCGCTGCTCCTCGCCACTGTCACTCCCGTTCCTCGTCGTTCAGTCTTCGTCGCTGGATCTCATTGTGAGGGTGGACGTCGCGCGCCGCGAGCCGTCTCCTTCTCCTTGTCCTCGCCGACGTCATCGTCTCGCCGTCGCCCTCATCTCGCCGTACCTCCTCCTCCTCCTCGCACCTCATCTCGTCGTTTGTTTTGGTAATTATATTTATAAATTTTTTGTTTTTGTAATTGAAGATGAATTTGGAAAATTTTTATTATTGTAATTGCATATGAGTTTTGTTAATAAAAGAGGAAGAATTTTAGTTTTGAGTTTTGTTGATAGTTCTGAGTTTTGATTGTTCTGATTTTCTGAGTTCTGGGTGGGGGTAGGGGTGGTGGGTTCTGAATTTTGTTGTTTTTCTTATGATTCCATTATCATTGTTGTTGTTGTTCTTCTTCTTCTTATATTTCTTTTTATGATTTCATTATCTATTGTTCTTCTGATGATGACCATGATGATAATGGTGGTGGTGGTGGTGGGTTCTGGTTCAGCTTGGGCTTCTGTTCTTCTTCTGGTTGATTTTGGTTGATTTTAAAGAAGTTTTGATGATGATGATGACCATGATGATAATGGTGGTGGGTTTTGGTTCAGTTTGGGCTTCTATTTTGTTTCTGGTTGATTTTGGGGAAAAATGTGTTTTAAAACTTAGTAACACTTTGAGGACTATTTTGTAGCGAAAAAAAGGTCAGAGATGAAATAAATTTTTAACTCCTATTTTAAGTGTCAAAATCGTACGTAACCCAAAAAAATTACTAAGGAAAAGAAAAATAGGCAAAGAGTATTATGTTATTTTGTTCTTCATGAATGATAATGTGAAGATATAAATTATAGTTTGAAATATTTAGCATTTATTTTTATCATTGAGATTGACTAAGATTTGATTTGTGTTAAAAATGAGTAATGAAGAATGATTTTAACGAAAGAAATGATGGTGTAAGCCTTGGAATAATAGTTGTGAAGTAATAATTATGGTAGCGTTTGTTTTTAAAAGACAGAATAGAACATGACATTGAGACAGAAACGATAAGACAGAGACATTAAAAATTATTCTTTATATATTGTGTTTGGATACGATGTACAAGACACTAATGTAATGTCTAATATTATGTTTGGATACACATGGACATGATTAAAATATTATATAAAATGACTAAAATAGTCATGTAATTTCAAATTTTCTATATCAAGTACAAACTAATTTAATAGAGAATGAGAATAGAACTTGAAAAAAAATATTTGAAGGGGACAAAAATTTTAATAAAAAATTATATAATAATATTTATATTAAAATAAAATTATTTTATTTTTAAATTTATTATTAATACGTAGGAATACATATAGTTAATATTAACAAAAAAATAAATCTGAGTTTGATTAATAAAAAATTTCGTCTAGATTAATAAGCTAAATTAATTTTAAATAAAAAATTAGTTTAAAAAAATCCATTTTTACATAAAAAAATTAATTTTTGCACATAAAAATCTATTTTTATTTAGAAAACCAATTATTTTTTTTTAAATTGATTTTTCTTTTCAAAAAATTGATTTTTTTTAAAATTATATAAAATCAATTACAACTTATAAATTATTTTTTAGTATTTTAAAAGAACAATTTTATCTTTGATAATATTTATCTTTCAAAAATTTGAAGACTAATTATTTTTGTTATTATTTTTATTACAAATAAAATAATATAATACAATGTTAAAATAATATTTAAGTAAGAATGATAATTATCTAACTCAATAAAAAATTCTATAAAAAAGAAATAGTACCTAAAAAAGAAAGAAAGAAGGAGAACATACAGATAGAGAAAGAACATGAAAAAGAAAGTACGTTTCTGAGAACAATGCAAATTAGAAAAAATAAGAAGGGGCAACCGTGTAATAATAAAAAATATCTATGGATAAAAAGAAAAAAAATCATAAAAAAAGTCTCTATTCCTCTTCCAAATTCCGTGTCCATCGTTGTCCTTCGTAAAAAGAGTGGACATAAAATTATAAGGCAATCGTGTTTGTCAGAGGAGACATGGACAGAGACAATGTGTCCAGAGCAATGTTCTAAAAACCGGACTGGACCGGCCGGTCGAACCAATTTAACTGCGAACCGACAATATTAACAATCTGGTCAAGCATGTAAAACGGTAATAAAAAAACCGATAAAAAACTGTTGAACCGAATGAGAACCGGTCGATCGAACCGAAGCGGAACCCGGCCGGTTTACACAAAAAAGGAAAGCTCCTTCGTTTCTTTCTCGCTTTCTCCCTTTCTTTCTTTCATTTAGAAAGAAATCCCACAAACCCAGCACTGTAAGCCTACACCACCGCCGCAAGGAGTGGAATACTGCCGCCGTCCGTCGCACTCAAAGTTCGCCATCCGTCATCTATCTTCCCTCGTGCTCCTAGTATTCAACCCCTGTTCGCTGTCACCGATCGCGGCTGCTTCCTCGAGCTCGGCGTCCGTCGTCTTTGTCTGCTCAGCCTTCCTTCCGTCGTCGTTTGTTTGCCGTTCACGTTCACGTCTTCGTTCAGCTGTCGTCTTCGTTCGCGTTCTTCGCCGTTCACGTTCGCTTGGCGTTCACCGTTCGCGTTCACTCGCTGTTCACCGTTCGAGTTCGCGGTTCGTCTGGAAGCCACGTTGCTCCGGTTCAAACTCTGCGACCAACCCGCGCGCTCCACCCAGCCGTCGAACTGCTCTCTTTTGTCGCCGTGAGTTCCCTAAACCCGCCACCAGACAATACACTCACACAACACCAATGCTCTTCTTCAAACTCTGCATCTTCTGATTTCTATTACAATAAGTAATTATTTGATTTGGAAGTGGTTTGGATTTTTTCATAGACTGAATAAAGTTACAATAGTTATGTTCTCTTCTCTGTCACATTGAAATTAAGCTTTGAATTCTCTTATTTCGTTTTAATTTTACCGCACTCAACATGTTTGATGAAATGCTTTAATCATATTTCTGGTTGGTTTTATAATTTCTAGCTTTCAGAAATTTAGTAAGTTGATTGCATGTGAAATTAGAATAATTGGATCATAGTAATTAAGAAATTTTAGCTGCACAAATAACATCTTTGCAGAACATATTAGCATGATGATTCCACTTGCATTAGTGTTCTTCTGGTAGATTTTAATTGTTATTGTGAACTTGTTAATTTGCTAATTGTTTTTGTGTTCTTATGTTACTTTTAATTTTTTGCTTTTGTTGTGATTTTCTGTTCTTGAACTTGTTAAGTTGATAATTTGCTAAATTGTTGGGCTGCTGTGTTTTAATTTGCCAAATTGTTAGGTTGTTGCGACTTAATTTGTTGGATTTTCTATTTAGGTCATGTTCTTGTTTATTTGCTAAATTGTTGTTGTGTATTTATTGTTTATTTGCTGGATATTGGTAATCATTGTCTTTGAGATTATTTACTATGCAGGTTTAGTGTCATCACTGTTTTGGAATGTTTTATAATGTACTAATGTTTGTTGCTGTATTGTAATTGCCGGTTGCAGGTTTAGTGTGATTATTGGTTAATGTTTTGTAATGTTTGGTGCTGAATGCTGATTGTTGAGTTCAGATATGGTTGTTTATTTTGACTTGGGTAAAGAGACTTATGGTCATTTTTTCCTGCCTTAAACCAATTCAAATGATTATTTTCAGAGGATGAGCACTTATTTATGTATCTTGAGAAACTGTCTTTGTGTGTTATGAGCATTTGGTGAAGCTTGTATTGTACCTATTCAAAGTTTAGTTTCACCAAATGGTCTTCAAAGCAACTCATCCAAAATGCTGCTGCACAAACCCAAGTCTATTGTCTCTTAAAGCCTGTATGCACCTTCATTTGGTGAAAGCCTTTCTAGCACTAGTCCACTGCCAACTTTGTTATTAATAATGTTATCAAATTTATTTATCCAAGTACTATGTTTTTTTTTTAGTTGTATTTATGATAATTCATTTGATATTCTTTCTATTCTTGTCAGATATTTTTTTTAACATTTTGTGTACTGATGAGGAATTGTATTTCATTAGAAAAATTTCATACTACCCTATACCCTCAACTTAATACTTGCATATTTATAATTTATTATTCTATTCTAAAACGGTTTTTTCGGTTGAACCACTGGTTGGACCGGTTGGACCAATAAACTAATGAACCAGTGACTAGAACGGTTTGATGACCGGTCCGGTTCTTAGAATTTTGGTCCAGAGACACTGAATTAGTGTATTTTGTGTCCATCCTGACAGGAAGGACACAGAGACACTAACAAGGAACACAACTTATTTTTCATTTTTTCTTTCATTATTCTTGTTAATTTTTTATAATTATATTTTTTATTATTATATTTTTCATCTCAAATTTTTTGAATGAAAAAAAATGAGAATAAATTGGATTTTCATAATTTGTTTTTGTTTATCACCAAACAGAATACAAGAACACAAAATTTTGTGTCTCTGTCCATTAGTGTCTTGTCCTGTCCTGTTCTCATAAACAAACACAGCCATGGAGACGGGGACGGAGCATGTCCCCGCCCCCATGGGACCCATTGCCATCACTAGGTTCTACGGTGCCATTTGAGCCGCTAGTTATATTTAAAGAAAAAATAGTTGATTTGAATATTGTTCTTGTGATCCTAAACTTTGTATGACATTTGATAAATTTGCTTCGTTTTTTAATTTCCTTAAACAACCTATTCATATTGTGGTTGTACTTTACAGAAAGAGTGCATTGTAATCATGGTCCAGTGGCAAAGGCATTTCTTGCCAGTTTTTCGTCAAATTGCACACACTGCTACCACCTCATCTCCCCAAGGTTGGTGATTTATGTTTTTAACTATTTCCTTCTTGCAAACTAGGTGAAGTTGTTCATGCTTTACTCTTATTTTTTTAGGTTTTATTAAATACTGTAGAAAACCTATTTCTGTACATTGTAGGTAAGGGTCTGACGACATTGACAGCAAGAACAATACTATTGCCCTCAATTTCAAGTCGTAGCCCTGTTTATCACTCTTTCCAATACCAGGTTTTGATTTACATTGTGACTGATCATATCACGTTATAAGCTCTCTACTTAAACTCTATTGACAGATAGTTGGAGTTTACACGGTTCTTTTGTTTTAGGGAATTTCGGGTTCTACCTGTTTGCTTTCTAAGTCATCAAATCTGGAACAAACACCAACTTCCTCCCCGTTAGCCTTAACTTCCTTTTTGGGTAGCAAAGAAGCTCAAGACCAGAAGCAGACACCTGTTAAGAAAGAAAGAGTTCAAGCAGTAATGTCAAAAATAAAGCAGGTTTGTTTTTTTCCCTTGTGTAATTCTGTTATCTTGTATTTCTTAAGTAATTGCTCAATTTACATTATGGACATGACACAAATCTTTTGATTTCATTGGTTTTCTTTAATTTATGCTAAAGAGTACTTATCATTCAAATAGTTTAATTCCATTTCATTTTAATAAAAAAGCATGTCTATGATTTGTACTTCTGCCTCTGACTCTGTTTTGAAAATGGTACTTCTTCCAAAAGCAACAACAAACGAACCCCTTTATTAAGACAACCCTATTATGAAGTAGTCTAACAGAAAATGAGAGGACTGAGAGATGCTTCTTACAAGAGAAAAAAAAAACAATAAATATGATTGAAGCGCAGGTTTCTACTTTCTAGTGTCTAAAAACGTCTGAGAGAGAAACTCCTATTAAAACATCAATCTTTCATCCTGAAAGGTGCTTTTAACAAAACTATTATGATTTAGACAAGGAAATTGTTCCTGCTTAACAGGTTCAGTCACTGCCATTGTGCTGACTGTATTCATTTCTACCTCGATTTATCAGTTTTTGTATGTAATATTCTTTATAATCATTATTTCCATTTTATCTTGAAGTAAGATTTTCGAAGATTCCTGAACTTTTGAAATGCCTTATAACCATTGGGCATTTCATGCTTGACGATATGATACACAACTCAACTCAACTCAAATGCTTGCACTAACTATGAAATGCCTTTCATGCCATTCACAATTATTGTTATATTATTATGGATAATTCAGTTTTAACAGCATAACATTTGGTGCTGCAGTGATTTTGTCAATGCCAAATTGCCAATATATCGTGAATTGCTTATGGATATCATTTTTTCCCCTGGTAATATGGGTCATTCTGAAGTAACTGCTTAAAATACAATGTTAGCTAGTTCAGACTGCAGTATAGCAATAGTTTGAAAACTGAAAAGTATAACATGATCTGTTTCATCCTGAGACCATTGGTTGAGCATCTCTGAGCGTGCCCATAGAGAATACCAGGTCACCAAGTCAAATGGTGCCTCTGCCTACTTTTTGAGAAACTTTCTGTGTTTCTTCAGTCAGCATAATTTTCTGGTCAACGAAAAGCCACCCTTGGATTGAATGCTATGGAAACATGATCATAATTTCTGGGTTTCTGTTTTTCTGTGGTCCAGTTAGCATATATGACTGATTACCTTATTTTTCAACGTGCTTTCTCAGAGTCCTAAGAAGGTCAACTTGGTTGCTGCTTTGGTTCGTGGTATGCTGGTTAAAGATGCATTGCTGCAATTGCAAGTGACAGTAAAGCGAGCTTCAAGAACTGTATATCAGGTAATAAGTGGTATTACACTGTATTTTCATTTCTTTGTGTAGACAAAACTAAGAGTATTCAATTGCTTCTTCTAAAGCACCATACAGCATCAAGGCTAGGCTGTTGATTTATCTGCCCTCATTGGTTTCTAACCAAGAGTTCGTATTTCCTTAGAACAAGTTCAGCTGTTGGTGTAGTCGGTCATTAAGCCTTGTATCTTAGCAATATATCTGCAACTCTCTAAAGTCACAGATTCATTCATTCACAAAATAGACCATAAAGATCAACTTCTTTCTTACCTTCAGGTACTTTCAATGTTGTTGTGCTTTCTCTCTAGCTACCTTATGTCCTTCTCTATCATTTTCTACATTTTTTGCTTTCTGGATTGCTCAATTTTTTCTCCTCCACTTCGGTCCACAATTTCAAGGGCCTTATTGTTGTTGTTGTTGAGTTGTTTCCGTGTGGCCTCAAGGTCACGGGTTCAAGCCGTGGAATTGGCTACTTATGTAATTATCAGGTTAGGCTGCCTACATTACGCCCTTTTGGTGCGGCCTTTCTAGGATCCTGCATTAACACGAGATGCTTGTCTACAGAGCTGCCTTTATTATTATTATTATTATTACGCACTGCACTTGTAGTTTGTTTCCTACATATATTTCAGCTCCCAAAATTTCATCACTTCTTCCCCTTAATATTACCATTATCTAATTCTATGGGATTGTTCCTCCTTTTCCATGATCTGTGCTGGGAAATGCAGAATTGGAAACTTATGTTTTAAAGTTATAAGCACTGCAGGGTATTACTCAAGCCCAAGGAAATGCCGTAAATAATCATGGATTGGATGCAGAGCGCCTCATTGTTGGTAACGCTTCAAATTTTGCAATTGTGTAACTTAATTTGTTTAGCCACTTTGTTTAAATCCGTGCTGATGCTGTTTCATATTTCTTGCAGCTGAAGCGTTTGTTGGAAAAGGATTATTCCGGAAGAAAGTTTCTTACCATTCCAAAGGAAGAGCCGGCATCAAAGTCAAACCGGAATGCCGGCTAACAGTTGTAGTAAGAGAAATAACCGCTGAAGAAGAGGCGAAGATTGCGAGGTTGAAGGTTCACAATTTCCGCAAGCTCACGAAGCGTGAGAAACGGCTTGTGCCGCATCAGCTTATTGTGTCCAATCCTGTTTGGGGCCGCAAAAACAAATCTAGCGATCGAAACTCGAGTGCCACTGCTGCATGAGCTTCTTAAATATTTCAGAGTTTCAAAATAGTTGTTTAATGGTTGTGGCATATTCTTGTTATCCATCTTCATGTGATAGAAGTAGTTGTTAAGAAATATCCTGGCTAGTTTCACATCGAGAGTAACTCCAAATGTTAGGATATTATGGAGAAATTTGTCTACCCCCTAATTCTTCCACAACCACTCTTTCCGGATTTGGCATCTAATTGAATTGGAGAAATAAAATAGGAGAATCTATGTCAAGAATGATCAAAAACAAATACAAGTCAGTCCATGGGAGTCACAATTTAATTGATATTTGTAATCCAAAGCTAATATTGAATATATATTAATTAATAACATGTGGAGAACTTTTATCTTATACTATAAAAATTTATTAGACTCTTAAATTTTGTGGAATTTTGTATTAAGAACTCCAATGAAAATATTGTGAACTATTAGATTGTTAGATAGTTTAATATATTTAATTGAATATATTTGATTGAATTATTTAACGATTTATAATATCATTTTCACAAAAATGCTTTTATGGAAACAGCCACCTCATTCGAATAATAAAATTGTGTTTGAACAATTCTCCTCTTTTATTATTAGGAAAAACAACCATTTATACCCATGAAATTTATACCCATGAACTTTACAAACGCTGACGAAAGTATTCATTAAAGAAGGAAACTAACGTAGTATCTATCAAAGATGGATTCCGTACGACAAAAGTACCCAAATCCAAAATTTATGTTAATTTTTTAATAAAATTCCAAAATTACCTCCATCATTATCTTCAACCCCTCATCTCTTCTTTCCCAAAAACAACTGCCTATATGTTCTACATCCGCAATTGTGAAAAATATTAGAAGAGATAACTTGAAGGCAAAAACAGGTTGAGAGTACCAAAGCTTATGTTATCATGATTCATGACCATTACTCAAAGCAAATATAATAAAAACGCAACATGATAACAAAAGCTTGGATTTGACTAGTGCTGGCAATGGTTAGGGTTTGAACTTTACCCTAATTTTATCCGTCGGTTGAAATTTTTTTTAAAATTCTACCTTACTCTACTTGCGAGTTGAGAATCTCTCAATCCTAACTCTATCCACACCTTAAAGTTCTAAACTCTACCCGACCCTATCCGCAGAAAAATAAAAAATTTTCAAACAAACATAAAATTTAACCATTCCAAATTTCATACATATTAATAAAATATAACTCTACTCACACCTTAAAGTTCTAAACCCTACTCAGAAAAATAAAAAATTTTCAAGCAAACATAAATTTTAACCATTTCAAATTTCTTACATATTAATAAAATAAAAAAATTAAATTCAAATTAAAATTAAAAACAATAAAATCTTAAAAAAATCTAACATAAATTGCCAGCCCTAGATTTGAGTCCTATATCATGAGCATGTTGATAGTAAGAAAGTTATGGTAACAACCATTTGGATCATTTCTTGGATTCTAGTGTTCCCTTCCCCAAATAATGGAAATTATTCATCCAAGTGTGGTAATCTCTCACTTCTGACTCTACAATCATTCCCGATTTAGAAGAGTTATATTCCTTCACCAACAACTTCACAAAAGCCCAACAATATAGGTTGTAAGTTTGTAACTTGCATCAAATAATTTAGAATGTTAAATCCACAATAGTTTACAATTTAGTCTTTAGCCTCAATCACTATATAGTCAACTCTCGTTTTAACGACCTACAAATGGTACTATACTCATTAAATTGGAACTGTTTCCGTCTAACTTGCTATTCATATTTCAAAATTTTCAAAATTCAAGAAAGTGGAAACTCAGATGAAGTTGACTTCACGTGAAGTTGATACCTGAGAGCCGTTAGATGATTTGACTAAATTTTCATCCAACGGCTTTCAGATATCAACTTCACATAAAGTCAACTTCACTTGAGTTTTTACCATTCAAGAAGCAACTCCAAAAATGAAAAATGTGCAAACTCCTACTTAGCACATTCTAGATTTTAGTTTTACTTTATATAACAATAAGAAGCTCTTCAGTCGACTTCAGTAATCTTCTATTGACTACTGAATATTCTATTCTATATCTTCAATCAAAAGGGAACAGCAGATAACATACTAAACCAAACTAATATCATATAAAAATTATTTTCTTGGCAGAAACAATTCGAAGAAAGAATAGAAGAGAAAAATCACAGGAAACTTATAGTTTTTTCTAATAATACGAGCACAATACATCCCATGAATAGCACAATAATACCACCAAACTACCAGAGTGACAATTAAGGTAGCGTTTGGTGGAGAGACAGAAACAGAAAGATTGAGATTGAGAGATAGAGATTAAGAGATACAGATTAAAATAAATTTTAGTATTCTGTTTGGTGCAAAGTAAGAGATAGAAATTGAAACAAAAATGAAACTCTAATTTAATTTGCACAAAGGCTAAAATTTGAATTAATTAATTGAAATGAATATATTTTAGGTATAAAATGTTATTAAAGTTTTAGTCTTTATCTCTAAAAATTTTAGTCTCCTGTGTCCTTACTTTTTAAAAGTACTAAAATTTTTGAACAGAGACAGAAATTTTAGTACCAATCTCTGAACCAATAAACATAATACTGAATCTCAGTCTCTCAATCTCTGTCTTAGTACCTCAAAACAAACCCTACTTACTGACTCCTTTAGAAGGCAATTTTTGACAACATGATGAAGACCAAAACCAAAATAAAAACGTGTTGATAAAAACTAAAAAGCACATGGTGTGCTTGTCCTCTTTTTCAACAACTGCAAAAAAGCTACATATGTTAAGGGAAATAAACAGATCATCCTTATTTTCTACGCATCAAAATCACATGAATATATATTTATTCAGAAAAAAGGAGAAAGGTAGTATCATCGATAAAAGGGAAGAAAATTACAAAAATGCTTATTTAATATTTAATATATGTTTTGTATTTAATATTCACACCATATTTTTGGTCGGTAAATTCAAACTTTTTGAAATTTACATAATTGTATACTCATATGACTCTATTAACCAAAGATTATGTTAAAGATAAGGTCATCTAAAAATTCTATAAGTAAATTTTGTTAGTGTGTTCTTTTTTTAGAGTATTATTGGTCATCTTAAAGGAGGATTTAGGCTGGACAAGAGTACATCCTATAATGTTTTAGTTGTTAAAGAGTTGCTATATTTTATGAATAAGATAAAATCCAAAAAAAGAGTTATGACTTTCAAAATTAATTTAAAAAAAATCTATGATATGGTGGATAGGAATTTTTTTTAGAGCAAACATTAAGATTTTTTTGGGTTTTTTCTGGTTACAGTAACACTCATCATGTCATGTATTCAGTCTTTTTTTATTGTTTTTATTTTAGCAAAAAAATTTGTGTTGTGTAGGCAAATTATTTTTTATATTTGGATTGAAACGGTATTTTTTAAAATCATGGATTATAAAGGTGTTATTCTCAAAAATATAAATTTTTTTATTTAAAATTGTAAAAATCAAATCTTTTGATTGTTTTAAAATAAAAATTAGACCATTAGATTTGTTATGAAGAAAAATTGAACCCTAAATTTATGACTTTTTTTAATCACAATAAACAAATAAGATTCTCCGATTTGATATTAAAAAATTTTTAAAAATCATCTTGCAAATATAATCGGTAGGTCCGATTACTGATTCTCATATCAAAATAAAAATACATACACAACCAATAAAATTTAATTGTACACATTTCTTTTCCATAATGAAAAATTTTAGCTGTGTTGTGTATGGAACGACCAAGATATTTTATACATGTTTTAACATTTGTGACATGAAGAAATCAAATATTTTTTAAAAGTTATTAGTTTATTCTGATATATTTTTATTCTTGTTTATTTAGTTAATAGATTGAATTTTATGTTCGTGGGTTTTAGGATTTTCTTTGTTTTAATTTTTTGGTTTCGTGATAAAATCATGGTATGAAAAGTGAGATTGAGTGAGTCCATCTCTTATTGCATGAGAAATTGGGTAGAAAGTTGAAGAGTCATTTCGATTTAATTCTCAAACTATAGTGTGAATAAGTTAGGTTGAAAAGACTCTTTCTTGTTTGCATCAAAAAATTAGATAAAAAATAAAGTAATTCTCTATATATTCAATTTCAATCTATTCCTTTTATTTTTTATTTCAATTTTAACATCTTGAGAAGCTAGTTTAAACTTTTTTTCGGTAGCCAAACAAGTTATGAGTCCAATTGTTGGATGGCAAATATCAATCATCTCTATATGATTATTTTGGTTGTCCTGAGAACAAGGACTCTCCCATTTAGAGGAGTCTTTGCAAAGTTTAGGAAGTGTTGAAGGATGAATTTGCTTGGTGTATTAAAAATTTGAACCGGAATTTTTTGTTTCTAGCTAGAGGGGAGAATGGTAGTTATCTAATGAGATGAATTAAATTCACATTTCTGATTCTAACCTCCAGATACACGATATCTGGTTGGTTGGTAGGTGGTATTTGGATACTATTTATTCTCCTTTATCTCAAAATCTGATAGTATTCTTTCTTACAATCCAGATGTGCAAATAAGTTCGAAAGTGGGTTGGTATTGGTTTGGGTCTGCGGCCAAAGTCTATGACTCACGCAATGGTTACTTGTGGTTGTGTAAGTAGCTGTTTGGTTTGGAGGAGCGGGAGAATTGGCTTTGGTTTTGACGCTAGCTTGTTCCGAAAAACACAAATTTTTTGCTTGGTTGTGTCTTATGGAGGCTCTTCCTATTGCAAGTTTTCGCTTCAGAAGAGAGATGTCGTCATTGGATAAGTGCCCACCAATATGTCTTTCTAGCCAAGAATCGGTTTTACATTGTATTTGGGATTGTCCAAAAGCTCAACTTGTATGGTATAGATTGGATATTTCTTGTCATCCTCTGTACTTGACGAACTGCTTCTTGTATCCTAGCAGAGAGCATCTGTTTAGGTTCTTTTCAAAACTTTGGTGGATATGGCGAATAAGGAATAATGACATATTTAATCCTCATGCGACTTGGCCTCCGAAAAAAATGATTTGTCTGGCATTAACTTCAAAAACAGAGCTTAGCAATATTTTTGAATTACGACGTATGTCCATTCTCTCTATTCTAAATAATTTTTGGAATTTCCCATTCATTGGTGTTTTTAAGATTAATTGTGATGCTAGTTATCCTGATTCGGGTAATAGTGTTGATTTTACTTGCGTTATTAGATATTATAATGGGAGTTGACAAATGAGGTGTTTGGGAATTATTAGAAGTAATAGTATTCTTTAAGGGGAATTGTTTGCTATTTGGAGAGGATATCTCTTAATCTGAGATGTGGGTCAACGAGATATTATTTGTGAGACGAATTGTGTGGAAGTGTTTAATCTTGTTACTAATCACCAAGATAGTTTTAGATTGATTGATCCGTTCGCACTCAAAATAAGGGATATCATGCGTTAGAATTGTCATATTAATTTTTGTTTAATTATGAGAGATGCAAACACAATGGCAGACACCATAATAAAAATGACAATGAGATTACAATTTTATCATGTGGTGTTCCTTTCTTCTTAAAAAGAATTTAAGAATAATCTTAAAAAGACCGTCCTTCTATTTAAATAATTTTTTTATTTTTTATTTTACTTTTTTTTATTTAATTTATTTAAATAAAAAAAATTAATGTCATTTTGTTATTTTTGTATCAGCTAATGTGTGGTTTGATTGCAATCGGTTGTCCTTTGGTGGTAAATTGCTGGTTGGAGTCTGATCTTTGGCTGTTCGTGTTCGAATCTCCGCACCTGATTTTGGTGACTTTAACCTTTTTTTTGAACCCTGACTTGTCCAAAATACGATTTTATTATGCTAAATTGTGATGGTTGTGTCTTTAATAGTATTAGCAAGACTGACTTTGAGTGTTTCGGTGGATGGCTGTGGGAATGTTTCGATGTAGTGCTAAAAACTAACATGATTTAATCGATTATATATGTTAAATTTTAATTATTAAAAAATATCTTTAAAATAATACGTTTTAAAGATCTTTATTTAAGTACTTCTCTATCTGAATGCTTATTCTTTTATTATGCATGCGAAGTTGCCAAAATGTCGTGTTAAAATAGACATTTTTAGTAAAATCGTAAAAAGATTTGACAATCTCAATCACACTAATTTAACATGAATTTGTGTTTGTCGCCAGCTGTATGTTCTAATTCGATAAGTCAATGACCAATTTATTACGGATTAAAATTTATTTAAGAGTCTATCATTGGCTACTAGATTATTATATATATACAAGTGTAATTATTCGTGCCATGCACGTGATAAGATTGAAATTATAATTTTAAATTATTTTTTAAAATTAATTTAAATTATAATAATTTAACTAATAAAAAATTAATATGTTATGCATTATTTGTTTTTTTAATTTAGTATTAATTAGATTAATTCTAAAATAGTTATTAATCGATTTTAATAATCTACTTTTTTCAATAAATCAGACATATATAATGAATGTGATCATAAATAATATAATAATACATAAATCTACCCACAAACATATTGGCTATTATCACACTCTAAAACAAATTAAATATAAAGGCTATTAGCACGCACTTATAAATCTATAAAATCGCACTGTCTTTAATTCGTGTAAGAGTTTATTTATCAAATAAACTTAAAATATAAACAAAAAATATTTATAAAATAGACCTAGCATCACTTGAAAAAATCATGAAAAATAATCAACTTACCTTATCATCCATAAAAATCATTTCTATGTAAGTCGTGTTGTTCTTGTCAAATTTGGATAAGACTTTTCATAACCATATAATTCTTGCCTTTATTTTTCAAACTTTTTCATTACATAATCTATCATAGGTAATACTGTTGATAGAATCGTAGTTAGTATCCTTTAGGTATGAAAAATAATAAACAGAAAAAGTTCTATGTCTGAGGTACGAATTTTCTAGATGATAAATAATTGTAACAATTCACTATTAATCCTTATATATATATACACACACTAATTATACACGGTAATAGTTAACAATATTTTAAATGGAGATACTTACTCAATATATATGTTATCGACATTAATTATATGCCAATATTTTTAGGAAAGAGCTAAAAAAGGAGATATATAAATATATATAATATTATTGCTATATAGGAAGCATTCATAAATTGCTATATTTTTTATTATGTTATACAACTTAAAATTATACTATCATATTATTATTAATCTTAGATACTTGCTATAATTATATCAAATTTAATTATGAATCTAAATAAATAAAATAGATAACATTCAATATTATTTTTTCTTTTTTACATTCAATATTACTGTAAATATAAAAAGTAAAATAATTAATGAAAAAATATGAGCAGAAAATAAAACATATTAATTAAAATTCAATTTGTTATCTAATTAATTTTGTGTCCATACGATATAACTTTACAAAAATGTTATGAATCACAACCTTTTTTATTCTACAAAAAAAAAAACACTATATGTAGCCTTTAGTAGTACAAAAAATAATTATAAAAATTAATTATTGATATTGATATTAATCATAATTGATTATTAATACTCTAATTTTTTAAAATATATTTTACCTTTTTAAAATATAATACATGTACCGTGTAGACTTTATTATTATTATTATTATTGTTGTTGTTGTTGTTGTTGTTGTCAAATTAAATAGGTCACTATTAATGTGTGCATCAATTATCTCCTAATAAAATTATTGCACTTGAATTAGAATTAAAACTATATTAATTAATATAATTAGAATGATTAAAAATATCGATGATTTATAAATAGTTTAATAATGCATTAAATATTAATTTAATATAATTATAATAAAAATATTTTCTTAAATTAATATAATCATGTATTATTCATGAGCTAATTGTAATATAATTAAAATAAATTTATTTGAGAAAAAAATTTATGTATAATTTTCAGAAATTATAATAATTTTTTATTTATATATACGTATATATTAATTTTGTTAAATAATTATATATATATATAATTATATACATATACAAAAATAAAAAATATATGAATTATATTTTGTTAAACTCCATGTTACCAACTATTAAAAATATTTAAATCACATGTATTAATTTTTTTGTGATATATATGTGATTATTTTTTATTCTACAATTGTGCAATAATATTTTTTATAATATTATTGCTATATATGAAGCAGCTTTATATTACTATAATTATATCAAATTTAATTATGACTGTAAATAAATAAAATAGGAAACAATCAAAACTAATTTTTTATAGTCAAAATTTACTGTAAATATTAAAAATAAAATCACTAATAATTAAAAATTTGAGTAGAAAATAAAAATCTATAAACTAAATTCAATTTGTTAACTAATTAATTTTATATTCATATATTATTATTATTATTATTATTATATATTGATTAAAACTATGAATACATATTAATAAAATTATTACATACAAATAAGAATTAGAGCTATATCTGGCACCACTTCATTTTTGTCAAATATAATGAAAATACAAATAAAGAAATAAAGGATAAAAATAAACTTAAATAATATATCTGGCACCACTTCATTTTATTAATTATTAAATTATTTAAAAATAGTACATCCACAAAAAATACTCATAATATATAAATTGAGGCAATAATTTAAAATTTTCTAATTATAATTTAATCAAATACTAATATTAAAACCAAATTACTTAAACAATATTGAATCTATTCTAGTTCTTAGTCACGTATAATATAGAGTCATTCTCGTAACGATAACCAACTGAAATAACATCGTAAATATCAACATTTAGAATTCGTGCAAATTCAAACCATCCTCTTGTTAAATAAGCTTCATCATCCGCTATCCATACAATGCGACAAGGTATAGAATTGCCACACCGAGAAATTAAACTAACACTTATTTCTCTCAATGGCATTGCATGAATGCAAAAGAAAGCCGGTAATTTCTGAAAAAATCACCATATGCTATAAAATTATTCTAATAATGAACAACTTAAAATAAGAAAATTTAAATATATTACCAATCGTTGAAATTGCATATCCGAGTTTGTCACGAATTTAGCAAAACTGAACTTAAACCGAGAGAATTCAATCTCATTATGTGCTCCACTTTGAAGATTTTCGGACAGACGTAAAAAGTATGGAGGGGATGGAACTTGAACTTGCCCTATAAAATTTTGTGGATGTAATTCCTCAATCAAAAATCGAGCTCTTCCTAAGAAAGCTAACTTTAATCACATTCCATTAGGTTGGTCATAATAGGTGAGTAAATCCAACCATCATTCGATAAAGTAGAGATTATTGCCCATTTTTTTGAACGCTTACATCCATATAGTTGGAACCTGAATCAGTGAAGACAACTCGATGAGGTATTTCATGGATGTGATGCATTGTAAACGATTGTGGTAAAAGACAATCGAACTGGAACATTAGACGATAAGAATAACTTAGAGTAACAACAATTAATAAATTATTAAAAGCATAATATAATAGAATGAGTATATGAAAAATATTATAAAAAATTATAAATTGTACCTTAAAAGGATCAACTTCAATAAAAAACGAGGAATACATTCTTATTCTATGAAGTAGTAAAAAAATACTAAATATAAAATTATGAGCTGACTCTCAAATTTAGATTCATGTACCATAGAAAAATACTATTTATAGACCCTAGTAAAACAAAAATAAATATGTAAATTACTTATTATTAAGGTAATTTTTTATTATGTACAGTAATTACGCATTATAATTGATAAGTAGTTTAATAGTGCTTAAATATTGATTTGATATAATTATAATGAAGATAGGTTCCTAAATTAGTATAATTATATATTATTCATTAAATATTAATTATAATATAATTATAATAAAAGTATTTTTTATAAAATAATTTAGAATAGATAAAAAATTTTATTCGTTTTGGAGGAAAAATAGACTCACGAGATATCAACACGTCACTCTTATTAACTCACTCTTATTAACTGGGAAAAAATTCAATTTTAATATATTAAGTAGATAGATAAAATAAAATTCGAACCCTCAGTGAATGAGTGAATTTACCACCCCAACACTTATTAAATCAACGAGTGAATTTACCACTCAATGTGTCAATCAACACAAGTTGATTTAATTCAACATGAATCTAATTTAGTGGCTGATCTACTTAAACGAGAAGAAGCTTGGTCTCAATTTACTTATACGAGTTTCATTAAGAACCAACTAAAAATGTAACCAAATAAAACCAACTAATTGAAAAACAAATTCGTTACTAAAAATAATAAAAAATAACCCCGTTATTTTAATTTAGAATTTTAAAGTTAGAAATAAAATGAAATTCTTGAATTAAGTTATATTATAGTTAATTTCCTAGATTTTTTCCACTTATCTTGATTTATATTGATTGATTATCTGGTGGTAAAGATTTATTTCCCTTATGCAAAGGAATCTAGCTAGTTCCTTTTTATTTAAAAAAAATTGCTAGTGTTATAATCCGGTAAAAAGATTTTTGGGACTTTTTGGTAGAGACACTTAAGAAAGTAAGAAAGTAAGAATCACGTTTTATTTTGTTCCCCTTTATGGTCTTATATTATTCCGCGTAAATATTTTCCCCGAGCTTTAATTATTGAAGTTGAAGGTGAAGGTGCAGTAGTTGTACTCCACCCTCACATGTTATTTTCATTCCCCCAATATTCCCCATTCCACAGGTTTCACTCTATATAACTAAAACCCTTGCACAATAATATCTCTTCATATCTTTTATTGTCTTGTAAGTTATTATAATAACTCCACATGGTGATGATGACACAATCAGAGAAAGTGAAGAACGATGAGGGAGTAGCGGCAAAGCAAGAAAGAACCACCGTTGACTCTGTGGAAGAGACTACTGTTGCTGCCGACAGGTCTTCTCCACAGCCACAAGAAACTACCCATCAGGCGCCACACGATAATGATTCCCAGAACCAAGAGGTTAGGATATTGCAACTTGCTCCTTCATTATGTGCTTTTTTCTACCTACTAATTTTTATATTTTTATTTTCATTTCCACGATTGAAGAGGATTTAGGCTATTTTTTTATTTTTTTTAAAATTAAGAATAAAATTTTTATGCGAAGATAGAAAAATTATGTTATTTGAGTTATATCTAGTTGACATACTATTCTTTAGTTTACAGATAATATTTTTATTTTTTTTTTCTGAGATTTAAGTCGCAAGACTCCTTAGTCCTGCCAGAGTAGATTCGACTCATAATCTTGCAAACAAATCCACTTAAATTTAATTAATTTCTATTAAAAAGAACTCCTATTGAATTTCTCTGTTTAATTAGTTACTGCGTGTTTGTCAAGTTTATTGCGACTATTTAAGAGATTCTCAAGTTATAATATACCGGCTTTGTTTGGAGAGTGGGGATAGGATATGATGGTCCCCAACGTTTGGATCATATTATATATATATAATTTATATGATATAAAATTAATAAACAAGTATTGTATTGTGGAAGTTTCACAATATTATTAAAGTTAAATTTCTAAACTAACCATTTCAAAATTATTTACACTTAATACTTTTTTTTTGGGTTACATTACACTCAACTTAATTGATTTGACCCAGATTGATCTAATCATTATAGTATGTTAGATAGGAAAAATGTCAAGTGTATTAGAACACTGGTATTTTAGTTATTTTAATGGTTAATCTAAATTATAAAAAATATATATTAATTAAAATTAACAGTTAAAATAATTAGAATATCAGTATTTTTGATACATTTAAAATTTTTCCTATTAGATATATTGATTTATAGAATACACCAAAATATAAAAAAATAAATAAAAAATAACAGATACAAAATTCAACCCATATTATATATTCACGTATAAAAAATAAATTAAATGATTTACACGAAAATATTCTTAGTATGAATTTTAGGCTTTTAGCCTCCCTCGTCCCCTATATATATATATATATATATTGTTCAGCTCCACTTAACGAGAAAAGTACATTTGACCACCCAATTTTAATATTAAAAATGTTAGTTTTATATTAAAATCAGTTATTAAAATTAATTATTAATGTATTTATATTTAAATATATATAAAATTTATTTTATTTTTAATATATATTTATATTTTATATTAATAACTAATGTATAATTAGCATAACTTTTAAGATATACTTTTTTTTATTTGGTGTATGTAGGCAATCAGCGTTATTTCCTTTTTTTCCGTAGAAATTAGATAAAAAATAAAATATATTTTTATTTTAAATTTTTTTAAAATTTATTTTAATTTTATTTTAAAATTTGTTTATTTATATCAAATATATTTTTGAGAGTTAAATTTTTAAAAAATTTAAGATCAATCTAATAATAATACAAAAAAATTATATCTAATTTATTTGTGTTAAAAATTATTTTTGTAAAATTATTATTAAATTATTTTTAAATTTTAAAAATTAACTATAAATGGTATATTTGATGTAAATAAAAATGTATATGATAAAGTTAAAATAAAATAAAATTTTAAAATAATTTTAAAATTTTTAATAAAAAATATATTTTACTCTTAAATAAAAGTGTCTAAAGATATTTTTTGATACTTTAAAATGCCTAAATATAAAATATGAACTTTATATGAATGCACATAATTGTTTATTTTCTTAACATTCATTGTGGATTGAATTAGTAGAGTTTATGGAAGTTTTCTTTAATTTGTATTGGACAAGGTACAACCCATGGGACATGTCAAAAGGAAGAAAAAAATATATTAAAATAAAAAAGTTGATAAAACAATAAATAATATATTTATTTAAAAAATTATAATTTTTATTACCCGAAAAATTCACTATTTTATTTAAAAACAATTTAAATACTTTATTAATATTCTTTTTTAGAAGAATTTAATTAAAAAAATAATCTAATTCAGATAATGATATACACGATATTAATTATTTTAAATTATAGAATTTAGATAAATTTATTAATTAAAAAATTTATAAAAAATATTTTTTAATGTATTTATCATATATTAATTAAAATAAAATATTTAAACAGCTCCTATATTAACTAAATCCTAAATTGTATGTGGTCCAGAGTTCAAGTTTTTCCATACCAAATTAGATACTTGTGTCTATGTCAAAGTTGTTATTATAGATATGACAAAGCAGAAAAATATTTGACATTTTGATTTTGACGATGATGATCATTATTATTACTATTATTTAAAACCAAACGTTAAATTTGTTACAGAAAGATATAGTAAGTATCTTTTGTCATTAATAAAATGAACCACGTGGTAAAAATGACGTGGTGTGAATGCAGCCGATATTTGAGATGGTGATATTAATGAAAAAAATAAATATTAAGAGGACCAAATAGAAAAAAAGGAAATGAGAGGTAGGCATAGAAAGATAAATGATAAAGGTCATCTTCAGTGCAAAAGGAAAAAAAAAATTTAAATTTTATCCATTCTTGGAAAAATGATACCGTAAATAATAATAAGTAAAAGAATAATTATAGAATACTAATTTTTAATTAGTTAATATTGAGTAATTTATTATAAATCTATTTTTTAAAATGGTCACTTTTTAAAATTTTAAAATTAGAATTTAGAATATAAAATGTAAAACTAGAAATTAAAAAAATACAATATTAAAAAATTAACTAGTATTAATTAAAATAGGATTAATTTCTTAATTCAATTTAGATTTAATTACATAATGATACATTAGTACTTTTAATTTTTACTATTTATTATTAGTAAATACTAATGGTTTTGGAAAAAAAACTTTAAATTTTAAATTTTAAATTTAAATTATTGATATAAAATATAATAAATAAAGAGTTGTAATTTATTTAATTGACAAAGAATATAGTGTTTCTTCTTTATCTAAGGATGAGTATTTACAATTACGATAAAATTTAAGTTCAGTTTGAGTAAATAGTTTAATTAATTTTTTTAAAAGAAATAATTTAAATAATAAATGTTTATATTAAAAATAATTTATAAATGTATTATTTTATTTTTAGTTTTTTAATTTTAAAAGTATTTATTTAAAAAAATATGATAAAAAAATTTTCATTACGAGAAAAGTATTTTTTTATTTTTTATAAGTATTTAAATAATTTTTTAAAAAATTATAATTTAATTTTAAAAATTATACCAAATATTAATATTACTGGTTTCTATAAATCAAAAATTCAAAAAAAAATAACTTTTAAACTTTCCAAACATGCCCTTATTCATGTGAAGTTGATAAAATTTTTACTAAAAAATTATATATGTCACCAAAAAATAAAAGAAAACTTCTACTTGCACATGCATTCATTCATTGTTCAGAAATCCAAATCACACAAATAATACTCACATGAATAATTGTTGGCTTAGTTAATGAATAATTTAGTGGACAACAAAATCTCTCAGCATAATTTAGTTACCAAACCTGATGAGGAATTTTGGTTTCTTGGGAATTGGGAACACATGAAAAACCCTTGCTTGTTGCACGTGTTTGCATTAAAAAACCGAAGCTTTTGTGCACGTGCCACGGTGTTCTTCTTCAGGTTTTGTTCTTCACCTTTTATTCTCTTTCCGTTCTGCGCTCGGTGTGAAGAAGCAGCCATTTTTTTTAATTGAAATCACACCGCGCACACCGTAGTGTTCATCGCAATCCACAATGGATGATGCTGCTATCTTCTCAACCCTGAAACAATATGTGAATCATTCATGGTTCGTTTTTTCAATTCTGCCTCTCGATTTTCTTCTTTTTCAATGTCCTTGTTTTGTTATATCGGTGACTCTGTTTTCTTGAGTCACAGTTTCTGCTTAGTTTTTAAGTTGTTCTTCGTTGATTGTTTTGTTGCTGTAAGTGAATAGCTTGTTCTAATTATCCAGTGGTCAACTTAGATCTATGTCCGAGATCTCCTTTCTTTTGTGGGTTGATCGAACTTCCTTGAATTTTATTATCTGGTTGTTGTTTCTGTGAATGAATATGCGAAATTTTGCTGGTGAAATTTCCAAAGTTGCATTCTTTTTAATGAAACAAGTTGAAACCGTGTGATGTAAAATAAAAAAAAATATCTCTTTTCTTTTTTAGTTTAATTGCTTTTGCTTTTGATGTTTGTTAAATTGAGAAAAACAACCTTCTTGACTTTTTCTGAGTGCAGAAATTGAGGGCTGCAGCTACTACTAGACAAGCTTCAAGAATGGGAGAGTTCAACAGCAATGTTGAGTATGTCACCGTTGTAGATTTACCTTCCCCAAGGAGAACTCACACCATGAAGAAAGTTTCAATTCTCCCTCTTGTATTCCTAATCTTCTATGAGGTTTCAGGTGGTCCCTTTGGTGTTGAGGACACTGTTCATGCAGCAGGTCCACTCTTGGCCCTTCTTGGTTTTGTAGTTTTCCCATTCATATGGAGCATCCCTGAAGCTTTGATCACTGCTGAGATGGGCACAATGTTCCCGGAAAACAGCGGTTATGTCGTTTGGGTCTCGACTGCGCTGGGTCCCTTTTGGGGGTTTCAGCAGGGTTGGATGAAGTGGCTGAGTGGTGTGATAGACAATGCTTTATATCCTGTTCTGTTTCTTGATTATCTGAAATCTGGAGTCCCTGCATTAGGGGGTGGATTACCTAGAATCCTTGCAACTTGGGGTTTGACAATTGTTCTCACTTTCTTGAACTACAGGGGTTTAACAATTGTAGGATATGTTGCTGTTTTCTTAGGGGTTTTCTCGCTCCTCCCTTTTGTGGTTATGGGGTTTTTGGCAATTCCGGACTTGAAACCTTCGAGATGGACTGTGGTAAACACTAAAGATGTTGATTGGAATTTGTATTTGAATACTTTGTTCTGGAATCTCAATTATTGGGATTCTATAAGTACTCTTTCTGGGGAAGTGCAGAATCCGAAGAAAACTCTTCCAAAAGCTTTGTTTTTCGCCTTGATCCTAGTGGTTCTGGGGTATTTCTTCCCACTTCTGATTGGCACGGGCGCTGTTCCCCTTAATCGAGAGCTGTGGACTGATGGTTACTTCTCGGATATTGCTATGATTCTTGGAGGAGCGTGGTTGAGATGGTGGCTTCAGGCTGCTGCCGCGATGTCAAATATGGGAATGTTTGTTGCTGAAATGAGCAGCGACTCTTTCCAGCTTCTAGGGATGGCCGAGAGAGGAATGTTGCCCGAGTTCTTCAGCAAGAGATCTCGTCATGGAACCCCTCTTGTAGGTATACTTTTCTCTGCCTCTGGTGTAATTCTACTGTCATGGATGAGCTTTCAAGAGATCGTAGCGGCAGAAAACTTCCTGTACTGTTTCGGAATGATTTTGGAGTTTATTGCATTTATATTGTTGAAGATCAAGCACCCCAATGCGTCTCGGCCTTACAAGGTGCCAGGAGGAGCAGCCGGGGCGATCCTCATGTGCATCCCTCCGACCGCATTGATCTGTGTCGTGTTGTATTTTTCCACCCTGAAAGTAATGGTTGTAAGCCTCATTGCTGTGTCAATTGGCCTTGTCTTGCAGCCTTGTATCAAATATGTAGAGAAAAAGAGGTGGTTGAAGTTCTCCCATAGTGCTGATCTCCCAGATCTTGAACATGAGGAGAGCACTCACTCTTTGGTGAATTAATTAACTTATCATGTTTCTAGATTTTTTATTTTTTGACAGTGTTGAGGTTATTTTTTTGAGGTGTTAATGCATTATAGCTTATGCTTTTGGTTCTTTAGCTGTTTAATATGCCACTCCACTAAGAAACTTGTAATTTGATTTGGTTCCCCCCCCCCGCGGGTCATGTTTAGACAAACTGCATGATTGGGTTTGCTTTAGTGTTTGGGAAGAATTTTTTTAGAATAGATAAAAGAAAAATTGTAAGTTATTTTCTTTTACACAAAATAAGGTAATTTAAGTAATACATGTGAATGAGCAAGACAGAAAATTCAACTTATCAGTCCTGTCATTTTAGGGTTTGGTTGATTGGAGGTTGCAAAATTTGGGTGAAAATTCACATGTGATTTTTATGGATAATTTTATTCATCAAATTTATTTATTTATAAAAAATTAGTTCATTTTTATGCTTCAAGGCTCAAGCTAGGGCTGGAAGTGAGTCGAGCTGAGTCGAGCTAGACTAAACTCAAGCTCGGCTCACGAAAATTGAGCTTGGCTCACGGCTCGACTCATTAACAATCGAGCCTATTTCTTAAGCTCAAGCTCGGCTCACCGAAAGCTTACGAGCTGGTTCGAACTCACGAGCTGGCTCAAATAAAAAATAAATAAATACATAATCTATAATTCTATATCAGTAAATTATAACTTATATATTTTAAAAAATATTTGAAAAGATCAATTTTATATATTATTTATGTATTAATAAATTATAATTTTTTATTTATGTCCTATATTAAAATTATATGTAAAAAATAAATATAAATATTAAATAATTAAGATTGTTATAATATATATATATAAATAAAATCGAGCCAGCTCACGAGCTAATAAGCTGAGCTTATCTAAGCTCAAGCTCGACTCATTTAATTTATGAGTTCAATTTCAGGCTCAAGCTTGGCTCACCAACTCACGAACTTAGCTTATCGAGCTGCTAACGACTCGAGTTCGAGCTGGCTCATGAGCTGACTTGACGCCCTAGCTCAAGCAAACTATGCAGGGTTAGAGAATAAAATAGAATTGAAATGGTCATAAATATAATTGTGATGCGTATAAAATTTATCTATTTTTAAAAATAATTATGCTATATAAGTATATATACACTAAAATGAGCTATCAAAATAGAATATATATTAAATTGAGTTAAACTACGTATGTATTTTATACATAAATATATAATAATTCATTTTGATATATAATTAATATTTTTATTTTAAAAAATATAAGTGTTTATAATAATATAACATCTATTGGCTACCTTTCTTTTATAAAATAAATTAATATAACATCTATTTTTTTTTTTAGAATTAGGAGTAAAACTCGAACCGAGATATAACATTTATTTGATCTTTCTCCTTCACAGGTTCACATCAAAATTTAAAAAGAAAAAGAAAAATATTATTCCTATTTATTTTATATTTTTTAACAGTTCAGTAATAAAATAAAATTTCAAATTTTCGCGTGAAGATTTGAAAAGCCCGCCACATATATAGATACCGACAGCGAGCAGAGTTAAAACCTCACAATCTGAAATTCGAAAATTCAGTGAGAGAAATATGAAGAAGGGAAAGAAGACGAAGCTGAGGATGGCCGATTTTCTGAAAACGCCGTCGCCGGTGGCTTCTCCGACGAACGATTCTCCAAAATCGGCGATTTTCAGCAGGCCAACAGCTACTACTTCCAAGGCCGCAGCTAAGAGAGCTGCCGTCGATCTCACCGGCGCTTCTCCGCCTCTCAGCCACAGGCCTCTGAGCAGCATCGCCGACCTCAAGGCCATGGCGTCCGCAGGCGTGGACGATCTCCGGCGCCAAAGCGATCGTTCTCACTCCGAGATCCTCAAGGATCTTGAAGCTTCTCATTCGCGTCTGCACAAGCGCTTGAAGGTTTTACCGTTTTACTTATTTAATTTCGCGCGCTTTTCTCTAATGATCTCACTCTCTTTAATACTGTATAATCATGTTGATGAGATCAATTTATAACATAACAGCTGAAAATTGTTCGAGAACCTGACCATGTGAAATATGAACGAAATTGAAAATCTGTGATGTTATTCACATATTCTTAGAAGTTAAACAGATTAATATGGAATTAGAATGCTTACATTGGTGCCTAGCTAGAACATTCGGAACTAGTATAAGCAGAAATTGAGAGAACAGTTAGATACTCTGGTATATTTGATCAAAGAATGGTAAACCTGTGACAAATTTCTGTGAGTTTGTGATAGATCTTTAGACTAATTATTAATCACATTGCTGTTTTTATTTTGAAATTTTAGATGCAGACTCAAGCATGCCACCAAGTGATGGATGAAGCAGAAAAGGAGTACAAGAAGTTATCCGAACGGATCACTGAAAGCCGTGAGGCAATGAAGGTTTTCACCTCTTTGACTAACGTTATTTGATCTGTGATTTGGAAAAAACTGTTAGAATCGTAACGAGGTCTATGTCCAGGCATCTTATGATGAGTTCATGGCAGAGGCACAGGCCAGCGCATCTCGTGGTATGCGTAGTAAAATTCAATTGCATGTGCTTATATTCTGATTCATGAAAATCTTTTGTACTTTGGTTTATCTACTGCATCATTTTTTTTCTTGGAGCAATTGGTAATTGAATTTAAACTGCAGTTGGAGTTAATTACCTGCCTCATTGTCTATGGTTTAACATATTCGTATTCAGATGTCAATTATTCACACATACACATACATATACTGCTTACATATATCAGATAGTAATTCTCATTCGAAAATTGCAGCATGCAAAACTTCAATCACTGAGCTTTCGCAGTCGTTTGAGAAGGCTATTGACTCTCTTCGAAATCGTTATGGGATTTCGTCAAATTAACAGTCATTTTATAGATTCTGAGTTCTCTAAGGTGAGTATCAATTTCTGATCATGGTTTCTGAGACTATGCCTGGTTGCTATATATCCATTTCATTCTGCCTTCTGATTTGAAACATATAATTGCATTTTGCCTTGAATAATTGTGTGCATATTCAATTGATAGGCTAGCAAGCATCATAAGTATTTTTAACTTGATAATTTGCCTAGTTAATTAAGATCAATAGTGATAATCTTATTATCTGCTTTTTGTTTTTTTTGAGTTTAGTGATTAGCATTTAAAGGTAATGATAATAGAAGAAAAAGTAAAGATGAAGCTGCTAAAAAGGAAAAGGACAAATATATATAGTTACTTTTTTATATTAGAGAGCAAACAGGAAAAATAAAAACCCAACAAGGTTACAGCAAATAAGGGGAAAGGGAAGGATTCCGCAAACAGTCAAACTTATATTTTGCACTTGCAGTAAGAGAAAGATACTGGCGTGTTGCAATAGAATTAGCAACAAAACAACATGCATCCAATGCAGCAATAACACAGTTAAAACTTAGTAGAGTTTTCAATGTGAATGGGTTATTTTCTGACAAAAATATGTGTAATTGTCTCATTTTTGTGTTTTTGGTATAATATACTGTATATAACTATTTAAAGAATTTTACTTCAAGTTATCCTACTAATAATAATGGAGATGTCTCATTGGGAGCAAAAATGATGCACTCCCATGATTTTTAGATTATTGAACGTTCCCACTGTTCTTTCAAGTCTTTGTTCTGGGAGATATTTCTGCATAGCTGTCCGTCCGTTCATATCTAACTTGATCAAACTGCCTAAATTTTGATGCTTAGGAGAGGAACATAAAGCAGCAATCTGGATTATGGTGGCGGCTAGAAGGATACGCCTTGGTTTTCGTTTTGTCAGGCTCACTACTCCTTACTCCTTTGGGCTTAGTCTGTTTTTTTTTTTTTCGACGGGCATGACTCCTTAGTCCTTAGTCCTTATGTATGTGTTATATTTTTCTCTTTAAAAAAAAAAAGAAAATACTCCATTCTCTGTTGAAGCAAAAAATGAGTAAATAATACTGAGATATTTTTATCTGAATGAATTTTGTGAGTAAGTGGCTGCAATTTCTAAATAAGTCGCTTGAAGCGGAATCTTAATACTAAAATTAAGTGACTTCCATTTAGGGTTCCAATTGTCTAGATTGAGTAACCTTTTTCCTTCCACAATTTATTAAAATTTTTATTTGAATTAATATACCACTTACAAGTTAATAATGGACCTATATATGCATGCAGCCATGCAGGAGAGTTTTGGGTAAATGACATGAATAAAACAAATTCATAACAATATTACATAAATATTTTAAAACATAAATAATTATTTTTGTTCTAAATAAATTACATAAATCGTGATAGTTAACAACGAATTAGGTTTTTATATTAAATTGTGGGACGTCATCAAGATTTATCTTAGTGAAAAATACATTAGTAAATCATTTGAGACTTTAGCTATTTAACTTAATTCAAAAAGTTTACATAAATCGTTGAAAGTCATTATCATTTAACTTGACTAAAATGATGTATTTAAATTGTTGAGAAACACAATAATTTAACTTAGTTGAAGTGAGCAGAATGTTTTAATTATGTTTTAGAATGATAATGATGGTGCCAATTGTAAAAAGAAGAAGTAAAATTATTCTTTTTTATTTGAAATGAACAAAATAATTAGAGATTATAAGTGATACAAGTGAAGTAAGTTAAAGTTTAAAAAAAACTAAAGAACATTATAAAATTGACTAAAGTCTAAGTATAATGTTATCAATTACCACTTGATCAACTTAAAAATGATATATATATATATATATATATATATATATATATATATATATATATATATATATATATATAGCATATGAAAGTTTAGAATATCTACTGATAATCTTCGATTAAGGTCAAAATTGAATAAACTAGCTTACTTGTCATCTTTAACTTAGTCAAATAATGAATTGTTATTTAATCATGTGTTAAAAATAAGTTATACATGTTGATAAGATTAAGTTAATATCATATAACTTGATAAAGTTGTATAAGATGAGAGCTTGACAAAATTAAGTTAATCAACTTGGTATTATAATAACTTGAATAAGTGGTGATTTATTTGTTTCTCATATGATTACTTTTAGAAAACTATATATAGATAGTTAAGATATTTATTAATGTATGTCATATTTTGCATAAAATTAATAAGTAAAAATTAGAAAAAAAATTAGTATAATCTTTTATATGTATAATTTATTTGCATAAACTTTTATAATATATAAAAAATATTATAATTTTTTTATATATTTTAAAAGATTATAATTTTACCACTTAATTATATTATTTTTACTAATATCTAAATTTTCGTTCAATTTCATTCATTTTTTATTCACAAATTTTAATTACATTATTTTATTCCTATTAATTTTAGTACCTAACATCAATAAGAGTTAATTATTTCAGATAAGAGTCATACGACTAGATTAAAATGTGTGTATACATTGTTATCATCCTTTTAAGATTTGGTAGATACGACTTTAAAAATTTTGTTGCTTCCATATTTAGATTCTGTGTCAAATAAAAATTATTTGTTGTACATGTTTTTTTTAGTTAAACAATACCTTGTCACTAAGTATTTTTTTATTTGTGTAATTAAACAATTATATAATTACATATTTTTAATTAAATAAACGTATAACATAAATTATATAATTTAATTACACAATATAATCAATTACACAACTTTAAAAGAATACAAAACAAAACCAAAACGAAACAGTGTGTGTGAAGTGAAGCAGCAGAGAGGAACGCGTGGAGATGGGTAAAGGCAACCCACAGAGAGGAAGCACCGGCGACGAGCTTCATACGGCGGCAAGGTCCGGTGATCTCGTCGCTGTTCAGATGATTTTGACTTCAAACCCTTTGGCTGTTAATTCCAGAGACAAGCATTCCAGAACACCGTATCCTCCTCTCATTTATTATCACTACTACTAATAATTGCTAACGGAACCCTAACAATCTGTTCGGTTCCCATGGTAAATTCTCCATTCAATTCGCTTGCTTTGAAGTTTAACTTGTTCTTTCCTGATGATAATTGAATCCATTGCACCATGATTTTCATCCCTTTCCTTTTTGACCTATCTGCATCGAATCGTGGATTAGCTTCCCTAATACCATTGTATTGGAATCTCTGTGGACTTATTGTTTATGCTTTTTATCTTTTTGTTGCAAGAACAGAGTTGTGCTGCATGTTTTATCTGAAAATGATTTGGTACTTTGTTATGTGCTTAATGTGTAATGCCCTATGAACTTGTTATTATGAGGTTAGGGTTGTTTTATTGGCGAGTAAAAATGGGTTGAAATTTTTCATGGAGGTGTTTGATGACTAAAATTACACATGGACTCATGAAGCTCATCAAAGAAAACTTTCACCCAATTTTTTTTCTCTAATTAAAGATACCCTGGGAAGAATTGGAAATAAGTAAGGATGTTTTATATAGGGTAAAATGAATTTGGTTTGTCTTGGAAATCATAGCATTTCCACTTTGTTCCTTTGACAATTAGCTTTGGACCATAGACTTCATTTAGCAGCATTTGCTGGACATTCAGAGATAGTAAGTTATCTGTGCAAGAATAAGGCTGATGTTGGTGCTTCTGCTATGGATGACATGGCTGCAATACACTTTGCTGCTCAGAAGGGGCATTTGGAAGTTGTTAAGGCTCTAGTTGCAGCTGGTGCATCCATCAAGGCTTGTACTCGCAAAGGCATGAATTCATTACACTACGCAGCTCAAGGTTCCCATCTGGAGCTTGTTAGGTACTTGGCCAAGAAAGGGGCGAGTCTTACTGCCAAGACAAGGGCGGGAAAGACCCCTTTGGATCTTGCTAACAATGAAGAAGTCCGCTCGTTTCTGGAGGAATTCGAAAGATCAGCCAAGAACAGAGCATCTAGCAACAAAGATAAAGCTGAACAGTCTGATCCAAAAGCATCCACGTTGGAATCAGAAGATAATTCAAGTGCCAAACAGCCTGCAGTGGCTGTTGATGAAGAAAACAGTGACAGAGAGAAGACAGAGACTAATGAGGATGACGAAAATAGTGATAGAGAGAAGAGGAAGGCTAACGAAGAGGATGCAAGAGAAGACTCATCACAATCAAAGAGGGCAAAAGTTAAGTTGAGCCATCTCCAAAGTTCAGATGATATCCAAGAAGAAGAAGAAGAAGACATGTAGGTTGGCAGAGGCATAGTGTAGTAGAAAGGAAGTTTTATTATATTAGTCTGTAATAGTATCTGACATAGAATCTCTTTTTTTTTTTTTAAATTAGACAGACTTAGACCTTCTATTGACTGTTTATTAATATACTATTAATACAATTATATATCATCTTGAGAATTTTTTCACATTTTGAGTTGCTGCTTTTGCTTTCTACCATATGCTTCGGGTGTCTGTATCCTAGGAATCTCATGTCCATACACTATTGTAAGATATAAGTCTTAGAAAACATTCATAGGATCAACATACCGGAAATAAGAACAGATATTTTAGACATATTTCGTGAGTCTCTAATATAGCTGATCTCATCTAGTGGGATAAAACTTTGTTGTTCTTGATTATATTATGAGCCTATAATGAGTTCAAACCTTGAGGTTCAGAACGAAGGGTGAATTGAGTTAAGGCCAAAAGTTGAGAACTTAAGCGCCTTGATTATATTTCTATAAGCTTGTGCAGAGTTTATGAGGTGGAGAATGACCTCATATTTCAATTGTGTCTTGTGAGTCTCCATTGAATTCAGACTAAGAACTTTAGAATTTAGGATGAAAAAGTGATGTTTTAGAGATTTTAGAAGCTGCCTTCTCTAGTAGCTACACTCTGCACAGCTTTGGAGTGAAGATGAGACCTCACAAAGTCAGAGAAAGCAACAATAAAAGGTGCATGTTAACATTTCTTTATTAATCAGCTGTAGTTCAAGAAAACGAAGATTGCAATTCAAGACTTCCTTACTAATTATTATAATCCTTTCTTGTCTTGAGCATATTCATCTGAATAAAATAAAAGATTACTATTATGTAAAGTTGGTTTATTAATTATTATGACTGGATAAATCTAACGAATGACGAAGAATTTGCATAATTTGATACATACATACGTAGAACATTGCAATTTTGAATTTTCAAGTAAATAAAAGTTCACAAACTCAGCTTCACTATTATAGTATTATCTAATGCATGATTCATCAACACACAGGTAGACAACTCCTTTATTTGTAGATTCAAATCCAATTCATTCACACTTATATGGAATATATTTAGTTATTTACCCCCTAGTCGTTGAAGATGTTGAAAATGACAAATTGCTCCACAAAGTTTAGATAGAGAGTAAGGTTTTATTACAAATTAAATTACTTAATTTTTTTTAATAATAATCTTAGTCTTAATTTTTAATTAGTATATTTTGAGAAGTATATTTAAAGCTGGTGAAAATAAAAAAACCCCCTCCTATTTGTCACTGTTTTTTAAGTAAAATTATGGAAGTTTTTTTATAAGTAATATCTCAAATAAATTTCAAGGAATTTTTCGTAGTTCAACAAATTTTAGTTTTTACTTTTTACATCAAATTTTGATAAAAAAATTTTTTTTTTGATAAATTAGTCTCTATTATTTAATAAACACATATAACAGAGAATATAATTAATTGATCTTTTCTATGTATAATATTAATGTACGGATTTTGAGTATAATTAAAAGATATTTATACAATGTGTATAATTGACTGCTTATTTGGCCCAATATGAATTAAAAATAAAAATTATCCACGAAATAATAAATTTAAAAACTCTTCAATTATTTTACATCAAATTTCAAATTTTAAATTTTTAAAAAATTCAGTTAGTTATTTAAAAAAAATAACCATATGAAATTCTCCAATACTCTCTTCTTTTTCAACCGGCGGCCATCCCACCTTCATCAATAATCATCCCATTTCACCGTCACTACTTGGCTTGCCACACGCCACTGACCTTTAATAAAAATAACCATACACTTATGAATAAAAATAATCATCCGCATACTTAATGAATTGAACATCTAACATATTTTAATTATATATAACTAAACTCAATCTAATCAAAATATACCTACTAAAATGACTATCCTAAATTGACCATTAAAATAGAAGAAGATGAATAAAGAGAAGAAACTATTATTGTGGTGAAACATAATTTTGAATGACTAATCATGACAAAAGCGGCATTGTTGTGAAGCATATGGCTCAAATCATGAAAGAAGCTAACCATGCTTGAATCCAAAAAAGAAGAAGAGCATGGTGGTATCATCGGTGAGAAGAGGCTTGAAGGAATAAGAGAAAGCGAAGCCGGTTCGGAAAAGAGGCACGAAAACAGCGGCAGTAACTGAGCGTCGGAGGGCGAGGCGCATCGGGCTGATCGGCGGAGGTGAGGACGGTGTCGGTGGGAGGATAGGCGGCCTCGGTATGGCCGGCGAGAAATTCAGTGATGCGAGGTGAAAACGGAGAAGATGACGGTGAGTTTTGGACGTGTATCGGAAGTTACGGTAAGATTAGAAATAACCATACATAGTAGGGTGTTATCGGTTCGGTTTGGTTCGGTTTTGGACCAAAAACCAACCGAACCGATATGTTCGGTTCCTACAAACACACAATCGTTCGGTTTGTTATTTTTTCAATAATCGAACCGAACCGAACCAACAGCGGTTTGGTTCGGTCGGTTTTTTTGGTTTTTAATTTTAATGAGCAAAATATGAATCACAATAATTAGAGGTTCAAAATAGTTAATAAACTGAAATAATAAGAGTAAAACATTGAAATGGTTAGGGGTTGGAGATTTTTGTTGTTAGGTTAAAGGTTAAAATGGTTAAAATATTGAAATAGATGCATATCTTCGGTTCGGTTTGGTTCGGTTCGATTTCTATCGAGCCAACCGAACTGATCGGTTTTAAAAAAAACCAAAAAAAATCGATTTTTTTTCGGTTTTCAAATTAGTTGTTGTAATTTTCAGTTCGGTTTACGATAATTTTCGATCCGGTTCGGTAACTTACACTCTTAGTACATAGTGTGAAACCGTGAATGAATTTTTTTTGTAACTAACTGTGAATGAATTTAAATACTAATCTTAATTTTCAAATTTTAAAATTTAAAATTAAATAATTAATTAATGATCTAATTTTTAATTTTAATTTTATTTTTTTAATTCATTGTACACAATTAATATTGGTTCATTCCAATACTTTCCCTTAAAAAAAATAACAAAATTTAAAAATAAGCCAGAAAAACAAAAGTGCCTGACAGAATTATCCTTGAATATCAGGGCTTCAAAGCTTTCCCCCTTCACTTTCTTCTCGCACTCTCTCTCTCTCAGACACTTCACCATGGATTTGCTCTCACTTTCAGCTTCTAACCCTTCAACTTCTTCTCTCTCGCTCTCTCGTTCTCCCTTCCGTACCCTCTTTCCAAAGCCACCCATTTCTTCGTTTAACCCCAAAACCCATTTTCCCCAATCTTCAACCACCGTAACCCCACTCCGTTGCCACCTCACCGCCGCTTCCCCTGCACCGTCCAAAGCTGCAAACTTTGGGTCCCAAACGCGAAAACCTGGTATCACTTTTCAGCTCTCGTCGCCCCAAACGCCGGCCACGGCCTTGAGAGGTGCCGAGAGCGACGTGATGGGTCTGTTGTTGAGAGAGAGGATCGTGTTCTTGGGCAGCAGCATCGATGACTTCGTTGCTGACGCCGTTATGAGTCAGTTGTTGCTGTTGGATGCTCAGGACCCAACCAAAGATATTAGGCTCTTCATCAATTCCCCTGGTGGTTCTCTCAGGTGATTTTTTTAAACTTCTCTTACTTTCAAATTGCATAAAGAAGTTTTGCAATGAGTTTCAGTTCATGTGGTCACCGTTTATATGGTTTAGCTGAGTTGAGTTAAGAGTGTTTGATGGTGGTTTTGAATTTAGAATTATTGTTCTTATGATGTACATTAGAGTAATGCTGTTCCAACTTTGGGGTTGATTTATAGTTCCAATGAAATTCACAGTCATATAGTTTCATTGACTAGATTAGCTGTGTTCTGATGCTCAATGTTTGATGATTTCGAATCAAGGATTATACTTCATGAAGGTCTAGGTTATTGCAATTTGTTTGAAGTGAATTTGTCTTAAGTATTAACTATTTCAGTAATGTCAAGCTGCATTTAGGTTCATGGGTTGTAGTATGTAAAAGACTTGGACAGAGAGTTTTTGTTTTCGTGATTTATGCTGCGAAATGGCAATGTGCAAGTCATTTACAGGAATTACAATTTGTATGCATATTATTCTGATTATAGCATTGGAGGCATAATTGCAATGTTGCTAATTTAGAATTTGAAGATAGAACCCCCCACCTCCTTCTTTTTTCCTTGTCTACTGTTTTGCATTAATAGTTTAGAGCCTTTTGCAGTTTTGCTTCTGGTTCGACTGAAGCTTTCTGGGGTTTAGAATAACTCTATTACATCCGCTACTTGCATTTATCAGCCCTCTCACCCAGATGACACTTTCCCTAGGCATGTAACAACCCATCTTGCTATATCATTTTTTTAGGGTTGAGTGCTCCACAGTAGCTGGCATTAAAAGTTAAAACTATGACTTGGAAATAAACACAGGTATAAACAAATAACATGATAATCAATGGACGGCTTTGGTTTTTTTTCCCCTCAAAGGTTCCTTTGGCTTGCAAAATTTTTAAACTGTTTAAATAGGTGCATTTGGAGGTTCAAATGGAAATTGTACCAAACAATTGAGGAAAATAACAAGGGAAAGACAACTACAGCCACTTGAAGTTTGTATCTTTCTTATGTGGATTTGACATAGACATTGGAAAAGAGTTGTGTTCCATATGGATAAAGAGAGACAGGTTAGAGATTTTAGACAATTGAGCAGGCTTTAGCTATAAATTTGGCCTTGAACAATTTAGTTTCAAGAATCAATAGTGATTTGTTGATACTCCTTCATTAGTCCAAGTTTCCTCTCATTTCCATCATATTAATATCTATTATCTAGTTTGTGATTTTTAGTAACTTAGTATACAACTTTACATCAGGGCCTTCAAACTCGTTTTCTAGTTTTTGGTCAAAAAACTTGTTACCCATTTTTTGCATTGCCTCCTTGTGGTTTGAAGGAAAGGTGTAACTTTGAGCTCCTGCGTTAGTATATTCGTTAATCATTATGACTATATCACCATGCTTTCTAATGGAATTAGCTCACAATCAAATCAGCCCCTGATTGCACCTTGAATTCTCCATATGTTTTGTAAAAGATGCGAGTCCATTATTGCCCAAAATAGGCCAAATTCTCTGAGTACTTCCCCCTACAAGATATCTTTAACATCTCAAACTTCGGCTTTAGTCAATTTTAAGACTAGAGATTTGGATTCTTTGTTGCAGAGAGATAGGAGGCCTCCACTCAGATGAAGTGTTTCTTTTTCTTCCCTTCTTAGGTTTGGTTTGGTAAAGTTTTTACTTTTTGAAAGTAGCTCATGAAAGCTGTCTTTTAAAAGACAACTTTTTAAAAGCTGCAGCACTTACGTTTTGGTAAAATCAAATTAAAGATGACTTTTAATAAGTATAAGCACCACAATTGTGTTTGGTAAAACAGTTTTTAAAACTTAAAAAATTATAATAAACATGTTTATAATTATAACGAAGAATAATTTCTTTTTTCAAATTTTTTAAAATTTTATATAATATTTTAAAATAAAATAATTTTAAAATAAAAAATTATTTATATATTGGCTCACCTTTATAGATCACAAAAAATGGGACACATATCTCAAATAAATTACTCTTATAATTGTATATCTATATTTACATATGTATATACATGTTGTTATTATAATTTTGATTAATATTCATGCAAGGAAAATTTTATGATTGGTTTTCATAAACCAAGTCAACCTCTTCACAATTCAAAGAACAGATAAAAAACAAATAAACATCATAGATCTACTGAAAAAATATAAAAACAATGCACAAAAAAATAATATAAATAGATAGAAGTTCATACCTAATATGTGATCGAGATGTATTTGTGTTGAAATTTGTGAAGATTATGTTGAAAAATAAAAAATATATGAAGACTGTGTTAGAATTTGTGAAGGTTAGGATGAGAAGTTAGAAATAAGGATTTCAATGGCAATATAATAGCGGGAAATATGTGTAGAAAAATAAATAAAATTTGATAAGCACAAGCCAGCTTTAAAAAGCTCCCGCATAGGTGCTTTCAAAAGCACTCCTAACTTTTAAAAGCCGCAAGTATAAGCACTTGAACTTTTTAAGAGCACAAGCACCTCTTGAAAAAGTTTTACCAAACCAAGCCTTAGTTAACATGTCTTTTACTTTTTTGAAACACAATGATTTTTTTGATTTCAGAAGATCATGGCTGTCATTCTTTGACTTTCCCTTTTGTATTGTATAGTTTGACGCTGATTAAACCAAGATGTACATGTTCTCGCCCATGTTGTTTCTAAGTAGTGACAACATATTGGTTATGCGTGCTGTTGGGAAATTAGGAAATGAGGAATCAGTGTTTAATTGTTTTTCAATGCAATATTTTGTTGAGTTTGATGTCATTTTCCACCGCTAATTTGGTTTTCATGATATCATTTATTTAGTGCTACGATGGCTATCTATGATGCCGTACAGCTTGTGAGGGCTGATGTTTCCACAGTTGCACTCGGAATCGCAGCATCAACTGCGTCCATCATCCTCGGTGGCGGCACCAAAGGCAAGCGCCTTGCTATGCCAAACACACGAATTATGATTCATCAGCCTCTTGGAGGTGCCAGCGGACAAGCTATAGATGTAGAGATTCAGGCAAAAGAAGTTATGCACAACAAGAACAACGTCACAAGAATTATTTCAAGCTTCACCGGTCGCTCATTCGAACAAGTCCAGAAAGACATTGATAGGGATAGGTACATGTCTCCAATTGAAGCAGTTGAGTATGGAATCATTGATGGTGTAATAGATAGAGATAGAATTATTCCTCTGATGCCAGTTCCAGAAAGGGTGAAATCAACACTGAATTATGAAGAAATAAGTAAAGACCCTAAGAAATTCCTGAACCCAGACATCCCTGATGATGAGATATACTAAGGTTTATCATGTTACAATTACTGGTACATCATTACATCTTCAAAACTTAAAAAGTTTCTCTTTTGGTTATAGCAGTTTACAACATTTTGGCTTAACGATTAGGATTGTTATGATTGCCACTTTTTGGTTGTTAAGAATTGTAATCTAATTATTGGGAAATTTGTTATTTGATGTTTATTCATCTTGTTTATTGTTATAAAGCTCTTATTGTTCAATTCTCATTTTATTTTATTTACTTTTTACTCTCTTGGTTCTTATTTATTTGTTACCGTCAATTTTTATTGCATCATTGAATCAATATATCTAAGTATAATCATATTTAGATACATCGATTTAAGAATGTACTAAAGAGGACCAGTGAGAGATAGATAAGAACAAATAGAGGAATGAGCTTTCAATGTTGAGGATTGGATTTGTTGGTACCATTGCATAACTATGATTAGGAAGTTTGTTGTTTGTTTAAAACTAAGAATTTTGTAATGTGAACCTATTTCTATACTAATAAAATGAGAGACTTATTTTCAAAGTTGGTGTAGAATTTAATAAGAATAATGTTATATATCCAAGTCTTTTCGTTAATCAAGTCTAACTAAGTTGGTCTAAAACAAGTTATATTAAGGGGAAAAAACGATATTTGATTCTGCCTATAATTTAGGTGATTTGAATTAAGCAAAAACGTGAGATCAGCTAAGACCGGCTACCCCTTTGTCTTGTTTGGTAAGGTCTTGCTGCATAAATCTAGGCTTTTTTGGGTTTATTGTCAATATTAATATGAAATTCAAAATTATTATGTGTATATTATATATTTGTATATAAATAGATGTGTTATTTAATTTATTTTCAATGTGTATTTTATATTTTAATATATGTTATATTAGCGATTGATTTTGATATACACTTTACATAATTGTATTAAATTTAATTAGTTAAGGGGAAAGGGCTTGGAATATTTTAGTAATTTTACTTATTTAAATCTCCATTTCTATTTTAAACCAAATAAGATACTAGAACGTAACTCAGTTTTATACACTTTACACCAAATATAATAAAAAATTAATTTTCTATCTTTCAATTTTTATCTTTGAGTTATGTCTTTCAATCTTCCATCCAAACACTACATAAACATTCATGTGCCAAGGGATTTAGTAGTCTGCCAATAGTTGTGGGTACCCTGAAAGAAAAAAGAATTTAGAAAATACAATTTGGGTTATTAAAAAGATATTAGTATTATACTGATATCTGTAATAAAGGGTATAGCATAAGAAAATTGTTATAAATATAGAATATTCTATTAACTTATAGTACATGGTTAGATGAATTATGAATTTTATTTAAAACAAATTCATATGTTACCCAAAAATAAATAAAATATCACATCAATTGTCTATACTTAATATAGAAATATTTTACTGTAAATAAACTAATGATGAAGCATGAACTTTCTATGATAATGATAGACACTGTTTCATAAGTCACCAATCAAACAAAATATGCTGCCGACTAATTAGCAACACTATTGAATTTTGATTAGTGAACTAATAATTAAATAATTAAAACCGTGTTATTGACTCTCAGTGCTTCTAATTTTAAATGCTAAAAAGAGCAACATTGTCTTCTCTGCTGTTGAAAATAAATTGGCCAAGCATGAGGAATGTACCATAATATTCCCTCTAATTATGCCGTTTCATAATTTGACTCTTAATTTTCAAAGTTCAAAGTTCAAACCAACATTTTTAAAAAATAATATAAGTCAATTTGTTTCTTGCTCTATTTAATTTTATGTCTGAATGATGTGTAACATATTACATACTCCCTTATATGATTCATTCTATTTTCCTCGATCCTCTCTCATCAAAGTAAGTTTCATAAACAGTTGACTCATAACGAAGATTTCAAAGGTTAAGTTTGACAGGAATCCACAAGATTGAATATTGTCTTAAGATACAAAAATGTATTTGGAACTGAAAATATGTACAAAATATAATATAATTTTGCAACGTATACACACACAAAAAAATTATGAATTGGTAATCATATAGAAATATATAGTTATAATAATAACAATAATAATAATAATAATAAAGTCTTATCTCATTAGATAGAATTAATTAACTATATGAATCAAACAATATCATTGAATTCTATATATATATATATATATATATATTATGTTCTTCGTACATGATTTTTATAGATTTTCTTCTATCTTTCACCATATATATGTCTATTTTTTATCAACTATTCTAACCAGATGTTTTATTGATCTCCTGTTAAATTTCAAACCATCTCAGAAGAAATTCTATTTTTTTTTTCAATAATAAACGCAGCTCCAAGTTTTTCTCTTGTATCCTCCTTACTTATTTTGTCCAACATATTTGATATTTCCAAAAAAAATATTTTGTTCTTGTAAACAATTTTGATTATCCGTCTTGTACATTTGATTATTTTATTATGGTATATTTGATTATTCTTGTGACTGATTATGGACTTGTTTGAGTGAGCTTTTAAGAAAAGATTTTTTTTCGAGTTATCTTTTTTTAAAAGATTTTATAGAGAAGTAAAAGTAATTTTATATTTGGATATCTCATGTAAAAAGGTCTTTTTATCTATCAATTATGTTGGGTATAATAATATAGAAGTACTTTTTTGTTTATTTATTACATAAAAAATATATTTTTTTTAAGAAAAAAAGATCTTTTAAAAAAAGATGTAAATTACAGCTTCTCAAAAAAGATCTTTTTTTATTTTACTAGTGCTTTTACTTTTACTATTAAAAATTTGCCAAACACATTAAAAAATAAAAAAAAGATCTTTTTTCATTGAAAAAAGATCTTTTTTTTAAGAAAAATACGTGAATTAATATGTATAATCAATTATACTATGTGTATACTAAGACTCAGTCACCAAATTAATTATCTTAATAAAATATATATTAAAATATAAAATATATATTAAAAATAAGTTAAACAATACATATATTTATACACAAATATATGATGATTGATTTAAAAATTTATATATATTAATGTGCATATAATATTTTTTATGTAAAATTAAACTCAAAATAAAATAATTGATTTTATAACTAATTTTAGTGTATAAAAAGCATTTTTTTTATTCTTATATTGTATATCTTTCTTGTGTTTACTACACAAATTTTGTGCATTTTGTATACTTCCCTCAAGTGGTGATGATAGACGACAAAAGAAAAGCAATAATAAGAGAGTAAGATAGAAAGTTTTTTCTCTGTATTATTTTCATTTCTTTTATTATCTCTCTATATTTTGTGTCATTTTGTAAGACTACCAAATATTATTTTATGTTAGATTTCCTTTTCTTAAATTAATGTACTGGATCTATTTTTTTTTTAATTAAGAAATGTGCTAAAAACTAACAGTATCAGATTTGCCAATGGTAAAATATATACTAAAGGGGTATATAGATAGAAAATGTTGCAATTGCTATCAAGGTTGAAATAGTATATTGATTAGTTTGCCTGCAAAAATTGCATGATTAGGTGATGTGGTGTGCATAACCATGTCTTCTTCTTCTTGTTCCAACTAATTATAATTATATGTAACCAAATAGTTAGTTGTTTAGTTGTTTTAAACCTTTAATATGATTCCACAAGTGTTGATGCATTACACTACTATATATTTTAATTAATATTTTTAATAATAATGTTGATGCAGGAGGAACTGATCCCAGAAGAGGTAACTAGCTATAGCTTTACTAGGACTATTTGGAAGAGGTTGGTTCCGCCTAAAATGGAACTGTTTGTCTGGTTCGTTCTAATAGAAAGAGTGAATACAAAAGACAGGTTGAGCCGGTTTATAATCATAAGTCAGGACGATACTACTTGTATTCTTTGTAACAATGAGGTGGAAGATGTACATCGCTTGTTTCTAGGATGTGTATTTACTTGGCAGGTGTGGAGTGTGTGGATTTCAGCCTTTGGCCGACGATGGTCTTTTCCGGAATCGATGAAAGAACACTTTTTTAGTTGGACAGAAGAACCGAAGAGGTTGGAAGAACGTAATCACCGATTGAGGTGCTTCTGCGCGATCGAGTGGAGCGGTGGAGATCCCTTCAGTTGTTGATGGCTATGCCGGAGATGACATGGGACGGATTTGTTGTTTGTTTCTAGTTTGGATGACTTTGGTTGCTCCACTACTATTGTATTGAGCTGATTGTTTTCAAAAAAAAAATTTTTTATCAAAAATAAGAGATTCAAACTCGTAACCTCTTAAATGAGTATGAGAAGACTATGTCATTTGAGCTATTATTCATTGACTTAATAATCTAATAATAATCTAATAATAATCTTTCGACAGTAGTATTATGTATGTTTTAATTAACTACTCGTCAGTATCTAATATTCAATTATATTTCTATTATATGAAAAATTGAGAATGAAAAAAAAATCACTTCATAAGGATATGTATATAAATTTAATTCAAAATTTTAAGATAATAAATTAATAAATTTTTTATCTTATAAATTTTTTATTTTTTATTTTTTTTTAATGTAAGACCAATTTTATATATTCCTCGCACTTACACATTAACCAATTCAGTAATATATACTTAATCCGTTTAATTTCTATTGCAAAACCAATGCTGTTAGAAACATAGAATAGAATAGGAACTTTGATCCACATACAATATTAGTGCTTGTTTTCTCACTTTCCAATTTTGATTTAGGGAAATTGGATAGTAACGAAAAAAGGAATGATGTACAAATTATGGGTGTAATAATAAGTAATAATAACATACATGCCTCTTGAGTTAAATAAAAAATTTATTTTTTAACTAAAAGCTAATAACAAAAGAATGTAATTTGTTCAAGAATAATAATGTAGCCTGCACCGATGTCTTCGTATTGAATATTGGATAATAATAATGCTTGAGAAAAAAAAAATCAGTTAAAATAGTTTAAATTTCTCTTATTCAGTATTTATTAATTATTATAATTAATAAATATTAAATAAAATAAATTTATTTTTTTCTCTAATATTATTCTAAAAATGCATCTTGAGATACCCAAATAATTTTTCTAAGGTCTCTCTCCCTCTCTCTCTATCTAATCCTATCACCAAAGTAATGATAATTGCATTTCCATGGCACGTATATGCGTTGTTGTGGGCAACAAATCACCATTCATTACTTTATTATTGTTATGTAGTCAGCACTTGCGCTATAAATTAAGGAAACTACATAGTAATGTTTAACAAGTGTTTTATGCTTTTTTAAAGTATAAGTTCATTTTTCTTTAAAAGGCGTTTAAAAGTTAGGAGTATTTCTAAAAAAAATATTTATAAAGATGTTTTTCGAAGTTATAATTAAAAGTCTAATATGTGTTTATACGTAATGATTGCTTGAAATTCAAACTATGACTTCTTTAAGATTCACGTGATTACTCATTTTAGTTTCTAAAATTTAAAATTATCTATATTGGTCTTTTAGATTCAAGTTCGGACACCAATGTGATCTCTCGACTATTTTCGACGATGATAAGACAAACGAAGTACTAAGATAACACCCTTCCTATCACGCTGGATACTGCAACGGCTAACTGACGTGGCGAGAGTTGAATTTGTATCCAATTTAGTCCTTGAAACCCTAATTATCTTATTATTTATCTGAGTTATAATGACAAAGTTTTAACAAAGAGGGACTAAATTGGATACAAATACAACCCTCGCCATATCAACTAGCCGTTAGAGCGTCCAACGTGATAGGAAGAGGGTCATCTCAGCACTCTATTTGCTAATCATCACTGGAAAGAGTCGAAGAACCATATTGGTGCCCAAATTTAAATCTGGAGAACCAATATAGGTAATTTAAATTTCGGAGACCGAAATGAATAATCCCATGAATCTCAGGGACCAAAACGAGGATTTAGTCAAAGCATGCAATTAGAAAGTGTTGTGCACATAGTAATTTATGATAAAAACACAAGTGCAGTCGACTTCACGTGAAGTTGATAGCTGAAAGTCGTTAGATGATTTAACTGACTTGACTATATTTTTATTTAACAGCTCTCAACTATCAACTTCACGTAAAGTCGACTGCACCTGAGTTTTCACTGTAATTTATTAGTCAATAATAATTTTTAATAGAATTTCAATTCATAAAATTGAGTTTGTTTTTGAAAATAAAATAAGACAAGAAATTGAGAACAAGATTTAAAAAATAGAATATAATGAATATCTATTTCAATTTTCTATTCCTATAAATAAATAAATGTAGCCTAACAAATTAGTCCTTCATTTGTGGAGAATACACTAAAAAATTAAAAGAAAATTATGAAATTAAAGGAAGAAAAAAGCTTGATATTGAATAGAAGAGATTTGATGGAGATGAGATTAAGGAAAGTTGCTTGCAGTCCTAAGCCAACAATGAAAACGGCATCTCAACAGCTTCTTTATTATAAAATTTCAACCAATGAAGTTCTTCAATGTCACTCTCATTCTCCCATCACCCAATACCACCCACCTTAGTCACTAATTTTTGTTAATTAATTTGTTCAAATTGTCATTAAACTAATGCAACTATTCTCTTTGCTTCACCCAAAAGCTGAAATCTTTTCTCACTTTTAATCCTGCCCCTTAAAATCCCATTTTCAACGCGCCTTCTAAACCGTTGACGCACTCACATTAACCGCCGCAAGTTGTTTTATTTTTTATTTTTTATAATTTTCTGCTTTCATTGCATAGAAGAGACAAATGAATGAAACAGAATCTTATGGAGTCATTTTTTCATTGTTAGTGAAAGCATATTTATATACAGTAATGCCTGTCATTGACCAAAGTAAATACTAGATACCGAGTTCTAATGAAGTTTTTTTTTTATATAAAATATATTATTGTATTCCAAGTTGATTGAAGTTTCACTAAGACCTGTTCATGTGCTGTAACTTGTATGTTAGTTGTTATGCATGAAGGGTGTATGTAAAAATTCCTGAACTAAAACTGATCAACTCTTTTTCTTTTTTTCTCCCTTCTTTTTCTTAAAAGGGAAATTGCTAGTTTGACAAAGTTCAAAGATTGAGTTTGTGGGGTTCAATTTTATAGTGTGTGAAGTAATGTCACAAAGTTTTGAAACATACTATTCCTTCACTTGGTTTTTGGAGTTGTGTTAGTGTGATAACACAGAACTCATATAGGAATCTTTCTTTCTGAAACTTGTTAAGTGCTAATTAGACAAGCTTTGAGTTGGAAAAAAAAGTATTAAAGTAGTTACTTCAAGTGGTTGACCTTGAGGAAGAAGAAACTACCATCACCATGGAAATGGAAGGGAGGGGATTCTCTGGCTTGTACAAGAACACAAGTGATGAGTTGTTCCTCAAGACTGTGATTGAGAGCCCTATTGGAATGCCAGTTCCGACCATGGAGACGTTGGGATTCAAGAATGTTTCTCAAAGCTTTCGCGTCGACAGCGAGGAGCTCTTCAAACGCTGGCTAACTAATGGAGAGGCAAGATTGCTATATATCATCACATTTTGATCATGTTTCTTGTGTTGCTTCTGTTCTGTTTTGTCTCAGAGCAGAGCAGAAAATTTCCATGATGGCAGTTTTGTTTGACATACACATCTTTCAAAATGAATTCCTGAACTCTATATCTTTTACTTGAGTACACATGATCACACATACTACTTCATTGATCTTTGCCGCCAATACCCAAATTATTCCTACTTCCGAGTTCCGAGAGTCCGACTAATTTGGCTCGAGAGTTGTGCCTGCCGCTCCTAATACCATATTTCACACTTTTCTGGATTTCACCAGCATAGCTTAGATTTCCTGAGTTTCTACCAAGAACTCAGTTTTCTGCATTACTTAATGACATTTAGATATACAATTTGGTTCTATCTAGAACATTGTTATGTCAAGGTTGGATTAACAAGAAGCAGCAATTAAAATTAAACAACAAAGTTCCCTGTATCTCAAGAATATGTTCCTCTGAGTTGACTGCACTTTTTACTCTTTTTACTTATTATTACTGCAATATGGTCTGCAAATACACAATATTAAGGCTTGTAATTAGTTTTGTTGGCGATGATATCAATGCCATGTAGTGATCCTTTTGAGTGTGGAGTTTGTAATTGGATATTGCTTATACCTACACTTTGCTGCATTTATATTTTCTATTATTTAACACCTTTGTTTTTCTTATCAGGTTTATAATTCATCAAGCATGGGACTTAACAGGCGATTATCAAAGAGGTATGCTAATATGAAGATACACTTCCACAAAAGTATTAAGTGGTTTAGTTTCCAATAATCTCTGTATGCTGATAATTGTGACTTTCCTTCATAATATTTTCTTTTCTTTTCTTTTGTTTATTATATGAGGCATACGTCCTGATTTTATATATTGTTTTGACATTGCGACTCTCTTTTAACTGCAGGGTGTCCACAGAACTTGCCAATGTGTCTAATCAGCAGCATGTTGGTGTAATTTCAGAAGAAAGAAGCAATGACAAACCATATGTACAAACTAATAACCCTTTATCCAATGATGTTTCAGGTGACTTTAATTTTCCAGTCAGGTAATTACTTCTGTTTTCCTCAAACAACCTATACTCATTAAATCTATGCTGCAATTTGTCTTGTAACCTTTATATTAATCTGTTTGACTAAGAAATTTCAATTTTCTTCAGAGATCCTGCAGATAGAGAACTGCAACCTGGTAACTTGTTCCTGGCCAAGGTATGTTTACATCATGTATCAAAATCTCAGCTGAAGTCATTATTCAATTAATATTCTTAGCCATTTGAAGTCTCATTGTTAAATGCAGGCATGGTTTCTTAGTGATCAAAGAATGACTAGGAGCCGGTCATCCGAATTGAGGAGGAGGTATACTGAAATGCAAAATGCGCAGGCAGCACAAAGTATCGAATCTATGTGCATGATGCCTCAACATGTTGATGGTATTGACACTATGAAACAAGAAGCAGCAAATTTAAATGGTATTGATTATCACTCGATGTATGAGCTTCCAAACCAGCAGCGATCATTCATGACTCCATCCAACTCATCTTCATCTACCTTCAAGACACTTCAATTCGGTGACGCAGATAAAGTTTCATCTTCTGTCAGCATACTAAAAGACACTCTGCAACGCAAGAGAGCCGAGAAGGAAGCCGCAGATAAAAGCCTAAATGGAATCTTTTGTCCTCAAGAACCTGTTTTCCAAACTAGTTTTCTTGAAGGACAAGAAAATTGGAGTCATCAGAAGCCAGTGAATGTTCAAGCTATGTCCAATGGCCAAGTTGATCACGGAGTCCTGCAAACGCTCGAAGGATCGATGAACTTTGTTATGGATAGCTTTGCTAATCAGACAAACCAAATGTATATAGGGACAGCTTCACAAGAACCTTCTCAAAGTGAATCCTCTGCTGCTGCACCTGTTGTCTCCTCTGGTTTAGATGCTTGTGAAGGTCCCAGCAATTCAAATCAAACTCTTGGCGAAAGCTCATGGAAACAAGTGGGAGTGAGTAAAAGTTCAGAGAATACTCAAAATAAAGTCAAAGGTATAAGTTTTAACAAGGAGTATCCTAAATAATTTTTCATTCGACTTCCTTCATCATGTTCGTGTTGTTTGATATCAAAAATAAACTAAATCAGTTCATTGCGGAAGCTCTTTTATTTGAAAACTGATCCACCAAAAGAAGTGACTACAATGTACTAACTAGGAGTCCACACCATTATTATGTCCAATTTATAATTTGCATTCAAATGCTATTTTAGCTCAGAACTCGGAATATAATATTTTTTGATTATTTGGTTTTCAATCAGTATAGAATGTTTTTTACATTATTTGGTTTTTTTTTAACAAATGTCCATCTTTTTCCCCGTTAAACTACAATTGTGTTTTGTGGACGTGCAGGTTTCAGAGAACAGATAATGGATAATCTCAAAGATGATCGGAAGGTATAGCATACTCTTTCATATCGTAACTTACTTCGATAGAATTATGGTTTCAACAAGAGTTAATATTTATATCATTTTTCCTTTAAATCTTGTTAAATTGTGCAGAGGAGAAGTCTAGACAGATATGGATCTGTATCATCAGCAGTCTCAGGTAGCCATTTATTTTTAGATTACCATGTTAATGACTACTTCTTTAGATTCTACTTTCTACAATGTCATATGCATTTGGATAATTATAAATCCATGGATCTTAAATTCTTAATATAACAAAATATACTAGTTAGATGCTCGAGGTAATGTTAACGAATATTAAATATTGGAAATAAGATTTACCATGTGAAATTCTAACTTATGCTAAGACAGAGATTTTATGTCCAAACCACAACTCACACAATTGCTTAATCATTTTGACATGATTGTCTGGATCACATGATGGGAACTATAGAGAAAATGATGAAAAAATGATTGAGTTGAAATTATGGCTTTTTGTTTGACTCTCTCTTATATCTCAAACTAAATGGTTGTGCAGAGGAAAAAGTAGACACTACAAAAAAGCGCAGGGTGGAACGTTCAAGGAAGTATGTAGATCAATCCTTAGAAACACATATAATGGAGTTTCTTCCTATCTCATATTGTATTCGATACCTGTTTCATTTGTAAAGCCATGTTCTTGTGATGCAGAATGGCTGAGGCAAAGGAAAGAAACTTAACACCATCAGTTCCCTCGGACATGCAAGCTGTCTTGAAGCGGTGCGAGACCCTTGAAAAGGAAGTCCGGTCGCTAAAACTTAATCTGTCCTTCATGAATAGGTAATCAAAGAAAAACAAAGTTTAGCACCTACTAAGATAGTAAGATGAAACATACATTATAGAATCACTTGAATTTTCATTCTTTATTTTCCTACTACCTGTTAAACTTAGTAAGCAAATTGTATATACATGAATTGATATATTGATCATACGCTGCGAATTTTCAGGAAGGATTCTGAACAGACAAAACAGATAGAAGACCTTCAGAAGCAGAACGAAGAGTTGGCAGACGAAAAAGAGCGCCTCCTAGAAGAGATTGAAAGAATGTTATCAGAAAATGGAAAAATCTAATGCTTATGTATCTCATCATAGTTAAGTTATGGGGGACAGTTTAGGCCTACCCCTGATAAATAGTGAACCTCTGAAATCTATTTGCAAAATATTCCGTAAATCTCATATTGATTTTGTAACTTGTAAAATCTAACTGTTATTTGAGATTTGAGAAGTGCAGATTAGGATATCATATTGCTAATGAATTTGGTGAACTAGAACATGGATCTAATGTACTTATAAAGCTTAGCATGATTTAGGGTTGTAAGAAATGTGCAAATGCTAGTAGGCTATATATAACAAGTGTTTGGCCTTCGGATTCCATCTAGCATTGATTTTTGCTTCTTGAGTATTCTTTGCCTGAATCAGTTTTAGACTCAAAAAATACACGAATTCTTAATTGAATTGTGTTATGTTGTATATATAAAATATTAAGTATTTCATCAACTAACACCAAGCATAATTAAGAAAAACAAGGGAAATTGATCCTCACATTTAATTTTCACTTGAAAATGTTAAATATGATATTTAACTACACAATCACAAAACATGTGATACAAAGAGACTCTTATGAGAAATCACACTTAATTTTGTCGCATAAATTAAATTGAGAAGATTCATTTCTTAAAATATGGTAGCTCCATTCAGTTTTCATACAAAAATGATTCCTAACAACTTTTATCAATTCAAGCCATAAACTTGAGTGAACAAGAGTGTAATCTAATTCAACCACGAACTTAAATTTGTTATTTCCGAATACTATGGCGGAACAAGACCTTTCATTCAAATCAAACTATTACATCTTTAATTTTCACTCATACTATACATAACTATATGAAGCAGCCGCTTACTTTTCATGGGACAAGAATGTCACCTTCTACAATTATAATGTTACAATTAAAAGGCATCGCACTTGTCAAAATTAAGTGCTATGATCTATGGATGCTGAAAATATCCATTAGACCAAGCCTCTTCCCATATTCAACAGCTAACCAAGCTACAAAGGATAAGTATGCCAAAAGAAAACATGCCCGCTTGATGAAAACAGCATTGACTCGTCGAGACAATATCCATGATGTAAAACACCGATATGTTTTAGATAGTAGTAGTTGTAGGAACCTAAAAAAGGTTATAGAGATCAAAGAAGTTGAGAACCCAGCCACAAGACCGGCTATGGTTTCCCATTTCCAATACTTGTTCCTTATCCTACCGGAAAACCACGAGCGCACCATCTCCGTGGCCCTGATAGAAGATTCATGCATAACACAAATGATAACATCATAAAAATATATTTATAAATTATAGTTTTCAAAAGTACAGGTGGATACGGCTTGCTAACTCAACCATATGGTGATGCAAAAATATCTCTATGGACGGTAACTTTATCTTCAGAATTATAGACTTTACCATAAGAATTCATTTTATATGTCAAAAATTCCTATCTAAGGCAATGCCACACCTATTTATGTGATCATAAAACCTCTTGGCACAAAAATGACAACTATAATGTTATACACTCTCTACAAACACATTTTAATTATGTCTAACAATTTAGATCATAGCAAATAAGCAATAAAATATTTGGTTTGGCATAGAAATAATGTAAAGTACTCACATATTAGAATATAGTTTAATCTTCTCAAGAGCAGACTGCCCATCTGCCTGGCAACTGAAAAGGTTATCTTGATCAAAACGCACTTTAGATACACCAGATGTGTACCAACAATCATAAGTTTCGTTGACCTAAGAGGAGGAAGAGAAAATATAAATGATATTGTAATACTATAGAGCTAACCTAAATCGTGATAATTGTTAACTATTATTATTTATGACACTTCTAAGAAACGTTCACATAATCAAAAATGTTATCGAAGACCACAGGTTGGGATTCCAACCTTAAATTTGTATTGTGTCAACCATGCAGCACCAAAATTAGGCCTGCAATAAAGAGGAAGGGCCTCATTTGGAGCCTCTGCAAATGCAACTTGTATCTGACCTGAAAAGTGATCTTTATACTCCACCTGAAACAGTGTAAGGAAAATTATTTAAAACCCCCCAAAACAATTATCACTTGCTCTTTAATAATCACAATCATCAGACGATAAACCATGGATAAGCTATACATGCTGCATGTGCGCTCGAGCGTGTGCACACATGATATAAATATACTGATTATTACATCTCAAAAAACAATAATTTGTCACTGAGACGAAAATAAATAACCACCGAATGGACGATTGGCAGCAATTCATAATAACCTGGAATACTGAAGCCCAATAGTAATCAAATCTACAGCGATATTTGCTCCTTTCAAAATGATGAAATACATCTTTTGCTTTATAATTTAACAATCCAAGTTCGCAAATCTTGGATGACCTAAGATCAACACCTGTAGTAAAAAATGGTAACAGCAGACACAATGTGATGAGAACTAAAATATGCCATCAATATGACATTTCTTCACAAGGCTTCAAACTAAATCACTATTGTGAATCAAAATAATACCAGAACTGAAAAAACATAAACCAAAGCAATGATTAGCACAAAAAATATCTATAAGGTGCAACACTAGTTTAAAGCATTTAATTCACTTCCTTCGCAACCAAATTATTATATACTGAAAGAGACAACATACATGAGAACATCTTTTCCATGAAGAACACATAAATGAGTGATATTGTCTACCTAAACTGATAAGGACTATTATGCCCTGATATGCAGACCTCAAAAGTTAGAACGTCAACAGACTCAACATTTCCATGACCCAACACCAACAATAACAAATGCCTTAGTTCTTGCCTTTGCCACTAAGTAACCCAATTGTGATCAAAATGTCTACAATTCAAAACTAGCATTTCCCACAACAATTTCAGACTTTCACTTTCTTATAAAGATAAATAAATAACTAAAATGAACAAGTAGAGCAGCTAAGTGAATTCAATATTTTGTTAAATTAAGCATTCACTAAACTCCCTTTTACTTGAACAACTCCCACCTTTCAATACCTTAACCACACTACTGACTGAGCTAAATTCTACAATCCCAAAAAAGCAAGGAAATTTTTTTTTTGTTTTTCTAATTTGAGCAAATGAACGTGAGTTTGGGAAGTGATTGAATAAGAACGAAGCAAACCTCTGGAGACAATTTTGCACTGTGATGGGAGAGAAATGGGGCTAGGGATTGAGAAATCGTCGAAAACCACCAACAACAACCCTACCAGAAACGGAATCGAGAAGAGCGCCATCAAGGGGAGTGCAATTGCCAGAGCCAACCGCAGCACGGAAAGCCAAACGGGGATTTTATTGGGAACTTCATCGTGCGGCTCAGACGAAGGATCCATCAATAATTATGATGATAAAGAAATCTAAAAGAGAAGGGCTGTTAGGGGTTTAAGGCCTTAAGTGACGGATATGACGGCGGAGCCGGAGTCCGGAACCATTTATCTGGTCATCGGAGCAAAGGTGAGAAGAATAAGAAAGAGAAGATTTTTTTTTTTGGGGGTCAAGGTGTAAGAGAAGACAAAACCCCGTTGGATGAGTGTTACCACTGTTACGGTCATGGTCAAAAACTCCAACAAAGAACAGGTATTTTTTATTTTTATTTTTATTTTTAAATTTTGTAAGAATTTATTGAAAATAGAATATAAGAATATTTTTTATGGTCAACCATGAATTTTATTTGATTTTTTGTTCAATTATTAATAATAGATAAATTAATAATTTTTTAAGTTTATTTTATGATTTTAATTCAATAATTAAAAATGATTTTTAAATGTTTTAATATCTTAATTTTTAAACACTATTCTTATTCACAAATTAACAAAATGCATAATTTAAGCAAATGAGCATAAAATCTGAAGAAAAGTAACTCACTTTTAGTGCTAATTAAATTAATCATTAACATAATTATTAAGATTTAAGAATTGTATAACAGACTTTCAACTGTAAACTTGACTTTAATCTAATGAATTGCAAATGTGACGGCAGATTACATGACAAAAACTCAAAAACTGCCGTGTAAATGTAATATAATACTTCTTATACAGTGTGATTGTTACTCTAGCAAAATTTGATTGATTTTTAGCAGAAAATAATCAAAATATGTCCTTTTTTTAATTTTTTTCCTGTGTATTTCTTTTGTCTTTAATCACAAAAAAACAAAAAATTTATCATTAACATAATTGTTCGGTCTACTTTCTCATGAACCTTTGTTGCTTATCATCAGCAACGGAATTACGACGGCAAGTCTTTTGAGGGAATTTTTATTTTTAATATTAAAGTGATAGTGGTGTTTTTTTGAAAATGTGGATTGTTGGGTTGTTATATTCAAATGTGGAATTGTTTAATTAGAGGAGTAAAAATCGGACCATCTGATTTATTAGAGATACAGAAATCAGACCGCCTAATTTTTAGAGGTACATAAATCAAACCGTCCGATTTGTAGATGTACAGAAATCAGACCGTTCGATTTTTGAGAAGTACACAAATCAGACCGTCCAATTCGCGTTAAAAAAAATAAAAAAATTTAAAGTACAGACCCTCCAATTTGTGTACTTTTCACCGTTTTAAAAAACACACAAAATTATAATATTAAGCTATATCTACAGTTCTACCCTCCTACTTTGATAACAAAAAAAATTAGCCCCTTTTGAGGTTCTAATTTTTTTTTTTGTTATATATTATTTGTAACTGACTCATGGTGGCAGCACCTAGCTAGCAGCTACCTTGCCATTTTGGCGCTTCCCTTTAAATTCATGCTTCGACCCTCTCTTGTCTCCGATTTCTGACTCTGATCGAATGGCTGTTCAACTCACCCCATCGGCGATAACCACAATTTGCTCGAACCATTTCAGTTCGATTGAGAATCTGAAGCCGGTTTTGCAAGTAATCCACGTGAAGCTTTTCCCGTCGCAGGACAGGTACTGCTTGGTGCTCTCCGATGGCTCTCACTACCAGCAGTCTATACTCGCCACCAAGAAGAACCACTTGCTCACTTCCGGCACCTTGCAGACTGGTTCCATCATCGTCCTCACTTTGTTCACCACCTCCGTTATCCAGAACAGCACGTACGTACCTTTCGCTCTTCTCGCTTAATTTCCTTCCTTTTTTTTTCCTTTTCTTTATTCAGTTTTTAGGGTTTTGATTTTGTTGAACGTGCTGGTGACCTTAGCTGTGTTGCTTAATCAAATTTGAATAATTTAGGATTGCTGTATGTGTTATACTAAGGGATGAGCGGATGAATGTGATTATTTATATGATCAATTTATTTAAGCTAACATTCTTATTTGAAACGTATAAGTGAGAAAATCTCGCGGAAATTGAATCAAACAGAAGATAGACAAGTGGCGAGAGATAGGGAAAGACATGGAAAGACATACATGAGATGGTCAATTGAAGTATGAGTACAGTGTGAATGGTTTGGTATTCCTTATTTCGCTAAGGACTAATTCATCATGGATCCATGATTTAAAGCTATTTGGCTAATAGGTTGCTAGGGCGAGATCGAATTCTCGACAATTGCTTAAACTAACGAGTGAGGTGATTAGTTGTTGTCTTATTTGAAACACAAAATTGTAACATACTAACATGTTTGAAAATCAATATTTTTACCAAAAAATCAGAAGAATTAATTAAATACTTGAACGTGAAACTGTAACATATTTAAACAGTAAAATCACCAAATGCTATAAATGTTCAGAATAAACTGACTTATTCAACACTAGAAAGATTTTAAGATTTAAATCCACATTTTAGCTACCTTGAACACTAGACTGGACCTGATGGTAGCTTCTTTAGTGCTTTTGGATGTCAATATTTGTGATTGGCTGTGATTTTCACTGTAAACAGGATTATCATCATCGTTGATCTAGATGTGATACTTAAGAAATGTAATCCGATTGGAACTCCTGTGTCAGCAAATTTTGATGAATCTTATGCAAATCGAAACATGGGTTTCTGCAATCCTGAATCTCAGGCTTCAATAAGCCCCTTTCAAAATTCATATGTTCATCAACCTCAGCCCATGCATCAACAGCCAATGAAGTATGTCACTGGAAATCAATCCCTAAAAAGGAAACGTTCTACAATAGAGTTTCTTCCTATCTAGTATTCTATTGACTATTGGGTTGCTTCTGTTGCAGAATGCCCGAGGCAAAGGAAAATTTCACACCATCAGTTTGCTTGGATATTCAAGCTGTCTGGAAGCGGTGTGAAACCGTTGAAAAGGAAGTTCAATCATTAAAAGATAGTTTGTCCCTCATCAACAGGTAACAAACCATATCATAGTTTAGTTCTTGCTAACATAAATCACTTGATTTGCTAATTACTTTTGTCCACCAATAACTTATAATTTGACGACATTGAATAGTTGATGTATAAAAAATTTTAACTTATCCAAGTATATTTTATGTTTGGATACCTTAAAGTTTTAGATTTTCTGATTTTATGAACTTATGAACCAAATAATTTAGATTAAAAAGCAAACAATGGTATGTTTCATATGGCTGGTCCACAAGAACCATAACAGACGGATCTAGTAACTATTAATGCTATTTCCTACCAGCCTAATACCATATCACACGATGTATGCATGAATTGATTGATATAATAATCATTTATGTTATGAATTTTCAGGAAGGATTCAGAACAAAGAAAGCAGATAGAAGACCTTCGGAAGCAGAATGCAGAGTTGGCAGGCGAGAAACAGCGACTCCTACAAGCGATTCAAGGAATTTTGTCGGATAATCGAAGGATCTAATTTTCGGTATTACTGCATGTCAAACTCAGTATATCTGAAATCTATTGTTGGAGAAAAATAGACATATTTGTAGCATTTTTTGTTATTTTTTGTTATATTATGGTAGATGATTTAGTCATTAAATTTTGGTATGCATTTTTTTTTTAACCAAAGATAGAGAAACTATAACTCATTGGTTTGGTATACATCTATTTAATATAATTCTTTTGGTATATTTTCATAGATTTAAGATCGTCTAAAGGGAGAAAATTGGTAAAGTGGTAAAGTAAAAAATTAATTATTCTTAAATTAAGATAGTGGGGGCATACATTTCATAGAAGTTACAAAATCAATGGCGGTTATTAACCTTTCGGTTTATTACTTTACCAACTTCCTTACTTTAGAAGATTTAAATTCTTTAAGGCTGTGTTTGTTTATAGACACGGAACATTGAAATACAAAATTATATTTGGTAGATAAGACATGGATAAAAACATTATGTCCAGAGACATAAATTATTGTATTTTGTATTCAATTATGACAAGAACGATCAGAAATACGAACAAGAGACACAATATATTTTTTATATTTTCTTTCATTATTTTTATTAATTTTTCATAATTATAACTTTTATTATTTATATGTTTCTTTCTAAATTTTTGAATAAAAAAATGAGAATAAATTATAATTTTTTAATTTATTCTAGTTTATTACTTAACAAAATATAAATATTCTAATTTTTGTATTTGTATTTTTTATATCTTATTTTCAGCGTATTATTTTGTCCTGTTGCAAGGACCAAATGCAACCTAAATGTTGTGTGTCCTTTTCTTTTAGAAATAATATTTTTATTTAGTTATTTTTATCATATTCAATTATTCACTGTTATACTTAAAAATGAAAAATATACTAAAAAAGTAGTGTAAATAATGCAATTCATAAAAGTAACTCACAATAATATTATTTCATAATAAAATAATATAGTTCGACTATAAAATAGTGACATTTTGATTAATAATTAAATAAGTTTCATTAAATCCAAAATAAATATACTTGTCACTTTTTTACTGTTTTTTTTTTTTACAAAGTTTGATTAAGCCTAAAATAATTTGCATCTTTTTCTTTTTTTAATTTTAGATTAATATTACACGTCTAAGTTTTTTAATAAATCAAGTCTAACAGTTAAACAAATTTCATCTTTCACGTAGTCTTCTCTTTGGATTAATGAATAGGGTACATTTTTCTTCTATGTATAATAGAACGATAAAGAGTAAAGTATTATTTTTGTTCCTAATGTTTGAGATAAGTTCTAAAGTTGTCTCTAATATTTTAATCGTTCTATTTAAGTTTCTAACATTTTAAAACTGACTCAATGTTTGTCTTGCCGTTAGGAGTCTATTAACAGAATTGACGGCAGGACAAAATTGAGATGATTTTAAAACGTTAGGGACTTAAATAGAACGAAAACGTTGGGAACAAAAGTGATACATAGAAATAAATTTTAATTTTATCCTTCAATAATATCAATTTTTTACTATACAGAGTATTCAATTATTTTTTAATCATCTAAGTAAATTACACTTAATCATATTACTTTCATTTTAAATAAATTATTTTTTTTTATAATTTTACTCTTAAAGATTTTTAGTTATCATGAAATGTTTGTAGAATTATTAGTATATAAATTTGCAGAAAAGAAAAAATAATATATATACAATAAAATATAAATTATACTTTTTGTCTCTAATGTATTAAAATTCTTTAAAATTATAAAAAAATAAATTTATTTAAAATAAAAGTAATGTGATTAAATGTAATTTATTTAGATGTAATTAAAAAATAATTGAATACTATGTACAGTAAAAAATTAATATTATTGAAAGATAAAATTAAATTAAAATTTATTTTTATGCATCGTTTTTGTCCCTAATCTTTTCGTCCTATTTAAGTCTCTAATATTTTAAAATCGTCTCAATTTTGTCCCACCGTCAATTCTGTTAACGAATCCCTAACGGCAAGACAACATCGTTAGGAATAACTTTGGGACTTACCCAAACATTAGAGACAAAAACGATACCTTACTCGAACGATAAAAAAATAGTGCACAATCAATGTCAAAAAACGAGACAACTTATATTAAAAATAGAATAATAGATAGGAAGAGTTTCAAGTGTATCAAAAATACCGGTATTTCAGTTGTTTTAACTGTTGATTTAAATTATAAAAAATATATATAATATATATTAATTGAAATCAACTGTTAACATAATTGGAATACCGATGTTTTGATACACTTGAAATTTTTTTAATAGAAATTAAAACAAACTACAAGTCTTAACTGCCTTCATGATGAGCATGGTATTTTTTCATAAACAATAAACTCTTAAAAAATCGTTTATAATAATTTACTTTAATTATGTAACTCTACACTATACTAACATGTTTATTTTTTCCTTTTATTTTTTATCCAACTAAACCAAAAAAAAAAACTCTTACTTTCTTTTTCTTTTCCTCCTATTTTTTTATTTTATCCAACAAAAAAAAAAGCATTTTTCATTAACCTGGAACATCAAATCTAAGCACCCATGATTTCTCTTCAATCACCCCCACGTGTAAACTCCATGGCTTCTCCGAGAAGCCTTTTAGATTTCGTGATCCCAAACGTAGGGAGGACACGTTCGTAATTTCAGTAAAACCCCAATACTGTTTTTTTGCCCTTTTCAAATTAAATTCCACACACTCAATTTCGCGCTTCCTCCTCCAATTCCAAAACGTACCCCTAATTATGGCGCTTCTTTAAATTCTTCCCCCCCAACCTCTAGGGTTTCAAATTTCTCACTCTTCTTTTCTCAACTCACCACCACTCTCTCTGTCTCTCTCTCTCTCTCTCTCTCCAAAACGCTTCAACGCACCCTAACCAAACTTCGGCGTTTCGTTTTACATCACTAAACGCGGTTTCAATTTCTTGCTAGGGTTCCCAAAAAATGGAGGTGAAACTCACCGAATCGGCGATTACGAAGATGTGCGAGAATTCCAGTTCGGCTGAGGATCTGAAGCCGATTTTGCAAGTAATGGACTTCAAGCTTGTGCAGTCGCAACAGAACAATACCGAGAGGTTCCGTTTGGTTCTCTCTGATGGCTCCCATTACCAGCAAAGCATGCTCGCTACGCAGAAGAACGATTTGATCCATTCTGGCAAGTTGCAGAGAGGTTCTATCATCGTTCTCAATCAGTACACATGCAGCCTTGTCCAGGGCCGATCGTATGTGTTGTTTCTCCCTTTTTCTCTTTGTGTCTTAGCTATCAATTTTATCTTTTTAGCTTTGGAGTCAGCGGAAAGGGGATGTTGTTGCTTTGGATTGAGATGATTTTCTGGGGGTGGTGGTTTGTTAAAGGTGGTTCTTTATTGTGTTGTTCTCTTATCTTCTGGTGTGTTTGACAGCTTTAATATCTATTCTTGTTTATTCAAGTTTTGATTAAGTTCAATCTGTTTTGTGTTCTGTCCTCCGGGTTTCCAAGTTTGTGTTGTCTTTGAAATCTCATGAATTTTAATGCTTCGGAAAATGGGATCTTTGGAAGGAGGATGACTGGGTATTGTGTGATAGCTGAAGAATTAAATGAAAGGAAATTAATTTTATATTCATTTCCGAGGGCGCAGGAACAGTTTTACAGTTGAATGCTTTATTGCCCTGTTGTGTGTGTGTGTGACTGTGTCTGTAGGTTTTGGTATTGATTGCAGCTTTAGGTATTTTTGGCCTCAATACCAATAATTTGTGATGATCTGGCTTCATTTTCATTATAAACAGGATCATTATTATCATTGAACTAGATATTCTGTTGGACAAATGCGAGCTACTTGGAAAACCGGTCAGTGCAACAAAATTTGCTCCGTCACAATCTGCAACTGATCAATCAGGAATTACCTCTGGGAATAATGTGCCTGGTCCTTCTCCGGAACCCCCAAAAGTAAATCAACCTGCTAGTAGTGTTGGCTCTTCTAGTTTTGACATGGGGAGATTTGGTGCATCAAATGCCCCTCCTGCTTATCCAAAAGCAGAGCCTAGAGCTATGGGACCTAGTTCTGGCATTGCAGGTTATAGTTCAACAAATGTTCCTTTTACTTATCCTAAACCAGAGCCTGGAGCTACATTACCTAGATCAGGACAGTCTGGTGGGTCTTATGGTGATCAGAATGTGGGTTATCGCAATCCCCAATCTGAGGCATCAAGGCCCTTTCAAAATTCTTATGCTCGTCCACCTCAGCCCATGTATCGTCAGCCATCTCCGGTGTACAATAACAGAGGCCCTGCGGCAAGAAATGAAGCTCACCCTAGGATCATTCCAATAGCCGCATTGAATCCATACCAGAATAACTGGACAATTAAAGCTAGAGTAACAGCTAAGGGAGAACTCAGGCACTATAGTAGTGCCCGAGGTGATGGAAAAGTGTTTTCTTTTGATCTTCTTGATTCTGATGGTGGAGAAATCCGGGCAACTTGCTTTAATACTGTGGCTGATCAGTTTTACAATGTAATTGAAGCTGGAAATATCTATCTGCTTTCCAGGGGACATTTAAAGGCAGCAAATAAGGACTTCAATCACCTTCGTAATGATCAAGAACTGACCCTTGATATAGCCACCATTATACAACCGTGCCATGATGATGTGTCAATTCCACAGCAGACTTTTAACTTCCGTCCAATTATTGAAGTTGAAACTATTGAAAACAATACTATTTTGGATGTGATTGGTGTGGTGTCTTCTATTAGTCCTACTGCTTCAATTATGAGGAAAAATGGTACTGAAACTCAAAAGCGAACCCTCCAGTTAAAAGACATGTCTGGTCGAAGTGTTGAATTAACCATGTGGGGAAATTTTTGCAATGCAGAAGGACAAAGGCTACAAAGTCTCTGTGATGCTGGAAGATTTCCAGTTTTGGCTGCCAAAGCCGTCAGAGTAAGTGATTTCAACGGGAAGTCAGTTGGGACCATAGCCACTAGCCAGCTATTTGTAGAGCCTGATTTTGTGGATGCTTGTAGGCTGAGGGAATGGTTTGACAAGGAGGGGAGGAATGTTCCTACTATTTCTCTTTCCAGAGAAGCATCTAATTTTGGCAAGTCTGATGTGCGGAAGACCGTATCCCAGATTAAAGATGAGAAATTAGGGACATCTGAGAAGCCTGATTGGATATCTGTTTGTGCAAGTATTTCATACATGAAGGTTGATAACTTCTGCTACACAGCTTGCCCTGTCCTGATAGGTGACAGGCAATGCAACAAAAAAGTGACTAATAATGGAGATGGGAAATGGCGATGTGAAAGGTGTGATCAGACTGTTGATGCTTGTGATTATAGGTACATTCTGCAATTCCAGATTCAGGATCACACTGGCTTGACATGGGTTACTGCTTTCCAGGAGAGTGGCGAGGAGATCATGGGTATGTCTGCTAAAGAATTGTATAACCTTAAATTCGAACAAATGGATGATGAAAAATTTGCAGAAATCATGCGTAAGGTTCTCTTTGGTAAGTATATGTTCAAGTTGAAAGTAAAGGAGGAAACGTACAGTGATGAGCAGCGTGTCAAGTCGACGGTAGTAAAAGCAGAGAAAGTAAGCTTTCCATCTGAATCTAAATTTCTTCTGGATATGATTGATAAGCTTAAGTCTGAGAATGGAGAAGGTACCAATCCTAGCTCCATAGCTAATACTGCCGGACTAGTCAGCACTGGAACTGGACAATCTATGCCACCACCAGTTTACAATTCTGTGATGAGCAACAGTAGTGCCGGTATTGATTATAGAAACCAATATAGCAACTCTTTTGCTACTTCAACTGGTGCTCCTGCTCCTGCTTCATATATGTCATGTAGCATATGTGGTTGCTCTGGTCACAGCTCTGCACAATGCCCTAATAATATGATGAATATGCCTGCTCAGCCGGCAGCAAGAGGCGGTGGATTCACAAGCAGGGCATCTGCCGGATCAGGAGGAGCCTCCGGCGAATGCTTTAAATGCCATCAACCTGGCCATTGGGCAAAAGATTGCCCTGCTTACGGTGCAGCACCACCAGCTTATGGAAGCGCTAACGGAATGCAAGGTAGATATGGAATTGCCCCAAAGCAACAATATGGAGGATATTGAAATTTGGGAAAACCCCGCCGTGTTTTGTTACCTTATGATTATTACAGCAATAATTTGTTTAGGTTTAAGTCAGGTCTAGAATATGAGCAGTATCTGAACTGTGTAAATATAGTTCACGTAATTATGTGGCTTTTTGAATGCGTCATTTTTCTCGATGCCGTCATTTTGCTAAGTGCGAAAATTGTATTTTATTTTCAAGCATATCTTTTTTAATTTAATTTTATTACGTTGATAATATAAGAAGTTTTATATAGTTATCAATTTAATTTTATATATTGTTTTAATTATATAAAGTATTTTAAAATTTTTTATTTTAATAATTAATAATATAATTTTGTTAAGTAACTAAGAAGGTATTAATTAATAACAAGCAAACAAATATTTTTAAATTATATTTTATATTAATTAATTGTTATTAATTAATAATTATTTAATTCTTATTTTTTTAAAATATAAAATTAATGATTATTAATCGTAGATGTTTAAAGTTGGTTAATTAGAAGTTATTTATTTATATTTTTTCTTAATTAATAATATATATTATTTTTAAATTTATTTTAAAAATATATGTTAAGAATAAGATTAGCATATATAATAGTATTTAAGCGAATAAAATTGATATGTGTAATAATATTTAAGTGTATTTAAGTATGTTTGAAATTTTTTTTTTATTTTTTATTAAAATACGATTAAATATAAAAGATATGAATGTCAAACGAATATTAAAAAATGTGTTTAAAATATGTCTAATACGTAGATATGATAAATAAAAAAAAGTATCTGTATTTTTATAGTTAGAGAAAGACATGAAAAAAGTATAAAAAAAAGACTTAACACTAAAGAGAAATAATACGTTATTACATACTAATGCATTAGATTATTTTTTAAAATATATATTATAAGAAAAGGATTGTTGATCCAGAGAATGAAAGTATTATAAAAGAATACAACTAAAATTAAACGCATAAACATCTAAGTAAATATTAATATTAATTCTGGCAGAATCTAGCACCAGAATCAAGTATACCTGAACCGTATCAAACCAAAAGTGGGAACCGGTTAGGTGGATCAGGGAACTCCACAAAAACGAAACAGTACTTAGAAGTAAAGGCACGTGCCATTTACCGGCTAAGCAGGTTAGCTGTTGCCTCCTCTGTAAATCGTGGCCTCCGTACGCCCTTGCTTGTGGTCACCACACACCGCAGTTCTCTCCACAAGGTTTCTTCTTCCTCCTCTCTCTCCGCCAATCGCTTTCGCTTTTTCCATTCTTAGTTTCTCTGAAATTCAATCCTTTTTTCCCCTTCGATTCGGTGTTAGAAATGCATGATTTTTTTTTTTTTTTGAAATTTGTTGGTTTTCATATTGGTCCCCTTTTCATTTCTCGGTTTCTAGATTCTTTGATACTTTCATTTCGCTGCAATTTGTGCTTAATTGCATTTTTGGTTTCTTACTGTGAATTAATTGTATTTCGATTTATGGTTGAATTGTTATTATTAGTTGTTGTGTGTATGTCTTCTAGAAGCTTCTGATTGGTTCCTGATATTTTGAAATCATTGTCTAACACTGTATTTGTGGAAGGTGATAGTATGATTTCACTACAGGACTGTGCAATCTGTTATCCCCTTCTTCTTTCATGAGATGAATTGTATGTTTAATTTGTTGTGCTTATTTTGTGATTTGTCTGAATATGGGTATTTGGGGGTTGGTACTTGGTGGGGAGTGCTTTATTTTGATTATCAGACCAGGCGATTGAGAAGACAGTGATTGTGATGTGGATAGTGGATACTAGTGAATTGGGCTTTCTTCCTTTGGGGTTTTTATAAACACTTGTAATAGCTTCATTGTTTCTTTCATTTCTCACAGCATTCCTTTGATGCTTTGCAGCTTAGTTTCTTAAATTTCTATTGGACTGGTCATATACTTTATGGGTTCCTAGTTTGCATAAACCTAGTTCCTTGCAAAGTTGCAATAGAATTATCTATTTATGTTAGATGATTGGTTTCTTCTGATATGAAATGTATTTTTTTCCTTGTTTCTAGAGGAAGTTTTTTCAACAAAAGAAGCAATGGACTTTTTTCTAAACGGAATGAATGGGATTGGTGATGAATCTGAGTGCCCCTTTGATGCAATGGACATGCAAAGGTGCCCATTCTTGAGGAACATCAACAAACCTACAAACTTCTCCTTCTCTTCAGCTTATATGTCTGTTCCTGTAAGTTGTTCATCTAATGGTTGTTGTACCGTTTCCTCTGAGATTTTGTCTCAAGATGAAATTTCAAATTGGGATTAATAGTTAATTATTAGTTTGGCTAATTGTGTTCTTAATATTCAGGTCCATGGAAGAAAGGGTCCTATATTTGAAGATGGTCCTAGTTTTGACATGGCATTTAAGCTCTTCCATGGGAAAGATGGAGTTGTTCCCCTCTTTGAGAGATCTGACTTTAACAATGGCTGTAGGGAAGCCGATTCCATGCCTGTTTTTAACCCATTAGCAGGAAGAGCTGCTACCATAAGTCTGTCAGCATTTGGACCTGGTGGCCTATTTAATTTTGGGAATCTTTCTGATAAATGGAAGAAGCAGAAGTCGGAATCATCAAAGAAAAAGGAACACTCGTCGCTGGTAAAATTTTTCATTTGTGTTTCCTTTTACCATTTCTTTACCCTCTTACAAGTATGTTTACTAAACAGAACTTCCATTGTGGCATGATGTATGGGACTAAACAACTACCATTTTGATTTACAGCCTCATGATAATATGATTTACAGCTATGGTTTATGATACCTATATTATTGTATAGGACTACATGTTGGGCAGTAAAATCCAACAATAGAAGAAGCTGTGTTGTATAGATGAGGTTGGTGTGATGGATGAGTGGAAATAACACTAGACAGAATGGAGTTAAGAATGAATGTATTGAAGTTAGGGTAGCGCTTGTTGTAGAATAGATTTAAGATTCCTGAGTGGTTTGATCATGTGGGAGAAGACTTGTGAAAGTGGAAGGTAGCTTAAGAAGGAACATGGATCAAACCATTATGAAGGAATTAAACTTGGTGGCTTGTTTATAAAAATGGTTCATGATAGGATGCAACAATGGTGTTGTGTGATTCACATAACCTACTCCACCTTGTAGGATAAGGCTTTTGTTGTTGTTATTGTTGTTGTTGTTGAAGTTGCTAACTGTTTAAGAAACTTGACTTATGTTGCTTTTTCTTTCTCCTGCCAAACATTTTAGGAAGGAGATGCATCAAAGCATGAAGCACTTGGAAATGAATGGCTAGCAAATGGAAATTGCCCTATAGCCAAGTCTTATAGAGCTGTAAGCAATGTTCTCCCACTTGTTGCTACGGCTTTTCGGCCACCACCTGGAATAAAGATTAGATGCCCACCTGCTGTTGTTGCTGCAAGAGCTGCTCTTGCTCGTACAGCATTTGTGAAAAACCTGCGCCCGCAGCCCCTTCCTGCGAAAATGCTTTGTATTGCAGCAATGGGCATGGCACTTAATGTGCCCCTGGGCATGTGGAAGGAACACACCAAGAAATTCTCGCTGTCTTGGTTTGCAGCCGTGCATGCTGCTGTTCCCTTTATAGCCATGCTTCGGAAGTCGGTAGTGATGCCTAAATCAGCAATGGCATTGACCATTGCAGCTTCTATCCTCGGCCAGGTCATTGGCTCAAGAGCTGAGCGTATCCGGCTGAAAGCAGCAGCAGTAGCTGAGACCGGAAAAGTGGCAGCAGAGACGGCAAGCAGCGTGGCCAACTATAATCCCATGCAGATTGGTGATATTAGGGTTGGTTGCTGTGGTCCGGAGGGGATGGTCCTGAAGACACTTCCCGGTAAGGACACTGGTTCAACTTCAACTGCCAATGTGTGTTATTAAACCTCAAAAAAAAAAAAAAAAAAAAAAAAGAGGGGAAGTAATCGATTCAAGTTTGATTTGAACTATCTTGATGAACCAAATGTTAACAAGATGAATTACTATAAATAAAAGATTATTGTTCTGTATATGTATTATATGAACTTGAATTCAGCCATGCAATTACTATGCATGCAGAAATACTAGTATCTTGTCTAGCAATAGAACTTTCAGTTCTTTATCTTGGCCTGAAACTATCCAAATTTTCAGAGATGGCACTGAAGTAACAACATTCATTTTGGTTCCGATTGCATTTACATGTTTCATAGATTGAAAAATGGGAAAAATAAAGATAAACCCTTTTGCTATGTGAGCAGATAATTTTTTCTTTTAATCTTTTGGTCTTGAATCAAATGATGATTTGGTTGCCTCATTCTTCTTGGGCCTAGCATTCTGCTGCAACCGGTGAACGAATCCAAAGCCAAAAAATTAAATCAAATGATGCTGAGTTTTGTGTTCACACTTCACACTACAACATGATAGAAGAGGAACAGGTTTGAATTCCTATCGTTTTCACTTTGCAGCAATGCATCAAATCCATCACAACAGGTAATCGCAAATTTCGTAGTGGATAAAAAAAAATAAAATTGAAATTACCGAAAGAGAGAATAGTAACATTTTTTAATTTATAATATTTAAAAGTTGAGAAAGGAAATTAAAGATAATTCATTCTTGGAACTATTCTCGCTCTTTTATTATTTTTTGAAAGGATTGTCGCTCTTTTATTGAATGCCACTTTTTTAATTGAAGACAAGTCTATTTCTGTACTAGAAAGTGAATTTTTTTGCAATCAATAATTCAATAATGATACCGATATTACATATTGCAAAGGAAAAAGAAATTATTCTCACATGACTATTCGACAAAATCACATTTTACATTTTACATTCAATGCAAAATTTTCTCAGAAAATTAGTATTTTTTTAACTTCTCTTTAGAAGTTGTTCATTCAAGATTGAATGCATAGTTCTCTTCAAATAGTTTTCAAACATGTTTTAGTAATTACTTTGTCTATAAATTTACAAATTGTGAATCTTTATTTATCCTTAATTTAACTTTCATTAACACAATGTTGATATAAAATATTACGATACCAATATAGTATTTCTAATGGTAATTAGATAATGTAATTGAGACTTTAAAATGATCAAATAAGTATATCAAATTAGTTAATTATACTAATTTTAATCTTTACATTAATATAAAAACTAATTAACTAAAATAAGTCTAATTAATTAATTTATAGATTTTGCATTTTTCGAATAAGAAAGTTTAGAAAAGTAATTTTTAGTTAGTCAATACTAACTAATTTTAGGGTTTAAGATTTATAATTTAAAATTTAAAATTTTTAGTTTTCTCTTCAATTTAGGAATCTAAATCTATCGCTTTACCTTCAATTTCATTTTCTTTGGTACATGCTCCTTTTCTTCTTTTCTCTATTTTAACGCACGTGCGTCAAAACACACCGTTAAAAGTTAGGATTTTTGCTTTTGTCAACGACTTCAACATAACAGTTACGTTTTATTATGATAAGATTTTGATTTACTTTACTTCGTTGAGGATTGGTTCATTCCAAGGCACCAATGACAATGAAAGTGGTGATAGAAATGAAGGACGTGTTAGAAGTGATGATGATGAGAATGAGAATGGAGCGAGGAAAGATAGTGACTAAGAGTTTTGGTTTGATAAAAAAAATGAGAAGAAGAAAAATATTTGAAGAAAAAGAAGAAATTTGAATGACATTACTAACGGTGTTTTTTATAAACTAAAATTTGGTTAAAAATATCAAATGAATATAATTTTTATAGTTACAAAATTTGTTTAAATTAAGAGTAAAGTAGTGTTTTTGTCCCCAATGTTTGAGGTAAGTCCTATTTGTATTTTTAATATTTAAATTGTCATATTTGTATCCTTAACGTTTATAAAAGTAATTCAATGTTATTCTACTATCAATTATACTAACAAATCAGATTATATTTTTCAATTATTCTTACTTGGATGTGTTCGATTTTAATATTATACCACTATTTGTGTTTAGATTCAATTATGTCTCTAGAAAAGTGAATTATGTAAATGTTGTAGGAATTAGTTTCAACTTCTGATGAGCTATTTTTCGAAGTGTATCATCGATTTTATCCCAAACATTTGTATTCTAATTTTAAGAAGAGATTTTTAAAACTCAAACTAAAGTGTTCATGTGTAATTAATCATAGTCAATATTGTGAATACTTCACTTTTTTATTGGTAAAAATAACTATCTATTCTAAAAATAATTATCTAACATTACTCTTCTTTGGATAAAGTTTCTGTTGTTCTAATTTGTTTATTGTCTCTGATTTCAGCACATGAAGATTTTCTTGAGCACCGACATTTATCAACGTAGTAAATAAATAGGTATGAATTTCAATAGTTTAGAGATAGTTCTTACTCCTAGGTCCTATCTAGATAGCACCTTAGAATTTCAGCATCCATGACTAGCTAGACTGTACCAAACACATGGAATAAATTCTGAGGATGCAAATTCAGTTGGATGGGTTTTTCACATTGAATTGCGTATACAATTAATTAATATGTCTTCTATTATTTATTTCAATGCCCCCCAATAATATCTTACACATTTTTTTAATCTCAAATTGGAACATCATATTCGGTTTCTTTTAGTAAGAATTCAAAATATCAAGACTACTAATTAAAGAATCAAAGTACTCATCACTATAATATCTTTACTATTATTATTATTATTTTTTAAGAAATAAAATATATATATATATATATATATATATATATATATATATATATATATATATATATCTTACTTCTTTACGACCATATGTTATTATTTATGTATATCCGGATCAATTATATTAATATATACGAACATATAGTTGAATGTATCAGATCCAAAATAATGAGTTAAAAATTGAGACTATACGTGAAGAAAGTGCTACTTGTGATGAAGGGTCCATGGAAACTGGTCCTGAACAAGCTAAGCGACTTTAATTTCAGTGTATATCAATCAATGTCAACGTCTTCTGTTAAAAGATGTTTGATTATTTATAGATCGTAAATTTCGTAACATTATTCTGTTCGTTATACTTACAAAAAATCTTTTCAACATGAAGGATAAACGTAGTCATTAAGATTTATAAATGCATGCTATCTAGTAATAAATTTATCCATGTGATACCAAAAAAAAGCGCTCAAAACGTAAACTAATAAAACTAATCTTTAACCAATTTGAATTAGTCGAGTGATTAGATCACCCGTCAGCTTAAATAAGTATTGGATTTTGAATCCTATTTTATGCATACTATCATGTGTTACTTAGGTAGCGTTTGTTTTGAGGTATTAAGACAGAGACTGAGATTCAATATCATGTTTGTCGGCTCAGAATTTGATACTATAATTTCTGTGTCTATCCCCAAAATTTTAGTATTTCAGTATCTTTAAAAAGTGAGAATACAGGGGACTAAAATTTTTAAAAATGAAAACTGAAACTTTAATAACATTTTATACCTAAAACACCCTCATTTCAATTAATTAATTTCAATTTTATCTTTTATGCAAATTAAATTAGAATTTCATTCTTATTTCAATTACTGTCTCTCATCTTACACCAAATAAAATACTAAAATTTATTTCAATTTCTCTCTTAATCTCTGTCTTAGTCTCAGTCTTTTCTATCTATCTATCTCTTAATTACCTTAAATTGATATTCAAGGATCAAATTAAGACAAAACAATTTTTAGCATTAATCCTTTCTATTTCTCATTTATTACTTTTTTTTGTCAGAATATATATTAATTTGTTTGGTGTTGTTTTTCAACGCTTGCTATACTTTCATTTTCACACATGGATTTATTAAATAATGCACATGGAATTGCCCATAAGGATGCAATATTATTTGAAGGGAAAATGCAATTTGGAATGAAATGAAGAAAACCCAAAGAGAAGTAGTTAGTTGCTATGTCATTATTTAACAAACAGTATCTCTATCTCTAATTAAACCTTATACACGTTCCTCATGTTACGTTCTATGCCATGTTACTTTTTTTCATCACACTCTCTACTCACAAAAAAACACACTATTATCTGTTTTAATAATTAAAGATGAAATAGTGCCATTTTTGGTGCTTCTCCACCGTCATTGCATTTAGATCTTAATTTGTTTCATGGTCTCTCCTCCCCACCCATGTGACACCATTTATTTATATTCAATTTCTTTCTTTTTCCTTTTTCTTCCTTCAAAATCAATCAAAACTTTGAGAAGTGGAACCAATAATGCACAAAACAATATACACTACAGCTAGAGTGTTTCTTGTGTATTGCACCATAACAGACCTACAAATAAACAAAGATTTAGCTATCAATATATATAAATTATTCTGTTTCTCTCTGTAGTTTTATTAAATTTGTAATTAATTTTTTATATATTTTTTTAATTAGGTTTTTATATATACTATTTTTAATTTTATAATTAGATCATTTTTAGTGTAAAAAATATTAGAATTAACAAAATATTTTTTTATAAATTAAAAATATTTGTAATTAAAAATTTAGTTAAATTTTTTACCTCATATATTTTGAGAAAAATATTAAATTTAATTTAATAATTTTAACATAAAAATAAATTAATTATAAAATAAAAAATTAATTAAAAATTTAATAAAATTATAAAAATTAATAGAATAATTAAAAAAAAATAAGAAACACACGCGCGCACACACATATATTTTATATATATATATATATATATATATATATATATATATATAGGCCAGATAATGAACTTATCCATCCAAGCAGTTATGAATTGAATGTGTAATCAAAATATCTTTCTAGCTCAGGTCCTAATCATGCAGTAATAGATTGAGGACTATATATATATTCCGACATATTATTTGTATACTCTATTAATTTTGCTATTCTAATAATGAAGAAAAGTATTTTCCTACCATTATTAGCTTAAAGTTTAAATATCAAGAAATATATAATTGGTGGAGTTACAATATATATATATATATAGTTTAGCCTCTAATAAGACCTAATAAATTCAATGAGGTTGAAAAATGAACAAATTGTTGTTCATCCGAAAGATAATGTTGAATTTTGAAACACCCAATTTATCACTTCATGGCACTATTATGTAGAAAAACGTAGAGAAGAAAGTGGCAAACCAATGAAAGTTTGTTCGTTATGCACTTGATCTTAGAATTTGTTATTTTCATGGGAAGACTTGAATTTGGTGAAGTGTCATATAGTCAAATTTAAACGCGGATTATTATTCAAGATTTTATTAGGACACCCAATTTTAGATCTATAAATAAATCAACAAAAAAATATCAAACCATATAGCATATGCATTAGGGTCCTTGGTAATGGTATACTAACAAATTAAGGGTACCCCACCTTATAAGTTATAATGATATTTCCACAAAATTCCAGCTCATTTCCACTCGTTAGTCACTTCTAATTAATTATATTTTATAATTGCTTTTGTGATAGTTACACTATACTAATACCCGTGGCTAGTTTTTTTGTAATGGATTGGAGAGGTGTGTTATGGATAGTTATGGAGAGTTTGTATATTTTTTATGGATATAGAGATAATTATTTTTTTTAAAATTAAAAACTATAAATTGGAGGCTCAGATTTGGATAGGGGTAGAAAACTGAAGGTTAAATTTTAGGTAGAGTAAAAAACTGAGCCTAAGTTTTGGGTAGAGATAGAACATCGAGAGTAAATTTTGAGTAAAAATACAAAAAATAAAATAAAATTTTTTAAATTGGAGGGTCCGATTTACATGTTTCAAAAAATTTTTAACATTAAAATACAAATCTAAAGATCAGATTTGTAAATTTTAAAAAAAAATTAAGACCACATAGAGAGTCAGATTTATGAAAAAATACCAACTCTCTATATTATTTAAAAATACCACCACAATCTCAATAATAAAAATAAAAAATGAGTACCCATAGCTTTTTTTTTTGTCATTGTAACAATTATTATTATTTTTTAAGACATCAACCAAAAACAAGTTATACTGGAAATTAATGTAACATTATTAGGCAATTCTCCATTAGGCTAATTGGGGTGGTTCATTTTCAAGTGGTATATATAATCAACATCATGTGGCAAATTAGGTATATGATCATAGATTCATAGTCAAACTAAGGGAGTCAAAAGAAATTAGTATATAATTATATATACCATTTTGATTAATTAATGAAAGCAATCTCTACACAAAATACTTATCCATCATGGAAAAAGCTTATTGACCCACCCTATAATAAATAATTGACCTATATATTAGTCTATTACAAGGAAAAGGAAAATACTGATTTAGCGGATATTTTTAATTAGATGTGGCAAAATATTGATTTAGCGGCGATTATACAAGCAGTTGTTGAAAACTGTTGTAAAATCTAATTTTTGCGTCAATAATCACGGTATTTAATTTTGCGACAATTTAAAACTGTTGTTAATAATAATAAAAAAATCCTAGTAAGTAGCGTTTCTCTTGTGGTGTACCTTGGTCTTTGTACTAATTAGTCATAACATAATATTAAATACCTTCTTTTAAATTAAAAATGTTCTTTGTATCGAATATAGTAGTAATTTCATAGGATTCCAAACAACTCAGTTTTATTTGCATTTGGTTTTAGTATCTAGCATTCACACTCCGCTCTACTTTTTACCTTATTATCCTTCTCTCTAAAACTAACCTAGAATTATTGATAAGAAAAAGTGCATGTATTTTAATTTATTCATGGCAATAAAAATGACATTAACCAAAGCAAAAGGAATAAAGTAATTCCATAGTCATATGAATATGTCGGTGTGGTGGAATATTTTTTTTGCTAGACTTTGACGTTTTCCTTTTTGGTTTTGTTAGGGAAATGGCGAACCCCTTTTCCAGGTAATAGGAAATAGAAAATAATCAAGTTTACTTAATTAAGCTATATCTATTATGACTAATTAAAAATGAAAAAAAGTTATTAGTAGTGGTACTTACTTAAATAGTAATTAACAAATGTGTCGCGTGAAATTATTTGTTGTAAAAAATTATATTAATTTAATAAAAATAATTAAGTACATAAATAGTTATATATTTATTAAATTAAATAAAGCTTTTATGAAAATGGACAAAAATATGACAACTTTTGTTCATCGAGTTTACTAAGACTATGGGTTTTTTTATCTGCTTATTGAGATGAAATCATGCAAGTAGTTTTTTATTTCTTGTCAAGTAGCTTTCCATTTGGCAATGGATTAATTAATTAATTAATTAATTATATGTAGCTGTATCTTTCACGCGGTATTAGGATTTTCAAGGGAAAGAGAACATAGCATGGAGTAGTATATATATATATATAAACAAAAAAATATTTTATTTGTTAAAATAAATCATTTTTAAAAAAATTATAAAAATATGTAGCATATTTTATCTCATTTATAACATAAAAGAAATAAATTTATATATATTTCGTTTATATTGTAAATGAGATAAGACAGATAAAATAATACGTATATATAAATAAAATAAGTGATATATCTCGTTTACACGGTAAATAAAATAAGATATATTATATATTTTTGTAATTATTTTAAAAATTATTTATTTCAATAAATAAAATATTTTTTATTTATTTAAAAAATGCTTGCTTTATGTATGCTCCAATAAAAATTATTTACTAAATTACTTTTAAACTTTATACCAAGAGATAATAACAAACAAAGGAGCTAATAATTTCCTTGGGTTTTGTTTAGCCTTTCCTAAACGCGTTTAATTTCTTTACATAATTAATTAGCATGTGTCTTCCTAATTTGGACAACATACATGGCCTCACATCACATGCAATCTATTTCTTCTTTTTTCTTTTCTTATAAATTTTCTATCACGCGTTAATAGTTATTATATATTATGACAAACACTAATAATAATAAGCACTATGTAAAATTTTACATCAGTTAATTAGCACTAATTCACTGTATAATGTATATAGAGATATATCGTTATGGTGAAAATTCAGATGCAGTCAATTTTATATAAAGTTGATAGATGAAAAAAGTTAAATAATTTAACTAATTTAACTAAAATAAATATTTTTTTTTACATAAAATTGACTGCACTCGAGTTTCACCACCCTATATATATAGAATTTGAAAAACAACAAAATAAAATGTGAGTATGTTTTGAGGGACAAAACCCACAAATAAATTAAAGCGCACAAAACTAAAATAAGAAAAGAATGAAAAGAGTTGCCTAGTTTCAAGAATCCCAAGAAGAAATAATTATTAAAATAGAGTTATGTTCATGAATTTCAGTGCATTAATGATTAATTGATAGTAAAATTAAATCAAATTGAGAAAGGAGACATGATGAGGCAGCACCGTCAGGGACATGGAATATTAAAATTCATATGAGAACGTGGCTTAGGGTTCTCAATTTTTCATATTCATTAATACTTACTAGTACTTAATTAATTAGTAGTGCTGATATTGAATCTACCCACCATTGATCTTTGCGAATTCTTTTTTACTTTCCATTTATATATCATTTACTTTTATTAGTAATTACTGTGAACACATTTTAAAGTAAGTATATATTCTAATAATTAACATTTTTATTAATAATGCACAAATATTTTAATTATAATAATAATATACTATAACAAATAAAAACTATTTTACTAATAATTAATGATCAAAATTACATCTTTTGAATATCATTCAAATATATACACAATTCTATACATATATTATGTGCCACATGTAAAGAGAAAAATAAAATAAAATAATAATTTAATTTTAATACCTACCTTTATAACAGTATAAATAATTTTATATAATTATGTAATTAAATTTATATATTCATATATTTTTAAATAATAAATTTAAAAATTAATTACTACTTATATTTATGATGATGTAATAATAATAACTAATTATTTATCTAAAATTCTTTATATTGATAGTACTTGAAAATTAAATTCAAATAAAATCATATAGACGTTATATATCATATGAAATTTCTCTATATAGCAAATATATAAGTTTAGGTTTATTTCATCCAATATCCAATTTTCAATTTTGTGTCGGCAGTGAATTGAATTATTGAGACTTATCAATTTTGTCAACTTTTGTGGGCACACTACTTGCGTAGAATAGATCTAATGCAACTTTTCCTTTTGATGTATAATTATATATATATATTTTTATATATGGTTAATTTCAAATCCCCATTTTAATTTGATTTTCAAGCACCAGGTATATATACAGCAAAAGCATTGTATATATAGAAGAAATAAAGTATGAAATTTTTATTTTACTAACGGTATGTTGTAGTTTATATTTATTAAAAATTATTTTTATTTCAACTTATCAAAGTAACTATTATAATTTTTAAAATTTATATATATAATAAAACCAATTTTAATGAATTATTTTTAAAAATAATTGTTATTTATAAAAAATGTATACTAGATTACAGTGGTCGTCATCATGGCAAGCATGAAGTACGAATTAGGTTTCCTTAAGTTTATTAATATAATGAAATTAGGTCTACGAAATTAACATTAAATAAATAAAGTATATATGTAATATGTTTATTATATTACAAGTTTTATATCTTTCAAGAATAAGATTCTTAATTTAGATAATTTAGACCACATAGTAGTACTATATTATACCTAACTATATGTAGTTCTTGACCAATTTAGGATGAACATCCCGAAAATCTATATCTACTGGCTATTATACTTGCTATAAAAAAACATTTTCAAAGTTAAATTTACGAAATTTTTTTTGATACGTTTATTAGAGTAATTAGCTTTCTTATAAATATATTTTGTTATATTATTATATTAACTTATAGACGTATTTTCAGTGAAAAAAATGTGAGTATATAAAAGTGTATTTTAACTACTTACAGATGTATAATTAGATAATTATATAACTGCAATATAAGAAAATACTAAATATTAATTACACTTACAATCCAATATAAAAATCTGTATATTTATGTTTATTAAATATTTTGTTAATTTAAAAAATAATTAATTGATATAATAATAAGTAGTATATATATCTTGAAGTATGAAATAATCTAACGAAATTTGAACCAAGTGAGCAAATAATTAAACATTATTGTTAATAATGTCCTAACCTTTACAAAAGCAGTGATTGATTTAATTTGGAGCAAAATATCAACATCACTATAATTGTTTTCTTGAAGTAAAAGAAACTCATATGATATCAAATCGGAGAGAGTAGTGAAAAAAGGAAGACACATAAATAGTAAAATACATTCCTTTCAGTTTGATAAGTCGCATTCACATCATTATTGATGTTGAGAAGATAAAAGAAAGTAACTAACGATGGAAGAAGCAATAATGTTTTTAGCCAAGGAGAGAAAATTTTGTAGTCATAAAAATAAATAAAATGAACAAATCTTAAGTATTTTTGGCCAAAGTGCATGTCTTGAAAGCAGGGTACGGCCAACCAAGTTACTCAATCAGCTTCCTTCTATATAAGTACGTACTTTATAGATTGCACCCAATAGAAAAAATTGTCTAAAATAAAAATAACTAAAACCCCTTTTCTATTTTTAATTTAGACAACTCACAATTGGAAAATGACAATTCGGCTTTTATTCTTCTTTTCTATTAGACTCCTAAGTCTTTCTGTCAAAATTGTCAGTAAAAGATGACGAAAAATACTTTGTATGACCTAGCCTTCATCAATTCTATGCGAATAGTAACTATTTGATTGAGACTATTTAACACATACATAATCATTAAAATGATATTCCAATCAAATAGTTATCATCTAACTGCAACCTTGTTTTAATGACTGACGATAAACAATTCCAAATAAATGCCATATCATACAAACTAACGTCACATGTAATTATTTTTTGAGATTTTTTGTTAAATATTTTTATATAAGGGCTCATACGTCTAACAGAAAAAAAATATAATAATTAGAAGACAAATTGTCATTTTTCAATCGTTAAATTGTAAGTTATATAAATTGAAGAAGGACAAAAAAAAGAGTTTTACTTAATAAAAAAATAATGTTGTTTTATTAAATGCTAACATAGATTGTTAAATAAAGTAACAATAGGCCTAAAAAAAATTGTTTTGAACTTGTGATGAATGAATGTCACTAAAACAACGTCATATTATTCTGCTACAACTTAATTAAATATGTGATCATACTTAATATTTCAAATTGCTTGCATGTAGCTTGGACATAAAAAAAAGGATGCCAAGGATTAGGTAAATTTTAGAGAGCTAGAGTTTTATTTAAAGAATTTAATTAATTTGGAATCAATTTGAATAAAAAACTCATATAATATCATGGTTAGAAACTTCGATATTATGGAATATTCAAAATCCTGTATTATATTTAAAAAAACTAATCATAAATTCTAAATTATAAATGCTATATTTTATTAGCAATAACAAAATCAAAGTGCTAATAGGTCTACTATGATTCATGAAGAAGATTTCAACATAAAAAAATTTCAATAACCAATCTGATTTAAGCGTCAAATTTCAAGGAGTAAAATGAGCACTTAGTTGTTAGAAATAATTAATCTTTTTATTTTTAAAATATTACACGAACAATTAATCAAATTATTCTGTAATAATAATAATAATAATGGAGTACGTATATTTTGGTTATTTCAGTTAGGGAAAATATTTAGTTACCATTTATGTTAAGAATATTATTGGAGGCAAAGAGAATGAGATAAGAAGCTATGGAAGTTGAAACAGCGAAGCATATGGCGTCTTAATAGTTGTATAAATGGTTCTTCATTCTTCACTTCTTCCCTTCACACACATTCATTCTCCTTTTCTTTCCTTTTCCTTCTTCAACCTTCACGCAATTCCCACTTTCTTCAACATTAATTCTTTCAAGGTACGTGCGTGCCATTTCTTTTACTTGTTCTTCGTCTTTCACTTTCAGATCTATTTCGATTTCAAGCTTCATTCTTTAGTTTTTACTTCACAGATCTGGTTCCACCTTCGTTGCTCTTATCAATCAATGTTCTTGTTTGTTTTACTTCTATTGCTTTTCGCTGTTGCTATGTGTGTAGTGTGTTCTCCTTCAAGATTTTATCTTTTGCTCAATTTTCAACCAGACTCGTGATTGGGTCTCAGAATTGTTCAAAAAAATCATTCCTTTTTGTCTCTGAATCACAACCAGCTCCTAAAGCTGTGTGTGTTTCTTTGCTTTTGCTCAATTTGTGTAAAAACGTGCACTTGCATAGCCAATGGTTGCAATGGTTCAGAACAAGAACAGAGTTAGCTGATCAGAGATTCATCACTGACAAAAGAATGATGGGAGCTTTTCGTACATGTCAAGAAAATGATGTTCATTAATATAAGTGATTATACCATTTTTTTTCCATTTTCTTTTTTGGGTGAGATCCACCGCTTCTCCCTTTAGTATTTTGTTTTGTGTCAGTGAATGGGTTGGAAATTGGAACTCAGGAGGAAAGAGATCTAACTCACAAGGTTGGTTGTGTCTTTTGCTTCTAGTGGGACCTGTGTTCTTGGTGGGGTCCATTCCCATGTGAAAGTCATAAAGGCAAATGTGGCACTAACATGGAGTGGAAAGTGTTGTTTAGTGTCGGCAGAATCAGATTTCATGCATTTACTAACACCTTAACCTTGCCCATCTTGTTATTGAATATTGACCAGCTGGAATTAATCATTTAAAACCTTTTCTACTCTTATTTTTTTATCAAAGAATTTCTTTTTTTATTTTTCCACTTTGCCATTTTTTCTCTGTGCCAAAATTGGATCTACCTTGGGAATTTGTGTCAGGTACTAGATCTGGCTGGGGAACTGTACTACTTTGAAGTACTGTTATGTGTGTGTGTGTGTGCTTGTTCTGCTTTCAGTTAATCTAACCAGCATTGCTTCTTGTTGTCTTTTCTTGGTTATTTTCTACCTTTGCCACTGTAATTTGATCTAAAAGTGTGTTGTTGGCCCTTATCCTTCTTTGTGGGAGGGTGAGTAGTAGTAATTCTGATCAAATGGCTTTCTCAAGTTGAATAGCTTGGTTTGTAATTTGTTTCATCTGATGTTTCCACTTCTTTTCAGTGTTCAGGCATCTGCCAGATGCTGCTTCTTGTTTGGATTCTTGTTATAGGGGGTGGTTAGAGTAGCTATTGTTAGTTGCTGGTGTCCTTTTCTAGAATAATGGTTATCCATGATTACAAAATGATATCTATTTTTGTTGTTTGCTTGTATCTATCATTATATGATTTGATGGGAGGAATTGTTACTGAAGTTTTAATATGTGCACTTCTGCAGATAGTTAATTGAATATAACAATGAAGCATAAAGATGGAAAACCGATCAACCATCCAGACAAGAACAGGAATGTCAGCTTGGCAATCACAGTTATTGTTCTATGTGGAGCATCTTTCTACCTCGGTGGAGTCTTTTCTTCTGGAAAGGATCCGGTTGTCGCCATCACCGATCATAGGAACATGGATCCTTCTTCAGAAACAGCTGTTTCTCTAGTAACTAAAGCCATCAGTTTCCCAGAATGCAGCAAGGAGTATCAAGACTACACCCCATGCACAGATCCAAAGGTATTGATTATTGATAGCAGTTCATGTAGGTGCTTTTGGATTTCTACAAGAAAGTCTTGTTATTCATTAACCATGCATAATTTTTTACAGAGATGGAGAAAGTATGGGACTTATCGGCTCACCTTGTTGGAACGCCATTGCCCTCCGATATTCGAGAGGAAAGAATGCTTAGTTCCTCCTCCAAATGGATATAAGCCTCCAATTAGATGGCCAAAGAGTAGAGATGAATGTTGGTACAGGTATAATAATTATAATATACTATTTTTGAGTTGAATCACAATATTGATAATCCCTTTGTTAAGATTTTTCTTTAGTTACTTCTCTAATGTTCAAATTTTCTGTTATATCTAATGGCAGGAATGTGCCATATGACTGGATTAACAAGCAAAAATCTAATCAGCACTGGTTGAGAAAGGAAGGTGACAAATTCCAGTTTCCTGGTGGAGGTACTATGTTCCCCAATGGTGTTGGTGAGTATGTTGATTTAATGCAAGATCTGATCCCAGGAATGAAAGATGGAACTGTGAGAACTGCCATTGATACTGGTTGTGGGGTGAGTTTAGATGATTCTTTCATCTTTCATTTATTTATTTATTTTCTCTTTTCTTGGTATATGTTCTGCCAATAGCAATGGAAATTACACTTCTGAAGATTCCTTTTTTAAAATGAATTATTGTGTTGTGACCACAATGTGAATTTCACAGAGTGAAATTTCAATTAATCACCATAATTCTGATTTGCTTTAGGTTGCTAGCTGGGGAGGTGACTTGTTGGATCGAGGGATTCTAACAGTTTCTCTTGCTCCAAGAGATAACCATGAAGCTCAGGTTCAATTCGCTCTAGAGCGTGGTATCCCTGCAATTCTTGGTGTCATTTCTACACAGAGATTACCATTCCCAGCAAACTCCTTTGATATGGCTCACTGCTCCAGATGCCTTATCCCATGGACAGAATTCGGTAATTATTGAGAGGATTTTGGATTTTAGTTGTTAGACATGATTTATTTGTTTATGCAACATTGTTAAGAACTCAGCTTTACAACTAATCCCAATAAGCATCTAATTTTGTCAGATCTTACTAAGCATGTTTTTGTTTCATTGCTTTGTTCTTAAATCATGTAAATTCAGAGCTGCTTTCTTTTTTCAATTGGCCTGATAAGCATGTTCAAGTGTAGGATTGTTAACTATCCTTGATCATGTAACTAATGTAATAAAGTTTCCACATTTATTTCAGGCTGCAAAATCTCATTCTACTTTTTCTGCTTAGATGATTTGTTCACTGTTTAGAGTTTAGAAGTTTCATCTAAACTTTCATTGATTAATTGAAGTGATATTTTATCTGCTTTTAGGTGGACTTTATCTCCTCGAAATACACCGTATTCTTCGTCCCGGAGGATTCTGGGTCTTGTCCGGCCCACCAGTCAACTATGAGCGCAGGTGGCGAGGATGGAACACGACCGTGGAAGAGCAAAAATCAGACTACGATAAGTTGCAAGATTTGCTAACTTCATTGTGCTTCAAGTTGTACAACAAAAAGGATGATATTGCTGTGTGGCAGAAGGCAAAAGACAACAATTGCTATGATAAGCTTCCAAGAGAGACCTATCCTCCGAAATGTGATGACAGCCTTGATGCTAATGCAGGATGGTACACGCCACTCCGTCATTGTTTCATGGTTCCAGAACCAAAGTATAAGAAATCAGCTCTAACATACATGCCTAAGTGGCCTGAGCGATTGAACTACGCACCTGAACGGCTTATGCTCGTCCATGGTGCCAGTTCTAGTACTTTTAGTCATGATAACAGCAAGTGGAAGAAGCGCATTCAGCACTACAAGAAGTTGTTGCCTGATCTTGGAACTAGCAAGATCAGGAATGTGATGGACATGAACACAGTATATGGAGGTTTCGCTGCAGCCTTGATCAATGATCCCCTGTGGGTTATGAATGTGGTCTCATCTTATGGCAAGAATACGCTCCCTGTGGTCTATGATCGCGGCCTCATTGGAACCTTCCAGGACTGGTAACAATTTTTCTTCTTCATGAAGTCATAAATGTGAACCATAATGTTCTGTGTTTGATGCATATATGTATTTATCTCTTATCATTATATCTGGTGTTCATGTTAATCTTAATATTTGGCAGGTGTGAAGCTTTCTCCACATATCCTCGTACTTATGACCTCCTTCATCTTGATGGACTCTTCACTGCAGAAAGCCACAGGTAACTTTTAATAGTTATCTGGTTTGTGATAATCAAATGTATCAAGCACACTGTATTAACTTACTCTGAACTTTGTTACTTGGCAGATGTGAGATGAAGTATGTGTTGCTGGAGATGGACAGAATTTTGAGACCTACTGGGCACGCTATCATTAGGGAGTCTACTTATTTTGTGGATGCAATTGCAACCATTGCCAAGGGTATGAGATGGACATGCCGCATAGAGAACACAGAGTACAGCAGCGAGAAAGAGAAGGTATTGATATGCCAGAAGAAGCTATGGCAGTCATCCAGTTCAAGATGACAAGTTGGTGTGCTGAAGCAGTGATATGAGACAAGGGATGGCTAGAATCGTAATTCCTCAGAAGTAGAAGTGAAGGGAAACGAATTCAGAAGGCATTCTCAAACAAAGATTGATGATTGATGATTGATTCATTCTGTGACAAAGTTGAAAACCAAGAATCAGTCAAGTTCAAATTTATATCAAAATGAAGATTTGGTAACAATAATCTGATTTTTTTAAGTTATATAGAAAATTTTCATATACATATATTCTTTATTTGCCATCAAATGTATCGGAAACTCCTCTTTCTCCCTTTCTTCTTTTATCTTCATTTTGTTGTGTAATATTCAGGATAATTCACGTGAAGAAATCAAAGTTTTAAATCTCACAGGAACCATATGATATGCTATGTTTTACATGAATTCGAATACTTTACAAGAGAATAACACAATACTAATACTGAGTGTTACTTACTATACAGATTTTGTTCATGATAACTTGTAGATGAAGTGGATGATAGATGTATGGCATGAAATGTTATGTACTTGCAACAATATTTAGGCACATAATAATCACAAAGTATTGTCACTTTTCTTGGTCCTTAGAAACGTTGTTTGCATTCTTTCTCATAAACCCTTGTTTTCAGTCAATGCTGCATCATTGCAATTTTGGTTTTACATAAATTATAGATATCTGATTGCAGTTTTGGTTTTCAGTGCTGAATACATTGCTCAAGCATTAAAGTTCCTATATATTGAAGGCCGAATCTATTCACATGCAATTTAATTTGCCAAATAAGACATTGTTCAACTGAGCTCAGTCTGCTTAAAATCATTGTAACTTTTAATTATAGCAATAATGAAACTAACACATAAAAGATCTAAGCCGTGTTAAATAGTGTTGCAGCCATCATCACTGTCAGCATCCTAATACCCCAATTTGTAATTGAAAAATGGTTGGTTGGAGGTTTCCCTGCAATTCAGCTATGTGAAACTTTTCTTAACCACAAATCCACAATAACCCATCTGAAAATAGTATATATAGAAATAGAATCCAGTTTGAATCAATATACATATTACAGTGTTTTAGAAACCCTAGTCCTTTTTCCATCAAATAAAGTGAATAAAAATAACTGTCCAATACAGTTTCCATCACAAACTAATGTAGAACCACTCATAAATAATTAACAAATAGGTCAACATATTCAGAATATAAAATTCTAAAACACAATGTTAAGTCAAAAAGACATTGGCAAAAACACAGCAGAGCCAAGTTTTGTTGAGGGGGAGAATATGAGTTGGTTGGTGCTTCCGTGCAATTAACAGCAAAAGGTTTCTTCCAATATGTGTGATTGATGTATGCATGCATATACACACCAGATTTCATTTTACCCTTTTATTTTATCTCTATTTTAATATATCATCTATATTCAAAGTAAATTTTTATTTTTCACAACCCCAAATCAAGAAGCTCATACTAATGAGTGAAGGAAGCATTCAAATTTGAGTTCCAATTATTATTGAGACTTCAAGGTAACTCTTTGACTCAATAATTAGCCATATTCCCAATTTTTGTCATCTATATATTTATGGGCATGTATAAATCCGAATTAGGGTTATTAGGGTTAGAAAATTTGGGGCTTTTGTCAAGGTGAGTAAGATTATGTTAATTGACAATATTAGTAGCTCACAAATATCATTATTGTCATATTTCTAGAGTTGTAGAATTATTGGACATCATTTGGTAGCTCGTTGACGCGCTCAGAGTTGCTTCCGGTTCTTTTGAATCAAGTTGTGAGTGGATATTATATCTATAATTATTTTTAAATATATTATTATCAATATCTATGTTGAATCATTAATTTTGGAGTTTGAAAATATTTTATTATTGTGATTTCTGAATTTTTGAAAATAAATATTGATTTGTGAAACTTACAATTTTATAAAAATACACACGAGACGATATTTATATATTTTGTAAAGTATAAATGTTTTCTTATTTGACCTTATGTAAATTTTAATTAAATTTTAGTATGCAATCCTATATATATTGATTTGCTATGGAATTTAGTAGTATGTTATAAGCACTAGAGATTTTTATAAGTAATTTGGTTTGGATTGGTTTGGGAGACTCTGACTAGAAAACCGTAGTTAACGGCAGTTATGACGTTAACCTAGATGTATCTGGCTCAGACCTCAGCTAGTAGGGGCGTTGCTAGCCTAACGTGTAGGCCACATGTTGGATCTGTTATACCGTACGGGCACACTAGAGGAAAGGACTACCCTTGGAGGTGGAGCCGCCCTAGGTGTGTAATATTTGATTTGATTTGACTTCTGGAATGAGAACTCCCATTTCAGTTCATCCGCTTAACTATTTATCCACTGTTTATATAACTAATTAATATGAATTCCTCATCTCTGAAAAGAAATATAATTTTCAAGGTAAACTCTGTATTGTCTCGTGTGGGTTATAGATGTAATGTTTGCTCACTAAGTTGCAAAACTCACCCTATTATATTCCCATGTTTTTCAGATATAGGAGTCATTCCAAGTTCCATTCCACCTGCCCCTCAGTAGATCTTAGTCATTTTGGTGAGCCCTTCTTCTTTCCAATGGCTAAGTAATTATGTAATGGAACATTTGCTCAAAATCTAGATTATGTCAATGCTCCATATGTCACAGGCAGGATCCTCGTGTAGGTTATGTTATTTTGAATCTTGAACTGTTTAGGTAGTGATTATGATTTGGTTATGTAAGACTTATGGTTTTAACTATATACTCTAGTTATCAACTTGATATATATATATATATATATATATATATATATATATATATATATATATATATATATATATATATGATGCGTATTTTGGATATATTTGGTTGTGGATATAATTTGGAGTATGTTGTTATTATCTTGGAAATGGAGGTTTATTATTAATATAGGGAGTTAATATTTATGTTGGTAAGGTCCTAGAAACAGAAGAGATTCTGTCCATTTTTCTGAAAATTTGGTCGTTTGGCTTGCTGAGGAACTTGTCCCTTGAGCGCCAGTCATGGCTTGGTTCGGGTCATGACAGCAACCAAGCTAGGTATACTCCAAAATCAGCTATAAAAATCAGCAGCTAGTATAAAATACATTCTGAAATACAAAATATACCTTGAAAATGAGTTACACAACACATATATTTATACACAAATATATAATAGATGATTTTGGTATATACATAGCATTTTTGATTTGATATGTAAAGTGACATAATTATATCTGGCCCTTCTTATATTCCATATATTCCGTTTAGAACAAAATTCTCGACACAGGTGCAAGCTGGAGTTCTATTTACTTGTTCCTGACCTCAGGATCAGGGTTCAATCATCATCCACTTTCACTTTGTACCAATGAAAGAAGGAAACCAGATAGTCAAATGTATCAGGTTTAGCAAACTGATGACGACGTTGGTCTCTTTTTAGCTGCCACGATCTCCATTTAGATCTGATTTTATCTACGCACATTGATTAAGTTATAGTTATGAAAGGCGAGATACTGATTCATACAAGCATAAATTAATAGTAAAAACAGAATAAAGGGATGAATTGATACCAGAAAATGTTTCTTCATGAATGGGAACCAGTTTGAATTGTGGGATGTGAGCAATGGCTTGCCAATCCTGTCCTGTTACTCTGGTGCATCGCTTCTGCAGCTCCTTATGGCACCCATAAATAGATAGCTCACGCAAGTTTGTCAGGTTTCGGAAGCTACTGGGCAGTGACCTTAACCCCTTACAGTAGAGATCTAACTTTTGAAGAGAAGCTAAGTCCCCCAACCACTCAGGAATTGAACGTATGTTATACACATCCAAACTTTGGAGGGAAGGGACATGTTGTAAGCCTTCTGGCAATGTATCACAAGAACAGATATAAACTCGACGAAGCGAAACTAATTTATTCATGCTACTCGGTAGAGTCACCAGCTTTGGACAAATCATGATATCAAGGCTCTCCAGACGAGTTAGATGTCCCACACCTTCAGACAAGGATCTGAGCTTCTTACACGAATGAATTTTCAAACTTTGGAGAGAACACAGACCTTGCAACACATTCTCCGAAAACGATTCAAGTTCATTACAAAGAATAATTTCTAACTTTTGTAGCGAGCTGAGGCTGCTTAATTCATGGGGTAATGCCTTGAGTTTAGGGAAGTCTGAAATGCGGAGGGTCTTGACATGCTGCATATTCTGCCCAATAGCCTCTAGGATGGAAGCCATACCTTCACTATCACTATGATCAGAGTCTGACCCTGTTCCTTTAATCCAAATGTGCTCTAGAGATGGAAGGAGTGGCAACTTAATCTTAGGGACACACGAGACCTCTAATTTAAAAAGAAGTGGAAGCATTTCTACTCTTTCATCTCGTAACATCCCTTCCAAGTTTGGCAGCTTCGATAAGCTCAGGTACTTCAACGACTTAAAAGCCTTCTCATCCACGCCATCATAAGAGTCATCATCAATGTACTTCACATCTTTCATTCCAGATACATAAAGAACAGTTAAATGTGGTAATTTACCCAGCGGAGGAAGGTGCTTGCAGTTATTGCAATCATAGAGTATCACCATAACTAAGCTGGAAAGAATTGAAGTATTTTGCATCCAGCTAGGCAACTCTACTCCGCTGTAACCATTCATCCCAAAACTCTTGAGATTGGAGGGAGGCTCAAGGGCTTCAAGTATTCTCTCAGCATTGGCACCACACCTTGAATCAGAGGAGTCCCATGACAGGTATAAGTTTTCCAACTTCTTCTTAGCACTCAAATTAGCATCTCTAGCATCACCCTCATTTATGACCTTTTCAAGCCCCTTGATGTGTAGTTTGCCTCCAAGCTGTAAATCACGCAACTCTGATAACCCATACCCTTCCTTTTTATCCACAATAAAAAGATTCAATGTTCTCAAACATTTCAACTAGCCAATATTCGGAGGCATCTCTACTAATGATTGACATTCTTCAATTAGGAGATGTCTAAGATCCTTCAATTGTGTTAAGTGTTTGGGCAAACAAGAAAGATATAGACAGTCTTCTAACTTCAGAATCTGCAATTTTTGTAACCTCGAAACACATTCAGGCAGTGTTGTGATACCGCTGCTACGCAGATTCAGGTACCTCAAATGCGTTAAACTCTTAAGTGCTGAGAGTTGAGAAGCATTTGTACGTAGTGCACGGAGAGAATTGAATGGTGGCAACCCATTAAGATTGCGATAATCATCTAATGGAAGAAGATTAATCATACTCCTCAAGGATTCAGCTTTCTTGAAGGGATCCATGTTTACCTTCCTCTCTGGTTTTAAACAAGTGACATGGTGGACCCTTGTAGACAAATTGGTCAAGCTTGCAGGCTCATCATAAACTAGGCACTCTTCTCCCATTATGGATTGGGCAAGTTCATGAAATAAATCATGCATCTTGAATGTAGTTCTTCCCAATTCATCAATGTTAACTTCTTGGAAAAATGACCTCTGACATAATTCCTTCCAAGCCTCATTACCAACATGCTCAATCTCAAACTTCCCTTCGGATTCGATCAAACCATTGGCCATCCAAAGATGAATAAGTTGCTCCTTTTCCATTCGAAAATCTTCGGGGAAAATGGCACAAAAAGCAAAGCATTGTCTTAATGACAACTTCAAATTGAAGTAGCTGATTTTCAAAGCACGTACAATAATAGAATCATCCTCAAGTTTGTCCCAAAACTTACTTTCCAATACATTCACCCAATGTATTTCCTCCTTTTTATTGCACAAAAGGCTTCCAAGTGCTTTAGATGCAAGAGGGGAACCACCACATTTCTTCACAATCTTCTTGCCTATTGCCACAAGCTCTGTGTGCTCCTCTTTGTCTGATTCAAATGCATGGTATTTGAACAATAACCAATTGTCATCTTCGGATAATGGTGACAAGTGATGAGCAGGGCATGTTCCCATGGCAGATGCCACACTCGGATCTCGTGTGGTGACCAAAACTGAAGCTCCTTTGATTCCACTACCTCCACAATTCAACACGGTCTTCAAATCCTCCCATTTGACATTGTCCCACACATCATCTAGAACGAGCAAATACCGTTTTCCCAGCAGTACTTGTTGAACTTTGTTTTGCATTGCTTCTAAAGTGGAGAGGTTTGGGTTCACTCCGGTGGAGGATTCTACAATGGACTGTAGAATTCTCATCATATTGAAGTTTGTGGAAACACAAACCCAAATTCTCAAATCAAAATGCTGGATCACCCTCTCGTCATTGAAGACCCATCGAGCAAGTGTTGTTTTTCCAAGTCCTGCCATGCCAACAATGGGATACACAGAGAGGCCATCAATGCCACTGGCATGCTTGGTGAGAAACTCCACAATCTTGTGTTTATCTTGGTCTCTTCCATACATCTGGTGCTTAGGGATGGCAGAAATAGTTTGACGCTGTTGATCATCTTCCTGTTGCCTCCCTATGACACCTGTACGCAACTTAAACATCCTCCTTCTTTCATCAATCTCATGGAGCCTGTTAGTGATCTCTTTCATCCTCTTGGCGAGGTCACGGCGGAAATAAAGTGACTTGGGATGCAAAGAGGCCAACCATGTGCCGTGTGCCTTTCTTACAACCCCAGAGCTTGTTTGCTCAAGTTGTAGCAGGTTTGACTGTGTTGAACAATCTTCCAAGATATCATCTAAAACATATGCTGCATCTGAAAGATCCTGCAGCCAAAGCTTCACAGAATTACTCTTTATCTGCATCTCTTCAGCATCTTGGAGAACAGCTCGAATCATTTTGAGGCTCGAGGATAGCTTTTTAGCTTGTGAGTTAACACCCCAGAAAGCTGCAAGCTCACCCTGTATAAAAGTGTTCAATTTTCCAATGACAATTCCAAGTAAAGCGTCTGTCATTATAGAATGAATGAAGGAATGCTTAGAGAGTCTTGTTTGGTGGTGCACTAAGAGGAAGATAGATCTACCATATATATTATGAAATTATTAGTATTATTCTCCGAAGTTAAATGGGTCCTACACTACAGCATGTGAAGGCCTGACTCTAGTCTTCACTCTTGATCTTGACATGACAAGTTTGGGAGGGTTCAATTTTGCAGCATTAGAAATGAAAGATTTTTCTAATGTATCATGTATTCCTCTTTTTGTGTAATTGTACTCATAAGTTACGTAATGTCTTTGCCGTCTATATATCACTTCTTTTTCTTTTCAACAATTTACATTCTTTTAATATTATTGAAAATACATATTGTTATAAATCATAAAATTTTAATAGATATAAATTTAATTAAAATCTAGTTCCTTATTTCTTTTCATACTTATCACTTGTTCTTATACATATTTACTATATAAATCAACATTTGTTTCACACATTTTCTTTATCTCTTCTCACATTTGTTTCACACATTTGATACTAGCATTTGTATCTTATAATAAGATTAATTCAACTTGACCTGAGGTTCTAAAGGGACTTTAGATTTCTGGGGTTTTATCCATTCAAAGAGAGTAGTTGTCCAAGTCAAATTAACATAAATTAGTAATTTTGAATGTTAGGAAAATGTTTCATTATATGGTTTATTTTTCAAAAGACAATAAATGTTTCTCATGTAGTGATGTAGATTCCACAACTACTTTGTGGAATTTGCTTGGGTTACAATAAATTATATATTGTGCATAGTAAATGAATTTAATAAAACAGAGGGAGTATTTGTTTAATTGAAGTTTTTGTTCTAATAGCGTTTGTTTTGAGGTACTGAGATAGAGACTGAAAGACTGAGACTCGGTATCGTATTTGTTAGTTCAGAGACTGTACTAAAATTTTTGTCTTTGTCTCTAAAATTTCAGTATTTTAGTACCTCTAAAAAGTAAGGACACAGAGAACCGAAATTTTTAGAGATGGAGACTAAAACTTTAATAACATTTTATACCTAAAATACTTTCATTTCAATTAATTAATTCCAATTTTATCCTTTGTGCAAATTAAATTAGAATTTCATTCTTGTTTCAATTCCTGTCTCCCATTTTGCACCAAACAGAATACTGAGATTTATTTCAATTCCTGTCTCTTAGTCTTTGTCTCTCAGTCTCAGTATTTCCGTCTCTGTCTCTCCACCAAACGCTAGTGTTCTAGAGCCAAATATGAATGTTAATCAGAACAAGATGAACACAAGAGGTGGGCAATTACAAATTAATTAAGGGGGAACTTCTGTGTTTTCTGTGTTAATTTTGTGTGTTTGATAGTTGCATATGAAAGCATTGATAAGATAAGATGATAGATTGATAGTACACACTTTTTGCTTCACGATTGAACCGATCCAAAAAGGGTCTCAAGTGTACGAAAAAATTAAGCAATTATTGTTGCTTGCATGAAGCAGATTTTTTGCCCCACTTAGATTCCTTTGCAATGTAAAATTACTTCACATGAAATTATCACCATAGTATACAAGTGAAAGTCCATGACATTTTCAGGAGAAATGACTGACACAAAATTAAAATTTCCAAAGATTTTATTTGTTTTTAACCTTTCTAATTTTATTACATTTTTTTTTAATATGCAAGATCTAACCTGAAGATTCTAGATATAGAAATACCTATTGAATCGGCTGAACTAAAGGATTTTTTATTTAAATAAATAAAATAAATCTAATAATTACCAAAATAAATAATTTAAAAAATATTTACCAATTTAAATTCCTTAGTCTTATCTCGTTCACACTGTAAACGAGATAAGGCCATACCGTGCTTATAAGTATAAGTCGTTTACAGCGTGTCTCTGGCCCTATTTTGACTTAGTCAACCTCTTTCTCCCTTTTTTTATCCTTTACTACCATATTTGAGACTGATACGGTGATGGCACGGCAGGTGGAGAACGACAGGGACATCAACAGACTGAACGAGACATCGCATTACTCCGGGGCGGCTGACTTCGAAGTTAGTTGCGTTCTGTTCGGTTAATCTAAGTATGTGGATATTGTTAGGGTAGTCTCGTAGTGACAAACACTGAGTAAAATGCTTTAGGGATTGTACTGTATGATGAATTTAGATTTGTATTTATTTGTGTAAGATTGGTATGACTTAATTAGGATTTGTTTACCGACATATGTAATTTAGAGACATCTGTAGACTAGAGACATGGAAGTATGTTCTTAAGTAGAGTAGAAAAATTTATGATTATCTCTTTGTAAGTTAAAATTTTATTTTTTTTCCACAGAGGCATCGCCTTCTACTGCCCCGGCGAGTCAGCCATACTCTTCCTCCACTGGACGCCATCGTCCCGTATCTAGCTGAGGCCGGATTCGGCGACACGGTCCCCCTCAGGGACTTCACAATTTCCTGATTTCGGCACTCGTAGAGCGATGGCGTCCGGAGACGCACACGTTTCATCTCCCGTGGGGTGAGGTCACTATCACCCTGCAGGATGTGGCATACCACCTAGGCCTACGCGCACATGGGAGCCCCGTTGGGGATGCCTTCGTGACTTTGGTAGGTGGTACGACACGGAGACGTGGGCCATGGTGGAGCAGTTGCTCGGTGTCAGGCCTCCGATGGCGGCACAGCAGGCTGCGCAGAGGAAGGAGTCATTCACGCTGAAGCTGGTGTGGTTGCGTGATCATGTCTGCCAGATGCCCCCGACTGATGACCCTGAGACCCTCCGACAGTATGTCTGGTGCTATATTATGTTACTGATCGGAGGGTATCTGTTGACAGACAAGTCCAACAACCAAGTGCACGTACGTTGGCTACCACTTCTCTGGGACTTCGCGGAGTGTAGGGCGTTATCTTGTGGCTCTGTTATGCTGGCCTGGACTTACCAGTCACTCTATTTGGCGGCACAGCGGAGCGTCACGGACATCGTCGGTTGCACTCCGCTTTTGATGAGCTGGATTTATCAGAGATTTTCTCAGTGGTGTCCACCAGATAGAGGAATCTACCAGTATCCACTAGCTGCAAGGTAACCAAATATTATTTTTTCATTTCGCGTTAAATATTGTTGTTAATTCGTATGGTTTGTTACTTAATGAATTATGTATATCTCTGTTACTGTCAGGTTGGTTGGATCGCAGCAGTAGAGTAGGGATCAGCATCAGGCCAAGATCCTGTACTGGAGGATATCGATCGACCGGTTACAGTTCGATGAGGTTAGTCATGAAATTAAATATATTGTAATTTTAAATACTTGTTGTGTTGTAATACGGTATTTCTTCGATGGTTAGTTATGTAGCGTATGGTTACTAATGTTGGACATATTTTTTTATTCAGTTTGCATGGAGAGTATTCGATGACCTTGCGATGCAGGCCCTGTGCCCGCACTAGTTTCGTGAGGAGGAGGAGTGGGGTACCTGGTTGTCGGCCATCCCGCTGGTCTGTTTTATCATTATCTGATTTCACCACGTTGATCGGGTGAAACGACAGTTCAACAAGGAGCAATCGGTGCTAGGCATTCCAGTGAATCTTGACAAGTATAAATAGTGGTTAAGTTGTTCAAAATTATACGTTGGTAGTTATTTGTTATTCTGATAGTAATACTAGTTTATTTATTTACTGTGTTTAACAATAGGTAACTGACCATTATTAGTCGTAGTGAGAATGTCTGATAGCCAGAACGACTCTAACAATGGTACGATGGTTGGAGATAGAGGTTCGATCTCAGTTGCAGAATTACCGTGCACCATACTTGACACTAGACCTATCGATGAGTACTTGGTGAAGAATTCTGGCAAATTTATGACTGACTGGTCATGTGTGTAACACGTGCCAGTCCCCAGTATGCCTATCCTTTCCATATGATTCCTCTTTCATTAGACTTTACCATGTCCATGTGACATTAAATGTGCCATCAATGTATTTATTTTCATTTGGCAGTTCCCACCCACTTGTCACACCTCTTATGTGTAGTCTCCCCTTCTCAATTAATGCACCAATTAAAGGAGAAACTTACAAACTACTACCAACTTTACTGTTGAAATAATAATGTTTAGACTTTAGATAGATTGACTCAAAAAGTTATTTATTTATCGAAAATATTTGATAATAACAAAAAATTAGTAAAAAATAGTCATAACTTGTCCTATTTAATATTTATTAATTGTTACGACCTAGTATTACCATTTATTTATTTTGTTATAAATAAATTAAGAAAAACATGTTTTTGACGTGTTCCAAGTGTAAGCAGTAAATTTAGATTAAATAAAGTATATATTTTAACAATTAATGAACCCAACGCCTTAAGACTCATTTTTTTGTTATGGAAACTTTGTTTGTGTTGTGCATGGTTATGGGTTTTTGGGGTGTTATACTAATGTGTGAAACAACTTTTGTTCAGTTTCAGTGTGAAGAACTCGGACCATGCGAGTTTTTTGTACAGAAAAAGTGATGATCAAATCGGAGGGTCTGATTTGTATTTATAATTTTTTTTTATTTTTGAAAATAAAAATCGGAGGATCCGATTTTAACATTAAATTTTTTTTATTTTTTAAACCACAAATCGGACCGTCCGATTTGTGATCGTTTATTTAAAAAAAAAAAACAATACAAAAAAATCGGATGCACCGATTTGTGTAACCCATAACAACGTAAAACATTTCTTTTCTCACACCATCCTGTGATACACACGTCTCTCTCTCACACGAAAAAGAATAAGCGACGCCTTAAAGGGCACGGTGTAAAATTAATTCTATTATTTCTTATTTAATAAGATAATTTGAATTCTTTCAAAAACGAGTGCTAAGAGACCAATAAATTTTGTGATTGTAGTTATTAATTAGTCATCATTAGTGCTTTTAATGGTGTGAGGTTACATCTAATAGTGTAAAATTATTCACTTTTTCTTTATTGGTTAACTGCTGACCAAATTTTAATAAAAACTAGAATGTGACCCACGCGATGCGCGGGACGATAAATTAATAATAATATATAATAAATACTAAAAATTATTATGTTGTGTAGAATTAAATGAAATATGTATAAACTAAAAATAAATTTAAATGGTATTTTATTTAAAAGAAATGGTAGTACAAAGTATTTGGATGTTGGAATTGATATTTGTATTTGGTTTAATTGATGGAATTGGTTTTCTTATGTGGCACTCGTCCTCCTTTTTTTATTGGTTGTTGTTAGAGTTGTTGTTTTCTTTTTTCTGTCGTAGGTTGTTATGAAGGCATGTTCCTTATGAATTGGTGAGTTGTGTGCACTTTCTTTTGTGTTGTTTGCTCCCTCTTTGCATGTATGGTCTTCTTCCGAAAACGTGTCTTGAATTTGTATCGTTTTTTTTTTCTCCTCAACCTCTTGATAGGTATGTGATCTTCGTCTGATGATATTGGTGTTGGCGAAGTTGGTTCCTATAATCAATAAATAATATAAATTAGAAATAAATGAATTAATTTTTGAGAGATTTATTAGTTATGAAATATCCATAAGTCAGCTGTGTGAATTCTTCAATTTCTGGATTGATATAGATTTTTGTACTTGAAGTTGTACTAACCTAATAATCACCTAATATTATAATATAATAGGTTATATAAAATAAGATCGTATTGTATTGTGTCAATTAATGTATTATATAAAATATAATTCTTTGAACTAAAAAAAACAATAAATTAAAATTTTTTTTAAAAAATCATACCTTTATATTCACTAACCAATGTTGATGTGAGTGCAACAATTTTTTGGCCCTTGATTTGTGTTGTAATTTCTTTATTTATCTGATTTGAGAGATTTCTCCACAATGCGATGTTCCTAAAATTAATAGTATTTTGTTAACAACTATATATCTAAATGAAAAATGAATTGGTTGTATATTTTTTACACTTTGAGTATTAATTCCATTCTTCGTATTTTTGTGGGTTTTCTTTTAACATCTACTTGTTCTTCTTCTTCTATTGCATGCAGTTTTTCAATGACATCTACAATAAAAAGAACAAAAATGTGTTGATTTTTTTTAATAAATTATTTTTAATAAGAATAATTGAAATAATATAAAATAAAATTACCTGTTAAAATTTGTCTTTGACCCACTCTGTCAGATAATGTCTCAAGTGATGCAAATTCAAAATAGTGTTGGAGAATATTCAAAACTGGATCTTTGATTTCTTTCACAATAGTTGTTATTAAAAAATTTGATTTCATAGTACCTTTAATTGCTCTATACAAATCATTTGCATCTTCTATTTTCAAATTTTTGATAGTATAGACTTTTTCTTTTTCTAACAAATGTTTGAATTTATTTATCATATTTTTCTTTATCATATTTTTCTTCACAATTACATGAAGAGGTGTTCTCTCCAGTGTTAGTAAATCATTGTTAACAATTAGTTAAAAACATGATTGCGTTTATTTTTTTAAATTATTAGAAAAGGAACAATGATTATCAAATTGAGAGAAGTTTAACTTTAACGATATTAAAATACAATTATATATAAAGTATTATAAAATAATATTAAAAGTATAAAAAACAAAAATAATTAAAGCTTTTTTTTAAATTCAATTTAAAAACAGAATAAATTTGTTTATTTTGTACCTTTTCATCTAATATAATAATTTCTAAGAAAAGAGGCTCCTCTTTATTTTTGGGTGTTAATGTTTTTCATAGACGAACCACGCGAACTTTGATAAACCAATTGTCCGTATGTTTGGTTATATTGTCCAATGAATGATGCTCCATTGAGTAAGTTTGAGATGTTGTATAGTTTGAAAAGAAATTTCTTATGGTAAATTTGATGTTATTTTAAAGAATCGTGATTAGAGACTTATATAAGTAGTTCAAATAGTGTATAATTTAAATATTTGTAACGTAAAATTTATTATGATTAAATAATATTATTATGACATTTATTATATGGATATTTATTACATTTAATGATTGAGTTTATAGAAATTAATAAATTAATTATTGGTATTATAAAGTTATTATATTGTTTATAACGGTAAAATATAATAAATATAAGAATATAGATTTAATATCTTTATAGGTTACAAACTTAATTTCAAAATTTATAATTTAAAAAGACTTGGTTGAAGAATATTTGTATATTATATGAATTTAATAAAAAACTTCTAGATTTATATGGACTTAATAAAAAATTTTTAGGCTATTTGCAAATGTTTAAGTTTTAGGAAGTTTTAGAATACTTCACCTACATGAATAAAATACACCCGATGTTTGGTGTGACTATATGATACTCTTTTTGTATTGTAGAGATCCAAAGTTGAGACCTATGTTCGCTGAAATAATGGCAGTAGTAAAGTAATATGCAATAATAATGATATAAATTTTTAATGAGTTAATTTACATAAATTAATAAATTAATTATTAGTATAATAAATTTATTGTATTATTTATAACGGTAAGATATAATAAATATAGGAATATGATTTCAATGTCTTTATATGTTACAAATTTAATTTCAAAAATTTTAATTTAAAAAGACTTGATTAAAAAATATTTGTATATTATATGGACTTAATTGAAAATTTTTAGACTAATATTAATAAAAAATATTTGTCCTTAACGTTTCTCTTTGAACAATTAATATATACTAACGTACCGAAAATGGCGAAAAGTTTATTAGCAGTAATTCAAAATTAATATTCTAATTACTTAATTAAATGACTTCATAAAATTGTGCAGGTTTAATATTGGGCCGAAAACAATTTTCTGGTGCAAGCCCAAAATACATTCAGCCTTTGGTTTTGATAATATATGATGAATATAGCTGATTTGATGTTACTTGGGCCCAAACGATTTTGATTGCTCTAAGCCCAAGTGTGTTACATGCTTTCCAATTGCTTTGTGCAAGTTCCAAATTTCATCAGGAAAGCAAATGTTACTATTGGGCCAGAAATTTAAATAATGTCACAAGCCCAATTTGTTTAGCATGCATGGTCCGAAAGAAAAAATGGGATTGGGGCACATTGATGAAAAATCCAACTCTTTGAATTTGGTTGCTTGCCTCCAACAGATTCCATTTCTCACTTTGGATGGAATTCAAATTTAATTTAATGCATTGGAAACATAAGAAAGAGAGAAGAGATTGATTTGATGGCTATTATGATTATGCACGCCACTCTAAGGGAAGTAAAAGCAAGCTACTTTCAATTAATGTGTTTAACCACTCTACATTGCTTTTCTTCAGATTCTTTAATTCTCTCTCATCTCTTTCCTCTTCTTTCTTCGGTCCTTGTCCAGGAAACAATGGAAGAAATGTTCTTCAACCAAGAAAAGGAAGAGGTTGCATGCATCAAGACCATCAAGCTAATGATGGCAAGAAAACATACTAAAATAAAAATGAGTTGTGGCTGAGATTTTCATCAAATGTTGTTAGATTTGGTGAGGTAATCTTGAGCTCTTCATGCTCAGAAAAGGAAGTTGAAGATTCGGCCAAGAGAAGAGATTCTTGAAGCATGTCTTGTCTTTGATTCTGCTCAACCACCACAGGGAGTAGCTAGAGTGGCGAAGTGATGGTTGAAGGCAGAGATTGAAGCAGATGAAGTCATTATCATCATGAGGCATCAAGGGCCAGAAATCCATCTTAGAGAGCAAGCCAAGGATGGAGAGCCCGGATTGATGAAGGGTGATGATCAAGAAAGGACTAGAGGTAATTGCATGTTGGTTAATGCATGGTTATCTCTTCTCTCTCTGTGTGGCCGAACCGGTTCTGTGTTTGTTGAAGGAGGAAGAAGTTGGTTCGGTTTTGGCTTCAAGTGTGGAGGTTTTCCTCTTCTTTAAAAAGGGGAAACAACCACTGTTTGAAGTAAGGAGAAAATTTGAGAGTGCAAGGCACAGAGTTCTCAGAGCTACCTGAGCTAACAGATTTCTCTTCTCCTTCAATGTATTCTGTTTTGTAATTTTTTTTGTTTAATTTTGTCATGTCTTGAGTCTCATGGAAAAAGGCAAACAAGTGAGGTTTGTATGAAAAAGCCATAGAGCGGAAAAAGGCAGAGAGTGCAAAATTAAAAGAAAAAGCCATAGATGTCTTAGAGGTCCTTTGTTCATCTATGTTGTGTATCATGATTCTGTGGGAATCCCCTTGTAAGTTGGGTTAGCACTTTGCAAGTTGTAATCAGATTGATTATAGTGAAATTCCATCATGTTTGTGATGGAGACTGGATGTAGGTTGCACTGCACTTAGCAGCCGAACCAGGATATATCTGGGTGCAATCTTCTTCTCCTTTCTACTCCATTTTTATTTTCAAATACACAGGAGCAAAAACCAGAGTTATCTCATGCCAAGTGACGAGACAAAAAGAAAAGTCTCGTGGCAAGGGACGAGACAAAACAAAGTTGCTCGTGTCCAGTGACGAGCAAAAACAGAAAAGTCCTCTCTGAAGGTCAGCAAGTGTTTCAAGCAAAAAGGGGGCTAAGATTCAACCCCCCTTCTCTTAGCCACTGAAACCATCAATTGGTATCAGAGCTTGGTCTCAAAGAGATCAAGCTTTGCAGCTTGGAGTAAAGATCCTCATGGCAGAAAACAGTGGCGCAAGTGTGTTGTCATACAATCTGGCTGAAGGTCAATCAAGCAACAGACCTCCCCTCTTCAATGGAAAAAATTACACCTATTTGAAGGAGAGGATGAAGATATTTGTACAAGCCGTGGATTACAGACTTTGGAAGATCATCTTGGAAGGTCCTAAATTTCCAACTACCACAAATGCTCAAGGAGTAATCTCTCTTAAACCAGAAGCAAGCTGGACCGAGGAAGATAGGAAGAAGGTGGAGTTAAATGCCAAGGCAACCAATCTGCTCAACTGTGCTATCAGCTTTGAGGAGTACCGACGAGTATCACGATGCACAACGGCAAAGGAAATCTGGGACAAGTTGCAAATCACTCATGAAGGAACTACCATTGTAAAGAAAACTCAGACAGACATGTTAAACAGGGAATATGAAATGTTTGCAATGAAGGAAGGAGAGTCCATTGATGAACTGTTCGAACGGTTCAATACCATCACTGTTGGCTTAGATGCTCTTGGAATCACACATTCAGAATCTGTGCTAGTGAGAAGAGTGTTGAGATGTCTCACAAAAGAGTGGGAAACAAAAGCTTTAATTATTTCTGAGAGTAGTAACTTAGATTCCATGACACTTGATGATTTGAGAGGAAATCTTCTTGCTTTTGAAAACTCCTATTTAAAAAAAGATTCAAAAAAGAAAGGAATTGCTTTTTCTTCTGTGACTAACCCTCTGAATGATGAATCCAGTGATAACTCTTCTGAAAATGAGTTTGTGTTGTTGTTTGCAAAAAAATTCAGGAAAATGGCAAAGCTCAAAGGCAAAGGCAGTAGCTCAAAGAGGATGAAGAAAGACCTTAGCAAAGTAATCTGTTACAATTGCAAGGAAATGGAGCATTTCAAATCTGATTGTCCCAAGTTGAAGAAGGAAGAAAAGCCGAGAAAAGGAAAGAAGAAAGGACTAATGGCTTCATGGGAAGAGTTGGAAAATGACTCAGATGATGATGATGAAGAATCAGAGACCAAGTCTCAACAGTGCCTTATGGCAGATCATGTAAATCAGGTAGTCTTTCATAACCCCGACACTGAAGATCTTCATCTTATGAATTATGATAGACCACCTTTCTGAAAAAATAAGATGCTTTCTGCTAGAAAATCAAGAACTTGAACAACAAATTACCATTCTTCAAGCTGAAAACAGTTTTCTAAAAGAAAAAGTGAGAGAGGCCGAAACTGCTTGTAATCTTGTTGAAGAGAACAAGCAGTTAAGAGCCCAAGTTAGAAGTTGTGAAAGTGACCATTCTGTCCTTGCATATGTGGATTGTTTTAAGCAAAATGAAGAGTTGCTTAAAGAGGTTAAAAGACTTAAAGAAGACTTAGCCAAGTTCACCCAAAGTTCTGAAAATTTGAATCAAATCTTGGCTAGTCAAAAACCTCTTTATGATAAAGCTGGGTTGGGGTTTTATAAATCTGAAAAATCACATTTTGAAAACATTGCTTCATCTTCAAATGATACAAAGTATCAAGACCCAACTCACTTTAACAAAACAGCAACTCCAAGATTTTGTAGGCTATGCAATCGAAATGGACACTTTCCTATTCAATGTTTCTTTGGTGAAAGAATGATTGGTGATAAAGTTTGTAAAGTTGTTTTTGATTACATGGCTTAGGACATAGAAGATGGTTTAACGTAAAAGGATCCAAAAAGATTTGGATACCTAAGGTCTCTTAAGCATTGTTTTGTAGGTGTGCCTAGCATCCAAAAGAAAGGAGAACATGTGGTATATGGACAGCGGATGTTCTAGGCATATGACCGGAAAGACAACATTCTTCATAAAGCTAGATGAGTATGATGGAGGACTTGTCACTTTTGGTGATGATGCAAAAGGAAAAATAGTGGCTGTTGGAAAAGTTGGTAAAAACTTTTCTTCTTGTATAAATGATGTGCTTCTTGTAAATGGTTTGAAACATAACTTACTTAGTGTTAGTCAATTGTGTGATTTAGGTTTTGATGTTATCTTTAAAAAGTTTGTTTGTTTGGTTGTTTGTGAGAAAACTGGGGATATTTTATTTGAAGCCAAGAGATGCAACAATGTGTATGGATTAACTCTTGAGGATTTAAAGGAACAAAATGTAACATGTTTTACATCCATTGAATCTGAAAAATGGCTTTGGCATAGAAAGTTGGGACATGCTAGCATGTACCAAATTTCTAAGCTAATTAAAAAGAATTTGGTTAGAGGAATTCCAAACATCAAGTTTGATAAGGATCTTACTTGTGATGCTTGCCAATTGGGTAAACAAGTAAAATCTTCCTTTAAATCAAAAGATGGAATCTCAACCAAAAGGCCATTGGAGATGTTACATATTGATCTTTTTGGTCCTACTAGAACTCAAAGTTTAGGAGGAAAACACTATGGTCTTGTAGTGGTAGATGATTACTCTAGATTTGGTTGGGTACTTTTCCTTGCTCATAAGAATGATGCCTTTCATACCTTCTCCACTCTTTGCAAAAAAATTCAAAATGAAAAAGATTTAAAAATTGCTCATTTGAGAAGTGATCATGGAAGGGAATTTGAAAATCAAGATTTTGAAAAATTTTGTGATGATTTAGGAATTTCTCATAACTTTTCATGTCCTAGAACTCCCCAACAAAATGGGGTGGTTGAGAGAAGGAATAGAAGCCTTCAAGAGATGACTAGGGCTATGCTATGTGAGAATGAGATTCCTAAATTTTTGTGGGCTGAAGCTGTGAACACAGCATGTTATATTTTGAATAGAACAATCATTAGAAAAGGGTTAAAGAAAACCCCTTATGAGCTATGGAAAGGAACCCCTCCAAATCTTAAGTACTTTCATGTTTTTGGATGCAAATGCTTTGTGCTTAATAATAAAGAAAATCTTGGAAAATTTGATCCAAAATCCTATGAAGGAATGTTTGTTGGATATTCCACCACAAGCAAGGCCTATAGAGTTTATCTCAAGGAGCATAGGACAATAGAAGAATCCATACATGTTGCCTTTTGTGATTCTAAATTCCCAGTACTGTGATAGACAATGATTCAGATGGAGAAGGAGCTGGAACAAGCAAAGAAAATCCCAAATCTGTCCAAAATGAAGAATCTGCCAGTCCAGTTTTGTCTCGTCAGATTGAAGGAGATTTTTCCAATTTGTCTCCTGAGCAGGGACGAGAAACTGAAATAGTGAGTCCACCAGAAGTTCATCAAAGCTCAACACCTGTCCGAAAGCCTAGAGAATGGAAGTCCATAAGGGGCTATCCTCATGACTTTATCATTGGTGATCCCTCTCAAGGTATAACCACAAGATCCTCCACCAAAAGGCAAACCGAACCTAGCAACCTTGCTCTCTTGTCACAAATGGAGCCCAACAATATCAAACAAGCTCTTGAAGATCCATCATGGGTCAAGGCCATGCAAGAGGAGCTTGCTCAATTTGACAAGAATAAGGTTTGGACACTAGTACCTCATCCGGATCGTAAGAAGGTAACGGGTACTAAGTGGGTATTTAAAAATAAACTTGGTGAGGATGGACAAGTTGTTCGTAACAAGGCTAGATTAGTGGCCCAAGGTTACGATCAAGAAGAGGGTATTGATTTTGATGAGTCTTTTGCTCCGGTAGCTAGAATGGAAGCAATTAGGTTGCTTCTTGCCTATGCTGCCCATAAGGGTTTCAAAATGTTTCAAATGGATGTTAAGTGCGCTTTCCTTAATGGCTTTATTGATAGGGAAGTGTATGTGGCTCAACCCCCCGGTTTTGAACATAAAGAGTTTCCAAATTATGTTTTTAAACTAACTAAGGCTCTTTATGGCCTTAGACAAGCTCCAAGAGCTTGGTATGAAAGGCTTAGTGCCTTCTTGTTGGAAAATCATTTTCAAATGGGAACCATCGACACTACTCTATTCATTAAAGCATCTAATGATGATATCCTTCTTGTTCAAGTTTATGTTGATGACATTGTATTTGGATCGGCCAATGTTTCCTTGTGTGAAGAGTTTGGAAAACTCATGACTAGTGAGTTTGAGATGAGTTTAATGGGAGAGCTAACTTTCTTTCTTGGCCTCCAAATTAAGCAAACTCCTAGTGGTACTTTTATTCATCAAGGAAAGTATGCAAAAGAACTTATCAAAATGTTTGGCCTAGAAAACTCCAAATCAATGGGCACCCCTATGCATCCCAATACTAAACTTGAAAAGGATGATGATGGCCAAGATGTGGATGAAACAAGGTATAGAGGAATGATAGGTTCACTTATGTACCTTACCTCCTCTAGACCTGATATAGTCCAAAGTGTGGGTGTATGTTCAAGGTTTCAATCTCATCCAAAAGAATCCCACCTTACGGCTGTTAAGCGCATCATTAGATACATTAAGGAAACTTGTAATTATAGATTATGGTATCCTAAATCTGATGACTTTTGTGCAGTAGGGTTTTGTGATGCAGATTATGCGGGAGATCGAGTGGATAGGAGGAGCACTTCCGGCATGTGTTGCTTCCTTGAAAGCTCACTCAACATGTGGTCAAGCAAGAAACAAGCCACAGTGGCTCTATCCACTGCTGAAGCCGAATATGTTTCCGCATCTGCTTGTTGCTCACAATTAATTTGGTTAAAAACACAATTGGAAGATTACAAATTAAAAATCAATAGTATACCCTTATTTTGTGATAATATAAGTGCTATAAACATTTCAAAAAATCCTGTTCTGCACTCAAGAACTAAGCATATTGAGATAAAATATCATTTCATTAGGGAACATGTGCAAAAGGGTACTATTGATATTCAATTTGTAAAATCTGAAGACCAAATTGCTGATATTTTTACAAAACCTCTCTGTGAAGACAGATTATGTACATTAAGAAAAAGTTTGGGAATGTTTGATTTAAGTTTCATTGAAAATCTGTAAATATGTGACTCTGCTCTGTTTTGCTCGTAGGTTTGGACGAGATGAAAATAATGGCATAATGGAAGAGCTGTGGTCAAGGGGGAGGCAACGCAGAATTCAAATTTTATGGGCCCCACCAAAATTTCATGACCCCACCATAACAGTTTTGTTAGTTATCTCTCCATACAAATAAGAATCTTCTTCCTTGTGTCATCATATCTTCTTGGAAGTGGTTATTGTCAAATCAAATCCCTCTCTCCATCTAATCCCTTGATTTAAGGCAACAACTTTTCAGTTTTAGATTTCAAAAGTTAAAAGGGAAATCATCCTTTTGGGTAATAACCACCACATAATGGTCATTAACCACCCACTAATGATCATTATTTCCATCATATTCTCTCTCCAAGCCTCATTTAATGCGTCACCCACCTTGCTTCTCTCCCACTCAACTCGGTTATCAACCTCACCCTTTCATATTTCATTCCTCCATTACCATGAAAAAGAAAACCACGCCAAGAAAGAGTGAAAGAATTCTTCTTTCTCGAAAACCATCAACGCCTCAAACCCACACTCATATCCACATTCATTCAACATCATCATCTTCTCTTTCACCACCGTCCAAACAAACAACCACCATGAGAAAGAAGGTGATTGCCCACAAAAGTTCAGGCCGAGGCAAGAACAAGAAACCTGTAGTTGAAGAAGAAGAGCAAGAATCTCATACTTCCACTCCTTCACCTCCACCCTCATCACCGAAGAGAACTACCCCCGGAAAAAGCTCACAGAAAAATCAGGGGTTTGCACTCAATGACACGACTGAACCTCCAAACCTGGAATCCATGGAATTCAGAGACAAGTATGGCAAGACTCACTCTCACTTTGATCCAAGCAGATTTAACTCTTGCACCTCTTTTGAGTTTCACCAAGAGGTTGTGGAGAAGCGCCATTTGTGCACAACCTATCTTGTTAGCCTCGAAAATCTCGACAACAAGGGCATCAACATTTCCTCTCCGTTTGAACTTCTCAACTGGAAGCCTTTGCTCCTTATCAAGAAACCAGTCTACCCTGGTCTTGTTCGAGAGTTTTATGCCAATATGCGGCTCATTGACAGTACCCTACATTCCTATGTCAAAAGGGTTCAAATAGCCCTTGATGCTGAAATAATTGGAGCGGCCCTGGGCTTCAAGGATGAAGGACCACGAGCATATATGGTGGAGAAATGGGACACACAAGTTGGCGTTTCACACAAAACTGTTCTCCAGCACATTTGTGAGAATCTCTCTGGATTGCATGGCACTATCCCAACCCACAAAGCTCTTGGACCAGTCAATTCCCTGCTTCACCGAATCATCACTCATATTCTGACTCCCCAAAGTGGCTCACACAACCGAGTAACATTTTCTGACTGTCTCATATTGTTTGCTTTGGTTACCTCTACCCCTATCTCCTTTGGTTATATTATGATTAGGCACATGTGGGATTCTGTTAGAAGCACCAGAAAGGCCAACCTGCCTTATGGTATGTTTCTAACTAGAATTTTTGAGTACTTTAAAGTTGATTTGTTGAATGAGACTGTAGAAAACAAGGTGTCTTTAATCCGAGGAGGAGGAGCGACTAAGGAAACCAAAGGGCAAAAATCTGCTGCATCGGATAGTGACTATGAAGGCAGGCCAGAATCTTCCAAAACCATCAAATCCATCCAACAGATTTTGGGAGAATTTTCAAACATGGCGGACATGATGTTTCGATCTCACAAAGAGGCCCGCAAGCAAGCTTATGAAAGTGAGAAAGCTTGGAAAAATTGCAAAGAAAGGGTCAACTGATGCTGGAACATCTTAAAAAGGATTTGGGAGATGATAGTAAAGGAGGCGCTGAGGAAGAAGATATTCATTTTTCTGATGATTAGTAACTGTGTTTATTTTGTTTGATATTGGCTCCATTAGGCTCAATCTGTTTTTTTTTTTTTTTTTGTATGAGCATGACTTGATACTCACTGCTCTAGGATAATCTCTAGGATACTGTGATATACTTTTGCTACTTTATCTTGAATATTCTGCTATGATAATCATGTTTTGTGCAGGTGCCCCCGTGATGACAAAAGGGGGAAGAAATTTAGGTTCCAAAATTGAAATTGGAACGAAACAAGGGCTGGAAAACAGGGGAACAGGGGATGAAATTTTCAAATTGAAAATTCATGATCACCCTTGTTCAAAAAATGCATGTTGTTATTGCATTGGTTTTACTATGGTCATTGCTGTTTGAACTGCATTTAGTTTTTGGTTTATCATGATTAGTTTATTTGGCATTTGGTTTATAATGATGTTTGATTTATTTTGATGCCTGGCTATTGATTCATCATTGATAAACTTGTTGGATTGAAAATTTATCTTTGGCAGTTCCTTTAAATTGTGTAAAATATCAAAACTGCCTTGTTTTGTTCTTCAAATATTTTTCATCATGTTGTTTTGCTCTGATATCCTAAACAGGAAAATGCTTGAAAAATATTTGGATACTTTTTGAAGTTTGAGCAGTAAATCAGTTTATGATATCAAATGAGTTTTGATTATCAATTAAAACTGCTCATAAATCAAGCATTTAGCATTATAAAAGATGCTAAATAACATTGTTACCTGAAGTTTGATTTAAATGTTACAAATTAAGTGCTTCCCTAAGTAATATAAGCATACATCTAGGGGGAGCAATGTGACATTTTGAAAGGGGGAGAAATTCAAATATTTAAAGGGAGTACTCTATACTCAATCTCTAAATTTCTTTCCATTTCAATTTTAATAATGTTTGTCATCAAGGGGGAGATTGATGAGTTTGGAAAACTCTAAACTAAATTGATGATGATCAAACATTATTAACAGCAAAGTTATTAAGTTAATCTTGATTAATGTGTTAATTAAAATAATTTTGTTCAGGTTTAATATTGGGCCGAAAACAATTTTCTGGTGCAAGCCCAAAATACATTCAGCCTTTGGTTTTGATAATATATGATGAATATGGCTGATTTGATGTTACTTGGGCCCAAACGATTTTGATTGCTCTAAGCCCAAGTATGTTACATGCTTTCCAATTGCTTTGTGCAAGTTCCAAATTTCATCAGAAAAGCAAATGTTACTATTGGGCCAGAAATTTAAATAATGTCACAAGCCCAATTTGTTTAGCATGCATGGTCCGAAAGAAAAAATGGGATTGAGGCACATTGATGAAAAACCCAACTCTTTGAATTTGGTTGCTTGCCTCCAACGGATTCCATTTCTCACTTTGGATGGAATTCAAATTTAATTTAATGCATTGGAAACATAAGAAAGAGAGAGGAGATTGCTTTGATGGCTATTATGATTATGCACGCCACTCTAAGGGAAGTAAAAGCAAGCTACTTTCAATTAATGTGTTTAACCACTCTACATTGCTTTTCTTCAGATTCTTTAATTCTCTCTCATCTCTTTCCTCTTCTTTCTTCGGTCCTTATCCAGGAAACAATGGAAGAAATGTTCTTCAACCAAGAAAAGGAAGAGGTTGCATGCATCAAGACCATCAAGCTAATGATGGCAAGAAAACATACTAAAATAAAAATGAGATGTGGCTGAGATTTTCACCAAATGTGGTTAGATTTGGTGAGGTAATCTTGAGCTCTTCATGCTCAGAAAAGGAAGTTGAAGATTCGGCCAAGAGAAGAGATTCTTGAAGCATGGCTTGTCTTTGATTCTGCTCAACCACCACAGGGAGTAGCTAGAGTGGCGAAGTGATGGTTGAAGGCAGAGATTGAAGCAGATGAAGTCATTATCATCATGAGGCATCAAGGGCCAGAAATTCATCTTAGAGAGCAAGCCAAGGATGGAGAGCCCGGATTGATGAAGGGTGATGATCAAGAAAGGACTAGAGGTAATTGCATGTTGGTTAATGCATGGTTATCTCTTCTCTCTCTGTGTGGCCGAACCGGTTCTGTGTTTGTTGAAGGAGGAAGAAGTTGGTTCGGTTTTGGCTTCAAGTGTGGAGGTTTTCCTCTTCTTTAAAAAGGGGGAACAACCACTGTTTGAAGCAAGGAGAAAATTTGAGAGTGCAAGACACAGAGTTCTCAGAGCTACCTGAGCTAACAGATTTCTCTTCTCCTTCAATGTATTCTGTTTTGTAATTTTTTGTTTAATTTTGTCATGTCTTGAGTCTCATGAAAAAAGGCAAACAAGTGAGGTTTGTATGAAAAAGCCATAGAGCGGAAAAAGGCAGAGAGTGCAAAATTAAAAGAAAAAGCCATAGATGTCTTAGAGGTCCTTTGTTCATCTATGTTGTATATCATGATTCTGTGGGAATCCCCTTGTAAGTTGGGTTAGCACTTTACAAGTTGTAATTAGATTGATTATAGTGAAATTTCATCATGTTTGTGATGGAGACTGGATGTAGGCTACACTGCACTTAGCAGCCGAACCAAGATATATCTGGGTGCAATCTTCTTCTCCTTTCTACTCCATTTCTGTTTTCAAATACACAAGAGCAAAAACCAGAATTATCTCGTGCCAAGTGACGAGACAAAAAGAAAAGTCTCGTGGCAAGGGACGAGACAAAACAAAGTTGCTCGTGTCCAGTGACGAGCAAAAACAAAAAAGTCCTCTCTGAAGGTCAGCAAGTGTTTCAAGCAAAAAGGGGGCTAAGATTCAACCCCCCTTCTCTTAGCCACTGAAACCATCATAGTTAATAATTGGTTAAAATGGAACAATGAATAGCATATTGAAAGAAGTATAATTTTAACGATATTAAAATACAATTATATATAAAGTATTATAAAATAATATAAAAAGTTTAAAAAGCCAAAATAATTAAAGTTTTTTTTACGTAAATTTAATTTAAAAATATAATAAATATGTTTGTTTTGTACCTTTTCAACTAATATAATCTTTTCTAAGCAAAGTGACTCTTCTTCATTTGAGATGTGTAGTGCGAAAATAAATTTCTTGTGCTAAGTTTGATGTTATTTGAAGAAATGGGTAATGTTAGGGAAACAAAAAATACAGCCAAAACTTGCCTTATTTAGCATTCATTAATTGTCGCAACAATTAATAAATGCTAAATAAGGCAAGTTATGGCTGTTTTTGGCTAATTTTCTTTGGTTACCAAACATGTTCGTTATGATTAATAGATTATTATGACATTTGTAATATGGATGTTTATTAAGAATAGATTGTTTATAATTATAACGGTAAGATATAATAAATATAGGGATATCAATTCTTGTAGGTTACAAATTTGGTTAGACACTATTAATTTCTAATTATTGTCATTTGTAATTTTGCAGCCTAATTTGCATAGATTCTAAAGTTTTGCCAAGTAAGCGATTTTGCTGACATGAAATTAGTAGGAAGAGAAAAATCTTCTAAAAATAACGTGGATAAATTTATCCATCTACTTTTATATATTAAGAATAGATTGTGCTTTTCACTTGAAAAGAGGAAGCTATATAACCTTTTATTTAGTTTCTGGAACCTTTTTTCTGTCAAGTTCTTTAAGATATTAAAACACAATACTTGGGATGAGAAATTTTTAGCTGTAAAACAAAACTTCATACTTGTAAATAATAAGGCACACCACAATAAAGAGAAAATATTATCTAGAAAAAAAAAACATGAATCAAAACTATGATTGACTTTGAATTCATGGATGGTTCATTTGCTGTTTAAATTAGCTTCAATTATATTTTCTGTTTTCCACCCCATCTAAAGAAGGACATGCAAGAAATATGCAAATTGCTAAGTCCAATATTTATGTTGATATATTCTCTTTTTATGTACTGCAGAAAAAGGACAAGGAAGGAGAAGCCATTTATAAAAGTTTGTGTAATATGGCGGATAGCACAAGATTTTTGAGAAAGGAGTATCACTATTCCTATGTGCTTTTCAGTTTAACAAAGTGATATATAAAATCTGATCTCATGCGAATCTAGCTAGAACTTGCACTGATGTTGAAAAATTTACAAAATGATTGTTTTGAAGTTACAAATAGTATGGAATAAAATATGAAAGGGTATTATTGAAAATGCCAGAGTTAAAAAATTCCAGTAATCATTTATGTTGGAGCATTATGGAAAAGATGCATCAAACAAATACTACATGACATTGAAGAAATTTCTTCAGATTGGTGCAGAACAAATTATAACGAAAGTATTTTAAAACAAGTCATGTGAAATTGTCTAATGAACTTCTGAAGTCAATTTTTGTTTAGCTAGAAAATTCTTAGCTGTGCTAGATGATTCTGGAATAAAAATCCAGATAATTGGTGTGTTAAAAGAAGAAAGGAATGAGTGAGACTGTTGTGTTGGTAAAGAAAAGAAAAGAGAAGTGTGTTTAAAAAAATGTGAGCAAAAAATGTTTTTTTTTTTTTTTTTGGTTTCCACGGTATCCCTCACCCCGACCAGCCAAGGACTAATCCGTCACGGTACTGAGCTCCATTTAAGGGTTTACCGCTGGCCAATGGGTTGCTGCATGCATAAGGCGGGATTCGAACCCCCGACACTTGCTTAAGCGGACTAGTGAAGTCAATTTCTGTATTACTTGTGTTAATGTTATTTACAAGTCTCAATTATGTTTCGTATTTTTGGTCCAACAATTACAAATCATTATTATCTTATAACTAATTTTTTGTCTTGTATTCAAGCACGACTTCACCAAGTCAAGGACCATGGCCACCAGGCCCACCACAAAAGCTGTCACTGATTGATTGCAGTATGCATCAAAAGGTGGCATGTCAGGTTTACATAAATAAGCCATGTGAATTGGTCTCCAAGACCATAAACTCATCAAGTCAATTTCTCTATTATTTGAGGGTGGATGCTACGCCAAGGAAGATAAATTTTTTCTACATGTGAGGAATTTATGTGGAGACATAACATTTATTTAAGTGTCTTCCTGTAAATTGCAGTTTTATCATTAAGCAAATCAGTACAAAATAAAAAGAGTTTTATTCTTTGTTTAACTTAATAAAATGCTAACGACCAATTCTTCAATGTATATATTCTTACAAAATAATTAAGGCCACAAAGACCAAATAATAAATCATTTTAAAAAAGAAAAAACAAATCTGGGAGACGTCAGTAACATGCTTGAGTTTGTGTATTGAAGATTTCCCTGAATTACATGTTCATTATTCCATTAATCTGAGAGCACATTCTAATCTTAGTTTAGTTTCCCTCCTTCACTGTTAATTCTTAATTTGCAATGATGATAGCCTAAGCAATAGTCAAAAGTTCATAGGATATAGAGAACTTGGGTTATAGCAGGGCTTAGAGTTATATGTTAGTTAGTTTGTTGTTGTTATGATCAAAATAGTAGCAATGACTTCAAATTTGTAATAAGATGATGTTGTTCTTCTTTTGCCTTTTTAAGATGCATTGTTATTTCTTTGAACGAACAGTTTTAATACACCCTTTCTGCTAAGAGGAACATGAATGAGTTCAGCAATCAGATATTTATAGTGGCGTAAGAGATAAGACCATAAATTAGAAGTCTAGAAGCCAATTATTTTATGAACCACGAAGGATGACGAAGCTTTGATATTGTGTTTGAAAATGAGTGATATTTTAAATTGGTCTTTAAATTTGTTTTTGATTTAGAATATTAGACAAATTATTCTTTATTAAAATAAGTAGATAATTTAGTTCCACATATTTAAAATTTTCAAATAATGTATGCCTTAAATGTATTAGTTTGATGTCCAATTTGGGATATATAATGTTCCATTTATTTCAAGAATTATTGTTGTTGTGTTTCATACATTCTTCAAGCTTATGAATATCTATTTAGAAAATCATTATCAGAAATATTACTTTGGTAATGGCCACAAAGCTCTAGAAGAAATATATTCTGCCAGTGCTATGAACAACACCCTTTCTGCTATTTGGTACTAATCAAATGGGTTTTGAGTAGTTAATCCTTGGGAATACTCGCTTCCAATTCTTTCATTGATTTTAAACCAACGTATCTAACTTTTGCAGACATAATTTAGCTTTTTTAGTCTATCTTTCTTCTGTCTATTGTTTAGAATTTCAGTATTTGTATTTGAAAATTTTTATAATTAATATTAAATTCAACATTCTACTACTTTGATTCATTGTCATAAATCAATAACCAAGAAAATCAGTCTGGCTCAAATTTATCAAAAATGAATAGAAACGGAACACAGTCACATGCTTCAGTCATAACTCATAACCAATGTCCAATTGAAATGCACAATTAATCATCCGAGTGGTAATGTTGTTGCTTTCATTCTCAAATTACTTAACAGGATGTGAGGGATGTGAGCAATGTATGGCCAATCCTCTCAAATGCGTTAAACTCTTCGGTGCTGAGAGTTGAAAAGATCTTGTACGCAATGCATGGAAACGAATTCAGAAGGCATTCTCAAACAAAGATTGATTCATTCTGTGACAAAGTTGAAAACCAAGAATCAGTCAAGTTCAAATTTATATCAAAATGAAGATTTGGTAACAATAATCTGATTTTTTTAAGTTATATAGAAAATTTTCATATACATATATTCTTTATTTGGCATCAAATGTATCAGAAACTCCTCTTTCTCCCTTTCTTCTTTTATCTTAATTTTGTTGTGTAATATTCAGGATAAAGTATTGGCACATAATAATCACAAAGTATTGTCACTTTTCTTGGTCCTTACAAACTAATGTAGAACCACTCATGAATAATTAACAAATAGGTCAACAAATTCAGAATATAAAATTCTAAAATGCAATGTTAAGTCAAAAGGACATTACCAAAAACACAGCATAGCCAAGTTTTGTTGAGGGGGAGAATATGAGTTGGTTGGTGCTTGCGTGCAATTAACAGCAAAAGGTTTCTTCCAATATGTATGCATGCATATACTGCCACCTTATCCTGAACTGAAAAAAGAAGAGAAAAAGCCTCACTGTGGCTGAACAGAAAATATTCATGTTACAGAATGACGCAAAAGTAAGTTTATGCTTACACAAAGACTATGAAGGCATGAGTGTTCCTCCCAAATTAATGAGCTAAACATGTGATATCTGAGAGCTAATCTTGTTTCTGCTCATGGAGATCTTCAACCATTTTGTCAAATATATTAAAATCTGGAAATTCTGATATGTTTGACGTCCTCGTATTCCATTTGAATTTGGCAATTTCTGTCAAGTATTTCAAACATGAGTACAAGAAGGCAGGGTCATGGACAAAAGAAAAGAAAACAAGAGAAGGACTTGAATTTACCCCAACTTGTATGTTTCTGTTGCTGCGTGGGAATCAACTCAACGTGTGGAACGTGAGCAATGTTTGGCCAATCTTCCCCTGTCTCTCTCTGGCATCGCTGCTCCAGCCCATCACATTTCTCAATTGTGAGGGAACGCAAGTTTGTCAGGTTTCGAAAGCTACTTGGAAGTGACTTTATCCTTGGAGAGAGACGAATGACTAAGCGTTCCAGAGAAGTCATATCTCCCAACCACTCTGGCAACGAATCGACTTCATCTAGCATCAGATATTTGAGGGATGGGATACATTGAAGACCTTCTGGTACTCTACCATTGTCTTCCCCGGCGCAGATTACAACATCATGGAGGGCAGTTAGCTTATTCATGTTAGTTGGCAGAGTCGTCAATTCTGGGCAAAACAAGATACGAAGGGACTCGAGACAAGTTAGGTATTCCACAACACTAGACAAGGATTTTAGTCTTGGACAATCGTAAATGTCCAATCTTCGAAGAGAACTCAAGCCTTGAAAAACATTCTCTGCCAAGGACTCAAGCTCATCACAACCAACAATATCGAGTTCCTGGAGTGAGCTGAGGGTGCCCAGTTCTTGAGGTAACACCTTCAGTTTGGGAAAGATACTAATCCTGAGCTGTTTAACATAACGCATACTCAGAAAGATTTCTTCCGGAAAGGAAGCCACGACTTCATTGTCAGATTCCAATCCTTGAATTTGAAGTACCTCCACGGATTGAAGGAGTGGTAACTTCAAATTGGGGCTGCATGAAATGGTTAATTTGGAAACAAGTGGGAGCATCTCTACTCCTTCGTCCCTTATAATCCTCTCTAACTTTGGCAACTCTATCAAAGTTAGCTCCTTTAGGGACTTAAAGGCCACCTTCTCCTCCTCTCCATCATACGAGTCTTCATCAATGTACTTCACATCTTTCATACTATATACATAAAGACTTTCTAAATGTGGTAATTTACCAAGTGGAGGAATCTGCTCGCAGTTGTTGCACTCAAAGAGTATAACATTAACTAAGCTTGAAAAGATGTTAGTATTTCTCACCCAACCAGGGAATTGTGATCCCCTATAACCATTAATCCCTAAATTCTTGAGATTAGGGGGAGGCTCAAGGGCATCAAGTACTCTCTCCGGACTAATGCAATTAGAATCAGAATTCCAAGACAAATATAAATAACTCAGCTCCTTCTTATTCATCAAATTAGCCTCTCTAGCATCATCTTCGCTCTGGACATTCTCGAGACCTTTAATGTGTAGTCTACCACCAAGCTGTAAATCATGTAACTCTGCTAAGCCATGTTTGGCTTTTGAATCCACAATAAAAATATTCAGTGTTTTCAGTTGTTTCAACTCCCCCATTTTTGGAGGCATTTCTACTAATGACCGACATCCTTCAATTAAGAGATGCCTGAGATCCTTCAGCTTCAATATGTGTTTGGACAGACAAGTAAGAAAATAGCATTGTTCTAGCTTTAGAATTTGCAATTTCTGCAGCCTAAAAACACATTTTGGCAACTTTGTAATGTAACTATTGTAAATATTCAAGTACCTCAAATGTGTTAAACTTTTCAGTGCTGAGAGTTCAGAAGATCGTGTACGCAATGCTCGGAGAGAATTACATAACTGCACTTTATGCAAAACCAATACTGGATGTCCGAAGAAGGTATTGCTAATTGCTGGTTCAAGATCAATCAAAGTCCTCAAGGACTCAATATTCTTCAAGGTTTTCTGATTTAACTCGGGCAAGCCAGAGTAACTTACATGGTGGACCCTTCTTGAAAAATTGATCAAGCTTTCAGACTCACCATAAGCTTTATACTCTTCTCCCACTATGGAGCGGGCAAGATCAAGGAATAAGTCATGGATCTTGAAGGTGGTGTTTCCATACTTGTCAATTGATACTTCTTGAAAAAATGCTCTCTGGAGCAGCTCCTCCCATTGCTGGTTACCAACATCTTCAACCTCCAAATTCCCTCTGGATTTAATTAGTCCATTGGCCATCCAAAGATGAATTAGTTGTTCCTTTGAAATTCGAAAATCTTCAGGATAGAGAGCACAAAAACAAAAGCATTGCCGTGATGATGGGTTCAAATGAAAATAACTTAGTCTCAAAGCACCCATGACAGCATCAATGTCCCAAAACTTACTTTCCAACACATTGAGCCATTGTTTTTCCTCTTTTTTATTACGCAAAAGGCTTCCAACAACTTTGGATGCAAGGGGATTACCCGCACATCTTCTGACGATTTCCTTGCCAATCTCCACCAGCTTTGCAGGCTGCTCCTTGTTTGGGCCAAATGCATAATGTGTGAACAATGACCAATTGTCATCCTTAGGTAATGGCTGTAAGTGATGAGATTGAGTAGGGCATGTTTCCATGGCAGATGCAACAGTCTGATCACGTGTTGTGACCAAAATTGAAACACCTTTGGTTTCACTATCTCTAGAATTCAGCACAGACATCAAGTCCTCCCATTTGTCATTCTCCCACACATCATCTAGAACAAGCAAACACCGTTTGTCCAGCAACACTTGTTGAACTTTGTTTTGCATTGCTGCTAAACTGGAGAGGTTTGGGTTCACTCCGGTGGAGGATTCTATAATGGACTGTAGAATTTTCATCATATTGAAGTTTGTAGAAACACAAACCCAAATTCTCAAATCAAAATGTTGTATCACCCTGTCGTCATTGAAGACCCATCGAGCAAGTGTTGTTTTGCCAAGACCTCCCATACCAACAACAGGATACACAGAGAGGCCATGAATGCTACTAGCATGCTCTGTGAGAAAGTCTACAATCTTGTGTTTATCTTGGTCTCTTCCATACATCTGGTGCTCAGTGATGGCAGAAATAGTTAGCCTCAGATCATCATCTTCTTGTTGCCTCTGTCTGACTCCCAAAGGCAGCTGAAACCTTCTCCTATCATCATCAATACGCTGGAACCTCTTGACCATGTCTTCCATCCTCTTGCTGATAGCATGACGAAACAAAATAGTCTTGGGATGGAAGCGGGCTGACCACCCTTCACTTTGAAGACGGTTGGATTCCGTTGAACAATCTTCCAAGATATCTTCCAACACATGCGCAGCATCGGAAAGCTTATTCAGCCAGTCCTTCATGACATGGCTTGTAAATTGCTCCTCTGCAGCATCTTGGAATAACGCACGGATTGCACTGAGATTTTCAGACAGGTGTTGGATCTGCGAGTCAACACCAGAAAGTGCTGCAATCTCATTCTGGACAAAAGTGTACAAGTTTCCAATCAGAATTCCAAGCAAAGCATGAGTTGCCATTTTCAGTGGTAAATGAAGAAAGTAGTTTGTGGTATAATGGTGATTAATAATCTTACTTGCAGGTTGAAGACATTGACGAATCAAACCACTAATAATTTAGTTATTGGATTATTAAATTATTGGTTCAATTCGTGAATCAGAGTGATCCAATTTTATTTAAATAAAAAATAAAAAATAGTAAAAAATTTAACATTAAATTGTTATTCCCTCTTTCTCTAATACACGTACCAGTGCAAACTTTTTTGGGAGGGTTCAATTTTGCAGCATTAGAACCCTCTAAATTGGATGCTATTAGACTTGTGCATTTTAGCCATCAAATGTATCAAGTATTCCTCCTTTTGCTCTAACTAAGTTGTTGAGTAATATCCAAACTAGCTCGGACGAAGAAATGAAAGATTTTTTTTTTTTTTTGTATAATTGTACTTATAAGTTACATAATGTCATTGTCGTTTATATATCACCTCTTTTTCTTTTCAACAATTTACATTCTTTTAATATTATTAAAAATACATATTGTTATAATTCATGAAATTTTAATAGGTATAAATTTAATTAAAAGGGAGCTATTTCGATAAAGACGTCTAAACCATCTTTTTTTAAAGATATTTTTTAATAATTAAAAGTTAACACATATAATCTATTAAATTATATTATTTTTGTTAAAATTAGGCCAGAAAAATTAATTTGACCGAAAAAATGGTGAATCAAATTTTAAACCAGTCTAAATTAATTTTATTTTTTATAAAAAATGACTATAATACCCTTATTATAAAAAATAACTAAAATACTCCTATTATATATATATATATATATATATATATATATATATATAGAATAATACTACACATCCAAATTTTTCTATTAACCAAGTCCAACCAAGTTAGTTTAACATAACAAAAATTAGTTATGGCTAATATTATTCTAAATTTTATTGTTTAGTTTGGTTGGACTTAGTTCATAAAAAGATTTGGATATATAACATTACTTATATATATATATATATATATATATATATATATATATATATATATATTTGAAAATTATAAATTCTAACCCTACGATGGCAGAGAAGTAAAGAGTTAGAATTTTATATTCTCAAAATTAATATATAAAATAAGAGTATTTTAGTCATTTTCTATAATAAGAATATTGTAGTTATTTTTTATAAAAAAATAATATTAATTTAGATCCGTTCAAGATTTGATTTACCATTTTTTCGGTCAAATTAATTTGTCTGGTTTAATTTTAACAAATTCGAACCCCCGATCTTGCTTAAGCGGACTAGTGAGCTAACCACTATACCAACCCAATTTGGTTACATAACTTCATATAACTTCATACCTTTTTCCTTTTTTTTACCTCTTTACTTTTTTGCTTGTGCTAACACAACTAAAATTTGGTTGATGATCATAATTGTCACAGCCCAAAATGAACTATGACCGGTGCTCAGAAAAATAGTCCCTTAGCAAACCTAAACCGATTCAAATATAAGTTGAATAAGAAAGTTATAAATATTTTACAAATTCTAAAATAAATAGTTATATATATTTTTAACAAAAATAAAATAATTACGAATGGTTGAATCCTGCCTGTGACATATGAAGCATATACATCTAGGAACTCGACAAAGAATACGTACTCGCAGATTATTACTCTTGAATAAAAAGTCTCACATAGTCAAGTATTTATTCATGAACAATGTTTTTTAAAAAAAAGGGTTGAGTTTTACAACTCAGTGACTAGACAATACATCTATAATCGACATGAGACCATATAAACATTATTATCAAAGTAACTTTAATTAGAAAATAATAGTTGATAATAATAAGTGAATCAATAAGAAAGTTCTCATACAAAAATCAAATCAAAAGTCCACACATGGGCGGCTCCACCTCTATGGATAGCCTTTTCCTCTCGTGTGTCATAACAAAATAACAGATCTAACGTGTGGCCTACACGTTAGGCTAGCAACACCACTGCTAGCTGGAGTCTGAGTCAGATGCATCTAAGTTAACGTTATAATCACCGTTAACTACAGTTTTCTAATACGAGCCTCCCAAACCAATTCAAAACATATAGTTTCAGATACAATAAATCTTTAATCTCTCAAATATATAAGGTATCGAATCAAATCAATCAGATAATACTTTCTTATCAGAAATATTTTCAAATCATACTTTTTCAATCATAAAAACATATTTCATAATTTTTAAATGAGTGCCAACAAATACTTTAAAAAGTATATATTCGAATAAAATCAATATTCTAAAATAATATAAAGCTTTATCAAACATATATATAGTCTCATGTAAAAATTTTTAATATATGAATTTCATAAGAAGAATTATTCAACTATAATAAATCAATTATTATAATCAAATCAAAGTTTTTCAATAATAGTTTTATAAATATAATTAAAAACTCATAATAGTATAAACCAAAAGCTTAACGGTTATAAATGGAAAGCCTACTCACAACGTGATCCCAAGAGATCGAATGTACCAAATTCAGAATGCCATATTCAAAGTAAGGAGGATTGAAGTGAAATGAAATGAATGAATGCAGAATTTAGACCAAAATAGCGACAAGATGGAGCTAGTGATAGTTCTGAAAATCCAAAACAATGCAAAACTAAAATCGAATTAAAACAAAGCCAAGGCAGATTAAATAGTGATAGAATAGGACATAAAAACTAAAACAGAATCAGAAAAAAGGCTGGACCAGGTCAGTGACAGGAATGGTTCAACTCTAGCGGCACCAATAGCTCCGGCAACAAGGATGGGCTTGGTTCAGGTTCACCCGAACGGCAACAGCAAGCCCCAACCGTGGCGACGACGACGGTAACAGTGATGGCAGCGGACGGTTCCTCCTCCTTCGCGTTTCACTCTCTCTGCGAACTCCTTTTCTCTCTCTTCGAAGACCCTCTGTTTGCGTCACTCTCTCTAAGCTGTCTCGCTTCGAGCCTCCACGCCTGCAGCTGTGGTGGCGGCAACAAGGTCAGACTGGCTCAACGGCGGCAGAAGCGTCCCCTAGCTCCAACCGCGACAACGCCTTTCTCTCTGCTCGCGTTCTCATTTTCCCTCTCCTCAGCAGCAACGACAACGGCAGCAGCCCCTCGCCGGCGTCATCCTCCTCTCTTTCCTTTTCTTCATCCCATCTCTTTATTTCTCCTTTCGATCCTCTTTCTCTCTTCTGTTTTGTCTTCTCCATTCCCTGATCTTTCTGAAGCTGCAATTAATTTAGCATCTTTTGTACTTTCCTTACACCTTTCTGCTTATAAAAGCTTATCAGCTACAAACCCGGGGCTCCCGAAGTCTCCAAGATTTGCAAGACGAACTGGGTTCACGACAACCCCAATGTTGTTGCTCCCCATACTTGCATCTCGAAACAAAGCAGTTGCCCCAGCTTAGTCCAAGAAGAGGGTATAAGAAGGGTGAAACCTTCCTCGGAATCAATGTAAGATGGAGCTTCCTCTTAGTAAAAAATGTTGATAAATGTAGGATGTGGTTGTTGTGAGGTTCATTGTGAAGAATGCAGGTAGCAGAATTGAAAGAGGGGATTGAGAAGAAGGTTCTGGAAGAAGAGTGTTAGTGGGTTTAATTTAGGAAAATAGGGTTAGAGTTTAGTTTGGAAAAAAGAGGAGTAAAGGTATTTGAAGGATTTTATATTAATTAATTTTACTTATTTTTTGTGTAATTATATTTATTAGTTATATAGAGTCTTTATGACCTATATTTCACTTCTTTTTTCTTTCCATAAGATGTCGATTACCTAGTATATGTTTTCTAAAAATCTATATTACGAGAATACTATAAGCTGAAATATTTTATGACTTTTTCTATTATTATCTAAACTTGGTAGTACTGAAAACACGTTATTGTAAGTTGTAACCTCAAATTTGTACTGAGCATTGTAGGAGCACTTGGTGATGAAGAATTCTGGCAAATTTATGACTGAGTTGTCATGTGTGTAACACGTGCCAGTCCACAGTATGCCTGTCCTTTCCATATGATTCCTCTTTCATGAGACTTTACCATGTCCATGTTACATTAAATGTGCCATCATGAAATGATGTAGTAACTTTTTCAGAAACTCAGGCATTTCTCTGTGGGAGGACTTGAAATCTGTGTTGCATTGTAGCGGAACCAAAGGTGTCTCAATTTTGGTCACTACGCGAAATTTCAAAGGAACAACTAATTCATCTTTGGATAGCCAATGGACTAATTAAATCCAAAGGAAATTTGGAGGTTGAAGATGTTGGTAACAAGGTATGAGAGGAACTATTCCAGAGATCATTTTTTCAAGAAGTAAGGTTTGATGCGTATGGAAACATGACCTTCAAGGTCCATGACTTATTCCTTGAACTTGTTCAATCTGTAGTGGGAGAAGAGTGTAAAGTTTATGACAAGTCTGCAATCTTGATCGATTTATCAAGAAGGACTTTTATTAATCTTAACCAGGCAACACTCAAGCATTGATTTTAAATGATGTTCCAGCATGCGATTCTCTCCGAGCATTGCGTTCAAGATCTTATCAACTCTCTGACACTGAAGAGTTTAACGCATTTGAGGTATTTGAATATTTATGATAATTATATTGTAACATTGCCAAAATGTGTTTCTAGGCTGCAGAAACATTGTTGCTTTCTTGCCTGTCTGCCTAAACACTTGACAAAGTTGAAGGATCTTAGGCATCTCTTAATTGAAGGATGCTGGTCATTAGCAGCAATGCCTCCAAAAATGGCAGAGTTACTAGGAAGGAACGGAAATGCAGCATGTAAAGAATTAGGCTTAGGTGACAAAACAACAAGAGATAAAATGGCAAATAGCCTTGAGGGGCCACTTTGTTCTCTCTTTTAATTTATAAAAAATAATAAATAGATATGATCTGATAGCTCCAAAGAATTTGTCTCTTCTGTTCATTTGAGACTGATGAGAATGGTCATGGGGGCCGGCACTTATGGAGGTTTGGAGTTGGAAAGCAAGGAGGATGATATTGTAACTTAATTAATTTAAACATAATTTCATAATTACATGTGTTAATTTTAAAATAAAACATTCCGACCTTTGATTACAAGAATTAATGGCAAAGATGGAAGTTGCATGTAACACACAAACATGGTAGGAGCATGTAAGCATTCACCTCTAATCATAAATTTATATATCCATACTCACAGGGAAGACTTATGTTTGCCAAGGTCTGCTTAAAAATACTAAAAAATTGTCACAACCACCCACACCAAATGCCTCTTCTTGAAAGGTAGGCCTACCCCAATCATTTTTTTATTCTTCTAATTTGTTTTCTAATGGCTGGTTCTTTGGGAGTAATGAGCACGAGATTCCAAAACTATGTTAAAGTGATTCAAATTGCAATTTGTGAACTTGCATCTTCATCGCATTCACATTCTCACACAAAAACAGTTTCATAATATAGTCAACTTGCGTGTGCATAGCATTCAGTTCAATATCTGAGCTTTCATTCGTTCTAGCTTTTCAAATGGCTGAATCTCTACTTCGAATGGTGATTGAAAACTTGCAAGCTTTTGTTCAGGACGAGCTTGCAACTCTTTGGGGAGTCCACTCGCAGATTCAAGAGCTGTCAGGGAACCTTGCTGTAATCCATGCAGTGGTCCAAGATGCTGAAGAGAAGCAGATCAGAGAGCGTGCTGTGAAGCTTTGGCTGCAGAAGCTTTCAGATGCAGCACACGTGCTTGATGATATCTTAGATGAATGTTCAATAGAGTCCAACCGTCTACACAGTGACCAGTGCTTAACTCGTCTTGATCCTGTGACGATCATGTTTCGTCGGGACATTGGTAAGAGGATGAAAGAGATGGTTGACAGGTTTCGTCAAATTGATGAAGAAAGGAGAAGGTTTGAGTTGCGTGGAAGAGTTCCAGAGAGGCAACAAGAAGATGAAGCATGGCGCCAGACATGTTCTGGTATCACTGAGCACAATATCTATGGAAGGGAGCAAGACACAGAAAATATTGTGGAGTTTCTTTCAAGGAGTGCTGATAGCAGTAACGACCTCTCTGTTTATCCAATTGTTGGCATGGGGGGCCTTGGAAAAACAACACTTGTCCGATGGGTTTACAATGACAAGAAGGTAATTGAACATTTCGATCTGAGAATTTGGGTTTGTGTTTCCACTGAATTCAATACCATGAGAATTCTAGAGTCCATTGTGGAATCTACAAGTGGACATAACCCAAACCTCTCTACTTTAGAAGCACTGAAAAACAAAGTTCAAGAAATACTGCTAGGCAAAAGGTATTTACTTGTTCTAGACGATATGTGGAGCACGGACAAATGGGAGGACTTGAAGTCTGTTTTGCTTTGCGGTGGTGGAACAAAAGGTGCTGCAATTTTGGTCACTACCCGAGTTGAGAGTGTTGCATCTGTCATGGGAACATGCCCTGCTCATCACTTGTCACCATTATCCGAGGATGACAATTGGTTATTGTTCAAATACCATGCATTTGGATCAGACAAAGTGGAGCGCACAGAGCTTGTGGCAATAGGCAAGGAGATTGTAAAGAAATGTGGTGGTTCCCCTCTTGCATCTAAAGCACTTGGAAGCCTTTTGCGCAATAAAAAAGAGGAAATACAGTGGGTGAATGTATTGGAAAGTAAGTTTTGGGACATACTTGAGGATGATGCTATTATTGTACGTGCTTTGAAAATCAGCTACTTCCATTTGAAGTTGTCATTAAGACAATGCTTTGCTTTTTGTGCCATTTTCCCCCAAGATTTTGGAATGGAAAAGGAGCAACTTATTCATCTTTGGATGGCCAATGGTTTGATCAAATCCAAAGGGAAGTTGGAGATTGAGGATGTTGGTAATGAGGCTTGGGAGGAATTATGTCAGAGGTCATTTTTCCAAGAAGTTGAGATTGATGAATTGGGAAGAACTACATTCAAGATGCATGATTTATTTCATGAACTTGCCCAATCCATAATGGGAGAAGAGTGCAGAGTTTATGATGAGTCTGCAAGCTTGACCAATTTGTCTACAAGGGTCCACCATGTCACTTGTTTAAAACCAGAGAGGAAGGTAAACATGGATCCCTTCAAGAAAGCTGAATCCTTGAGGAGTATGATTAATCTTCTTCCATTTGATGATTATCACAATCTTAATGGGTTGCCACCATTCAATTCTCTCCGTGCACTACGTACAAATGCTTCTCAACTCTCAGCACTGAAGAGTTTAACGCATTTGAGGTACCTAAATCTGCGTAGGAGCGGTATCACAACACTGCCTGAATGTGTTTCGAGGTTACAAAAATTGCAGATTCTGAAGTTAGAAGACTGTCTAAATCTTTCTTGTTTGCCCAAACACTTAACACAATTGAAGGATCTTAGACATCTCCTAATTGAAGAGTGTCATTCATTAGTAGAGATGCCTCCGAATATCGGCGAGTTGAAATGTTTGAGAACATTGAATCTTTTTATTGTGGATAAAAAGGAAGGGCATGGGTTATCAGAGTTGCGTGATTTACAGCTTGGAGGCAAACTACGCATCAAGGGGCTTGAAAATGTCTTAAATGAGGGTGATGCTAGAGATGCTAATTTGAGTGCTAAGAAGAAGTTGGAAAACTTATACCTGTCATGGGACTCCTCTGATTCAAGGCGTGGTGCCAATGCTGAGAGAATACTTGAAGCCCTTGAGCCTCCCTCCAATCTCAAGAGTTTTGGGATGAATGGTTACAGCGGAGTAGAGTTGCCTAGCTGGATGCAAAATACTTCAATTCTTTCCAGCTTAGTTACGGTGATACTCTATGATTGCAAGAACTGCAAGCACCTTCCTCCGCTGGGTAAATTACCACATTTAACTGTTCTTTATGTATCTGGAATGAAAGATGTGAAGTACATCGATGAGGACTCATATGATGGCGTGGATGAGAAGGCATTCAAATCGTTGAAGTACCTGACATTATCGAAGCTGCCAAACTTGGAAGGGATGTTACGAGATGAAAGAGTAGAAATGCTTCCGCTTCTTTCTAAATTAGAGGTCTCGTGTGTCCCTAAGATTAAGTTGCCACTCCTTCCATCTCTAGAGTACATTTCGATTCAAGGAACATGGTCAGACTCTGATCATAGTGATAGTGAAGGTATGGCTTCCATCCTAGAGGCTATTGGGCAGAATATGCAGCATGTCAAGACCCTCTTCATTTCAGGCTTCCCTAAACTCAAGGCATTACCCCATGAATTAAGCAGCCTCAGCTCGCTACAAAAGTTAGAAATTTATGGTGGTGATGAACTTGAATCGTTTTCGGAGAATGTGATGCAAGGTCTGTGTTCTCTTCGGAGTTTGAAAATTGGTTCATGTAAGAAACTGAAATCCTTGTCTGAAGGTGTGGGACATCTGACTTGTTTGGAGAGTCTTGATATCGTGAATTGTCCAGAGCTGGTGTTACCAAGTAGCATGAATAAATTAGTTTCCCTTCAACGGGTTTACATCTATTCTTGTGGTACAATGCCAGAAGGCTTACAACATGTCCCTTCCCTCCAAAGTTTGGATGCGCGTAACTTACATTCAATTCCTGAGTGGTTGGGGGACTTAACTTCTCTTCAAAAGTTAGATCTCTACTGTAAGGGGTTAAGGTCACTGCCCAGTAGCTTCCGAAATCTGACAAACTTGCGTGAGCTATCTATTTATGGGTGCCATAAGGAGCTGCAGAAGCGATGCACCAGAGTAACAGGACAGGATTGGCAGGCCATTGCTCACATCCCACAATTCAAACTGGTTCCCATTCATGAAGAAACATTTTCTGGTATAAATTCATCCCTTTATTCTGTTTTTACCATTAATTTATGTTTGTGTGAATTAGTATCTCGCCTTTCATAACTATAACTTAATCAATGTGCGTAGATAAAATCAGATTCAAATGGAGATCATGGCAGCTAAGAAGAGATCGACGTCGTCATCATTTCGCTGAAGCTGATACATTTGACTATCTGGTTGATACGCTCTTTTATTGGTACTATATGTGAAAATGGATGATGATTGAACCCTGATCATGAGGTCAGAAACATTGGATGGAACGGTTAGCATTGAATTCCATCGCTCTCTCACACTCTGTAAAACTGCAAATAGAACTCCAGATAGATATTAGTACTCTTATCTGTTGCATTTTTATCATCCTGTTATTAATGTGATCAAATTCCATTTTGTTTTTGTTTTGTTTTAAATAAATCAACTCTTACGACGGATATATGATTTTTTGAAATCAACAGGATTACAGGATGATATCCTTTTTGCCATAAATATGTTGAATCAACAGCCGCTTCCATTTAGGCAAAGCTCAAGAGATGATTTATGGATGGTGTTTGGGTAAGAGATTTTTAAGTGATGTATGTGTAAGATATATTAGAGTCAATATTCAGTTACAGTAGCAATGACTTCAAATTTGTAGTACGATGATGTTGTTCTTCTTTGGCCTTTTTAAGATGCATTGTTATTTTTTTGAACGAACAGTTTTATCTTTTATCTTGATTACCAAAAGATCACATAAAATAAATGTCATAGACCACAAATTAGAAGTCTTGTATAATGAAGTTAGAAATTCATATGGTTTGAGAATCCAAAGCCATTGATATTTGCTAAGAGGAACATGAATGAGTTCAGCAATCAGATATTTATAGTGGCATGAGAGATATGATCATACATAAATTAGAAGTCTAGAAAGATGTATTAGAAGGGACCAACCAATCTATTTATCTCTTACTCTTTATCTTTATCTTTATCTTTATAGCAATAGTAATAGTAATAGTAATAGTAATAGTAATAGTAATAGTAATACAAATAGTAATACAAATACAAATGGGGAGCTTATATGCTGACGTGGCGCTCATACGTTGAGTCTGAGAGTTTATTTGCTTACGTGTCGTCACCAGAAATTTTAGATTTATATTTATAAATTATAAAATATTATTTGTTTAGGTTGTTATTTTCAAATTTTAAATTATTTATTTAGGTTGTTATTTTTTTAATTTTAAATTATTTTATTTAAGTTATTTTTTTTAAATCTTAGATGAGTGTAATTAGATTATTATTTTTTAAATTTTAAATTGTTTTACTTAGGTTATTATTTTTTAAATTTTTTTAGATTTTTTTTAAAAAATCGCAACTACATACGTAAATTTAAATATATTTCCATTAATTTAGAATTTTAAAAATTGTTAATATATTTATTTACCGTTATCTACAAATTTAATTCAAATTTAAATTAAAGTCAATCAAATTTAAAAAATTTTAGCTATGATTCAACTATAAAAGTGTAAGTTGTGAGATATGTGTAGCACCACAATTCAAATTACATCAAATCATTTCTTTACATACATCCAAAATCTAAAATTTCTCCACTTATTCCAACGGTTGGTATTCACAAAATCGCAGAAATCATTCCTACAATCGACAATTTGTGTGTACGTATACAAGTGATACGGTTATGGACACTACCCAGTTACGGAAATTCTTCATTGCCATACTCATCAATTGAGATGGTTTGGCTCGATGAAGACGAGAGTAGGTGTAATCGTAGTCTTTGACGAGGAGGCAAAACAAGTTTTGGAAAAGAGCTGTGTAGAGATACTTGATCCACTCTTACCAGTAAGTTCTAACCAATATTTATTTCTAAAAACATTAGCAAAGATATTTTTAATAGTAATTTTTATATTATTTATTATTAATATATTATGTAATATCCTGCAGAAAGGAGATCTATTGAATATACATACACTTTTGCTCAACCTAATTTATAAGACCTTCTTCTTCATTGTTGAAGTTCAAATATCTGAGAATCCACATTTTTCACATTCTTATAAAGTTAAGAAGATGACTGATAATGTGGACCTCATAAATAAATTCAAAAAAGCTCACCCTATTCAAATTGTGAGTACAATGATAAGTGTACTTTCTATTAAAAATCAGTTTATTTTTCTCTTTCTTGATCATTAGTAGTATCTAATTTATAAATAATAATTAGTAACTAATTATAATTTTAGGATGTTGACTACACTGATAGTTTGTTTCCAATTTCAAAGGCATCCTCAATCATTGAAGGGGAGAAAATAGAAGGTGCTAAGGTATTTGTTCAAAAAATGAATTTTTTGTTTGTTTGTTTTCTCAAAGTTAGATCTTTATTTTATTCAAAAAATATTATTGAGATAAAATCAGAGGTGAGAATGAAGTCTTTAATTTAACGTAGTATTTTGTACAGAATTTGTTGCCTGAATTCTCCAATGAAGTTGCGGACAATGATGAATCCGAAGTGTTGAAAAATGCTATTACACCAGCCAAGCGACTATCCTCGGAGTTGGAAGATTCGAAGGTGTAAGGAGATACCTCAACTTGCAAGAAGATCAAGATTGAGAATGAAACTTGAGAATTTGGATGCAGTGTTTTGGAATCCCTTTTAGAGTCTATCTAATAGAATAATGCCAAGCATATGTTTGTTTTGGTGGAAATATTGTCTTTTCTTGAGTTGTTATTTTTCTTTTGGTTCTTTTCGATTTTTATGTTTGGAATTTAGAATTATTTTAAATATAAATTGAAGTTATTTGGTTATTGCTTGTGGTTTTATTTTTAATTCTATTCACACCGTTGATATTCTGTTAATTTCAAATTTAGTATTTAATGTCATAAAGTTATAAATTTCTCATATGAATTATTGTTGATACAATTAAGTTAGTTATTGATTTTTAATGTGTACTTATTTAAAAAAAATCTAATTATAATTTTTAATTAAAGTATTATGTTTAAAATTTTAAATTTAAATACAAATAAACTTTTTTTTTAATTTTAAGTAAGTAATTGAGTTTGAGAATATTTTTTAAAATTTTATATAATTTATAAGCTACTATACTAATTACAAAAGATTATATTAAAGTAAATAGAATTACCAGTCTTATTAAAATGTGAGGTTATTTATACTATTTAAAAGAAAATTTTAATTTGACATTCTTCTATACTTAATTCTATTTCTAATGTTGTTCCGACAAAATTGAATTAATTTAGAAAATTTTATTTAAAAATTTAAAATTTGTACTAGCTAATTAAGAAACTCTATTTAAAAATTTTAAATTATTTGCTTAGATTGTTTTACTTAGGTTGTTATTTTTTAAATTTTAAGTTGTTTTGCTTAGGTAGTTATTTTTTAAATTTTAAATTATTTGTTTAGATTGTTATTTTTTTTAAATTTTAAGTTACATACATATTACTCTTTTAAATCATAAATTATTATTTACTTAAGTTGTTATTTTTTAATTTTAAATTATTTGCTCATAAATTAAAATTTTTGAAAAAAATAATTTAAATTTATTAAACTAAATAAAGATATTATTTAATTATTTAAATTTTGCTAAGATAAATTTTATTTATAAATTAAGTAACAATTTTTGTCGCATAAGATCTCTACCATGTTTAATATGCCTCAGTTATAGTTAAAAAAACACCTTTTTTAAAATCTGTTGATTCTTTTTATTTGAACGCTATGTTTAAAACTTTGAATATTTATGTTTCTTAAGATTTATATTTTAAATATATTTATATATTTATTTTATCTGCAAATTTAATTCAAATTTAAATTAAAGTCAATCAAATATAGAGAATCTTTATCTTTATAGTAATATAAATGAAAATCTCATATGGTGATGTGGCGCTCATATGAAAATCTTTATTATTGGACTCAATGTGGGTAACTTCATGACTACACATCATGAGTATCTGGTTAATTTAAACTAACATACTGATGTGCACATATACTTCCAGAATTGTCAAGTATCCCACGAGATGGATTTAATTTTGTGAGTTTTACACTCTCAATATTCATGGGTTCGATTACACGTATTTGGTTGATAAGTTTATTGTTTTAGAAAAAGTATAATTCATGGATAAAATTATTTATTTTATTGATAATTTCGGTTGTATTTTTTACTTAACAAACGTATTGACAACAATTTTTTTTATTTTAATCCATTCTAGATATTATTGGATATTATAACAACCAGAATTTTTAAAAATTAAATAATTCGTTATTCATAATTTATTATATTGTTGAGAATTTTAATTAAAGAAAATTATTTTTTAAAAGTAATTAAAATTAAATTTTATGATATTTTAAATTTAAAATTTATTAAAATTTTTAAACTATTTTCATTATAATGAGATATTTAAAAAAAATAAAAAATTAATATTATTATTATTTATTAATTAATTAATAAATTTGATAAGGAAAAGAGAATCATTTACTTAGCTTTCGGCCAATGTGAAAAAAAAGCCAAACGTGGCTTATGGTTATATATATATATATATATACTTCCTTGGGTTTCATTCATTCATTCTACCGAATGGAATTTAAGAAAGAAAGAAAGGAATTGATTGAGAATGAGAGAGAGACAGAAGCTTGCATAATAGAATCGTCAAGATGTTGTTATTTTTTAAATTTAAGTTATTTGTTTAAGTTGTTTTGTTTAGGTTGTTATTTTTTAAATTTTAAGTTATTTTGTCTAAGTGGTTATTTTTTAAATTTTAAATTATTTACTTAGTTTGTTATTTTTTAAATTTTAAGTTATTTACAAATTACTCTTTTAAATCATAAATTATTATTATTTGTTTAAATTGTTACTTTTTAATTTTAAATTATTTGTTCATAAATTAAAATTTTTAAAAAAATTTCAAAAAATACATTCCTCAATTAAGAGGATTCTTGTGTCTCAATTCATGAATTTACTAAGAGAAGTCAATGATGGATAATCAATTATTATTTTTTAAATATAAACACTTACACATAATAAATGAGTAAAACGAAATCTATGAATTTTAATATTAACTTCATTGTAAGTTTATTTATTTGAATTTATTTCAAGATTTCATTCTATTTATTTAAATTTATTTATTTTTGTATTTTGTATTTAAATTGTTATTTTAACTTTATTTTGTTAAAAGAATTTTATAATGTTAATTCTTTTTTGTACTTGAAGAATTTCAATTTGTTAAAAAAATTTGTTTTTGCTGAAAATAAATATTTTTTTATCATTTTATTTAAAATATTATTATTGATATATTAATATTAAAAATATAAAAAATAAACATACTTTAAAAAAAATACTTTACGTCGTTTTATCTTTATAAAATAAAATAATTAATTAATTATTAATTTTTAAATTGTAACTATTTTTTTAATAAAAAATAATTTATAAAGTGTGTTTAAAATTTTATGAATTTGTTAATTTTTAAATTTTAAAATATAAAACATATATGTATATAGTTTGGTATAATTTTTTATTGTTATTTTTTAAGTTTTAATTAGTTATGAGTAAAATAAAATCTAGAAATTTTAATATTGACTTCAATGTAAATTTATTTATTTAGATTTGTTTCAAGATTTTATTCTATAAATTTAAATTTATCTATTTTAGTATTTTTTATTTAGATTGTTATTTTAATTTTATTTTATTATAAATATTTTTGTTATATTAAATTTTTTTGTGCTCGAAGAATTTTAATTTGTTGAGGAAAAATTTATTTTTGGTGAATAAATATTTTTCTATCTTTTTATTTAAAATGTATTATGAGATTAAATAATTTTATGATTGTGGGTATTTGTCTACATGGGAGAATGTGTGGAGAACTTTGGCAAACAAATTATTTACCTTTTATTTATTCGGAAAATAAAATATCATCTTTAAATACGATGACAATCTTGAGAAAATCATGGATCAAGAAAAAGGGAAAGGTACGATGTTTTTAGCATGGATGGAGGCCAACAAAGAATTTGAAAGCAGGTCAAACTTTAACGTACGCTGGATTTTCAAATCAATTTGTTTATAATATAGAAGAAAGAAAATGATATCCACGCAAGAGAGAATATTTTATCGGGAGATTAAACTATATTCCACTGGGTACAAGTGATATCTACTATATGAGAATTTTGTAATTATTAAAAAAAGTTACACAACATAGGAGTCTATTAGGACAGTTAATGGGATTACATATCCTAACTTCCAAGATGTTTTCTATTTTATGGGACTATTGCTTGACGATAGAAGATTCATTGAAGCTATTAATGAGGTCTGGTCATCAATTGAAAAAACTGTTTGTGATGCTATTGATATCTAATAGTGTTAAGAAACTAAATCGTATTTGGAATGCAATTTAGACATTATTGGCTAACAGGATACTATATATGAGGAGAAAAATATTGAAAACCAAGGTATTTCACTATGTGGTAAATTATTATCGCATATAGGACTTTACTTGCTAAAATCAGTGTTCACCAATGGGCAACTTCACGTTGCTTTGTCAAGAGTTAAGAGTCGCAATAGTCTGAACATTCTACTTCTAGATGAAGACAACAATCCAAACTCATCAATAACAAATGTCGTGTTCAACAAAGTTTTTAATAATATTTAAATAAGAAAATAGTATTTTCATTTTAGTAACATATTATGATTTATACTTTTGTATAAATATTTGTCGTAGGTATAACTAATTCATTAACTATACTTTCAGTTTGAAATAAAATATGTAACATGGAGCACAACATCATATGCCACTTATTTTTCTAATAAGGTTAGTAAAATACTTGGTTGTCGATAAATTTTCATTAGCCTTATAATATAAAGTTTAGTGTAAAATTGACATTCTACTATTACAGTTATATATATATATATATATATATATATATATATATGTATATATGTTGTTATTTTTTCAGGTCTCTTTCCTTATAGCTCAAGAATATTATAGACTTCAAACTGTTTCATTTGCATTTTACTTTGAATAAAAATAAAACAACATATTAAGTACGTTTATTATATAATGACGATAATAGTATTATACTAAACTTGAGAAATTTATGATTATAAAATATTATTTTTGATTTACCATGTCAGATTAAAATGTAAGCCTGTGCATCGCACGGGTTTAACACTAGTAATATATAAAAGCTGATACCAAACTCTCTCCACAATGAGCCTAAACCATCTTTTCTTTGCTAATGATGCCACATCAGCAATTCTAATGACTTGGCAAAAGATGAAAATCAACCAATCACTATTTAGTAAAATAAAATATTTTAAAAAAATTAAAACAAAAAACTCTTATCTATTATTATTCAATTGAAACATCAAGTACTAATTAAATGCAATAAACATATATTAAAAATGTCATAATAATAATAATAATTATAAAAAATTTTAGTTACAACTTATACATATTAAGATACTATTGTTCATTTCTTAATCTCTCATATTAATGCTAAAAGATTTCTTAAATTTAATATAACATTTTTATTTACAAATAAACAAAAAACGTAAGAAAAGACAAAGTATAGCAATTAATGTAAAATGAAAAATGCAAAAAAAATGAAAATACAGTTTTATATAACTCTAATATAAATAACCTATGTCTTTTTTAAAAATAAATAAATTCAAAATCTATTTATAATATGTTCTCTAACATATTTTTAATATAACATTTATTAAAATACACTATATAGTATAAATAATGTATATCTCTGCACATTGCGCGGGTCTCACTCTAGTAATATATAAAAGTTGATACTAACTCTCTCCACAATGAGTTTAAGCCATCTTTTTTTTGCTAATGATGCTACATCAGTAATTCTAATGACTTGGCAAAAGATCAAAATCAACCAATCACTATTTAGTAAAATATTTTCAAAAAGTTAAAACAAAAAATTCTTATCTATTATTATTCAATTGAACCATCAAGTACTAATTAAATGCAATAAACATACATTAAAAGTGTCATAATAATAATAATTATCAAAAATTTCAGTTACAAATATTCAAATTTTACAATTTATACATATTAAAACTCTTACTACTCTTCATTTCTTAATCTCTCATACTAATTGTCAAAAATTTCTTAAATTTAGCTACACAACTGTACTGTCTGAATTTCATGTAACGTCAGTTTCTGTAAGGCGAGATATGATACTATTTTATTTAATTTTTTTATTTTCTTTAATATTATTTAAATAATTTAAAATTTTAAAATTATATTTATCTAAATTTTAAATTAAAAATTTTATAATTTTAAAATTTTAACTAATTTGAATAAAATTAAATGAAATAAAAAATTAAATTTTAAATTTTACAACTTATACATATTAAGACTCTTACTACTCTTCATTTCTTAATCTCTAATACTAATTGTCAAAATTTCCTTAAATTTAATATAACATTTTTAATTTTTTATATGTTTTTCATTTTCATTCAATTATTTTTTTAAATTATTTACAAACCAAAAAAACGCAAGAAAAGACAAAGTGTAGCCATTAATGCAAATCGAAAAAAAAAGAAAAAGAAAATGCAGTTTTGTATAACTCTAATATAAATAACCTATGTCTTTTTTAAAAATAAATAAATTCAAAATATATTTATAATATGTTCTCTAAAATAATTTTAATATAACATTTATTAAAATATACTATATAGTATAAATAATCTACCTATCTGCGCATTGCGCGGGTCTCACTCTAGTTATTTTATGAACCACGAAGGATGAGGAAGCTTTGATATTGTGTTTGAAAATGAGTGATATTTTAAATTGGTCTTTAAATTTGTTTTTGATTTAGAATATTAGACAAATTATTCTTTATTAAAATAAATAGATAATTTAGTTCCACATATTTAAAATTTTCAAATAATCTATGCCCCATAGCTTCTGTAACTGCCATTAATGGTAGTAGTTTGATGTCCAATTTGGGATATATAATGTATTAATGTTCCATTTATTTCAAGAATTATTGTTGTTGTTGTTGGTTTCATACATTCTTCAAGCTTAAGAATATCTATATAGAAAATCATTATCAAAAAAATCACTTTGGTCTATGTTTCTTTTGTTTATTGTTTAGAATTTTAATATAATTTAGCTTTTTAATATATGTTTCTTCTGTCTATTGTTTGGAATTTTAATATTTGTATTTAAAAATTTTTATAATTAATATTATTATGACACTTTTAATATATATTTATTGCATTTAATTAGTATTTTATGTTTTAATTGAATAATAATAAATAATTTTTTTTAATTTTTAAGTTTTTTTTTTTACTTAAGAATGATTGATGATTTTTAAATTTTTTCAAGTAATTAAAGTTGCTAATATGACATCATTAGAAGAAAAATTATGAATTAAACTCAATATAAAAAAAGTTAGTATCAATTTTTATATAATAAAAATAGACAAGGTTAGTGAAAATTTCTCTATAGTTAGGCTTATAACTAGTTCCTGCAAGCATGTGGTTTTGTCAGATCTTAATATTAAATTCAACATTCTACTACTTTGATTCATTGTCATAAATCAATAACCAAGAATATCAGTCTGGCTCAAATTTATCAAAAATGAATAGAAACGGAACACAGTCACATGCTTCAGTCATAACTCATAACCAATGTCCAATTGAAATGCACAATTAATCATCTGAGTGGTAATGTTGTTGCTTTCATTCTCAAATTACTTAACAGGATGTGAGGGATGTGAGCAATGTATGGCCAATCCTCTCAAATGCGTTAAACTCTTGAGTGCTGAGAGTTGAAAAGATCTTGTACGCAATGCATGGAAACGAATTCAGAAGGCATTCTCAAACAAAGATTGATGATTGATGATTGATTCATTCTGTGACAAAGTTGAAAACCAAGAATCAGTCAAGTTCAAATTTATATCAAAATGAAGATTTGGTAACAATAATCTGATTTTTTTTAAGTTATATAGAAAATTTTCATATACATATATTCTTTATTTGGCATCAAATGTATCGGAAACTCCTCTTTCTCCCTTTCTTCTTTTATCTTCATTTTGTTGTGTAATATTCAGGATAATTCACGTGAAGAAATCAAAGTTTATAATCTCACAGGAAGCATATGATATGCTATGGTTTACATGAATTCGAATACTTTACAAGAGAATAACACAATACTAATACTGAGTGTTACTTACTATACAGATTTTGTTCATGATAACTTGTAGATGAAGTGGATGATAGATGTATGGCATGAAATGTTATGTACTTGCAACAATATTTAGGCACATAATAATCACAAAGTATTGTCAATTATGTATATGAAAATTTTGTTTGCATTCTTTCTCATAAACCCTTGTTTTCAGTCAATTATGCATCATTGCAATTTTGGTTTTACATAAATTATAGATATCTGATTGCAGTTTTGGTTTTGAGTGCTCAAATACACTGCTCAAGCTTTAAAGTTCTTATATATTGAAGGCCAAATCTATTCACATGCAATTTAATTTGCCGAATAAGACTTTGTTCAACTAAGCTCAGTTTGCTTAAAATCCTTGTAACTATTTTGATTATAGCAATAATGAAACTAACACATAAAAGATCTAAGCCGTGTTAGCCACCATCACTGTCAGCATCCTAATACCCCAATTTGTAATTGAAAAATGGTTAGTTGGAGGTTTCCCTGCAATTCAGCTATGTGAAACTTTTCTTGACCACAAATCCACAATAACCCATCTGAATATAGTATATATAGAAATAGAATCCAATTTGAATCAATATACTATGATGGTACATATTACAGTGTTTTAGGAACCCTAGTCTTTTTTCCATCAAATAAAGTGTATAAAAATAACTGTCCAATGCAGTTTCGATCACAAACTAATGTAGAACCACTCATAAATAATTAACAAATAGGTCAACATAAGCCAAGTTTTGTTGAGGGGGAGAATATGAGTTGGTTGGTGCTTGCGTGCAATTAACAGCAAAAGGTTTCTTCCAATATGTATGCATGCATATACTGCCACCTTATACTGAACTGAAAAAAGAAGAGAAAAAGCCTCACTGTGGCTGAACAGAAAATATTCATCTTACAGAATGAAGCAAAAGTAAGTTTATGCTTTTACATGTGAAGGCCGCGAGTGAGTTTGGTACTGTGTTCCTCCCAAATTAATGAGCTAAACATGTGATATCTGAGTCAAAGTCCCTTACAATCCTTCGTCCCTTACAATCCTCTCTAACTTTGGCAACTCTATCAAAGTCAGCTCCTTTAGGGACTTAAAGGCCACCTTCTCCTCCACTCCATCATACGAGTCTTCATCAATGTACTTCACGTCTTTCATACCAGATACATAAAGACTTTCTAAATGTGGTAATTTACCGAGTGGAGGAATCTGCTCACAGTTGTTGCAATCAAATAGTATAACATTAACTAAGCTTGAAAAGATGCCAGTATTTCTCACCCAACCAGGGAATTGTGATCCCCTATAACCATTAATCCCAAAATTCTTGAGATTAGGGGGAGGCTCAAGGGCTTCAAGTACTCTCTCCGAACTAATGCATAATGAATTAGAATTAGAATCAGAATTCCAAGACAAATATAAATAACTCAGCTCCTTCTTACTCATCAAATTAGCCTCTCTAGCATCATGTTCGCTTTGGACATTCTTGAGACCTTTAATGTGTAGTCTTCCACCAAGCTGTAAATCATGTAACTCTGCTAAGTCATGTTTGGCTTTTGAATCCACAATAAAAATATTCAGTGTTTTCAGTTGTTTCAACTCCCTCATTTTTGGAGGCATTTCTACTAATGACCGACATCCTTCAATTAAGAGATGCCTGAGATCCTTCAGCTTCAATATGTGTTTGGACAGACAAGTAAGATAATAGCATTGTTCTAGCTTTAGAATTTGCAATTTCTGCATCCTAGAAACACATTTTGGCAACTTTGTAATGTAACTATTGTAAATATTCATGTACCTCAAATGTGTTAAACTTTTCAGTGCTGAGAGTTGAGAAGATCTTGTACGCAATGCTCGGAGAGAATTACATAACTGCACTTTACACAAAACCAATGCTGGATATCCGAAGAGGGTATTGCTAATTGCTGGATCAAGATCAATAAAAGTCCTCAAGGACTCAATATTCTTCAAGGTATTCTGATTTAACTCAGGCAAGCCAGAGTAACTTACATGGTGGACCCTTCTTGACAAATTGGTCAAGCTTGCAGACTCATCATAAGCTTTATACTCTTCTCCCACTATGGAGTGGGCAAGATCAAGGAATAAGTCATGGATCTTGAAGGTGGTGTTTCCATACTTGTCAATCGATACTTCTTGAAAAAATGATCTTTGGAGCAGCTCCTCCCATTGCTGGTTACCAACATCTTCAACCTCCAAATGTCCTTTGGATTTAATAAGTCCATTGGCCATCCAAAGATGAATTAGCTGTTCCTTTGAGATTCGAAAATCTTCAGGATAGAGAGCACAAAAACAAAAGCATTGCCGTGATGATGGCTTCAAATGAAAATAACTTAGTCTCAAAGCACCCATGACACCATCAATGTCCCAAAACTTACTTTCCAACACATTGAGGCATTCTTTTTCCTCTTTTTTATTACGCAAAAGGCTTCCAACAACTTTGGATGCAAGGGGATTACCCACACATCTTCTGACGATTTCCTTGCCAATCTCCACCAGCTTTGCAGGCTGCTCCTTGTTTGGACCAAATGCATAGTGTGTGAACAATGACCAATTCTCATCCTTAGGTAATGGCTGTAAGTGATGAGTAGGGCATGTTTCCATGGCAGATGCAACAATCTGATCACGTGTTGTGACCAAAATTGAAACACCTTTGGTTTCACTACCTCTAGAATTCAGCACAGACTTCAAGTCCTCCCATTTGATATTGTCCCACACATCATCTAGAACAAGCAAACACCGTTTGTCCAGCAACACTTGTTGAACTTTGTTTTGCATTGCTTCTAAAGTGGAGAGGTTTGGGTTCACTCCGGTGGAGGATTCTACAATGGACTGTAGAATTCTCATCATATTGAAGTTTGTGAAACACAAACCCAAATTCTCAAATCAAAATGCTGGATCACCCTCTCGTCATTGAAGACCCATCTCTTGAGATGGTATCGAGGGTTAGGAAAGGTTAGACACAAGAAAAGGTAACAGAGAGGGAAGCAAGAAAAGGTTTTCAATTTATTTTCTTGTATATTTTTGTTTACAATCACTCTCTTAATATAGAATTTTAGGAAACTAAATATAGAAAGTATTCTAAATAAATATAATTGATTTTCCTTGATTGTCTCTGATGTCCTGTGATTTGTTACTCTAATTATAATATTCTAACAAATATTCTAACACTCCCCCTCAAGGTGAGCAGTGGGATCACCAATGCTTAGCTTGTTAAGGACACGGGTAAATGCTCTGCCTGCAACGGCTTTGGTGAGGATGTCTGCCAACTGGTCTTCTGACCTTACAAACGGAAGCTCAACACTGCCATCCTCAATCTTCTCCTTAATGAAGTGTCTATCAACTTCAACGTGCTTAGTTCTGTCATGTTGCACAGGATTCTCTGAGATACTGATTGCTGCCTTATTATCACACTTTAATTGACTTGGTAGTTGTGGTGGAAAACCAATCTCAGTCATCAGTTTTTTGATCCATAAAACTTCAGTTATACCTTTGGCAATTCCCCGAAATTCAGCTTCAGCACTGGAAAGAGCAACTACTTTCTGCTTCTTACTCCTCCATGTCACCAGGTTACCTCCCACAAGAGAAAAATAGCCCGATGTAGATCTCCTGTCATTTGGATTACCAGCCCAATCAGCATCAGTGTAAGCCTCAATGTTTAAGTGCCCATTCTTTTGGAACATGATCCCATTTCCTGGTGTCCCCTTCAAGTACCGAACAATTCTCATGGCAGCATCCATATGATCCTCTTGAGGTTGGTGCATAAACTGACTTATCACCCCCACTGCATATGCTATGTCTGGTCGAGTGTGTGACAGATAAATCAATTTCCCAACTAACCGTTGGTACCTCTCTTTATCTGCTAGATTAGCCCCTTCCTCAAACTTTAAACCGTGGTTAACTTGCATAGGAGTATCTGCTGGCTTACAATCGACCATCCCTGTTTCTGCAAGTAAATCCATGATGTACTTTCTCTGAGAAATAAAGATCCCTTTGTTGGAGCGAAGAACCTCTATTCCCAAGAAGTACTTTAGTCCTCCTTAATCCTTCATCTCAAATTCTCTGAACAAGTTATTCCTCAGTTTTGCGATTTCTTTCAAATCACTTCCGGTTATGATCATGTCATCCACATATATTATTAGGCACGTGATCATATCTCCTTTTCTTTTCAAGAATAAAGTATGGTCAGAGTTGCTTTGTTTGTACCCATACCTTTTCATGGCCACGGTAAACCTTCCGAACCAAGCACGTGGAGACTGCTTAAGCCCATAAAGTGCTTTCTTCAATCTGCAAACTTCATTTCTTTGGAAATCTTCAGAGAACCCTGGAGGAGCTTCCATGCATACTTCTTCTTTCAGATCCCCATGTAAAAAGGCATTTTTGACATCAAACTGATGGAGTGGCCAGTTTTCATTTGCTGCTATTGAAAATAGTACTCTGATGGTGTCAATCTTTGCAACTGGTGAGAAAGTTTCTGAGTAGTCAATGCCATATGTCTGTGTATAGCCTTTTGCCACCAACCTTGCCTTATATCGCTCAATGGTGCCATCTGCTTTGTGTTTAATGGTGAAGACCCATCGACACCCGACTGGTTTCTTCCCTGCTGGTAAGATGCATCTCTCCCAAGTTCCATTTTTTACAAGAGCCTCCATCTCTGTTTTCATAGCTTTTCGCCATTCACCCTTCTTATTGGCTTCCTGAATTGTTCTGGGAATGTCTTCAGCTAGAAGGGAGGTAAGGAAAGCTCTTGCAATGTCTACCACTCCTTCTCTGGTTGTCTTTATAGGATACTTTAAATTTCGAGGAACATGTTCTGGAGAATATCGGACAGGTGGTACCCTTCTGTTTCTTCGCGGCGGAAGTGTGAAAGGTTCTGGTTCTGATTCTAACCTGTCATTGTTAGTGACTTCATTCATAACAGGAGAAGACTCAGCAAAGTGAAGGTCACTTACCTCTTGTTGGACATTCTCAGAAGGATGCTCATTGGTGGTGTTGGTCTCTTCTTCGTTAATAGAGGCATGCTCGTTGGCTCCATCTACTTGCTCTTTTGGAACAGTTTCTTGGCAACTCAGATTAACCAACCAACTTGGTGGTTCACTACTAGTTTTCTCCCCCTGAACAGCAAGTTGGCTGCTGAAAAAATATTCTGATTCCAAAAAATCACAATCCATAGTTACATGTACACGATGAGTGATTGGGTTATAACATCGATACCCCTTTTGATGCGTAGCATACCCAACAAAGACACATTTCTCGGCACATGGGTCAAATTTAGTTCGGTTAGCTCTGGGTATATGGACGAACACAGAGCACCCAAAAACTCGTGGTGGTAACATCTGGACAGGAGGGATGTCAGATTGAGTAGCTAGGATCTGTAGGGGTGTTTTGTGGTTGAGGGTCTGAGAGGGTAACCTGTTCAGAAGATAGGCTGAGGTAGCAACAGCTTCAGGCCACAAACGTGTCGGAACCTTTGCATCAAAAATCATGGCCCGAGTCATCTCCAGTAATTTACGATTTTTTCGTTCTGCCACACCATTCTGTTGGGGTGTGTTTGGACAGGAAGTTTGATGAATTAACCCTTTTTCTCTAAAAAACTCTTGCATCGATTTGTTCACAAATTCACCACCATTATCTGATCTAAGTACTTGAATTTTTTTATCAAACTGAGTGAGAATCATTTGATAGAATGCATAGAATTTGTCGGGTACTTCAGATTTGTGTTTTAGAAAATATACCCACGTCATGCGAGAAAAATCATCCACAAATAACACAAAATACTGAAATTGATTATTATGAGAATTAGGAGCTGGACCCCACACATCAGAGTGCACTAATGAAAAAACAGAATTGACTCTAGTGTTGCTAGGGAAAAAAGTAACTCTATGATTCTTTGCCTGAATGCAAGTTTCACATTTGATGGGCTCAGTGTTACCAGTAAATAAACTAGGGAATAAAATCTTAAGGTACCCAAAGGAAGGATGTCCCAAGCGTCTGTGCCATAACCAGAGTTGCCTCGTAACTGTTCCTTGAGCAAGCATGGCATGTCCCTTGTGAACAACCTCATTAACGTAATAAAGACCTCCACGTTCAGTACCACGCCCAATGATCTCCTTCGTAAGAATGTCCTGTAAAAGGCAAAAAGTAGAGAACATGAGAACCACACAATTTAGTTCCTTTGTAACGTGACTTACAGAAAGTAACTTTGATGACAGTGCAGGGACATAGAGACAATTTTTTAATTTTAATTTTTTTGAAAAGACAATGGAGCCTTCTCCTTGAACCGCAATTAATTCTCCACTGGCCGTTTCAATATGGGTTTTAACAGGTGTAGAGAGGCTATTAAAATCATGAGGATCATGAGTTATGGTGTCAGTGGCCCCACAATCAAAAATCCACTGATCAGATTTTTCTGGGCTGGTATATTTTTCTGATTGGGATATTTTAAAAGATTTTGGGCTTTCGGCTGGGTCATAGGGAGAAGGAATTTGGGCTTCCCATTTTAGTGGGCCATTTTGCTTAGGAGACCCATTAGGGTTCCCATTCTCTTCTGAACTTCCATTTCCTTCTCCCTTATGCGCCGCCTCTTCTCTTCTGTTACCTCCATGAGCGGCTGCAGCTTTTCCATGAACAACTGCTGATTTTGTTTCTTCCTCTCTTGCTGCGTCATCACCATTGCTGCTGGCGGTCTGTGGAGTGCCCACTATGGTGGCGGCCTTGCGATTTTTTGGTTTGGGATCTTCTCACCATTCGGGATAACCCACAATTTTGAAGCAAGTCTCCTTGGTGTGTTTCTTCATGCCGCAATGAGTACAATGGAGGTGGCTTTTGTCTTCTTTGTTTAGCGGAAGCGTGGTGGGCCCATAACCCACAGGTCCCTGGATCGGAACCAGGCTCTGATACCATCTTGAGATGGTATCGAGGGTTAGGAAAGGTTAGACACAAGAAAAGGTAACAGAGAGGGAAGCAAGAAAAGGTTTTCAATTTATTTTCTTGTATATTTTTGTTTACAATCACTCTCTTAATATAGAATTTTAGGAAACTAAATATAGAAAGTATTCTAAATAAATATAATTGATTTTCCTTGATTGTCTCTGATGTCCTGTGATTTGTTACTCTAATTATAATATTCTAACAAATATTCTAACACCATCGAGCAAGTGTTGTTTTGCCAAGACCTCCCATACCAACAACAGGATACACAGAGAGGCGATCAATGCTACTGGCGTGCTTTGTGAGAAACTCTACAATCTTGTCTTTTTCTTCATCTCTTCCATACATCTGGTGCTGATCAGTGATGGCAGAACTAGTTTGTCGCGGATCATCATCTTCTTGTTGCCTCTTTCTGAAAGCCAGAGGCAGCTGATACCTTCTCCTCTCATCATCAATGCTCTGGAACCTCTTGACCATGTCTTCCATCCTCTTGCTGATAGCATGACGAAACAAAATAGTCTTGGGATGGAAGCGGGCTAACCACCCTTCACTTTGAAGACGGTTGGATTCCATTGAACAATCTTCTAAGATATCTTCCAACACATGCGCAGCATCGGAAAGCTTCTTCAGCCAGTCCTTCATGGCATGGCTTGTAAATTGCTCCTCTGCAGCATCTTGGAACAATGCACGGATTGCCTCAAGATTATCAGACAGCTCTTGGATCTGTGAGTCAACACCCGAAAGTGCTGCTATCTCGTTGTTGACAAAAGTGTTCAAGTTTCCAATGAGAATTCCAAGCAAAGCATCGGTTGCCATTTGCAGAGTACAAATCAAAGTTTAGATACTAGTTTGGTATGATTTGATTGCAGGTGTGTTGTTGTATGCTAGAATATGAAACTCAGTTGTAGCATTTTTCTAATTCTTTCTAGTTTTGAACTTTTGAAAACGTGCAAGCCAGCTAGGACACTACTTCCAATATGCAACTTTGATATTACTCAATTAATCAAGTACTAGTTAGAGACTAAATTACTCAGTTTTTTAATCAGAGTTCTTGGAACTACTCCCTTGCAAACATGTGAATACTTTGCAGAATCTAGGAGCCTAGGACACTAATTTCAATATTTTCCGATTCCAAGCTTACTTTTCAAACAACCAGCCAATGAGTTTTCATTGTTTCAATAAATCACCAAAAGGATATTATAATAGTATTAGGTTTGTACTTTTTTAGACAAATATATGGTACACACATGTCCTTAAATTTGGGTTGTTGGGAGAAGACTCTTATCTCCTATGCAACCTACTTTAAAAATGGTCTCATACATTGTCTTATCTAACAGTAAAGAAGCGAGAATGTACTTAAGAGGAATGTTTAAACTTGCAGCATTACTTGAAAAAAGATTTTTGTGCATGGCTTCTAAGAGGGCACGCAATGCAATGTGAGGAACGAGTTATATTTCTCTTCTTAAAGGAGTAAAACAAAAACAAGAAATAGAAAAAAGTAAAGTTTTTGTATTTTAATGATTTCATCAACAAAATTTGTGTGTGTGTGTGTGTGTTTTTTTTTTTTTTTTGAGAAAACTCATAGTGTGTGTGTTTGGAAACTTTGAAGAGATGAAATTGAATTGAATTTTTGAGAAAATTGATGGAATAGAATATAGTCCCCCTTCCATCAAAAGATTGGAAGTTTTTATGAACAACTTTGAAGTTCAATTTTGCCTGATCATAGAAAAGAATGGAAACACAAGCCTTATGATAGCAAAGAATATTTTGCCATGACTAAAAATGGAAGAGAGACAATATTTGAGCAAAGTAATGTGAAGAATATACCAAAGAAAAAATGAATACTTACATAAAGAAGCCCAGAGAAACCCCAAGATTGTGCTAATGTTGCTGCTTTCAATCTCAAATAGTGAACAATAGCTTGAAATATATTGGTGTGAAAATTTAGATCTTTAGTTTTATTTTGCGGGAATAGAAGATTGTGCAGAGGCTGGTAATAGATATAATTGGGGTTGCTGATTGAAAACAAATGCACAGCTAAGCCATGATTGGCTTTTGAATCCACAATAAAAATATTCAGTGTTTTTAGATGTTTCAACTCCCCCATTTTCGGAGGCATTGATACTAATGACCAACATCCTTCAATTATGAGATGTCTGAGATCTTTCATCTTTGCCAAGTGTTTGGGCAGACAAGTAAGATAGCGACAATATTCTAGCTTTAGAATTTGCAATTTCTGCAGCTTAGAAACACATTTTGGCAACATTGTAATGTAACTATCATAAATATTCAACTACCTCAGATGCGAGAGAGTTGAGAAGATGTTGTACGCAATGTTTAGTATAAATACTGGGTTAATTTAGTGATCGGATGTGTTACTATACAGATTTTGTTTATGATAACTTGTAGATGAAGTGGATGATAGATGTATGGCATGAAATGTTATGTACTTGCAACAATATTTAGGCACATAACAATCACAAAGCATTGTCACTTTTCTTGGTCCTTAGAAACATTGTTTGCATTCTTTCTCTTAAACCCTTGTTTTCAGTCAATGCTGCATCATTGCAATTTTGGTTTTACATAAATTATACATATCTGATTGTTTTGGTTTTCAGTGCTCAATACACTGCTCAAGCTTTAAAGTTTCGAGGCCAAATGTCATAGGCCAAAATGAGCCATCACTGACGCTCAAAGAAATAGTCTCCTAACAAGCTTGACAGATTCGAATACAAAATAAATAAGAAGATAACAAATATTTTTGCTAAATTTACGGTTCTAGAAAGAATAATTATATATTTTTATCAAATAAAAATAAAATAAATAAATATAGATGAATTCTGCCCGTGACATATAGAGCAGATGACGTCTAATAACTCAACAAAGAATAGATACTCATTGTAGATCATTACTCTTGAATAGAAAGGTTCACATAATCAAATATTGATTTCGGAGAAATATTTTTAGAAAAACGAAATGAGTTTTGTAATTCAATGACTAGACAGTATATCTATAATTCACATAAGACCACGTAAACATTATTATAAGATAATTTTAGTTAAAATAATAAATTATATAAATAAAAAAGTTCTCATACAGAAATCAAATTAAAAGTCTACACTTGGATGGCTCCACTTCTATGGGTAACCTTTTCTTCTTGTGTGTCCTAACGAAATAACAGATTTAATGTGTGGCCTATACGTTAGGTTAGCAACATCCCTGCTAGCTGAAGTTTGAGTCAGTTGCATCTAAGTTAACGTCTTAACCGTCGTTAACTACGATTTTTTAATCCGAACCTCCCAAATCAATTCAAAACATATAATTTTAAATACAATAAATATTTAATCTTTCAAATATACAAGGTATCTAATCAAATTAAATCAGATAATAAATTTTTATCAAAAATCTTTTTAAATCATAAGTACATATTTCACAATTTCAAAATAAGTGAATGCTAACAAATACTTCAATGCTTCAAAAGTATATATTCAAGTAAATCAAATATTCTAAAATATTATAAAAGTTTTATCAAATATATTATATTTAGTCTTATGTAAAATTTTTAAGCTATAAACTTTATAAAAATAATTATTCAACTATAATAAATCAATTATTTTAATCAAATCAAAATTTTTTAATAATAATTTTATAAATATAATTAAAAACTTAGAATAGCATAAACTAAAAGGTTAACTATCTATCTATTTTTAATATATAAGAGTAGATGAATAAGTTTACCCATATTATTTTTAAGACATCTTGCTCTTTCTACTAATACCATGTCAATAACATTACTCATTTGGTAAAATTTTAGAATCAACCACTAAATTTTTGTCAAATCAACTATTATTTTCAAATAAAAAAAATATACAAAAGAAACTAAAAAATACATTAAATTCATATCCCTATATTTATTATATATTATCGTTATAAACAATATAATAAATTTATAACCACTAAATTTTTGCCAAATCAACTATTATTTTCAAATTAACAAAAAAAATATAGAAAAAAACTATAAAAGACATCGAAGGAGTTAAGATGCTCCCACTTGTTTTGGAATTAACGATTTCATGCAGCCCCAATTTGAAGTTGCCAGTCCTTCAATCTGTGGGGGTTCTTGTAATTGAAGGATTGGAGTCAAGCTGTGGTGATGATGGCATGGGAACAGAGACATGCATTTTGCGGTAAATCAATTCATTTCAGTTCCTTTGTTCCTTTCTTTATCACTGCTCAATTTGTGTTTTTTCTAATCGCCTCTCAAATAATTGATCACTTCTTGCTTGCAGAATACTCGTTCTCGATCTCTAAAATTTGAGTTTGACCAAATTGTTGAAGATCTCTGAATCAAAAGTGCACATGTAGATGTAGCAAGCAACGAAGCATCAGATGATTAGCATCACAACCGTGTACTATATATCTCTCCATTCTCTCTCTATTTTTAATACATTTTGTGCCACTTATATTTCTTACATCATTTGTTCCCTTTTTACATGGTTTTATAAAACAAAATTACATGTTTTTATTGTGTATTTGTTTTCAACTAGCAACTACATTCAGCATTCATCTATTATCTAGTATATTCCTCGCATTACTTCGTTCAAATAATGTGTCTCTTCCTTTTTAAACAAATCAAAATATTCTTTACTAATGATAAAGTTTGTGTTTCCACACGCATATAACCCTCTTTACTATGACCAATTATGGCAAAATTGAACTTCAACGTTGTTCATAAAACTTGCATCCATTTTAGCATGATACTCTTTGGCTTATTCTACAACCTGAAAATTCTATGTTCAATCATACTGAGAAATCTCTTCATTTTTTTTTTCATTGAAGCTGAGGTTGCAGCGTAGGCATGAGTCCATGCAATCACACTTGAAGAAAGTAGTTTCCGCTTCTATCAAGATTCCCAAGTTGCTTGAACTTTCATATTCAAGTTCACATATTTGAAGAAGTGTTTTGCTGTTAGTTTTGCATTGAAGTACCACCTTCTCATATTCTGCCCCTCAAGCAAAGTGGCTCTGGTGTGTGTTTTCCATTGACCTTATTAGACAACATACTACGTTGGAACTTTAGCTAATTTCATATTCGTTTAACTAATACTCATGAAATAAAGAATACATTATATTTTGTAATCATTTGTAGTGAATATTGTCTTTGGTAGTATACTAAATTGAGGTAATAGGAAGGAAGGGAAATGCGGGAATGTAAAGAATTAGGCTTAGATGGCACAACAAGAAGAGATAAAATGGCAAATAGCTTTGAGGGGTCACTTTGTTCTCTCTTTTAATTTATAAAAAATAATAAATAGATATGATCTGATAGCTCCAAAGAATTTGTCTTTTCTGTTAATTTGAGACTGATGAGAATGGTCATGGGGGCCAGGACTTATGGAGGTTTGGAGTTGGAAAGCAAGGAGGATGATATTGTAAATTAATTTAAACATAATTTAATAATTACATGTGTTAATTTTATAATAAACCATTCCGATCTTTGATTACAAGAATTAATGGCAAAGATGAAAATTGCATGTAACACACAAACATGGTAGGAGCATGTAAGAATTCACCTCTAATCATATATGTATATATGCATACTCACATGGAAGACTTATGTTTACCAAGGTCTGCTTAAAAATACTAAAAAATTGTCACAACCACCCACCAAATGCCTCTGTTCTTGAAACGTAGGCCTACCCCAATCATTTTTTTATTCTTCTAATTTGTTTTCTAGTGGCTGGTTCTTTGGGAGTAATGAGCACGAGATTCCAAAACTATGTTAAAGTGATTCAAATTGCAATTTGTGAACTTGCATGTTCGACGCATTCACATTCTCCCACAAACACAGTTTAATAATAGTAGATCTATATACCTTCCTCTTACTGCAACACCAAACCAGTGTCATAATATAGTCAACTTGCATGTGCATAGCATTCAGTCCAATATCTGAGCTTTCATTCGTTCTAGCTTTTCAAATGGCTGAATCTCTACTTCAAATGGTGATTGAAAACTTGCAAGCTTTTGTTCAGGACGAGCTTGCAACTCTTTGGGGCGTCCACTCTCAGATTCAAGAGCTGTCAGGGAACCTTGCTGCAATCCATGCAGTGGTCCAAGATGCTGAAGAGAAGCAGATCAGAGAGCGTGCTGTGAAGCTTTGGCTGCAGAAGCTTTCAGATGCAGCACACGTGCTTGATGATATCTTAGATGAATGTTCAATAGAGTCCAATCGTCTACACAGTGAGCAGTGCTTAACTCGTCTTGATCCTGTGACAATTATGTTTCGTCGAGACATCGGTAAGAGGATGAAAGAGATGGTTGACAGGTTTCGTCAAATTGATGAAGAAAGGAGAAGGTTTGAATTGCGTGGAAGAGTTCCAGAGAGGCAACAAGAAGATGAAGCATGGCGCCAGACATGTTCTGGTATCACTGAGCACAACATCTATGGAAGGGAGCAAGACACAGAAAATATTCTGGAGTTTCTTTCAAGGAGTGCTGATAGCAGTAACGACCTCTCTGTTTATCCAATTGTTGGCATGGGTGGCCTTGGAAAAACAACACTTGTCCGATGGGTTTACAACGACAAGAAGGTAATTGAACATTTCCATATGAGAATTTGGGTTTGTGTTTCCACTGAATTCAATACCATGAGAATTCTAGAGTCCATTGTGGAATCTACAAGTGGACATAACCCGAACCTATCTACTTTAGAAGCACTGAAAAACAAAGTTCAAGAAATACTGCTAGGCAAAAGGTATTTACTTGTTCTAGACGATATGTGGAGCACAGACAAATGGGAGGACTTGAAGTCTGTTTTGCTTTGCGGAGGTGGAACAAAAGGTGCTGCAGTTTTGGTTACTACCCGAGTTGAGAGTGTTGCATCTGTCATGGGAACATGCCCTGCTCATCGCTTGTCACCATTATCCGAGGATGACAATTGGTTATTGTTCAAATACCATGCATTTGGATCAGACAAAGTGGAGCGCACAGAGCTTGTGGCAATAGGCAAGGAGATTGTAAAGAAATGTGGTGGTTCCCCTCTTGCATCTAAAGCACTTGGAAGCCTTTTGCGCAATAAAAAGGAGGAAATACAGTGGGTGAATGTATTGGAAAGTAAGTTTTGGGACATACTTGAGGATGATGCTATTATTGTACGTGCTTTGAAAATCAGCTACTTCAATTTGAAGTTGTCATTAAGACAATGCTTTGCTTTTTGTGCCATTTTCCCCGAAGATTTTCGAATGGAAAAGGAGCAACTTATTCATCTTTGGATTGCCAATGGCTTGATCAAATCCAAAGGGAGGTTGGAGATTGAGGATGTTGGTAATGAGGCTTGGGAGGAATTATGTCAGAGGTCATTTTTCCAAGAAGTTGAGATTGATGAATTGGGAAGAACTACATTCAAGATGCATGATTTATTTCATGAACTTGCCCAATCTATAATGGGAGAAGAGTGCAGAGTTTATGATGAGTCTGCAAGCTTGACCAATTTGTCTACAAGGGTCCACCATGTCACTTGTTTAAAACCAGAGGCGGAGGTAAACATGGATCCCTTCAAGAAAGCTGAGTCCTTGAGGAGTATGATTAATCTTCTTCCATTAGATGATCACAATCTTTGTGGTTTGCCACCATTCAATTCTCTCCGTGCACTACGTACGAATGCTTCTCAACTCTCAGCACTGAAGAGTTTAACGCATTTGAGGTACCTAAATCTGCGTAGGAGCGGTATCACAACACTGCCTGAATGTGTTTCGAGGTTACAAAAATTGCAGATTCTGAAGTTAGAAGACTGTCTAAATCTTTCTTGTTTGCCCAAACACTTAACACAATTGAAGGATCTTAGACATCTCCTAATTGAAGAGTGTCATTCATTAGTAGAGATGCCTCCGAATATCGGCGAGTTGAAATGTTTGAGAACATTGAATCTTTTTATTGTGGATAAAAAGGAAGGGCATGGGTTATCAGAGTTGCGTGATTTACAGCTTGGAGGCAAACTACGCATCAAGGGGCTTGAAAATGTCTTAAATGAGGGTGATGCTAGAGATGCTAATTTGAGTGCTAAGAAGAAGTTGGAAAACTTATACCTGTCATGGGACTCCTCTGATTCAAGGCGTGTTGCCAATGCTGAGAGAATACTTGAAGCCCTTGAGCCTCCCTCCAATCTCAAGAGTTTTGGGATGAATGGTTACAGCGGAGTAGAGTTGCCTAGCTGGATGCAAAATACTTCAATTCTTTCCAGCTTAGTTATGGTGATACTCTATGATTGCAAGAACTGCAAGCACCTTCCTCCGCTGGGTAAATTACCACATTTAACTGTTCTTTATGTATCTGGAATGAAAGATGTGAAGTACATTGATGATGACTCTTATGATGGCGTGAATCAGAAGGCTTTTAAGTCGTTGAAGTACCTGACCTTATTGAAGCTGCCAAACTTGGAAGGGATGTTACGAGATGAAAGAGTAGAAATGCTTCCAGTTCTTTCTAAATTAAAGGTCTCGTGTGTCCCTAAGATTAAGTTGCCACTCCTTCCATCTCTAGAGTACATTTGGATTGAAGGAACAGGGTCAGACTCTGATCATAGTGATAGTGAAGGTATGGCTTCCATCCTAGAGGCTATTGGGCAGAATATGCAGCATGTCAAGACCCTCCGCATTTCAGGCTTCCCTAAACTCAAGGCATTACCCCATGAATTAAGCAGCCTCAGCTCGCTACAAAAGTTAGAAATTTATGGTGGTGATGAACTTGAATCGTTTTCGGAGAATGTGTTGCAAGGTCTGTGTTCTCTCCAAAGTTTGAAAATTCATTCGTGTAAGAAGCTCAGATCCTTGTCTGAAGGTATGGGACATCTAACTCGTCTGGAGAGCCTTGATATCATGATTTGTCCAAAGCTGGTGACTCTACCGAGTAGCATGAATAAATTAGGTTCGCTTCGTCGAGTTTACATCTATTCTTGTGATACATTGCCAGAAGGCTTACAACATGTGCCTTCCCTCCAAAGTTTGGAAGTATATAAATCAAATTCAATTCCCCAGTGGTTGGGGGAAATAACTTCTCTTCAAAAGTTAGAACTCTCCTGTGTGAGGTTAAGGTCACTGCCCAGTAGCTTCCGAAACCTGAGAAACTTGCGTGAGCTATCTATTTATGGGTGCCATAAGGAGCTGCAGAAGCGATGCACCAGAGTAACAGGACAGGATTGGCAAGCCATTGCTCACATCCCACAATTCAAACTGGTTCCCATTCATGAAGAAACATTTTCTGGTATAAATTCATCCCTTTATTCTTTTTTTACCATTAACTAGAGTGAGACCGCGCAATGCGCGGAGAGGTAAATTATTTATACTATATAGTATATTTTAATAAATGTTATGTTAAAAATATTTTAGAGAACATATTATAAATAGATTTTGAATTTATTTATTTTTAAAAAAGACATATATTATTTATATTAGAGTTATACAAAACTGCATTTTCATTTTTTTTTCATTTTTTGATTTGTATTAATGGCTACACTTTGTCTTTTCTTGCGATTTTTTTGTTTGTAAATAATTAAAAAAATAAATGAATGAGAATGGAAAATACATAAAAATGTTATATTAAATTTAAGGAATTTTTGACAATTAGTATGAGAGATTGAGAAATAAAGAGTAGTAAGAGTCTTAATATGTATAAGTTGTAGAATTTGAATATTTGTAACTGAAATTTTTTATAATTATTATTATTATGACACTTTTAATGTATGTTTATTGCATTTAATTAATACTTGATATTTCAATTAAATAATAATAGATAAGAGTTTTTTGTTTTAATTTTTTTAAATATTTTACTAAATAGTGATTGGTTGATTTTATTTTTTGCCAAGTCATTAGAATTGCTGATATGGCATCATTAACGAAAAAAAGATAGCTTAAACTCATTGTGGAGAGAGTTGGTATCAGCTTTTATATATTATAAATAGATAAATTTATGTTGGTGTGAATTAGTATCTCGCCTCTCATAACTATAACTTGATCAATGTACGTAGATAAAATCAGATCTAAATGGAGATCGTGGCAGCTAAGAAGAGACCAACGTCGTCATCGTTTTGCTAAAGATGATACATTTGACTATCTGGTTTCAAGGCTCTTTTGTTGGTACAAAATGTGAAAATGGATGATGATTGAACCCAGATCATGAGGTCAGAAACATTGGATGGAATGGTTAGCATTGAATTCCATCGCTCTCTCACACTCTGTAAAACTGTAAATAGAACTCCAGATAGATATTAGTACTCTTATCTGTTGCATTTTTATCATCCTGTTATTAATGTGATCAAATTCCATTTTGTTTTTGTTTTGTTTTAAATCAATCAACTCTTATGACGGATATATGATTTTTTGACATCAACAGGAATACAGGATGATATCCTTTTTGCCAGAAATATGTTGAATCAACAGCCGCTTCCATTTAGGCAAAGCTCAAGAGATGATTTATGGATGGTGTTTGGGTAAGAGATTTTTAACTGATGTATGTGTAAGATATATTAGAGTCAATATTCAGTTTCAGTAGCAATGACTTCAAATTTGTAATACGATGATGTTGTTCTTCTTTGGCCTTTTTAAGATGCATTGTTATTTTTTTGAACGAACAGTTTTATCTTTTATCTTGATTACCAAAAAATCACATAAAATAAATGTCATAGACCACAAATTAGAAGTCTTGTATAATGAAGTTAGAAATTCATATGGTTTGAGAATCCAAAGCCATTGATATTTGCTAAGAGGAACATGAATGAGTTCAGCAATCAGATATTTATAGTGGCTAAAGAGATAAGACCATAAATTAGAAGTCTAGAAAGATGTATTAGAAGGGACCCACCCAATTATTTTATGAACCACGAAGGATGAAGAAGCTTTGATATTGTGTTTGAAAATGAGTGATATTTTAAATTGGTCTTTAAATTAGTTTTTGATTTAGAATATTAGACAAATTATTCTTTATTAAAATAAGTAGATAATTTAGTTCCACATATTTAAAATTTTCAAATAATCTATGCCCCCATAGCTTCTGTAACTGCCATTAATGGTAGTAGTTTGATGTCCAATTTGGGATATATAATGTTCCATTTATTTGAAGAATTATCGTTGTTGTGTTTCATACATTCTTCAAGGTTAAGAATATCTATTTAGACAATGATTATGAGAAATATTACTTTGGTAATAGCCACAAAGCTCTACAAGAAATATCTCATAACGAACAGATCGAGTTGAAATGCACAATTAATCATCCGAGTGGTAATGTTGTTGCTTTCATTCTCAAATTACTTAACAGGATGTGAGGGATGTGAGCAATGTATGGCCAATCCTCTCAAATGCGTTAAACTCAAAGTTTATCTTAATTTTGTTGTGTAATATCCAGGATAATTCACGTGAAGAAATCAAAGTTTTAAATCTCACAGGAAGCATATGATATGCTATGTTTTACATGAATTCGAATACTTTACAAGAGAATAACACAATACTAATACTGAGTGTTACTTACTATACAGATTTTGTTCATGATAACTTGTAGATGAAGTGGATGATAGATGTATGGCATGAAATGTTATGTGCTTGCAACAATATTTAGGCACATAATAATCACAAAGGATTGTCACTTTTCTTGGTCCTTAGAAACGTTGTTTGCATTCTTTCTCATAAACCCTTGTTTTCGGTCAATTCTGCAACATTGCAATTTTGGTTTTACATAAATTATAGATATCTGATTACAGTTTTGGTTTTCAGTGCTCAAATACACTGCTCAAGCTTTAAAGTTCCTATATATTGAAGGCCAAATCTATTCACATGCAATATAATTTGCCAAATAAGACTTTGTTCAACTAAGCTCAGTTTGCTTAAAATCCTTGTAACTATTTTGATTATAGCAATAATGAAACTAACACATAAAAGATCTAAGCCGTGTTAAATATTGTTGCAGCCACCATCACTGTCAGCATCCTAATACCCCAATTTGTAATTGAAAAAGGGTTAGTTGGAGGTTTCCCTGCAATTCAGCTATGTGAAACTTTTTTTAACCACAAATCCACAATAAGCCATCTGAAAATAGTATATATAGAAATAGAATCCAGTTTGAATCAATATACTATGATGGTACATAGTCTTTTTTCCATCAAATAAAGTGTATAAAAATAACTGTCCAATACAGTTTCCATTACAAACTAATGTAGTATCACTCATGAATAATTAACAAATAGGTCAACATATTCAGAATATAAAATTCTAAAACACAATGTTAAGTCAAAAGACATTAGCAAAAACACAGCAGAGCCAAGTTTTATTGAGGGGGAGATATACGAGTTGGTTGGTGCTTCCGTGCAATTAAAAGCAAATGGTTTCTTCCAATATGTGTGATTGTATGTATGCATGCATATACTGCCACCTTATCCTGAACTGAAAAAAGAAGAGAAAAAGCCTCACTGTGGCTGAACAGAAAATATTCATGTTACAGAATGAAGCAAAAGTAAGTTTCTGCTTACACATAAATTATGAAGGTCGCGAGTGAGCTTGGTACTGTGTTCCTCCCAAATTAATGAGCTAAACCTGTGATATCTGAGTACTAATCTTGCTTCTGCTCATGGAGATCTTCAACCATTTCGTCAAATGTAGTAAAATCTGGATGTATTGATATGTCTGGCTTCCTCGTATTCCATTTGAATTTGGCTATTTCTGTCAAGTATTTCAAACATGAGTACAAGAACGTAGGGTCATGGAACTTGGGACACATTAAGCAGTGGCAAAAGAAAAGAAAACAAGAGGAGTTGAATTTACCCCAACTAGAATGTGACCCGCGCGATGCGCAGGATGGTAAATTAATAATAATATATAATAAATACTAAAAATTATTATGTTTTGTAGAATTAAATAAAATATGTATAAACTAAAAATAAATTTAAATGGTATTTTATTTAAAAGAAATAGTAGTACAAAGTATTTGGATGTTGGAATTGATTTTTGTATTTGGTTTAATTGATGGAATTGGTCTTCTTATGTGTCACTCGTCCTCTTTTTTTTTATTGGTTGTTATTAGAGTTGTTGCTTTCTTCTTTCTGTCATAGGTTGTTATAAAGGCATGTTCTTTATAAATTGGTGAGTTGTGTGCACTTTCTTTTATGTTGTTTGCTCTCTCTTTGCATGTATGGTCTTCTTCTGAAAATGTGTCTTGAATTTGTATCGTTTTTTTTTCCTCAACCTCTTGATAGGTATATGATCTTCGTCTGATGATATTGGTGTTGGTGAAGTTGGTTCCTATAATTAATGAATAATATAAATTAGAAATAAATGAATTAATTTTTGAGAGACTTATTAGTTATGAAATATCCATAAATCAGCTGTGTGAATTCTTCAATTTCTGGATTGATATAGATTTTTGTACTTGAAGTTGTGCTAACCTAATAATCACCTAATATTATAATATAATAGGTTATATAAAATAAGATTGTGTTGTATTGTGTCAATTAATGTATTATATAAAATATAATTCTTTGAACTAAAAAAAATAATAAATTAAAATTTTTTGAAAAAGATCATACCTTTATATTCACTAACCAATGTTGATGTGAGTGCAATAATTTTTTGGCCCTTGATTTGTGTTGTAATTTCTTTATTTATCTGATTTGAGAGATTTCTCCACAACGTGACTTTCAACATGATGTTCCTAAAATTAATAGTATTTTGTTAATAACTATATATCTGAATGAAAAATGAATTGGTTGTATATTTTTTTACTCTTTGAGTATCAATTCCATTCTTCGTATTTTTGTGGGTTTTCCTTTAACATCTACTTGTTCTTCTTTTCCTATTGCATGCAGTTTTTCAATGACATCTACAATAAAATAAAAAGAACAAAAATGTGTTGATTTTTTTTAATAAATTATTTTTAATAAAAATAATTGAAATAATATAAAATAAAATTACCTGTTAAAATTTGTCTTTGACCCACTCTGTCAGATAATGTCTCAAGTGATGCAAATTCAAAATAGTGTTGGAGAATGTTCAAAACTGAATCTTTGATTTCTTTCACAATAGTTATTAAAAAATTTGTTTTCATAGTACCTTTAATTGCTCTATACAAATCATTTGCATCTTCTATTTTCAAATTTTTGATAGTATAGACTTTTTCTTCTTCTAACAAATGTTTGAATTTGTTTATCATATTTTTCTTCACAATTACATGAAGAGGTGTTCCCTCTAGTGTTAGTAAATCATTGTTAACAATTAGTTAAAAAAATAATTGCGTTTATTTTTTTAAATTATTAGAAAAGGAACAATGATTATCAAATTGAGAGAAGTTTAACTTTAACGATATTAAAATACAATTATATATAAAGTATTATAAAATAATATTAAAAGTATAAAAAACAAAAATAATTAAAGCATTTTTTAAATTCAATTTAAAAACAAAATAAATTTGTTTATTTTGTACCTTTTCATCTAATATAATCATTTCTAAGAAAAGAGGCTCCTCTTTATTTTTTGGTGTTAATGTTTTCCATAGACGAACCACGCGAACGTATGTTTTGTTATATTGTCCAATGAATGATGCTCCATTTAGTAAGTTTGAGATGTTGTATAGTTTGGAAAGAAATTTCTTATGGTAAATTTGATGTTATTTTAAAGAATAGTGATTAGAGACTTATATAAGTAGTTAAAATAGTATATAATTTAAATATTTGTAACGTAAAATTTATTATGATTAATAATATTATTATGACATTTATTATATGGATATTTATTACATTTAATGATTGAGTTTATAGAAATTAATAAATTAATTATTGGTGTTATAAAATTATTATATTGTTTATAACGGTAAAATATAATAAATATAAGAATATAGATTTAATATCTTTATAGGTTACAAACTTAATTTCAAAATTTATAATTTAAAAAGACTTGGTTGAAGAATATTTGTATATTATATGAATTTAATCAAAAACTTCTAGATTTATGTGGACTTAATAGAAAACTTTTAGGCTATTTGCAAATGTTTAAGTTTTAGGAAATTTTAGAATACTTCACCTACATGAATGAAATACACCCGATGCTTGGTGTGACTATATCATACTCTTTTTGTATTGTAGAGATCCAAAGTTGAGACCTATGTTCGCTGAAATAATGGCAGTAGTGAAGTAATATGCAATAATAATGATATAAATTTTTAATGAGTTAATTTACATAAATTACAAAATTAATTATTAGTATAATAAATTTATTGTATTATGATGGTTTTAGTGGCTAAGAGAAGGGGGGTTGAATCTTAGCCCCTTTTTGCTTGCTTAAAACTGACTGGACTTAGAGGAGACTTTTCTGTTTTATCTCGTCCTTAGCTGTAATGACCAAAAAAAAAAAAAAAGAAGGAAAGGAAAGCACGTGGGGGGCACATGCCCCCACTTAAATTTTCTTTTCCTATTTCCCCTCCCCTCCTTCGAAGACCCGTCCCCCTTTCTTTCTTTCACTTTCTTTTATTTCCTTCCAACAAAACCTAAAACCTTCTCTTCTTCTTCTCTTCTCATTCAACTCTTCCATCTTCTCATCTCTTCTTGCAATTTCACACCATTATCAAACTCATCTTCATCATCTTACCTTTCTTTCTTTTTCTACTCTATCTCTATTTATTCAAAATCTCATTTTCTCAAAACCCCAAATCATGGAATGTCAACTTAATGAGTGAAAGAAGCATTCAACTTTGAGTTCCAATTATTATTGAGGTTTCAAGGTAACTCTTTGACTCAATAATTAGCCATATCCCCAATTTTGTCATCTCTATATTTATGGGTATATATAAATCCGAATTTAGGGTTATTAGAATTAGGAAATTTGGGACTTTTGGTCAAGATGAGTTAGATTATGTTAATTGACAATGTTAGTAGCTCACAAACATCATTATTGTCATATTTTTAGAGTTGTAGAGTTATTGGACATCATTTGGTAGCTCATTGGCGCGCTCAGAGTTGCTTCCGGTTCTTTGAAATCAAGTTGTGAGTGGATATTATATCTATAATTGTTTTTAAATATATTATTATCAATATTTTGTTGAATCATTAATTTTGGAGTCTGAAGATATTTTACTATTGTGATTTTTGAATTTTTGGAATGAATAATGATTCGTGAAACTCACAATTTTATAAAAATACACACGAGATGATATTTATATATTTTGTAAAGTATACATGTTTTTTTTATTTGACTTTACTAAATTTTAATTAAATTTTAGTATGCATTCTTATATATATATATTTTTGATTTAATATGAAAGAATTAGTAATATGTTATAATTATTAGAGATTTGTTATAAATGATTTGGTTTGGATTGGTTTGGGAGACTCTGACTAGAAAACCGTAGTTAACGGCGGTTATGACGTTAACTTAGATGCATCTAACTCAGACCTCAGCTAGCAGGGGCGTTGTTAGCCCAACGTGTAGGCCACACGTTGGATCTGTTATACCGTACGGGCACACTAGAGGAAAGGGCTACCCTTAGAGGTGGAGCCGCCCTAAGTGTGTAATATTTGATTTGATTTGACTTCTGGAATGAGAACTCCCATTTCAGTTCATCCGCTTAACTACCTATCTTTTTGTTTGCATAATTAATTAATATAAATTTCTCATTTCTGAAAGGAAATATAATTTTCAAGGTAAACTCTGTATTGTCTCGTGTGGGTTATAGATGTAATGTTTGCTCACTGAGTTGTAAAACTCACCCTATTATATTCCCATGTTTTTCAGATACAGGAGTCATTCCCGGTTTCATTCCACCTGCCCCTCAGTAGATCTTAGACATTTTGGTGAGCCCTTCTTCTTTCCAAGGGCTAAGTAATTATGTAATGGAACCTTTGCTCAAAAAAATTTAGATTATGTCAATGCTCCATATGTCACAGGCAGGATCCTCGTGTGGGTTATGTTATTTTGAATCTTGAACTGTTTAGGTAGTGATTATGATTTGGTTATGTAAGACTTATGGTTTTAACTATATACTCTAGTTATCAACTTGATATATATATATATGATGCGCATTTTGGATATATTTGGTTGTGGATATAATTTGGAGTATGTTGTTGTTGTTGTCTTGGAAATGGAGGTTTATTATTAATACAGGGAGTTAATATTTATGTTGGTAAAGTCCTAGAAACAGAGGAGATTCTGTCTGTTTTTTTGAGAATTTGATCGTTTGGCTTGCTGAGGGACTTGTCCCTTGAGCGCCAGTCATGGCTTGGTTCGGGTCATGACAAAGTGGTATCAGAGCTTTAGGTTTTCCTGTGTAATATGGAGCAAGTGTCCTTTAGTAAGATCACAATTGTGCAAATGGAAGCCGGCCCATTTTCACAAAGTGTGATGTTACTAGAGGCCTATAGGAAGTTGTCATCAATCCTTTTTCTCATGATTCCTTCTGTCTGTCCTATTCTCTTTGAATTCCATATACATATGTCGTTGGTGACCCAATTGCTTTATTTACTCGATAGGTGGAAGATGCCACCTAAGAAAAGACGTGGTGGAGCTGTTAATGCTCCTGATACTGCTGAATCCAATAGGGCAGTTTCTCCGCCACTTGGAGCGCTTCGACAAAGGCCAAGGAGCCAAAGGATAGCTGATAGGCGCGAAGGAGAGAACCCCGCAGTAAGAGAGGCTCAACCGGACTTAGCGACTGAATTAAGGGGAATGAATCAAACCCTTAATGCGGTATTACAGGCCCTAACAAATCAAAATAGGGGCGGAGCAGGCATTCCTAGTATGCCAAATCCTCAGCCTCATAGAGTTCATCAATTGTTTGGGGATCAAGAGCCACCAATTGAGAAGTATTTAAAGTTGAATTCGTCCACTTTCAATGGAGATTCATTGGATGAAGATCCACAACAATATCTAGAGGACGCAAAGAAAGCTATTCGAGCTCTCAAGTGCACCAAGGAATGGGCTGTTGAGTTAGTATCCTACAACTTGCGTGGTTCGGCAAGATATTGGTATGAGTCTCTTCTTGAGAGCAAAGAAGCAACCGGACTTCCTCCTCCTTCTTGGGAAGAGTTCACTGAAGAGTTTCTCGCTCGATTTTATCCAGCTAACAAGCAAGCAGAAGATGCAATTGCCTTTGAAAGATTAAGGCAAGAAAACATGACAGTGACTGAGTATGCTAAGGAGTTTACTAGACTTTCTAAGAGTGCTCCGTACTTGGTGAATTCAGAAGAGATGAAAGTTCGTCGTTTCGTTCGTGGATTGGCAGAACCTATGTTCACTACTCTTATGCCTGAAGTCGGACGCATGTCTTTTAAGGATGTCCTAAACTCTGCTTATGGAATTGAAGCTGGGATAGCAGAGAGAAATGCTTTTAAGGATGTTGGTAAGAAGCCTAAGATGAAGGGACAATTTTCTGGTGGAGCTAGTTCAGGAGGATTTCAGTCTCATCATGGTCAGACTAATCAGCAAGGTTATTCGGGGTATCGAGCTCGTCCTCAATCATCTTTCGGTGGGGTTGCTTCTTCTGGATCTGTTCCTATGAGTGTTTCAAGTCCAAGACCTTTTGTTTGGGGCACCCCTCAATCTAGCGGACATGGTTCTAATCAGACAAGACCAACTAAATCTTACTGCCAGCAATGTGGGATCTACCATTCCGGTATATGTTTCAAGGCTACTGGTGCATGTTTTGGTTGTGGTCAATCTGGTCATCTTAGGAGGGATTGTCCAAATCCTAGAGGAGGCTTTGCTCCAAGTGTTGCACGTCCTACAACACCAATGCCATCATCTTCAGCTATGTCTATTGGAAATTCTTCTGGTCCTAGTGGCAGAGGAGCTGGTGGCAGGGGTCAGGCTTATAACAGAGGAGGGAGCCAAAGAGGAAGAGGTCAGGCACGTGTGTATGCTTTGACACGTCAAGATGCTCAAGCTTCTAATGCTGTGGTGGCAGGTACTTTACAAGTTTGTTCTTTAGATGCTCGAGTGTTATTTGATACGGGTTCTCATTATTCATATGTATCTCCACATCTTGCATCTCGTTTCGATAAACAACCTGAACTGTTATCCCACCCATTTCATGTTGGCACTCCACTTGGAGTCTCCACGGTGGTTCGAGTCGTGTTTCGGTCTTGTATTGTTAGAATTAATGCGGTTGAGACCTTAGCTGATTTGATCCTTTTAGAACCAATGGAAGATATTGATGTCATCTTAGGCATGGATTGGTTAGCAGCTTGTCATGCTGATGTGGGCTGTTATTCCAAAATTGTGATGTTTGACATACCGGGTATCTCACCTTTTGTTTTTAAGGGTGATGACTGTCCCACTTTAGCTAGCATCATCTCATCTATGAGTGCTATGCAATTGATGGATAAGGGGAACCAAGGATTTCTGGCAGTTGTTAGAGATGTTGATGCCGAAGTGCCTAGTCTTGATCAGGTTCCTAAAGTTAGAGAATTTCCTGACGTGTTCCCTAATGAGCTACCAGGGATGCCACCTGACCGCGAAGTTGAGTTTTCTATAGAATTAGCTCCGGGAGTCCAACCTGTGTCCATTCCTCCCTATCGTATGGCTCCAAATGAGTTACGAGAATTAAAAGTTCAATTGGAAGATATGCTAGAGAAAGGATTCATTCGTCCTAGCACTTCTCCGTGGGGAGCTCCTGTTCTATTCGTAAAGAAGAAGGATGGAACGATGCGACTATGTGTGGATTATCGTCAGCTCAATAAGATAACTGTTCGCAACAAGTATCCATTGCCAAGGATTGATGATTTGTTTGATCAACTTCAAGGAGCTACCTGTTTCTCAAAAATCGACCTGCGTTCAGGGTACCATCAATTGAAGATAAAAGAGGAAGACATTCCAAAAACTGCTTTTCGTACTCGCTATGGGCACTATGAGTTCTTAGTAATGTCCTTTGGTCTGACGAATGCGCCTGCAGCTTTCATGGACTTAATGAATCGAGTCTTCAAACCTTTCTTAGATCGCTTTGTTATCGTCTTCATCGATGATATCTTGGTGTATTCGAAAAGTGCTACGGAGCATGAGTATCATTTGAGGATTGTGTTACAAACCTTAAGGGATCACAAGCTCTATGCTAAGTTTTCTAAATGTGAGTTTTGGCTTGATCAAGTGACATTCTTGGGGCATGTGGTATCAAAAGATGGAATCATGGTGGATCCAAAGAAGGTTGAAGCCGTTCAAAAGTGGCCAAGGCCTACTACAGTGACAGAAATTCGTAGCTTTCTAGGGTTGGCCGGCTACTATCGGCGATTCATCAAGGACTTCTCGAGAATTTCTGCACCATTAACCAAGTTAACTCAGAAGAATGTAAAGTTTCAATGGTCAGAAGCTTGTGAGGAAAGTTTCCAGACACTTAAGGCTTGTCTAACCTCAACACCAGTTCTTGTTTTACCTTCTGGGTCTGGGGGATTCTCAGTCTTTTGCGATGCATCTCGGATTGGACTTGGTTGTGTATTAATGCAGCATGGCCGCGTTATTGCCTATGCTTCGCGACAACTCAAGAAGCATGAGCAGAATTATCCAACTCATGACCTGGAGATGGCAGCGGTCGTCTTTGCTTTAAAGATTTGGAGACATTACCTTTATGGTGAGACCTGTGAGATCTATACGGATCACAAGAGTTTGAAGTATATATTCCAACAAAAGGATTTAAATTTAAGGCAACGGAGATGGATGGAGTTGCTAAAAGATTATGATTGTACCATTTTGTATCATCCTGGAAAGGCAAATGTTGTAGCAGATGCCCTCAGTAGGAAATCTATGGGTAGCTTGGCCCATATCACTCTTGGAAGGAGACCAATTGTTGAAGAAGTCCATCAATTGGAGGCCAGTGGAATTCAATTTGATCTTGGAGAATCAGGAGTTTTCTTAGCACATGTTCGAACCCAATCTTCCCTGATAGAACAGATCAAGGTTGCACAAAGTGATGATCCGAAACTAAGAAAGCTTATGGAAGATGTTCGCAATGGGAGGAACTCAGACTTTTCTCTTGATCAAGATGTTTTGTGTTGTGGTCAACGCTTATGTGTGCCAGATAACCCCAACTTGAAGAAAGCTATTTTGGAGGAGGCTCACAATTCTAAGTATACCGTTCATCCAGGCTCCAATAAGATGTATCAAGATTTGAAACAATTGTTTTGGTGGGAAGGCATGAAGAAAGACATAGGAGTTTTTGTTTCTCATTGCTTAACTTGCCAACAAGTTAAAGCTGAACATCAAAGACCTGCTGGGTTATTACAACAGATTGAGATACCTGAATGGAAGTGGGAAAGGATTACAATGGATTTTGTAACAGGTTTACCTCGTAGTTTTAAAGGTTTTGATTCAATTTGGGTAATTGTGGATAGAATGACGAAGTCAGCTCGCTTTCTTCCGGTGAAAACAACTTTCAGTGCAGCTCGGTATGCTCAACTTTATGTTGATGAGATAGTTAAGCTACATGGAATTCCAGTGTCCATTATTTCAGATCGCGGGCCGCAGTTCACCTCTCATTTTTGGAAATCTTTTCAAAAAGCGTTAGGAACCCGTCTAGATCTTAGCACAGCTTTTCACCCTCAAACCGATGGGCAATCAGAGAGGACGATCCAGATATTGGAAGACATGTTAAGGTGTTGTGTTCTAGATTTTGGTGGGAATTGGGACAGCTATCTACCTTTGATCGAGTTCTCTTATAATAATAGTTATCAAGCCAGCATTCAAATGGCACCATTTGAGGCTCTTTATGGGAGAAGATGCAGGTCGCCTATTGGGTGGTTTGAGGTTGGTGATGTTAAGCTTTTAGGGCCAAATTTGGTACAAGATGCGGTTGAGAAGGTTCGCATAATAAGAGAACGTTTATTAGCAGCTCAGAGTAGGTAGAAGGCTTATGTTGATAACAGAAGGCGTAACTTAGAGTTTTTAGTGGGTGATCATGTATTTCTGAGAGTGTCGCCTATGAAAGGAGTGATGAGGTTTGGGAAAAGAGGCAAGCTTAGTCCTCGATACATTGGTCCATTTGAGATACTGGACAGAATAGGTGCAGTTGCTTACCGCTTGGCATTGCCGCCTGAGTTGTCTATGATTTATCCGGTCTTTCATGTATCAATGTTGCGCAAATACCTTCCCGACCCATCTCATGTGCTTGCACCACAAGCCATAGAGCTACAGGAGGATTTATCATTTGAAGAGGAACCAGTGGCTATAGTTGATCGCCAGGTAAAGAAACTACGTTCTAAAGAGATAGCGTCTGTGAAGGTTGTTTGGAAGAATCATTCGGTAGAAGAAGCAACTTGGGAAGTAGAGGACGCTATGCGCGACAAATATCCGTATTTGTTTGAGTCCGAAGGTAACTATCACACTTATCACCATATATGAATTCGAAATTCGGGGACCGAATTTCTTAAGGGGGAGAGAATGTAATGACCGAAAAAAAAAAAAGAAGGAAAGGAAAGCACGTGGGGGGCACATGCCCCCACTTAAATTTTCTTTCCCTATTTCCCCTCCCCTCCTTCGAAGACCCGTCCCCCTTTCTTTCTTTCACTTTCTTTTATTTCCTTCCAACAAAACCTAAAACCTTCTCTTCTTCTTCTCTTCTCATTCAACTCTTCCATCTTCTCATCTCTTCTTGCAATTTCACACCATTATCAAACTCATCTTCATCATCTTACCTTTCTTTCTTTTTCTACTCTATCTCTATTTATTCAAAATCTCATTTTCTCAAAACCCCAAATCATGGAATGTCAACTTAATGAGTGAAAGAAGCATTCAACTTTGAGTTCCAATTATTATTGAGGTTTCAAGGTAACTCTTTGACTCAATAATTAGCCATATCCCCAATTTTGTCATCTCTATATTTATGGGTATATATAAATCCGAATTTAGGGTTATTAGAATTAGGAAATTTGGGACTTTTGGTCAAGATGAGTTAGATTATGTTAATTGACAATGTTAGTAGCTCACAAACATCATTATTGTCATATTTTTAGAGTTGTAGAGTTATTGGACATCATTTGGTAGCTCATTGGCGCGCTCAGAGTTGCTTCCGGTTCTTTGAAATCAAGTTGTGAGTGGATATTATATCTATAATTGTTTTTAAATATATTATTATCAATATTTTGTTGAATCATTAATTTTGGAGTCTGAAGATATTTTACTATTGTGATTTTTGAATTTTTGGAATGAATAATGATTCGTGAAACTCACAATTTTATAAAAATACACACGAGATGATATTTATATATTTTGTAAAGTATACATGTTTTTTTTATTTGACTTTACTAAATTTTAATTAAATTTTAGTATGCATTCTTATATATATATTTTTGATTTAATATGAAAGAATTAGTAATATGTTATAATTATTAGAGATTTGTTATAAATGATTTGGTTTGGATTGGTTTGGGAGACTCTGACTAGAAAACCGTAGTTAACGGCGGTTATGACGTTAACTTAGATGCATCTAACTCAGACCTCAGCTAGCAGGGGCGTTGCTAGCCCAACGTGTAGGCCACACATTGGATCTGTTATACCGTACGGGCACACTAGAGGAAAGGGCTACCCTTAGAGGTGGAGCCGCCCTAAGTGTGTAATATTTGATTTGATTTGACTTCTGGAATGAGAACTCCCATTTCAGTTCATCCGCTTAACTACCTATCTTTTTGTTTGCATAATTAATTAATATAAATTTCTCATTTCTGAAAGGAAATATAATTTTCAAGGTAAACTCTATATTGTCTCGTGTGGGTTATAGATGTAATGTTTGCTCACTGAGTTGTAAAACTCACCCTATTATATTCCCATGTTTTTCAGATACAGGAGTCATTCCCGGTTTCATTCCACCTGCCCCTCAGTAGATCTTAGACATTTTGGTGAGCCCTTCTTCTTTCCAAGGGCTAAGTAATTATGTAATGGAACCTTTGCTCAAAAAAATTTAGATTATGTCAATGCTCCATATGTCACAGGCAGGATCCTCGTGTGGGTTATGTTATTTTGAATCTTGAACTGTTTAGGTAGTGATTATGATTTGGTTATGTAAGACTTATGGTTTTAACTATATACTCTAGTTATCAACTTGATATATATATATATGATGCGCATTTTGGATATATTTGGTTGTGGATATAATTTGGAGTATGTTGTTGTTGTTGTCTTGGAAATGGAGGTTTATTATTAATACAGGGAGTTAATATTTATGTTGGTAAAGTCCTAGAAACAGAGGAGATTCTATCTGTTTTTTTGAGAATTTGATCGTTTGGCTTGCTGAGGGACTTGTCCCTTGAGCGCCAGTCATGGCTTGGTTCGGGTCATGACATTAGCCACGAGACATTTTCATTTTGTCTCGTCACTTGACACGAGACAATTTTGATTCTTCATCTGAACAGTAAAAACAGAATTGAAGAAGGAAGAAGGAAAGAAGATTACACCCAGATATATCCTGGTTCAGCTGCTAAGTGCAGTGCAGCCTACATCCAGTCTCCATCACAACAATGATGGAATTTCACTATAATCATCCAGATTACAACTTGTAAAGTGCTAACCCAACTTACAAGGGGATTCTCACAGAATCATGATACACAACAAAGATGTACAAAGGAACTCTAAGACATCAATGGCTTTTATTTTAATTTTGCACTCTCTGCCTTTTTCCGCTCTATGGCTTTTTCTTACAAACCTCACTGTTTGCCTTTTTCCATGAGACTCAAGACATGACAAAATTAAACAGAAAAAAATACAAAATAGAAAACTTTGAAGGAGAAGAGAACTGCTAGCTTAGGTAGCTCTGAGAACTCTGTGCCTTGCACTCTCAAATCTTACTCCTTGAATCAAACCATGACTGTTCACCTCTTTTATAGAGAAGTGAAGCCTTCACAGTTGAAAACACAAACCCGAGCTCAGCCTCCTTTCCTTCAACAAAAACCGGTTCGGCCACACAGAGAGAAGAGGTAACTCATGCAAAAACCAACATGCAAATACCTCTAGTCCTTCCTTGTTCATCACTCTTCATCAATCCGAGCGCTCCATCCTTGGCTTCCTCTCCAAGATGGATTTCTGGCCCTTGATGCTTCATGATGATGATGACTTCTTCTGCTTCAATCTCTGCCTTCAACCATCACTTCGCCACTCTAGCTACTCCCTGTGGTGGTTGATCAGAAACGAAGACAAGTCACGCCTCCAAGATCTTTCTGCTGGCCGAATCTTCTTCTTTCTTTTTGGGTATGGAGGATCCGAGATTGCCTCACCAAATCTTGCCATATTTGGTGATAATCTCAGCCACAGCATACTTTTCTTTTTCTTTCATGCCATCAACTCGATGATCTTCAGCTTTGCTTTTCTTTCCTTTTGGTAGCTCCAAGTAGCTTCCATGGCTTCCTGTGTATTAACCGAAGAAAGAAGGAAAGAGATGAGAGAGAAGAGAGAAGTTTGAACTCAAACTAATGGGTAATAATGAAATGAAATTAAAAATCCCACTTCCCTAGCTTAGAGTGGCGTGTATCATCATTGCAGCCATCCAATCAATCTTCTCTTTCTTTTTTATGTTTCCAATGCATTAATTAAGTTTGAAATCCTTCAAAATAATGAAGTGGAATCCGTTGGAAGCATTTAGTTACTTCATTTGCTTCATGGATTCGAATAAAGCATGGAAACATTCATCAACCTTGGGCTTGGTAGCTATAGGTTTTAAATTGGCCCAAAATCATTTTCCTTTTCGGATCATAGCATATATAGAACACATTGGGCTATTGAAATTTTGGCCCACTAAAAGCATTTGCTTTCCTGGTAATTTTGGATCAAGCATTGAACACATAAGAAAGCATTCACTTGGGCCTGCATCAATAACATTCATTCTGGCCCAAATAAAACCTGCATTACAAAATTGATTAATATTAAATCCAAAATTAATTTTGCAATTAATTATATTAATAATGTTTAGTCATCACAAATATTGGTTTAGAGTTTTCCAAACTCATCATATTATTTATAACGGTAAGATATAATAAATATAGGAATATGATTTCAATGTTTTTTATGTTACAAATTTAATTTCAAAAATTTTAATTTAAAAAGACTTGATTAAACAATATTTGTATATTATATGGACTTAATTGAAAATTTTTAGACTAATATTAATAAAAAATATTAGTCCTTAACGTTTCTCTTTGAACAATTAATATATACTAACGTACCGAAAATGGCGAAAAGTTTATTAGCAGTAATTCAAAATTAATATTCTAATTATTTAATTAAATGACTTCATAAAATTTTGCAGTTAGAATAGAAGCTAGTACATCTTCTTTCTGCCCATTTTTTCTTATCCCACTTTTAAAGCAATTTATTAATTAATAATAGTATTTTTATCTGTAATCATAAATAATACCAATTATTCCTAATAAAATACATAAATTAGCAAGTTAAATTAGATAATATCATATTATTAAATTTTATAGACCAATTTTAAGTGGTTTAAATTATGATTTATAAATGATATGATTAAGAATTTTGTAAAAGAAAAAAAATAAAAAACTGTAGCATAATATATAAATAAATTTAGAAGTATACAAAACTAAGAGGAAAAAATATCCTTAAATTCAACCCATGGTTATATGTGCAATGTCTAAAAAGAAGTATTGAGATTTAATTTTCGGACCAGTTAGAGCTAGGGGTGCACATGGGCCGGGTGAAGTCGGGTCTGATGTGACCCAGACCCGGCCCGAAATATACACCGGGTCTATTTATTAGACCCGAACCCGGCCCTAAACCCGATGAAACCAATACACTTTCGGGCCACAATTATACCGGGTAAAAATCGGGTGAAAACCGGGCCGTTAACATTACATTACGTTGATACCTTCTTGTAAGCTAGCATGTAAAAAAATTCAAATTTCCAATGGTAAAATTCACTTAGAAAAATATAACAAGAACCAACCCTTCTTCACAATTAAAGCATAACCACAATCAATACTAAAGCATAACCACAATCAATACTAATATTGTCTAATAATACCAAATATTTAAATCAATACAAATAACACAATCTTATGTATTAGTCTAAAGTCTTATGCATTCTAAACATAAAACATTAATTTATAGTTTTATAATGACTAATAACACAAAATATTAAGGTTTACAATACTTAAATTCTACATAAGAATAGTCATGATCTATCACTAATAACACAAAATATTAATTGTGTATGATGACCGGGCCACCGGGCCGACTTCGGGTGACCCGAGCTATGGCCCGGACCCGACCCGAAATAATGACCGGGTCTATTTTTGAGACCCATACCCGACCCTAGACCTGATGAAATCACACCAAATTAGTCCCTAAAGTGTTCGGGACCGGGCCGGGCCGGGTCTGTGCACCCCTAGTTAGAGCATTGTAGAGGTCGACCTTATTTTGAAGCGTGTTATACTTGTAGATACAACCATTTTCACAAAAAATATGTATGAGAAATTTTAGAAGAAAGAAATATAAACATTACTCCAGACGTAAAAAATTGATTACTTATGAAGAAATATATTATCGCAAGTTTTTTCAAAGGAGTTTGGTATGAAATTACTCATCGACTCACAATGTGTAAGAGATGACTTACTTTATAGAAGATATATTCTCATGAGTTTGTTGAAATGCCATTGATATGGAATCAAGTACTGCAAGTATAAACGACTGGGAAAGAATAAGTTTATAAATAAAAAAGATAAAAGATAGGTTAAGTATATCTACTTTTAATTTTTTATATAAAATTACCTCAATGTTGTAATCCTTAGGAAAATACTTGGCACGAATTTTTTTAGTTGGTTTGGTTTCTGCAATTGATGCAATGCGGAGAGGTGCCAAGAAGAAGAGGGTTTCGAGAAGCATGAGAAGAGTAAGAAGTTTTCAGGCGAGAAGCATGAGAAAAGTAATGAACTTTTTGGTTTTCAGAGGTTTTTTGGGTAAATGTTAATTTGTGTTTTTGTTGTTTTTTATTCTGTTTTTTAGTTTTTTTTTTTAATTTGAAAATAGAAGTTGATTTGGCAAGATTTGAGTGGTTGAAATTTGGCAAGATTTGATTGGTTGTTTCTAAAATTTTACCACATAAACAATATTACTGACATGACGTTAGTAGAATAAGAGGAATAACTTAGAAGTAATGTGGTGCATGCTTATATATCTACTTTTATATATTAAGAATAGATGTGTATATCTCTGTTGCTGCTCGCGAATCAACTGAACGTGTGGAACGTGAGCAATATTTGGCCAATCTTGCCCTGTCTCTCTCTGGCATCGCTGCTCCAGCCCAGCACATTTCTCAATTGTGAGGGAACGCAAGTTTGTCAGGTTTCGAAAGCTACTTGGAAGTGACCTTATCCTTCGAGAGCGAACAATGCATAAGCGTTCCAGAGAAGTCATATTTCCCAACCACTCTGGCAATGAATCGACTTTAACTAGTATCAGAGATTTGAGGGATGGGATACATTGAAGACCTTCTGGTACTCTACCATGGAATTCCCCGCCGTAGATTAAAACATCACGGAGGGCAGTTAGCTTATTCATGTTAGTTGGCAGAGTCGTCAATTCTGGGCAAAACATGATACCAAGGGACTCAAGACAAGTTAGGTGTTCCACAACACTAGACAAGGATTTTAGTCTTGGACAACCGACAATGGTCAATCCTCGAAGAGAACTCAAGCCTTGAAAAACCTTCTCTGCCAAGGACTCAAGCTCAACACAACCATCAATAACCAGTTCTTGGAGTGAGCTGAGGGTGCCCAGTTCTTGAGGTAACACCTTCAGTTTGCGAAAGCTACTAATCGCGAGCTGTTTAACGTAACGCATACTCAGAAAGATTTCTTCCGGAAAGGAAGCCACGTCTTCATTGTCAGATTTCAAGTGCCTCCACGGATTGAAGGAGTGGTAACTTCAAATTGGGGCTGCATGAAATGGTTACTTTGGAAACAAGTGGGAGCATCTCTACTCCTTCGTCCCTTACAATCCTCTCTAACTTTGGCAACTTTAACAGAGTTAGTTCCTTTAGGGACTTAAAGGCCACCTTCTCCTCCACTCCATCATACGAGTCTTCATCAATGTACTTCACATCTTTCATACCACATACATAAAGACCTTCTAAATGTGGTAATTTACCAAGTGGAGGAATCTGCTCACAGTTGTTGCAGTCAAAGAGTATAACATTAACTAAGCTTGAAAAGATGTTAGTATTTCTCACCCAACCAGGGAATTGTGATCCCCTATAACCATTAATCCCTAAATTCTTGAGATTAGGGGGAGGCTCAAGGGCTTCAAGTACTCTCTCCGGACAAATAAATAATGAATTAAAATTAAAATGAGAATTCCAAGACAAATATAAATAACTCAGCTCCTTCTTACTCATCAAATTAGCCTCTCTAGCATCATGTTCGCTCAGGACATTCTCGAGACCTTTAATGTGTAGTCTTCCACCAAGCTGTAAATCATGTAGCTCTGCTAAGCCATGTCTGGATTTTGAATCCACAATAAAAATATTCAGTGTTTTTAGTTGTTTCAACTCTCCCATTTTTGGAGGCATTTCTACTAATGCCTGACATCCTTCAATTAAGAGATGCCTGAGATCCTTCAACTTTAATATGTGTTTGGACAGACAAGTAAGAAAATGGCATTGTTCTAGCTTTAGAATTTGCAATTTCTGCAGCCTAGAAACACATTTTGGCAACTTCGTAATGTAACTATTGTAGATATTCAAGTACCTCAAATGTGTTAAACTCTTCAGTGTTGAGAGTTGAGAAGATCTTGTACGCAATGCTCGGAGAGAATTACATAACTGCACTTCAGACAAAACCAATGCTTGATATTGGACGAGGACACTGGTAATTGCTGGATAACGATCAATAAAAGTCCTCAAGGACTCAATATTCTTCAAGGTATTCTGATTTAACTCAGGCAAGCCAGAGTAACTTACATGGTGGACCCTTCTTGACAAATTGGTTAAGCTTGCAGACTCATCATAAGCTTTATACTCTTCTCCCACTATGCAGCGGGCAAGATCAAGGAATAAGTCATGAACCTTGAAGGTGGTGTTTCCATTCGCGTCAATCGATACTTCTTGAAAAAATGATCTCTGGAGCAGCTCCTCCCATTGCCGGTTACCCTCATCTTCAACCTCCAAAAGTCCATTGGCCATCCAAAGATGAATTAGCTGTTCCTTTGAGATTCGAAAATCTTCAGGATAGAGAGCACAAAAACAAAAGCATTGCCGTGCTGATGGCTTCAAATGAAAATAACTCATTCTCAAAGCACCCATGACAGCATCAATGTCCCAAAACTTACTTTCCAACACATTGAGCCATTGTTTTTCCTCTCTTTTATTACGCAAAAGGCTTCCAACAACTTTGGATGCAAGGGGATTACCCACACATCTTCTGACGATTTCCTTGCCAATCTCCACCAGCTTTGCAGGCTGCTCCTTGTTTGGACCAAATGCATAGTGTGTGAACAATGACCAATTCTCATCCTTAGGTAATGGCTGTAAGTGATGAGATTGAGTAGGGCATGTTTCCATGGCAGATGCAACAATCTGATCACGTGTTGTGACCAAAATTGAAACACCTTTGGTTTCACTTCCTCTAGAATTCAGCACAGACTTCAAGTCCTCCCATTTGTCATTCTCCCACACATCATCTAGAACAAGCAAACACCGTTTGTCCAGAAACACTTGTTGAACTTTGCTTTGCATTGCTTCTAAAGTGGAGAGGTTTGGGTTCACTCCGGTGCAGGATTCTATAATGGACTGTAGAATTTTCATCATATTGAAGTTTGTAGAAACACAAACCCAAATTCTCAAATCAAAATGTTGTTTCACCCTGTCATCATTGAAGACCCATCGAGCAAGTGTTGTTTTGCCAAGACCTCCCATACCAACAATGGGATACACAGAGAGGCCATCAATGCTACTAGCATGCTGTGTGAGAAAGTCTACAATCTTGTGTCTATCTTGGTCTCTTCCATACATCTGGTGCTCAGTGATGGCAGAACTAGTTTGCCGCAGATCATCATCTTCTTGTTGCCTTTGTCTGACTCCCAGAGGCAGCTGAAACCTTCTCCTATCATCATCTATAAGCTGGAACCTCTTGACCATGTCTTTCATCCTCTTGCTGATAGCATGACGAAACAAAATAGTCTTGGGATGGAAGCGGGCTAACCACCCTTCACTTTGGAGACGGTTGGATTCCATTGAACATTCTTCCAAGATATCTTCCAACACATGTGCAGCATCGGAAAGCTTCTTCAGCCAGTCCTTCATGACATGGCTTGTAAATTGGTCCTCTGCAGCATCTTGGAATAACGCACGGATTGCACTGAGATTTTCAGACAGGTCTTGGGTCTGTGAGTCAACACCAGAAAGTGCTGCAATCTCATTCTGGACAAAAGTGTACAAGTTTCCAATCAGAATTCCAAGCAAAGCATGAGTTGCCATTTTCAGTGGTAAATGAAGAAAGTAGTTTGTGGTATAATGGTGATTAATAATCTTACTTGCAGGTTGAAGACATTGACGAAACAAACCACTAATAATTTAGTTATTGGATTATTAAATTATTGGTTCAATTGGTGAATCACTGACCGAATAAAGTGATCCGATTTTATTTAAATAAAAAATAGTAAAAAATTTAACATTAAATAGTTATCCGTTTATATTTGTGTTGTTATTCTCTTACGGTGAATGTTATAATACTTCCCTAAAATTTGTAGTTTTGAAACTCCTTTAAATTATTAACATTGTAATGTACATTGCGCAATATTCTAGAGAATTCCATTAATAAAAGTTTTAATGTATATTGACAAAATTATTAATTAATTAATATATTTTTTTTGTAAAACTACCAATACATTAATTATAACTTTTAAAATATATTTTTAATAAAGTAGCAATTATGATTATTACATAATTTTTTTTGATGAGTTACTATTGAAAATTTAATATATTCTATTGGTATATAAGTTATTAAAATTATTAAATTCATTTATAAATTTTAATTAATTAATAATTTTTATTTTTATTTATTTTAATTGTTTATTTGATATTATAATTTATCTCATAAAATTTGAAATTTTTAAATAAATAATTTAATTATTTTAATTATCAAAATAAATAATTTATAGCGTACTTACCAATTTACACTACGTTTATTTATTTTGTTTACATATGTATATTTTTTTCAATTTTTATATATCTTATTTACACATAAAAAATTATCTCGTTTATAGTATAAACGAGATATATGTATTTATAAATAATTAAATATAATTTTTAAAAATAATAAAAAATATTAATAATTTAAATTGAATTAAACTTTGTAACAAATTTTGTACAACCAACTTAAATAGAAAAAAATTTATATTATATGCCAATAGAGTCGCAATCTTCATTAACTGTGTCATCAAATAAATCACCTATATTTAAATTATATTTCAAATTTTTATACACTCTTATATGACAAACAAAATTTGAAATATATATAATTTAAATTTTAAAATTAATATTTAAGAGAGTACATAAAAAATTTAAAAATTTTGTCATTTAAAAATTTGAAATATTATCTGAATTGCACTTATGTGCTTTTACAGTAGACGTGTTAACGTGTCCATATTTTCTATTATTTAAAATGGACGGTTTATCTTTTCTATTATTTAAAATCGTTTATCTTTTCTATTATTTGAAACATTCCATTTTTACAAAATTTGATCTAATTTAAATTATTAATATTTTTTATTATTTTTAAAAATTATATTTAATTATTTATAAATACATATATATCGTTTTATTCTATAAATGAGATAATTTTTTATGTGTAAATAGGACATATGAAAATTGAAAAAATACACATATGTAAATGAAATAAATAAATATAGTATAAATTGGTAAGTACGCTATAAATTATTTATTTTGGTAATTAAAATAATTAAATTATTATTTAAAAAATTTCAAATTTTATGAGATAAGTTATAATATCAAACAAATAATTAAAATAAATAAAAATAAAAATTATTAATTAATTAAAATTTATAAACGAATTTAATAATTTTAATAATTTATATACTAATAGAATATATTAAATTTTCAATAGTAAGTCATCAAAATAAAAAATTCTGTAATAATCATAATTGTTATTTTATTAAAAATATATTTTAAAAGTTATAATTAATGTATTGGTAGTTTTACAAAAAAATATATTAATTAATTAATAATTTTGTTAATATACATTAAAAGCTTTATTAATGAAATTATCTAGGATATTGCGCCAACGTATATTACAATATTAATAATGTAAAGAAATTTTAAAACTCCAAACATTAGGGGAGTATGGAATCGGTCTCCCTCTTTCTCTAATACACCTACCAGTGCAAACTTTTTTGGGAGGGTTCAATTTTGCAGCATTATAACCCTCTAAATTGGATGCTATTAGACTTGTGCATTTTAGCCATCAAATGTATCGTGTATTCCTCTTTTTGCTCTAATTAAATTGTTGAGTAATATCCAAACTAGCTCGCACGAAGAAATGAAAGATTTTTCTTTTTTTTTAATTGTACTCATAACTTACATAATGTCTTTATCGTTTATATATCACCTCTTTTTCTTTTCAACAATTTACATTCTTTTAATATTATTAAAAATACATATTATTATAATTCATGAAATTTTAATAGGTATAAATTTAATTAAAATCTAATTTTTTTATCTCCTTTCATATTCATCATTTTTTCTTATATATATTTACTATATAAATCAACATTTGTTTCACACATTTTCTTTATCTTTACTCACATAACTTCATACCTTTTTTCTTTTTTTTTTTCTCTTTACTTTTGCTAGTGCTAGCACAACTAAAATTTGGTTAATGATTATAATTTTTTTAATTTGCTAAACGTATGTACTAGATAATTGTGTAATTATATTAATTAATTTTGCTATTTTTTGTGTAATTATATTTATTAGTTATATAGAGTCTTTATGGCCTATATATCACTTCTTTTTTCTTTTAACTAGAATGAGACCCACGCGATACGTGGGACGATAAATTAATAATAGTATATAATAAATATTTTTTATTACTGAGCATTATAGGAGAACTTGGTGATGAAGAATTCTGGCAAATTTATGACTGAGTTGTCATGTGTGTAACACGTGCCAGTCCCCAGTATGCCTGTCCTTTCCATATGATTCCTCTTTCATGAGACTTTACCATGTCCATGCGACATTAAATGTGCCATCATGAAATGATGATGTAGTAACTTTTTCAGAAACTCAGGCATTTCTCTGTGGGAGGACTTGAAATCTGTGTTGCATTGTAGCGGAACCAAAGGTGTCTCAATTTTGGTCACTACGCGAAATTTCAAAGGAACAACTAATTCATCTTTGGATAGCCAATGGACTAATTAAATCCAAAGGAAATTTGGAGGTTGAAGATGTTGGTAACAAGGTATGAGAGGAACTATTCCAGAAGGGTCCACCATATAAGTTACTCTGGCTTTCCTGAGGAGTTAAATCAGAGTACCTTCAAGAAAGTTGAGTCCTTGAGGACTTTTATTAATCTTGACCAGGCAACACTCGAGCATTGATTTTAAATGATGTTCCAGCATGAGCATTGCGTACAAGATCTTATCATTTGAGGTATTTGAATATTTATGATAGTTATATTGTAACATTGCCAAAATGTGTTTCTAGGCTGCAGAAATTGCAAATTCTAAAGTTAGAATATTGTCGCTTTCTTGCCTGTCTGCCTAAACACTTGACAAAGTTGAAGGATCTTAGGCATCTCTTAATTGAAGGATGCTGGTCATTAGCAGCAATGCCTCCAAAAATGGCAGTTACATGATTTACCGGAGTTGCCAAAGTTAGAGAGGATTGTAAGGGACGAAGGAGTTGAGATGCTTCCACTTGTTTCGGAATTAAGGATTGAAGTTGCCACTCCTTCAATCTGTGGAGGTACTTGTAATTGAAGGATTGGAGTCAAGCTGTGGTGATGATGGCATGGGAACAGAGACATGCATTTTGCGGTAAATCAATTCATTTCAGTTCCTTTGTTCCTTTCTTTATCACTGCTCAATTTGTGTTTTTTCTAATCGCCTCTCAAATAATTGATCACTTCTTGCTTGCAGAATACTCGTTCTCGATCTCTAAAATTTGAGTTTGACCAAATTGTTGAAGATCTCTGAATCAAAAGTGCACATGTAGATGTAGCAAGCAACGAAGCATCAGATGATTAGCATCACAACCGTGTACTATATATCTCTCCATTCTCTCTCTATTTTTAACTAGAATGAGACCCGCGCAATGCGCGGATGGTAAATTAATGGTAGTATATAGTAAATATTAAAAATGGCTATGTTTTGTAGAATTAAATTAAATATGTGTAAAGAATTAGGCTTAGGTGACACAATAAGAAGAGATAGATTGGCAAATAGCTTTGAAGTGTCACTTGGTCTCTCTTTTAATTTATAAAAAATAATAAATAGATATGATCTGATAGCTCCAAAGAATTTGTCTTTTCTGTTCATTTGAGACTGATGAGAATGGTCATGGGGCCCAGGACTTATGGAGGTTTGGAGTTGGAAAGCAAGGAGGACGATATTGTAAATTAATTTAAACATAATTTCATAATTACATGTGTTAATTTTATAATAAACCATTCCGATCTTTGATTACAAGAATTAATGGCAAAGATGGAAGTTGCATGTAACACACAAACATGGTAGGAGCATGGAAGAATTCACCTCTAATCATATATGTATATATGCATACTCACATGGAAGACTTATGTTTACCAAGGTCTGCTTAAAAATACTAAAAAATTGTCACAACCACCCACCAAATGCCTCTGTTCTTGAAACGTAGGCCTACCCCAATCATTTTTTTATTCTTCTAATTTGTTTTCTAATGGCTGGTTCTTTGGGAGTAATGAGCACGAGATTCCAAAACTATGTTAAAGTGATTCAAATTGCAATTTGTGAACTTGCATGTTCATCGCATTCACATTCTCACTCAAAAACAGTTTCTTAACATAGTAGATCTATCCACCTTCCTCACCAGTCTCTTTAAGCTCAGAAACCTAGTAGTGCACGTTGTCAACTTGCATGTGCATAGCATTCAGTCCAATATCTGAGCTTTCATTCGTTCTAGCTTTTCAAATGGCTGAATCTCTACTTCAAATGGTTATTGAAAACTTGCAAGCTTTTGCTCAGGACGAGCTTGCAACTCTTTGGGGCGTCCACTCGCAGATTCAAGAGCTGTCAGGGAACCTTGCTGCAATCCACGCAGTGCTCCAAGATGCTGAAGAGAAGCAGATCAGAGAGCGTGCTGTGAAGCTTTGGCTGCAGAAGCTTTCAGATGCAGCTCACGTGCTTGATGATATCTTAGATGAATGTTCAATAGAGTCCAACCGTCTACACAGTGACCAGTGCTTAACTCGTCTTGATCCTGTGACGATTATTTTTCGTCGAGACATCGGTAAGAGGATGAAAGAGATGGTTGACAGGTTTCGTCAAATTGATGAAGAAAGGAGAAGGTTTGAATTGCGTGGAAGAGTTCCAGAGAGGCAACAAGAGAATGAAGCATGGCGCCAGACATGTTCTGGTATCACTGAGCACAAGATCTATGGAAGGGAGCAAGACACAGAAAATATTGTGGAGTTTCTTTCAAGGAGTGCTGATAGCAGTAACGACCTCTCTGTTTATCCAATTGTTGGCATGGGGGGACTTGGAAAAACAACACTTGTCCAATGGGTTTACAATGACAAGAAGGTAATTGAACATTTCCATCTGAGAATTTGGGTTTGTGTTTCCACTGAATTCAATACCATGAGAATTCTAGAGTCCATTGTGGAATCTACAAGTGGACATAACCCGAACCTCTCTACTTTAGAAGCACTGAAAAACAAAGTTCAAGAAATACTGCTAGGCAAAAGGTATTTACTTGTTCTAGACGATATGTGGAGCACGGACAAATGGGAGGACTTGAAGTCTGTTTTGCTTTGCGGAGGTGGAACAAAAGGTGCTGCAGTTTTGGTCACTACCCGAGTTGAGAGTGTTGCATCTGTCATGGGAACATGCCCTGCTCATCACTTGTCACCGTTATCCCAGGATGACAATTGGTTATTGTTCAAATACCATGCATTTGGATCAGACAAAGTGGAGCGCAGAGAGCTTGTGGCAATAGGCAAGGAGATTGTAAAGAAATGTGGTGGTTCCCCTCTTGCATCTAAAGCACTTGGAAGCCTTTTGCGCAATAAAAAAGAGGAAATACAGTGGGTGAATGTATTGGAAAGTAAGTTTTGGGACATACTTGAGGATGATGCTATTATTGTACGTGCTTTGAAAATCAGCTACTTCCATTTGAAGTTGTCATTAAGACAATGCTTTGCTTTTTGTGCCATTTTCCCCCAAGATTTTCGAATGGAAAAAGAGCAACTTATTCATCTTTGGATGGCCAATGGTTTGATCAAATCCAAAGGGAAGTTGGAGATTGAGGATGTTGGTAATGAGGCTTGGGAGGAATTATGTCAGAGATCATTTTTCCAAGAAGTTGAGATTGATGAATTGGGAAGAACTACATTCAAGATGCATGATTTATTTCATGAACTTGCCCAATCCATAATGGGAGAAGAGTGCAGAGTTTATGATGAGTCTGCAAGCTTGACCAATTTGTCTACAAGGGTCCACCATGTCACTTGTTTAAAACCAGAGATGGAGGTAAACATGGATCCCTTCAAGAAAGCTGAATCCTTGAGGAGTATGATTAATCTTCATCCATTTGATCATCGCAATCTTAATGGGTTGCCACCATTCAATTCTCTCCGTGCACTACGTACAAATGCTTCTCAACTCTCAGCACTGAAGAGTTTAACGCATTTGAGGTACCTAAATCTGCGTAGGAGCGGTATCACAACACTGCCTGAATGTGTTTCGAGGTTACAAAAATTGCAGATTCTGAAGTTAGAAGACTGTCTATATCTTTCTTGTTTGCCCAAACACTTAACACAATTGAAAGATCTTAGACATCTCCTAATTGAAGAATGTCATTCATTAGTAGAGATGCCTCCGAATATCGGGGAGTTGAAATGTTTGAGAACATTGAATCTTTTTATTGTGGATAAAAAGGAAGGGCGTGGGTTATCAGAGTTGCGTGATTTACAGCTTGGAGGCAAACTACGCATCAAGGGGCTTGAAAATGTCATAAATGAGGGTGATGCTAGAGATGCTAATTTGAGTGCTAAGAAGAAGTTGGAAAACTTATACCTGTCATGGGGCTCCTCTGATTCAAGGCGTGGTGCCAATGCTGAGAGAATACTTGAAGCCCTTGAGCCTCCCTCCAATCTCAAGAGTTTTGGGATGAATGGTTACAGCGGAGTAGAGTTGCCTAGCTGGATGCAAAATACTTCAATTCTTTCCAGCTTAGTTATGGTGATACTCTATGATTGCAAGAACTGCAAGCACCTTCCTCCGCTGGGTAAATTACCACATTTAACTGTTCTTTATGTATCTGGAATGAAAGATGTGAAGTACATCGATGAGGACTCATATGATGGCGTGGATGAGAAGGCATTCAAATCGTTGAAGGACCTGACCTTATCGAAGCTGCCAAACTTGGAAGGGATGTTACGAGATGAAAGAGTAGAAATGCTTCCAGTTCTTTCTAAATTAAGGGTCTCGTGTGTCCCTAAGATTAAGTTGCCACTCCTTCCATCTCTAGAGCACATTTGGATTGAAGGAACAGGGTCAGACTCTGATCATGGTGATAGTGATAGTGAAGACATGGCTTTGTCTTTCCTGGAAGCTATTGTGGAGAATATGCGTCGTGTTAAGGTCCTCCATATTGAACACTTTCCTACACTCAAGGCATTACCCCATGAACTAGGCAGCCTCAATTCACTACAAGAGTTAGAACTCTACTTTTGCGATAGACTTGAGTCTTTTTCAGAGAACGTGGTGCAAGGTTTGGGTTCACTTCGAACTTTGACTATTAATCGTTGTAAGGAACTGAAATCTTTGTCTGAAGGTGTGAGACATCTAACTTGTCTGGAGCGCCTTGATATCATATACTGTCCAAAGCTGGTGACTCTACCGAGTAGCATGAATCAGCTAGTTTCCCTTCGTCATAGTTTCATCTGTTCTTGTGATACATTGCCAGAAGGCTTACAACATGTCCCTTCCCTCCAAAGTTTGGATGTGTGTGACATACGTTCAATTCCTGAGTGGTTGGGGGACTTAACTTCTCTTCAAAAGTTACGTCTCTCCAGTAAGGGGTTAAGGTCACTGCCCAGTAGCATCCGAAACCTGCCCAACTTGCGTGAGCTATCTATTGATGGGTGCCATAAGGAGCTGCAGAAGCGATGCACCAAAGTAACAGGACAGGATTGGCAGGCCATTGCTCACATCCCACAATTCAAACTGGTTCCCATTCATGAAGAAACATTTTCTGGTATAATTGTAAATTCATCCCTTTATTCTGTTTTTACCATTAGTTTATGTTTGTGTGAATTAGTATCTCGCCTTTCATAACTATAATTTAATCAATGTGCGTAGATAAAATCAGATCCAAATGGAGATCATGGCAGCTAAGAAGAGATCGACGTCGTCATCATTTCAATATGTTTGACTATCTGGTTGAAGGGATCTTTTATTACAATATGTGAAAATGGATGATGATTGAACCTGATCATGAGGTCAGAAGCATTGGATGGAATGGTTAGCATTGAATTCCATCGCTCTCTCACACTCTGTGTAAAACTGTAAATAGAACTCCAGCTAGATATTAGTACTCTTATCTGTTGCATTTTTATCATCCTGTTATTAATGTGATCAAATTCCATTTTGTTTTTGTTTTGTTTTAAATCAATCAACTCTTATGACGGATATATGATTTTTTGACATCAACAGGAATACAGGATGATATTCTTTTTGCCAGAAATATGTTGAATCAACCGCCGGTTCCATTTAGGCAAAGCTCAAGAGATGATTTATGGATGGTGTTTGGGTAAGAGATTTTTAATTGATGTATGTGTAAGATATATTAGAGTCAATATTCAGTTACAGTGCAGAAGAAACATAAATGAATAAAAGAAAACATTTTACTCTTTTCAAAATGAATTTCAATTTTGTTAAAAGTGATATATTTTTTAAAGAACCAATTTCTCTAAATAATAGATTACTTAAATATATAATATAATTTTCAATATACTAATTTGTCCAAAATGACACTTGCTTTAAAATAGAGGAAATATATTACATCTTACTCATAGGCAGCAGCATATATTGTGTGAACAAATGTCCTGTTTCGCTTGATGTCTAAATTCTGTTGTACGAATTATGCGCAACATGTAGCAATAGCAAGATTAAAAAAGAAAAAAAAATCTGGGAGACATCATCAATAACATGCTTGAGTTTGTGTATTGCAGATTTCCCTGAATAACATGTTCATTCCATTAATCTGGGAGCACATTCTAATCTTAGTTTAGTTTCCCTCCTTCATTATTAATCCTTAATTTGCTGCTTCTGCTATATATATTCCTCACATTATTTCACTTATATAATGTGTCTTAAGAAACAAAATCACCTTCTTGTGCTATAAGTTTGTAACTTTTTCCCCATTGCAAACAATTCAAAATAGTCATTGCTAGGATAAACTTGTCTGATATCTCCAATCATATGACCCTCTTTTACGTGACCAAATATTCTAGCAGAACTTTTCCAGGCACAAGAAATTGTATTTCAAAGTTGCCTATAAGATATACATGCATCCTTCCTTGTCCATATTCTTTTCATGTGTTGATGTTTTTTGATCTTTGGATTGTTGATTGATTCCTTACTAGAAAATTACAAATCTTCTTATTTATTTATTCAGGATTCAGCCTATGGGGGGGAGTATTGGCACAAGTGATTGCTATTGCGACTTGTGGCCTCATATTTGCAGAATGTGACGTTCTAATCGTAGCATGGTTCCAATTTCCAATCATGGCCTTGTATATTCAACTTCATACGCTTGCAATGCAGCTGGCTTGAAAATTTTTCACATGTTCAACATAGTTTATAGAAATGATCAAGGGGAAACCAATTATTTTCAGTTACAGTCGTGGGTTTCGAAATGATGATAGAGTGATGATAGCTAAAGCAATAGTCAAAAGTTCATAGGATATAGAGAACTTGGGTTATAGCAGGGCTTAGAGTTATACGTTAGTTAGTTTGTTGTTGTTATGATCAAAATAGTAGCAATGACTTCCAATTTGTAATAAGATGATGTTGTTCTTCTTTGGCCTTTTTAAGATGCATTGTTATTTTTTTGAACGAACAGGTTTATCTTATTACCAAAAAATCACACACAAAAATGTCATAGACCACAAATTAGAATTCTTGTATAAGGAAGTTAGAAATTCATATGGTTTGAGAATCCAAAGCCTTGGATATTTGCTAAGAGGAACATGAATGAGTTCAGCAATCATATATTTATAGTGGTTTAAGAGATAAGACCATAAATTAGAAGTCTAGAAGGATGTATTAGAAGGGACCCAACCAATTTTTTTATGAACCACGAAGGATGACGAAGCTTTGATATTGTGTTTGAAAATGAGTGATATTTTAAATTGGTCTTTAATAATTTTTACATTAGATAAATCAGTCATTAACAAATTAGTTTTTGGTTTAGAATATTAGACAAATTATTCTTTATTAAAACAAGTAGATGATTTTAGTTCCACATATTTAAAATTTTCAAATTACTTAACAGAGGGCAATCATATTGCAGTGAGGTATGGTTTCAGATTTTCAGTGTTGTATTGAATGTATTCACGCATTGTACACAAGTTCAAAGCTTTCACAGTGGTAAAGAAAAGAAGAAGGAAATGAATTGAAATTACCACAAAACGCAAGTCTCCGTTGGAATCAAGTGGATGTGAGGGATGTGAGTGTTAGGATTTGGTTGAATTAGTCCTACATTGCTTAGGATAGCAAATGGAGTGGGTGGCCTAGGCTATAAATATGAGGCTAAGTTCTCCATTTGTTTTTGCACCAGTCAGAAACACTTTAAGCTTGTATCTGATTTTTCTTTTCCTCTGTACTCTTTGATTAGAGAGTGTTGTGAGGTGTAGTTAGATATTTGCTTTGAAAGAGTGTGGGTGTACTGGGGTGCCGGTGAGAGAAAGAAGTCTATGTGTTGTAACAATTTTCACATAGTGATATTCTCTGGTTGTCATTTGACAACGGCCGTGGTTTTTTCTCCGGTAATTGGAGTTTCCACGTTAAATTCTTGTGTTGTGATTGTGTCTATTTTATTTCTCTGTCAAAGGTGTTTTCTCAAGGGGGAATTGTGTCTTATTCCCAACAAGTGGTATCAGAGCTTCGGTTCGGTGGGATTTATTCTTAGTATGCTCTGTGGTTGCAGCCTAGTCTGACCTTCCACATCAGAAAAGAATTTTGCCCTGTGGCTTGAGGTTGATCTTTGGTTGCTGTTGTTGTTGCTGGAAGGCAGTGTGACACTGTGAGAGTGCAGTTTGGAAAGGTTCTGGCTAAGGAAAGGTTCTGGCTAAGGAAAAACTTGGTATTTAAGTGTGTCCATTGTGACCCACCTCTCTTTCCTGGGGACCCTTCCTAGTGCACGGTCTACAGTTGAGTTATAATATTCCAGTATACGGTTGCAACAATGTCAGGATATTCAAGTGCTGTGAAGCTTGAAATAGAAAATTTTGATGGAAGAATCAATTTTGGCTTGTGGCAAATACAAGTCAAGGATGTGTTGATACAATCAGGTTTGCACAAGGCGTTGAAGGAGAAGATCTCTGGTTGCTCTCTCTATGAGAGAAGATGATGTTCTCTAGAAGACAAGAAGTATCCTCATGGTATTACCGCACTGCCATGGATAAGGATGAGTTGTGGCAATCAGGTCCACAATTGCACACGGGCATTGGTTGGCGTTGAGATGCAAGGTGTGTGGCGGAGTTAGGTCGATGGCTGAAGAACTTCCAGGAAAAGCCAATTTGGAAGTTGCACCATGAATTTTCAGCAAGGTTTCGATCTGTACCAAGGCGAAATTCTTGGAGTGGTCTAATTCCAAGTGAGTATACTTTCATGGTGGAGTATGATAGTTCTCTGAACTATGATTGTCGGTATAGACAATGGCAGCAAAGAATTGTCGGTGTTGACAATGGAAGCTGAAGATGTGTGACTATTTCAATCAAGGTGGAGATTGTTAGGATTTGGTTGAATTAGTCCTACATTGCTTAGGATAGCAAATGGAGTGGGTGGCCTAGGCTATAAATATGAGGCTAAGTTCTCCATTTGTTTTTGCACCAGTCAGAAACACTTTAAGCTTGTATCTGATTTTTCTTTTCCTCTGTACTCTTTGATTAGAGAGTGTTGTGAGGTGTAGTTAGATATTTGCTTTGAAAGAGTGTGGGTGTACTGGGGTGCCGGTGAGAGAAAGAAGTCTATGTGTTGTAACAATTTTCACATAGTGATATTCTCTGGTTGTCATTTGACAACGGCCGTGGTTTTTTCTCCGGTAATTGGAGTTTCCACGTTAAATTCTTGTGTTGTGATTGTGTCTATTTTATTTCTCTGTCAAAGGTGTTTTCTCAAGGGGGAATTGTGTCTTATTCCCAACAGTGAGCAATGTATGGCCAATCCTCTAAAATGCTTTAGCATCACGTTCACTTTGGACATTCTTGAGGCCTTTAATGTGTAGTCTTCCTCCAAGCTGTAAATCATGTAACTCTGCTAAGCAATGTCTGGATTTTGAATCCGCAATAAAAGTATTCAGTGTTTTTAGATGTTTCAACTCCCCCATTTTTGGAGGCATTGATACTAATGACCAACATCTTTCAATTATGAGATGTGTGAGATCCTTCAACTTTGTCAAGTGTTTGGGCAAACAAGTGAGATAGCGACAATGTTCTAGCTTTAGTATTTGCAGTTTCTGCAGCCTGGAAACACATTTTGGCAACGTTGTGATATAGCTATCATAAATATTCAAGTACCTCAAATTTGTTAAACTCTTCAGTGTTGAGAGTTGAGAAGATCTTGTATGCAATGCTCGGAGAGAATTGCAGATTGGCATATCATGTAAAATCAATGTCTGAGTGGTAAGGAAATTTCCCTTTGGCTGATCAAGATTAATAAAAGTCCTCAAAGACTCAACATTCTTGAATGTACTTTGATTTAACTCCTCAAGAAAGCCAGAGTAACTTATATGGTGGACCCTTCTTGATAAATTAATCAAGCTTGCAGACTTATCATAAACTTTACACTCTTCTCCCACTACAGATTGGATAAGTTCAAGGAATAAGTCATGGATCTGGAAAGTGGTGTTTCCATATACATCAATCCTTACTTCTTGAAAAAATGATCTCTGGCATAGTTCCTCCCATACTTCGTCAGCTACATCTTCAACCTCCAAATTCCCTCTGGACTTGATTAGTCCATTGGCCATCCAAAGATGAATTAGTTGTTCCTTTGAGATTTGAAAATCTTCAGGATAGATGGCACAAAATGAAAAGCATTGCCTTGATGCTGGTTTCAAGCGAAAATAACTTATTCTTAGAGCACCCATGACATCATCAATATCCCAAAACTTACTTTCCAACACATTGAGCCAGTGTTTTTCCTCTTTTTTATTGCGCAAAAGGCTTCCAAGAACTTTGGATGCCAGAGGATTACCCACGCATCTTCGCACAATCTCCTTGCCAATCTCCACCAGCTTTGCAGGCTGCTGGTTGTTTAGACCAAATGCATAGTGTGTGAACAATGACCAATTGTCATTCTCAGTTAAAGGCTGCAAGTGATGACTATTGCATGGTGTCATGACAGATGCCACACTCGGATCTCGTGTGGTGACCAAAACTGAAACTCCTTTGATTCCACTACCTCTACAATTCAACACAGACTTCAGATCCTCCCATTTGACATTGTCCCACACATCATCTAGAACGAGCAAATACCGTTTTCCCAGCAGTACTTGTTGAACTTTGTTTTGCATTGCTTCTAAGGTGGAGAGGTTCGGGTTCTGTCCAGTGGTAGATTCTAGAATATACTCTAGGATTCTCATCATATTGAAGTTAGTAGAGACACAAACCCAAATTCTCAAATCAAAATGTTGGATCACCTTGTCATGGTTGAAGACCCATCGACAAAGTGTTGTTTTTCCGAGACCCCCCATACCAACAACGGGATACACAGAGACACCATCATTGCAACAGGCATGCTTGGTGAGAAAGTCTACAATCTTCTCTTTATCTTTGACTCTTCCATACATAGGGTGCTCAGGGATGGAAGAAATAGTTTGACGCTGATCATCATCTTCTTGTTGCCTCTGGGTGACTCTCACAGGCAGTTGAAACCTCCTCCTTTCTTCTTCAATACGTTGGAACCTCTTGACCATGTCTTTGATCCTCTTGCTGATAGCATGATGAAACAAAATTGTCTTGGGATGGAAGCGGGCTAGCCACCCTCCACTTTGAAGACGGTTGGATTCCATTGAACATTCTTCCAAGATATCTTCCAGCACGTGCATGGCATCAGAAAGTTTATTCAGCCAGTCCTTCATGCCATGGCTTGTAAATTGCTCCTCTGCAGCATCTTGGAATAACGCACGGATTGCACTGAGATTTTCAGACAGGTCTTGGATCTGCGAGTCAACACCAGAAAGTGCTGCAATCTCATTCTGGACAAAAGTGTTCAAGTTTCCAATCAGAATTCCAAGCAAAGCATCGGTTGCCATTTGCAGAGTTTGGATATTAGTTTGGTTTGATTTGATTGCAGGTGTGTTGTTGTATGCTAGAATATGAAACTCAGTTGTAGCATTTTGAACTTTTGAAAACGTGCAAGCCAGCTAGGACACTGCTTCCAATATGCAACTTTGATATTACTCAATTAATCAAGTACTAGTTAGAGACTAAATTACTCAATTTTTTAATCAGATTTCTTGGAACTACTCCCTTGCAAACATGTGAATACTTTGCAGAATCTAGGAGCCTAGGACACTAATTTCAATATTTTCCGATTCCAAGCTTACTTTTCAAACAACCAGCCAATGAGTTTTCATTGTTTCAATAAACACCAAAAGGATATTATAATAGTATTAGGTTTGTACTTTTTTAGACAGATATATGGTACACACATGTTCTTAAATTTGGGTTGTTGGGAGAAGGCTCTTATCTCCTATGCAACCTACTTTAAAAATGGTCTCATACATTGTCTTATCTAACAGTAAAGAAGCGAGAATGTACTTAAGAGAAATGTTTAAACTCGCAGCATTACTTGAAAAAAGATTTTTGTGCATGGCTTCTAAGAGGGCACGCAATGCAATGTGAGGAACGAGTTATATTTCTCTTCTTAAAGGAGAAAAACAAAAAACAAGAAATAGAAAAATGTAAAGTTTTTGTATTTTAATGATTTCATCAACAGAATTTGTGCTTTTTTTTTTTTTTTTGAGAAAACTCATAGTGTGTGTGTTTGGAAACTTTGAAGAGATGAAATTGAATTGAATTTTTGAGAAAATTGATGGAATAGAATATAGTCCCCCTTCCATCAAAAGATTGGAAGTTTTTATGAACAACTTTGAAGTTCAATTTTGCCATGTCTAAGAACCTATGCCTAGTACCCTGTTACACAGTAATATATTAGGTCATAGAAAAGAACGGAAACACAAGCCTTATGATAGCAAAGAATATTTTGACATGACTAAAAATGGAAGAGAGACAATATTTGAGCAAAGTAATGTGAAGAATATACCAAAGAAAAAATGAATACTTACATAATGAAGTCCAGAGAAACCCCAAGATTGTGCTAATGTTGCTGCTTTCATTCTCAAATAGTGAACAATAGCTTCAAATATATTGGTGTGAAAATTTTAGATCTTTTGTTTTATTTTGCGGGAATAGAAGATTGTGCAGAGGCTGGTAAGAGATATAATTGGGGTTGCTGATTGAAAACAAATGCTCAGCTAAGCCATGACTGGCTTTTGAATCCACAATAAAAACATTCAGTGTTTTTAGATGTTTCAACTCCCCCATTTTCGGAGGCATTGATACTAATGACCAGCATCCTTCAATGATGAGATGTCTGAGATCTTTCATCTTTGCCAAGTGTTTGGGCAGACGAGTAAGATAGCAACAATGTTCTAGCTTTAGAATTTGCAATTTCTGCAGCTTAGAAACACATTTTGGCAACATTGTAATGTAACTATCATAAATATTCAAGTATCTCAGATGCGAGAGAGTTGAGAAGATGTTGTAAGAAAAAGAAAACAAGAGAAGGAGTTGATTTTACCCCAACATGTATGTTTCTATGAAATAATGATCATGAGAGGTCATGGTGCTTCTATGAAATAGACAGCAAAATGGTTCTTCAAATATGTGAACTTGAATATGAACAACTTTGAAGTTCAATTTTGCCATGTCTAAGAACCCATGCCTAATACCCTGTTACACAGTAACATATTATCTCATAGAACACGAGCCTTATCATAGCTAAGAATAGTTTGCCTTGTTTAAAAAGGGAAGAGAGACAATATTTGAGCAAAGTAATGTGAGGAATATACCAAAGAGTGAATGAATATTTATACAAACATAATGAAGCTCAGAAAAAATCACCAAGACTGGACCCAAATCGAGTTGAAATGCACAATTAATCATCTGAGTGGTAACGTTGTTGCTTTCATTCTCAAATTACTTAACAGAGGGCAATCATATTGCAGTGAGGTATGTTTTCAGATTTTCAATGTTCTATTCACACATTGTGTCACGGCCTAAAATGAGCCATAGCGCTCAGAGAAATAATCCCTTAGCAAATTCCCTTAGCAAGCCTAATAGATTTAAATATAAAATAAGTAAGGTTACAAATATCTTTGATAAATTATCATTTCTAGAATGAATAATTACATATTTTTAACAAACAAACATAAAATAAATATGGATGGATCCTGCTTGTGACATATGGAGTAGATGACGTCAAAGAACTCAACAAAGAATAGATACCCATTGCAGATCATTACTCTTTAATAGAAATACTCACATAATTAAATATTTATTTCTGAAAAATATTTTTTAGAAAAAATGATTAGACAATACATCTATAATTCACATGAGACCATATAAACATTGTTATAAAATAATTTTAGTTAGAAAATAATAATTTATATGAATAAGTGAATCAATAAGAGAGTTCTCATACAGAAATCAAATCAAAAGTTCAAACTTGGACGACTCCACATTTATGGGTAGCCCTTTCCTCTTGTGCAAATCTAAGGCCTACATGTTAGGCTAACAACACCTCTGTTAGCTGGTGTTTGAGTTAGATGCCTCTAAGTTAATGTCATAACTGCCCTTAACTACGTTTTTTCAATACGAACCTTCCAAACCAATTCAAAACATATAGTTTCAAATACAACAAATCTTTAATCTTTCAAATATATATGATATCGAATCAAATCAAATTAGATAATACTTTTTTATCAGAAATCTTTTCAAATCATACTTTTTCAATCATAATTTTTTTTAACATATTTCGCAATTTTAAAGTGAGTACCCCGGCCAACAAATACTTCAATACTTTCAAAGTATATATTCGAATAAAATCAAATATTCTAAAATAATATAAAGTTTCATCAAACATATATATAGTCTCATGTAAAATTTCTAAGATATAAGCTTCATAAAAATAATTATTTAACTATAATAAATTAATTATTCTAATCAAATTAAAGTTGATCAATAACAATTTTATAAATATAATTAAAAACTCCGGATACGTCAACGATTATAAATGTAAAAGCCACCCACCACTTCGTCCTGAGAGACCGAAGAGACTGATCCCGAAGTACCAATTTAAAAGGTAAAAAAGGTTGAAATGAAATCGAACTAAAGAGCATAGAATTTGGACAGAGTTAGTGGCAGCAACTTTCACAGCTACATCGCAAATGTAATAGTAACATCAACCGCTCAATGACAGCACCAATTACTCAAGATAATTTCCAGCAAAATGGGTACAAAAATAGAGCGATAGTACTAAAACAGAGATAAGAATGAAACGGGTGTGGGGCTGAGCAAGATCAAAACAGGTACCGAGACGGTTCATTAGCAGTTGACATCGGTGATGCTCCCCTGACAACGAGCTCCGTTGATCACAACAGCAGACGCGACGATGGTGAACGGCTCCTCCATGGCGACTATGTCTTCCTCCCTTCTCTGGCCAGCTCAAACTCTCCCTGTTCATTCAGCAATGACAGCGGCGGCCTCAACGGCAATGGCTTGTCCGCGACGGAGGCGGCCCCCCCTTCTTCCCTCGTCGCGGTTCTTCCTCCTCCGCGAACCCCCTTCTCTCTAAGAAGCTCCCTCATTCGCTCTCTCAAGCTTAGCAACCGCTCCCTTCGATGATGACCCAGGCAACCGCAGCGACGATGGATGCTTCGGCGACGGCAACGGCAACGAGGCACGGCAGTGCAGGACGGCTCCTCCTTCTCTTTCTCACTCTCGCGTCTTGGTTCTCTTCTCTGTCTCTTTTCCTTTCTTTCATTCTCAGGTGTGTGTGTGTGACTGTGTGTTAGAAGAGGATTAGTATAGACAAATTGGGAAGAGAGAATTCAGGACCTTACACATTGTACACAAGCTCAAAGCTTTCACAGTGTTATAAGTCACTGGAAAATTATTGGTGTGGACATTTAGACCTCAAACCGGTATTGTGCAGAGGCTGGTGATTTTTATGGATTTACGGGAAAGAGATCAACCACATAGAACTAATTATATGGAATGGAATGGAGTGGAAATCTAAATGAGTCAATTTTGTTTCATAAAATCATGTAAAGCAACAAATGTAAGTGGCACAAAATTTATTGAAAATGGAGAGAGAATAGAGGTATATATAGTACACGGTTGTGGTGCTAATCATCTATGCGCACCTTTGATTCAGAGATCTTCAACCATTCTGTCAAACTTTAAATTTTGAAGATCGAAAACGTGCGTAAGACAGGTTAATGTTGCTCTTATTCCCTCCAAATTTGAATTGATCTGTATGCAAGAAGTGAAGTGATCAAGTATTTGAAAGGTGATTAGGAAAAAAGAAAGCAGGAAATGAATTGAAATTACCACAAAAGGTAAGTCTCCGTTGTAGATGCAATGGAATCATGTGGATGTGAGGGATGTGAGCAATGTATGGCCAATCCTCCCGTGTCTCTCTTGCATCGCTTCTCCAACTTGGGAGGGAACCCATGCCATCATCACCACAACTTGACTCCAATCCTTCCATTTCAAGTACCTCCCCGGATTGAAGGAGTGGTAACTTCAAATTGGGGCTGCATGGAATGGTTAATTTGGAAACAAGTGGGAGCATCTCTACTCCTTCGTCCCTTACAATCCTCTCTAACTTTGGCAACTTTAACAGAGTTAGTTCCTTAAAGGCCTTCTCTTCCACTCCATCGTACGAGTCTTCATCGATGCACTTCACATCTTTCATATCAGATACCCAAAAACTTGTCAAATGTGGTAATTTACCAAGTGGAGGAACCTGCTCACAGTTGTTGCAGCCATAGAGTATGACATTAACTAAGCTTGAAAAGATGCTAGTATTTTTGACCCAACCAGGGAATTGTGATCCCTTATAACCTTTAATCCCAAAATTCTTGAGATTAGGGGGAGGCTCAAGGGCTTCAACTACTCTCTCAGCATTAATACATCTTGAATTAGAATCAGAATTCCAAGATAAATATATGCAACTCAGCTGCTTTTTACTCGTCAAATTAGCCTCTTTAGCATCACGTTCACTTTGGACATTCTTGAGTCTTCCTCCAAGCTGTATATCATGTAACTCTGCTAAGCCATGTCTGGATTTTAAATCCTCAATAAAAGTATTCAGTGTTTTTAGATGTTTCAACTCCCCCATTTTTGGAGGCATTGATACTAATGACCAACATCTTTCAATTATGAGATGTCTGAGATCCTTCAACTTTGTCAAGTGTTTGGTGGGCAGACAAGTGAGATAGCGACAATGTTCTAGCTTTTAGTATTTGCAGTTTCTGCAGCCTGGAAACACATTTTGGCAAGGTTGTGATATAGCTATCATAAATATTCAAGTACCTCAAATTTGTTAAACTCTTCAGTGTTGAGAGTTGAGAAGATCTTATATGCAGTGCTCGGAGAGAATTGCAGATTGGCATATCATGTAAAATCAATGTTTGAGTGGTAAGGAAATTTCCCTTTGGCTGATCAAGATTAATAAAGACTCAGCATTCTTGAACGTACTTTGATTTAACTCCTCAAGAAAGCCAGAGTAACTTATATGGTGGACCCGTCTTGATAAATTGATCAAGCTTGCAGACTTATCATAAACTTTACACTCTTCTCCCACTACAGATTGGATAAGTTTAAGGAATAAGTCATGGATCTGGAAAGTGGTGTTTCCATATACATCAGTCCTTACTTCTTGAAAAAAAGATCTCTGGCATAGTTCCTCCCATACTTCGTCAGCAACATCTTCAACCTCCAAATTCCCTCTGGACTTGATTAGTCCATTGGCCATCCAAAGATGAATTAGTTGTTTCTTTGAGATTTGAAAATCTTCAGGATAGATGGCAAAAATGAAAAAACCACAAATTACAGTGTTTTAGGAACCCATAAAATGCTAGTATTTTAATGTAATTAACCACAAATCCACAATAAGCCATCTGAATATAGTATATATAGAAATAGAATCCAATTTGAATCAATATACTATGATGGTACATATTACAGTGTTTTAGGAACCCTAGTCTTTTTTCCATCAAATAAAGTGTATAAAAATAACTGTCCAATACAGTTTCCATCACAAACTAATGTAGAACCACTCATAAATAATTAACAAATAGGTCAACATATTCAAAATATAAAATTCTAAAATGCAATGTTAAGTCAAAAGGACATTAGCAAAAACACAGCAGAGCCAAGTTTTGTTGAGGGGGAGAATATGAGTTGGTTGGGGCTTCCGTGCAATTAACAGCAAAAGGTTTCTTCCAATTTGTGTGATTGTATGTATGCACTCATATACTGCCACCTTATCCTGAACTGAAAAAAGAAGAGAAAAAGCCTCACTGTGGCTGAACAGAAAATATTCATGTTACAGAATGAAGCAAGAGTAAGTTTATGCTTACACGTGGACTATGAAGGCATGAGTGGGCTTGGTACTGTGTTCCTCCCAAATTAATGAGCTAAACATGTGATATCTGAGTGCTAATCATGTTTCTGCTTATGGAGATCTTCAACCATTTTGTCAAATATATTAAAATCTGGAAATTCTGATTTGTTTGACGTCCTCATATTCCATTTGAATTTGGCAATTTCTGTAAAGTATTTCAAACATGAGTACAAGAAGGCAGGGTCATGGACAAAAGAAAAGAAAACAAGAGAAGGAGTTGAATTTACCCCAACATGTAGGTTTCGGTTGCTGCAAGGGAATCAACTGAACGTGTGGAACGTGAGCAATCTTTGGCCAATCTTGCCCTGTCTCTCTCTCGCTGCTCCAGCCCAGCACATTGATGAATTGTGAGGGAACGCAAGTTTGTCAGGTTTCGAAAGCTACTTGAACTGACCTTATCCTTGGAGAGAGACCAATGAATAAGACTTCCAGAGAAGTCATGTCTCCCAACCACTCTGGCAATGAATCCACTTCAACTAGCATCAGAGTTTTGAGGGATGGGATACATTGAAGACCTTCTGGTACTCTACCATTGTCTTCCCGGGCGAAGAATAAAACAGTATGGAGGGAAGTTAGCTTATTCATGTTAGTTGGTAGAGTCGTCAATTCTGGGCAAAAAAAGATATCAAGGGACTCAAGAGAAGTTAGGTGTTCCACAACACTGGACAAGGATTTTAGTCTTACACAACGGAAAATGCTCAATCTTCGAAGAGAACTCAAGCCTTGAAAAACATTCTCTGCCAAGGACTCAAGCTCAACACAACAATCAATAACCAGTTCTTGGACTGAGCTGAGGGTGCCCAGTTCTTGAGGTAACACCTTCAGTTTGGGAAAGCTACTAATCGTGAGATGTTTAACATAACGCATACTCAGAAAGATTTCTTCCGGAAAGGAAGCCACGCCTTCATTGTCAGATTTCAATCCTTCAATTTTAAGTACCTCCACGGATTGAAGGAGTGGCAACTTCATATTGGGGCTGCATGGAATGGTTACTTTGGAAACAAGTGGGAGCATCTCTACTCCTTCGTCCCTTACAATCCTCTCTAACTTTGGCAACTCTATCAAAGTTAGCTCCTTTAGGGACTTAAAGGCCACCTTCTCCTCCACTCCATCATACGAGTCTTCATCAATGCACTTCACATCTTTCATACCATATACATAAAGACTTTCTAAATGTGGTAATTTACCAAGTGGAGGAATCTGCTCGCAGTTGTTGCAGTCAACGAGTATAACATTAACTAAGCTTGAAAACATGCTAGTATTTCTCAACCAACCAGGGAATTGTGATCCCCTATAACCATTAATCCCAAAATTCTTGAGATTAGGGGGAGGCTCAAGGGCTTCAAGTACACTCTCCGGACTAATGCATAATGAATCAGAATTAGAGTCAGATTTCCAAGACAAATATAAATAACTCAGCTTCTTTCTCATCAAATTAGCCTCTCTAGCATCGTGTTCGCTCTGGACATTCTCGAGACCTTTAATGTGTAGTCTTCCACCAAGCTGTAAATCATGTAACTCTGCTAAGCCATGTTTGGCTTTTGAATCCACAATAAAAATATTCAGTGTTTTCAGTTGTTTCAACTCCCTCATTTTTGGAGGCATTTCTACTAATGACCGACATCCTTCAATTAAGAGATGCCTGAGATCCTTCAGCTTCAATATGTGTTTGGCCAGACAAGTAAGTAAATGGCATTGTTCTAGCTTTAGAATTTGCAATTTCTGCAGCCTAGAAACACATTTTGGCAACTTCGTAATGTAACTATTGTAGATATTCAAGTACCTCAAATGTGTTAAACTCTTCAGTGTTGAGAGTTGAGAAGATCTTGTACGCAATGCTCAGAGAGAATTACATAACTGCACTTCAGACAAAACCAATGCTTGATATTGGACGAGGACACTGCTAATTGCTGGATAACGATCAATAAAAGTCCTCAAGGACTTAATATTCTTCAAGGTATTCTGATTTAACTCAGGCAAGCCAGAGTAACTTACATGGTGGACCCTTGTTGACAAATTGGTCAAGCTTGCAGACTCATCATAAGCTTTATACTCTTCTCCCACTATGGAGCGGGCAAGATCAAGGAATAAGTCATGAACCTTGAAGGTGGTGTTTCCATACTTGTCAATCGATATTTCTTGAAAAAATGATCTCTGGAGCAGCTCCTCCCATTGCTGGTTACCAACATCTTCAACGTCCAAATGCCCTTTGGATTTAATTAGTCCATTGGCCATCCAAAGATGAATGAGCTGTTCCTTTGAGATTCGAAAATCTTCAGGATAGAGAGCACAAAAACAAAAGCATTGCCGTGCTGATGGCTTCAAATGAAAATAACTTAGTCTCAAAGCACCCATGACAGCATCAATGTCCCAAAACTTACTTTCCAACACATTGAGCCATTGTTTTTCCTCTTTTTTATTACGCAAAAGGCTTCCAACAACTTTGGATGCAAGGGGATTACCCACACATCTTCTGACGATTTCCTTGCCAATCTCCACCAGCTTTGCAGGCTGCTCCTTGTTTGGATCAAATGCATAGTGTGTGAACAATGACCAATTGTCATCCTTAGGTAATGGCTGTAAGTGATGAGATTGAGTAGGGCATGTTTCCATGGCAGATGCAACAATCTGATCACGTGTTGTGACCAAAATTGAAACACCTTTGGTTTCACTACCTCTAGAATTCAGCACAGACTTCAAGTCCTCCCATTTGTAATTCTCCCACACATCATCTAGAACAAGCAAACACCGTTTGTCCAGCAACACTTGTTGAACTTTGTTTTGCATTGCTTCTAAACTGGAGAGGTTTGGGTTCACTCCGGTGGAGGATTCTATAATGGACTGTAGAATTTTCATCATATTGAAGTTTGTAGAAACACAAACCCAAATTCTCAAATCAAAATGTTGTTTCACCCTGTCATCATTGAAGACCCATCGAGCAAGTGTTGTTTTGCCAAGACCTCCCATACCAACAATGGGATACACAGAGAGGCCATCAATGCTACTAGCATGCTCTGTGAGAAAGTCTACAATCTTGTGTTTATCTTGGTCTCTTCCATACATCTGGTGCTCAGTGATGGCAGAACTAGTTTGCCGGAGATCATCATCTTCTTGTTGCCTCTGTCTGACTCCCAGAGGCAGCTGAAACCTTCTCCTATCATCATCTATAAGCTGGAACCTCTTGACCATGTCTTTCATCCTCTTGCTGATAGCATGACGAAACAAAATAGTCTTGGGATGGAAGCGGGCTAACCACCCTTCACTTTGAAGTCGGTTGGATTCCATTGAACATTCTTCCAAGATATCTTCCAGCACGTGCATGGCATCCGAAAGCTTATTCAGCCAGTCCTTCATGCCATGGCTTGTAAATTGCTCCTCTGCAGCATCTTGGAATAACGCACGGATTGCACTGAGATTTTCAGACAGGTCTTGGATCTGCGAGTCAACACCGGAAAGTGCTGCAATCTCATTCTGGACAAAAGTGTTCAAGTTTCCAATGAGAATTCCAAGCAAAGCATCAGTTGCCATTTTCAGTGGTAAATGAAGAAAGTAGTTTGTGGTATAATGGTGATTAATAATCTTACTGCTGCTGCCAATGTGAAGGCGTTTCCTTGCAGGTTGAAGACATTGACTAAACAAACCACTAATAAGTGAAGTTAAATGGGTCCTACAGCATGTGACTGTAGTCTTGAGCATAGTTGTCCAGTCAGGTTATTGAATTTTTGGATTATTGGTTCAATAATAGGTAATTACTGATCCAACTAATTGATTCGATGTCATGTAAATAAAAAATAAAAAAATAATTAAAATTTAAAATTAAAATTTAAAATATATATTTTTATTAATATTTTAAAAATATTTAATTATTTTAAAATAATATAAAATAGAAATAATAAATATTTTATTATTTTTATTTTATTGTAAATATTTTTATTTTTTTATATTAAAATAATAATTATTTTTAAATTTTAATAATTTATTAATTAGTTTATATTTACTATATTATTATATATTATAAATATTTATTAAAAAAGAATATTAATAAATATTATATAATTATAAAAAAATAAGTGAATTTATAATTATTATTAAATAAAAATATAATTAATTTAAAAATAAATAAATTTATAATTAAAATTGAAATAAATTAAATAGAAGTAAACTTATTCAAGCAAAGTTACATGGCTTAGCAGAGTTACATGATTTACAGCTTGGAGGAGGACTCCACATTAAAGGCCTTGAGAATGTCCTGAGTGAATGCGATGCTAGAGAGGCTAATTTGATGAGTAAGAAGGAGCTGAGTTGCCTATATTTGTCTTAGAATTCTGATTCTAATTCAATATGTATTAATCCTGAAAGAGTACTTGAAGCCCTTGAGCCTCCCCCTAATCTCAAGAATTTCGGAATTCAAGGTTACAGGGGATTGCAATTTCCTAGTTGGATGGGAAATACTAGCATTTTTTCAAGCTGAGTTAATGTTATACTCTTTGATTTCAGAAACTGTGAGCAGATTCCTCCAATTGGTAAATTACCACATTTAACAAGTCTTTATGTATAGGGAATGAAAGATGTGAAGTACATCGATGAAGACTCATATGATGGAGTGGAGGAGAAGGCCTTTTAAGTCCCTAAAGAAACTAAATTTGTTAGAGTTGCCAAAGTTAGAGAGGATTGTAAGGGACGAAGGAGTAGAGATGCTCCCACTTGTTTCGGAATTAATGATTTCATGCAGCCCCAATTTGAAGTTGCCACTCCTTCAATCTGTGGAGTTACTTGTAATTGAAGGATTGGAGTCAACCTGTGGTGATGATGGCATGGGAACAGAGACTTGCATTTTGCGGTAAAGCAATTCACTTCAGTTCCTTTGTTCCTTTCTTTATCACTGCTCAATTTGTGTTTTTTCTAATCGCCTTTCAAATAATTGGTCACTTCTTGCATGCAGATCTGATGGAATACGATGAAGATTAATACTCGTTCTCGATCTCTAAAATTTGAGTTTGACCAAATTGTTGAAGATCTCTAAATCAAAAGTGCACATGTAGATGTAGCAAGCAACGAAGCATCAGATGATTAGCATCACAACCGTGTACTATATATCTCTCCATTCTCTCTTTATTTTTAATACAGTCTGTGCCACTTATATTTCTTACATCATTTGTTCCTTTTTTACATGATTTTATAAAACAAAATTACATGTTTTTATTGTGTATTTGTTTCAACTAGCAACTACAATCAGCATTCATCTATTATCTAAGTATATTCCTCGCATTACTTCGTTCAAATAATGTGTCTCTTCCTTTTTTAAACAAAGCAAAATATTCTTTACTAATGATAAAGTTTGTGTTTCCACACGAATATAACCCTCTTTAATATGACCAATTATGGCAAAATTGAACTTCAACGTTGTTCATAAAACTTGCATCCATTTGTAGCATGATACTGTTTGGCTTATTCTACAACCTGAAAATTCTATGTTCAGTCATACTGAGACATCTCTTCATTTTTTTTCATTGAAGCCGAGGTTGCAGCGTAGGCATGAGTGCATACAAATCACACTTGAAGAAGAAAGTAGTTTTCCGGTTCTGTCAAGATTCCCAACTTGCTTGACCTTTCATATTCAAGTTCACATATTTGAAGAAGTGTTTTGCTGTTAGTTTTGCATTGAAGTACCACCTCATATTCTGCCCCTCAAGCAAAGTGGCTCTGGTGTGTGTTTTCCATTGACCTTATGAGACAACATACTACGTTGGAACTTTAGCTAATTTCATATTCGTTTAACTATTTACTCATGAAATAAAGAATACATTATATTTTGTAATCATTTGTAGTCAAGGGACGGAGCTTAGTTAAGACAAGGGGGGCACGGCCCCCAAACTTTTATTAAAAAAATTAGTGGTACTTTTTCAGAAAATAAAAAATAGTTCAGTTGGCTCAAATACTTTACTATGACTTAAAATATCAAAGTTTAATCTTCATCTCTTGCTTTTATTGCACAATAGTTTTTAGTTTTAAACATTCAAACCTTGTTGGATTTGGACTGAACTGAGTGTATTCGCATTTCGCAGCTCTCTATTCAATAAGTAACATTCTTTCTATCTTTGAGTTTAAATATAAAAAATTAGGTATTTTTTATTTATGTAATTTAATATTATTATATATTTTACTTTTTATTTAATTTAATTTTTTATATGATAAAAAATATTAGAATATTCAATAAGTATTGATATTATTGTATTTATATAAATTGATAAAAAAAATTTAATAAATATTATAAATTTTAATATTTATTCTTCTAATTTTTTTTACATATTTTACAGGATATATATTTAAATTTTTATATAAAATAATCATGAAAAATCAAAGAATTGATGATTTTTAAGAAGAAGGCTAATATTTAAAAAGGAGAACATATAATTTTTACAATATCAACCCCTGTAGATAGTTCTTCTACTTTAATGAATCACGAAGAAAGTGAGATACAACCTTCAAATGTTTAAAGAGTTGCATCTGATGAGTTTGACATTAATTCTTTAGAACGAGACATTGAAAAACGGCTTTAAATTTGGCAATGTCACCCAAATCAGAGAGATGAGGTTAGACGAACTTATCTTAAATGGGGTCCATATAAAAAACATTTTGACAGGACTTATGAGAATGGTCATGGGCCAACGTCACCATTCCTCCTGTTGCGGTTTTCTGCCGGAGCTCGATTCTGGATCTCAGGCCAACGTCACCATTCTTCCCAGGTATTTTCCTAAAGATTTTCAAATTTGTCGTTTACTCTTCTCATTCTATTGTTATAAATAATATTTTAATTGTGAAATCATTGCAAGTAGCACAGGTTTTATAACATGTTTTATTCTAATTGTTGCTACTCATAGCTAATTAATAGGAAAAAATCCGTATAATTTGTTGTAATTGTTTGCTATGTAGGATGAAAATGAAATCTTTTGCATCTATCTATCTATCTATCTAAAAGCTAATACCAACTCTCTCCACAATGAGTTTAAGCCATCTTTTCTTTGCTAATGATGCCACATCAGCAATTTTAATGACTTGGCAAAAGATGAAAATCTACCCATCACTATTTAGTAAAATATTTTTAAAAAATTAAAACAAAAAACTCTTATCTATTATTATTCAATTGAAACATCAAGTACTAATTAAATACAATAAACATACATTAAAAGTGTCATAATAATAATAATTATAAAAATTTTCAGTTACAAATATTCAAATTCTACAACTTATACATATTAAGACTCTTACTACTCTTCATTTCTTAATCTCTCATACTAATTGTCAAAAATTCCTTAAATTTAATATAATATCCACAATGAGTTTAAACCGTCTTTTCTTTGCTAATGATGCCACATCAACAATTCTAATGACTTGGCAAAAGATGAAAATCAACCAATCACTATTTAGTAAAATATTTTAAAATAATTAAAACAAAAAACTCTTATCTATTATTATTCAATTAAAACATCAAATATTAATTAAATGCAATAAATATGCATACATTAAAAGTGTCATAATAATAATAATTATAAAAAATTTCAGTTACAAATATTCAAATTATACAACTTATACATATTAACACTTTTACTACTCTTTATTTCTTAATCTCTCATACTAATCGTCAAAAATTCCTTAAATTTAATATAACATTTTTATATGTTTTTCATTTTCATTCATTTATTTTTTTAATTATTTAGTATATTTACAAACAAAAAAACTACAAGAAAATACAAAGTGTAGCCATTAATGTAAATCAAAAAATAAAAAAAAATGAAAATACAGTTTTGTATAACTCTAATATAAATAACCTATGTCTTTTTTGAAAATAAATAAATTCAAAATCTATTTATAATATGTTCTCTAAAATATTTTTAATATAACATTTATTAAAATATACTATATAGTATAAATAATCTACCTCTCCGCGCATTGCGCGGGTCTCACTCTAGTTAATGGCAAAGACGGAAGTTGCATGTAACACACAAACATGGTAGGAGCATGTAAGAATTCACCTCTAATCATATATGTATATATGCATACTCACATGGAAGACTTATGTTTACCAAGGTCTGCTTAAAAATACTAAAAAATTGTCACAACCACCCACCAAATGCCTCTGTTCTTGAAACGTAGGCCTACCCCAATCATTTTTTTATTCTTCTAATTTGTTTTCTAATGGCTGGTTCTTTGGGAGTAATGAGCACGAGATTCCAAAACTATGTTAAAGTGATTCAAATTGCAATTTGTGAACTTGCATGTTCATCGCATTCACATTCTCACTCAAAAACAGTTTCTTAACATAGTAGATCTATCCACCTTCCTCACCAGTCTCTTTAAGCTCAGAAACCTAGTAGTGCACGTTGTCAACTTGCATGTGCATAGCATTCAGTCCAATATCTGAGCTTTCATTCGTTCTAGCTTTTCAAATGGCTGAATCTCTACTTCAAATGGTTATTGAAAACTTGCAAGCTTTTGCTCAGGACGAGCTTGCAACTCTTTGGGGCGTCCACTCGCAGATTCAAGAGCTGTCAGGGAACCTTGCTGCAATCCACGCAGTGCTCCAAGATGCTGAAGAGAAGCAGATCAGAGAGCGTGCTGTGAAGCTTTGGCTGCAGAAGCTTTCAGATGCAGCACACGTGCTTGATGATATCTTAGATGAATGTTCAATAGAGTCCAACCGTCTACACAGTGAGCAGTGCTTAACGCAGTGCTTAACTCGTCTTGATCCTGTGACGATTATGTTTCGTCGAGACATCGGTAAGAGGATGAAAGAGATGGTTGACAGGTTTCGTCAAATTGATGAAGAAAGGAGAAGGTTTGAGTTGCGTGGAAGAGTTCCAGAGAGGCAACAAGAAGATGAAGCATGGCGCCAGACATGTTCTGTTATCACTGAGCACAATATCTATGGAAGGGAGCAAAACACACAAAATATTGTGGAGTTTCTTTCAAGGAGTGCTGATAGCAGTAACGACCTCTCTGTTTATCCAATTGTTGGCATGGGGGGCCTTGGAAAAACAACACTTGTCCGATGGGTTTACAATGACAACAAGGTAATTGAACATTTCGATCTGAGAATTTGGGTTTGTGTTTCCACTGAATTCAATACCATGAGAATTCTAGAGTCCATTGTGGAATCTACAAGTGGACATAACCCAAACCTCTCTACTTTAGAAGCAATGAAAAACAAAGTCCAAGAAATGCTGCTAGGCAAAAGGTATTTACTTGTTCTAGACGATGTGTGGAGCACGGACAAATGGGAGGACTTGAAGTCTGTTTTGCTTTGCGGAGGTGGAACAAAAGGTGCTGCAGTTTTGGTTACTACCCGAGTTGAGAGTGTTGCATCTGTCATGGGAACATGCCCTGCTCATCACTTGTCACCATTATCCGAGGATGACAATTGGTTATTGTTCAAATACCATGCATTTGGATCAAACAAAGTGGAGCGCACAGAGCTTGTGGCAATAGGCAAGGAGATTGTAAAGAAATGTGGTTGTTCCCCTCTTGCATCTAAAGCACTTGGAAGCCTTTTGCGCAATAAAAAAGAGGAAATACAGTGGGTGAATGTATTGGAAAGTAAGTTTTGGGACATACTTGAGGATGATGCTATTATTGTACGTGCTTTGAAAATCAGCTACTTCCATTTGAAGTTGTCATTAAGACAATGCTTTGCTTTTTGTGCCATTTTCCCCCAAGATTTTTCGAATGGAAAAGCAGCAACTTATTCATCTTTGGATGGCCAATGGTTTGATCAAATCCAAAGGTAAGTTGGAGATTGAGGATGTTGGTAATGTGGCTTGGGAGGAATTATGCCAGAGATCATTTTTCCAAGAAGTTGAGATTGATGAATTGGCAAGAACTACCTTCAAGATGCATGATTTATTTCATGAACTTGCCCAATCCATAATGGGAAAAGAGTGCAGAGTTTATGATGAGTCTGCAAGCTTGACCAATTTGTCTACAAGGGTCCACCATGTCACTTGTTTAAAACCAGAGATGGAGGTAAACAAGGATCCCTTCAAGAAAGTTGAATCCTTGAGGAGTATGATTAATCTTCGTCCATTTGAGTATCATCTGTAAGGGGTATGATGTAGAAATAGAGAAGAATTAATCAATCAGAGAGAATTTAGAGAGAATTAAGAGGGAGAGAGATAATTCCATGAAAGGAATTCCAGAAAAGGAACTATATTCATTACTCAATTCATGATTACAATTACCTTTCTACTATATCTATTTATAGTAATTCAAATACTAATAAAACTATCCTAATTGGGCCTTGGTCTATCTTGGCCTATATTTTACTAGTTACATTACATTCCCCTTAACGACAATCTTGCCCTCAAGGTTGCTAAAAAAATTATAAACCCTAACTACAATTAATAAAAGTAACAATTAATTTTAGGAAAAGTATAGGTAAACAATGAAAATATTAAACAATGTAAACAATAGATATATCGGATGTTTATTTTACTAGTGTACGGATGGTTATTTTAATATTAAAATTAGAAGTTTAATTTGGAGGTGTAGTGTGTTTTTATTTGATTGGTGGTTGTTCACATTGTTCAACAAAGTCATTGTCCCCCTAGCATTCCCCTTAATTTTAAAGTAATATTTTTTTTATGGGGAGTGCTAGGGGGACAATGATATTGGTGAACAATATGAACAACGGGCCCTAAAAATTAGCCCAATTAGCTTATTAACATAGGTATATTTGTAAACACTCCCTTTCTTAAATACTAATTTTAATTATCTTAATTACTAGTATCGTAATCATCCCATTCACACCCCCTTCTTTGATCCAACTGGAAAAATCTTTCCCCTTCTCTACCTTTGACTCAATATTAATTATTATTATTATTATTATTTTATAATACTACATTTTAAATATTTTTCTAAACGAAATAGAATGCAATGTTGAAACTTTAAACTAACATGCTAAATAAATTTAAACTTTAGAGTAATACGTTAAATCAATTTCTAAAAATAATTTTAGTTGAATATTTTAGTTCTTAGAAAAATTAATTATCAAATTTGCTTTTCTATTTTTTTTCTATTAGACAAATCAATTAATAGATTTTTAAAAAAATTAAATATTTGAATTAAAGTAATATACGTTCTTTTCTTCTTCAATTTAGATACAATCACACTATAAACGAATCACTATAAAATTTAATTCAAATGGGATAATTGAATAATAATTTAATTCAAATGGGATAATTGAATCACTATAAAATTTAATTCAAATGGGATAATTGAATAATAATTATAGTTCGTTATTTTAATCTACCATAATTTAGCTTTTTATGTATTTATATAAGTACATGATAATTAATTGATACGAATAACCAAACACCCATTTGATAATGAAAATAATCATTCGCATACCTATAAAACTAAACATCTAGTATAATTTAATTGTATCTACTTGAATCTAATACTAACAACCAAACATCCACTTAACAATAAAAATAACTATCTGTATATCTAGTAAAATGAACATTTAGCATAATTGAATTGTATCTACTTAACTCTAATACTAACAACCAAACATATACTTAACAATAAAAATAACCATCCTTATATAAAAAAATGAACTTCTAACATAATTTAATTGAACTGAATGGATGAACAATATTATGTTCCAAATCTCTCGTATTCTTCCAATTGGTGACAGAACTAGAACAATAAAAGAAACTAAATATAAATCACAATATTAGTGACATGAAAAAAATAATAATAATGAAAACCAATCTATTGATGTACAAGTTCAAGTTCATTCTTGGCAGAAGCTACTGCTGCAGGCCTGTGGGGTTTTGGAATTGAGAATAACATCAAAAAAAATTTACAAAAATACCTAACAACAAAAAGAGTTTCAATATGCAGAATGTTATAAGCAGGACGATCCAATATGCTTCCAATGAAATTGTGCTCCATTAAGATGGTTGTGATATGTGCAGACCTTGGACTGCAGGGGCTGCACAAGACGTGATAACAGTAACCAACGCTGGGCTGCACGGTGCAAGGGTTGACGGGTGTAATGAAAAAAAAAATTTTATCCACCTTGGGTGCTGCCGGACGTTGGAGCAAGGAGGCCTGCGTGGGTTGTGGGTCAGCCTTCTTTGTTGGGAAGCAAGAGATAGGAGATATGGTTAGAATATGAAAGGTGTGCTGGTTTTCAGGTTGGTATAATTAAATGGTTATTAGTATAATTAAATCCATTTTGACTTATCCTTTTAAATTTTGAAAAATGGTTACTAGTATAATTAAATTAATTATATCATTACTTAAATTTATGATTAATTTACATTTATAACCCTATTGTTTATATTGTTCATTGTGATTATTGTTCTCCTATACTTTTCCTTTTTTTATTTCTATTCTACTGTCTAAAATAGAAATAACCTCCAGGATCCCATTGTTTAAAAAAAACTAGGTCCTCCATCTTTTTAAAATAGTTTTTGGTAGGCCTAAATCTATTTGTTGATGTGAATTGGACTCTTGTTGAAGAGAGGGCACCATCCCAAAACAGCCACCACTCATCTCTTGACCACTCTGCATCTCCGCCGTCTGCTTTGCCTGGGTAGGCTCCTGTGCTGCTGCTTGGTCCATCGCCACCCACGGAGACAACACCTCGTCCCGCTTCTTCTCTGTGCTGCATCTATGCTCGCGGTCCCATGGAAAAACCGCCACCGTGAGTGGTGGTGGTTTGGCCACGATTGAGGGAACACAACGAAACAGAACGCCTCTTCTAACCTTCGCCGCTTCGTCAACTCGGGTCGTCGCGAGCTTTGCCTTCGCGGAGGCGCCGCTTGCTACCACCGCGTCGTTCGTCTTCCGTGGTCTTGGTTCTGGTGCGGGCTTTCTTGCAGCTGCTCCGCCTCTGACCCCCGCGTCCGTAAACCTGCAAGGCGGCTTTGGTGTCGGTTCCCGATCCCATAGATCTGTGTCATCCACCTTCCCCTTCGCGACGGCGCCGTCCTCGGCGCCACTGTTGGCCTTGCTGAGCCTGCCGTCACTACTCCGAGCGGTTCTGTCGACGTGGACGTCGTCGTCCTCCACAACGGTTGCTGTTTCCCTCCACGTACGATCGCTGGCGTTCAGAGGTCGCGGTCCGGCATTCAGGGAGGTCGTTTCTTGAATCTGAAGCTCCCTTCGCAGATCTGGAAGTGCTGTTGTTGATGCTGAAAACTGTTGTTGAGGTATTGAATTAGATAGTTGAATTCTTGAGGATGTAAAATCTGTATCCGCAGTCTGTAATTTCGCTTGATCTTGACTTTGGATTGATGATTCTGCTTCTGAATTTCTGATTTCCTGTTCTGTTGATGATTTTTCTGTGGTGTCTACTATGGAATTCTGGATTTGAATTTTTGCTTGAAATGCGGATTCTGGACTTTGATACAGTGATTGATAGGAAATTTTTGTTGATGAACTTTTCTGGATCTGGTGCTGAGCTGATAATTTTGGCTTTGAAATTTCTGAAAATGGATTGCTCCAGCGTTCTTCATAATACTTTACCAAATAAAATGCATCAGAAAGAGTTTTAGGATCATCAAAGATAATTTCTCTATGGATATAAGTTTCCAATCCATTGAGAAATGTCTTCAATATTTCAGCATCATTCAAATTTACTCTTTGAACATAACCCAAAAAGACAGTAAAATATTCAGCTACACTTCCAATTTGTTCCATTGGAGGTGAGATCGCCAAACCACCAAGAAAATGGAAAAATGGTGGTCAATGAGAGCACCAATGTAAGGGGTATGATGTAGGAATAGAGAAGAATTAATCAATCAGAGAGAATTTAGAGAGAATTAAGAGGGAGAGAGATAATTCCATGAAAGGAATTCCAAAAAAGGAACTATATTCATTACTCAATTCATGATTACAATTACCTTTCTACTATATCTATTTATAGTAATTCAAATACTAATAAAACTATCCTAATTGGGCCTTGGTCTATCTTGGCCTATATTTTACTCGTTACATCATCGCAATCTTAATGGGTTGCCACCATTCAATTCTCTCCGTGCACTACGTACAAATGCTTCTCAACTCTCAGCACCGAAGAGTTTAACGCATTTGAGGTACCTGAATCTGCGTAGCAGCTGTATCACAACACTGCCTGAATGTGTTTCGAGGTTACAAAAATTGCAGATTCTGAAGTTAGAAGACTGTCTAGATCTTTCTTGTTTGCCCAAACACTTAACACAATTGAAGGATCTTAGACATCTCCTAATTGAAGAATGTTCTTCATTAGTAGAGATGCCTCCGAATATTGGCGACTTGAAATGTTTGAGAACATTGAATCTTTTTATTGTGGATAAAAAGGAAGGGCATGGGTTATCAGAGTTGCGTGATTTACAGCTTGGAGGCAAACTACACATCAAGGGGCTTGAAAATGTCATAAATGAGGGTGATGCTAGAGATGCTAATTTGAGTGCTAAGAAGAACTTGGAAAACTTATACCTGTCATGGGACTCCTCTGATTCAAGGTGTGGTGCCAATGCTGAGAGAATACTTGAAGCCCTTGAGCCTCCCTCCAATCTCAAGAGTTTTGGGATGAATGATTACCCCGGAGTAGAGTTGCCTAGCTGGATGCAAAATACTTCAATTCTTTCCAGCTTAGTTATGGTGATACTCTGTGATTGCAAGAACTGCAAGCACCTTCCTCCGCTGGGTAAATTACCACATTTAACTGTTCTTTATGTATCTGGAATGAAAGATGTGAAGTACATTGATGATGACTCTTATGATGGCGTGGATGAGAAGGCTTTTAAGTCGTTGAAGCACCTGACCTTATCGAACCTGCCAAACTTGGAAGGGATGTTACGAGATGAAAGAGTAGAAATGCTTCCAGTTCTTTCTAAATTAAAGGTCTCGTGTGTTCCTAAGATTAAGTTGCCACTCCTTCCATCTCTAGAGTACATTTGGATTGAAGGAACAGGGTCAGACTCTGATCATAGTGATAGTGAAGGTATGGCTTCCATCCTAGAGGCAATTGGGCAGAATATGCAGCATGTCAAGACCCTCTGCATTTCAAGCTTCGATAAACTCAAGGCATTACCCCATGAATTAAGCAGCCTCAGCTCGCTACAAAAGTTAGAAATTTATGGTGGTGATGAACTTGAATCATTTTCGAAGAATGTGGTGCAAGGTCTGTGTTCTCTGCAAAGTTTGACAATTCATTCGTGTAAGAAGCTCAGATCCTTGCCTGAAGGTGTGGGACATCTAACTCGTCTGGAGAGCCTTGATATCATGATTTGTCCAAAGCTGGTGACTCTACCGAGTAGCATGAATAAATTAGTTTCGCTTCGTCGAGTTTGCATTGCTCATTGTGATACATTGCCAGAAGGCTTACAACATGTGCCTTCCCTCCAAAGTTTGGAAGTATATGAATCAAATTCAATTCCTGAGTGGTTGGGGGAAATAACTTCTCTTCAAAAGTTAGAACTCACCCGGGTGAGGTTAAGGTCACTGCCCAGTAGCTTCCGAAACCTGACAAACTTGCGTGAGCTATCTATTGATGGGTGCCATAAGGAGCTGCAGAAGCGATGCACCAGATTAACAGGACAGGATTGGCAAGCCATTGCTCACATCCCACAATTCAAACTGGTTCCCATTCATGAAGAAACATTTTCTGGTATCAATTCATCCCTTTATTCTGTTTTTACCATTAATTTATGTTTGTGTCCAAACTGTTCGTGTGAATTATTGTCTCACCTTTCATAACTATAACTTAATCAATGTGAGTAGATAAAATCAGATCCATCCAAATGGAGATCATGGCAGCTAAGAAGAGATCGACGTCGTCGTCATTTCTATACATTTGACCATCTGGTTGATAGGCTCTTTTATTGGTACTAAATGTGAAAATGGATGATGATTGAACCCTGATCATGAGGTCAGAAACATTGGATGGAATGGTTAGCATTGAATTCCATCGCTCTCTCACACTCTGTGTAAAACTGTAAATAGAACTCCAGATAGATATTAGTACTCTTATCTGTTGCATTTTTATCATCCTGTTATTAATGTGATCAAATTCCATTTTGTTTTTGTTTTGTTTTAACGCAATTAACTCTTATGACGGATATATGATTTTTTGACATCAACAGGAACACAGGATGATATCCTTTTTGCCATAAATATGTTGAATCAACAGCCGCTTCCATTTAGGCAAAGCTCAAGAGATGATTTATGGATGGTGTTTGGGTAAGAGATTTTTAACTGATTTATGTGTAAGATCTATTAGAGTCAATATTCAGTTACAGTGCAGAAGAAACATAAATGAATAAAAGAAAATATTGTATTCTTTTCAAAATGAATTTCAATTTAGTTAAAAGTGATATATTTTTTAAAGAACCAATTTATCTGAATAATAGATTACTTCAGTAACATGCTTGAGTTTGTGTATTGCAGATTGCGCTGAATTACATGTTATTCCATTAATCTGGGAGTGCATTCTAATCTTAGTTTAGTTTCCCTCCTTCACTATTAATCCTTAATTTGCTGCTTCTGCTATATATATTCCTCACATTATTTCACTTATATAACGTGTCTTAAGTAACAAAATCACCTTCTGATTCTATACGTTTGTAACTTTTTCCCCATTGCAAACAATTCAAAATACTCATTGCTAGGATAAGACGTGTGTGATATCTTCAATCATATGACCCTCTTTTACATGACCAAATATTCTAGCAGAACTTTTCCAGGTACAAGAAATTGTATTTCAAAGTTGCCTATAAGATCTACATGCATCCTTCCTTGACCATATTCTTTTCATGTGTTGATGTGTTTTGATTTTTGGATTGTTGATTGATTCCTTACAAGAAAATTACAGATCTTCTTGTTTATTTATTCAGGGGTTCAGCCTATGGGGGGAAATATTGGCACAAGTCATTGCTATCGCGACTTGTGGCCTCATATTTGCAGAATGTGACGTTTTAATCGTAGCATGGTTCCAATTTCCAATCATGGCCTTGCATATTCAACTTCATACGCTTGCAATGCAGCTGGCTTGAAAATTTTTCACATGTTCAACATAGTTTATAGAAATGATCAAGGGGAAACCAATTATTTTCAGTTACAGTCGTGGGTTTCGCAATGATGATAGAGTGATGATAGCTAAAGCAATAGTCAAAAGTTCATAGGATATAGAGAACTTGGGTTATAGCAGGGCTTGGAGTTATACGTTAGTTAGTTTGTTGTTTTTATGATCAAAATAGTAGCAATGACTTCAAATTTGTAATAACATGATGATGTTCTTCTTTTTTCTTTTTAAGATGCATTGTTATTTCTTTGAACGAACAGTTTTATCTTGATTACCAAAAAATCACATAAAATAAATGTCATATACCACAAATTAGAAGTCTGGTATAAATGTATAATGAAGTCAGAAATTCATATGGTTTGAGAATCCAAAGCCATTGATATTTGCTAAGAGGAACATGAGTTCAGCAATCAGGTATTTATAGTGGCGTAAGAGATTAAGACCATAAATTAGAAGTCTAGAAGGATGTATTAGAAGGGACCCAACCAATTATTTTATGAACCACGAAGAATTACTAAGCTTTGAGATTGTGTTTGAAAATGAGTGATATTTTAAATTGGTCTTTAAATTAGTTTTTGATTTAGAATATTAGACAAATTATTCTTTATTAAAACTAGAATGAGACCCGCGCGATGTGCGGGACGGTAAATTAATAATAGTATATAATAAATATTAAAAATTGTTATATTTTGTAGTAATAAATTAAATATGTGTAAATTGAAACTAAATTTTAGGTGTTTTATTTTAAATAATTTGTAGTACAAAAGATTTGGATGTTGGAGTTGTACAAAGTGACATTTTTATTTGGTGGTTTGATTTTTACATTTGTTTTAGTTGATGGACTTAGTCATCTTATGTGACGCTCGTCCTCCTTTTTTTGTTGGTTGTTAGAGTTGGTGCTTTCTTCTTTTTGTCGTAGGTTCTTACGAAGACATGTTCTTTATGAATTGTTGAGTTTGATGCACTTTCTATTATGTTATTTGATTCCATCTTTGTATGTATGTTCTTCTTTCGAAGATGAGTCTTGAACTTGTATAGTTTTCTTTCTCCTTAATCTCTTGATGGGGTGGTGCTTCAATGTCATTATTTTTCTGAACTATCATTAGATTTGAAGCAGTTGTGCCCAATAAATTTTTTGCGTCGCCATCAAATAGTACAAAAGTTGTTGTAACACTTTGATCTAAAACCTTTAATTGAATTCTGAACCTAAAATAAGTATTGGGCTAGCAACTAATAATTTGATAGATGAGATTATGAAAAGTATATAGAGTTATCTTATTGTTGGATATTGTGGTGTTTGATTACATGTGTCACAAATGTAGTTGTTTCTTTTTTTTTTATATACTTTCTTATGACACTTTTTACATTTAATATAGTTCCATCATAATTTGTCCTCAATTTTGTTTATAGTTGCTAAAATTGTGAAGATCTTTTCCTATGTTGAGTTAAGAAATTAACAAAATTAATTAGTGATGACAAACATTATTTTTGGACAAAATAAATAATTAGTGTTGATTAATTATATTTACTTATTAACTAATTGTTTATTATTGCAGGCCAAAATCTGTATTACAGCCCAATTTGAATGGAAAATAAAACAAGGCTAATGGGCTGAATGGTAAGTGTGAATAAAGACAAGCCCAAGTCATTCATCTCAAACAAAATTCATCAAAGAAGCATAGCAAGGCACCAACGGGCTGAAGTAGAGAAGAACCCGATCCAAGCCCGAAATTGTTTTTCAATTTCCCACCATCTTGCTCCAACCAAAGCAACGTTCCTCTCCTCTCTAATCAAGTCACATCAAGACATCAGAAAAGTAAGAAAGAGAAAGAGAAGAAAAGCTTCCTCCATAAGCCAGTAACCAAAGAAGCAAGAAAGAGAAAATCTAAGCTTGAAGCACAGAAGCTAAAGCAGAAAATCTAATCCAAATCAAGCTTAGGTTAAAGGTAATCCATCTCATCTTGCATGCATCAGATCTTCATCCCTTCTTTCCACCTCTCTGCTCTATCCGAAAATGGCATTCAAGGAAAAGTTGATCTCTGTTCTTCACTGCTACAAATCCACGGTCACAAGAGATTCTTGGGGACCAAGTTGCATCTTTATGGTTCAGATTTGGTTGACCATTGGAAGAAAATTCGGTTACTCTTATATGGCTTTCGGCCAAGTTGGAGAAGTCAAAAGCAAAGTTTCCATTGTGAGGTTTAATGGAAAAAAGTGAGACAGTGGGTTGGTGAAGCTCAAGGCTCAAGGTGTTGACCTTGGAAGAAGAACTCAGCCACATGCAATGAGATAAAAGAAGCTTGCTGTTCATTCAGAAAGCAAGGAGAGAAAACCAGTGAATAGAGGTTTTGTTCTGAGAGAGCTCTTTGAAGAAGTTCAACTAACTGGACAGTGTAACCTAATCAAAGGTGCATTCCGCCAGTATGAAGAACTGAATCAGAGGCTTGCTAATCTGGTTTTTCGCATAGCACAGAGGCTGTTGATGAAGTCAATCTCCTTCATGTTTTACAGATTGTAATGTACTTTTCAATGTTTATCGTTCTGTAATTTCTTGTGAGAAAATGCATTGTGAGGAAACTCAAGTAAAAGCCATGAGTGAAAAAAAGGTTGAGTGAAACACTTGAGAGAAAAGTCTAGAGTTATTTTCTGATTTCTTTAGGTGTGTTTATGTCTTGTAACTTGTACCTGTGAGGTATCCCTTTCTTAGTTGGGTTAGCACTAAGAGTGAATAGTTAGGTATTAGCATAGCCAATGTCAAGTTAGGTTAGAACTTGAGTGTGAAAGAATTGGGTCAATCCTGTGTTATTGGTGTATGTAATACTGTTAACTATAGTGAAATTCTTCCATAGTTGTGGAGGAGACTGGATGTAGGTTGCATAGCACAAGGCAACCGAACCAGGATACATGCTGGTGTTAGCTTTTCTCTTCTCTGCTGTGTTCTGTTTTCTGATATTCATGAGACAAAAATAAATTGTCTCATAAATTTCCGCTGCTGAGTTCAAACAGAATCAGAATTGCAAATTTGTTTAAAAGGGTAATAACAGCAACTTAAAAGGAATGCATAGATTCAACCCCCCTTCTCTAAGCCTACCACAACCTTCATCCTATTCCAATATTCAATTTATGTTATCATTAGGTATATGATATTTGAGTAAGTATGAATGTATGATGCATGTTGTAATTTTTTTTTTCATAGCTGATCATCAGATTCTCATTGCAGTTCGAAAATAAATTTTTTTGTGCTAAATTCTTATATATGTGGTTTAAATGGCATGAAATTTAAATACTTATAACGTAAAATTTATTATGATTAATAATATTATTATGACATTTGTAATATGGATGTTTATTACCTTTAGTGAGTTATTTATAAAAATTAATAAATTAATTGTTGCGGTTATAAATTTATTGTATTGTTTATAACGGTAAGATATAATAAATATAGGAACATGAATTCAATGTATTTGGAGGTTACAAATTTATTGGATTCTATTTTTTAGTTTTTTATTTGTATCTAATATGAAAATGTATGTCTAATATCATATTTTTTGGTTCCGTTTTGATACTCTTTTAATAAATTTGTTTTTTTTTTTAGTTTTCAAATATTCTTTTCAAAATATATATTGGTAAAATAAAATAGAATTTGTATTTAATAATAAGTAAAAACTACAATAATAGTTCTTTGTACCTAGTGTTACTTCTAAAAATTAAAATGATTATTTTTTTTACCAAAAATAGAGACTCGAATTCGCGACTAATATGGGAGACTATGCCATTTGAGGTACAACTCATTGGCAAAAATTAAAATGATTATAATAAACATAATTATAATAATAAAATATAATTTTCATTTTTAAACTTTTAAGTTATAAATTAATTGTTGCGGTTATAAATTTATTGTATTGTTTATAAGGGTAAAATATAATAAATATAGGAATATGAATTCAATGTATTTGGAGGTTACAAAGTTATTGGATTCTATATTTTAGTTTTTTATTTGTATATTTTATTTTTTTGCTGATTTGGAAATAATAGTTGATTTGGCAAGAATTGAGTGGTTGATTCTAAAGTTGTGCCAAGTAAGTAATATTGCTGACATGGCATTAGTAGGAGAAAAGAAATGTCTCAAAAGTAATGTGGTGCATGCTTATGTATCTACTTTTATATATTAAGAATAGAAGAATAGATAAGTAGATAATTTAGTTCCACATATTTAAAATTTTCAAATAATTTATGTCTCCATAGCTTGTGTAACTCCAATTTGGGATATATAATGTTCCATTTATTTCAAGAATTATTGTTGTTGTTGTGTTTCATACATTCTTCAAGCTTATGAATATCTATTTAGAAAATCATTATCAGAAATATTACTTTGGTAATGGCCAAAAAGCTCTACAAGAAATATCTCATTGCGAACAGAATTTGTTTATTCCATAGAGAGAGATATTGTAAACAAGAGATACGAATATTCTTAGCTTCTAACTATGGAAAAGGGAAGGAAGACCATGCCTAAATTCTTGTATTCTTAGCTTGGAACCAGAGAAAAGAGAAGGAACAAAGTAAAGTTGTATGAGAATGATGAAAGGCTGTTAGGTAACCTTCCTTTAAAAATGATTTTAATATCAAAAGTAGCTAACTGATATACTTTGAGTAAGAATCTTTCTATGCTTTCCTCAAACAGCAAGTAGGAATCCCTCTGTAATGGTTGATTGTCTGAGAAGCAATGATGGATTACATTGAGAGTGGTGTTGACATTGTGCAAATCCAAACTATCCCTCACTAAACTTACACATATCCTTGCTTTCATCTCTGAAAATGGCAACTGATGCTTTGCTTGGAATTCTCATTGGAAACTTGAACACTTTTGTTAAGAAAGAGATTGCAGCACTTTCCGGTGTTGACTCACAGATCCAAGAGCTGTCTAATAATCTCCAGGCAATCCGTGCATTGTTCCAAGATGCTGCAGAGGAGCAATTCAAAAGCCATGCCATAAAGGACTGGCTGAAAAAGCTTTCCGATGCCATGCACGTGTTGGAAGATATCTTGGAAGATTGTTCAATGGAATCCAATCGACTTCAAAGTGAAGGGTGGTTAGCCCGCTTCCAACCCAAGACTATTTTGTTTCGTCATGCTATCAGCAAGAGGATGAAAGACATGGTCAAGAGGTTCCAGCGTATTGATGATGATAGGAGAAGGTTTCAGCTGCCTTTGGGAGTCAGACAGAGGCAACAAGAAGATGATGATCAGAGGCTAACTGGTTCTGCCATCCCTGAGCACCAGATGTATGGAAGAGACCAAGATAAACACAAGATTGTAGATTTTTTCACAGAGCATGCCAGTAGCATTGATGGCCTCTCTGTGTATCCCATTGTTGGCATGGCAGGACTTGGGAAAACAACACTTGCTCGATGGGTCTTCAATGACGAGAGGGTGATCCAGCATTTTGATTTGAGAATTTGGGTTTGTGTTACCACAAACTTCAATATGATGAGAATTCTACAGTCCATTGTAGAATCCTCCACCGGAGTGAACCCAAACCTCTCCACTTTAGAAGCAATGCAAAACAAAGTTCAACAAGTGTTGCTGGACAAACGGTGTTTGCTTGTTCTAGATGATGTGTGGGACAATATCAAATGGGAAGACTTAAAGTCCGTGTTGCATTATGGAGGAACCAAAAGTGTTTCAATTTTGGTCACGACACGTGATCAGATTGTTGCATCTGTCATGGAAACATGCCCTACTCATCACTTACAGCCATTACCTAAGGATGAGAATTGGTCATTGTTCACACACTATGCATTTGGTCCAAACAAGGAGCAGCCTGCAAAGCTGGTGGAGATTGGCAAGGAAATCGTCAGGAGATGTGTGGGTAATCCCCTTGCATCCAAAGTTGTTGGAAGCCTTTTGCGTAATAAAAGAGAGGAAAAACAATGGCTCAATGTGTTGGAAAGTAAGTTTTGGGACATTGATGCTGTCATGGGTGCTTTGAGAATAAGTTATTTTCATTTGAAGCCATCATCACGGCAATGCTTTTGTTTTTGTGCTCTCTATCCTGAAGATTTTCAAATCTCAAAGGAACAGCTAATTCATCTTTGGATGGCCAATGGACTAATTAAATCCAAAGGGCATTTGGAGGTTGAAGATGTTGGTAACCAGCAATGGGAGGAGCTGCTCCAGAGATCATTTTTTCAAGAAGTATCGACTGACAAGTTTGGAAACACCACCTTCAAGATCCATGACTTATTCCTTGATCTTGCCCACTCCATAGTGGGAGAAGAGTATAAAGCTTATGATGACTCTGCAAGCTTGACCAATTTGTCAAGAAGGGTCCACCATGTAAGTTACTTTGGCTTGCCCGAGTTAAATCAGCATACCTTGAAGAATATTGAGTCCTTGAGGACTTTTATTGATCTTGATCCAGCAATTAGCAATCTCCTCGATGGATTTCCAGCATTGGTTTTGCGTAAAGTGCAGTTATGTAATTCTCTCCGAGCATTGCGTACACGATCTTCTGAACTCTCAGCACTGAAAAGTTTAACACATTTGAGGTACTTGAATATTTACAATAGTTACATTACAAAGTTGCCAAAATGTGTTTCTAGGCTGCAAAAATTGCAAATTCTAAAGCTAGAACAATGCCATTTTCTTACTTGTCTGTCCAAACACATATTGAAGCTGAAGGATCTCAGGCATCTCTTAATTGAAGGATGTCGGTCATTAGTAGAAATGCCTCCGAAAATGGGGGAGTTGAAACAACTGAAAACACTGAATATTTTTATTGTGGATTCAAAAGCCAAACATGGCTTAGCAGAGTTACATGATTTACAGCTTGGTGATAGACTACACTTTAAAGGTCTCGAGAATGTCCAGAGCGAACGTGATGCTAGAGAGGCTAATTTGATGAGTAAGAGGGAGCTGAGTTATTTATATTTGTCTTGGAATTCTGATTCTAATTCTAATTCGTTATGCATTAGTCCGGAGAGAGTACTTGAAGCCCTTGAGCCTCCCCCTAATCTCAAGAATTTAGGGATTAATGGTTATAGGGGATCACAATTCCCTGGTTGGTTGAGAAATACTAACATCTTTTCAAGCTTAGTTAACGTTATACTATTTGATTGCAACAACTGTGAGCAGATTCCTCCACTTGGTAAATTACCACATTTAGAAGGTCTTTATGTATGTGGTATGAAAGATGTGAAGTGCATTGATGAAGACTCGTATGATGGAGTGGAGGAGAAGGTGGCCTTTAAGTCCCTAAAGGAGCTAACTTTGATAGAGTTGCCAAAGTTAGAGAGGATTGTAAGGGACGAAGGAGTAGAGATGCTCCCACTTGTTTCCAAAGTAACCATTCCATGCAGCCCCAATATGAAGTTGCCACTCCTTCAATCCGTGGAGGTACTTGCAATTGAAGGATTGAAATCTGACAATGAAGGCGTGGCTTCCTTTCCGGAAGAAATCTTTCTGAGTTTGCGTTATGTTAAACAGCTCAGGATTAGTAGCTTTCCCAAGCTGAAGGTTTTACGTCAAGAACTGGGCACCCTCAGCTCACTCCAGAAACTCGATATTTTTGGTTGTGATGAGCTTGAGTCCTTGGCAGAGAATGTTTTTCAAGGATTGAGTTCTCTTCGAAGATTGGGCATTTACCATTGTCCAAGACTAAAATCCTTGTCTAGTGCTGTGGAACACCTAACTTGTCTTGAGTCCCTTCGTATCATGTTTTGCCCAGAATTGAGGACTCTGCCAACTAACATGAATAAGCTAACTGCCCTCCATGATGCTTTTATCAATGGTAGAGTACCAGAAGGTCTTCAATGTATCCCATCCCTCAAAATTCTGATTCTAGATGAAGTGGATTCATTGCCAGAGTGGTTGGGAGATATGACTTCTCTGCAACGCTTAGTCATTCGTCTCTCTCCAAGGATAAAGTCACTTCCAAGTAGCTTTCGAAACCTGACAAACTTGCGTTCCCTCACAATTGAGAAATGTGCTGGGCTGGAGCAGCGATGCCAGAGAGAGACAGGGCAAGATTGGCCAAACATTGCTCACGTTCCACACGTTCAGTTGATTCCCACGCAGCAACTGAAACATACATGTTGGGGTAAATTCAACTCCTTCTCTTGTTTTCTTTTCTTTTATTCCATGACCCTGCCTTCTTGTACTCATGTTTGAAATACTTGACAGAAATTGCCAAATTCAAATGGAGTTTGAGGAGGTTAAACATATCAAAACCTCCAAATTTTGCATTTGACGAAATGGTTGAAGATCTCCATAAGCAGAAGCAAGATTAGCACTCAGATATCACATGTTTAGGTCATTAATTTGGGAGGAACACAGTACCAAGCTCACTCGCGGCCTTCATAATGTATGTGTAAGCATAAACTTACTTTTGCTTCATTCTGTAACATGAATATTTTCTGTTCAGCCACAGTGAGGCTTTTTCTCTTCTTTTTTCAGATCAGGATAAGGTGGCAGTATATGCATGCATGCATACATACGATCACACATATTGGAAGAAACCTTTTGCTGTTAATTGCACGGAAGCACCAACCAACTCATATTCTCCCCCTCAACAAAACTTGGCTCTGCTGTGTTTTTGCCAATGTCTTTTGACTTAACATTGCGTTTTAGAATTTTATATTCTGAATATGTTGACCTATTTGTTAATTATTCATGAGTGGTACTACATTAGTTTGTGATGGAAACTGTATTGGACAGTTATTTTTGTACACTTTATTTGATGGAAAAAAGACTAGGGTTCCTAAAACACTGTAATATGTACCATCATAGTATATTGATTCAAATTGGATTCTATTTCTATATATACTATTTTCAGATGGCTTATTGTGGATTTGTGGTTAAGAAAAGTTTCACATAGCTGAATTGCAGGGAAACCTCCAACTAACTATTTTTCAATTACAAATTTGGGTATTAGGATGCTGACAGTGATGGTGGCTGCAACAATATTTAACAAGGCTTAGATCTTTTATGTTTTAGTTTCATTATTGCTATAATCAAAATAGTTTCAAGGATTTTAAGCAAACTGAGCTTAGTTGAACAAAGTCTTATTTGGCAAATTATATTGCATGTGAATAGATTTGGCCTTCAATATATAGGAACTTTAAAGCTTGAGCAGTTTATTTGAGCACTGAAAACCAAAACTGCAATCAGATATGTATAATTTATGTAAAACCAAAATTGCAATGATGCAGAATTGACTGAAAACAAGGGTTTATGAGAAAGAATGCAAACAACGTTTCTAAGGACCAAGAAAAGTGACAATACTTTGTGATTATTATGTGCCTAAATATTGTTGCAAGTACATAACATTTCATATCATATGCTTCCTGTGATATTTAAAACTTTGATTTCTTCACGTGAATTATCCTGGATATTACACAACAAAATTAAGATAAAAGAAGAAAGGGAGAAAGAGGAGTTTCCGACACATTTGATGCCAAATAAAGAATATATGTATATGAAAATTTTCTATATAACTTAAAAAAATCAGATTATTGTTACCAAATCTTCATTTTGATATAAATTTGAACTTGACTCATTCTTGGTTTTCAACTTTGTCACAGAATGAATGAATCATCCATGAGTCTGCAAGCTTGACCAATTTGTGAAGAAGGGTCCATCATATAAGTTACTTTGGCTTTCCTAAGGAGTTAAATGAGAATACCTTGAGAACTGGCAACAAAGGAGATCTATTACATACAAACATTGATTTTACATCATATTCTCTCCATGCATTGCGTACAAGACCTTTTCAAGAGTTTAACGCATTTGAGAGGATTGGCCATACATTGCTCACATCCCTCACATCCTGTTAAGTAATTTGAGAATGAAAGCAACAACATTACCACTCAGATGATTAATTGTGCATTTCAATTGGACATTGGTTATGAGTTATGACTGAAGCATGTGACTGTGTTCCGTTTCTATTCATTTTTGATAAATTTGAGCCAGACTGATATTCTTGGTTATTGATTTATGACAATGAATCAAAGTAGTAGAATGTTGAATTTAATATTAATTATAAAAATTTTCAAATACAAATACTGAAATTCTAAACAATAGACAGAAGAAAGATAGACTAAAAAAGCTAAATTATGTCTCTAAAAGTTAGATATGTTGGTTTAAAATCAATGAAATAATTGGAAGCGAGTATTCCCAAGGATTAACTACTCAAAACCCATTTGATTAGTACCAAATAGCAGAAAGGGTGTTGTTCATAGCACTGGCAGAATATATTTCTTGTAGAGCTCTTTGGCCATTACCAAAGTAATATTTCTGATAATGATTTTCTAAATAGATATTCTTAAGCTTGAAGAATGTATGAAACACAACAACAACAATAATTCTTGAAATAAATGGAACATTATATATCTCAAATTGGAGTTACAGAATCTATGGAGACATAAATTATTTGAAAATTTTAAATATGTGGAACTAAATTATCTACTTATTTTAATAAAGAATAATTTGACTAATATTCTAAATCAAAAACTAATTTGTTAATGACTGATTTATCTAATATAAAAATTATTAAACACCAATTTAAAATATCACTCATTTTCAAACACAATATCAAAGCTTTGTCATCCTTCGTGGTTCATAAAATGATTGGCTTCTAGACTTTTAATTTATGGTCTTATCTCTTATGCCACTATAAATATCTGGTTGCTAAACTCATGTTCCTCTTAGCAGAAAGGGTGTATTAAAATTGTTCGTTCAAAGAAATAACAATGCATCTTAAAAAGGCAAAAGAAGAACAACATCATCTTATTACAAATTTGAAGTCATTGCTACTATTTTGATCATAACAACAACAAACTAACTAACATATAACTCTAAGCCCTGCTATAACCCAAGTTCTCTATATCCTTTGAACTTTTGACTATTGCTTAGGCTATCATCATTGCAAATTAAGAATTAACAGTGAAGGAGGGAAACTAAAGTAAGATTAGAATGTGCTCTCAGATTAATGGAATAATGAACATGTAATTCAGGGAAATCTGCAATACACAAACTCAAGCATGTTACTGATGTCTCCCAGATTTGTTTTTTCTTTTTTAAAATGATTTAACTATTATTATTATTATTATTATTATTATTATTATTATTATTATTATTATTATTATTATTATTATTATTATTATTATTATTATTATTATTATTATTATTTGGTCTTTGTGGCCTTAATTATTTTGTAAGAATATATACATTGAAGAATTGGTCGTTAGCATTTTATTAAGTTAAACAAAGAATAAAACTCTTTTTGTTTTGTACTGATTTGCTTAATGATAAAACTGCAATTTACAGGAAGACACTTAAATAAATGTTAGGTCTCCACATAAATTCCTCACATGTAGAAAAAATTTCTCTTCCTTGGCGTAGCATCCACCCTCAAATAATAGAGAAATTGACTTGATGAGTTTATGGTCTTGGAGACCAATTCACATGGCTTATCATGTAAACCTGACATGCCACCTTTTGATGTATACAGCAATCAATCAGTGACAGCTTTTGTGGTGGGCCTGGTGGCCATGGTCCTTGACTTGGTGAAGTCGTGCTTGAATACAAGACAAAAAATTAGTTATAAGATAATAATGATTTGTAATTGTTGGACCAAAAATACGAAACATAATTGAGACTTGTAAATAACATTAACACAAGTAATACAGAAATTGACTTCACGAGCTTATTTAAAAGATGCCTCTTATAAACAAATATTTTTTGCTCACATTTTTTTAAACACACTTTTCTTTTCTTTACCAACACAACAGTCTCACTCATTCCTTTCTTCTTTTAACACACCAATTATCTGGATTTTTATTCCAGAATCATCTAGCACAATTAAGAATTTTCTAGCTAAAAAAAATTGACTTCAGAAGTTCATTAGACAATTTCACATGACTTGTTTTAAAATACTTTCGTTATAATTTGTTCTGCACCAAGCTGAAGAAATTCCTTCAATGTCATGTAGTATTTGTTTGATGCATTTTTTCCATAATGCTCCAACATAAATGATTACTGGAATTTTTTAACTCTGGCATTTTCAATAATACACTTTCAGTTTCATATTTTATTCCATACTATTTGTAACTTCAAAACAATCATTTTGTAAAATTTTCAACATCAGTGCAAGTTCTAGCTAGATTCCCATTAGATTTTATATATCACTGTTAAAATGAAAAGCACATAGGAATAGTGATACTCCTTTCTCAAAAATCTTGTGCTATCCGCCATATTACACAAACTTTTATAAATGGCTTCTCCTTCCTTATCCTTTTTCTACAATACATAAAAAGAGAATATATCAACATAAATATTGGACTTAGCAATTTGCATATTTCTTGCATGTCCTTCTTTAGATGGGGTGGAAAACAGAAAATATAATTGAAGCTAATTTAAACAGCAAATGAACCATTCATAAATTCAAAGTCAATCATAGTTTTGATTCATGTTTTTTTTTTCTAGATAATATTTTCTCTTTATTGTGGTGTGCCTTATTATTTACAAGTATGATGTTTTGTTTTACAGCTAAAAATTTCTCATCCCAAGTATTGTGTTTTAATATCTTAAAGAACTTTGACAGGGAGAGGTTGAAAAAACTAAATAAATAAATAATCTTAAGTATGAAGTTTACCCAAAATAATAAGGCACACCACAATAAGTTCTTTACAAGTATGAAGTTTTGTTTCACAGCAAAAAATTTCTCATCCCAAGCATTGTGTTTTAATATCTTAAAGAACTTGACAGAAAAAAGGTTGAAGAAACTAAATAAAAGGTTATATAGCTTCCTCATTTCAAGTGAAAAGCATACAATCTATTCTTAAAATATAAAAGTAGATGGATAAGTTTACCCACATTATTCTTATGACATTTTTCTCTTCCTACTAATGTCATCAGTAAAATCGCTTACTTAGCAAAACTTTAGAATCTATGCAAATTAGGCTGCAAAATTACGAATGACAATAATTAGAAACTAATAGTGTCTAACCAAATTTGTAGCCTACAAAAATTGATATCCTCATATTTATTATATCTTACTGTTATAATTATAAACAATCTATTCTTAATAAATATCCATATTACAAATGTCATAATAATCTATTAATCATAATAAATTTTACGTTACAAATATTCAAATTTAATACTATTTGAACTATTTATATAAATCTCTTATCACTATCCACATTACTTTTAGGATATCTTTCTCTTCCTACTAATGTCATGTCAGCATCATCGTTTACTTGGCAAAACTTTAGAATTAATCACTCAATTTTTGCCAAACCAACTATTTCCAAATCAGTAAAAAAAATTATATATATATATATATATATATATATATATATATATATATATATATATATATACAAAAAATTATACAAGTAATAGAAATATATGCAAATTAGGCTGCAAAATTACCAATGATAATAATTAGAAATTAATAGTGTCTAACCAAATTTGTAACCTATAAGAATTGATATCCCTATATTTATTATATCTTACTGTTATAAACAATTTATTCTTAATAAACATCCATATTACAAATGTCATAATAATCTATTAATCATAATAAATTTTAGGTTACAAATATTCAAATTTCATACTATTTAAACTACTTATATAAATCTCTTATCACTATTCTTCAAATAACATCAAACTTAGCACAAAAAATTTATTTTCACACTACACAACATCTCAAACTTACTCAATAGAGCATCATTCTTTGGACAATATTACCAAACAAACAGACAATTAGTTTATCAAAGTTTGCGTGGTTCCTCTATAGGAAACATTAACACCCACAAATGAAGAAGAGTCTCTTTACTTAGAAATGATTATATTGGATGAAAATGTACAAAACAAACATATTTATTATATTTTTAAATTAAATTTACGAAAAAATACTTTAATTATTTTGGCTTTTTAAACTTTTTATATTATTTTATAATACTTTATATATAATTGTATTTTAATATCGTTAAAATTATACTTCTTTCAAAATGCTATTTATTGTTCCTTTTTAACCAATTATTAATTATGATTTACTAACACTGCAGGAAACACATCTTCATGTAATTTTGAAGAGAAATATGATGAACAATTTCAAACATTTGTTACAAGAAGGAAAAGTCTATACTATAAAAAATTTAAAAATAGAAGATGCAAATAATTTGTATAGACTAATTAAAGGTACAATGAAAGCAAACCTTTTACTCAAAACTGTTGTGAAAGAAATTAAAGATCCAATTTTAAACATTTTTTAACACTATTTTGAATTTGCATCACTTGAGATATTGTCTGAGAGTGGGTAAAAAAAAATACTAACAGGTAATTTCACTTTATACTATTTCAATTATTCTTATTAAAAATAACTTATTAAAAAAATTCTACACATTTTTGTTTTTTTTATTGTAGATGTCATTGGAAAACTATATCAAGAAATTAAGGAGAAAAAAACCATACAAATTCAATACACATCTTCAAAAAAAGAACATACATGCAAAGATGGAACAAACAACATAATAGAAAGTGTATATAACTCAACAATTCATAAAAAACATAACTTCATAGGAACCTACGACAGAAAGAAAAAAGCAACAACTCTAACAATAACTAATAAAAAAAGGAGGACAAGCACATATAAGAAGACTAAGTCAATCAACTAAAAAAAATGCAAAAATCAAACCACCAAATAAAAATGTCACTTTATACAATTCTAACATCTAAATTTTTTGTACTACAAATTATTTTAAACAAAATACCTTTCAAATTTAATTTTAGTTTAGACATATTTAATTTAATTCTACAAAACATAATAATTTTTAATATTTATTATATACTAACATTAATTTACCATCCGCGCATTGCGTGGATCTCATTCTAGTATAAAATAAGTTGAGCTTAAAGTAATTAGAGAGAACCCAAAATTTGAGAAAATTTAGGAACCAACATTTTTATTAAAATTTGGTCAGCAGTTAACCAATAAAGATAATAATAAGTTTAAGTGTGTGTTTGGATTGTGGTTTATCAAACTGGAGTTTGAATAAAAGTGATTTTATAGAATTGATTTTGGGTAGAAGTAAGTTTGAGTCAACATAATTTATGTTTGGCAACTCTATACCAAAATTGATTTTGATAAAATAAGAGGAGTGCTAGGGGACCAGCAACTTTTGTGATTTGTAGCCATCAAATAGCCATTAATGATAATTTTAATGGTATGAGATTGATGTGAGATTTCATCCAATTGCTCACTTTATTTTGCTGGTTACATGCTGGCCAGAATTTATTAAAGTTGTGACTCCCTAGACTTTTTCATAAAATAAATATTGTTTGGATAATATTAGTTAAAATCACTTTTAGATAGATAATTACTTAAAAAGACATGATATTAAATTATAATGTTATTTTTTTTATACATGTTTAATTTTTTTTATACTTTTTTCTTATATGTTTTTTATATATTATATTTTTAATACTCTTAGTACTTTTTGTTAGTACGTTATAATTTTTAACTATTATTTATTTATGGTTAATTTTTGTTTAATTTATTTTATCTAATGGAATTAATAAATTCTATTATAAAAAAGATAATAATAAATATAATACACAAAAATTATAACTATAAAAATATATAATGTCAAATAAAAAATTAATAAAAAATATAAATAATAAATAATAAAAAAGAGTTCATATAGAGAGAAATAATAAAAATTTTATAAATAATACAATAACATGTATAAAGGATAAAGTTGGTGAAAGAAAAATAAATATTGAATGTAGTGGCTAAAATAACGTTAGTGCAACGGACTTATGCGTTTGTAGAAAAGAAAATTGGCCAAATAAAAAATTGAAACTTTCAAGAAGCTCTAACGTACTTTTTTAACGTGTTTACCAAATTCACCCTAAAGCGTTGGGCTCATTAACTGTTAAAATATATACTTTATTTAATCTAAATTCACTGCTTACACTTGGAACACAACAAAAACGTGTTTCTCTTAATTTATTTATAACAAAATAAATAAATAGTAATACTAGGTCGCAACAATTAATTAATGTTAAATAAGATAAGTTACGGCTATTTTTGACTAATTTTTTTTTGTTATTAAACATTTTCGATAAATAAATAACTTTTTTTGAGTCAGTCTGTCTAAACATTATTATTTCAACAGTAAAGTTGGTAGTGGTTTGTAAGTTTCTCTTTTAATTGGTCTCCTTTCATTATGAATTTAAGAAATAGCATAGGAATTGAAGCATAACAGACTAAGAAGATGATAAATTCCTAAAATTATTAACTTAGAAAACAAGCTTTGCAGTTGTAGTAGTTTCAAAAATTTACCCAAAATAACTTCTGGGACCCTCAAACCTTTGATTTAGAGTTGCGGTCAAGTGCAAAGAGGGAACTAATTTGTACAAATAATGCGAGAAAGACAACATTTAAATGGAGAAAGATAACATTTAAATAGCAAGGAGGTCATATATGAAAAGAAAGTTACCAGAAAATATAATTGTTGTTGGCTAAATTTTTTAAATATAGAATAAATTTTGGTGTAACACTTAATTATTAAATTTTATGACTGAATTTTTTAGATATAGAACAAACTTTGGTGTAACATTCAAAATTTTAAAAACCACCAAATATCAATATTCTAAAAAAAACAATACTATTTTTTCCATATAAATAATAATTTCCGTTCAAATTAGAGGTATGGTAGAAGATCCAAGAGCAACTACGTGAGTTAGCAATTGGTGCATTAATTGAGAAGGTGAGACTACACATAAGAGGTGTCAGACAAGTGGGTGGGAAATAAACACATTGATGGCACATTTAATGTAACATGGACATGGTAATCATGAAAGAGGAATCATATGGAAAGGACAGGCATACTGGGACCGGCACGTTTTTCACACCAAGTACTACAATGCTCAGTAGAAATTTGAGGTTACAACTTACAATGCCGTGTTTTTTAGTACTAGCAAGTTTAAATAATAATAAAAAAGTCATAGGGATATTTCAGCTTATACTATTCTCGTATTATAGATTTTTAGAAAACAAATACTAGGTAATCCACATCTTCCTTTAACAATTAATAATTAATCTCTTACATGCCAACACTTAGTTCAGCCGATTCAATAGATATTTCTATATCTGGAATCTTCAGGTTTGATCTTGCATATTAAAATAAAATAATGTAATAAAATTAGAAAGGTTAATGATCCGTCACCTTATAACTCAGTCTTTATTATGCATTATGAGTTATAACTCGGCGTTAATTATCATTCATTCTTTTGCTTGTAACTGACACTTTCATTACCGACTTAATGACTATCATTTCTATCTTAATGACCAAACGATCATAATATCAATTTTATTCATCAATTCTATGTCTATAAAAAAAATCTTCTATATCTAATCTCAAGGAGTAACATGATAAGTTCTATATCATGTAATACATTCTATATTCATAGAATTATTATAAACACAACATAACACATGATAACTTTCATTTCATGTCTTACATTCTATATTCATAGAATTATTATATACCTCTTAAACACTTACTGACTTGAGCGTCGGAGTGTCTTTTGCAGGTACGCACCCCCTTGTTCTCTCCTTGCCGACGTATAACTCATCCCGACGAGAAGCTTGAAGACATTCATCGACGGACGAGCTATACACCGGCCAAACTCAGCAAGAACAATTGGCGCCGTCTGTGGGAACGAGTAAAATCATTCCCACTCCTCTTAGGTTCATAAAACTTGAATGACATTCAAATTTCTGAACCAATCTCAACAATCTTGTTTAAGATTTTATTTAATACTTTTTTATTAAATTTTAATCTATCCTAACTTTTTATAAGGTTTGTATTTTATACCTTCAAATTGCTTCACTTTTACAAATCATAATATTTCACATCACATAATCGATCAATGAACCAATCCGAGAACAAATTCGGCTTTCAATCAATCCGAGAACAAACTCGGTTTTCAATCAATTCGAGCAGAAACTCATTTATCAATTTTGCTTACTTTTTTAAAGCTCTCTATTTACACAAGTAAAATTATATATTTTATTCAACATACTTTTGCATTTATATTTTGTGTAACTAATATTTACTGATTTATTAGTTATATTCAAATCTCAATATATGTTTTATACAATAATGCCATATCAACAACCATGTCAATTGCATTTTTATTTCATTTTGTATTATATTTTTATTGCTTAACAATTTCATTTATACAATTAAATGACGGTAACGATGAGTTCTTAAAATTGGATTCCATAAAAAATTAATTGTATATCAATTGTATATAACTGTTACACTATTCATTTTATGCTATTAAATTTTATTTTACTATTTGTTTAATGCAGAAAGTTATTAAACAAAAAATAGTTACAGACATGCAAATTTGTTACTTTTGCACAAGGAATATACCTCATAGCTAAACAAAATTTATTATATTATTATATGACTGTTATCTTATTACTTTATTATCAAATTAAATCATGTCCTACAAAACAAAATTCAGATATTCACATTTGACATATATGATGACATTCATATATGTCATATTCTTCTCTATAATTATCAACTTTCAAGGTATATTTTTCTACTTTGAACTCTTTTACTTTTATAATATATATTATTCAATATATGTTGCGACTTTATACCTATTCATTTTCTCGATTTATCTTATTCATGTCAAACCTTCACTATAAATTGTAAATATTCAATAACTAATTGCTTTGAGCGAGAAATTTATCAATAAGTTGTTGTGGGCTGGAAAATTCCCAAGACAATTAACCATTATATCCTCGGATCATACAATCGATTCCGTCAATGGATATCTATCTCTGAACTTTTCAGTTCATATACAATCAAATGCTAAAATTGTTCTTAAGCGGAAAAGTATCCCCCACACAACTATCCTGATTGAATGACTCTTATCACTCAATTATTTTTTGAATAAGTGCCGACATAATAACCCGACTAAGCTTGGGGGCTCACCATATCATTATTCACTCATCTTTTAACCGAGTTATAACTCATTTTATTTTCTAAGCTTAGCCTGGATCATATGATCGGCGGACAAAGCTTGGGGGCTGTGATCCGTCACCTTATAACTCAGTCTTTATTATGCATTATGAGTTATAACTCGGCGTTAACTATCATTCATTCTTTTGCTTGTAACTGACACCTTCATTACCGACTTAATGACCATCATTTCTATCTTAATGACCAAACGGTCATAACATCAATTTTATTCATCAATTCTATGCCTATAAAAGAAATCTTCTATATCTAATCTCAGGGAGTAACATGATAAGTTCTATATCATGTAATACATTCTATATTCATAGAATTATTATAAACACAACATAACACATGATAACTTTCATTTCATGTCTTACATTCTATATTCATAGAATTATTATATACCTCTTAAACACTTACTGACTTGAGCGTCGGAGTGTCTTTTGCAGGTACCCACCCCCTTGTTCTCTCCTTGCCGACGTATAACTCATCCCGACGAGAAGCTTGAAGACATTCATCGACGGACGAGCTATACACCGACTAAACTCAGCAAAAACAGTTAAAAACAAATAAAATCTTTGGAAATTTTAATTTTGTGTCAGTCATTTCTCCTGAAAATGTCATGGACTTTCACTTGTATACTATGGTGATAATTTCATGTGAAGTAATTTTACATTGCAAAGGAATCTAAGTGGGGCAAAATATCTGCTTCATGCAAGCAACAATAATTGCTTAATTTTTTCGTACACTTCAGACTCTTTTTGGATCGGTTCAATCGTGAAGCAAAAAGTGTGTACTATATCTTATCTTATCAATGCTTTCATGTTTCATATGCAACTATCAAACACAGAAAATTAACAAAAAGGAAAAACCCGCTCTCATTTACAAGAAGTTCCCCCTTAATTAATTTGTAATTGCCCACCTCTTGGGTTTCATCTTGTTCTAATTAACATTCATATTTGACTCTAGAACACTATTAGAACAAAAACTTCAATTAAACAAATACTCCATCTGTTTTATTAAATTCATTTACTATGCACAATATATAATTTATTGTAACCCAAGCAAATTCCATAAAGTAGTTGTGGAATCTACATCACTACATGAGGAACATTTATTCACTTTTGAAAAATAAACCATATAATTAACGGCAGGATAATATTAAGTCAATTTTTAAATGTTAGGGACTTAAATAAATGTTAGGGATAACTTTGAGACTTACCCTAAACGTTGGGGACAAAAACAATACTTTACTTTTAAAAAAAAACTTAAATTATGTATTAAAATTTAGTACTCTTTTCATTATAATTTGCCAGTATTCTTTTTTTTGTTTAATTGGGTTTTTTTAATGAAATTAATAAATAAAATTATAAAAAATAATTAAAATTTATACAAAGTCAAATAAAAAATTCTATAAAAAATATACATCAATAAAAATGATTAAAAAAACTCATATGAACAACCAATACTAAAAATTTTATAAAAACTTTAATTTATGTTACTCAAAACAACATGAATTTATATTATTCAAAATTATAATTTTTAACACCTTTTGATAATTTTTAAAGAAAAAATTTAAATTTATATATTAAAATGTAGTATTTTTTCTATTATAATTTGTTAGTATTCTTCTTTTAATTTAATTTAATCTTATGAATGAAATTAATAATTGAAATTATAAAAAGTATATTTTTATTTTTTAAGTTAAAATTTAAATAGATATAATCTAAATTAAAATATTATAAATAAAAGTACCCCTGAAACTATTTATATAATAGTAAAAAGAGGATATTCACATTTCAAAATTTGATTTAGGGAAATCTAAAAGTTAGGAGTGGGTACAGCTGGCTAGACAAAAGAAAGTTTGACTGGAATGAGCATAATAATTGGTTCTGGGTATGGCAACTGCATATTTCTGAGAAGTATAAGTTCTTGATTTGGCTCAATCTTCATAATGCTATTCCTATAGCAGAGTTTTGTTTGGGTCGTGGCTTAACTTTATCTAACACCTATCATCGGTGTCAGAATGGTTCTGAATCCATTATTCATTGTCTTCGGGAGTGCCATAGTGCCAAGGAGGTCTAGAACCTTTTAGGCCTGTATTTAGATAACTCAGATTTACGTGATTGGCTCTATAGAGGTGCAAGGAGTGGAGATGTTTTTCTTTTCTTTTCGACCATCTGGTGGATTTGGAGAAGCAAGAATCATGACTTATTTAATATAGATATGTCACGGCCCAAAATGAGCCATGACCGGCGCTCAGGAAAATAATCCTATAGCAAGCCTAACATATTCAAATATAAGTTAAATAAGAAAGTTACAAATATTTTACAAGTTCTAAAATAAATAGTTATACATTTTTATCAAAAATTAAAATAATTAAGAATAGTTGGATTCTGTCTGTGACATATGGAGCATATAACAATCTAAGAACTTGACAAAGAATAGATACTCAATGTAGATCATTACTCTTGAATAGAAAGTCTCACATAGTTAAGTTTTTGTTCCTGAAAAATAGTTTTAGAAAAACGGGGTGAGTTTTGCAACTCAGTGACTAGACAATACATCTACAATTGACATGAGACCATATAAACATTATTATCAAAGTAATTTTAATTAGAAAACAACAGTTGATAATCATAAGTAAATCAATAAGGGAGTTCTCATACAGAAATCAAATCAAATCAAAAGTCTACACTTGGGCGGCTCCACCTCTATGGGTAGCCCTTTCCTTTAGTGTGTCCGTACGGAATAACGGATCTAACGTGTGGCCTACACGTTAGGCTAGCAACGCCCCTGCTAGTTGAGGTCTGAGCCAGATGCATCTAGGTTAACGTCATAACCGCCGTTAATTACGGTTTTCTAATACGAGCCTCCCAAACCAATTCAAAACATATAATTTCAAATACAACCAATCTTTAATCTTTCAAATATATACAGTATCAAATCAAATTAAATAATACTTTCTTATCAAAAATCATTTTCAATCATATGAAATGTCAAATATACTTCACAAATTCATAGTATATAAGTGAGTATTCACAATACTTTAATGTTCCAAAAACACATATTCAATAAAATCGAATATTCTAAAATAATACTGATGGTTTCAGTGGCTAAGAGAAGGGGGGTTGAATCTTAGCCCCTTTTTGCTTGCTTAAAACTGACTGGACTTAGAGGAGACTTTTCTGTTTTATCTCGTCCTTAGCCACGAGACATTTTCATTTTGTCTCGTCACTTGACACGAGACAATTTTGATTCTTTATCCGAACAGTAAAAAAAAAACAGAATTGAAGGAGGAATAAGGAAAGAAGATTACACACAGATATATCCTGGTTCAGCTGCTAAGTGCAGTGCAGCCTACATCCAGTCTCCATCACAACAATGATGGAATTTCACTATAATCATCCAGATTACAACTTGTAAAGTGCTAACCCAACTTACAAGGGGATTCCCACAGAATCATGATACACAACAAAGATGTACAAAGGAACTCTAAGACATCAATGGCTTTTCTTTTAATTTTGCACTCTCTGCCTTTTTCCGCTCTATGGCTTTTTCTTACAAACCTCACTGTTTGCCTTTTTCCATGAGACTCAAGACATGACAAAATTAAACAGAAAAATACAAAACAGAAAACATTGAAGGAGAAGAAGAACTGCTAGCTTAGGTAGCTCTGAGAATTCTGTGCCTTGCACTCTCAAATCTTACTCCTTGTCTTTAAACCATGACTGTTCACCTCTTTTATAGAGAAGTGAAGCCTTCACAGTTGAAAAACACAGAACCCGAACTCAGCTTCTTTTCCTTCAACAAACACCGGTTCGGCCACACCTAGAGAGAAGAGATAACCATGCAAAACCCAACATGCAATTACCTCTAGTCCTTTCTTGATCATCAACCTTCATCAATCCGAGCTCTCCATTCTTGGCTTCCTCTCCAAGATGGATTTCTGGCCCTTGATGCTTCATGATGATGATGACTTCATCTGCTTCAATCTCTGCCTTCAACCATCACTTCGCCACTCTAGCTACTCCCTGTGGTGGTTGATCAGAATCGAAGACAAGTCACGCCTCCAAGATCTTTCTGCTGGCCGAATCTTCTTCTTTCTTTTTGGGTATGGAGAAGCTAGGATCTCATCACAAAATCTTACCATAAGTGATGCAAATCTTAGCCACAGCATACTTTTCTTTTTCTTTTTCGTGCCATCAACTCGATGGTCTTCAACCTTGCTTTTCTTTCCTTTAGATAGCACCAAATAGCTTCCATGGTTTCCTGTGTATTAACCGAAGAAAGAAGGAAAGAGGTGAGAGAGAAGAGAGAAGTTTGAACTCAAACTAATGGACAATAATGAAATGAAATTAAAAGTCCCACTTCCCTAGCTTAGAGTGGCGTGTATCATTATAGCTGCCATCAAATCAATCTTCTCTCTCTTTCTTATGTTTCCAATGCATTAATTACATTTGAAATCCTTCAAAATAATGAAGTGGAATCCGTTGGAAGCAATTAGTTATTTCCTTTGCTTCATGGATTCGAATAGTGCATGGAAACATTCATCAATATTGGGCTTGGTAGCTATAGGTTTCAATTTGGCCCATCATCATTTTCTTTTTGGATCATAGCATGTATAGAACACATTGGGCTATTGAAATTTTGGCCCACTAAAAGCATTTGCTTTCCTGGTAATTATGGATCAAGCATTAATCACATAAGAAATCATTCACTTGGGCCTACATCAATAATATTCATTCTGGCCCAAATAAAACCTGCATTACAAAATTAATTTAATTAATATTAAATCCAAAATTAATTTTGCAATTAATTATATTAATAATGTTTAGTCATCACAAATATTAGTTTAGAGTTTTCCAAACTCATCAATCTCCCCCTTGATGACAAACATTATTAAAATTGAAATGGAAAGAAATTAAAGATTAGAGTACAAGTACTCCCTTTGAAGATTGAATTTCTTCCCTTTCAAAGTGTCACATGGCTCCCCCTAAATATATGCTACTTTTACCAAGGGAAGCATAAACCTGTAACATTTTAATCAAGCTCCAAAAAATAACAATGTTATTCAACATATTTATTTGAGAATGTTGAATGCTTGATTTATGAGCAGAGTTTGGTGATAATCAAAACTCATTTGTTATCATAATTGATTTTCTGCTCAAGCTTTACAAATTTCAAACTTCAACAAGAATCCAAACATTTTCCTGTTCAACATATCAGAGCAAAATAACATGAAGGAAAATATTTGTAGAGCAAAATAAGGCAGTTTTGGATATTTTAAACAATTTACAGGAACTGCCAAAAAAAATATATTTTCAAAGCAATAAGTCTATCAATAATTAATCAACAGCCAGGCATAAAAATCAAGCATAATTATAAACCAGATGCCAAATCAGAATTAACAATACATGATAAACCAAATGCAGTTGGAACAATGCAGATATTATCAACAACTAATAGGCATTTTCGAACAAGGGAGATCATGAATTTTCAATATTGAAAATTTCATCCCTGTTCTTATCTCCTTCTCATCCCCTGTTTTTCTTTGTTTCCAATTTCAATTTTTGGAAAACTTACTCCCCCTTTTGTCATCATGGGGACACCTGCACAAAATATGAACAATACCACAAAATAATGATAACAACAAAAGATAACAGAAGTATATCCAAGTGTCACAGAGCAGAGAGTTTGAAGTTTCGCTCATACAACAAAAAAGGAAAAAAAAAGATTGAGCCTACTTGAGCCAATATCAAGTAAAATAAAAGAGACATTAATCATCAGACAGATTGTAATCAGAATCTGCAGCATTTTCTTCACTGCCAGCGCCCAGATCCTTTTCCAAATTTTCCAGCATCATACCTACTCGCTCTTTACATCTAGTCCAGGCACGTTCATTTTCAGAGGCTAGCTTTCGAGCAGCTCTATGAAATTGAATCATGAGAGTGGACATGTTAGAGAATTCGGTGAGAATTTCTCTTGATGACTCAGTTGCTTTAGAAGATTCAAACTGGCTTTCTAGGTCACTGTCCATTGGCATCAGTTTCTTGCTCTTTGTTCCTTTTACCGCACCACCACCTTTGATCATGGAAGTTTTGTTCTCCACAGACTCATTTGTTAAATCTACCTTATAGTACTCAAAAATACACGTGAGAAACATTCCATAAGGTAAATTAGCCTTTTTTGTACTTCTTACACAGTCCCACATATGTCTGATCATAAGATAAGCAAATGAAATAGGAGTAGAAGTAACAAGGGCAAAAATTATTAAGGAATCAGATACAGTTACCCTATTGTGAGAACCACTCTGTGGAGTTAAAATGAGGGTAATGATGCGATGCAACAATGAATTGGTTGGTCCAAGAGCTTTATGAGTAGGGACCGTGCCATCTAATCCAGACATGTTTGCACAAATATGGAAGAGAACCTGTTTGTAAGCAATCCCAACATGATCATCCCATTTGTCATTCATGTATACCCTTGGTCCCTCGTCCGTGTACCCAAGGGCAGCACTGATGATTTCCGAATTCAGAACCATATGCACACGTTTCACATAAGAGTGAAGAGCACCATCAATCATTCTGAGGTTCGCATAAAATTGCCTAACCAGTTTTGGGTATACCATTTTGTGAATGTGTAGCAGAGGGGTCCACTTGAGGTTATCGAACAGAGGTTGTAAGGTAATTCCTTTAGTTGACAGATAATCAAGGTTCACCAGATAGGAAAGACAGATATGCCTCTTTTCCAGAATTTCTTGATGAAATTCATAACATGCACATGTTAGAAATCTGGATGGATCAAAGTGAGAATGTGGTTTGTGAAACCTGTTCTTGAACTCCAGTGACTCAAGGTTTGCTGGTTCCCTAGTTTCATGCAACACGAAACCTTTGGGCTTCTGAGAGCTTTTTCCTGATGTGTGTGGTGTTGCCTTCTTTGGTGATCGCGGCGGTGGAGATGGAACGGGTGAGGTCTGAGACGACTCTTCATCAACACTTGGCTCCTTGTTTTTGCCACGGCCAGAACTCTTGTGAGCAATCTTCTTTCTCATGGTGGGTGGTTGCTTGACCGATTGAGAGGGAGAGGAAGAAGATGTAGAGTGAATATGAATATGAGTGTGTGTTTGTGGAGTGAACGGTTTTTGAGAGAGATTGATTCTTCCACTTTTTCTTGAAGCGGTTTTCTTTTTCATTATGGAGAGAGACAATGGGGGTGGAAGAAGAAAGGTTGGCCGAAGGTGAGAATTGGAGGGAGGTTAAGGGAGCATTAAATGTTGATTGGAGAGAGAGATGATGGTAGTGGTTAATGGTCATTATGTGCGGTTATTAACCAAGGCGGTTTCCCAAGAATTTGAAAGGAAGATTCCTTGAATCAAGGGATTAGTTGGAGAGAAAGAGATTTGATTTGACATTAACTACTTTCAATGAGATTTGAAATGACACTCAAAAGATGTTATCATCATAAAATGAGGAACCATTAAAAAATTCAATGAGGGGTCAAACTTGATTATGTGGGGCCCATTAAAAGCTAAGTCTGCGCAGCCTCCCCCTTAATCATAGCTCCTCCATCACGCCTTATTTTTATCTCGTCCATTCCTACGAGATAAAACCGACAGAATCAGAAATTCACAAGTTTTCAACATGTTTCAAATCAAACATTCCCAAACTTGTTCTTAACAAACAGAATCTATCTTCACAGAGAGGTTTTGTAAAAATATCAGCAAGTTGTTCTTCAGATTTTACAAATTGAATATCAATAGTACCCTTTTGCACATGTTCTCTAATAAAATGATATTTAATTTCAATGTGCTTTGTTCTTGAGTGCAGAACAGGATTCTTAGAAATATTTATTGCACTCATGTTATCACAAAATAAGGGTATACTATTGATTTTTAATTTGTAATCTTCCAATTGAGTTTTTAACCAAATTAATTGTGAACAACAAGCAGATGCGGATATATATTCAGCTTCAGCCGTGGATAGAGCCACTGTGGCTTGTTTCTTGCTTGACCACATGTTGAGTGAGCTTCCAAGGAAACAACACATGCCCGAGGTGCTTTCTCTATCCACTCGATCTCCCGCATAATCTGCATCACAAAAACCTACTGCACAGAAATCATCAGATTTTGGATACCACAAGCCATAATCACATGTTCCCTTAATATACCTAATAATGCGCTTAACAGCCGTTAAATGGGATTCTTTTGGGTGAGATTGAAATCTTGAACATACACCCACACTTTGAACAATATCCGGTCTAGAGGATGTAAGATACATTAATGAGCCAATCATTCCTCTATACCGTGTCTCATCCACATCTAGGCCATCATCATCTTTTTCAAGTTTAGTGTTAGGATGCATTGGAGTTCCCATTGGTTTGGAATTTTCTAAGCCAAATTTCTTTATCAATTCTTTTGCATACTTGCCTTGGTGAATAAAGGTACCACTAGAAGTTTGTTTAATTTGGAGGCCAAGAAAGAAGGTTAGCTCTCCCATTAAACTCATTTCAAACTCACTAGTCATGAGTTTTCCAAACTCTTCACACAAGGTCTCATTGGCCGATCCAAACACAATATCATCCACATAAACTTGAACAAGAAGGATGTCATCATTAGAAACTTTGATGAACAAAGTAGTGTCGGTGGTTCCCCTTTGAAAATGATTTTCCAATAGGAAGGCACTAAGCCTTTCATACCAAGCTCTAGGAGCTTGTCTAAGGCCATAAAGAGCCTTTGATAGTTTAAAAACATGATTAGGAAAATCTTTATGTTCAAAACCGGGGGGTTGAGCCACATACACTTCTCTATCAATAAAGCCATTAAGGAAAGCACATTTAACATCCATTTGAAACATTTTGAAACCCTTATGGGCAGCATAGGCAAGAAGCAACCTAATTGCTTCCATTCTAGCTACCGGAGCAAAAGACTCATCAAAATCAATCCCCTCTTCTTGATCGTAACCTTGGGCCACTAATCTAGCCTTGTTACGAACAACTTGTCCATCCTCACCAAGCTTATTTTTAAATACCCATTTAGTACCCGTTACCTTCTTACCATCCGGATGAGGTACTAATGTCCAAACCTCATTCTTGTCAAATTGAGCAAGCTCCTCTTGCATGGCCTTAACCCAAGATGGATCTTCAAGGGCTTGCTTGACATTGTTTGGCTCCATTTGTGACAAGAGAGCAAAGTTGCTAGGTTCGGTTGGCCTTTTGGTAGAGGATCTTGTGATTATACCTTGAGAAGGATCACCAATGATGAAGTCATGAGGATAACCCCTCATGGATTTCCATTCTCTAGGTTTTCGGACAGGTGTTGGGCTTTGATGATCTTCTGGTGGTCTCACTGTTTCAGTTGCTCGTGTCTGCTCAGGAGACAAAATGGAAGTTTCTCCTTCGATCTGACGAGACAAAACTGGGCTGACAGATTCTTCATTTTGCACAGATTTGGGATTTTCTTTGTTTGTTCCATCTTCTTCACCATCTGATTCATTATCCTTTACAGTACTGGGAATTAAGTTAGAGTCACAGAAAGTAACGTGTATGGATTCCTCTATGGTTCTATGTTCTTTGAGATAAACTCTATAGGCCTTACTTGTGGTAGAATATCCAACAAACATTCCTTCATAGGATTTTGGATCAAATTTTCCAAGATTTTCTTTATTGTTAAGTACAAAGCATTTGCATCCAAAGACATGAAAGTACTTAAGATTTGGAGGGGTTCCTTTCCATAGCTCATAAGGAGTTTTCTTTAATCCTTTTCTAATGATTGTTCTATTCAAAATATAACATGCTGTGTTCACAGCTTCAGCCCATAAAAATTTAGGAATTTCATTCTCACATAGCATAGCCCTAGTCATTTCTTGAAGGCTTCGATTCCTTCTTTCAACCACCCCATTTTGTTGGGGGGTTCTAGGGCATGAAAAATTATGAGAGATTCCTAAGTCATCACAGAATTTTTCAAAGTCTTGATTTTCAAATTCTCTTCCATGATCACTTCTTAAATGGGCAATTTTCAAATCCTTTTCATTTTGAATTTTCTTACAAAGGGTGGAAAAAGCATAAAATGCATCATTCTTATGAGCAAGGAAAAGTACCCAACCAAATCTAGAATAATCATCCACCACCACAAGACCATAGTGTTTACCTCCTAAACTTTGAGTTCTAGTAGGACCAAAGAGATCAATATGTAACATTTCTAATGGCCTTTTGGTTGAAATTCCATCTTTTGATTTGAAAGATGATTTTACTTGCTTGCCTAATTGACATGCATCACAAGTAAGATCCTTATCAAACTTGATGTTTGGAATTCCTCTAACCAAATTCTTTTTAACTAGCTTAGAAATTTGATACATGCTAGCATGCCCCAACTTTCTATGCCAAAGCCATTTTTCAGATTCAAATGAAGTAAAACATGTTACATTTTGTTCCTTTAAAACCTCAAGAGTTAATCCATACACGTTGTTGCATCTCTTGGCTTCAAATAAAATATCCCCAGTTTTCTCACAAACAACCAAACAAACAAACTTTTTAAAAATAACATCAAAACCTAAATCACACAATTGACTCACACTAAGCAAATTATGTTTCAAGCCATGTACAAGAAGGACATCATTTATACAAGATGAAAAATTTTTACCCACTTTCTCAACAGCCACTATTTTTCCTTTTGCATCATCACCAAATGTGACAAATCCTCCATCATATTCATCCAGCTTTATGAAGAAGGTTGTCTTCCCGGTCATGTGCCTAGAGCATCCACTATCCATGTACCACATATTTTCTTTCTTCTTGGATGCTAGGCATACCTGCAAAATAAACTTAAGTGACCTTAGGTATCCAAATTTTCTTGGATCCTTTCACGTTAAACCATCTCTTATGTCCCAAATTATTGTAATCAAAAACAACTTTGTAGACTTTGTCACCAATCATTCTTTCACCAAAGAAGCATTGAACTGGAAAATGACCACTTCGGTTGCACATTCTACAAAATCTTTGAGTTGCAGCTTTGTTAAAGTGAGTTGGGTCTTGATATGTTGCATCATTTGAAGATGAAGCAATATTTTCAAAATGTGATTTTTCAGATTTATAAAATCCCAACCCAGCTTTATCATAAAGAGGTTTTTGACTAGCTAAGATTTGGTTCAAATTTTCAGAACTTTGGGTGAACTTGGCTAAGTCATCTTTAAGTCTTTTAACCTCTTTGAGCAACTCTTCATTTTGCTTAAAACAGTTCACATATGCAAGAACAGAATGATCACTTTCACAGCTTCTAACTTGGGCTTTTAACTGCTTGTTTTCTTCCACAAGATCACAAGCAGTCTCGGCCTCTCTCAGTTTTTCTTTGAGGAAATCATTTTCAGCTTTAAGAATAAAATTTTGTTGTTCAAGATCTTGATTCTCAGTTAGAAAACATCTTATTTTTTCAGAAAGGTGATCTATCATGAGATGAAGGTCTTCGGTGTTGGAGTTTTGAAATGATACCTGATCTATCTCACTTGCCATGAGACAGTGTTGTGATTTAATCTCAGACTCTTCATCATCATCATCTGAGTCATTCTCCAAATCTTCCCATGTGGCCATCAGTCCCTTCTTCTTTACTCTTTTCGGCTTTTCTTCTTTTTTCAATTTGGGACAATCAGATTTGAAATGACCAACTTCCTTGCAATTGTAACAAGTTACTTTGCTAAGGTCTTTCTTCATCCTCCTTGAGTTGCTGCCTTTGCTTTTGAGCTTTGCCATTTTCCTGAATTTTTTTGCAAACAACACAAACTCATTTTCAGAAGAGTTATCACTGGATTCATCATCCAGAGGGTTAGTCACAGAAGAAAAAGCAATTCCTTTCTTTTTTGAATCCTTTTTTAAATAGGAGTTTTCAAAAGCAAGTAAATTTCCTCTCAAATCATCAAGTGTCATGGAATCTAAGTTACTACTCTCAGAAATAATTAAAGCTTTTGTTTCCCACTCTTTTGTGAGACATCTCAATACTCTTCTCACTAGCACAGATTCTGAATGTGTGATTCCAAGAGCATCTAAGCCAACAGTGATGATATTGAACCGTTCAAACAGTTCATCAATGGACTCTCCTTCCTTCATTGCAAACATCTCATATTCCCTGTTTAACATGTCAGTCCGAGTCTTCTTTACAAGAGTGGTTCCCTCATGAGTGATTTGCAACTTATCCCAGATTTCCTTTGCCGTTGTGCAACGTGATACTCGTCGGTACTCCTCGAAGCTGATAGCACAATTGAGCAGATTTGTTGCCTTGGCATTTAACTCCACCTTCTTCCTATCTTTTTCGGTCCAGCTTGCTTCTGGTTTGAGAGAAGTTACTCCTTGAGCATTTGTGGTAGTTGGAAATGTAGGACCTTCCAAGATGATCTTCCAAAGTCTGTAATCTACGGCTTGTACAAATATCTTCATCCTCTCCTTCTAATAGGTATAGTTTTCCCATTGAAAAGAGGAGGTCTGTTGCTTGATTGACCTTCAACCAGATTGTAAGACACCACGCTTGCGCCACTGTTTTCTGCCATGAGGATCTTTACTCCAAGCTGCAAAGCTTGATCTCTTTGAGACCAAGCTCTGATACCAATTGATGGTTTCAGTGGCTAAGAGAAGGGGGGGTTGAATCTTAGCCCCTTTTTGCTTGCTTAAAACTGACTGGACTTAGAGGAGACTTTTCTGTTTTATCTCGTCCTTAGCCACGAGACATTTTCATTTTGTCTCGTCACTTGACACGAGACAATTTTGATTCTTTATCCGAACAGTAAAAAAAAACAGAATTGAAGGAGGAAGAAGGAAAGAAGATTACACCCAGATATATCCTGGTTCAGCTGCTAAGTGCAGTGCAGCCTACATCCAGTCTCCATCACAACAATGATGGAATTTCACTATAATCATCCAGATTACAACTTGTAAAGTGCTAACCCAACTTACAAGGGGATTCCCACAGAATCATGATACACAACAAAGATGTACAAAGGAACTCTAAGACATCAATGGCTTTTCTTTTAATTTTGCACTCTCTGCCTTTTTCCGCTCTATGGCTTTTTCTTACAAACCTCACTGTTTGCCTTTTTCCATGAGACTCAAGACATGACAAAATTAAACAGAAAAATACAAAACAGAAAACATTGAAGGAGAAGAAGAACTGCTAGCTTAGGTAGCTCTGAGAATTCTGTGCCTTGCACTCTCAAATCTTACTCCTTGTCTTTAAACTATGACTGTTCACCTCTTTTATAGAGAAGTGAAGCCTTCACAGTTGAAAAACACAGAACCCGAACTCAGCTTATTTTCCTTCAACAAACACCGGTTCGGCCACACAGAGAGAGAAGAGATAACCATGCAAAACCCAACATGCAATTACCTCTAGTCCTTTCTTGATCATCAACCTTCATCAATCCGAGCTCTCCATTCTTGGCTTCCTCTCCAAGATGGATTTCTGGCCCTTGATGCTTCATGATGATGATGACTTCATCTGCTTCAATCTCTGCCTTCAACCATCACTTCGCCACTCTAGCTACTCCCTGTGGTGGTTTATCAGAATCGAAGACAAGTCACGCCTCCAAGATCTTTCTGCTGGCCGAATCTTCTTCTTTCTTTTTGGGTATGGAGAAGCTAGGATCTCATCACAAAATCTTACCATAAGTGATGCAAATCTTAGCCACAGCATACTTTTCTTTTTCTTTTTCGTGCCATCAACTCGATGGTCTTCAACCTTGCTTTTCTTTCCTTTAGATAGCACCAAATAGCTTCCATGGTTTCCTGTGTATTAACCGAAGAAAGAAGGAAAGAGGTGAGAGAGAAGAGAGAAGTTTGAACTCAAACTAATGGACAATAATGAAATGAAATTAAAAGTCCCACTTCCCTAGCTTAGAGTGGCGTGTATCATTATAGCTGCCATCAAATCAATCTTCTCTCTCTTTCTTATGTTTCCAATGCATTAATTACATTTGAAATCCTTCAAAATAATGAAGTGGAATCCGTTGGAAGCAATTAGTTATTTCCTTTGCTTCATGGATTCGAATAGTGCATGGAAACATTCATCAATATTGGGCTTGGTAGCTATAGGTTTCAATTTGGCCCATCATCATTTTCTTTTTGGATCATAGCATGTATAGAACACATTGGGCTATTGAAATTTTGGCCCACTAAAAGCATTTGCTTTCCTGGTAATTATGGATCAAGCATTAATCACATAAGAAATCATTCACTTGGGCCTACATCAATAATATTCATTCTGGCCCAAATAAAACCTGCATTACAAAATTAATTTAATTAATATTAAATCCAAAATTAATTTTGCAATTAATTATATTAATAATGTTTAGTCATCACAAATATTAGTTTAGAGTTTTCCAAATTCATCAAATACAAAACTTCATCAACCATGTATATAGTCTCATGTACAGATTAAAAATTCGAATCTCACAAAAATAATATTTAGTTCTAATAAATCCATTATTAAAATCAAATTCAAATCCTTTGTTAATAACTTGTAAGTATATTCATAAATTCAAGCAGCATATATCAAAATAATTATAGATGTAAAGCCAAATAATTATAAATGTAAAGCCTACTCACAACGTGGTCTCAAGAGCCGAAGAGACGAAACCCAAAGTGCTAAATGAAAGGTTGAAGAATATCGATGTAGATTGAAATGAAAAGACACATAATTTGGACCGGAGTAGCGAATAGTTACAGTTGCAACAACAGCAGTTTCATGCCTACCAATATGCACAAGAATCAACGGAGCAATGACAGCACCATCAATGGCAGTGATAAAATAGTGGCGGAAATAAAATAGGACAAACAATTACTAACTGAACCAGAATTGTGGTGAAACGAACTCAGTGGCATCGAAGCAACTCATGCGGCATTTTGAAAGGGCAAAGGCAGTGGCTCTAGCAACTTCAACGGCGAACTCCAGTGATGACGACGGTAGCAGCGGCAGCAACACCCACCACCGTCGTTTCATCTCTTCCCAACGACGAGGTCCGTCGCATTCTCCTTCCCCTTTCTCGAAGTTTCTCTCTTTTTGGGCTCTTCGGTAGCGGCAGTGAAGGAAGATTCAGCGGCAACGACGAGGCACGACTTGGTGGTGGCAAAGGCAGCGCTTTATCTTCTCTGTCGTGGTCTCCCTCTTTGGTCATTCTCTCTCTCTCTCTCTCTCGCGTGTCACTCTTTCTCTCTCTCTTGCTTCCTACTTTGCGACGGTGACGGCGAGCGGCGCTCCTCCCTCCGCCGGCGCCGTCCTTCCCCTTTTCCTCTGTTCCCTTCCTCTCCTTCTCCCTTTGCAACTCCCCCTTTCTTTTTTCCTTGCTTTCGTTCCTTCTCTTTTTTTTCTCTGAAATGTGTGTGTATGTGTGTAGAAGGAGGCTGAGTTTAATTTTTGGAATTAGGGTTAGGGTTTGATAAAAGGGATAAAGGTAGAATGGGTATTTTGATAAAATTAGATGGTAGGGTAGCAATAAAAGAAATTAAATAAAAAAAATGTTTCAAGAAAAATCTTGGGACATTACAAGATAACTCTTGGAGTGCTAGTAAAGTAGTGAGTTTGATTCGTAGTTCAGTGAGGGAGTTCCACACTATTTTTGCTATGCATCAATCTTTGTCTATTCCTTCGCTTTGTTTGCATTGGGTTCCACTTCCAATTCATTCTGTTAAATTGAATTGTGATGCTAGTTGTTTTGCTCCTTTTGGCTATGCTAGTTTTGGTTGTATCATTCGCAATTCTGATAAATGTTGGTTGAAAGGTTGCAGTAGAAAAGTCGAAGTGTGCAATGTTCTTTTTGCTGAATTGTATGTAATTTGGAGAGGTTTACTTCTTGCTTGGGATAGTGGATTTCTTGAGGTTATTTGTGAAACAGACTGTTTTTTTTTTGTAAACCAAAGAATACTTGGTAAGGATATTCCGGAATGGAATTTGGTAAAGCATATACAAGAGGTTATGAATTGGAATTGGAGAATCTGTATTCTTTTAATTCAGAGGAATGCAAATAGTATTGCAGATTGCATTGTATGGCTAAAGCAGCTACTTCTGGCGCGGACATTCACTCGAATTGGAGTCAACCATGGAGTGAGCTTCAACATCTAATAGATTTAGATATGAACCTAGCCAATTAATTTGGTTTTGTCTCTATTTTTTTCTTTCTTTTCTGTTTAGTCACAAAAAAACGTTAGGAATAGCTTTGAGACATACCCCAAGTGTTGGGACAAAAACGTTATTTTACTCTTTTTTTTAAAAAAAAACTTAAATTTATGTATTAAAATTTTATACACTTTTCATTATAATTTGTCAGTATTCTTTTTTTATTTAATTTGGTTTTTTAATAAAATTAATAATTAAAATTATAAAAAATAATTAAAATTTATACAAAGTCAAATAAAAAATGACAAAAAATTCTATAAAAAATATGTATCAATAAAAATGATTAAAAAAACTCATATGAACAACGAATACTAAAAATTTTATAAAAATTTAAATTTATGTTACTCAAAACAACATAAATTTATGTTATTTAAAATTATATTTTTTAACACTTTTTGATAATTTTTAAAGAAAAAACTTAAATTTATATATTAAAATTTAGTACTCTTTTTATTATAATTTGTTAGTATTCTTTTTTTTAATTTAATTTAATCTTATTAATAAAATTAATAATTAAAATTATAAAAAGTATATTTTTATTTTTATTTTTTAAGTTAAAATTTAAATAGATATAATTTAAATTAAAATATTATAAATAAAAGTACCCTATTATACATAAATCGCTATTTATGGATTATCTATATTCCTATGTGCCCTACAACGATTTACTCCCTATTTCCTTAGGCCATCCATGCATAAATTGTTTTTGGGTGCCATGGTTAACATATTATATAATCCTCATGTCCCTGTAATGATTTATATAAGAGTAGAAGGATAATATTCATGTTTTAAAATTTGATTTAGGGGAATCCAATAATTTTGGTATTTAGGGGATACTCCCATAAAGACGCAGAAAACGTCTTTTTTTTTTTTAAATATATTTTTTAATAATTAAAATTTAACACATATGTTAGTTTTGTCAAAATTAGGTTAGACAAATTAATTCAACCGAAAAATAGTGAATCAAATTTTGAATCCATCTAAATTAATATTATTTTTTATAAAAAATGACTATAATACCCGTATTATATAAAATGACTAAAATACTCTTATTATATATATTAATTTTGAAAATTCTAAATTTTAGCCTTTTTTTTCTCTATCCTTATAGGGTCAAAATTTAAAGTTTTCAAAATTAATATATATATATATATATAAAATAGGAATATTTTAGTTATGTTTTATAATAGGGATATTGTAGTAATTTTTTATAAAAAATATTAATTTATACCGGTTTAAAATTTAATTTATTAATTTTTTTGCTAAACTGATTTGTCCAGTCTAATTTTAATAAAAATAAGACAATTTAATTGATTATATGTGTTAAATTTTAATTTTTAAAAAACATCTTGATGGTTTCAGTGGCTAAGAGAAGGGGGGTTGAATCTTAGCCCCCTTTTTCTGGTGCTAACACTTGCTGACCTTCAGAGAAGACTTTTCTGTTTTTGCTCGTCACTGGACACGAGCAACTTTGTTTTGTCTCGTCCCTTGCCACGAGACTTTTTGTTTTGTCTCGTCACTTGGCACGAGATAATTCTGGCTTTTGCTCCTGCGTAGTAGAAAACAGAAATGGAGTAGAAAGGGAAGAAAATTGCACCCAGATATATCCTGGTTCGGCTGCTATGTGCAGTGCAGCCTACATCCAGTCTCCATCACAAACATGATGGAATTTCACTATAATCAATCTGATTACAACTTGTAAAGTGCTAACCCAACTTACAAGGGGATTCTCACAGAATCATGAAACACAACACAGATGTACAAAGGAACTCTAAGACATCTATGGCTTTTTCTTTTAATTTTGCACTCTCTGCCTTTTTCCGCTCTATGGCTTTTTCTTACAAACCTCACTTGTTTGCCTTTTTCCATGAGACTCAAGACATGACAAAATTAAACAGAAAAATTACAAAACAGAATACATTGAAGGAGAAGAGAAATCTGTTAGCTCAGGTAGCTCTGAGAACTCTGTGCCTTGCACTCTCAAATTTTCTCCTTGCTTCAAACAGTGGTTGTTCCCCCTTTTTAAAGAAGAGGAAAGCCTCCACACTTGAAGCCAAAACCGAACCAACTTTTTCCTCCTTCAACAAACACAGAACCGGTTCGGCCACTCAGAGAGAGAAGAGATAACCATGCATTAACCAACATGCAATTACCTCTAGTCCTTTCTTGATCATCACCCTTCATCAATCCGGGCTCTCCATCCTTGGCTTCCTCTCCAAGATGGATTTCTGGCCCTTGATGCCTCATGATGATAATGACTTCATCTGCTTCAATCTCTGCCTTCAACCATCACTTCGCCACTCTAGCTACTCCCTGTGGTGGTTGAGCAGAATCAAAGACAAGCCATGCTTCAAGAATCTCCTCTAGCTGGCCGAATCTTCTTCTTCCATTTTTGAGCATAAAAGGCTCAAGATAATCTCACCAAATCTATCCACATTTGGTGAATATCTTAGCCACAGCTCACTTTTATTTTGTTATGTTTTCTTGCCATCATTTTGATGGTCTTTAGGCTTGCTTTCTCTCCTTTTCGGTAGCTCACTTTTGCTTCCATGGCTGCCAATATTTTCTGTGCAATAACCGAAGAGAGAAAGAGATGAGAAAGAGAAGAAAGAATCTGAAGGTGAAACATACGCCCTATATCCATTATCCATTTAGGGGGGTAGGATACGGCATGCTTTCTCAGGGAGCCAACTTCCATCCTTGTATCCGTATCCTTGACCCGGTCTGGTATTCCCCGTGTCATTCTCCTACCTACCCTTAGATGTTATCTAAGGAGGTTAGACCGGCTCTCGAATAGAAGTATGAGAGAAAGCAGCTCGTAAGCGGCTTCCTTTTTCTGTTCCACCACTACAGAAGGTACTGTTAGCTCATCATTCGTTTCGGGCCTAGCCAAAAGCTATTTCAAAGTGATTAAACTAATTAATTGAAAATAGCTTGCTTTTACTTCCCTTAGTTAGCGTGTAGCAATGATGCCTTTAGTCAAATCAATCTTCTCTCACTTGCTTATGTTTCCAATGCATTAAATTAAATTTGAATTCCATCCAAAGTGAGGAATGGAATCCGTTGGAAGCATTGAACCATTTTTCTTTGCTTCTTGGGTTCGGTCAAAGCATGGAAACATTCATCAAAATTGAATTTGGGCCTTGTGACATTATAATCAAAGCTGGCCCATTTGGATAACATTTGCTTTCCTGATAAAATTGATTTCGGATCAAGTATGGAAAGCACACAAGAAAGCATTTGTTTTGGGCTTGCAACAATAATATTTATTCTGGCCCATTTAATAATTCAGCCTCATGTAGCAATGCTGATTTTTTAATTTTGGGCTAGCAACATCTTTGTTTTCCGGCCCAAGATAAATCTTCACAACAAAATTATTAATTAGGCAAATATAAATTAAGATCAAATTAATAATTTTGTAATTAAGCATTTTAATAATGTTTGTTCATCATCAAAATTAAATAAGAGTTTTCCAAACTCATCACATCTTAAAAAAAAGACGTTTTTGACATCTTTATTTAAGTAGTTCACTTATTTTATTTAAGTAAAAAACCCAAAAAAAATGTCACTTTATACAACTCTAACATCTAAATTTTGTGTACTACAAATTATTTTAAACAAAAAACGTTTCAAATTTAATTCTCATTCTAGTTTGTTTTCTAATGGTGGTTCTTTGGGAGTAATGAGCACGAGATTCCAAAACTATGTTAAAGTGATTCAAATTGCAATTTGTGAACTTGCATCTTCAACGCATTCACATTCTCACACAAAAACAGTTTCATAATATAGTAAATCTATCCACCTTCCTCACCAGTCTCTCTAAGCTCAGAAACCTAGTAGTGCACGTTGTCAACTTGCATGTGCATAGCATTCAGTCCAACATCTGAGCTTTCATTCGTTCTAGCTTTTCAAATGGCTGAATCTCTACTTCAAATGGTGATTGAAAACTTGAGCGCTTTTGTTCAGGACGAGCTTGCAACTCTTTGGGGCGTCCACTCGCAGATTCAAGAGCTGTCAGGGAACCTTGCTGCAATCCATGCAGTGCTCCAAGATGCTGAAGAGAAGCAGATCAGAGAGCGTGCTGTGAAGCTTTGGCTGCAGAAGCTTTCAGATGCAGCACACGTGCTTGATGATATCTTAGATGAATGTTCAATAGAGTCCAACCGTCTACACAGTGACCAGTGCTTAACTCGTCTTGATCCTGTGACGATCATGTTTCGTCGGGACATTGGTAAGAGGATGAAAGAGATGGTTGACAGGTTTCGTCAAATTGATGAAGAAAGGAGAAGGTTTGAGTTGCGTGGAAGAGTTCCAGAGAGGCAACAAGAAGATGAAGCATGGCGCCAGACATGTTCTGGTATCACTGAGCACAACATCTATGGAAGGGAGCAAGACACAGAAAATATTCTGGAGTTTCTTTCAAGGAGTGCTGATAGCAGTAACGACCTCTCTGTTTATCCAATTGTTGGCATGGGGGGACTTGGAAAAACAACACTTGTTCAACGGGTTTACAATGACAAGAAGGTAATTGAACATTTCGATCTGAGAATTTGGGTTTGTGTTTCCACTGAATTCAATACCATGAGAATTCTAGAGTCCATTGTGGAATCTACAAGGGGACATAACCCGAACCTCTCTACTTTAGAAGCAATGAAAAACAAAGTTCAAGAAGTACTGCTAGGCAAAAGGTATTTACTTGTTCTAGACGATGTATGGAGCACGGACAAATGGGAGGACTTGAAGTCTGTTTTGCTTTGCGGAGGTGGAACAAAAGGTGCTGCAATTTTGGTCACTACCCGAGTTGAGAGTGTTGCATCTGTCATGGGAACATGCCCTGCTCATCACTTGTCACCATTATCCGAGGATGACAATTGGTTATTGTTCAAATACCATGCATTTGGATCAGACAAAGTGGAGCGCACAGAGCTTGTGGCAATAGGCAAGGAGATTGTAAAGAAATGTGGTGGTTCCCCTCTTGCATCTAAAGCACTTGGAAGCCTTTTGCGCAATAAAAAAGAGGAAATACAGTGGGTGAATGTATTGGAAAGTAAGTTTTGGGACATACTTGAGGATGATGCTATTATTGTACGTGCTTTGAAAATCAGCTACTTCCATTTGAAGTTGTCATTAAGACAATGCTTTGCTTTTTGTGCCATTTTCCCCCAAGATTTTCGAATGGAAAAAGAGCAACTTATTCATCTTTGGATGGCCAATGGTTTGATCAAATCCAAAGGGAAGTTGGAGATTGAGGATGCTGGTAATGAGGCTTGGGAGGAATTATGTCAGAGATCATTTTTCCAAGAAGTTGAGATTGATGAATTGGGAAGAACTACATTCAAGATGCATGATTTATTTCATGAACTTGCCCAATCCATAATGGGAGAAGAGTGCAGAGTTTATGATGAGTCTGCAAGCTTGACCAATTTGTCTACAAGGGTCCACCATGTCACTTGTTTAAAACCAGAGAGGGAGGTAAACATGGATCCCTTCAAGAAAGCTGAATCTTTGAGGAGTATGATTAATCTTTATCCATTAGATGATCATCGCAATCTTAATGGGTTGCCACCGTTCAATTCTCTCCGTGCACTACGTACAAATGCTTCTCAACTCTCAGAACTGAAGAGTTTAACGCATTTGAGGTACCTGAATCTGCGTAGCAGCGGTATCACAACACTGCCTGAATGTGTTTCGAGGTTACAAAAATTGCAGATTCTGAAGTTAGAAAGGTGTGAAAATCTTTCTTGTTTGCCCAAACACTTAACACAATTGAAGGATCTTAGACATCTCCTAATTGAATATTGTCATTCATTAGTAGAGATGCCTCCGAATATCGGGGAGTTGAAATGTTTGAGAACATTGAATCTTTTTATTGTGGATAAAAAGGAAGGGCGTGGGTTATCAGAGTTGCGTGATTTACAGCTTGGAGGCAAACTACGCATCAAGGGGCTTGAAAATGTCATAAATGAGGGTGATGCTAGAGATGCTAATTTGAGTGCTAAGAAGAAGTTGGAAAACTTATACCTGTCATGGGGCTCCTCTGATTCAAGGCGTGGTGCCAATGCTGAGAGAATACTTGAAGCCCTTGAGCCTCCCTCCAATCTCAAGAGTTTTGGGATGAATGGTTACAGCGGAGTAGAGTTGCCTAGCTGGATGCAAAATACTTCAATTCTTTCCAGCTTAGTTATGGTGATACTCTATGATTGCAAGAACTGCAAGCACCTTCCTCCGCTGGGTAAATTACCACATTTAACTGTTCTTTATGTATCTGGAATGAAAGATGTGAAGTACATCGATGAGGACTCATATGATGGCGTGGATGAGAAGGCATTCAAATCGTTGAAGGACCTGACCTTATCAAAGTTGCCAAACTTGGAAGGGATGTTAGGAGATGAAAGAGTAGAAATGCTTCCGCTTCTTTCTAAATTAAAGGTCTCATGTGTCCCTAAGATTAAGTTGCCACTCCTTCCATCTCTAGAGCACATTTGGATTAAAGGAACAGGGTCAGACTCTGATCATAGTGATAGTGAAGGTATGGCTTCCATCCTAGAGGCTATTGGGCAGAATATGCAGCATGTCAAGACCCTCTGCATTTCAGACTTCCCTAAACTCAAGGCATTACCCCATGAATTAAGCAGCCTCAGCTCGCTACAAAAGTTAGAAATTTATGGTGGTGATGAACTTGAATCGTTTTCGGAGAATGTGTTGCAAGGTCTGTGTTCTCTGCAAAGTTTGACAATTCATTCGTGTAAGAAGCTCAGATCCTTGTCTGAAGGTATGGGACATCTAACTCGTCTGGAGAGCCTTGATATCATGATTTGTCCAAAGCTGGTGACTCTACCGAGTAACATGAATAAATTAGTTTCGCTTCGTGGAGTTCTCATCGCTTGTTGTGATACATTGCCAGAAGGCTTACAACATGTGCCTTCCCTCCAAAGTTTGGAAGTATATGAATCAAATTCAATTCCTGAGTGGTTGGGGGAAATAACTTCTCTTCAAAAGTTAGAACTCACCCGGGTGAGGTTAAGGTCACTGCCCAGTAGCTTCCGAAACCTGACAAGCTTGCGTGAGCTATCCATTGATGGGTGCCATAAGGAGCTGCAGAAGCGATGCACCAGAGTAACAGGACAGGATTGGCAAGCCATTGCTCACATCCCACAATTCAAACTGATTCCCATTCATGAAGAAACATTTTCTGGTATCAATTCATCCCTTTATTCTGTTTTTACCATTAATTTATGTTTGTGTCCAAACTGTTCGTGTGAATTATTGTCTCGCCTTTCATAACTATAACTTAATCAATGTGAGTAGATAAAATCAGATCCAAATGGAGATCATGGCAGCTAAGAAGAGATCGGCATCGAGGTCGTCATCATTTCGCTAAAGATGATAGATTTGACATTCTGGTTGAAAGGCTCTTTTATTGGTACAAAATGTGAAAATGGATGATGATTGAACCCTGATCATGAGGTCAGAAACATTGGATGGAATGGATAGCATTGAATTCCATCGCTCTTTCACACTCTGTGTAAAACTGTAAATAGAACTCCAGATAGATATTATTACTCTTATCTGTTGCATTTTTATCATCCTGTTATTAATGTGATCAAATTCCATTTTAATTTTGTTTTGTTTTAAATCAATCAACTCTTATCACTGATATATGGTTTTTCAAAATCAGCAGGATGATATCCTTTTTGCCATAAATATTGAATCAACAGCCGCTCCCATTTAGGCAAAGCTCAAGAGATGATTTATGGATGGTGTTTGGATAAGAGATTTTTCTCTTCTCTCATTTATTTATTTGTTTTTTTAACTGATGTATGTGTAAGATATATTAGAGTCAATATTCGGTTACAGTGCAGAAGAAACATAAACGAATAAAAGAAAACATTTTACTCTTTTCAAAATGAATTTCAATTTTGTTAAAAGTGATATATTTTTTAAAGAACCAATTTCTCTAAATAATAGATTACTTAAATATATAATATAATTTTCAATATACTAATTTGTCCAAAATGACACTTGCTTTAAAATAGAGGAAATATATTACATCTTACTCATAGGCAGCAGCATATATTGTGTGAACAAATGTCCTGTTTCGCTTGATGTCTAAATTCTGTTGTACGAATTATGCGCAACATGTAGCAATAGCAAGATTAAAAAAGAGAAAAAAAAAATCTGGGAGACATCATCAGTAACATGCTTGAGTTTGTGTATTCCAGATTTCCCTGAATTACATGTTCATTCCATTAATCTGGGAGCACATTCTAATCTTAGTTTAGTTTCCCTCCTTCATTATTAATCCTTAATTTGCTGCTTCTGCTATATATATTCCTCACATTATTTCTCTTATATAATGTGTCTTAAGAAACAAAATCACCTTCTTGTGCTATAAGTTTGTAACTTTTTGCCCATTGCAAACAATTCAAAATAGTCATTGCTAGGATAAACTTGTCTGATATCTCCAATCATATGACCCTCTTTTACATGACCAAATATTCTAGCAGAACTTTTCCAGGCACAAGAAATTGTATTTCAAAGTTGCCTATAAGATATACATGCATCCTTCCTTGTCCATATTCTTTTCATGTGTTGATGTTTTTTGATCTTTGGATTGTTCATTGATTCCTTACTAGAAAATTACAAATCTTCTTATTTATTTATTCAGGGGTTCGGTCTACAAGTGATTGCTATCGCGACTTGTGGCCGCATGTTTATGGATCTTCATACGCTTGCAATGCAGCTGACTTGAAAATTTTTCACATGCTCAACATAGTTTATAGAAATGATCAAGGGGAAACCAATTATTTTCAGTTACAGTCTGGGTTTCGCAATGATGATAGAGTGATGATAGCAATAGTCAAAAGTTCATAGGATATAGAGAACTTGGGTTATAGCAGGGCTTAGAGTTATACGTTAGTTAGTTTGTTGTTGTTATGATCAAAATAGTAGCAATGACTTCAAATTTGTAATAAGATGATGTTGTTCTTCTTTGGCCTTTTTAAGATGCATTGTTATTTTCTTGAACGAACAGTTTTATCTTGATTACCAAAAAATCACACAAAAAAATGTCATATACCACAAATTAGAAGTCTTGTATAAGGAAGTTAGAAAATTCATATGGTTTGAGAATCCAAAGCCATTGATATTTGCTAAGAGGAACATGAATGAGTTCAGCAATCAGATATTTATAGTGGCTTAAGAGATAAGACCATAAATTAGAAGTCTAGAAGCCAATTATTTTATGAACCACGAAGGATGACGAAGCTTTGATATTGTGTTTCAAAATGAGTGATATTTTAAATTGGTCTTTAATAATTTTTATATTAGATAAATCAGTCATTAACAAATTAGTTTTTGATTTAGAATATTAGACAAATTATTCTTTATTAAAATAAGTAGATAATTTAGTTCCACATATTTAAAATTTTCAAATAATATATGCCTTAAATGTATTAGTTTGATGTCCAATTTGGGATATATAATGTTCCATTTATTTGAAGAATTATTGTTGTTGTATTTCATACATTCTTCAAGGTTAAGAATATCTATTTAGACAATGATTATGAGAAATATTACTTTGGTAATAGCCACAAAGCTCTACAAGAAATATCTCATAACGAACAGATCGAGTTGAAATGCACAATTAATCATCCGAGTGGTAATGGTGTTGCTTTCATTCTCAAATTACTTTACAGAGGGCAATCGATGTGAGGGATGTGAGCAATGTATGGCCAATCCTCTCAAATGCGTTAAACTCTTGAAAAGATCTTGTACGCAATGCATGGAAACGAATTCAGAAGGCATTCTCAAACAAAGATTGATGATTGATGATTGATTCATTCTGTGACAAAGTTGAAAACCAAGAATCAGTCAAGTTCAAATTTATATCAAAATGAAGACTTGGTAACAATAATCTGATTTTTTTAAGTTATATAGAAAATTTTCATATACATATATTCTTTATTTGCCACCAAATGTATCCGAAACTCCTCTTTCTCCCTTTCTTCTTTTATCTTAATTTTGTTGTGTAATATTCAGGATAATTCACGTGAAGAAATCAAAGTTTTAAATCTCACAGGAACCATATGATATGCTATGTTTTACATGAATTCGAATACTTTACAAGAGAACAACACAATACTAATACTGAGTGTTACTTACTATACAGATTTTGTTCATGCTAACTTGTAGATGAAGTGGATGATAGATCTATGGCATGAAATGTTATGTGCTTGCAACAATATTTAGGCACATAATAATCACAAAGTATTGTCACTTTTCTTGGTCCTTAGAAACGTTGTTTGCATTCTTTCTCATAAACCCTTGTTTTCAGTCAATTCTGCAACATTGCAATTTTGGTTTTACATAAATTATAGATATCTGATTGCAGTTTTGGTTTTCAGTGCTCAATACACGGCTCAAGCTTTAAAGTTCCTATATATTGAAGGCCGAATCTATTTGTAAGAATCAGAGTCTTCACATAAAACCATTTTAATAAAATAATAATTTTTAAGTGTCCGAAATAGATTCAAAATTTAAAAGTTTTAATTTGAAAATTTAAAGGTGAAATTTGGTTTCAATGAATTTTTTTGAGGTGAAAAATGTATCTTTTTCGAAAAGTTTTTGTAAAAATGCGTACTGGCGCTTAAGTTGGCAGTACCGGCTCTAGTCTGTCCAGTACCGCGTATTTTAGAAAATAAAATTTTGAAAGTTGATTTATTGTTTTGAAAGAATAAAAATAATTTATAATTAAAAACCAGACACTAATCTTAAAGGTTTTGACCCAAAGTAGACCAAACAAATCAAAAACACTTAGTGGGTTGGACCGAGCCTAAGTGAGCCCAAGTCCAACATACATAACCCTTATTAAATGAGCATTTCAGCTCATTCACTCAGTGGGTTGGACCGAGCCTGAGAGAGCTCCATAGCACTATTCATCTCCTCCTTCAAAGTTCCATAACTTTTGATCCGGAACTCCAATTGACAAGTCGTTTGCGGCCACGCGAAGTTCTCGACGAGCTCTTCCTTTCTATCTAAGAAAATCTGGTAAGATCTCGAAACTTGCTCCCCAGTTTTCTGCCCTAACTTCTGCATTTTTTGGGGTTTGGTTTTTTAGTGGATTTTGTGGTTTTACTTATTTAGGTGATCTCTAGTAGCGGGTAATTGTTGGATTTACCTCTAACCTCGTTGGGTAAGGTAAGGTTTCACTAAATCCTTGTGTTTAGTTGTTTTGTGTATCTTAAATTTTGATTTTGATATATATATGATGTTAGATTGAGTTTTGGGTGTTTGTTGGAGTTGGTTGAGGCTTTGGATCAAGTTTGGTGGCTTCGTTTTGGTGTTTGGTGCGTTTGGAAATTGGCTAAGGTATAGTTTCAGTTTCTTCTATGTAGTATATAATATTCATGGACACCTAGACTAGTGACCCATAGGATAGGTTTAACTTAAAATGGTTGTTGAGTTATTGAATGTTGAGGTATGATGAATTATGATGAATTGATGAGCTTTGGTTATGTTGATGAAAGTGTTGTATGGTAATTGATGATTTGGAATGATTGATAAATGGCTATATTGATGTTGGTAGTTTGATATGGGAGATTGATATTGAAATTGATGATAGAATAATGATGATTGGTGAATGTATTGGTGAAAAAATTGTTTGTAATGTTATATGTTTGATAATTGAGATTGAGAATGATGAAGTGTGATGGAAAAATTGGTGCGAATGATGAATAATGACCCAAAAAGGTAGATTGTGTTGTAATTGGAGGTTTCATATGGTTTTGGTTGAATGTGGTTTGTGAAAGTTGGTAAATTGAGATTTTGTGAGTGTTGGTAAAAGTTGGTTTTCAGTGAGTTTTGTCTGATCATAACTTATGCCTCAATTTTCAAAATTAGTTGAAATTCATTTAGAATTAAAGTTCATTAAAAAATCTTCAAATTGATATAAAGTTTGTACAATTTGGATTTTTGTAGAGGAAGTTATGATCATTCAAAGTTTGGTGTCAAAATCTGAAATTCTGCAAAGTTACAGAATTTTGTGATTTCTGGTATGTGCGCAAGCACACCCCTGTGAAAATCTATACCTATGCGCACGCACAGCCTGGTGCGTACGCACACGCAGGGGAAGGCTTGCTGTTGGCAGCGCTGGCACAGTCTGTGCGCGCACACAATCAATGAAGATTTACAACTTGTGCGCACGCATACGTTGGAAAAGGCAGTCTGTTGGGGGCGTGAGTACAGCTTGTGCGAGCGAATAGAATTGTAAAATTTGGTACTTGTGCGTACACACACTCCTATGCGTATGCACACGTTTCGAAATCCTCTTGGGCGTGCGCACGCACATCCTGTGCATACGCACACGCCCTGTTTTACAACTTAAACCTTGTTTTTAAACAATTCCACTTTTCCAACAAGTTTGTATACTTCTATGACACCTAATTAAAACTCTTGGGCTTATTTTCAGGTATCAAAGCATGGGAAAGATCTTAGGAGATTTAATTCGGGTTTTACTTTGAAAAGTTAGCGAACGGAGGTTTAGGTTTCTGGTATATTGAGGATGAGTTTGGTTGAGAGAGAAGGAAGAGTAGTGGACTTGGTGATTACTAACAATGAATTGAGAAACTGATGAACTAATGAGTTCGGGATGGAATTAAGAACTGATGATGGTTATTATGAGCTTGATGGATATTGAAGGAAAGTGTGTCAGGCACTATATCCTTGGAATGTTGAGAATTGATAATTGAAAGTGATTTGATATGAGAAATGGTGATGACTAGTGATGATTTGAGGTCGATGGACTTGTTAGATTATATGAGAGTGTGCAGAGCTTATATCCCTGGTGTAGCAAATTTTTCTGCTGCATGAGCAGATGTTGTTGAGAGTGTGCAGGGCCTATATCCCTAGGGTAGCAGATTTTTCTGCTGCATGATTTGTTGTGGTTTTTCCTTCTCTGTCGCATGAAGTGTGCTGTTATAACCGAAGAAGAAAAAAAGGAAGAGGGGTTTAATGAGTCACGTGACTCACCCCCCTTCCCAGCCCCACTTATTTTCTTTTACCTGAAACCCTTCTCCCTCTTTTTCAATTTCATTTCTTCTTCTTCTTCTTTTTCTTCTTCTTCTTCTTCTTCTTCTTCTTCTTCTTCTTCTTCTTCTCCCTTTCCATCTTCTCATCTCTTCTTTTTGAAATCATACACTATCTTTAAATCCACTTCTTTCATTTTACTTCCTTCTCATTCTCTTCTCTTCTTTATTTTATTCATTCAAATTTCTTTTATCACAACCCTAAATCATGGAGCTTCAACCTATTTAGTGAAGAAAGTATTCAACTTTTGAGTTCTGGTTATTATTGAGGCTTCAAGGTAACTCTTTGACTCAATAATTAGCTATATCTCAAATTTTTAGCATCCCTATACTTGTGGGTATAGCAAAATCCGAATTAGGGTTATTATGGTTAGAAAATTTGGGGCTTTTGTCAATGTGAGTAAGATTATGTTAATTGACGATATTAGTAGCTCACAAATATCATTATTGTCATATTTCTAGAGTTGTAGAGTTATTGGACATCATTTGGTAGCTCGTTGACGCGCTCAGAGTTGCTTCCGGTTCTTTGGAATAAGTTGTGAGTGGATATTATATCTATAATTGTTTTTAAATATATTATTATTAATATCTATGTTGAATCATTAATTTTGGAGTTTGAAAATATTTTATTATTGTGATTTCTGAATTTTTGAAAATAAATATTGATTTGTGAAACTTACAATTTTATAAAAATACACACGAGATGATATTTATATATTTTGTAAAGTATAAATGTTTTCTTATTTGACCTTATGTAAATTTTAATTAAATTTTAGTATGCAATCCTATATATATTGATTTGCTATGGAATTTAGTAGTATGTTATAAGCACTAGAGATTTTTATAAGTGATTTGGTTTGGATTGGTTTGGGAGACTCTGACTAGAAAACCGTAGTTAACGGCGGTTATGACGTTAACCTAGATGCATCTGGCTCAGACCTCAGCTAGCAGGGGCATTGCTAGCCTAACGTGTAGGCCACACATTGGATCTGTTATACCGTACGGGCACACTAGAGGAAATGGCTACCCTTAGAGGTGGAGCCGCCCTAGATGTGTAATATTTGATTTGATTTGACTTCTGGAATGAAAACTCCCATTTCAGTTCATCCGCTTAACTATTTATCTAATGTTTGTATAATTAATTAATATGAATTCCTCATCTCCGAAAAGAAATATGATTTTCAAGGTAAACTCTGTATTGTCTCGTGTGGGTTATAGATGTAATGTTTGCTCACTGAGTTGCAAAACTCACCCTATTATATTCTCATATTTTTCAGATACAGGAGTCATTCCAGGTTCCATTCCACCAGCCCCTCAGTAGATCTTAGTCATTTTGGTGAGCCCTTCTTCTTTCCAAGGGCTAAGTAATTATGTAATGGAACCTTTGCTCAAAATCTAGACTATGTCAATGCTCCATATGTCACAGGCAGGATCCTCGTGTGGGTTATGTTATTTTGAATCTTGAACTGTTTAGGTAGTGATTATGATTTGGTTATGTAAGACTTATAGTTTTAACTATATACTCTAGTCATCAACTTGATATATATATATATATATATATATATATATATATATATATATATATATATATATATATATATATATATATATATGATGCGCATTTTGGATATATTTGGTTGTGGATATAATTTGGAGTATATTGTTGTTGTTGTCTTGGAAATGGAGGTTTATTATTAATACAGGGAGTTAATATTTATGTTGGTAAGGTCCTAGAAACAGAGGAGATTCTGTCCGTTTTTCTGAGAATTTGATCGTTTGGCTTGCTGAGGGACTTGTCCCTTGAGCGCCAGTCATGGCTTGGTTCGGGTCATGACAAAGTGGTATCAGAGCTTTAGGTTTTCCTGTGTAATATGGAGCAAGTGTCCTTTAGTAAGATCACAATTGTGCAAATGGAAGCCGGCCCATTTTCATAAAGTGTGATGTTACTAGAGGCCTATAGGAAGTTGTCCTCAATCTTTTGGTCTCATAATTCTTTCTGTCTGTTCTATTGTCTTCAAACTCCATATATATATGTCATTGGTGATTCAATCGCTCTACTTACTCGATAGGTGGAAGATGCCACCTAAGAAAAGACGTGGTGGAACTGTTGGTGCTCCTGATACTGCTGAATCCAATAGGGCAGTTTCTCCACCACTTGGAACGCTTCGACAAAGGCCAAGGAGCCAAAGGATAGCTGATAGGCGCGAAGGAGAGATACCCCGCGAGAGAGTTCAAGAGAACCCCGCAGTAAGAGAGGCTCAACCGGACTTAGCAGCTGAATTGAGGGGAATGAATCAAACTCTTAATGCGGTGTTACAGGTTCTAACAGGGGTGAAGCGAGACTTCCTAATGCGCCAAATCCTCAGCCTCATAGGGTTCATCAATTGTTTGGGGATCAAGAGCCGCCAATTGAAAAGTATTTGAAGTTGAATTCGTCCACTTTCAATGGAGATTCATTGGATGAAGATCCACAACAATATCTAGAGGATGCAAAGAAAGCTATTCGAGCTCTCAAGTGCACCAAAGAATGGGCTGTTGAGTTAGCATCCTACAACTTGCGTGGTTCAGCAAGATATTGGTATGAGTCTCTTCTTGAGAGCAAAGAAGCAGCTGGGCTTCCTCCTCCTTCTTGGGAAGAGTTTACTGAAGAGTTTCTTACTCGATTTTATCCAGCTAACAAGCAAGCAGAAGATGCAATTGCCTTTGAAAGATTAAGGCAAGAGAATATGACAGTGACTGAGTATGCTAAGGAGTTTACTAGACTTTCTAAGAGTGCTCCGTACTTGGTGAATTCAGAAGAGATGAAAGTTCGTCGTTTCGTTCGTGGATTGGCAGAACCTATGTTCACTACTCTTATGCCTGAAGTCGGACGCATGTCTTTTAAGGATGTCCTAAACTCTGCCTATGGAATTGAAGCTGGGATAGCGGAGAGAAATGCTTTTAAGGATGTTGGTAAGAAGCCCAAGATGAAGGGACAATTTTCTGGTGGATCTAGTTTAGGAGGATTTCAATCTCATCATGGTCAAACTAATCAGCAAGGTTATTTGGGGTATCGAGCTCGTCCTCAAGCATCTTTTGGAGGGGTTGCTTCTTCTGGATCTGCTCCCATGAGTGTTTCGAATCCCAGACCTTTTGTTAAGAGCACCTCTCAATCTAGTGCACAGGGTTCAAATCAGACAAGGCCAGCTCAGCCCTATTGTCTTCAGTGTGGGAGTTACCATTCCGGTATATGTTTCAAGGCTACTGGTGCATGTTTTGGTTGTGGTCAATCTGGTCATCTTAGGAGGGATTGTCCAAATTCTAGAGGAGGCTTTGCTCCAGGTATTGCACGTCCTACAACACCAATGCCATCATCTTCAGCTATGTCTCTTGGAAATTCTTCTGGTCTTAGTGGCAGAGGAGCAGGTGGCAGGGGTCAGACTTATAACAGAGGAGGGAGCCAAAGAGGAAAAGGTCAGGCACGTGTGTATGCCTTAACACGTCAAGATGCTCAAGCTTCTCATGCTGTGGTGGCAGGTACTTTACAAGTTTGTTCTTTAGATGCTCGAGTGTTATTTGATACGGGTTCTCATTATTCATATGTATCTCCACATCTTGCATCTCGTTTCGATAAACAACCTGAACTGTTATCCCACCCATTTCATGTTGGCACTCCGCTTGGAGTCTCCACGATGGTTCGAGTCGTATTTCGGTCTTGTGTTGTTAGAATTAATACCGTTGAAACCTTAGCTGATTTGATCCTTTTAGAACCAATGGAAGATATTGATGTCATCTTAGGCATGGATTGGTTAGCAGCTTGTCATGCTGATGTGGGTTGTTACTCCAAAACTGTGAAGTTTGACATACTGGGTATCTCACCTTTTGTTTTTAAGGGTGATGACTGTCCCACTTTAGCTAGCATCATCTCATCTATGAGTGCTATGCAATTGATGGATAAGGGAAACCAAGGATTTCTGGCAGTTGTTAGAGATGTTGATGCCGAAGTGCCTAGTCTTGATCATGTTTCGATTGTTAGAGAATTCCCTGACGTGTTCCCTGATGAGCTACCGGGGATGCCGCCTGATCGTGAGGTTGAATTTTCCATAGAATTGGCTCCGGGAGTCCAACCTGTGTCCATTCCCCCCTATCGTATGGCTCCAACTGAGTTACGAGAATTAAAAGTTCAATTGGAAGACATGCTAGAGAAAGGATTCATTCGTCCTAGCACTTCTCCGTGGGGAGCTCCTGTTCTATTCGTAAAGAAGAAGGATGGAACGATGCGACTATGTGTGGATTATCGTCAGCTTAATAAGATAACTGTTCGCAACAAGTATCCATTGCCAAGGATTGATGATTTGTTCGATCAACTTCAAGGAGCTACATGTTTCTCAAAAATCGACCTACGTTCAGGGTACCATCAATTGAAGATAAAAGAGGAAGGCATTCCAAAAACTGCTTTTCGTACTCGCTATGGGCACTATGAGTTCTTAGTAATGTCCTTTGGTCTGACGAATGCGCCTGCAGCTTTCATGGACTTAATGAATCGAGTCTTCAAACCTTTCTTAGATCGCTTTGTTATCGTCTTCATCGATGATATCTTGGTGTATTCGAAAAGTACTACGGAGCATGAGTATCATTTGAGGATTGTGTTACAAACCTTAAGGGATCACAAGCTCTATGCTAAGTTTTCTAAATGTGAGTTTTGGCTTGATCAAGTGACATTCTTGGGGCATGTGGTATCAAAAGATGGAATCATGGTGGATCCAAAGAAGGTTGAAGCCGTTCAAAAGTGGCCAAGGCCTACTACAGTGACAGAAATTCGTAGCTTTCTAGGGTTGGCCGGCTACTAACGGCGATTCATCAAGGACTTCTCGAGAATTTCTGCACCATTAACCAAGTTAACTCAGAAGAATGTAAAGTTTCAATGGTCAGAAGCTTGTGAGGAAAGTTTCCAGACACTTAAGGCTTGTCTAACCTCAGCACCAGTTCTTGTTTTACCTTCTGGGTCTGGGGGATTCTCAGTCTTTTGCGATGCATCTCGGATAGGACTTGGTTGTGTATTAATGCAGCATGGCCGCGTTATTGCCTATGCCTCGCGACAACTCAAGAAGCATGAGCAGAATTATCCAACTCATGACCTGGAAATGGCAGCGGTTGTCTTTGCTTTAAAGATTTGGAGACATTACCTTTATGGTGAGACCTGTGAGATCTATACAGATCACAAGAGTTTGAAGTATATATTTCAACAGAAGGATTTAAATTTGAGGCAACGGAGATGGATGGAGTTGCTAAAAGATTACGATTGTACCATTTTGTATCATCCTGGAAAGGCAAATGTTGTAGCAGATGCCCTCAGTAGAAAATCTATGGGTAGCTTGGCCCATATCACTCTTGGAAGGAGACCAATTATTGAAGAAGTCCATCAATTGGAGGCCAGTGGAATTCAATTTGACCTTGGAGAATCAGGAGTTTTCTTAGCAAATGTTCGAGCCCAATCTTCCCTAATAGAACAGATCAAGGTTGCACAAAGTGATGATCCGAAACTAAGAAAGCTTATGGAAGATGTTCGTAATGGGAGGAACTCAGACTTTTCTCTTGATCAAGATGTATTACGTTGTGGTCAACGCTTATGTGTGCCAGATAACCCCGACTTGAAGAAAGCTATTTTGGAGGAGGCTCACAATTCTAAGTATACCGTTCATCCAGGCTCCAATAAGATGTATCAAGATTTGAAACAATTGTTTTGGTGGGAAGGCATGAAGAAAGACATAGGAGTTTTTGTTTCTCATTGCTTAACTTGCCAACAAGTTAAAGCTGAACATCAAAGACCTGCTGGGTTATTACAACAGATTGAGATACCTGAATGGAAGTGGGAAAGGATTACAATGGATTTTGTAACAGGTTTACCTCGTAGTTTTAAAGGTTTTGATTCAATTTGGGTAATTGTGGATAGAATGACGAAGTCAGCTCACTTTCTTCCGGTGAAAACAACTTTCAGTGCAGCTCGGTATGCTCAACTTTATGTTGATGAGATAGTTAAGCTACATGGAATTCCAGTGTCCATTATTTCAGATCGCGGGCCCCAGTTCACCTCTCATTTTTGGAAATCTTTTCAAAAAGCGTTAGGAACTCGTCTAGATCTTAGCACAGCTTTTCACCCTCAAACCGATGGGCAATCAGAGAGGACGATCCAGATATTGGAAGACATGTTAAGGTGTTGTGTTCTAGATTTTGGTGAGAATTGGGACATCTATCTACCTTTGATCGAGTTCTCTTATAATAATAGTTATCAAGCCAGCATTCAAATGGCACAATTTGAGGCTCTTTATGGGAGAAGATGCAGGTCACCTATTGGGTGGTTTGAGGTTAGTGAGGTTAAGCTTTTAGGGCCAAATTTGGTACAAGATGCGGTTGAGAAGGTTCGCATAATAAGAGAACGTTTATTAGCAGCTCAGAGTAGGCAGAAGGCTTATGTTGATAACAGAAGGCGTAACTTAGAGTTTTCAGTGGGTGATCAGGTATTTCTGAGAGTGTCGCCTATGAAGGGAGTGATGAGGTTTGGGAAAAGAGGCAAGCTTAGTCCTCGATACATTGGTCCATTTGAGATACTGGACAGAATAGGTGCAGTTGCTTACCGCTTGGCATTGCCGTCTGAGTTGTCTATGATTCATCCAGTATTTCATGTATCAATGCTGCGCAAATACCTTCCCGACCCATCTCATGTGCTTGCACCACAAGCCATAGAGCTAAACGAAGATTTATCATTTGAAGAGAAACCGGTGACTATAATAGATCGTCAAGTAAAGAAACTACGTTCTAAAGAGATAGCATCTGTGAAAGTTGTTTGGAAGAATCATTCGGTAGAAGAAGCAACTTGGGAAGTGGAGGACGCTATGCGCGACAAATATCCGTATTTGTTTGAGTCTGAAGGTAACTATCACACTTATCATAGTTTATGGGTTTGAAATTCGGGGACCGAATTTCTTAAGGGGGAGTGAATGTTATAACCGAAGAAAAAAAAAAGGAAGAGGGGTTTAATGAGTCACGTGACTCACCCCCCTTCCCAGCCCCACTTATTTTCTTTTACCTGAAACCCTTCTCCCTCTTTTTCAATTTCATTTCTTCTTCTTCTTCTTTTTCTTCTTCTTCTTCTTCTTCTTCTTCTTCTTCTTCTTCTTCTCCCTTTCCATCTTCTCATCTCTTCTTCTTGAAATCATACACTATCTTTAAATCCACTTCTTTCATTTTACTTCCTTCTCATTCTCTTCTCTTCTTTATTTTATTCATTCAAATTTCTTTTATCACAACCCTAAATCATGGAGCTTCAACCTATTTAGTGAAGAAAGTATTCAACTTTTGAGTTCTGGTTATTATTGAGGCTTCAAGGTAACTCTTTGACTCAATAATTAGCTATATCTCAAATTTTTAGCATCCCTATACTTGTGGGTATAGCAAAATCCGAATTAGGGTTATTATGGTTAGAAAATTTAGGGCTTTTGTCAATGTGAGTAAGATTATGTTAATTGACGATATTAGTAGCTCACAAATATCATTATTGTCATATTTCTAGAGTTGTAGAGTTATTGGACATCATTTGGTAGCTCGTTGACGCGCTCAGAGTTGCTTCCGATTCTTTGGAATAAGTTGTGAGTGGATATTATATCTATAATTGTTTTTAAATATATTATTATCAATATCTATGTTGAATCATTAATTTTGGAGTTTGAAAATATTTTATTATTGTGATTTCTGAATTTTTGAAAATAAATATTGATTTGTGAAACTTACAATTTTATAAAAATACACACGAGATGATATTTATATATTTTGTAAAGTATAAATGTTTTCTTATTTGACCTTATGTAAATTTTAATTAAATTTTAGTATGCAATCCTATATATATTGATTTGCTATGGAATTTAGTAGTATGTTATAAGCACTAGAGATTTTTATAAGTGATTTGGTTTGGATTGGTTTGGGAGACTCTGACTAGAAAACCGTAGTTAACGGCGGTTATGACGTTAACCTAGATGCATCTGGCTCAGACCTCAGCTAGCAGGGGCGTTGCTAGCCTAACGTGTAGGCCACACGTTGGATTTGTTATACCGTACGGGCACACTAGAGGAAAGGGCTACCCTTAGAGGTGGAGCCGCCCTAGATGTGTAATATTTGATTTGATTTAACTTCTGGAATGAGAACTCCCATTTCAGTTCATCCGCTTAACTATTTATCTAATGTTTGTATAATTAATTAATATGAATTCCTCATCTCCGAAAAGAAATATGATTTTCAAGGTAAACTCTGTATTGTCTCGTGTGGGTTATAGATGTAATGTTTGCTCACTGAGTTGCAAAACTCACCCTATTATATTCTCATATTTTTCAGATACAGGAGTCATTCCAGGTTCCATTCCACCAGCCCCTCAGTAGATCTTAGTCATTTTGGTGAGCCCTTCTTCTTTCCAAGGGCTAAGTAATTATGTAATGGAACCTTTGCTCAAAATCTAGACTATGTCAATGCTCCATATGTCACAGGCAGGATCCTCGTGTGGGTTATGTTATTTTGAATCTTGAACTGTTTAGGTAGTGATTATGATTTGGTTATGTAAGACTTATAGTTTTAACTATATACTCTAGTCATCAACTTGATATATATATATATATATATATATATATATATATATATATATATATATATATATATATATATATATATATATATATATATATATGATGCGCATTTTGGATATATTTGGTTGTGGATATAATTTGGAGTATATTGTTGTTGTTGTCTTGGAAATGGAGGTTTATTATTAATACAGGGAGTTAATATTTATGTTGGTAAGGTCCTAGAAACAGAGGAGATTCTGTCCGTTTTTCTGAGAATTTGATCGTTTGGCTTGCTGAGGGACTTGTCCCTTGAGCGCCAGTCATGGCTTGGTTCGGGTCATGACATGTGCGGGGCCTTATATCCCTGGCGTAGTAGATTCCCTACTACATAAGTGTGCAGGGCACTATATCTCTGGCATAGCAGATTCGCTGCTGCATGAGTGTGCAGGGCACTATATCCCTGGCGTGGCAGAAAAGGCTATATCCGAAAGGATGTGTCGGGTTGGCATTTACGAACCGACAAGTGATATCACGAGTCAATAGGACAGGCATTCATCATATGCATCTTTTATGTGCTTGTTTGCTTTGATTACTTGAGTTTGTCTAATTGTATAATATGCCTACTTGCTTACTTGAATTAATTGTGATATATGATTATTACCTGTGTATTACTTGTTTATATTAATTATGATTGTCTGGTGCTGAGGAGGTTAGGTAGGCGGTGGCGATGAGATCGCACGGATGTTAGGTTGGCGAAGGCTATGGGATACAGCGGTGTGATTAGTATTAGTTAGAATTCCCCCTAAGTTTAGATAACCTGTTTATGGTTTAAGTTCTTTATTTATTTATTTTATTCTAAGCTTGAATATCCATATTTGATGTGAAGTTCTAAGATTGCCTTCGACGTTCCAGAGCCTTATATCTTACATATTGGGCACTGTTACCATATTGAGAACCTCCGGTTCTCATTCCATACTTTGTTGTTGTTTTTCAAACGCATGTTACAAATCCACTTCGGTGAGATTGCGGATATGGTGACAGAGTGGAGTATGGTTCTTCCTTGGTTTATTTCTATTTTACTTTGTTATAGCTACTATCACATCTCTTTGTATATTTATTTTTATGACCTTAGTGCCTTATTTGAGAGATAAGTTGTATAAGCTGTTTTAATTCCAAAACTCCGTATTTTTCTATTTGTAACTAGTCGGCTTAAACTCCACAAGCTGCGGCTAGTTCCCTATAATTATTATACTCTTATATCTATATATGTTATATTCTCTTGCATCTATACCTTGTATCTTATGCGTTAGCTTCGTGTGAACGTTTCGCGCTTTTGTAGTTCTCCCTTTGAGCTTAATCTTTCATCGGACTTCTAGAATATATTATTTTCTTCTATATATAAATATGTATAAGCCTTAGAATTGTTGTAAACCTTGATTAACTTTTACTTTACGGCTAGAGATAAGGTTTAAGATAATTAGGGTGTTACACTATTCACATGCAATTTAACTGGGAATGGATCCTCTTAATTGTTAAAAAAATTGAGAGTGTAAAATGTGATCTCTAACCCTTCATTGCTCTCTCTCATATTTATTGTTGATCTCACTTATAAAATTAATGGTGAAAAACACACTTTACTCCCTCAATTATTAAAAAAAATTGAGAAGATCCATTTCCTAATTTAATTTGCCAAATAAGACATTGTTCAACTGAGCTCAGTTTGCCTAAAATCATTGTAACTATTTTGATTATAGCAATAATGAAACTAACACATGAAAAATCTAAACCGTGTTAAATGTTGTTGCAGCCACCATCCCTATTAGCATCCTAAGGATTTTTTCATTTATAAAATAAAATAAATAATTATTTCTTTTAAAATGATTTTTTAGCTTTATTTTCAAAAATACAATTTTTTTTTATTAACAGCAAGTTCGTCGTACTCCCGACGAACTCTATGATAAAATCGGATATAAAAGTAGGCCTATTGGAGATCAAGTAGTCACAACTTTTCTAATTACTTTCTTCTTCACTGCTAACGTTATCGCTACGATGTCAGAAAATCCATTGTTATTCATTCATTACGATGGTGAAATAGTGTATGATGAAGAAGGTTCAATTGTCTTTAGATCGGGCTAGCCGATAATTACGTATATGACATCGAAAGTCAACAATTTAACAGCTTTGAAGAATTTGATATTGCATGCCCTCGGACAGCAGGAATCTAAAACGGTGAAAAAATATTTAGTATAGATATCCGACCGAGTTAGATGGCAATTTGTTTTATAAAAGGTATATTATAGTTGTGTTGTCTTTGTCTCTGTTACTAGTATATTTATCAGACCATCATTGTGAGCGATATTTCTATTATTTTGAATTAAGTACCGGTTGCGCGACGACAAGGACATACGGCTTATAAGGTCGTGGCACAACCGATGGACCAATATTCATCTGTTGGAATTATACGTGTTTTTTGTTGACTTTGGTGGTCGGAGATCATCTGCAGATACTGTCAATGATAGTCCGACGAGTAGCGTTGTTAGATGAACTATCAGAAGGACAATGGTGGATCTAAATATGCCACCTGAGGGTAGTCAGGAGGGGTCTAATGTTGAAGTTTGTAACATTGACTTAATGGATGACAGTCTTGAAAGTCATGACGGTTCTGCTATCAGAGATCCGATGATGGAGCAGTATGAAGTCAACCTCGATGATGGAGACGACGCTGATGAAGAACCACCCGAAATCCCTAATGATGGTGACGAGAATAGGAGATGAACTACTACGGTGACACACAGATTGTTCTGACACAACCTGCCATTTCTCAACCATATGACCGGCCGGACCATTTCACTAGGTTGAATTTCGATGCAATGACTTCGGATTGGTCGTTTACCCAAGGAGGTCCTGAAGAAGACCCAAGCAACGAGTTTGAGGTTGGACAACAATTTGGGAACAAAGAAGAAGTCATGTTGGCAGTTAAGCAATACAGCATCAGGAGGGCTGTGGAGTACAAAATAGTAGAAAATGACCATTGGAGGTACAATGCAAGATGTATCCAATTCGGACCCGGTTGTAATTGGAGCATACTTATATCATATCGCCGAAAGCAAGAAAGGTGGGAGGTTAGGAGATACGCTGGTCTTCATACTTGCATGCAAACTTCGATGGAGGTAAGATCATCGTAGGTTGGATTCGAAAGTGATTGCACAACACATTTTCACGATGGTCAAGGCCGATCCAATAATCAGCATTAGGGTTCTACAAGGAGGTGTGGAGAATCACTTTGGTTACAATGCGTCGTACAGAAAAGTTTGGTTTGCAAAACAGAGAGTCATCGCTAGAATATATGGCGATTGGGAAAAGTCATACAATGAGCTTCCTCGTTGGTTATTCGCTATGCAGATGTACTTGTCAGGTAAAATTTATTTCCGGTTTATTTATTCGCTATTAAATAATTCAGTCATGTACAAAATAAAATACTAATGTATGTCCATTTAGGTACTTGGGTGCAACTAGTGACACAGCTGTGGCCTGCCTCCACTGACACTGTGATGTTTCATCGGGTCTTTTGGATGTTTTCACCGTGTGTTGAGGCCTTCAAGCATTGCAAGCCACTTATCTCTATTGATGGCACCCACCTATATGGTAAATACGATGGAATTTTGCTGATGGCACCCACCTATATGGTAAATACGGTGGAATTTTGCCGATGGCCATAGCGCAAGACGGCAATGCAAACATTCTGCCCATTGCATTCGCAGTTGTCGAGGATGAGACAAAGGAGGCGTGGTCATTCTTTCTTTCGTACTTACGGGAGCATGTTACACCACAACTAGGGGTGTGAGTGATTTCAAACAGATACAAGTCCATTGATGGAGCACTGAATGCCGAAGGGAGTTTATGGAAGCCACCTCATGCCTTCCAAGCGTTTTGTACAAGACACATTGCAGCCAATTTCATGACCCACTTTAGGAACAAAGAGTTGAAGAAGGTTCTTATTAATGCAGCGTAGTTGAAGTCGCATGAAGTCGGTCTTCAATGTTTACAGATCAGAGTTTCGACCGATAGGATACGAGGATGACTGGCCATCGTATGACGGTCCCCAAATCCATCCGAACCCTCGGATGATGAGAGCGAAGAGAGGTCGGCCCGTGAGCTCCTCTGTGGCATCTTGCTCTAGCTCTCCACAAACCATGTTGTGGAACCAAGTGAGCTTGACAGTCCACTTCGTCTGTGACTGTCTGTCCTCTGGACCAGGAACAACACCTAGTATCAGCTCACATAACTCTTCAATGGTCCGTCCTTGGTGGTGCTGCTCCCACCCACCTATGCATCCACTCACAGGATCACCATCAATCCTAAGTCACAACTAATATGCCACGTCCTGCAGGGTGATAGTCATCTCCCCGCACGGTAAATGAAATGTATGGGACTCAGGCCTCCACTTCTCTATCAACGCCGAGGCAAGCGACTGTGTATGTGACGTACTCAACCATGTATGTGACGTACTCAAACCCGGCTCGTTTCAGATATGGCCTAATCTGGTTCGGCGGCCGTGTCATCAAGTTTCGTCTGGTGCGCAAGATCCAAGGCGCCTACCAAACGGAAAAAAAAATCAATAAAAAAGGTTACTGTGAATAAATATAATAGCAAGTTTACTTTTTTTTCAATACAATAAAATAAAAAAAAAGTTAAAAAATCATATCACTCGATCAAGCCTCCCAGCGATGTGCTCAGCCTAATCCAATCTATACATCTCATGCTCATAACCTAATAACTGTTGCTCCATCAAAGCACAATCTAGTAAAATAAAATCACATACTAGATTATCAAAAATCAAACTAAATGAAAAATGGCTTATAAACCTACTAAATTTAAGCTTACCCTGTTTAATTGACGTCGTCATGTAAGTAATTAATTTATAACTAACTCAACCCTAAATTTTATTGCTCACGTAATTACCTTCTAATTCACAACATAATGTTATACCTCTAACTAAATTATCTAATAATATACTTTCTTATATTCTTTAATATGTTGATATAGAGCCACTCTACTAAAAAACGGTGACACAAAATAATATACCTAACATAACAACACTAAAAAGTACGTCTAACTAACTAACTAACATGTAAACAATAAATCTTTTATTCTAACTAACATGTAAACAATAAATCTGTTATTCTAACTAACAAACGATCTATACCTAATAATTTTATCTAACATGTAAATATTAAACCGAGTTAACATAAAAAAATAGACTATTATTTACTAACCTGGAACTGCGACCATCATCCACACTAAATTTCACGGATGTCGAAAAGGCAGAAAAAAGTAACAAAAAAAATTTAGAGGGGAGAATAAAAGAAGAAAACGACAAACCAAAATGGTCCCACCGGTATATATAGTGTGCCAAACTCATCAGGCGAACTCTATAAATTATAGAGTTTGCCGAGGGTGCGGCGAACTTGCTGTTAATCCAGAAAAAAAAATCATATTTTTAAAAATAAAGTTGGAAAATCGTTTTGGAAAAAATAATTATTTATTTTATTTTATAAATAAAAAAAATCCGCATCCTAATACACAAATTTGTAATTGAAAAAATAGTTGGTTGGAGATTGCCCTGCAATTCAGCTATTTTGCAACCAAAAATCCACAATAACCCATCTGAATATAGTATATATAGAAATAGAATCTAATTTGAATCAATATACTATGATGGTACATATTACAGTGTTTTTAGGAACCCTAGTCCTTTTTCCATCAAATAAAGTGTATAAAAATAACTGTCCAATACAATTTCCATCACAAACTAATGTAGTACCACTGATGAATAATTAACAAATAGGGGGAGAATATGAGTTGGTTGGTGCTTCCGTGCAATTAACAGCAAAAGGTTTCTTCCAATATGTGTGATTGTATGTATGCATGCATGCATATACTGCCACCTTATCCTGAACTGAAAAAAAGACAGAAAAAGCCTCACTGTGACTGAACAGAAAATATTCATGTTACAGAATGAAGAAAAAGTAAGTTTCTGCTTATATATAGTCACATAGATTATGAAGGCCGCGAGTGAGCTTGGTACGGTGTGATAAACATGTGATATCTGAGTGCTAATCTTGGTTCTGCTCATGGAGACCTTCAACCATTGAGTTAAATATATTAAATTCTGGAAATCCTGATATGTTTGCCTTCCTCGTATTCCAACTGAATTTGGCCAGTTCTGTCAAGTATTTCAAACATGAGTCATGGAACTTGGGACACATTAAGCAGTGGCAAAAGAAAAGAAAACAAGAGAAGGACTTGAATTTACCCCAACATGTATGTTTCTGTTGCTGCGTGGGAATCAACTCAACGTGTGGAACGTGAGCAATGTTTGGCCAATCTTCCCCTGTCTCTCTCTGGCATCGCTGCTCCAGCCCATCACATTTCTCAATTGTGAGGGAACGCAAGTTTGTCAGGTTTCGAAAGCTACTTGGAACTGACCTTATCCTTGGAGAGCGACCAATGAATAAGCGTTGCAGAGAAGTCATATCTCCCAACCACTCTGGCAATGAATCTACTTCAACTAGCATCAGAGATTTGAGAGATGGGATACATTGAAGACCTTCTGGTACTCTACCATTGTCTTCCCCGGCGCAGATTCCAACATCATGGAGGGAAGTTAGCTTATTCATGTTAGTTGGCAGAGTCATCAATTCTGGGCAAACAATGATAGAAAGGATCTCAAGACAAGTTAGGTGTTCTGCAACACTAGACAAGGATTTTAGTCTTGGACAATCGGAAATGGTCAATTTTCGAAGAAAACTCAAGCCTTGAAAAACATTCTCTACGAAGGACTCAAGCTCAACACAATCATCAATATCCAGTTCCTGGAGTGAGCTTAGGGTGCCCAGTTCTTGAGGTAACACCTTCAGTTTGGGAAACCTACGAATCGTGAGCTGTTTAACATAGCGCATACTCAGAAAGATTTCTTCCAGAAAGGAAGCCACGTCTTCATTGTTAGATTCCAATCCTTCAATTACAAGTACCTCCACAGATTGAAGGAGTGGCAACTTCATATTCTGGCTGCATGGAATGGTTAATTTGGAAACAAGTGGGAGCATCTCTACTCCTTCGTCCCTTACAATCCTCTCTAACTTTGGCAACTCTATCAAAGTTAGCTCCTTTAGGGACTTAAAGGCCACCTTCTCCTCCACTCCATCATACGAGTCTTCATCAATGTACTTCACATCTTTCATACCACATACATAAAGACTTTCTAAATGTGGTAATTTACCAAGTGGAGGAATCTGCTTACAGTTGTTGCAGTCAAAGAGTATAACATTAACTAAGCTTGAAAAGATGTTAGTATTTCTCACCCAACCAGGGAATTGTGATCCCCTATAACCATTAATCCCCAAATTCTTGAGATTAGGGGGAGGCTCAAGGGCTTCAAGTACTCTCTCCGGACTAATGCATAATGAATTAGAATTAGAATCAGAATTCCAAGACAAATATAAATAACTCAGCTCCTTCTTATTCATCAAATTAGCCTCTCTAGCATCATGTTCGCTCTGGACATTCTCGAGACCTTTAATGTGTAGTCTTCCACCAAGCTGTAAATCATGTAACTCTGCTAAGCCATGTTTGGCTTTTGAATCAACAATAAAAATATTCAGTGTTTTTAGATGTTTCAACTCCCCTATTTTCGGAGGCATTGATATTAATGACCAACATCCTTCAATTATCAGATGACTGAGATCCTTCAACTTTGCCAAGTGTTTGGGCAGACAAGTGAGATAGTGACAATGTTCTAGCTTTAGAATTTGCAATTTCTGCAGCCTAGAAACACATTTTGGCAACTTTGTAATGTAACTATTGTAAATATTCAAGTACCTCAAATGTGTTAAACTTTTCAGTACTGGGAGTTCAGAAGATCTTGTACGCAATGCTCGGAGAGAATTACATAACTGCACTTTACGCAAAACGATTGCTGGAGGCATAAGGAAGAGATTGCTAATTGCTGGATCAAGATCAATAAAGGTCCTCAAGGACTCAATATTCTTCAAGTTATTCTGGTTTAACTCAGGCAAGCCAGAGTAACTTACATGGTGGACCCTTGTTGACAAATTGGTCAAGCTTGCAGACTCATCATAAGCTTTATACTCTTCTCCCACTATGGAGTGGGCAAGATCAAGGAATAAGTCATGGATCTTGAAGGTGGTGTTTCCATACTTGTCAATCGATACTTCTTGAAAAAATGATCTTTGGAGCAGCTCCTCCCATTGCTGGTTACCAACATCTTCAACCTCCAAATGCCCTTTGGATTTAATAAGTCCATTGGCCATCCAAAGATGAATTAGCTGTTCCTTTGAGATTCGAAAATCTTCAGGATAGAGAGCACAAAAACAAAAGCATTGCCGTGCTGATGGGTTCAAATGAAAATAACTTAGTCTCAAAGCACCCATGACAGCATCAATGTCCCAAAACTTACTTTCCAACACATTGAGCCATTCTTTTTCCTCTCTTTTATTACGCAAAAGGCTTCCAACAACTTTGGATGCAAGGGGATTACCCACACATCTTCTGACGATTTCCTTGCCAATCTCCACCAGCTTTGCAGGCTGCTCCTTGTTTGGGCCAAATGCATAGTGTGTGAACAATGACCAATTCTCATCCTTAGGTAATGGCTGTAAGTGATGAGATTGAGTAGGGCATGTTTCCATGGCAGATGCAACAATCTGATCGCGTGTCGTGACCAAAATTGAAACACTTTTGGTTCCTCCATAATGCAACACGGACTTTAAGTCTTCCCATTTGATATTGTCCCACACATCATCTAGAACAAGCAAACACCGTTTGTCCAGCAACACTTGTTGAACTTTGTTTTGCATTGCTTCTAAAGTGGAGAGGTTTGGGTTCACTCCGGTGGAGGATTCTACAATGGACTGTAGAATTCTCATCATATTGAAGTTTGTGGAAACACAAACCCAAATTCTCAAATCAAAATGCTGGATCACCCTCTCGTCATTGAAGACCCATCGAGCAAGTGTTGTTTTTCCAAGTCCTGCCATGCCAACAATGGGATACACAGAGAGGCCATCAATGCTACTGGCATGCTCTGTGAAAAAATCTACAATCTTGTGTTTATCTTGGTCTCTTCCATACATCTGGTGCTCAGGGATGGCAGAACCAGTTAGCCTCTGATCATCATCTTCTTGTTGCCTCTGTCTGACTCCCAAAGGCAGCTGAAACCTTCTCCTATCATCATCAATACGCTGGAACCTCTTGACCATGTCTTTCATCCTCTTGCTGATAGCATGCCGAAACAGAATAGTCTTGGGATGGAAGCAGGCTAACCACCCTTCACTTTGAAGACGGTTGGATTCCATTGAACAATCTTCCAAGATATCTTCCAACACGTGCATGGCATCGGAAAGCTTTTTCAGCCAGTCCTTTATGGCATGGCTTGTAAATTGCTCCTCTGCAGCATCTTGGAACAATGCACGGATTGCCTGGAGATTATTAGACAGCTCTTGGATCTGTGAGTCAACACCGGAAAGTGCTGCAATCTCTTTCTTAACAAAAGTGTTCAAGTTTCCAATGAGAATTCCAAGCAAAGCATCAGTTGCCATTTTCAGAGATGAAAGCAAGGATATGTGAAAGTTTAGTGAGGGATAGTTTGGATTTGCACAATGTCAACACCACTCTCAATGTAATCCATCATTGCTTCTCAGACAATCAACCATTAGAAAAGATTAAAATTATGGGGTGGGTTCCATTACAGAGGGATTCCTACTTGCTCTTTGAGGAAAGCATACAAAGATTCTTACTCAAAGTATATCAGTTAGCTACTTTTGGTATTAAAATCATTTTTAAAGGAAGGTTACCTAACTGCCTTTCATCATTCTCATACAACTTCACTTTGTTCCTTCTCTTTTCTCTGGTTCCAAGCTAAGAATACAAGAATTTAGGCATGGTCTTCCTTCCTTTTTCCATAGTTAGAAGCTAAGAATATTCGTATCTCTTGTTTACAATATCTCTCTCTATGGAATAAACAAATTCTGTTCGCAATGAGATATTTCTTGTAGAGCTTTTTGGCCATTACAAAGTAATATTTCTGATAATGATTTTCTAAATAGATATTCATAAGCTTGAAGAATGTATGAAACACAACAACAACAATAATTCTTGAAATAAATGGAACATTATATATCCCAAATTGGAGTTACAGAAGCTATGGAGACATAAATTATTTGAAAATTTTAAATATGTGGAACTAAATTATCTACTTATTTTAATAAAGAATAATTTGTCTAATATTCTAAATCAAAAACTAATTTAAAGACCAATTTAAAATATCACTCATTTTCAAACACAATCTCAAAGCTTAGTCATCCTTCGTGGTTCATAAAATAATTGGTTGGGTCCCTTCTAATACATCCTTCTAGACTTCTAATTTATGGTCTTATCTCTTATGCCACTAGAAATACCTGATTGCTGAACTCATGTTCCTCTTAGCAAATATCAATGGCTTTGAATTCTCAAACCATATGAATTTCTGACTTCATTATACATTTATACAAGACTTCTAATTTGTGGTATATGACATTTATTTTATGTGATTTTTTGGTAATCAAGATAAAACTGTTCGTTCAAAGAAATAACAATGCTTCTTAAAAAGGCAAAAGAAGAACAACATCATCTTATTACAAATTTGAAGTCATTGCTACTATTTTGATCATAAAAACAACAAACTAACTAACGTATAACTCTAAGCCCTGCTATAACCCAAGTTCTCTATATCCTATGAACTTTTGACTATTGCTTTAGCTATCATCACTCCATCATCATTGCGAAACCCACGACTGTAACTGAAAATAATTGGTTTCCCCTTGATCATTTCTATAAACTATGTTGAACATGTGAAAAATTTTCAAGCCAGCTGCATTGCAAGCGTATGAAGTTGAATATACAAGGCCATGATTGGAAATTGGAACCATGCTAGGATTAAAACATCACATTCTGCAAATATGAGGCCACAAGTCGCGATAGCAATCACTTGTGCCAATACTTCCCCCCATAGGCTGAACCCCTGAATAAATAAATAAGAAGATTTGTAATTTTCTAGTAAGGAATTAATCAACAATCCAAAAATCAAAACACATCAACACATGAAAAGAATATGGCCAAGGAAGGATGCGTGTAAATCTTATAGGCAACTTTGAAATACAATTTCTTGTACCTGGAAAAGTTCTGCTAGAATATTTGGTCATGTAAAATAGGGTCATATGATTGAAGATATCACACACGTCTTATGCTAGCAATGAGTATTTTGAATTGTTTGCAATAGGGAAAAGTTACAAACTTATAGAATCAGAAGGTGATTTTGTTACTTAAAACACATTATATAAGTGAAATAATGTGAGGAATATATATATATATATATATAGCAGAAGCAGCAAATTAAGGATTAATAGTGAAGGAGGGAAACTAAACTAAGATTAGAATGCGCTCCCAGATTAATGGAATGAACATGTAATTCAGGGCAATCTGCAATACACAAACTCAAGCATGTTACTGAAGTAATCTATTATTCAGATAAATTGGTTCTTTAAAAAATATATCACTTTTAACTAAATTGAAATTCATTTTGAAAAGAATATAATATTTTCTTTTATTCATTTATGTTTCTTCTGCACTGTAGCTGAATATTGACTAATATATCTTACACATGCATCAGTTAAAAAATAAATAAATGAGAGAAGGAAAAATCTCTTCTTTTTTTTTTACCAAAGATAGGGAGACTCGAACCCGCTACCTCTTAGGTGAGTATGAAGAGACTATGCCATTTGAGCTATAACTCATTAGCATCCATAAATCATCTCTTGAGCTTTGCCTAAATGGAAGCGGCTGTTGATTCAATATATTTATGGCAAAAAGGATATCATCCTGTATTCCTGTTGATTTCAAAAAATCATATATCCGTCATAAGAGTTGATTGATTTAAAACAAAACAAAAACAAAATGGAATTTTGATCACATTAATAACGGGATGATAAAAAAATGCAACAGATAAGAGTACTAATATCTATCTGGAGTTCTATTTACAGTTTTACACAGACAGTGAGAGAGCGATGGTATTCAATGCTAACCATTCCATCCAATGTTTCTGACCTCATGATCAGGGTTCAATCATCATCCATTTTCACATTTTGTACCAATGAAAGAGCCTTGAAACCAGATAGTCAAATGTATCAGCCTTAGCGAAATGATGATGACGTCGATCTCTTCTTAGCTGCCATGATCTCCATTTGGATCTGATTTTATCTACGCACGTTGATTAAGTTATAGTTATGAAAGGCGAGTCACTAATTCACAAGAACAGTTTGGACACAAACATAAATTAATGGTAAAAACAGAATAAAGGGATGAATTTATACCGGAAAATGTTTCTTGACGAATGGGAAACAATTTGAATTGTGGGATGTGAGCAATGTTTTGCCAATCCTGTCCTGTTACTCTGGTGCATCGCTTCTGCAGCTCCTTATGACACCCACCAATAGATAGCTCACGCAAGTTTGTCAGGTTTCGGAAGCTACTGGGCAGTGACCTTAACCCCTCACATTCGAGTCGTAACTTTTGAAGAGAAGTTAAGTCCCCCAACCACTCAGGAATTGAAGGTATGCCACACACATTCAAACTTTGGAGGGAAGGGACATGTTGTAAGCCTTCTGGCATTGTACCACAAGAATAGATGTAAACCCGTTGAAGGGAAACTAATTTATTCATGCTACTTGGTAACACCAGCTCTGGACAATACATGATATCAAGACTCTCCAAACAAGTCAGATGTCCCACACCTTCAGACAAGGATTTCAGTTTCTTACATGAACCAATTTTCAAACTCCGAAGAGAACACAGACCTTGCATCACATTCTCCGAAAAAGACTCAAGTATATCACAATCATATATTTCAAACTTTTGTAGCGAGTGGAGGCTGCTTAACTCGTGGGGTAATGCCTTGAGTCTAGGGAAGTCTGTAATGCGGAGAGCCTTAACATGACGCATATTCAGCACAATAGAGTCTGGGATGGAAGCAGTGCCATCACTATCACTATCACCATGATCAGATTCTGACCCTGTTCCTTCAATACAAATGTACTCTAGAGACGGAAGGAGTGGCAATTTAATCTTAGGGACACATGAGACCTTTAATTTAGAAAGGAGTGGAAGCATTTCTACTCTTTCATCTCGTAACACCCCTTCCAAGTTTGGCAGTTTCGATAAGGTCAGGTCCTTCAACGACTTAAAAGCCTTCTCATCCACGCCATCATACGAGTCATCATCGATGTACTTCACATCTTTCATTCCAGATACATAAAGAACGGTTAAATGTGGTAGTTTACCAAGCGGAGGAAGGTGCTTGCAGTTCTTGCAATCATAGAGTATCACCATAACTAAGCTGGAAAGAATTGAAGTATTTTGCATCCAGCTAGGCAACTCTACTCCGCAGTAACCATTCATCCCAAAACTCTTGAGATTGGAGGGAGGCTCAAGGGCTTCAAGTATTCTCTCAGCATTGGCACCACACCTTGAATCAGAGGAGTCCCATGACAGGTATAACTTTTCCAACTTCTTCTTAGCACTCAAATTAGCATCTCTAGCATCACCCTCATTTATGACATTTTCAAGTCCCTTGATGCGTAGTTTGCCTCCAAGCTGTAAATCACGCAACTCTGATAACCCATACCCTGCATTTTTTTTCACAATAAAAAGATTCAATGTTCTCAAACATTTCAACTCGCCGATATTCGGAGGCATCTCTACTAATGAATGACATTCTTTAATTAGGAGATGTCTAAGATCCTTCAATTGTGTTAAGTGTTTGGGCAAACAAGAAAGATTTAGACAGCTTTCCAACTTCAGAATCTGCAATTTTTGTAATCTAGAAACACATTCGGGCAGCGTTGTGATACCGCTCCTACGCAGATTTAGGTACCTCAAATGCGTTAAACTCTTCAGTTCTGAGAGTTGAGAAGCATTTGTACGTAGTGCACGGAGAGAATTGAATGGTGGCAACCCACAAAGATTGTGATCATCTAATGGAAGAAGATTAATCATACTCCTCAAGGACTCAGCTTTCTTGAAGGGATCCATGTTTACCTCCGTCTCTGGTTTTAAACAAGTGACATGATGGACCCTTGTAGACAAATTGGTCAAGCTTGCAGACTCATCATAAACTCTGCACTCTTCTCCCATTATGAATTGGGCAAGTTCATGAAATAAATCATGCATCTTGAATGTAGTTCTTCCCAATTCATCAATCTCAACTTCTTGGAAAAATGATCTCTGACATAATTCCTCCCAAGCCTCATTACCAACATCCTCAATCTCCAACTTCCCTTTGGATTTGATCAAACCATTGGCCATCCAAAGATGAATAAGTTGCTCTTTTTCCATTCGAAAATCTTGGGGGAAAATGGCACAAAAAGCAAAGCATTGTCTTAATGACAACTTCAAATGGAAGTAGCTGATTTTCAAAGCACGTACAATAATAGCATCATCCTCAAGTATGTCCCAAAACTTACTTTCCAATACATTCACCCACTGTATTTCCTCTTTTTTATTGCGCAAAAGGCTTCCAAGTGCTTTAGATGCAAGAGGGGAACCACCACATTTCTTTACAATCTCCTTGCCTATTGCCACAAGCTCTCTGCGCTCCACTTTGTCTGATCCAAATGCATGGTATTTGAACAATAACCAATTGTCATCCTCGGATAATGGTGACAAGTGATGAGCAGGGCATGTTCCCATGACAGATGCAACACTCTCAACTCGGGTAGTGACCAAAATTGCAGCACCTTTTGTTCCACCTCCGCAAAGCAAAACAGACTTCAAGTCCTCCCATTTGTCCGTGCTCCATACATCGTCTAGAACAAGTAAATACCTTTTGCCTAGCAGTACTTCTTGAACTTTGTTTTTCATTGCTTCTAAAGTAGAGAGGTTCGGGTTATGTCCCCTTGTAGATTCCACAATGGACTCTAGAATTCTCATGGTATTGACTTCAGTGGAAACACAAACCCAAATTCTCAGATCGAAATGTTCAATTACCTTCTTGTCATTGTAAACCCATCGGACAAGTGTTGTTTTTCCAAGGCCTCCCATGCCAACAATTGGATAAACAGAGAGGTCGTTACTGCTATCAGCACTCCTTGAAAGAAACTCCAGAATATTTTCTGTGTCTTGCTCCCTTCCATAGATGTTGTGCTCAGTGATACCAGAACATGTCTGGCGCCATGCTTCATCTTCTTGTTGCCTCTCTGGAACTCTTCCACGCAATTCAAACCTTCTCCTTTCTTCATCAATTTGACGAAACCTGTCAACCATCTCTTTCATCCTCTTACCGATGTCTCGACGAAACATAATTGTCACAGGATCAAGACGAGTTAAGCACTGCTCACTGTGTAGACGATTGGACTCTATTGAACATTCATCTAAGATATCATCAAGCACGTGTGCTGCATCTGAAAGCTTCTGCAGCCAAAGCTTCACAGCACGCTCTCTGATCTGCTTCTCTTCAGCATCTTGGACCACTGCATGGATTGCAGCAAGGTTCCCTGACAGCTCTTGAATCTGAGAGTGGACGCCCCAAAGAGTTGCAAGCTCGTCCTGAACAAAAGCTTGCAAGTTTTCAATCACCATTCGAAGTAGAGATTCAGCCATTTGAAAAGCTAGAACGAATGAAAGCTCAGATATTGAACTGAATGCTATGCACACGCAAGTTGACTATATTATGAAACTGTTTTTGTGTGAGAATGTGAATGCGATGAAGATGCAAGTTCACAAATTGCAATTTGAATCACTTTAACATAGTTTTGGAATCTCGTGCTCATTACTCCCAAAGAACCAGCCATTAGAAAACAAATTAGAAGAATAAAAAAATGATTGGGGTAGGCCTACGTTTCAAGAACAGAGGCATTTGGTGGGTGGTTGTGACAATTTTTTAGTATTTTTAAGCAGACCTTGGTAAACATAAGTCTTCCATGTGAGTATGCATATATACATATATGATTAGAGGTGAATTCTTACATGCTCCTACCATGTTTGTGTGTTACATGCAATTTCCATCTTTGCCATTAATTCTTGTAATCAAAGATCGGAATGGTTTATTATAAAATTAACACATGTAATTATGAAATTATGTTTAAATTAATTTACAATATCATCCTCCTTGCTTTCCAACTCCAAACCTCCATAAGTCCTGGCCCCCATGACCATTCTCATCAGTCTCAAATTAACAGAAAAGACAAATTCTTTGGAGCTATCAGATCATATCTATTTATTATTTTTTATAAATTAAAAGAGAGAACAAAGTGGCCCCTCAAAGCTATTTGCCTCTAAGCCTAATTCTTTACATTCCCGCATTTCCCTTCCTTCCTATTACCTCAATTTAGTATACTACCAAAGACAACATTCACTACAAATGATTACAAAATATAATGTATTCTTTATTTCATGAGTATTAGTTAAACGAATATGAAATTAGCTAAAGTTCCAACGTAGTATGTTGTTTCATAAGGTCAATGGAAAACACACACCAGAGCCACTTTGCTTGAGGGGCAGAATATGAGAAGGTGGTACTTCAATGCAAAACTAACACCAAATGACGAAAACACTTCTTCAAATATGTGAAGTTGAATATGAAAGGTCAAGCAAGTTGGGAATCTTGATAGAACCGGAAACTACTTTCTTCAAGTGTGATTGCATGGACTCATGCCTACGCTGCAACCTCAGCTTCAATGAAAAAAAAAAATGAAGAGATTTCTCAGTATGATTGAACATAGAATTTTCAGGTTATAGAATAAGCCAAACAGTATCATGCTACAAATGGATGCAAATTTTATGAACAACGTTGAAGTTCAATTTTGCCATAATTGGTCATGGTAAACAGGGTTATATGCGTGTGGAAACACAAACTTTATCATTAGTAAAGAATATTTTGCTTTGTTTAAAAAAGGAAGAAACACATTATTTGACCGAAGTAATGCGAGGAATATACTAGATAATAGATGAATGCTGATTGTAGTTGCTAGTTGAAAACAAATGTAGAATAAAAACATCATCCACACAGAACTAATAATATGGAATGGAGTGAAAATCTAAATCATGTAATTTTGTTTTATAAAATCATGTAAAAAAGGAACAAATGAAGTAAGAAATATAAGTGGCACAGACTGTATTAAAAATAAAGAGAGAATGGAGAGGTATATAGTACATGCTCCTCCCTGTCTCGACCAAATGCATATTGTTTGAACAATAACCAGTTTTCAACTTTTCATCCTCAGATAAAGGTAACAAGTGATGAAACAGGAATGTTCCCATGATGGATCTGCGATTGAACACCATAGAAGGTTGCGAGGTGGTCCCGCAGAAAAGTGTGCAAGTTTTCAACGACAATTTCAAGCAGAGCATCGGCCATTTGTGCAAATATGAGAGCTACACTGCAACGAAAGAGAGAGAGATCGGTAATTTGGCTTCGTTTGGTTTGGTTATGCACTAAAGATTTCAATGGAGAACGTCATCCATGGTAACAGGTAAACGGTGGCTGCAGGTAAAAACGCGCCACTCATTTTGGTACCGTTTGATTATACTTTTTTTTTTCAATTTTAAAAGTTAATTAGCTAATTAATCAGATTGTTCTACCTTTTAAAATTTTAAACTTGAAATTAACGGATACCCGAAAAAATTTAAAATCTCTAAGATATTTAAAAAGAAAATAACAAACTTTTAAATTTATTATATAAAAATTAAAAAGTTATTTTGTTTAGCTACCTATCTCATTTGTGATTGATATATATATAAACAGTAACACACTCGTCGAAAATTGAAAGCCAAATGAAGAACAACCATGAGTCACAACACAGAATTAATTTCTTCTTCAGCCGAAGCAATTGAAACACACGATGCCTTACTCACTGAAATCCTTGTTCGTCTTCCCCTCAGAGATGTCATAGCCTTCAAATGTGTCTCCAAGCGGTTGCTCTCTCTCATCTCTGACCCTTACTTCTCTCGCTGCCGCACCACCGTCCAAGGAACAAGATTCTCCGGCTTGATTTTAGATCTCGACTTCATCCATCCTGAACATCGTGAATTAACATTTTTCTACTTCAATAAGAAGCTTCGTAGACCGTGCCGCCGCCGCCGCATATTCTGTCCCAAAATCCCCGATCATTATTCATATATATTACAATCTTGCAATGGCTTGATGCTTCTCCGCCGATTCACTGACAGGTTTATCTATAATCCCACCACCGGAGATAAGAAACCCTTGCCCTCGCCCTTTCCATCATTTGATAACTCACATTTCTCGAAGTACTCTCTAGCTTTTGATCCTTTGCGATTTCTTGGTTATAAGCTGATCTGCATTTTCCGTGGCAAGTTTTCAAAGAGAGACCGCCACCAAACCATGGTTTACTCCTCAGAATCCGGTGCCTGGAATCCGTGTAGTTCTTCCTTCTCGACTCCCACAGACATGGATTTTGCACATGGTGTTTATTTCAAGGACTCGGTTTACTGGATCGGTAACAAAAGCAAAACGACGCTGCGTTTTGACATGAAGGAAGAGCGCGTGAAGGATGACATGCCTCCTTTGCCTCCTTTGCCTCCAGGATCTCAAGATCTTAATGTTGGTGGCCCTGTTTTCTTGGCTTTATCGGAACTTAATTCAAAAAAAGCTTATAATGGATATGGATACATTCTTGCACCTGCATGCGGTTACATGAATTTGGTTGGATTTGACTTTGGATTTTATGTGCGCGTGTTCCGGTTGAAGGAAGATGATTATTCTTCATCAAGGTCGTGGATTCTTATGCACAACGTTGATCTTCGACGTACAAGTCTTAAAACTGTTTTTAATAATCTAAATCTTCCTAATACGTGGAAATACAGCATACTCCATCTCATTAAAGATGGTGAAGATGATGAGATGGCTTTGTTGTTGCTGATACATGGGAAAGTTATTGCTCTGCGGTTAAAGAATAATACCACTTATGATGTGTTGGGCTTAAAAATAAAAGGAAATAATCCTCGCTATTATTATAATTTTCCAGGAGTTATGGGGTGGTACAGAGCCTTTGAGTATGCTGAGAGCTTAGCTTGTCTTTAAACATAGATCTTTTAGCTTTTGCTTCACTTTGATTTCATCTTGTGTTATTGTAGTTAATATTTAATAAATTTTAATTCAAAAATATTATTGTTTTACTAAAGTTAGTCATTAATATATTTGTGTATAAATACGTGTGTAATTTAATTTATTTTTAATATGTATTTATATTTCAATATGTATATATTCATTTTTCACTAACTTTAATAATTAATTTTAATATACACCTAACATAATTAATTTTAATTTTATGATTTATTTACATTGTACTGCATTTTTATTAAGAAAAGGAAAAGGATTGTGTACGACAATATAAAATTTTGTCAAATCTTCATCACGTAAATTAAACACGACGTTATTATATTTGTTTGATTAAGAATACGTACAAAGGATTTATAATTAAAACTCAATAATAGTATGACAAACGAATTTTTTAGTAATGTAGAATTACATAAGAATATTTAAAATTAAAACTATATTTGTGAAAATAAATTTTAGTAGTTCATGGCTTGTACATAGGCCGCAATGTGACAGGATATAAGTAAGGAAGAAACAAACTAACACAAAAGTGAAAAATGAAAAAAGTATTCTATTATAACTAAAGTGATCTAAATATCTTAGATGTTGTTTTGAGAGTTGTCTCAAATTAGGTTATTTTGGACTTAATTTTTTTTGAAGGTTCAAATATTTTTAAATGGTCTATTCAATGTCTTCTTCAACAAGGATGAATATATTATATGTGAAGCGCTAGAAGTGGTACCTGCAAGGGATTCATACTTAAATTAACAAGAATTTTAATAGATTTTTTAGTAGATTAAGTTTTGAATATACCTGACAATTATATTTATAGTATAATTGATAACAATCTTTTAGTATAGTTCCACTTTTATCGGTGGATGACCGTTCCCTATTTTTAGGAAAGTCGTTGAAATGGATTTGAATCCTCTAAAGTTAGAATTTCATTTTAGAGAGTAAAGTTTGATCTCTTACAATTAATTTTATAGGTAGGACAAAAAATAAATATGAAAGAGAAAATATTTAAGAGTAAAAAATTCCACTTTACTTCCTAAAGTGAAATTCAAATTTAGATGATCCAAATCCCGTTGAAATCTCTTTTCTAGATAACTAGTTTCTGCCAATAATTCGTCCCACACTTCATTACCAACTTCCTCAACCTCCATGTTCCCTCTAGCTTTAATGAGTCCATTGGCCATCCAAAGGGGAACTAGTTGTTCCTTCACAATCTGAAAATCTTGAGGGTAAATGGAGCAAAAAGAAAAGCATCGCCTTATAGACAAATCCAAACTAAAGTAGCTAATTCTCAAAGCACCCATGATAGCATTACCCTTGGGGTGTGTGTGGTTGGGAGAATTATGAATAATTCTTAAGAATTTTAAGATGGGAATATCATATATCCATGTTTGGTTCAAAGTTTAAAAAACTATTTTTAAGTAAGTTTGATTTCAAGGAATCAAAATATCATCATTTCAATTCCCACCTTTCCCTTGGATATATGTGATTCCCATGAGAATGAAATATTTATAAAAAAGTAATACTTGAACCAAATACACGGTGAGCTATATCCCATAACTTACTTATCTTCACAATGACCCATTGTTTCACATCATTTCTAAAACGCAAGAGGCGAACCTGCACATTTTTTCACGATCTCCTTGCCTATAGTCACAAGCTCTGCACACTCCTCCCTGTCTTGACCAAATGCATAGTGTTTGAATAATAACCAGTTTTCATCCTCAGATAAAGGTAACAAGTGATGAAACAGGAATGTTCCCATGATGGAAGCAACACTCTCAAGTCGAGTGGTAACCAAAATCGAAGCACCATTAGTTCCACTTCCACATTGCAAGGTATACTTCAACTTCTCCCATGTATCTTGATCTTCATTCCACACACGAACAATCAAGCACTTCTTGCCTAGTAATTAGGTCTGGGTTCTTTTTAGTGGCAGATTCTACAACTGACTTCAAAATTCTCATCATGTTGAAATCATTGGAAACACAAACCCAGATTCTCAAATCAAAGTGTTTGATTACCCTTTCGTCGTTGGAGACGAATCGTGCAAGGGTCGTTTTTCCAAGTCCACCAACCTCAAATCTCTAGTTTCACAGCAAGATCTTCACCATCACCAGCACCAGCACCAATTGTCAGTTGAAAGAAGCTCCACAATAGTCTCTATGTCCTGGTGTCTACCATAAATTCTCTACTCCGTGATGAGAGAACTCGTCTGGCGCCATTCCACATCTTCTTGAAGCCTCTCTACAACCCCTGGCTGCAACTCAAACCTTCTTCTTTCTTCATCAATCTGGAGGAACCTATCTCTATTAGCTTTCATCCTCTTACCGATATCAACACGAAACAAAATCATCTCTAGATTGAAACAAGAAAACAATTTCCGTGCGGGATTTGCAGAGCGTTAAATTTTATTGAACACTCATCCAGCAAATCATCGAGCACGTGGGCTGCATCAGAGAGTTTGTTCAACTAATCCTTAACGGAGTGGCTTGTCATCTGCTTCTCTTCAGCATCTTGAATTACAGCATGGATTGCAGTGAGATTACTGGATAGTTCTTGGATCTGCCATTGAACACCATAGAAAGCTGCGAGCTGGCCCCGCAGAAAAGTGTGCAAGTTTTCAACGACAATTCCAAGTAGAGCATCGGCCATTTGCAGATATGAGAGCTACACTGCAACGAGAGAAAAGATCGGTAATTTGACTTCGTTTGGTTTGGTTATGCACTGAAGATTTCAATGGAGAACGTCATCCATGGTAACACCTAGACGGTGGCTGGAGGTAAAAAATGCGCCACTCATTTTAGTACCGTTTGATAGTCATTCTTCCAAGTAGAAAGTCAAATCTTTTGACTTTGACAAAAACACAAATGGGTCTGGTGGGCCTGGTAGTTTCTTTTCTTTTGTTGGTCCGCTAGACCCTTTCATGTCCAAACACTACTACACAAAACTCAGGTGGGAATAAGGTTTCTGTTTTCTGGGTCTGGGTCCTTTGTGGCCCACGGTCGTGAAAAAAAAATCTTTAATAAACCAATTTGATTGGCCGAGTGGTTAGTTTACTCGTTCGCTTAAATAAATGTTGTGTATATAGCAACTCGTTCATCAGCAACAAACCTTTAAATAGAGCTCAAATCTATGACGGATTAGTCCTTAACTTGGTTGAATTAGAGGATACTGGCAAAAAAAATCTCTTTTAATGAAAAACTTTTTCAATGACTATTGATTTGTAAAATTTTCAGTCCCATTTACATAATAAATTGGAAGATATTAAACTGTTTCGAATGTCATGCACATAAGATGCACTTCTTAACTTCACCATAAATCATAACTACATTCTAAAGAGAAATAGAGTTCAAATTGCTCTTGCCAACAGCTTGTGTCCGATTTCTCATAAGAATTTCATGATTTTCATCCCTAACTTCAGAATTTTTTGAACAAGTATTTGTCATGACAAACATGAATAATTATATTATACCTGAATCAATCCACCAACCAACACCTTTTAAAAAAAAAAGTTTGATGTAGGCAATAAATTTAATTAGGAAATGAGCTTGTTTATTTAAGTTTTTTGGAAAAAAAAATTCTTAGAAAAAAATGAATACTTATTTTATTTTTGTAGTCATTTATTTATGCTTCTAAAACTTGAAAGTAGGAAATACACAATTTTCAACGTTTTTTGAGAAGCCGTTAAAAATAAATAATATAAACATATATTACTGTTAATATTTTTTATCAATGTTTTGTTTCAATCTATCCTTACATATATTTAAAAAAAAACAAATCTAACATTTTACTTTTAAACTAATATATATATAGAGAGAGAGAGTACAAAATATTATTTTAGTTTAAATTATATATTTTTATCTTATTAAAAATATTTAAAATATAAGTGGTTATTTAATTTTATTTATTACTAATAATTTAAATGATTAAATTATTTATTACATAATATTAAAAAATTAAAATTATTAAATAATTAAAAACAATCATATAATATATTGTATTTTCAAATATAAGTATAATCTTTGTTGTAATTTTATTATAAAAAGGTTTATATATTTATCATAGTTAAATAATTTACTAAATATGATTCCAATAAAAAAATTTAGAAATATATTTAAATATAAAATACTTCTTTATAATTTTTAAACCACACAAACAATAATTTAGCAGCTCAAGTTGTTGACTTGTTTCCCTAGGATATAGGAGACCTAATTTGTGTGGTGGCATGCCAGCATTTTGCCACCTTAGAACATATCTTCATACAACCTCATCATCTTTCGGCAAAGATATGTATAGGATAGCATTAGCACACACCTTGTCTCATGAATATTCCATTCTTTTTTGGAGTGCATGCATTCTTCAACCACAAATTTGTCTTTCTCCATTCTTTTATATTATTATAATCATAATAATAGATATATGTATATAAGCAGCATTATTATTGTTATTTCTCTTGACTTTAATTTTAATATACTATTAGTATAAAATAATTTTAGATGAATATCTAATTATATAATATTATATTAATAAAAATAATTATTTTTATATTAATTGTGTTAATAGTTAGGGGTGACAATATGCACTTTACTTGCGGATATCCAACCCGACTCCACTTAGTCGGGATAGGTTTCAACTTGATCCACAACAAGTAGGGTAGGGTGCAGGTCGAGTAGGGAGCGGGTTGAGCCTCAACCCAACCCGATTAACCCACACTCTATATATAAATAATAAATATGTTATATACTTATATAAAAATATGTTTTTACTAAATGTTGAACCAAAGACCTCTCACTAAATGCAAAAGATTCTTAGTCATTAAAAAAAATCATTAATTGATAATTGAATTTTTTTTTTACATAAAAATTAGTTCTATTTTAAAATATCATCAAATTATATAATAATATTGCATCTTTTTTGTAACCCGCGAATTAAGAACAGATAGGATTAAGGTTGAGATATTCTCAACCCGCAAATAAAATAGGATTGAGTTTATATAAAAATTTTAACTTACAAATAAAATTAGGGTTAACTCCAAACTGTACTATGAATAGTCATTCAAAATATTATAAAAAATATTTTTTACTGTTATTATACAAAAATTAAACTCGTACGATAATATATTAAAAAAAATTAGCTAATATGTATTTTTATTACACATGATAAATTTATCATTAGTAAAAGATTTTAAATTTTTTTATTTATTGAATATAAAATAAATACATTAAAATTTAAATTTTTTATATTTTTAATTAAAAAATTTTAATTTATAAACTTAACACGTTGTGACTTGTGACTTTGTATGTAAATCAAAAGTTTTGGTAAGATAAGATAACATTCATCTGCATATGATCCATGAAAATTGGTTGTCAAATTGTGACCTAATCGAAGCATCCAATTAAATCAAATCAGCCAGAAATCTCACAGCATCTAGTAGCCAGTGGCCACTGGCCTTACCGAACTTTATCCATTATGTTATTAAGGTTTATGGTCCCAACTTAATTACAACTATTATATACTATTGTTGTATTAAAATTAAACATAAAGATATCAAAATAAATTAAACAACACTCTAACTGGTAGTGATGAAGTCTTATCCTTTTTCTCTGTTATACTATAGTTGTATTAAAATTAAACATAACATATCAAAATATATCATTATCTTATTAGATCAATTCATTTGAAAAAAAAAATGTATACAAAATTGAAATTTTGAGTTTATTTAACAATCTATTACTAATATTAGATATTTATTACCTGTATCTATAAAATAAAATTCTCTCACATTCCTTTTCTTTTTCATGAAGATCAAACTTGAAGTTATTTAATTTTAGAGAAATAATTCTTGAACACTTGAATTAACCAAAGATCAATGAAAAAAAATAGAGAACAAATAATAAAATAAATAAGTAAATAAATAAAAATGATGATAATAAGGACATGCCTAGATTGGAATCCAAGTTACTAGTGCGACAAGAAGGCTTGAATATTGTAAGTCGCTCTAGTGCATGCCTATGGTTACAAAAATGTTAACAATTTTAATTATCACGTGTAGTTATTTTCATGCGAAGTTGATGATTGACCGATATTAAATAATAATTTATTCAAATATATTAAATTATCTTACGATTCTCAACTAATAATTTCACATAAAAACAACTATACAGCAAGTCAATAAGTTTTCACCTTCAAATAATGGTTTATGGTTCATGTTTTTCATTCTATTCCGTAGGAGGCTTTTAACTACCAAAAAAATTAAAAAAAAATAAATGAAAAACATCATCATTTTATGATGTTAAGTTAATAAATCTCTCATTTTATAAATCTCTCATTCTTTTTTACTTTTTTTTTTAATGTGAGATTAATTTTATATATTTTTACACTTACAACCTTAATAATTCTTTCGACCACCTACGTTTTTGAAAATATATATTATTACGGTGGGTAACTGGAGATTAATAGACTGGACTGTACTTGGCTGGCCCAATCGTCTGCGGATGGTAGACTCCGAGCAGGTTTGCACGCTGGAACCTCCTTCCGACTTGTCTTCGTGAATGAATGGGGGGTGGTACCTGCAAAGACACTCCGATGCCTAAGTTAACAAGGGTGTGAGCAGGTTTAGAATGTATTGGGCTTAGAGATACCTGAGGGGTGTCAGTGTATTTATAGTGGTGAGCCCATAACCACCGTTGGAGTAGTGCCATATGTTTAGGGTGATAACCGTCCTTTTATCTTAGGAAGGTTAAGATATGGCTCCCGGAAGTGGTTAGAGAGATTTTAGGGGCAGTTACTTATTTGAATTGATGTTAATCTGTCAACTATTCTCCGTCCCGACTTCTTTAGAGCAAATCGTAGTCAAGACCGACTTCTTAGTACGAAGGTCGGTGCTCAGCAAGGCTCAATTCTCTGGACTAGGTCTTTCGTTTGGACCTGGGCCTTTATTATTGAGTCAGGGTATGAATATATATATATATATATATATATATATATATGGAATAGGTAAATTTAAACACACCTTTTTTCAGGATGTTCATATATATGATTGCATCATTACTCCTTATTACAAGTTTGCCCACGTACAAATTGAGTTTATTGACAATAATAATCAAAGTCGTTAATTTGAAAGGTTGATTATTATTAGGTCCGGTTTGGGTTGGCAACTATATATAATATAGCCTCTTTCCCCGGAAGAAATCATTTACAACTTGTTATTTTGTGGAAGCTAATTAAGGGTTATATTAAAAAATATTGGTCATTACTCATTACTATTTGTGTAACGTTGCGAGAAAGTAACAAGAGAAATGAAACATTATTCTTGTTTAATTATTATGATGGCCAGCCTAAATGGGCCAACATCATCACCATTCTAATTATGAAAAAACCAAAGGCATACCTAATTTGACAATTCCACTGTGTGATAATGACCATAACATGTCGTATTGTCTTAGGTCACGAATGGGAAAAAGTTTGTGATCAGATCTATATTTATTGCCCGGTGATTGTAGTAGGGCCATCTTCTTAATTATAAATTTATAATGTAATATAATTTAATATTTTATGTTCGTCACTACTAATAATTTTATTTGCTTCTTTCTTTTCAAAACAATCGAAAATCCAATCATATCTGATTTTCTTTCCCGTTATCATGTTATCACTTTAAATTGTTTATGACTAATATTCTTGTTATAGGATTAATAATATTTAAAATTACTAACACACTAATTATTAGTTGTTATTATCACTTTATTTTAACACTAGCTAGGTGCTTATACAAATCAATGCAAGTAAAATGACTTCTATCACTTCTAACTTCAAACCTAAACTTGTTAGTTTTAGAAATTCATAAGGTTGATGAAGAACAAAGAATGATAACATAATATTGATTTTGGTTTATATGTTAGAACCTGGCTTTATAAATTTCATGGATTTATTTAAAATTTAAGATTGATCGAACCTAACTCAATGTAAACTAGATAAGTAAATAGTATATATCTCCCAAATAATAGCATGGAAAGGAAGATAGGAGTCAAATATACCATTTCATTTAAATAAGACAATAAATTTACTTAACTACTAAGGTAAGTTTAGATTGACTTTTTAAAAAATATTTATATCTTTTTACCTTAAAAAAAAGTTTAACAAACAAATTATTTTATATTTGGATAACTATTTAAAAAAATTCAAATATTAAAAATGTACTTTGTTTTTTTCTAAAAAACAAGGTTTTGTTAGTATTAAACTTTTTTATATTTGTAATATTTTATTTTAATTTATCCAAATATATCTAAAATTTAGTAATACCATAATAAAAATATGAAAGAATGAGAAATTAAAAAATGAATAATTTTTATTGTTTTATTGTTGTTTCTGATGAGAGAACAATCTATTTATTTATATTAATTATTAAATTAATTTTAAATTTTAAAATAAGTTAAAATAACTAGAATCTCTCGATCATTCTATTAATGAAAGATAAGTATAACTAAATTAAAAAAGATAAGAAAAATAAAATTGTTTAAGAAGAAAAAGATAAAATGACAAATAAAAATAAAATAAGAATTTAATAGTAAAAAAAGAATAATATTATCTATCTAAGTCTTTTTATTTTAATTTTAATCAAATTGGTCTAACATAATAAAAATCAATTATGACTAATATTATTTTAAATTTTATTATTTAATTTGGTTGAACTTAATTCATAAAAAAACTTAAATATGTAACATTACTCATAAAAAAAATACTTTTTTTTGGTTCAAACAAAACCAATATTCAAACCAACATTAAATTATAAGATAAACTACATATATAAAATTCATAATTTGACTTAAAAAAATATAATTTAGTATATATTAGTCAAATTTATACGTGTTGAGATTGTGTGTCTTAATATCTATTTAAGACCAAAATTAAATGCTAAGTTTATTGTATCATAATAGTTATCAATATTTAGGAGAAATTATTTTTTAAAGAATTAAATAACTGTGATATATTACTGATGAATTGAATTTAATGTATCATATATAATAATTTTAGGTGTGTATTTAATTATGTAATATCGTACTAATAAAAATAATATTTTTTACATTAATTACATAAATAATTATCTAAAAAAATGAATGATTATGTAAAATATTTTTACATTGTTAATACATTAAAATTAGACTAATTTTAATAAATATTGAAACAAATTTGATGTTTTTCAAAAATATTTGATGATTTTTGTATTTTACACTCACGTAAAAAAATCTGACACAAATGTAATTTAATAAGATTGAATTATAATTGATTGAACTTTTTAATCTTTTAAAAATAAATTTCTTATTTGACTAAATACAATGCGAATAGTTTTTATTGATAAAAATAATTCAGCAAAATCAAATTGTGTTATAAGCCATGTTAATGTATTTCACCATATTAAAGTTTGGTTTGTTAAATTTTTTTAAAAAGATGTTTATATTTTTTAAAAGCATAAATTTTTTATTTTGTGTTTGATAAATAAAAAAATCACGTACTAAAAACAATTAAAGTGAAAAATATTATTAAAAGTCTAATATAATCTCATATATTAACTTATTTTTAAATTTAATGCTTAAATTTATGTCTTTTATAATATTTTTAAAATTTAAAAAATATTATTAAACGTAATTATTGTTATTTGTATTTATTAAATATTATTTTTAATTTGATTTACTAAATATAAATACTATATTTTTAAAAAAACTATCTTTTAAAAATGAGTTTTTATAAATTATTTTTAAAGAATAAAAATTTTACCAAACTAAACCTAATTACAATATTAAAATTTTTTTTTCTCAAAATTAAACTCCATATTATTATTGGAAAAACAAATAAAACATGAATAGGGACGCGGAATGAGAAAGGAGAGCGACATATGAGAACCCACAGGTTGGAAGCGAGAGCGTAGCAGAAAAGCAGCTATAAATAGATCCAAGAGTGTGAATCGGAGTTGGACTCCAAGACCAGAAAATACCAAATCTTTTTTTATCTTTTTTTTTTTAAATTCAAAAATAAATATTTTATTTTTAAAAAACGAACAAAGAAAACGAGGCGGTGCCTCAAAACAAAGGTGCGAATAAATTAGGTAAAGGGTAGACACACAATTCCCCTATTTCTTTGTTGGCACGAATCGCATATAACACATCACAAATAGAGAGAAAGGCAAAACAAAAAAAAGGAGGAAAAAAAAATAGGGGGTATCGTAGAGGAAGAAGCTCTGGATTCCGCCTCTTCCCGTCCTTCGAGACGGTGGTTATGCTGCTTAATTTTCAGGTCTTCTCTCTCTCTCTCTCTCTTATAACCGCTCTTTGTTTCTCTCTCTCTCTTTCTCCGACGCCAATTTGTTATTATCTTTTTATTCTACGCGTTTTTTTAGATCAGATCTGATCTTCGTTTAGATCCTTATGATTTAGCTGCGTGGTTTGATTTTACGATTGTTTCTTTGTTTAGTTTTTGGTTTTGCTTTGGATTTCTTCGATTTCTGCTTGTATCTTTTCTCTTTGGACGGTTGCGATCGAGGAATGGCGTTCGGTTTGATTGAAGATCATGTGGATTGGTTTTGTACTTTTGTTTTATGGATTGTGTAGGATACCTCCGGGGTTGAATTTGCCTATCGTCATGTGTCTGGATAGTTTGTTTATTAGGTTTGTAACTTCTAATTTGAGCTTCGGAGATAATTAGGGTTTGGGATTGGGATTCTGGTTGCGTTTGTGGTTTTTGGACAATTATTGGCGTCTGAACTCTCCTGTGCAATTTTGTTTGTTAGGTATTCTTGGTGTGTTTTATCATCTATCTTTTTTCATATGAAGACCTGGAAATCTTGCCTGATTACCTTTACAATTTTGCTGTTGAAACGTGAATTCAGTTTTGGGATTCAGCTTGGTCTATACATGATTGGTTTTGTGGAGTCAGTACTTGCATAGTTTCGTTACTAAATAGTAAATATTAATCCGGAAAACGTTCACTTGTTGGATAGGGTTTTTCTAATTTCACTGTTTTTATTAGAGCATCTGAAGCTATAAGCTGTCTAATTTCTGTCACTCAGCATTCTGTTGATACTTTTGTTTTTGCTCTTATTAATATAGGGAGACATGTTAACAATGTGCATTCTGGGATTTATAATCCAATCTAAGGTTTGGACCCGGTTATCTGCTGCAGGTTGGCCTGAATTTGAATCCAAGTAGTTGTGATATATTTTCCCAGACATGGAGGGAGTTAGTTTCTCGACGAATTGCTACCAGTATCGGTTTTTTGCATTCCAAGAAGTGCTCGACTGGCGGTTCTTCATCATCGGAAATTTTCTTCTGGTTTCCTTTGTTAATTGCACTTAGTGTTCTGCTCCCGTTTAATGATCGGCACAGGGTACGTGATGCTAGTTTCTTCTGATACAGGTGCTGCATCTTTAGTGCACTTGTACAAGTAAGAACTTTTTCTTTTTCTTGTTTTGGATGACACACCAATCCAATGGTAGCTTCTTGATCATTGTTCCCTTGGCAGTGCATTGCTGACCCAACACTCAGTTATTATATCTGGTAGAACCTCTTCTGGGGTAAGAATCTACAATGGAGAGCCTCAACAACAATTGTCTGTTTAGATTTATCAAAATCTAATATAATATTTCTTCCTTTACAGGGCTGAAGTATATAGATTGGTGACTGTATACTGGATGCTGACTAGTCTTTGAGTGAAGCATTTGCGTTGAATCATTGCAGACTGTAGTTTTCTGGCAATTGTCTTCTTGTTGCTCTTGATGGGGTATAGTTGGTAACGATACATCAGTTACCTGAAAGTTCTGAAACAAATACTGCATAGTTTAGATGAAGTAGATATTACCATAGTCTTGAAGTCTTGGGTCACAGTGATTTTAGCTAGAGATTAATGCTAATGCTTTGATCACTCTTGTGGTTGGACCTGAGAACCTGAGAAGCATCAGTATGATCTCTGGTACTTGTTCATTTCTACTACCGTTGTCCTGCAACCATTATAAAGCCGTGGGTCTATTAATGAATAAGGCTGTGCAGCCCTTCCATCAGATAGTTTCTGCTTCCATGCCCTGTTTTGCTACGACAGAAAATTGATGGTGGATTTTGCTGGATCAGCAGTCATCTGTTAATATCTTATATACCTCTGAGCATCATCTGCAATAGATAAATGCCATCTATCATTTGTGTTTTTGTTTACTTTAGTTGAATAAAGAAAGAGCTGATTTGTATTTTCACGGGAACAATGGAGAGGTTCGTTTTCCCCAGAAGTTGCTATCCCTTCCTTATACCCATATGTTAGAATTCCTTACAAATTTTTTTGTTGTGGATACAGGTACAAGTTAATTAAGGAAGTTGGTGATGGAACGTTTGGGAGTGTTTGGAGAGCTATTAATAAGCAAACTGGAGAAGTTGTAAGTGTGCTCCAAGTTGCATGATCAATGTGCTTCATTTGATGTCTGCTTTAGTAATAATTAAGTCATAAAATTGCAGGTTGCAATTAAGAAAATGAAGAAGAAATATTACTCTTGGGAGGAGTGTGTAAACCTGAGAGAAGTCAAGGTGTCTCATTTTGCCGATCCTTCTGAAACCTTATTTGCCATATGGCTTTTTATTTTCTGTTTATAACTTACTTCAATTTCTCTTGGTTTACAGTCACTAAGAAAAATGAACCACCCAAATATTGTGAAGCTAAAGGAAGTTATTCGGGAAAGTGACATTCTGTACTTTGTTTTTGAGTACATGGTGGGTGGCCAGTTCTTCATTAGACGTGGTCTGCATCATCTTGTGCAAAGTCCAGTAATTGATGTTTCAATTTTTTGGGTGATTTAGGAATGCAACCTGTACCAACTTATGAAAGACAGGGAGAAGATGTTTTCTGAGGGTGAAGTTAGGAATTGGTGTTTTCAAGTTTTCCAAGGTCTTGCTTATATGCACCAGCGTGGATACTTCCACCGTGATCTGAAGCCTGGTACGTTTATCATTGCATCCGAATCCTTTGTTAAATGTGCTATATGATAAAATAGAGAACATGCTTTTTGAATATGTTGCCTTTTTTTTTTCTTTCAAACTTCTCAAGAATTACCTAGCTTTTTCTATAAATTATGCATCGTGTTGGTTGACATTTTAATGAAGTTGTTATTGTGCAGCAAATGGAGATTTATACCATGGTCTATTCTGATTAATTTTATCACTTGATTGCAAGTTTTGTTTTGACACAATGTATACTCATTTTTTGGCAGAGAACTTGCTGGTTACCAAGGATATCATAAAAATTGCTGATTTTGGCCTAGCACGTGAGATCAGTTCACAACCACCCTACACTGAGTATGTCTCCACACGGTGGTAAGTGCTTTCAACTCTTGTATGTAAATTGTTCAGTTGTGTGTTGTGCAGTTTATAAGTTGTACGCTGGCTTCTGTTAGGTATCGAGCTCCTGAAGTGCTACTTCAATCTTATCTGTATAGCTCCAAAGTTGGTAAGTATATGCTTTAAACAGCGATAATGATCAAATTAATATTGTTTGGAGTGATGATAAGTACCGTTTTATTTACTGAATTTTCTGTCACTCATTTAGACATGTGGGCAATGGGTGCTATAATGGCTGAACTGTTCTCTCTTCGTCCTCTTTTCCCTGGTGCCAGGTAGTCTCTCTCGCTCTCTCTCCCCCTGGTGCTATAAACTATTATGATTTTACAGCATAGAGACCATGACTAATATCCTGTTTCAAAGCAATTTGGTTTCATATCTTACTATGTTGGAATAAATATTCTCCTTCATATTTGTGCCTGCAGTGAAGCGGATGAGATCTACAAAATATGCGGTGTGATAGGCAGCCCAACCATTGAATCATGGGCTGATGGGCTGAAACTTGCAAGGGATATAAACTATCAGTTCCCACAGGTTAGAATCCCTTAGTTTGGCGTTGCTGTCTTTGTTAGTATACCTCAGGAATGCTATTTTTCCTATCAAGCATATATTTTTTATTTTGCAAAATAACTTGCAATTACTAATAAACTGTGCTGTTGGTTTGTAGCAACTAGTTGTAAAGTGAATATAGTTGGAGTGTGATCAATTATTGGTGCAGTTTTTATGTCAATTGATTATCTTTATATATTAGTTCAGTAGTTCTGTATAAGATTAAGTTGATTTCAATCTAATCTTTTAAGAGAATAAAATTTTGTTACTGAATGGAGTTGCTTCTATATATGTATGAAGATATTTGTTAAATATTTGTGGGGCTTAATTGTTTTCAATCTACTTAACAGATAATAAAAAGTTATTACAAAAGGGAATCCTGTTATATATAGTTGCTAGGTAGATAAGATGATATAGGTATTCTATCTTTGTTGTTGAATATGTGCTTTGTCCAGTTTCAAGCCTCTTGCTTGATTCTCTGTTCTGGGTGTACCTAGATATTGCATATGGTATATGATGTTTTTCTGCTTAATTTAAAACCGTCTTGTGCTTAGTGGTATTTGCCTTCTGCTGCAGCTTGCTGGTGTACATCTTTCGGCACTGATACCATCTGCGAGTGATGATGCGGTCAGCCTTATCAGGGTAAAGTAGTTTTTCATTTACTGGTTATAGCTGTTAGGATGAGGCACCACAAACTAACAGTTTGTCTATAAATTCCCGTGCTCTTGTTTGCTGTTAATGAAGTCACTTTGCTCATGGGATCCCTGCAAGAGGCCAACAGCTGCAGAGGCCCTTCAACATCCCTTTTTCCAGGTAGTCAGTTGGCTCATGCATTTTGTATTATTTCATGTTTTTTTGGTCTTAACTGTCAACTGATCTGTATGTTAACAATACCCCTCCCAACATAAAAGAACCGTGAGCGATTTTTTGACACACTTATTTGTTGATAACTTGTAGACTTGTTTTTATGTTCCTCCATCCCTTCGTACTAGAGCAGTGTCAAGAACTCCTCCATCTGGTTTGTATTTATCTATCTCTTTACATTCTTGATTTACGAAAGCATTGGATGACACCATGTTATCTCCTGTTCTTTCTCAGCTGGAACAAGGGGAGCCCTTGATCAGCAAGGGGTTAGGAGATATTCTGGCATGTTGCCTAATTCAAAGCTCACCAATAACTTCTCCTCTCCGAAATTACATCCTCCTTTAGCTTCAGGTGATCTGATTGGATTTTTCTATTTATATATTATATTTCCCTGCATGCCTTTTTTTTAAAAAAAAAATTGAGTTCCACACTGGTTATAACGTTGAAGCAAAGGTTGTGGCCTAAAGGTGACAAGGGTGATTGTTTTTTTGAGTTGGAGGGAACCAAAAAGGCACATCTTGCCATAGAAATCTGACAATGTTGTTAGAGAAACAGTAAGATATTTGGTCTTCTCAAAGCTGGGATTAGTTATATGAATCAAATAATGCTATTGGCTCCTGTAAATTTGGTAAAAAGTTTCAAGGTGCTTGTCAACTGCTCTGTAGAACACCTCTCTTCGTAGTGACTTAAAGTTGATTGTTGATCCATAACACAAGAATAGACTGGATAACAGTCGATTTTTACCATCATGTGTCATCTAAGTATCAGTTGCCTAGATTGGATATTTCTGTGTCATGCTAGAGGAGCCTGAAAACTCTGCCTTGGTTACCAAACGCTTTGGGGGATTCTTGCCTCAGCACATTATGCATGCATTCTGTATTTTATTACCACATGGGTTGCTGGTAGTGGTTAATAGTTCTTTGGTTTTTTCTAATGAGTGGATGAATGGGTAAGGCATTAGATTGGAGACTTGAAACTTCTCCATACTTCTTCCACAGGTGCCTTTAAGCTGTTGGTTTTCAAAACACCAGTCTGACCCGAAAATATATTTAAGTATTATATATGCCATTGATGGAAATTCTGAGGAATATGACGGGTTTTACTCTTTTGGGTGTACCAGTATTTTAATAATTGATTTCATGCTGTGCGCTGAAGAATTTTCATTTAATATTACAGGTGTGCAACGTAAGCTGGATATGGTGAATCAGGTTAGTTGTCTTGATCTTGCCACCCATCTCAGCTCTCTGTTTCTTTTTACTGTGGCATCAAGAAAATCTTAATCTGCTAATCATTTGAATTCGGTCAAATACTAGAGTAGCTCTTATCTCAAATCAAAATCGTTCTTCATATTAGTGGAGTAGCTCTACATTAGTAATATGCTTTTTGATGCACTGATTAGTGATTAGTTACTCATCAGTCTCCAATGTGATGTAAACATTGTGTGTTTTTTCTGCAGAATGGAAGTAAGAATGAGAAGTCCATGAATACTGTTAAACAATCAAAATATCGACAGCCTGGAAAGGATAGCCCAAGTAAGATTTTTGGCCTTAATTGTTGTATTGGATATTTCGTAACTGGAATCATTTGTTGGGATGATTCCATATATTAATTTACGCATGTATTTGGTGTGAACAAGTAAATCAACTCCCCCAGTATTCCTTGTTACTTCTCCTCAATTCCATTCTGCCTTAAAATCAATAAATACTATCTTCTTGTGATCTATTCATGTGGTGCTCTATATATGAGAAGTTCATGTTGGTGTTGGCAGCTGCTATGAACAAGGGGAGGAATGCGAAGGCAATTTCTGAAACAGCGGATAGGTTGACCAATATGAATGTTGGTAGTGGTACTCGAAGAGGACAACCCCGCCCTCCTCCAATGAAGGCTGGAGTTAATTGGATTTCTGAATCTGGAAACTTCATGCTGAGAGCTGCACAGCCGATCCCCACCGGAAGAACTTTCAGTCGGAAGGTTGCTGGATGAGGATTGCGTTACCGTTACTGTTACCGTGGGAGAATTCTATGATAGTCAATACTGTGACTGTTTCTAGTATCACATTTGTGGGTCTTTCGACTTATCTGTTGAGTCGAGTCTAATCTACAAAACTAGTCTTGCTTGTGTCTGTTTTTAATAATGGTTTGATATTTCTGAGTTGTTGGGACATATACAGTTGTGCTGATGTTTTTTTATATATATAAATAAAATGCTTTTCTTTCCTTATGTAAATAGTGGAACTCCACTTTAATTTTGTGTGCGTGATGTGGTTATTAAACTAAAATTATATTTTGAAAATGATTACGGTTACGAAAATCTTCTCGTCATTCTAGCTACAACACAGTTTTAGTGCAAAGAATATTTTTGATGACTAACCACCGTTTTTACTTGTTGCATTCTATACTTCTTACGAACACACTTTTAAGTGATGATATGCTTGTATAATTTTGTTAAGAAGTAACAAACAGTCAATAAATAGCAACACATTGGACATACATATATAACTAGCAGAAACTATTTTTTAAGTCGATATTTCCATGGTCCAAAACTTTAAAAAGGAGGCAAATTTTCATTAATAAAGTAATATTCATATTTTAAAACCACTTTTGTTGATACTTGACACTTGAGAGGCTTGGCCCTTCAGGAAGCTGATGAGTTTGAAATCATCGCCGAAAACACCAGCAGCATCCTTGGTGGCATTTTGGCTTTTGTAGTTCAGATCTTATTTTCCCTTGTATTTAGAAAGATAAGATTAATGTTATACATCTAAGTTTTTATGAATCAAGTACAATCAAGTTAAATAATAAAATTTGGAATAATATTAATCATAATTAATTTTTGTTATGTTAGATCAATTTGATTAGCTTGATTAATAAAAAGATTTGAATGGGTAGAATTATTTATATTTTAATAATTTTAATTAAAAAAATCGAAGAACTCAAGAAAAGAAAGGGAGGGGCGGCGTGGGGTATATTGGGTTGACGTTAGTGAAAAAATGTAGTAAAAATAATAAGAAAATTAAATGGGGTCAATATAAAAATTTTAAAAGAACATATTGACCAATCATAAATGCACACATAAAATGTAACTTGCATCTTTATTTGGGAGGACCATAACTAACACAACTAACAATTGCAAAGTGAATGAAATGGATCTTCTTAAATTTTTTTTATTAATATGGTGAAGTGTGTGTAATCCAATTTTTGAAAAACACGAAAGTATCCATTTACTCTCCGAAATCGAATAATTGCAAATATTAAGGTTTGAATTGAAAAAATCAATCAAATTTGAATGATATTTGCTTTATTTAATGGAAAATTAGTAAAATAAAGTATGTTAATATGCAAGTTTTATACTATAAGATTTATTAGGATCTAATATTTATGAGTCATATTAAACTATTCTTCTATCTTAGTTCATGACAATAGTAAAGACATTTTATGGCCTACAAATTCAGCTTCACAGAATACATAAATTCAATTATAATTTTAGTCTTTATTTTACCTTATCTTTACCTTTCATAGACAAATGCTCTATATATACCTAATTTTATCTTCATAGTTTATAATTTTCAATCAATCAACAATCAATAAAATTTTATCTTTTCTTTCATTAGTCTTTCACAATTTTATTATTTTTGCGTACTCTTTCTTTTTGTACTCTTTCCGTTTTATTATGGTATCAGAACTTTCTTGATGTGAAAAATTTCTCCATTAGGTAATTACTAAAGTGATGAGTCATACGCTCATTTGTGTGATCCTGCACCTCGTCGAGGATCATGTCAATTTCTTGGAAAATGCTATATATTCGAAGGTGTGGTGGGTGAGAATTGGATAAAATTTATAGAATGTGTAGTGAATCGATTTTTATCGAACCCTTAGTTTAGTCACCAACACTTTCGAATTAAAGACGTAGACCCATTAAAATATTTTTTGAATATTGAGGTTGCTCAATCATTAAAGGGAATTTGCGTCAGAGAAAATATTGTCTTGAACTTTTGGAGGATTCTGGTTTATTAGGTGCTATATCTGCCTCTGTTCCAATGGATAGTACCAAAGACTATATCAAGACAAAAGTCCCTGCTATCTGAACCTTTTGTATATCGCCGTTTGGTTGGCCGTCTTATCTATCTCACCACTATTCGACCGAACATCATGTATGCCACTCAACAATTAAGTCAATTCATGACATCTCCTGCTAAATCTCATCTTCAAGCTGTTAAGCATGTGTTACAATATCTGAAAATTAGTCCTGATAGACTTTTTTCAAGAGAATCAGAAATTCAGCTTCTGATTGGGCCGGATGTCCTGACACTCGACCATCTTTAACAAGTTATTGTTTCTTGCTAGGTAGTTCTTTAGTCTCTTGAAAGATCAAGAAATAAACCACTGTTACCCGCTCATCCACGGAAGCATAATATCGTGCATTAGTTAACACAACTTGTAAACTTCAATGGATACTAAACCTGTTACAATTTTTGCGCATCTTTTCTATCCGCCCACCAGTTTATATTGTGATAATCAGAGTACTCTTCGTATTGCTGCTAACTCAGTTTTTCATGAACGAACCAAACATTTAGAGATTGATTATCACTTGGTTCGACAAAAAGTTGGACTGATTAAACTTCTCCCAATTTCCTCTTCTGAGCAATTAGCTGACATCTTCACCAAGTCTTTGTCTTCCCAACCCTTCCATCTTAATCTGTCACCAAGTCTTTGTCTTCCCAACCCTTCCATCTTAATCTGAATAGGCTTAGTTTATCGACATCTTTCATCCTCTAGCTTGTGGGGCGTATTAAACCACTCTTCCACCTTAGTCCATGACAACAATAAAGACATCTCACGGTCCACAAATTCAGTCCAACAGAATACACAAATTCAGTCAATTATAATTTTATTCTTTATCTTATCTTATCTTTATCTTATCTTATCTTTATATTTATCTTATCTTTATTTATTTTTATCTTTCATAGATCAATACTCTATATATACTTAGTTTTATCTTCATAGTTTATAATTTTCAATCAATCAACAATCAATAAAATTTTTTTATCTTTTCTTTTCATTCATTATTCTTTTACAATTTTATTATTTTTGCGTACTCTTTATGTACTCTTTCTGTTTTATTTAGTCATGCTAAATATATATTAAAATTAATCACTAAAACCAGCTATTAATATAATTAAAAATAAATTAAATAACATATATTTTCATACACAAATATATTAGTAGTGATTTTGGTATACATACCATTTATATTTATTTATGAGAAGTGAATACTTTGCACTCTCATCTGATGATAATTTCCTTTTTTATTATATTAGTAACATTCTTACATGATAGTTTAATATATTTATGTAAAAGTTAATGGAAATAAAGTGAGTAGCAATTTTTTACTTTCTATTTATTAGCCATAACATCCTCTCCATACTCTTTTAACACGTGAGTATTTTCTTATTTTAACTCATTAATTATATAGCTGCTATTATCTTTTCATAAACAAAACTATTAAAGATGTTAAAATCGTACAATTACGGTTTAATCATTGAAAATGTCCTCACAGATTAATTAGTATTATTCTATTAAAAAGGTCGCTTAGTGGGTAGAGAAACTCTATTAAGTCACTAATACCAACATATATAGCGATTTCGTTTTAGTTTCTAAAAGTAAAGGCTAAAGCTTAATGATTTAGTTTTAGTTCTGCATAAATTTAAGTGTTTTTATTATTTCGATTGAATTGTTTGAACTTTGAAGTATTAGTTTTAGGTTTTAGAATTAAAGTTAGATGCATGAAACTTACATGATTGGTTGATATGTATGTAAACAATTTGTCAACATAAGATTTGAACTATATTGTGATTAAATAAATGATAATTAACAGCAACTATAATGACAAAAGGAAAAGTGTAAGAAACCAAGATTAAAGGGAGAGAATTAAAAAACAAATATAGATATGTATATATATATATTATATATATAATATAATGAAAGAAAATATTAGACCTCCAAATCCCATGGTGATTGAACTTTTGGGAAAAATAGGGATCACAAAAACAAATTCAGAATTTGGCACTGTATAATAAGACAGTGTCAATCTTAACAATATGCCAGAGACTATCACCAATGGTGTGAAGGGACTAACTAGTTTTTGTGTATAGGACTCTCTTAACTCCAAAAGAATCCAAAAGTAACAAGCTGCATTACAATAATCACTACCAATCAAAATTGGGGATTCCATCTTTGTTTAGGACATCCTTAATTTTCATGTCTTCAAAGGTATTGAGCTTGTATTCTATCTCTGTTCTCCTCCCACCATGTCTTTGCATTTACCTCCCCAAATCTTTCCCGGCTGCAGAAATAGTTAGTTCATCAAGTGTCAATTCAAATAAAACAAGAATCATGTTAGTTTTCTAGATCATGTTCTTGATATGCACTAATGTTACCTGAATCTCACGCGTCGAAGCTCCCTTGTTCCATCGGCTAACTGCCTGATTGTGATGTAAACTCCAGGCTCATCCTGCTCTACCCACTCTGTCTCCATCTCGCTGGCATTGCTCACTGAAGGCTCGTCTCTAGAAGAGGTTGTAGTCCTTGATGCTTCCATGGATGACCCTGCTGCATGGAACTGGTGGCCGGAACCACCTTGTTCCAAGTGTTTATAGTGATGCCTTGGTGTTGTCCAATCTCTGTTTAAAGATGAGGTCATAGGACTTTCTCGCGCTGATGTCAATCTTGAGTATGTAGAATCCCTTGGCTGTTCAATGGCAACAATGCAAACATATTATAAATCTTGAATTCAATTTGTGTTTGTTACGTGTTAGTGAAAACTCAGATGCAGTTAACTTCATATAAAGTTGATAGATAAGAGTTGTTAAATGAGTTGACAGGTGCTCTCAGCTATCAACTTCACATGAAGTTAACTGTACTTGAGTTTTCACCTTGTTATATAGTACTTTCATACCTCATCCTCGGATCTTGGAGGAGTGTTAAGAGATTGTCGATTGAATCGTTGAACGTTGTAAAGTTCCATGATTCTGTCATAATTCTCCCCCCACCATTTTTGTGCTTGCCATTTATTGAACATCTCCCGGCTTCAAATTCAAAAAAAAAAATGATTAGATTTGAAGAACTAAATCCCCATATTTAGTGTACAAGTATGAAACTTGAAGATTGGCACTTTTTTTAAGGTTGCTTGAGTCCCAAGAAACAACACTCAACTAGCATGCTTGTAAATTTAGAGTTAATTTGAGAGTTTGATAATCTTGTATACACTAAACATGTAATTAACAAGGATAATGGAGTGTTTAAGAAACCTGAAGCGAATTCTTTTGAGGTCATTTCCACCATTAGGAAGAGAAACAAAGGTGATGTGAACCCCTGGCTCCACTTGTGCCATCCACTCCTTGGCTTCACCCTCATCCTCCAACACCACATCACAAACTGAGGCCGAATCGCGAGCTCTAGGGGTCTGGTCTCCACCAAATGATCTCATGAATCTTGGGTCAGTTCTACCAGGATGATTGGAGCTAGTGAAGTCCCAAGCAGGGGTTGAACTTGTGCTTGCACCTCCCATGTAAGGGTATGGAACCCCTTCTGAGATGGTGTCAAAATCAGGATAAGGTCTCTGTCCTTTCTTGTAGGTACTTGACCCTGTGCATGGCTTGCACTGCTTGTATGCACCTGAAAACTTCAGTGCCATGTCCTTTAACTGCATATAACATCAATCAAATTCAGATTAACAACAACACATTCAAACTTGTATTCAAATAGAGTTTAATTGCTGGTGCTTAATAATGTAAAAGTTTTTAAATATGGTATTTGTATTTGCTTGATTTTTAAAACTATATATAATTGGAGGCAAATAGAATAATACTGTTCAGTCTTACTAGAAAATTAAAAAACAAATTAATTGATAATAAGCCAACAAAAGCTTAACATATCTAAAAATTCATGAAAGTCATAAAAATATACTTGGTCAACAACTTCAATATAAATCATCTTTTTACAGATCACAATAGATCATGTAACTTTAACAAAATGTGTATCTGATATCATAACTTTAGGAAAATATAGATTCCTGAATAGTTACAAATATTCTGTATCTACATGTATTTTGACCATTGACTCCTATAATTAGAACTATGCAGGTGGGGCCCTATAAAAGAAACTCACTATATCTTAATAATGTTTTAAGGCTTTCTTAGACACCTGAGTGGCACTTTCCCCCCAATGTAGATCACCCTACACACATTTCTTTTTCTTTTTGAATTTGAATATCATTTGTCTCATCCAATGATCCACTAAATGGAGGAAAGGCATGCAAGGATAACCACTTCTCTCCACTTTCCAGAACATGAAAAAATACAAAATTCACAACTTGCTATAATATAAATAAAGCCAATCCCATAAAAAGTAGTTTAATTGTACTAAATGTCCCTATAGTTTTTTCAAAGAAATTTAGCTAACATATGTCCTAAAAAAACATGTTAACATTGTTAGTGAAAATTTTAACTTTCTATAATTTTATATTTTTTTCTATTATATCTAATTTTAATATAAGGTTAAGGTCTAAGCTAAAAATATATTCCATTCAACAAAAAACTGTGACAAAAAATTGCTCTAGAAACTTGATTAAAAATTTTAAAACTATAGTCCTTAATTAAAAACTATGCCAAACTAAAAAGATCTCTAGAAGTTAATTAATTAAACCTAAAAGTGAGAAATAAAATAATTGAAACTGGTTCTGCTGAATAACAAAGTATCTGTCCAAATGACACACAAGTAGGGAAACATAGTCCCTGCAAGTTTCTGAAATACAAAACCAAAAAAAGTGTGTTTGGATGAAGCTGAATGGAGTCTTAAGGTTTCACAGGCTTGGGTCATTTTCAAAGCACCATGTAAATACTTTACAGCTAGGATAGTGGAGAATGTACTTGTTATGTTATATCTAGAACACTACATACAAGTGGGTGAAAACAACATCACCTTAACGTGTGAAAAAACCATTTACTATATATCCTACAGAAACCTTACATTGTTACATTACATATGTCACAGAATCAATCTATGTACCCCAAATGGAAAGCATTTTCTATTTGTAGATATCTCCAACAATATCTATCCAAATATCAATTGTCAATTTTTTTTTCCACAATTCAGATACATTTGGTTCTAAATTGTTAGGATATATAGGCATCAAATTAAAAAAGTGCCTACCTATTTAGATAAGGATAAAAATTCCATGCAACATTGACTGAAAGGAAATTAATATAACAAGTACTGTAAAACACAAATAGTTAATAGTTAAATGTCACTATACTTTTCTTCCATCAAGAAAATAGTCCAATCATGAACAAATTTCTCTATACATATTTAATTTCCCCCTTTTTTTTAAAAGCATTGATATATAATAAAATACTTTAAAAACAAATTAAAAAAAAAGTGGGACGACAAGAATTCATGGATGGGCCATACAATGGATTCGCATACCCTTGTGTCCTAGACATCTTTTCTTAACATTAACCAAACCGATGGATGTGTTGAACATGTTCCCACTGCTGCCATTATCCACACACAAATTTTGGAGAATATTTGACCAAAGACTAATACTGCTATATTGCTTTTACTTTAGGAATCAAAATACAAGGAATTAAGAGAATAATAGTGCATTATTATTGTTATGATTATTAAAATGTGGCATGTGTAGTTAGAATTGAAGCCAATGTGTTTGTGCTTTTTATCATATGTTTTATAAATTTGATAAATTTTATAGAAACTATAATTCGGTATCTAATTTTTGTCTAACTTATTTTTTATAATAAATTTTAATTATTTAATAATTATTTATTTTTATATTTTTAAAATTAAATAATTTTTAACCTTTTTAAATATCATAAGAATCAACTATAAATTTTTGAAAAACTTCTAAATGTATTAGTATTGTGATGTTTTAGTAATTTTTAATGTTAATTTTAATTATAAAAAATATATATAATTAAAATTTACTGACTTACATAAAAGGTAGAAACTAAAATGTAGTCGACTTCACGTGAAATTGATAATTAAGAGTCATTAAATTGAGTTTTCACCTGCTTAAAAACTTTTCTAAATTTTTACCCCTTACTAGATGAAAGATGTCACAATCATGATAGAATTTTTTGATTAAAAACAAACTTAGGTGGTGTATTATACAAGTGCAATTATAAGTGGACCTAATTGACAAGCTGGAATTTTTTCCCCGTAAAATCAAATCAAAGTCTACAAAGAAGAAGAAGGAATATAGGGGATTGATTGGTTGATCATGATGGTCACGTCCGGTCAGTAACACCACATGCCATTAAATAAACCAATAAATTGGACCAATACATGGCAACAAGTGGACCATCCTCTTCAACACCATAGGTGGGCCCATTTCAAACGTCATCCTAAACAATCTCCCTCCTCCTTGATACTCACAAAAACATGTCTCGTGTGTCCGTGTGTCATGTGCATTCTTATTGGACCATGATTTTCTTTTTTCATAAGTGAAAAAATTTTCTAATTAACTCAGTTGTAAAAAGCATATAGCTACATCTAATTGGATAAACGTGCATTTGGGTTTGGTTTTATTATTAGAAATGGACTAATTTAATTGAAATTTTTGTAACTATCTTTTATCTTTGAAGTATGAAACCAAGTAAGAAGAGGACAAATTTACCTACAAGTATACCAAATTTGGCTAAATGCCTATAATATAGTATACAAAATTGGATTGTATGAATAATTTTGTTTTTGTGCTATGACATGACAAGATCACAAAACATCTGATGAATATTAATATGCATAAAAAATAGAGAAAGATGTGTGAGTGTGGAGTTGTGTAAACACATAGGTAGGGGGGGCTTATAGGTATGCGTGGAGGTTAGAGAGAGAATCAAAATGTGGTCCCCCCACCAACCTAATAGCTATTCATTTTGTTAGTTTTCACCAACATGGAAAAAAAAGAAGCTGCAAAAGCAAAACTTGTAGGTAGCACAAAAAAAAAAAATGCTACACTACAATAACATTTATAAATCCTTAAAAAAATTATACTTTAAATATATTAGTTTTTTTTTAAAAAATACTAATATATAGTAAATGTTGTTATTAGAATAAAATATATTAATTTAAATTAATTTACCTACGCCTATATATTTTTTTAGAAATTAATCTATTTAAAAATACAAATTTTTAAAAATTTATTTATTATTTAAAAAAATGCTACACTACAATCACATTTATAAATCCTTAAAAAATTTATACTTTGAATATATTAGTTTTAAAAAAAATACTAATAAAATCATTCAATACGATAAATGTTATGATTAGAGTAAAATATATTAATTTAAACTAATTTATCTACGATTTTAATATTTTTTTAGAGATTAATCTATTTAAAATACAAATTTTTAAAAATTTATTTATTATTTTATTTTAAAAAAGTTAAAATAATATCACTTCTACATGGATTATTTTTCAAGATGTATATATCAAATAAATTTCAAATAACTGATTTTTGATCTACACGTAAATAACTGATTTTTAATGTACATGTAACATAATTGATTCGAGTATTATTAATGGTGGTTATTAATAATGGTGGTAAGAGAAGAAAGTGAGGAGGGTGGAACCTGCGTGGTCAGGCTTTTGACGGCTTCTTTTGTACTGGGCGTGCCACCTTCACGGCTTTCTTCTTCCCTCTCTTCCGCCGTTTGCTTTGTACAAGCTATGCATGTAAACATTTTCACTCTTTTTCTCTCTCTCTATATATATATATATTTATATACTTTTTTCTTTCCCCCTAATTATACCTGCACCAAAACAAACAAATTCATTTAATGGTCATCACATTGAATTAGATATTCAAAAGAAATATTTAAAGTTCCGGTGTTGGAAAGAAATTTAGGTAAAACAAAAAAGCTATATATCAACTGTCATTGGTTTTTCAATGGACTAGGACAATAATAACAACAATGCATTGTACATTTGTACTAATTTAGTAAAGTGTTTATTTATTATTCTTGTCGATATTATTGTTGTTGTTGTTATTGGTCATTATATATAAATAATTGATTTCAAGGGAGAAAAAGGTTGAGAATAGGTAAGGGGAGGAAAATAAACAATCACTTTTTTTGTTTGTTGAATAAAACAGTGACAAGAGAATGAGAGGAGCAAAGTATGTAACTAAGTTGGAATGGAACTGAAGGAAGGGGAATAATGTAATAAATAATATAAAAATGAATGAATGAATGAATGAATAAATGAGGTGCCGAATGAGGCAAAACAAGATGGTCCTGAGGTAGAAAACCAAAAAGGAAAAGCAATCTTGAATGTTTAGGCTCGGGATCAGAGCTTAGGAGATCACAGAATCCAAAAAGAAGCAAAGAGAAGGAGAATGAAATGAATGAATTAAAGAAGAGAAGAAAGGGCCAAGAGTTTAATTAAAAGGAGAGAAAGAAAAGATAAAGAGATTAAAAAAAGAACAAAATGTGGGGAAGCAAAAAGCAAAGGCCAAAGGGACCTTAGCTTCTTCCCCTTGTTAGACAAAGAATTGAACAAGAAACAACAATGAAGCAAAGCAAATGATGCTATAATAATAAATAAACAAGGCAAAAGTGGTTTGAATTGAAGAACAAAATTTAATTAGTTTTAATTTTCTGACACATAATGGGGTGATTGTTGCTCCTCCACCCACCCGTCTACTCAGTCTGATTCTCTCTCTCTCTCTCTCTCTCTCTCTCTCTCTTTATCTTTTGTGTAAATCACAATCAATCCCCATTCTCCAACACCATCACCAAAAAGCAGCTACACTACACATTCTTTCTCACTCACCTTACTCTCACACAAAACAACAAAAACCATGTACTATTACTATATATAAATGAATAAATACATTTAATTCTAAAACAAACATTGACATATTAATTAATATATATAGAAGTAGTAAAATAGAGATACCAAGGTAGAGGCTATTTTTGTTTGGAAATTTCACTGAGTGTGTTTGTTGGTAATTAATTAATATATGGTTGAGATATTGAAAATGACAAATCGAGTTGAATGTGTGTGAGAAGAAGAGGGGGGGAAGGGGGGCAAACAGACACATGCAGAGGAATTATTATATAAACACAACAGAAAAAGTGTGGGGGCGGAGGATCAAATAAAAGAACAACAACAACAATGAGAAGAAGAAGAATTCTTCTTACTCTTCTCTGCACATTCAATAATGTTGTTTGCCTTTTTTTTTCTCTGCTGAAAAAAAAGTGGTTATTCGAAAACGACTTACCAAACAATCGTTTCAGCTTCCTCTGCCACCACCTTCTCCTTTGTCCCTCTGAAAATAATGCAAATGCAAAAACGCTAAACTCTTCATAACCACAATAAAATGAGACTCTAATGTTGGGATCTGAAGCTTAGTTATCGTCTTATCGAGCTAACAAATATGCAAATAAAATAAATGACGCTACAAACAAAAGTTGAAAGCAGAGAGAATGAAAGAAAAAAGACAAAAAAAAAAGTGGATAAAGAAGAATGGTTTTGCTACCATTACTACTACTATTAATACTACCTTGTGTGAGGTTCAGATTGGAGTTGAAGGAAGGTGAATCGCATTCAGAAGAAGAAGAAGAAGAATCGATGAGCTGCGAGGTGCAGAGTTTCTCTGTTTTTGGAAACAGAGGATCGTACGCGCGCGTGGATGAGAATATGAAAATAATGAATGATAGTGAACGGTGGCGATATTTTGAAGATTTTGTTTGAAGCGCGAGAAATTGGAGAGAATTACGGTTACAGATTGAGACGAGGTTGAAGGGGGGAAGACTAGAGAAGGAGGGAGACAGCGTTTGAGGTTGTCGTATTTATACATCTACTGGGTAAGGCTTCACGGCGTTAGTCTTACGCCGTTATGTTTGACGGAAAATGTTTTTGAGTATCAACCGATGGGAGACACGTGGGGCCTACATGTCCTTCTTCTTGGTTGATCCAAGGGTGGGGATTTTTAACGTTATTTGTTCCGGTGCCACGTGGCGTTTTGTGATTGAATTTGATGAGGTTATTGGAGGGCTAGGATTTAGTTAGGGGATTTATTTATTTTTTGGAACCTTCCCATCCAGGTTTTGTTGTGCTGTTCAATGATGTCATTGTTGTTGGATCTTGATAATCATAATAATCATAGATGAATAATATTGTCATCATTATTATTTATTATTAGTATTATAATCATCTATAATTTAATTGTTTTTTTTTCGTATCATCATGATCACTTGAAGTGAATCTTTAAATATAGTATAAAATAGTAAAGTAACTGCGTAATTAAAAGAAGATAAGTATTTGATTTTGTGGATATCATTTTTGGGGGAATTTGTCTTTTGTCTCAATCCTCAGGAGATTAGTTTAATACCCTAGTTAATCCTAAGAAATTAAATGAATTAAAGAAAATGATGTGGTGATAAACTTATTTTCGAAAAGTTTGTATGTTTCCAATAATGTCCTTTTGGATATAATATATTACATCAATATTTCCGGTGATTAAGTTACATTTAAGAGATTAGTTTAAAAAATTTAATTTTATTTATTTTTGGTTTAAAAAAGTTTTACGTATATATTTTGTTACCATGTGTATACTCATAAAAAATTAATGCAATTAGAGGATTCTGCAAAAAAAAAAATTACACTATCAATAAATTAAAATTATACTCTTATTTTCAATGCAACAACTTAAAAAGTATTATATGTATAACATTACCTAATTTTTAAAGGGCGTCATTTATTTATTTTTTTTCTTTTATAAACATAGAATCATAGAAGATTAGTTTAATTTGTGATTCTCCAAAATTAAATTTTAATTCTCATTACAAAAACTAAATATCTTGTCATTCATGTTCGTTATCTAAGAATATAACTGATGTCATGCACGTTGATAAAATAGATGCCTAAAAATAATTAATAAAAAGGCTAATTATTGAATTTGAAAAGGTAAGACAGAAAAAATAAAAAACAAATAAATTTGTGTGAAAAAAAATTTCTTCATAAAGAAAAATAATTTCTCAAAATTTTTAAATCACTTTAATTGAAAAAAAAAATCTAACTTTAATTGGTATAGCTTGATTTTCCGATATATTTATTTGAACAATCGAGTAACATGCAATCATGCATGAATACACATTTTGATAGAAAGAGAATCAATCAAAGATAGAAAGAATGAATAACATGCATGCATGGTTGCCTTACTTCCATATTAAGCGTCTAATAAAACTTTATAAGCCTTTAATTTGCATGTGCATCAAGCTAATAAGGTAGCCTCATCACTAAACAGTAAATAAAACCAATTTTTAATCGCATATATTTGAGTACTGCTAGGAAGCCAATAGGCTAAGCGTACAATGTGTACAATGAGCACATCTCATGTCATAAGATCATTCATCCCAAAAACTTAAGGTGATTTTGGAGTTTACCAAGGATCGAACCATTGACCTTTCGGATCTATAACTCTAAAAGTATAACATGACAGGACAATGTAACACTAATGGTCATATCTCTAATACTTCCTAAACTTTCATTGTACATATTGTACGCTTAGGCCATTGACTCCCTATACTTTCTCTATTTTAAAAGGTTAATTTTGATGTACTGATAATGTAAAACATTTTATATAGATATATAATCACAATTGTTTTTTTATATGACTATTCACGCCGTCAATATAAAAAAGTAGTTATTTTTAATATTAAGTACGATTTTGTTCCTTAAAGTATAGGCCGAAATTTTTTTTGTCCCGAACCTTTTTTTTTCATACAAAATCGTCCCTAAAGTTTAACTTCATTTTAAAATCCTCCTTATTTTAGAGACCAAAATTGTACGGAAGTGGCGCTAGAAACGGAAGCAAGGATAGATCGTAGACAATTTATTCTTTTTCTCCCCTTTTCCCTTCTTCTTTCCTTTTCCTTTTCAGAAGTAGAAATATTTTCAGTTCTCTTTTTTTTTTATTTTATAATTTTTTGTTATGGACAATTTGTTCAAAATTTTAGTATTTAAGTAAAAAGAACATTTTAAAAATTAATTTTAAATTTTAGGAATAATTTTGAATAAAAAAAAGTTGGGGATGAAAAACAAATTTCGACTTATATTTTAGAGACCAAAATCGTACTTAACCTTTGTTTTTACTAATATAATGTTATGTGATTAGATACACGTATAAAATATACAAAATTAAATTCATACTTTAAAACCTATATATAGTTATAGATGATGATGATGATGACTAGAGAGTACTACTAGTGTTTGTTATGGAAGAATTATTCTAAACTTGATGAGTAGTTAGAGATATAGTATAATAGGTGTTTTTTGATGATCCTTTTTATAAAAAGCTCATGACTGTCTTCATCGATTGCAACAAGTTTGGTTTGAAATGAAACCACATGCATGAAGCTTATTGGATCCAAAGATTACGTGATGGATGGGAAGTAGCAGTAAACTAATAGTGATTTTCCTATTCATCACCTTTGAAATTGGAACCATGCATGATGTTGTTATAGCTCAGATTCTGCATTTTATAGACTCTATGTATGTGTATATATATATATATTATAGCTTAGCTTGACCAACTTTAATTTAATTTAATTTGTCTTATTTATTTATATATGCAATGACCTCACAAAAGATCCGCAGCCAGTTTTATATGCACATATTTTTATTGTAAATGTAAACTCATTATTATATATTCTAGTATCGGTCTCCTTTTTGTTGATAAGACTAATCAAACCATGCATAATTATTGACATTGTCATATTATGCATGTAGGGGAATAAGATATATAAGATTTTTTTTTAATATTGCATTATTAGAAGTGAAATTTTTTATGATGAATTAAACTGTGTGTTAAACATTATTATGATCATGTACAAAATATCAGTGACATTTTATATTATTTCAATTAAAATAATATTTTTTAATAAAACATCAGTGACATTTTATGTTTGAATAATTAAAATAATATTTTTTTATTACAAAATGTCAATAACATTTTATTTTTTTATAATTAATTTTTTTATTACAAAATACCAATGACATTTTATACTTCCACCACAACTCTGTAAAATACTAAAATAATTAAATATTTTTATATTCACATTAAAATTATTCATATATAAAAATTTTAGTCTATATATAACAAGTAAATTCACCTTATTATTTACAAATATTTGAGTGTATTCACACACACATGTATGTACGCTTTATATCTATTTTATTTATAGACATATTTTTATATATAAAAAATAAATATACAAATTATTAAAAATAAAAAGAATTAAAATTTAAAAACTCATGTGGGAAAAAATGTTAACCATATATAATTTTATAAGTTGGATTAGTTGAATTTGTAATAAAAGAATTTAAATATATAGTTACAAGAATTTAAATTGTATTGAATTATTAAATACGAATTTATTTCCATTAATAATGTTAAAGAGATAATAATTTAAAATTATTTTATCTAATTTAATATTCATAAATTCATATATGTGCCATCTATAGTTATATTTATTATGCAAGTGATTAAAAAAATTATAAAATAAGATAATTTAAAATTTTAGACTAACTTTTTGGTTATTGTACTGCCGTATTTAACAAATTCTTTGTGGCATAAGATAAAGTTCATAAGCATTATATTACTTTGAAAGAATGTACAAATATTTATAATAATATTGTATATATATAGTATGTATATAGATGCATAAATATTATTCCTGCTATGAAATACCCTTTATTCGACATTTCCAATTAAGATTTAAAGACAAGTATATATACTACTGAATACCGTTCTTGTCATTCATTCTCTCTAAAGTATTCAAATTGGTAACCTTCTTTATTTTATTCGGCTATGGTTTATTCTCTCATTAGCCAAAAAAAGCCATCTCAAAAGAGACAAAAGTTCCTGCACTGTTGGAAATATTCTGTGCTCAAAATAACACACTTCTCCATTCTGTCTCATAACAAATTAGACGTTACATTTATAATAAGAAAATAAAAATAAAAATAATATAATATGACACAACAAAAAGCAAAAAAATATTACAAAAATTGCAAAAAAAAATAAAATAAAAAAGAAAATTAAAGGGTAGTAAGTTTTAGTAGTATATATTATGGTAAAAATTTAGGTGCAGTCAACTTTACATGAAATTGATAATTGAAAGCTGTTAAATAAAAATTTAATCAAATCCGTTAAATCACATAACGTTTCTAAATTATTAACTTCACGTATATTATATATTATAAGAAACATTTCAAGTGCACCGGAAATACTGGTGCACCAATTATTTTAACCGTTGATCTGAATTATAAAAAATATATATAATATATATTAATTAAAATTAATTATTAAAATAATTGATGCATCCAAAGTACTTGAAATGTTTCCTATATTATATTATTAGAGTAACACGTCACTGGATCGTTTGGTCCTGTCAACGGTGCACGAGTGAAGTGGCCAAATATAAATGTTCTATTCGATTAGGTGAGTGAGAGAGAGAGAATCAAGATCAAAATTGGAATTGAAGGAAGATTTTTTTCAATCTTGTCAAAAGAACAAGAAATTTATTTATTTATTTATTTATTTATTTCTATTTTCGACTATAACTATTGGAAAAAAAGGTTCTATATGTCATAGGAACCAAAAGGTCCCTTGGTTTCTTTGGTGCTATTATGTTGCTGAATGCTGATGCAATGTACCTAATAACTATAATATTTTCTTTTTCTTTTTTTTTCTTTTATAATGAAAGATTAGTTGGGCACAGTAGTTATATAGTCACGGACAGTATGTAACCCAAACCAAAGAATCTGAGGCTTGGTATTTAGTTATGGCAAATTTTATATTGTCTTTTATTTGGTATCTAATTTTTATTTAAATTATTTTTTATAATAATTTTAAAATATTTAAAAAAATTAACTTTTATACTTTTAAATTTAAAATTAATTATTTAATCTATTTTAATAATTAAATAATATTTTTTAAACACCACAGCAAATATTTTTAGTTATTTACTATTTAGTCCAGTCAAAGGGGTCAGGTTTTGAATGTGAATAATATGAATGTATGTTGAGTCATTTTGCATTGTACGGTAATCAACATAATAGTAATACATAGTAACATCACTGGCTACCGGCTATGGCCGGTTACTATCACACAAATTTAGATAGTAGCTCTTTAACAACATGCTTGTATTTTTGTTTGGAGTAATCATTGTTTGTACAAAGTAGTAGTTAGAGAATAACTTTTGTGATCATTTAGCAGGTATTTTATTTTATTTTAAATATAGGAATAAAGGATAATATTTAGTAGTTATTTTAGTTCAAAAGTTTCATATTAGTGATACAAGATATAACTACTATTGAATAATCTTAATGCATTGTATATTTAAGTTACCCTTAATACATTTAAGATGTTTCCTTAATAATTTATCTCAATGATCAACTGCTCCAATTATATAGTTGATAAATATTGAATTTCTATATCATCATTTATCCTTTATTGAAATATTAATTCAATTATTTTTGTTGTTTACAGTATTTTTTAACTCGACAGATTAAAGATTAATTTATTACAAATTTGAGTTTTATTTAAGAGTCTGTCGTTGACCAATATATTATTATATGCATAAAATATGATTTAAACTCACGATACTTGTTTAAACAGACGAATAAACTGATTATTCGACCAATCCAACTTAATTTTTTAATTTAGTTAATTAACCCCATCTAATAGTAAATAATGATAAATGTGCTAGTACGGTACCATGTCCTATTCAAAAAATGTACCCAACAAAAGTCTTGATTTGTGTTAAATCTGACAAATTGTAATCTAAGATTATGCTAATCAATGACTCAACATATAAATGGAAGAAAGAGAAGGTACTGTTGGGCCCAACCCAATGGAGAGTGTTACCGGCTATTGTAGGTGAAAATTTTAGGGTTAGTGATGAGTGAAGAATGAAGTGCTTTAGCTTTAAGTAAACCCATTTACACTTATTTGTTTTTTGTCCTTTGCTTTATTCCTGCGGCTAACTCACTCTTTAAGCAAAGAATGCTTGGAATAGAGGGACAACAAAACCGTCCAGTATTAAAACTCTCTATCTCTCTCTCTCTATATTAAGAAATGTTATTCCACGTGTCATGGTGTGATTGGCCAGTGCTTTTAAGCTAAAGATGTTTTACCAGATCTTGTTAAGGAAGAAAGCATAGTCCATTGTCCAAAGTCATTCCCTCCCTACCCTCAAATTGGTTTGGGTCTTGTTTTCAAGTGAATTCAAAATATTACATAAATAAATATACTTTAATTATTATTATTATTACATTTATTTTTGTCCTCCTTATCTTTTTCATTCTATTATGACCTGTCATTGCAAGTGTAATTACCTCAAAAGAATTTACTCACTCTTAATTATAGCTTTTACTTGTACATGAAGCAGAAATAAAATCAAAGTTTTACCCCCTTCATCTGTGACGGATTAGTTGGATTGAGAAATATTATAGAGAACAAAAAATATATTACTACAATAATTTTGGCAGATAGCGATAAAAACTTTACAACAATTTTATAAAATCGTCGCAAAACGACAACCTGTAACACATATAGTGACAGTTGTTAATTGGGACTGCAATCAAGATTATATTTAGTGACAGTTTTTAAAGTAGCGTTTGTTTTGCAGTACTGGGACAGAGACTGAGAGACTGAGACACAGTATCTTTGTTGATTCAGGGAGTGGTACTAAAATTTTTGTCTCCAAAATTTCAGTATTTCAGTGCCTCCAAAATATAGGGACACAGGAGACTGATATTTTTAGAAACAGAAACTGAAACTTTAATAACATTTTATACCTAAAATACTCTCATTTTAATTAATTAATTCCAATTTTATCATTGTGCAAATTAAATTAAAATTTTATTCTTATTTCAATTTTTGTCTCTTATTTGGCACCAAACAGAATACTAAAACTTATTTCAGTTTCTGTCTCTTAGTATCTATCTCTCAATCTCAGTCTTTTAATATATGTCTCTCCAACAAACACTACCTAAGAAACGACATACATGAAAACATGGTGGGTGACTATACCACTTTTAACGTTAGGAATGTTCTGTTTTTCTCCATGAACAAAGAACGAACGAACATGTTGTAATAGATACACTTATATATATTTGTGAAAAGTGAAAATCTAACTTAACATATAATCTCAATCCCCAAGTATAGTCTTTTCTTTCTCCATTTCCAATGTTGAGAGATATACTCTCTGATTACTTTGGTTATTATTATTTGCCTCTTTTGATTTCTTGCTTCAGAGATTAAATAAAAACACACACACTCAGCAGTTACCACTACCCTTGTTAAAAGAAGAGATACACAAGTGGGCTATGTCGTGCAAAATGCAATTACTGTTCCATTTTTTAAGCTTTTAAACCTCTCCGTACGCTACAGCTGGACAATATAAATATAATAATTAAGATATTATATTGAATGATTTAGATAAATATATTAAATATTAGAAATTTTTTAAATATATCGATATTTCAGTAATTTATAATCATTGATCTAAATTATATATATTATATATATTTTTTATAATTAAGATCAACAATTAAAATCACTGAAATATTCATATATCAAATTATCAATACACTTGAAAATTTTTCTTAAATATTATCTATCCGTTTTTAACTATTATATGAATAATCAGTTTCCAATTACTCAGATCAGCCTCATGCATGTTGGAAGTTTAAAGTTTAAACCAATATGAATTTTGGAATTTTGTTAAGGTCAAATTAATTAATTCCTAGATGCTATATGTGTATGTGCATGGTCTAACCTATGTGGTCCCTTGAAAATTAAAGTGTATGCATCAAGGGCCGGCAAGGGAGGTTTTGCTTAATTTCAAGGGAACAATCTAATCACGTGATTAAGCATTTAATTAAGCATTAATATACTATAATAAGCTAAAGATGCATGTGTATGTTTTTTTTTTCAATTAGACGTGAGATTAAAATTATATTATCATAATAACTATAAGTATCATTATATTATTAAACACTTAAGATTTATTTTGATTTATAACAATATTATATTTAAAAATAAGATTTAATTTTGATACACTTACAGAATAAAATATTTTACACAATCATCTAATTATATCTATTTGTTTGAATAATTATCTATGTAATTAATATAAAATTTATTAACGTAATATTATATAATTGGATGTATATATAAAATTATTTTAACAGTTACTAATTTAGTTACCAATCACACTAGATTATGTTGAAAACAACTTTTTCGTTGCAAAAAAAAGTTGCTTTTAGATTAAAATTGGGTTACTCAAAAACATGTTAATTATCATGCATCCCACAATTCACAAAATAGATTTTAATGCCATTACATATATGTAGGGTAGAGTAGTTTTTTTAAATGAAAGGGGAATGAATTACTTGCATCGTTCAAATTAAACTTTGATAGCTTTGTAATAAGGATAATGAAAAAGTAAAAATTTAGGTGCAGTTAAATTCATATGAAGTTAATAATTGAGAGCGATTAAATAATTTAACTGATTTAACTAAATTTTTATCTAACAGCTCTCAGTTATTAATTTCACATGAAGTTAATTGCACTTAAATTTTCACCTAACGAAAAACAAGAAAAAGAAGATATATAAAGCTTTCAGACAAACTAATAATCATATATCTATCTATCTATGAATAAAATCTCTTGTGGGGAAGAAGGTGTTGGAGATAACTAGAGGGAAGGAAATTAAATTAAATAGAGGCGGGTATTCTGAATATTCAGCTTGTTATTATTATTATTCTTCATGATCAGGGTGTGTAGTACGTAGGAATGTTAGTAAAGTGTGAAAATTTAGAAAAATAAAAGAAAAAGAAAGAAAGAATCAGAGAAAAAGAGAGAGAGAAAAAAAAAAGTCCCTAAGAAGTGTGTTTCTTTTGAACAAAGAGAAAACGTTCATTAAGCTGGCTACTTTTTTTTTTAATTTAATTTTGGTTCTCCTTTCCGGGACAAGATTTAAACTAAACTGTCCATGTATAAAACCCTTTAAAGAAAAGACACTGATGAGTTGCTGCAAAATTAGAATGTTTAAAGCAAAATTTGTTTGAGTTGCTGCAAAATTAGAGTGTGAAAATTTTTAAAAATAAAATTTGATGTTATAATTTGAAGTATTTATATGAAATTGAATTGATGGTGTTATTGTGGTGATAAGTGATGAGTGCATGCAAGTTGGTGTGGCCTACATGAATGATGAGAAGAAAGAGACGTGATATTTGGTATGGTTATGTAACATGAAGACATGATGGGTCAATGTAAGTTCAGGAATAGAAAACTACACGTGTTTTGTTTTCCCCTCTCATTCTCATCCTTCATTCACCCTCCACTCATTATCATTCATCATCAACAATAATAATAAGAAGATTTTAACTTTACACTAATTATTCTCTCAAAAAGAAATTATCAATTTATTAGTCTTTTACAACAGTAAAAAATAGACAAGTTCGTCAAATCTCTTATTTTTTTTATTATTAAATATTAAATAATATAAATTATAAAAAAATATTAAATCATATATATAATTTCAAAACCATTTTAATAAATTTATAATTTCTAAAGACATCAAAAAATTATAATTTCTAAATTAATTAACAAACATTAAAGTCTTTATAATTATAAATATGTAATAAACATAATCATAAACTAAGTAGTTTTGAAATAAAATAATAAAAATAACATTGTCAAAATAAAATAAATATTATCCAAAATATATAATTAAACATCTACAAGTTTAGAACATAATCAATCAAACATAAAACATAATCCAATACGCTAAATTAGAACATCTTCAAAAAAAAATTCTAAGCCCAATGAAAAAGCCTATCCTGTCCCATTCCATCAAAATTCACGGTTTAATCGGTACAGATTAGGTGGACTTTTGATGTGTGGCGGTCTCAATTTTCCAGCTCAGCCCACCATTTTTAGCAGGTTACGTAGCCTAGCGCTGTGTGTTTAGGCCCATTTGCTATCGCTAACCACGACAAATAGCGAAATACATGAGCAATTCTATTTCGTTTAGCATTATTTGTTAACGAGGGGGCATACATGTCCACTGTTTATTATTGTAAATGATTTAATTGGTATTTTTTTTTTCATCAAGGACTAATTAGTCCGTAAACAAAATTTTTAAAGATGTAATTATCACTTTATTCTACTATTACTACTACTACTACTAATAATAATAATAATAATAATAATAATAATAATAATAATAATAATAATAATAATAATAATAATAATAATAATAATAATAATAATAATAATAATCTCTTACTTCCATGCTCATCCCGCAGTAAACTAAAGACCTTTGCCGATTTAATTTGGGGTTTAGCTAAATGTCTTTGGTTACTATTAGTATAAATTATTAAAATTTTAATGTAACAAAAAATTAAAAACACATTTTTTTAATATTTTTTGTAAACAAAAATTGAAATAGATTGATAGATAGAATCTTTTTGACATTGTCTTCTCTCTTTCCTATTAATTTGGAATCCCTTTCATATTCATCAATAAATAGCCTCTTGATTTCTTTTTATTCACCTATGATGGTGACCACGTCTGCTGCTGCTCATGTGATGTTTGGACATAGGATTGAGTCCTTGTGAAAAAAATGAGCAGACTTGAGTGTTTTTCTTTTTTTTCCTCCAAAATTAGGAGTAAGACTCAAACAGGAATGGACATATGGAGACGAGCAGAGATCTCGGCTCTCTAATTTTTTTCTTAAAAAATAATAATAATAAGTTATTAGATATGATTTAACTTTTTAAAAAATTTATTTAATATTTAATTTATTATAAATAAAAATCTAACCCAATTTAAATATTAATAATTTTTAATATCTAAAAAATAAATAATAATATTAAAAAATTTTAAAAAAGATATTATTATTAATATTTTTTAATTAAATAAATTTTTTTAAATTTCATAAAGTAGATTATTTTTCTTCTTGTGACTGTCTTTTTTTATTTATTTGGTATTAATTCTCTCTGTCTCAATTGTAACAACTGAAAGATCTTTTTTAGCTATGAATATTGTGAAAAATGACTCCGAAACAAAATGAAAGATGAATTTCTTGCTAATTATTTTTTAATTATATTGAAAAAAATTATTAAAAAATTTTGCACAAATTCTATTATTATCGATGAATTTTATGATACGAAGAATCGACCACTTTGTTAGTAAAAAGTACACACATTTTTTGCACTTTAAAATATATTCTCTATCGGTATATTTTTGTAATACATCTTACATTATATAATTTTTTGCATAATTTTTTAATATTATATATATTATTGACTCCCATAATAATATTTTTGGACTCAAATCTTTAATCTCTTAACTAGTATAGAAAAATTATATTATTTGAATTATAACTAGTTGGCTGCACTTGAATACTTTTATTTTAGGATAAATGAAGTAAATAAATAGTTTGACTTTTAATAGTTACATATTTATCTTGTTTTTAATTTATCAAAATTGTATCCATTAAAGGACATTGCTCATATTGCTGGACATATTAATAAAGAAGTTAGTACGTAAATTTTTTATTCATTTGATTGATTTTATATTATATTTAAAGTAAGTTAATTTTAAACTAGTGTGTTAGAATGGTCATAATAATATTAATCAGATCAATTGCCATTATTGATAAGGTTAGATTAAGATATGAGGTATATTATATTCAACTTTTTTGGTTCAATCAAGTTAATTATTTTATTTACTTTGGGGAATAATTTTTGTAACAAAAAATAAATATCCAGTTGGAACATTTTTTTTTTTGGGTCTGATAGTAGGGGAACAACTTGGATTTTTGGTAGGTGATAGTTGTAAATAAGTGTTTTTTTTTTGTTTTTTGCTATTATATAGTTGTAAATAAGTTATTCTCATCAATGGCACCCAAAAACAAGTAATCAATAGACACTTAACCTCTACAGACCCAAAAAAAAAAAAACATTTGGCCTCCTGAGCTATTGTAAAGTGTAAAGGTAGAAAACATTTCCTATCAAATGCTCTAATGATTCCTTTAGCCAAAACAATAATCTCTAATGATTCTTTAACCCAAAAACCCAACTATTTTAAAAAGTTACCGTATTTCTAACTTTTTGTTACCCAAAAAAGGCTGATTTTAAAAATGGAGGAACATTGTGTGTAATGCATTGATGGCAACCTGGTGTATTTGATTTTTAATATGGATGTTAATTTTTTAAAATTTTAATTAACAAATCTAACCCTCAGACTTAAAGGGTAGTCAAATTACAAAAGAAATCCTACTCTCAAATTTCATTAAGATAAAAATTTTGAAATTTAGTGGAACACAATCCGATTTGTGTTGCCTAATTTGTTGATATCCAATTCCACGTTAAGATAAAACATACCAAATCCCTAAAAATTAAAAAAAAGTATCTATTTTAAAAAGTTTTTCTAATTTCTTTCATAATTGTTTATAAAATAAATGCTTTGAAAAATTTGTAGTTTTTCAATCCAAAATTTTTACATTTAAAATCTTAATCATTATCCTTAAAGCATTTGTTAACTAAAATCAAGGTTGAAATATAAATGTAATTTGGAAACAAACATTGTATGACCTACCAAGTGTAATTCCATGGGCCAAAATTGATTAACTAATATAGTGAACTATAGAAAGAAAACCATGAAAAGTAAAACATAAAAAAAGAAGAATGGGCCTAATATGGGCCTAGTTAATTCTTCCTAGACCCTTCTCCTCCGCCTCCTTTAAGTGATTGCCAAAAGACAGGCCAATTCTTTTGGGCCTCATTCCAGCCCAAAAGAGAGCCTTCCCTCAATGGATCCCAACTTGAGGACACAATCCCATAACTAACCCCCAACAATGCAGACCCAAAGAAAAAGAATGAGACAATGAAAGGCACCCAAGTGGGCACATCAATCTTGAGCCCAACTTTGAGATAGTAAAAGAATGGGAAGAACAAAAGCCCAATTCCAAGTGGGATACCCACTGAGAATCCCATTCTTGATATCATTCTATTGGTTACCACTTCAGGAATCACACCTTCCTCTCTCTCCTCTTCTTCTTGGTATTCTTCTTCCTCTTCATTATCACCATACTCTTCCTTTCTTGGGTTTTTGGTCTTTTTCTTCTTCTTGTTTGAAGAGGCTCCGAACCCCTTGGGGCCCTTCAAGGTTGCATTTATAGGTGAAAGGTGTTGAAATCTCGATTTATGAACATAGCAATCATGAGGCTTCATGTTTCCATTGAAATTATTGACTTTGGAGAGTGTCCATAACTTGTTATTACTCCTAACTTGCTGCATTAGAAATAGAATAACATAATTCTATTATTATTATTATTCTAAGTTGGTAATGTTAATCATTAAAAAAACTACAAACTACAATCACCCAAATTGGAAATGAGAAAAGAACTTCAGCTTGGTTCAATAGATGAACATACATGATAAAAATAAGAGGTATAAAAGGTAAAGAGAAAAGAGAGAAACCTGATGAAGAAATTGAGGAGTGGAAAAGGTGGTGGGAGTTGAAGATGAAGCCATTATATATACATGGGTTTGAAGAGAGTGGTGTTTTGATTATTATAGAAGAGAGAGAGAGAGAGAGAGAGAGACAGAGGTGTAGTGTTTGTAAAGGATAAGGTTGGGAAGGTTATCTAATCTTCTTCACCAATGTGTCTTTCTAATTTCTATAGCACAATTTTACAATAATTTAATTTAATAATTAGTATACTTTTCACCCTCAAAAACATTTTGAATTGTAAAGATTAGAAATTATATCACAAAAAAATATCACAATAATTATTTTTAAAATATATACTAAACGTATTTTATAAACATAAACATTTTTACACTGAGTTACTGAATTTTGGTATTGGAATAACCTTTTTTGCTATTAAAATAGCATTTTTCACTCGGATTCTGCTTATTATGTTTAAAGAGAAAGGTTAGACCAATAGCCTAAAATTGTTCAATAATTTTAAAACACTTTGTTTTTTTTTTTAAGGTTGTGCGAAATTATACGAGAGCGTTTCTTTTAAATAATTTTAATTTATTTTAAGAATTGTTAACAACAATATATTTTTTTTGTATTCGTTTTAAGTTTAAGAATTAGATTTATAGAAATAATTTATTTTTTAAAAAAAGTTATTATGAAAACTAAAATATTTTTATTCACATATCGAAAGATAGATATTTAATATTCTCATATTAAGAAAATAAAAAAATAATATATAAAATTACTATTATATTTCTTATCAAAGATAACATTTTTTTAATTTATTGATATTGTAGATATCTTGAAAATTAAATTTTTATTCCTATATCAACTATGTTACGTATATATAAAAAAATAAAATTTATAATATATATATACAAATGCATACATAATAATTGATTTTGTAACTTATTTTTTGTTTACACATAGAATTTTTATAAAATTATATTGAATAAAACAAATTTATCATAATTTTTTTAAGTATGTCAAAAATATTTTCTATTAATTCGTAATACTAAATTTTTTTTAATAATATTCGGATACAATATCCACTTAGAGTTGTTTGTCTCAATTGTAAAGTAAGAGAAAAGTATTAAATTACTCTTCCACCTTAACTCATGATAATAATTAAAAAAGTTTCGTGGTCTACAAATCCAATCTAAAAGAATACATAAATTCAATTACAATTTTAGTCTTTATTATCTTATCTTTATCTTATCTTTAGTTGTTCTTATCTTATCTTTATTTGTTTTTATTTTTCATAAAACAATGCTCTATATATATTTAGTTTTATTCTCATAGTTGACAATATACAATTCAATCAATCAACAATCAATAAAAATTCTTTTTTTTTCACAATTAAAAGTTGTATTGTAATTAAAAAAACATTTGATGATTTACAGTTAAATAACAAAAATTAAGAAAATTGAAACACTACTAATCATAATTAGTATGAAAATGACATCTTATTATTGACTTGGGAAGTGAGCTGAGCAACATCATTCGATTCTGACTTGAATACTATGGAGAGGTAAATTGAATTTTTTGGTAATATAAGAAGAGCCTCTGCCTCTTTCGCTATTGTTGCTGAATCACTGATTATGGTAATCTTTCTTATTATTGTGGCATTTTTTATGACATGCTCGATAAATTTGACCTCTTGTTCTTTTCCTGTGAATCCTTTTATGGTTGCAAACTTTAATGTGTGATTCATACAATTGTACAGGTTGTTCCTCTCCCAAAACAATGACGTTGGAAATGACAAACAGATATTATCATAAGAATTATTTGCATCCGCAGAACATTCGTCTTCCTCTACCGGCGGTATTGTTATTTCAAGAGTTTCAAGGCAGAGGGATAATCTTAATATGTAGGAAAGTGCCATAGATTCTCTTATGTTATTCAAATCCAAGTCAATTGAGGCAATCAGTATATTTTGAAAAATGTTGAATGAATTATATCCCAAAAGATCACTGCAATATTCAAAAATATCTTGCGTTTTTAAAAGAGGTTGGCCATTTGATCGCCGGATATGCATTCTTTGAGCAATTGAGTTGCAAGAAACGTGGAAAATCCTCATGTTAACTGTATAGATTTTCAAACTCTTTGGTGGACACATTAAAGAATCAACAACCAAGGTTTCAAGTCTCTCAACATTGAGATCAACCTCATTCACAATCAACCACCCAAGCTCCAAGAACTTAAGCCATGGATTGTTGATCTCAAGTGTCTTAAACCCCTTTGACTCAACAATACTCAAATTCTCCAAACCCAAACATTTACCTAAAACACCATTGATAACGTCATCACTCATACGCATGTTCTTCAACTTTAGGATTTTTAATTTCCAGCCACACCCATTAAAAGCTTCTGGCGTTGACATAGTCATCGTGTAATTGGTCAACTCTAATGAATTCAGGTTTAAAAAATTCATAGGGCGAAAATTAAATTTAACTGTTTTAGACCCCATAGAAAAAAAAGGAGGTTTAGGTTCTGGAACCAAATACTCACATTCTAATCTCAAAGAATTTATCTTTTTGAATTTATTCAGAACAAAGTCAACCCAAAAGTCCAATTCGCCAACGGCAATGCTCCTAGGAAAGTGTTTGAAGCTAACACTTGTTAAATCACCAACATAGCTATTAAAGACCATACTTATGACGGTGCCATATAGGCTACCAGTACCAATTTGTCTTTTCGCAGGCAATATGGAAGGTCTTGACATGGTAGTTTCATCGAATTCGAGGTGTTCGGCATGCCTCCACAATTCCTGCCATGATTTCGCCAGGGTGCTTGTCCTCACGGCTTCAGCGACAGAGAGGGAAGAGATGACCATAGTCAACAGCTCGTTTGGGAGGTCGCTGAGCCTATCTGACGATGCATGAAGGGTAGTTTCATCTTCTTCTTTTCTCATGATTTTAGTTTCGCTTGCCATTGAGAGGGAAGCTTGTTAGTATCTTACGTGAAAGAATAAGAAAAGAAAAGAAAAGAATTTTTATTGATTGTTCAATGTTGTAAATTATTAGAGTAAAATTAAATATATATAGAGCATTGTTCTATGAAAGATAAAAGTAAATAAAGATAAGATAAGAACAATTAAAGATAAGATAATAAAGACTAAAATTGTAATTGAATTTATGTATTTTGTTGGACTGAATTTGTGAGTCACGAGACTTCTTTATTGTTATCAATTTATCATGAACTAAGATGAAAGAATAATTTAATAAAAAGTATATACTTTTATAATTATTATTGATTAATCATTTATATAAGAAAATTTCTGTAATTTCATAATATACAAAAGCTATAACGCAAATTTATATTTACACAATAAAAATTTTCAAAGATATATAATTAAAAAAATCAAATTTACGACCATTAATTCAAAATATTTTTCTATCAAATATTTTAAAATTCAAGCACTGCAATCGTAATAAACAATCATTTTACGAGCGATTTATAGTATTAAAATATTTCATATTAATGCAAAAGTTTAAATATTTAGGGAAATAATGTTTGATTATTTTAGTGAAAGTTTGATTTTTTTTATTCTTCAACTAAGAAAGTATTCTATGATTTTACTGTAAAATATTTATTAGTTTATTGTCAAAAATTTTAATTAATTTAATTGATTCATATAATAAAATTAATATTAAATTACTCTTCCACCTTAACTCATGAAAATAATAAAGAAGTCTCGTGATCCACAAATTTAGCCTAACAGAATACATAAATTCAATTACAATTTTAGCCTTTATTATATTATCTTGTCTTATCTTTATCTTTATCTTATCGCTAGTTATTCTTATCTTATCTTTATTTGCTTTTATTTTTTATAGGATAATGCTCTATGTATATTTAATTTTATCCTCATAATTTACAACACACTTCAATTCAATTCAATCAATCAACAATCAATAAATTTTTTTCATTTTTTTTATTCTTTCACAATTTTATCAATTAAAAAACACAATTCGATTTGAATTTGAATTTTTTTACATCTTTCGGTTAAAATCCATTGCTAAAATTAAATTCCTCATAAATTATTTAATATTATATATATGTGTGTGTGGAGTTATGTAAAAATTGAAAAGCATCTAATAAATATGTGCATGTATAAATTAATAATTTTGTTAGATAACCGACAAGAAGTGTAATCTACTAAATAGTGACCTTCTTAAGAAGATATTTTTGCATGTCAAACAAATTTTATCACTCCTTGATCTTCACAATTCGCATAAAAAGGTGGAGCATTCCGGGGTCGGTGGTTTGAGAGGGAAACAGCTGTGAAACATTTTCTCAATTATTGCTAATAAAAAAATATTATATATATAAAAAATAATCATCAAATTAATACTCTCTTTTTTAGTGTTTATTTTTTACAACAAAAAATTTAAAACACTATTTAATTAATATATAATCTAATATTTTCGTGTAATATATATGATATATTCTAATAATTTAATTTTAAACAATATTATAAATTAATCTTTAAAAAAATTTTAGTCAAATATTCTAATTTTTAATAAATTTTAGTTATTAAATAAATTAATCTTCATATAACATCAAATTATTCTTTTATACGAAAGAATTAATTTAAAAATTAATTTATCTAACTTATTATTAAAAGTTGACCTAAAAAGTGATTTTTCTAATAAAATAAAAAAATTAGAAACCGAAGATAATTAAAATTATTAAAAATTAAATTATCCTAAAAACTGATGTAAAGCATCTCAATTTAAAAGTCCAATAATTATAACAAGTTGTAGATTTTTTTATAAAAAAAATTACTTTAATAAAGACACTAAATTTTTTTAAATATTTATATATGTTATGTTATTGTTGGACATTTTTATTAAGTTGATTAATAATTTATTTTTTAATAAATTAGAATAAAATTGATTTATTATATCAATAATAATAAATTCAATTGTCTGCATTATAATTATTAGACCCAGTTTGATCCAATTGAATTACACAATCTAAATTGAATATCTTTAAATTTTTTGATAAAAATTTAAAAATACAATTAAATTCCAAAAAATGAATTTATTGTTATTCTTATAGAAAAAAACGATTTTATTCTAATTTGTTAAAAAATTTAAAAAAAACTAATTCATTAATACATCCAATAATAATGCGACACTTAAGCATTTTTACAAAAAAAAAAACTTTTTACGCGTTATTACGAAAGCATCCCTAAAAAAAATGCCACTTTTTTTTATAAAATTTGTGGATATTAATATGCTTATCCCCAAAAGCACATGATGAAGCAATAATTGACCAACTCTGAAACTTGAAATCTTGTTGACAGTGATGACAAGTTGAGAAGCTATGGCAGATTCAATGTTGAGGGTGGAGCATATTGCAGGAAAAGGAAGAGGCCTTGTAGCCTCTCAAGCTCTCAAAGCTGGTCAAATTATCCTCACTGAACCCCCTCTCATTCTCTATTCTTCTTCCCCTCTTTCTTCTTCTTCTTCTTACTGTGATCACTGCTTCAGAACCCTGCTACCTACTACTCTTCTTTCATGTCCTTCTTGTCTCAACCACCATTTCTGCAGCAACAAGTGCCTCTCTACTTCCCTCAATTCCTCTCATTCCTCCACTATTTGCCAAGCACTCTTATCACTTCAACATTCACCACTGCTTCAACAACACCATCAAGTGCAAGCGCGTTTTGTTGTTGCTCTTCACAACCTTGCAGTTTCTGAGATCAACACTTTGCTTTCTCTACATGGCACCCCAGATGATTCTATCCTTCAAGATGCAAACTTTCTTCATGATCTAATCTCACCCCTTTTTCCCAACAAGAAGCTTAGTGTTGATCTTGTTGCTCAGGCTCTTGCAAAGGATAGGATCAATTCCTTCTGCTTGATGGAGCCTTATAACCCTAATGGACCTCAGAGATCAATTAAGGCATATGGGATATACCCAAAAGCCACAATGTTTAACCATGATTGTGTTCCCAATGCTTGCAGGTTTGATTATATGGACACTACTTATACTAATACTAATACTAATGACATTGTTATTAGGTTGATTAAGGATGTTGATGAAGGAGAAGAGATTTGCATAAGCTATTTTAGGATTGGGAGGGATTATGCTACAAGGAAGAAGATCTTGATGGAGGATTATGGGTTTGTTTGTGGGTGTGAGAGGTGCAAGGTTGAAGCAAGTTGGAGTAATAATGATGAGATTGATGATGATCATGATCATGTGCCACATGTAAGGTTTCTTAAGAAGTATGTTTGTAATATCAAGAATTGTGGTGGCACTTTGGCACCTCTTCCTCCAAAACATGATGCACCGTTTAATAATAATGTTCTTGAGTGTAATTTTTGTGGCAATTTCAAAATTGATGATGATGATGTTATATAAAGGTGAAAACTCAGGTGAAGAGTTGATATCTGAGAGGCGTTAGATAAAAATTTAGTCAAATTAGTCAAACCATTTAACAATTCTTAGGTATTAACTTCACATGAAATCGATTGTATCTAAATTTTCACCTTATATAAAACATATATGATATTGTATTTTGTAGAATGTCCTAGTATTGACATATTATGGTTTAATTAATACCGAATAATAAGATAATGTTATGTTAAAATTAAGTTTATGAAATTAGTTACATTTTTTTGTATTTATATGGATTATTGGTTAAAGATTAAATAAAAAATTAAGAGTTAGCCATTTTAATTTATTTGAATAAGTATTTTTGGTGAGTAATTTAGTATTTTTAATATAATAGTCTAATACTATATTTTAAAATATTACTGATCAAGTACCGAATAAAAATAATAAATAAGTTTTTAGATACATGCACATATTCACAACTTTGCACGTCTAGTTCATATCATGTGTGTTTTGGCTCACATGATGGTTGTGGTGGTGGTTGTTAAATTCTAAGAAGTTAAAAGTATTGAACTTTAGAATATATATATATATATATAATCCTTGATTTTTAGCGTAGAAATAGTAATTTTTAATTTTCGAAATCACTTCGTTTCATATTTCGTTTTAACATGCTGAATAAAATTTAAGGTAAGTTTTATAGTGTCTTTTATTACGATGTTTAAATTGTCTAACTTGTGTTTTTAAAAATAAAAAATAAAATATTTAAAATTTATTAAAATTGTCTATTTATCTTTTTCGATAAGTTAAAACACTATAGCATTCACCAAAATTTAAAGCATATGAAGCAAACATAAAATTATTATCCTTTTTACCCTAGCCTAAAACTTCGTTATATTCTTTGCCTTGCTCAAATTTTAACTGCAATTATCCAGTTTATTTATCTTTTTGTTCTGGGCGGCAACCATCAAAATCTTCACCACAGAATTGCACATAGGTCTTTGCTCTATTACAGACCACATTATTCGATCCATTTTTTTAAAGAGTAAAAGATATTTTTTGTCTTTAAAGTTTAATAAAAATTTTTAAAATACTTTTAAGTTTTATTTTATTTTAAAAATTTTTAATTTGTATCAAATATATTTATAGCGGATAATTTTTTAAAAAATTTAAAATTAATTCAACAATAATTTCATAAGAACAATTCTTAATACAAGTAAATCAAGTATAATTTTTATATATTATTATTAAATTAGTCTTAAATTTTTTAAAAATTTAACTGTTAGAAATATATTTAATGTAAATAAAATTTTTTTAAAACAATATAAAATTTATAATTATTTTTAAAATTTTTAATAAATTTCAAAGACAAAAAAATATATTTTATTTTTTTTTTAATATATAGACTCCACCAAGTAATATTTTGGCCAAACAGACCCATTTATTAAAAGTGCATGCCCAAACAAACATTGTTGTCAAACTCGCGAGTTAACTTGTAAACGCGTACGAGTTTACGAGTTTAGGTAGTGGAATCGAGTTAACTCAAACACAAACTCGTTTTTGGGTAGACTCGGGTAGACTCGGATAAACTCAGTCAAACTCGCGAGTTTATTCACGAGTCAGCGAGTTTGATTTTGGTTGGGTTTTTTGCCAAAACGGCCCGTTTTGGGCAAAAAAAAAAAAAAAGAAAGGCAGCAAGGGAAAAACCCACTAACCCAGCTAACCCTAAACCCCCTTTGCTCGCACTCACTCTCTTCTCTTTTCCAAGCTCTCTTCTTCTTCGCGTTTCGTCGTCAACAGTCCATCCCTCGCCGCCGTCTGTCCCCGATCCCTCGCTGTCGTTCGCCGTTCCCCAAACCACTGTTCTCTTGCTCTTGTTCTCTCATTCAGTTCGATACACTCTCACTCTCTCGCTCCCTGTTCTGCATCAAAGAACGCGGATTCGTAGAGTACATCAGTCAACACAACACAGCAACACCAGTGTCAGCCATGCTTCTGTCGGTCATTGTGGAGCACAGTTTCATCGGTCATCATGGAGCACAACACAGCAACGCACCAACGCCAGTGTCAGCTACTCAGCTGAGCCTACTTCATTCTGCCATCTCAGCCTTCAGGTATGTTTAAAAATAAATTTGTTACTGAATTGAATCAATTGATGCATTTGGTAGTTGTTACTTGTTAGTGTGAGTTTAATCTGTAATTTTGGTAGTTGAACAAATTTAAATAATTTTGTTATAATGGTATGATTTCTGCCATTTTGATTCTGAAATTAACTTTTTAAATTTTTTTTAGTCTGAATTCTGGTGTGATGAATGACGAAATATGGATTAATGAATTTGAATATATGATAGTTATATATTTGTTAATAAATGATGAAATATGGATTACTGAATAAGCTCTGGTGTTAGATACTTGGACAGTTAGACTGTTAGTTACTTAGATGTTTTTTTGTTAATGAATCTGAATATCTGAAATACCGAAACTCTGATATGATAGTTTAGTTTAGTTTATTGAAAACTGAAATCTGAATTTTGAAAATCTGAAATGTTAGTTTAGTTTAGTTTAGTTTAGTTTATTGAAATCTGAAATTTGAATTTAGGAAATCTAAAATGTTAGTTTAGTTTATTGATTGCTGAAATCTGAATTTATAAAATCTGAGATGTTAGTTTAGTTTAGTTTATTGAAATTTGACTTCTGAATTTAGGAAATATGAAATGTTAGTTTAGTTTAGTTTAGCTTAGTTTAGTTTATTGAAATCTGAAACTCTGCATAACTTTGCTAAATTAATTATTTGGTTTGTTGATTTGTTGATTTAGGGACAAAAATACAAAATATCTTAAATAAATGATGTTTCTGATGGAGATGGTGAAGATGATGATGTTGATGCCATAGAAGATGAAGATATTGGAGGATTTCAGTTTTAGACTTTTACTTTATTAGAACATTTAATTGTGCTTTGTTATTTTCTTTTGTTTTTCGGTTGTGTTATATGAAGCTTTGATTGTGTGATTGTGTGTTTTATGTTGAACTAGATGCATATTTGTGAAGGATTTGAATGTGTCCTCTAGAGTACTGTTATAATTGTAGTATTATGTTAATTTATTATGTGTTTTGATGTTAAAATTGTTAAGTTTGAATGCCTATATTTGAGTAAATATATATATTATACATGATATATATATTTTTTTATAAAAAATTTATAACAGGTAAACTCGTCCGAGTCTACGAGTCGAGTTTAGGTCAGCTCCACGAGTTTACCTAGACTCGCGAGTTTGGCAACCTTGCAAACAAATACATAAATCAAACAAACAAAATTAAGGAGCAATTAAACTTGAGGAGGAGGTAAGCTCATTTTTTTAATTCTTTGAGAATTTAGTTAATATATGTTTTATACATATTAAGATTATTAACAATTTCTTTAATAATGTATTAAGAACTTAAATTTTATATATATTTTTTAATAAAATTTTTCTTAATTAATAATCTTCATATAAAGTATAAACTAAACTAGTGGAAAGAGAAATGAACATGAAGTTCTCAATCTTTGGCTACAATAAAGTTCTCAATTTGATCGATCACACATAAAAATTCGGTAAAAATAAATAAATAAAATTAGGATTAAGTAATTTGTGTCCTAAGAGCATATTTTAAACATACAATAATAAAAAATTTAAAAAAAATTATCGTATTCAATGTATTGAAAATGTAAAATATATATATTTTAATAATTTTTATAAAATATTAGGGTATTCACAAGTACAAGCAATCTAATTACCTAACTAGTCACCAAAAAAAAAAATCTAATTACCTAACTAAAATCGATTTAATCCGATTATATTGAATCTGTATTTAATAGATAATCGAATCGAATTCTCCTATTAAAATCCAACTTTAATTAATTCTGGTATTTATTATAGGATTGTAGTATCCGAACCAATCTAATTATCCGATTAAGTTTATGTTAATTTTTAAAAAATAAAATATAATAATATATGTATAATTTTATTTTTCTCTAACTCAAATTATGGTATTTATTTAAGTGTAATTTCGATGATTTATTATTCATTTATTCTTTTTATTATTACATATTATTTGCATAAAGTTTTCCTATTTTTTCTATTTTTTTTCTAAATTTTGTTTGTAATAGAATACGAGAAGATTATCCAAACGGATCCAATCTAGTTTTAAGTGGTTTGGGTCCACTTACAAAAAAATTTATATCCAAACTAACTTAAACTAATTAAAATTTAATAAGTTTGGTTCTATCTTTTTTTTAATTCGAATAAATCTCATCTATAAATATCTGTCAAATATTTTTTTATAATATTTTTAATTTATGTCTTTATGACACATAAACAAAACCCATAAAATTAAAATTCAAGGAGAATCAATTATCTTGTTAAACGTGTACTTTTATTACATATAAAAATTGAAAAAAGTATAAGAATTTAGTTTTGATGTAAAATAATTTTATATATATAATTAAATTAATAAAAAATTTATTTTTTATATTAATTATATAAATAATTATTTAAAAAATAAATATAATTAAATAACCATATAAAAAGTTTTAAATTACTAGTATATCAAAATTAATTTCAAAAGTATAAATCCACAAAAATATTTGATCAGATAAAGTTATGTGTAAATTTCATTCCCCTTAGATCAAGAAATTTGATGGGAAGAATAATAATACAATACGAAACACCGCCATATGTGCCTCGAAAATGGTACTCCAAAATGAAGCATTAATATTTAATATACCAACCACCACTGCCCATTTCTCATTTATTACCACTGTACCCATCAAGCTATGAAAGCACCACTTCACTGCTATCTCATTCTCATGCATCTAAATTTCGATGCCGTATAATTAATTTAAATTCATCGATAGTTAATTTATTAGTTTATTTAAATAAATATTAAAATTTTATATATTATTTTTTATATATAATAATTTATTAATTAATAATAAATTAATTTATGCCCTATTCAATTGTAAAATACTACGAAAAATCAACAAATTTTAAAATTATGTAAAGTACCATCTACTCCTTTCTCTCTCTCCAATTTTATTTAGTCAAAAATTCAGATAGAGTCGACTTTACGACTTTACGTGAAGTTGATAGCTAAGAACAGTTAGATAAAAATTTAGTCAAATCAATCAAATTATCTAACGATTCTTGACTTCACTTGAAGTCTGACTGCACCTGAGTTTCCATATTTTATTTTAGATAAAATTTCATTCTCTTTCTATGCGAGATGCTAAAATGACACTCCTCTTCCCTTTATTTTATAAATGTACATTTCTTCTATTATAACTTTTAAAAGACCTTTTCTTTAATCAATTTTAAACTTTTTTGTGTTAACTAATGTTAATTTTATCTATTTTTTAAGAAAAAATAAATTATTTTATTAGAAAATACCCATTAAACAAATATTTTATTTTTTATCATTAAATTTTGTTTACCAAAATATCCTTTAATAAATTATTTTTTATTAATTATATTGTATTTTTTTTAAAAATTAATAATTATATTTTTTTAAATACCCTTCAATAATTTTTTAATTATTAAATTATAATTTTACCAAAATTTTTGTTCACAATTTTTTTATATTTTACTATTAATTTTTTATATCTATATATATTATTTTAACATTAAATAAAAAATTCTAATAAGATTATTTTTCAATATTAATATATATTAATTGTTATATATATTAACAGTGGTAAGATTTTTTTATTTAATGTTAAAATAATATATTGATATCGAAAAATTAATAGTAAAATATAAAAATAATTATTAACAAAAAATTTGATAAAATTATAATTTAATAATTAAAAAATTATTGAAGGGTAGATATCTTAGAAAAAAATAATTTAATTATTAATTTTTTAAAAAATATTTTGGTAAAAATATAATTTAATCAATAAAAAAATAATTTATTAAAGAATATTTTGGTAAGCAAAATTTAATGATAAAAAATAAAATTTTTGTTAATGGATATTTTTTCAAAAAATAATTTATTTTTTATTAAAAAATAGATAAAGTTAATATTAGTTAACATAAAAAATTTAAAATAAATTAAAGAGGAGGTTTTTTAAAAGTTAGAAAGGAGAAAAATGTACATTTATAAAATAGAGGAGAAGAGAGTGTTATTTTAGCATCTCGCAAAAAAGAGGAGTAAAATTTTCTCTTTATTTTATCATCTCATCTCATATCTTTGTATATTTTTTTTAATTCGATAGTTCAATCTCAACAGATCAAGATAAATTTAAATGTTTATTATTAACAATTAAATTTAAAAATTTTAACATTTGTTTAAATAAATAAATAAACTAATCACTCAATCTTTTTAAATTGAATTATTATCTCTGTTCAAAAAATTTGTCTCATTTGTACTCATTCGTATCTCTCGTGTTCTACCAATGAAGAAGTGACATATATCGACTAAGCATTTAAATCAGATAAAATAAATATGCAAAGCATTTCTCTACTAATTTTACTCGTTTGAAAACACGTTCTAAATACCCATAATTCGATATAATAAAGAATGTTTGTCATTCATTAATTCCATCATTCATGCAATAATTAATCTATCTAAATTGATTTATTATCTCGTCTCGTAAAACCAAAAAACTTAGTCTCATTTGTACTCATTCGTATCTCGTGTTCTACCAATGGAAAAGTGACGTATATCGACTAAGCATTCAAACCAGATAAAATAAATAGGCAAAGTATTTCTCTACTAATAACACGCTCCAAATACTCATAATTCGATATAGTAAAGAATGTTTGTCATTCATTGATTCTATCATTCATGCAATAATCAATCTATCTAAATTGATTTATTATCTCGTCTCGTAAAACCAAAAAACTTCTCTCATTTGTACTCATTCATATCTCGTGTTCTACCAATGGAGAAGTGAGGTATATCAACTAAGCATTCAAATCAGATAAAATAAATACGTAAAGTATTTCTGTGCTAATTTTATTCGTCTGAAAACACGTTCCAAATACCCATATTACGATATAGTAAAGAATGTTTGTTATTCATTGATTCCATCATTCATGCAATAATCGAAGAGATATCGTGTGTGTTTGAATTACGGTTTACAAATAAAAATTTGCATAAGATTGATTTTAGAAAATTAATGTTGATAAAAAAATAAATTTGTATTAAGTAATTTATGTTAGACAATTTTTATATTAAAATGAATTATAGTAAAATAAATGTTGTTTGAATTATACTACTCAAAATTATTTTTAGATAAAAAATTACAAAAAAAATATTAATTTAAATAATTTTTTATATACATGTAAAATAAGAACACTACCAAAAATAATATAAAAAATATTTATCATATAAATAAAATAAATACAATAAAAAATAAAAATATAAAAGAGAGTATTATCAATTTTATAATATCAAACAAAAAAATATTCTATAATTTTGTTCAGTACTGCTAGTACTCCTTAATTTAGTATTATTTTGGACTATAAATTTTTATTATTTATGACTCTATTATTATTTATAATTAATTTTTATTTATTTTGTCTTTTTTTTTTATAGAATCATAATTCATACAAATAAAAAATTTTACAAAATAAGAATAAAAAATAAAAAATTAATACGAAACAAAAATAAAATACATTAAAAAATAAAAAAATCATACAAATAAGAAATAATAAAAATTTTATAAAACCAACAACATATATCATATAAACAAAAAAAATATAATAAAAAGTAAATAAAATTTATATAAATAAAAAAAATTTATACACAACATAAGTACAATGCAATAAAGGATAGAAAAAAATTTATATGAACAAAAAATAACAAAAATATTATAAAAATTAATAAAATACCTGAAAGAGCACTAAAAAAATTAAAAACGTCAACATTTGTCATATGAATAAAAGAAATAAAAATAAAAAAAATCAGAGTACTAAAATAAATAAAACAAACTTCATAAAAAATATACATACAAAGAATAGTACAATAAATGATAAAAAAACTCATATAAAAACATAACATGAGAAATCAGAATACTACACACATAATATAAAAATATTTATCGTATAAATAAAAAAATACAATAAAAAACATAAAAATTAAAATATAAAAAAGAGTACTAAAAAAATAAAGAAAATTAAAATATTCACTTTGTTAGTGATTGAAACAAATCTAAACGATTTTGATGAAAAAAATGGAACAAAGAACTATAAAGAAGTAGAAAAAACTATAATGAACTACTATGAAAATAATAGTTACTAGTATCCTTTTTATAGAAGAAAATGAAAGGTAGAATTGATTAAAAAGAAATAAATTTCTCATTCATTGATTCATTGATATAGTAAAGAATGTTTGTCATTCATTGATTCCATCATTCATGCAATAATCAATCTATCTAAATTGATTTATTATCTCGTCTCGTAAAAGTAAAAAACTTCGTCTCATTTGTACTCATTCGTATCTCATGTTCTTTCAATGGAGAAGTGAGTTATATCGATACTAAGCATTCAAATCAGATAAAATAAATACGCAAAGCATTTTTCTACTAATTTTAGTCGTTTGAAAACACGTTCTAAATACCCATAATTCGATATAGTAAAGAATGTTTGTCATTCATTGATTCCATCGTTCATGCAATAATCAATCTATCTAAATTGATTTATTATTTCGTCTCGTAAAACTAAAAAACTTCGTCTCATTTGTACTCAATCGTATCTCGTATTCTACCAATGGAGAAGTGACGTATATTGACTAATCATTCAAACTAGATAAAATAAATACATAAAGCATTTTTCTACTAATTTTACTCGTCTGAAAACACGTTCCAAATACCCATAATACGATATAGTAAAGAATGTTTGTCATTCATTAATTCCATCATTCATGCAATAATCGAAGAGATATCGTGTGTTTGTAAATTACGGTTTACAAATAAAAATTTGCATAAAATGAATTTTGATAAAAAAAAAATAAGTTTGTATTAAGTAATTTATGTTAGACAATTTTAATATTAAAATAAATTATAATAAAATGAATGTTATTTGAATTATACTACTCAAACTTATTTTTAGATAAAAAATTACCAAAAAAATATTAATTTAAATAATTTTTTAAGAACACTATTCAAAATAATATAAAAAATATTTATCATATAAATAAAATAAATATAATAAAAAAATATAGAAGAGAGTACTGTCAATTTTATAATATGAAACAAAAAAAATATTCTATAATTTTTTCAGTACTGCTGGTACTCTTTAATTTAATATTATTTTGGACTATAAATTTTCATTATTTATGACTCTATTATTATTTATAATTAATTTTTTTATTTATTTTATCCTTTTTTTATAGAATCATAATTCATATTATACAAATTTTTTATAATAAACGTGGTATATAATAATTACAATTATAAATTTTACAAAATAAGAATAAAAAATAAAAAAATTAATACAAAACAAAAATAAAATATATTAAAGAATAAAAAAATCATACAGATAAGAAATAATAAAAATTCTATAAAACCAACAACATATATCACATAAACAAAAAAAATATAATAAACAGTAAATAAAATTCATATGAATAAAAAAATAAAAAAATTTATACACAACATAAATACAATGCAGTAAAAGATAGAAAAAAAGAATTCATATGAATAAAAAATAACAAAAATATTATAAAAATTTATAAAATATCTGAAAGAGCACTAAAAAAAATAAAAACGTCAACAATTATTTGTCATATGAATAAAATAAATAAAAATAAATAAAAAATCAGAATACTAAAATAAATAAAACAGACTTCATGAAAAATATACATATAAAGAATAGTACAATAAATGATAAAAAAACTCGTATAAAAGCATAACATGAGAAATCAGAATACTACACAAATAATATAAAAATATTTATCGTATAAATAAAAAATACAATAAAAAACTTAAAATTAAAATATAAAAAAGAGTACTAAAAATAATAAAGAAAATTAAAATATTCACTTTTGCTAGTGATTGAAATAAATCTAAACGATTTTGATAAAAAAATAGAACAAAGAACTATAAAGAAGTAGAAAAAACTATAATGAACTACTATGAAAGTAATAGTTACTAGTATCCTTTTTATAGAAGAAAATTAAAAGTAGAATTGATTAAAAAGAAATAAATTTTACCTAATTTTCCAAAGGTAATCCGCTACCATAAACGTAAACGCAAAAACTACAAATTTTAGTTTCTCCTAAACATGCGTTCAGAAGTAAAATCATTTATGCGTTCAAAAGGATAAAAGTTGCCAACGCGTTTGTCAAACACACTCATCATCTGCAAAATAAGACATGATGGCTAAAGATATCAACCTCCATGTCTCTAAGCAATCATGGAACTCCATCATAGCAGAGATATATGAACCAGACTAAATTCCAGTACAATTAAAAATTATAAAAAGGGAAGCATAGACAAATGTTATTACAAGTTTTACATATAAAGAAAGCATGAACTCCTTGGAAGTGTATTAACTATTATATAAGACAACAACATATTCTGAAGATTTGAATAACATGATGATTCCCTCTAAGTATCTGAATGCTATGGATGAAAGTTTCATCCTGCATAAGGATTTCTGTTTATTTATTATAGCATTTCATTGGTTTGGGGGAGAGACAAAAGGTGTTGTGATCCCAAAAACTCAGTTGCAAACTTTACAAAGAACCATTGCAATCAACATTTGCATCTGAATTGAAATCTTTGTGGGGCCGATATATGGCGTCAGAGCCTAAATCCTTCTTCCAGTGCCAGTCAGTGAAGAGTGACTGCGGGGACTGATATTCCTGTTTCAAAGACCCAGACGACGACGGACTCAATTGGCTACCAAAGACGAGCTCCTTCGACCCTGAAGCATTGAGGTTTAAGAGATCAGCATCGCGAATTGTTTGCTGTTGGAAGCAGTCTCCAACCATGGTAGAACCAGTTCTTGACTCTGAAACAGTGTTTGATGGGATGTGAGGCATGGACCACAGGCCATCTGAGGTGAAGTCATAACCTTGATATCTCACAGTTCCCAGATCTTTCTGCAAGAAGTTGTGCTCGTCTACATCGGAGTTCAGTGCAAACCTATGAAATGTTTAGTAAACATCATGATGCAACTTAATCGAAAGACAAATAAAGAAACATAACAAGTAGACCCAAATGATTAAGAAGCAGGAATCATAACCACCCACTATCTTCATATATGAATCAATAGAGGTGAATTGATTAGGCACTGTCCATAAGAAAAATGTTTGCTATGTATTGTATGCAAAGTATTTAAATTATGTGCACTTATGTATTGTTGTAAAAATAAGTAAATAGGCCCCATTTCATGTCTCAAATCAATCTCACAAGTTCATTGTAATTATAAAGAATTAAATGATCTACTTCAGATTACCAACAAATAATTTTTGTCATTTTCTTACCCCTCCACATTTGCTTCTTTTTTCTTTAACTATACTATAGAACAAAATTTGTGATGTAAAGAGGGTGTTCTTTTGACATACATAAAAGAAAGCAAGCTTAAAGGGGAAAAAAAAATTGAAAGATTTTATTACAGATTAAATTGGTACAAAATGGAGAATTCCATATCACCAAATTACCAGGGAAAAAATAGATAAGAAAAGAAATAGTCACATGTCAAAATTTCCTTAACCACCCCACAGCTATGACCTACCAGTTCTGAATAATCATCAATTTATCCATCAATGCATAATTGATACGCATGAAACCACCTATGCCTAATTGGTTTAGCAGTGTCACCAATTAACATCAGTGCTACAGCTATTTTCAAATATACTTAGTTTCTCAAAAATATATAATCATCAGTAAAATCCCTTAATTTCCAATCTTATCAAATATAATGGCTCAACCTCTGACAAGGTAACACAGCATGCCCAACCGCTCTTTTAATATTTTTTTAACAACCATTTAGAAACATGTCAACATAATATGGGTTATGATCACACATGGATAAGGGAACAATTGAGGTTTCAAAAACATCAATCACTAAATAAACTTTCCATGTTACACTGCAACACCTAATTAAATGCAATCAATTGAAACACTCTTAACAAGGCATGAAGACTCTGCTAGCTGTTTCTAAAGGGCAGTGATGAAAATTGTCTCAAAACATTGAAAACTTTTAAACAATGTCAGGCTGAACTTTGTGTAGATCATGGCTTATTAGCAATGCATTCTTTCACCTAACTATGGCATCTGACTTACAGGTGTAACTCGAATACACGCAAATGATAACTCTGAAAACTATGGCTAAGTTACTTGCACATTACTTTCATCCTACACATCATAATGACCCACATGATAGGTAACTTAGCATCACAGCTACCATGCAAAACACAATAATATTCTATCAACCACATGTGTTAAAAACATGAAAATCATACTCCACTATAAATCATGGCAATCATTGCTGAGATCCCTAAACTCAAACACCCCCTACGGACAAAATCATCACCCAGCTAATAAACAATGAGTAATAGCAAAAAGAATCCCACAGCGCCCACATTCACACATCACCTAACAAGTACCCTCAAAAGGAGAAAAAAGGCCAAACAAGGGGAAAAAAGGGGGTTCCCAATTTCAAACATGATCACAAGCGGCTCAATAAACCAACAAAGTACCAACCAGTCAATTAATCAATCAATCAATAACTACTATCACAAACCCCTTTTTCCCTTCACTAAAATGGGTTCACTAACTAACCAATTCCAATAAACCAAACCAATAGATTCCTTTTTTAATAAAAACAAATAAAAAAGAAAATTAAATAAAATAAAAGTAGAAGAAATAAATGATAGAGAGATACCTGTACTCCTTCTTGCTAACCTCACTGGGAAGTGACAAAGGGTGGTCCATGTGCAAGTTTTGCAAGCTGCTACTATTGCTGCTCCCAAGGGTGAAACCTTCACGGGTACCATTGGTGTGCAAAGGGAGTGTGTGGAAGGCTCCACCGGAACCAGAAGCACCACCACCACCACCACCACCACCACCACCAGCAGCACTAGCAGCAGAAGCAGCAGTAGTAGTAGTAGTGGTGGTGGTAGTAGAAGCAGCAGTAGCAGCAGAAGCAGCAGCAGAAGAGTGAGATTGTTGCTGAGATGAAGTTGATGATTCCACAGGCTTTCTTGAACGGTAACGACGCCGTATCATGTGGCGGTCGCAGTACTTAGAGTCAGGGTGTGCTTCCCTGGAGCACCTCCATTTCTTCCCATCGGTCCTCCTGCACCTCCCTGGCTCCGGATCTATCTTCTTCCCATAAAACCCCACTGACGCATAAACACAAACACATAGCAGGCACACACAAAAAGATATCAAAGATTGGAACTTTAAGCTGAAAAGGAAATGGGTAAGGGGGCAAAAGAGTAAAAAGATGATATTTTACGAGATGGGTAGTGATGTGAGAGCTTCTGAGACATCAACTGGAGGCTCCTCCGAATAGGTACGAGGAGGTCCGGTGGAACGGTGAGTCCTGCTTTGAGGTACTTGAAGATGAGGGCTTGGTGCTCCAGCTCCTGCCACTGCGCCACCGTGAACGGCGCCGCCTGCCACGTCATCGACGCTGCTGTCGGAAGAGGAGGGTGAGGTGGAGGAACGCTCATCTTTTTTTTTTTTTTTGAAGTTGCGGTTTTTGTGTTTTATTATATTATGCAGAAGAAGAAGAAAAAGAAAAAGAGGAAGAAGAAGAAGAAGAAGGAGTGAATGATTTGCATTTAGAGGAGGAGGATGGAGTGATATAGATGGAGGAGAGGGTGTGGAGGAGGAGGGGCGGTTACCTCGGAGTAAACGAGTTCGGCCATGATTGGAACCTTACCTTAGTAGGGATTAAGATTTTTTAAGGTTGCTTCACAAATACTACTAAAAATACAATTAAAAACCCATCTTCATTTTTTATTTTTTTATTTATTAAAAAAATATAGCAGTATAGTACAGTCCTTGACAAAAGAAATTCGGATAAAATGGCTATTTTTAGTTTAATGATAGATAAGTTTGAGGTAGAAGCAAGCTATAATTTTAAAATGGTATGTAAGACACAAAAATGAAACTTGGACATATTTTAAATGATATTCAAGGACTAAAATAAGAATTAAAGTCAAATTTTAAACTTAAATGAAACACTTAGCAGATTAATTATAAAATTATGATTAACAGTAATAGATTTATCCTTTACTATTTTTTTTTGATAATATAAAATATTTTGTACAGTTGTACAATTATAATTATTTTTTTATGATAAATAATCAATGTAAAAATAATTATTTTTGTTAATATGACGTTATGTAATTGAATATATATATAAAATAATTTTATATTGACAGTACATTGAAATAAAATTTTTTTATAAAATAAATTTATATTTATAATGTTAATTAAAGGATTCCACTATAACATGTTTTAAGGACACTAACAAAAAAAATAATTATATAAATTTTTTAACACATTAAAATTATTAAAAGTTACTTTCTTTTTTAGTAATTATTTTGAAATAAACATAATAATTTTTACTAATTTTTGTGTGTAGAGAGTAGAGAGCATGAGGCTTTGCATGTTTTGATAAAGGGTGCTTGGTGTTGGTGGCAGCTAGACACCATTGACTATGTAGTATGTTATAGTAATTGTGTGTGGATTTTGACTATTTCATTTTTTAAATTTTTTTGGTTTGGTGAAGTTAACTGTTCCATTTTGACCTGTTTGGATGGGATTTATTACAGTTTGCAATTTGCATGGATAAAATCAAAATTTATACTAATTTATAGCTGTCCTCAAACCAGTCAAAGTTGCTCATGAGGTGTTAGATGAATCCCTGTGGACAAAAGAAAATTTCACCATTTTTGTTTATTTATTTATTTTTTATTTTTTGGTTTACTGGGTAAATAAAGTGGGTTGTCTTGTATCATTATGAGATTAGACCTTGTCATAAAAATCTGACTTTTATTTCACTGCACAACTAATAGTAACAGCTAAACGACAAATATATTAGATATTTAGATTAGAGCATTTATATATTAATTTTTGGTTCTAAAATTAATTCATATATATTGTGATTAAAAAAAGTACTTTTACGCTTCAAGTCCTCAATTTATTTTTTTTTAAATAAAGCTTGTTCGTTTATGGATCAGATGGTTAGTTTTGGTGAAACAAATCATTAGTTAATAATTTACACCATTATAAGGTAGTAACGGTGTTTATGAGCCGACTCAAAACTTTAATGCTTCTAGAATGTTTTTAGATTGTGTTAGGTTTTGATTTGGTACAATTTCTTACTTTGGGTTTGTTTGATTCAATTTAGAAGCATATTTTTCTTTTTTCTTTTTTTTAAGAACGTTAGTGATAAATGATTATATTTATTTGATTGAAGGTACTTTATTTAGAATTGTGCGAGTTTAAAGTAACTTTTAAAGTTAATTCAGTAAGCAAAGAATATTTGATACTTAAATATTTTAAAGATTATATTTTTAAAAAATCAAATATATAAAGACTTGTAATAAAATACGTAATTTTAGTCCAATTATGATTATATATACACAAAAAAATTAGTCGTTAATTAATCATTACATATAAAAATATGTATTAAGTATTTTATAAACAAATTATTATACTAATGTAAATAAATTTAACCATTCATTTTTTGCAAGTTTGATTATTTATATAATTAATTATTTAATAATATATATATTGTTTTTAAATGTAAATGAATTATTATTTATTTTGGTTTCATTTAAGATGAAGTTTTCTTTCATTTTTCCTTGCTACGATATTTATAAGTGGTACGGCCATGAAGATATTTGACAAAGCATATCTATCTAGAAATGCATAATTCCCAAAGTAAACTTCGGAGATATATACTATAGAAAAATTATCAGGTATATCAAAAATATTGATGTTTTAGTTAAATATTTTTTAGTTATTTTAACTGTTAATCTAAATTATAAAAAATATATATAATATGTATTAATTAAATTCAACTATTAAAATAATTAAAATATTAATATTTTAGGATACACATGATAACTTTCTTATATTATACTGAGATGGACTTGTATAAAATAATTAAATATTATATTATATATCTATTTAAAATTCACGTAAAGAATTAAATCCAGCATCAATCATGTCCAAGAAAAACTATCAAGGCATATTGGTAGGGATATTCACTGCTGGGCTTGATTCGGATTTAGAATGAAATTAAAATTAATTTAATTAAATTATAATTATAATTTATTTGAATTTATATTTTTTTATTTAATAAAATAAAAATTTATAGAAAATAAAAAAATAAAATTTTATGTTAAAAATTTTATAAATATAATAATTAATAAACATATAAAATTAATAAATTAATTAATAATATGCTAACAATAGTAAAATATTTATAATAATCTACAAATATAATTAAATATTTAAATTATTATCGTAAATAATAAGTAAATGTTATATATGTTTTTTAATTTAACTAATAAAAATTTTGAATTTATAAATTGGTTCGAATTTTGCATTTTAAAAATTATTATCCAAATCAATTAATAAAAAGTGTCATCGATTCGATTCAAATTGTATTCAATTATCTATTAATTTTGAAATTAATTTAATTGATTTAATTCAAATTTAAATGAATAATCGAATATTCGATATCTAAAATGTTTGTATATTAGTTTTTTGTAACCCAAAAATATATTTGAGAAAGTATTTTCTTAATAGGAAAATTTGAACACAAAATTGAATGACATGGTTTACAATAAGTGTCTAACCCATATGAATGCACATAATTTTAGGTAGTATCTGTAGACTGAAATTGAGATTAAATACCATATTTAGTGATTAAAAATTAAATTTAAAATTTTAATTTTTTTGATATATTTAAAAAGTATAAATGTATTAAACTGAAATTTTTAGAGATAAAAATTAAAATTTTAGTAATATTTTTTAATAATTAAAAATATTTTAATAAATATTTTTATTTTATCTTTATATTTATTTTGAACTAAGATACTAAAATATAATTTAATTTTTATATTATATTCGGTATAAAATATACTGAATTGAGTAATATTTCGATATCATATTGAGTTTAAGATAAATATAGAGATTGAAAGATTGATATAAAATTTAAAAAATTAAATAAAAATATTTTTAAAAAAAATATATTATTAAAATTTTAGTCTTTTGTTACTAAAAATTTTAGTTTCTTATATTTTTACTTTTTAAAAATACTAAAATAACTTAAAATTTTATGTTCTAAAATTAAAATTTTAATTTCAATCTATAATTATCAAATATAATATCCAATTTCAATTTCAATATCAGTCTAAAAATAACTATAACCTAAATATTTTATATTGCTATACTTTACAACCTCTTAATTAAGTATAATAAATACTAAACTTAACCTATCGTACGAATTTCTATTGTGCAAGTCACTAAATCACAATAAATTTTGTAATCATCCATGTAATCAACCTAATTATTATTAAAATCTAGTACAAAAAAAATGAAATTCAAACCAGAAAGAAAAAGGTGACAGTTTTAATATCTGAAGGCAAATTATTCAATTCACAAGTTTCTAAGCAAATATCTAATATGGAAATAATGCTGTTGTGTCTTTTAATTTTTTTTTGTGATTGGGAATAACATAAAGAAAAAGAATCTAAAAAAAAGTAAGACTCTTCTCTAATAATAATGTCTAAACTATTAGGGGCAGCAATCACTCCAAGTACATCTGTTTGTTAAAAGCAGCAGTCTTAGTCATTAAATCAGCCACTCTATTTACTGTGCGTTGGATGAGTACTACCGTAAAAGTAAACTGGTGCACACAGTAGAGTCCAAACCAATGAGAACCAGAAAAGCCCGACTTTGATGAAAGATTTTGTCAGTAAGTAAGAAATATAGTGCAAAACAGAGGATTATTTCTCAAGGCTGAGTTGGAGAAGAATTAGTTAGAGGGATTTGATAAAGAAGAAGAATCATTTCCGTTAAAGGGGAGGCATTTTTGATACGTACTCTCGAGGTACTCCTGGAGTTCATCTCTGACTCGAAAAGGGAATTATCTTTGACACGCTCTCTTTCATCTGTTTCCAATTTCATTCAGTCATAACAATAATAATCTATATACTTTTCTCTACAACTTAATTGTTACATTCTCATATTATTCTGCACTATCTTCTATCATTTGGTGCTCTCGTTGAGAGGAAGCATGGCTTCCGATGAATTCTGGCAGCAAGAAATTGCCGCTCGACAACGGAATCACGTGGAGGTTGCAAGTCACGTTTCCATGACGATATCGCGTATGGACGGACTGGAGGACTCAACGAGAGAAATCCGAAGCATGCTGTATGAAGCACTAAAACTGAAGCAGGTAACATCAGTCTGTGATGAAGTCTCTTCACATCCTCGACATCAGCAGCAATTCTACCAACCTAGAGGTACAAAAGTTGATTTACTCATTTTTTATGGTAATAGTAATGTAGATGAATAGGTTTTTAAAGTGAAAGAGTATTTTGAATGGTTTGTAGTACCAGAGAAGATGAGAATGAGAATGATTTTCTTCTATTTGTCTGGAACTGCTTATGCCTGGTACCGTTAGGGGGTCAATAATAACATTGCATATACTTGGAGTCTTTTTTGGATGCATTACTTATCAGGTTTGGACGCTAGTACTATGACCCCAAGGCCGCTCTCAAAGAGTTGAAGCAAATCAGTACCGTAGCGGAATATTAAGGACAATTTGAAGATCTTACCAATCAGGTTACTGGACTCAATGAGGACTGGGTGGTGTCATTATTCATTGTTGGCCTTCAAAGTACCTGAAATGCGAATTCTTGTTAGCTAAACCGACATCATATATTCATGTCGTTTCATTAGCAAAGATATATGAATAGAATTATGCAGCCAATTCAAATCTAAAATCTACCAAACCTCACCAAACCTATCCAAACTAGCCCAATAATGCCTCCTTAAATCGATCCTCAACAAATAAGCCATCCAACCTTATTCCCATTTCTTTCTCCCACACACAGCCAAACACTAATACTAGAAACCCCACATCAAACCCCCGTTTTAAGAAATTGTCAGCAGTTGAAATTAAGATGAAGAAAGACAAGAATCTCTGTTACTATTGTGAGGAAAAGTGGTCACCAGGACATAAATGTAAAACTTCTTATTATTGATTGGATAGGAAGAAATGCACGAGATCTTGAAGGAACCGGAGCCTGAATTAATTCAACCCCTAGGTGTTAGGCGCCGATTGTAGTGAATGATGTGCAACCAGAAATTAGTTTGAATGCCATGGTAGGTCAATACCAGCCCACCACCTTTCGCATGAAGGGCACGTACAATGGGCAGCCGGTTATGGTGTTGATTGACAGGGGAAGTTCCCATAATTTTGTGAAGACAAGTGCGGCAGAGAGACTCCACTTTTCGATTCAGCAGACCACGCCACTTCAGGTACTCGTAGGCAATGGAGATGTGATTGGTTGCAAAGAGAATATTCTCTTGGTAATGCAGGGGTACCAATTCTCCATTAACACTTTTGGGTTGGATCTTCAAGGGGCTGATGTAGTTTTCGGAGTTCAGTGGCTGATGTGCCTCGGCTATGTTACCACACATTATGAATTGCTTACTATGAAATTTGTGGTGAATGATGTTGCAGTAAAGCTACAGGGGAACGATTGCTTCAAGCTAACGTTATGAGTAACAAAATATTTCAAAAGATGCTCTCATCGGAGGTTGTCACCACTCTCTACCATCTTAAGGTGGTGACAGAGGGCGAAGAGGGGGACAATTTGGTGCAGCCAAAATTACAACAAGTTTTAGAAGAATTTGGAGAGGTTTTCAACGAACCAACTCAGCTGCTATTCAACCGAGACATAAACCATGCTATCACCCTACTACTGGGTTTACAACTAGTGTGTGTTCAACCATATCGGTATTCTCATTTTCAGAAGGAGGAAATTGAACGTTTGGTAGCAGAGATGCTTGAGACGGGAGTAATCCGGGAGAGTCAAAGTGCATTTTTCAACCCGGTTCTACTAGTCAAGAAGAAGGACGGGAGCTGGAGATTTTGTGTCGATTATAGAGCATTAAACGCTATTACTATTCGGGATAAGTTTCCCATTCCGACCATTAATGAGATACTTGATGAACTCTTTGGTGTGGAATACTTCTCTAAGATTGATTTGGGATCGAGTTACCACCAAATTCGAATGAATGAGGATTCGGTTCACATGACGGCTTTTCGCACCTACCAAGGGCATTATGAGTTTGTAGTCATGTCTTTCGGTCTCACTAATGCCCCTTTCAACTTTTCAGGCTACTATGAATAAGGTTTTTCGGCCTTATTTGAGAAGGTTTGTTGCTGTTTTCTTCGATGATATTCTTGTCTATAGCAAGACTTGGGAGGATCACTTGCACCACCCCAAGCTTACCCTCACTGTCCTATCCCAGCACCAGATGTTGCTAAGAGATCAAAGTGTCTCTTTGGTCAAAGGCAAGTGGAGTACTTAGGCCATATTGTTGGGGCAGACGGAGTGAAAGTTGACTCGTCTAAAATAGAAGCAATTAAAGTGTGGCCAAAGCCAAACTCTCTCAAACAACTTAGGAACTTTCTTGGGTTAACAGGATATTATCGGAAGTTTGTGGCTAAGTATGTCCAAATTGCTCATCCTTTGACTGAGTTACTCAAGAAAAATAATTTTCATTAGGGTGAAGAGGCGGATAGAGCTTTCGAGCAGTTGAAGGCTGCAATGATTCATACCCCAGTCCTAACATTACCAGATTTTTCTATGCCTTTTACGGTAGAGACAGATGCATCCCATAAAGGCATTGGTGCAGTGTTAACGCAGAACAGACATCCCTTAGCCTATTTTAGTAAGAAACTGACACATAAAATGAGTCTCGCTTCAGCTTATATCAGGAAGCTTTATGCAATTACGCAATCTGTGGCTAAGTGGCGCCACTATTTATTGGAAAATAAGTTTATTATAAAAACTGACCATCAAGTGTTAAAGGAACTCATGTCGCAGGTGGTTTTAACACCAGAGCAACAATACTATTTGGCAAAGTTGTTGCGCTATGAGTTCGATATTGAATACAGAACTGGCAGAATGAATCAGGTTGCTGATGCCCTCTCCCGTCACCCTAATTCAGACTCTCAATTTGTACTCCGCAGCCTCACCACGGTTCAAACAGATCTATGGTATTCTCTCAGGAGGACTAATGTTCACTGCCCCACCATGGTATAATTACATCAACAATTTAAAGAAGGCAAGCTTAGCACGGATTATGGAAAACGAGATGGACTGCTCTTATATCGAGAAAAGCTTTGGGTTCCTGATTATAATGGGTTACAAGAATTACTCTTACATGAGTTTCACAAGTCAGTACGTGGGGGTCATGGCGGACTATTAAAAATGTATAAATTCATGAAAGAATTGTTCTTTTGGCCTGGAATGCGATCTGCTGTCCAAAAATTTATTGAACAATACTGGAATTGTCAAGTTATCAAGTATGTTCCTACACGTCTTCAAGGACTATTGCAAGTTTGTAACTACTCCCAGTGTCAAAACAATCATAGGTAAAAATCTCTCTCGATTTTATTGTGCAATTACCGAAATTTGCTGGATACACTGCGATATTAGTGATGGTGAACAGATTTACTAAAGGGAGACATTTTAATAAAATAAATAATTTTAGTCTAATTATATATATATATATATATATATATATATATTCTCATTTAAGATGAAGTTTTCTTTCATTTTTCTTTGCTATGATATTTATAAGTGGTACGGCCCGTGAAGATATTTGACAAAGCATATCTATCTGGATATGCATAATTCCCAAACAAAGTAAACTTGGGAGATATATATACTATAGGAAAAGTTTTAAATGTAGCGGGGATATCAATATTTTGATTGTTTTAATTGTTGATCTAAATTATAAAAAATATATATAATATATATTAATTAAAATTAACAGTTAAAATAATTAAAACACTGATATTTTTAATATATTTAAATTTTTTTCTATACTACATAGAGACTGAGATGAACCTATAAAAAATAATTGAATATTATATTATATACCTATTTAAAATTCGCGTAAAGAATTAAATCCAGCATCAATCATGTCCAAGAAAAACTATCAAGGCATATTGGTAAGGAATTTGCGGGTCAATTTGATTCGAATTTAAAATGAAATTAGAATCGAATTAATTAAATTATAATTATAATTGGTTTAAATTTTTGTGTTTTTTATGTATTTATAAAAAAATTATAAAAAAAAATTAAAAACAATTTTATTTGAAAAAATCTATAAATATAATAATTAATAAACATATAAAATTAATAAATAAGTTAATAATATGCTAACAATAATAAAAATATATATAATAATCGACAAATATAATTAAATACTTAAATTATTATTATAAATAATAAATTAATATTATATGTATATATTTTTTAATTTAATTAATAAAAAATTTAAATCTACATATTAGTTTGAATTCACTTCAAAAACTATTACCTAAATTAATTAATAGAAAGTGTCATTGATTCTATTCGAATTGTACCCTATTATCTATTAGTTTTAGAATTAATTTAATTAGTTCGATTGGAATTTAAATGAATAATTGGATATTCGATATCTGTAAAATTTGTACATATTAGTTTCTTGTAACTCACACATATATTTGAGAAAGTGTTTTTTTTAATAGAGTAAAATATTATTTTTGTCTCCAACGTTTGGGGTAAGTGATATTTGTGTCTTTAACGTTTAAATCGTCTTATTTATATCCCTGACGTTTATAAAAGTAATTCAATGTTATCCTACTATCAATTATACTAACAAATTAGATTATATTTTTCAATTATTTTCACTTGGATGTATTCATTCTCAATTAGGTCTCACTTGAATGTGTTCGATTTTAATATTATACCCATTATTTGTGTTTATATTCAATTATGTCCTTAGAAAAGTGAATTATGTAAATGTTGTAGGAATTAGTTTCAACTTTTGATGAGCTATTTTTCGGAGTGGATCATTGATTCTATCCCAGACATTTGTATTCTAATTTTAAGAAGAGATTTTTAAAACTCAAATTATAGCATTCATGATGTGTAATTGACGGTAGAATAACATTGAATCACTTTTACAAACGTTAGGGATACAAATAAGACGATTTAAACATTAAAAACACAAATAAAATTTACTTAAATATTGAGACAAAAATGATACTTTACTCTTCTTAATACGAAAATTTGAACACAAAATTGAATGACGAGGTTTACAATAAGTGTCTAACCCCAAATGAATGCACATAGTTTTTAGAAGAAAAAAAGAAAAACATATTTTGTGTCTTAAGCAGATAAAATCAGTCAAGAAAAACAATAAGGTTTTTTCTTAAAAAATGATCAGTGCACCATGAATTTTTTAAATGTACATATATTTAGGTAGTATTTGCATACTGAAATTGAGATTAAGTACTACATTTATTATTTAGTGATTAAAAATTACACTTAAAATTTCAAATTTTTTATATATTTAAAAAGTGTAAATATATTGGAATTGAATTTTAAAAAATAAAGATTTATTTTGAGGGTTATCTGAAATCAGATAATATTTTGAATTTAGATGCAAAGCCCAAATACTCAATGGAGTTATTTCTGACTGGTCTTGCGTCAGAGAGCTGCAGCTCAAGTTATGTATTTGAAAAGATGGGAGTAGTACCTGCAAGCATAATTATCAAATTCGGCTCAATCCGACTGGTTCGACCAAAAATCCGGTCACCTAGTCGGGCCGAGCGACTCGTTAAACCAGTCATGCAATGAACTCAGTGAAATTCGGTTCGATCCGACGGGCTTTGATGAAAACCGGTGACCCGGCTGGATGATTTGACCCGATTCGGGTGGTGTTTTTTTTTTTTTTAAATGCTAAAACGGCGTCGTTCCAATTCATCCCCCCTTCGTTGAAACTGTGAAACCCTAGGCTAATCCCCCCTTCCCCTATTGCCTCTAAATCCTTAATGGAATCTGAGACTCTTTGAGTGTCTGAGTTCCAATGTAACCGTCGATACCCCCCAGCCAACCTCGTCTCTCCGTCGGCTCTTCGTCGTTCGAGCTATACAATCGGCAGTCCCTCACGGCCTCACCTTCACCCTCACGACCTCATCCTCGTCACTCTGTCGTCACCCAGTCTCGGCCTCACATCGTCAGTAGCAGAAAGTGTTCATCAGAAAGCTCAGAAAGCGTTCATCTTCTACGGCCTCACCTCTCCGTCACTCTCAGTCTCTGCTCTCTCGGGTCATTTGGGTGGAAGTGGTGGTCGTCAGAAAGCTCAGAAAGCATTCATCTTTTGTCTCAGTACCTCTGCTCCCTCAGGTCAGTTGCTGCTATATTTGATTTTTAGAGTTGTTGAACCTGAGCATATTTTAGTTGGTATTGTTATGGAATCTGGTGGATAAATTTGATTTTTTAGAGTAGTTGTTGAAGTTGGGCAAATTTTAGTTAAAATTGTTCTTGAATTTGGTAGTTGATGTTGTTGTATTTAGTTTTTTAGGATTGTTTGTTGCTGTTTGCTGTGTTGGTATTTGGTAATCGGTATAGAGCTGTTGCTGGTTGCTACTATTGTATTTACTGCGGTTTTTTAGAGCTGTTGTTGTTTATTATTGGTTTGTTTAGAGTTACTATTAGTTGAATCAGTGAACTTTGGTGAAATGGTGGTGGTTGAAGTGTTGCTTAAAAACTGATTTAAGCAAATCTTTTGTTGCTGAAAATATTTTTTATTTTTTTTGCTAGAATTTAAAAAATGTCTTCATCTCAAACACCATCAGAAACACCACCATCTCAAGAACAAGCATCATCAGCAACTCCTACCCTTGATCTTACCACTAAAAAAGTTTATAATAATAGAGGAAAGACTGATCCAGGTTAGGATCATTGTAAACAAATTGTGGAAAAAATAGAAAAAATTACTATGATGTGCATATATTGTGACAAACCTGTTAGGAGAGGTGGGATTAATCGATTTAAGTATCACTTAGCTGAAAAAGGAGAAGATGTTAAGAAGTGCAAAAAGGTTTCACTTGCTGTTGCTCATCAATTTAGGCAAAATATTGAAGAATTTATGAATAAGAAAAGAAAAATTCAAGAAAATTATGCAGAAAGTTATGGAGCATGTGATGAGGTTGAAAGAGAATTTGATAGAATGGAAGAACTTGAAGCACGACAGCAACAACAACAACATTCAAGGACAAGGTTGCCACCACCTGCAGCTAGAAAAGGGAGAAAAATTACTGGAATAGAGACTTTTTTTTAGTTAAAAAAGCTAATTGTAATGCATTGTCTCTTTTGATTTTAAGAGCAATGGTGAAAATCCTATGGAACTGGAGTACCAAATTTACAAAAATTAGCCATTTGTGTTTTAAGTCAAACTTGTAGTTCTTCTGGTTGTGAGCGAAATTGGAGTATTTTTTAACACATCCACACAAAGAAGAGGAATTGGTTAGAACATCAAAAGCTTAATGATCTTGTTTTCGTTCATTATAACTTGAGGCTACAACAAAAGTATCTTCTATAATTATTTATCTATTTTTAAAAAATATTTGTTCATTAAAACTTAATCTTTACTTTAGTAATTACATAACTTGATAACACAAGAATCTAATGAAAAAGCAAAGTTATGATCCAATTTATCTTAATGCATTTGATGACCATTCGGATTGAATATTGGAAGATTCACTGCCGTTTTTAACTCCTGAAGAAGTTGATGCTCTACAAAATGATTTGGTAAATATGTCCATTCAACCAACTTTGGATGATATTGGTAAATTCTTCAATTCCTTGAATATTTTAATTGTCAGTTGCTATTATGAATTATTCTTGATATTGATTTGTCAAAAAATACACAAATGTAGATCAATTAAATTTGGAAGATGACCAAGATAATGATAGACCAAGTAACAGTGCTATAGAAGATATGGATGCAAATCAAAATGAGAAAAATGTTGATCTAGCTCCTAATTTGTCCTATGAAGATGTTGATGCTGACTTTGAGCTCACCCTTCGGACTTGATTTAATGATTGTGTTATCTTTAACTTGTTCTTGTTGATTTAAATTGAGAACATATTTTATACTATAGACTAGTTTATTAACTCTTCTTTTAGATTATTAGTTATGTTTAAAACTTGATATTTGATTATTAATGTTTGTAAGACTCGCATTTTATGTTTTAAAACATTATTTCAATTTTATTTCTATAATTTTATATTTTTTTAGTTATGCCCGGGTTAATCGGGTGAATTAGTGACCCATCGGTTGAACCAGTAATTCGGTGACCCGGTCATATGATCGGATTGATTATCGGTTCGGTTCTGATAACTATGCCTGCAAGACTCTCTAATGCCTAAGTCAGCAAGGGGTTAAACAGGTTTTAGATATATTGGGACTTAAATGTACACAAGTGTGTCAGGGTATTTATAGGAGATGAGTCAATAACCACGCTGAAGTAGTTTCACTTCTGATAGTGGATAACTGTCATTTATCTTAGGGTTGTTGAGATCTCTCTTCTAGAAGTGGGTGAGAGATTTACGAAGGTAGTTACTTACGTGAGTAAACATGTTTCTGTCGAATCCGACCTCCCTAAAGAGGTCGGGTATGCGGTAGAGGTCACCCTTTTAATTGGGTCTTTTCGCCTTATTAGGACTAAATGAAAATCTGTAAAATCTCCATGACCTACCCACATGAAATGAATAAGACAGAGACATAAATAACAGTTCCATGAGACCCATTAAATATACACGAATATAAAATTATTTATTTATCTTAATTTATATATACATAAATATATTTCTTAATTTTTGTAATCCTAATTCTTGCCTCCAATTTGAATCTTTTTCTCTTCTTCGAGACTCATTATCAGTCTTGATTTTTTCTCTTTCTCTAACTTACTTTTTTAACCTTTTAAGTTTGTCATTGCGTCACTTAGTATCACCCCAAAAAATTATATTGTTATTATGTTAAAATACGTTTTTATATTTTTGTTTTGAAATGTTATTTTTTATAATAAATATAATATGAATTATGTTTAATTATATTGAATTGATTATTTTATAATTATTATATTCTATTATATTTTTTTATTTTTTAAAATTTTTAAAAAATATTTGCAGATATTTAAAAGATCTACGTTTTCTAAGAAAATAATTAAAAAAAATTTATCCTCGATGAATTGTATTTTAAAAAAATAAAAAAGTATTACAATTTATTTGTGATATTGTATCTATTTGTAATTCGTCTCAAACGTTTTTTTTTGTTTTTTACATTTTTACTCACCAAACCATATTTAAAAAAAATTTCAAATGAAACCTCATATTTGAGAATTTTACCCCAAAGTGGCATTTAAATTTCTTCCCTATGCTCACATTCTTAGAACTAGTATTAAACTTGTTATTTTAGAATCTAAAATATGAAAAATGAAAAATCACATCACCCATACGTCAGCACCCGAGGATTTGAATGGGAATAAAAGTATATGCATGGGTTATTCAGTAAAACCACTGCTGAATATAAAATAATAATTATAATATTCCAAATTTAAAGTCGGAAACTTTTTTCATTCCATCACTCTCAGAAACAAAAATTGAGCTCCCTTCAACGCGCGTCTTCCTCCTCTCTCTCTCTCTCTCACAGACACCCCAGCCATGAGCCTATTCGGTTTGGGAAGGTTAGTGTGCAAAAAAGCTTCAATTTTTAATCTCAAAAGTGTTCAATCTCTAAAGTTTTTTTTCTTCTTTGTACGAACCATCCTTGTGATTAATTGCTTTAGGCTCTTCTTTGATCTGATCTGTTTTAAACTCAAATGGGGTTGCTTGTGTTTCAATATTTGGTATGAAAATCATGGTGATGTTCAGGTCTACCATAATTTAGATGTTTGGGTGACTCTTGAAAAGATGAATGGTAAATTGGTAATAGAAAGGAAAGTTAGTGATTAGTACAATGATGTTATCGATTGATCATATGTGGTTACTCGATCAATATACTATTTCAATTATCCCATTCAGCATATAAAGCTGGGTTGAAGTTGAAACTCAAATTGATTAGTAATTAATTAATACTTAATAATTTGAGGATAAGAATTTTCTATGATTCTCCCCCTTTGTAAGTTTCATTTGATATGATATTTTTTAGGATCATGTTGATAATTTAGAAGAGCAAGTTGAAAGCATTCTGAAAGAAGGGTAAACTTCTAGTTGCATGTGACATTGATTAGCTACTTATTATGTTCATCATGTAGTTTATGGAGTTATATCTCCTATTTTCGAGGTTTAATTTCGGATTGAGTTTAAAGCAGGTATTGCCAACTGTAGGATGAATCTAGATTTTGGACTTTTGGTAGTAATGATTACCTCTAAGTCTGAGACAGTATCCCGCTTTTGCTTAATTTTTCAAATATATATTAGATCAAGATGGCTAAGCTTGCTCATTGCTCGCATATGATATGGATGAAGAACTTTAGATTATTGACTGACATAAGATTGGATTTGTCTTGGTGAAGAACTTTCTTTCTATTCATTAATTAAGTTTAGGAAGGAATAGAGAGTGTTGTGCTCCTACATTAACTTGCAGAATCTCATATCTAACTATTTTATTTGAATCTAATACAATGAGGACTTCACCTTGAACCATTAGGTTGGGTCTTATATATAGATTAGACGGCTTCATATTATCAATTCATAAATCATGTTTATATTCACACAGTAATTCTGTTTTACTAGTTTCACTTATGACTTTTCTGTCTAAATATAATTTGATGCCCCTCCCTAATTTTGGTTTCTAAATTCCGTCAGAAAGATTTCCAAAACATTGGAAGGACAATGAACAAACATGTCTTCCGACACTTTTAAATTATGCTCAAAATATCTTAGATTTGATCACATCCCTTTCACAAAGCAAATAGCACTCAGTCAGTTACACACATGGTCGTAATATTCGTGAATCAACCTTTCAATTACAAACAAGCTCGTTATACATAAATTACTTAGCAGCTGTAGAGAAATTGTAAGTAGTGGTATCAGTGCAGTTTTATGATACTGATATGCGTATCACAATTAGCAAAGATGTTTGTGAATGTTTATAGTTATTCAGTTTGGTTGATTCTCTTGCTTACTTATGTTTGTATGTTCTAGCTAACCTAGCAAATTATTCTGCAGCCGGAACCAGAGAACATTCCGCCCAAAAAAGAGTACACCTTCTGGAAGTAAGGTTGGTTACGTTCTTTTAATCTTTAGGGATCTTTCAGATATTTTATCGCTCGTGGTTTTGATTGCTGTACCTGTTTGTTTGCTTATGTTTGATTGCTGTACCTTTTGAGTCAGTGAGATGTAAGAAATAAATTTACATGGTTTACTCAATGCATATAATCTTAGAAAAATAAAGGTTACATTAACAGCATTGATTTTGAATTCGCGATATTAATCATTTACGATGTTATTTCATAATGCATGTATGTGTATTCCAAAGTCTCTGCCATATCTCTATTGAATGCATGTATGTTATACCGGCAGCTTCCACGTTAATTATTTATTTGTCTTTTTATTATTGCAGGGAGCTCAGCTTAGAAAGCATATTGATGCCACATTAGGAAGTGGAAATCTGAGGGAAGCCGTAAAGCTGCCTCCCGGGGAAGATTTAAATGAGTGGCTTGCCGTTAATAGTAATTTATTGTTCTTCTATGTTTCGCTCTCTAGTTTCCCTAAATATGTTTATTTGTACAATTCTGAAATGCGCTAATCTAGCACTTTTTCTCTCTTGTATTCCACACTTCAGCTGTTGATTTCTTCAACCAGGTGAATCTGCTTTATGGTACCCTCACAGAGTTTTGTACTCCAGAGAATTGCCGTACAATGTCTGCAGGACCCAAGTATGGCTTAATTAACTGATTGGTTTCGTTGTTTGCGCCGTCTTTATCAGAAAAATCAGAAAAGTATTTCATCATTGTTAGAAATTCATTTATTTGTATAATTGTATCTCTAATGTTGTCTATGTTAACATGTTTACTTTAGGTATGAGTATAGATGGGCAGATGGTGTACAAATCAAGAAACCTATCGAGGTTTCTGCGCCGAAATATGTAGAATATCTAATGGATTGGATTGAAGGTCAGCTTGACGACGAATCCATATTCCCACAAAAGCTTGGTAAAGGATTATTTTTCCTCTTTCTTGAAAATTATTAGACTCTTTCATCAGCCATCATTTCATTTTTTGTATCATATCCCGTAATGTAAGTGGAACCATTGCAGGTTCGCCATTTCCACCAAACTTTAAGGAAGTTGTGAAGACGATATTCAAGCGCTTGTTCCGTGTGTATGCTCACATATATCATTCTCACTTTCAGAAAATTGTGAGCCTCAAAGAAGAGGCACACCTCAACACATGCTTCAAGCATTTTATACTCTTTACCTGTGTAAGTCTCACATAACTCTTGCAAGATGCTGCATGCGAAATGAATTAAGTTCTTTGGCATTCTTGAATTTTTGGGATTAACTTTGCTTACACTGTCACTTCAAAAGTGTTTTACATAGATATCTAATAATGTATCGTCATATCAGCAAAAATAAATACTTTTCGTATCCACTACTTAAATAGTTATTTAAAACAACGAAGTTGAAAATTTGTACACTTAATCGAAATTAAATTCATTATGATTTGCCTTTGCAGGAGTTTGGTCTGATTGACAAGAAGGAGCTGGCTCCCCTGCAGGAGCTTATAGAAACAATCATTATTCCATATTAGATAAATTGGATTGAGATCCAACTTGGTGTGAAAAATCATATCCTATAAAGTTCAACTAATGTATCAGTCTTAACATAAATAATGCTATTTAATATCTGACTCAAGAAATACTTGTATTTATTTATGTTTAGATTTGATTGGGGCTATAAACTAATTTCCCTTTATACCATTCATGCAAAGTATTGTTGTGTATAGATGAGCTGGGGCACCATGCAGCCCCATTCTAAAATTAATATTCAAAAGTTTCTTGCTCTATCTTTTTCATATTTGAGCAAATAGGAATGTGGAAATGTCTATAATGTAGATAGTGGGTCGATTTGATTTGATAAAATATCAAACTTTAGAAGTGGAATGGGTAATATGTTTATGGTTGTTCCTTAAATGAACACTGATGCAAATTGCAAATGATTGATGGCATGCAATCCTTCAAATTGTACAATCTATGAAATGGGACTGAAACCTTCATGGATCATGGCAGAGTGTAACTTGCAAATTACTACTTTTTATGCCAAGAATTTAATGATTCTTTAAGTTTTCCAAAAAGAGTTGGATTTTTTTGTTTAACTGTTAATTATTGTCCTTTTCTTAAAATAGAGAAAAATAATATAATTTCTAAGACTTTATTCAGCAACTATACTAAAAACAAGAGAAAATGCTCTGATTTTATTATTCTCTCTTGCTTTTAGTATAATTTTCAAGTATAGTTAATGGGATCTTTTTAATCAATAAAATAAATTGATTATTTCTTGATATATATATTTTTTAAAACTATTTATATTTGTTACCATTTCATTGAGAATGCCAAGAAGATATTATTACACATATCTCATTGGTTGACACAAGACTGTAGTACGATTTGGAAGGTAAAATCGATATTTGTTATGACTTGAATGCTATCGGTTTGATTTTTAATTTTCCATCTGATTCAATTTTATTCAAAAATTGTGATTTGTATTTACTTTTATCTAAAAAAACATATATCAGTAAATAATCAATTCATTTTATAAAAAATCCATACTTAATGTGGTTGTGGAAATAGAACTTTTCTGAGACAAAAAAAGAAGTTTCATGGCCAATCTGCAGTGTACTCATTACAATGAAATGAAATGATGGAGCTGTTTTGTTGCATTTGCTCTAAACACACATCACATGATAACATGAAACGTAGCAAGTAACTCATCAAATCAACCAAGTTATAGTGACCCCACCTTTTTGCTTCCATGTTATTTTGTCCTAATCATGATTCTCTGCTACTTTGTAACATGAGTTCAGTGCAAACCAAAACAAAAGATACATGAGAATTATGATCCATGGGACCCTTTTTTCTTTCTTTCTCAATAAATAAGGACCAAAAACCAAACTCATTTTGCAATCATTTTCTTTCCTTACTTGTTACAAAGAAATCTCACCAAAAGAATTGTGCACCTTTTATTCAATTTAATATACGTGTTGTACAATAAACTAGGCTAACAACATGTTCCACTGTCACTAATTAAAAAATGGAACCAAAACTAGCATACCCTACAGTAATTATACTTCATTCTTGATTTACTACTTCAGCTTGTGCTATGTTCATGCCTTTGACTTGAGAATTTCCATATCTTGAAGCTGCATAGCCATATGATACTAAAGTTCCGATAAGGACCACAAGTACAGCAACAAAGAGCTGAAAATTAGCAAGCAATTCGCCCCGTAGCTCGCTATCATTTGAATGACATGTTATTGCATCGTTCTTAAGCTTACAACCATCTGGCATCATGGGGCCGTAGAGAACAATGGCGGTCTGATAGAACCATATGCCTTGGAGAGCTATGGAGATGCCATTGGTTAAGTCAACGGGGAAGCTAGTCGGCATAAGGGCTCCGGCAATCGAAGATAGGATGCATAGGCCTATGAGGAGGACTAGGAGGAGGTGGTAGTAACCTTCAAGGCCCTTGTGTGTTGTTGAGTGGAAGTAGAAGAGGAGATACTCGGCGGAGAATGCTGTGGCAGCAATCAAACAAAGAGCTCCTTCCGGCAGGGGTAAAAATCTGTATAGGAAAATATTGCAGAGGGGGGAGATGGTTAACAAGGTATATTCAGATTCTTAATTGCAATAATATTCAACTAATGCTTCGTAGTTAATGAGATTGTGCATGAAGTATCCATCAAATCCCTTGTGAGTTATGATAGTGATGAGACAAGGTTTCCTTTCTTATTCAGCTAACTTCTCATGATTGTTAGATTGAAATTTGTTGTACTATTGTCTATTTTTTATATTAATAATTTATTGATAAGATAACTTTTCCTTGAGGACCTTGCAGATAGATCTTTATGAATTATCATAGCATCTAATTCCCCCCAAATAATGATTGACTGAGTGAATCAGAATTTGTGAGCAAATCTAACATCTCATTCTTCTATCTATGAAAATTGTGTATGTGAAACATATTTTGCCTCAAGGAACAAAGGATGCATCATTTATGTAGAAGCATGAAGTGACATGTTACACCTTGTAGGCTACTCTAGGTTTCTTTAATATGCATATCTAGTGAACACATAGAATGAAATATGGTCAATCACTCAATCCACGAGAATTCTCATTTAATTAACAATTATCAGAAGCTACAATACTCATCTTGAGATTTAAAGTTTATATTTAACATCTCACAGCCTGATTTGGCACTGAAATGAACTCAGTAATTTCGAGTTAACAGTCTTAATTCTTCAATGATAGATAACAATTTAAATTTCTCCTATTTGATTAAGCACTAGACCTTGGGAAAGAGAGAATTTAGGGAAACTAACCTTGTCTTTTCTGTAAGCAGGACAACAACACTGAAGATAAAAAACATAAGAAGCATTCCAGAATGCTCGAAGTTATTCATGTGAGAGGGATTGAGGACTCCATTAACAAAGAACTTGAGGTGTGTTGAATACAAGAACTCAATGCACAAATCAATGAAAGAACCAATTGAGATAACATAGAGCTCCAAGTACTTCAGCCTCCCGTCGAACCCTGGCACAGGATTCCACACCTGGACTCGAAATGTCTTCGGATTTTTAATATATCTCACCACAGAACCCCATATATGCCACACCCCAACTAGAAAGAACAATGTCCCTGGCAATGCATGACCCTTAAAGGACCCCATAATTATGCTTAATTTTCACCAATCCTCTCTAGCGCCTTATTCAACTCTGCACTTGAATGGTTTCTTAGATGTACAAAGCAGATAGATAATCAATGAAAGATCTTTCCCCTTTATGAACCAACCATTTAACCCTGTTATGAATAAAAAAACATTCTCAGTTCTCAAACAACAAATAGCAGCCTTGTGGAAAGTATCTTTTCATATTAAACTATAATATATCAGCTAAAGAGTTCCAGAACTAAAGTATGATATTCAGTTTCCGTGTCAGCTATATCTCTCTGGTGTGCTCTAAACTTTAGATTCTTGATTACATTTGCTACAAAATAATTTTTTAACTTTCTTTTCACAACTGGACCAAATAAAGCAGATTACAAGAATATCATCCATATCCCTTGAAGTTTATAGTAAATAAACTAAACAAAGATTTTGCTAATTAAACAATCCTACCATTGGATCAAACTTTATAGAAATCATATTCAGACACTGCATGCTATGATATTAATTCCATCGAATCTTAAGAGTGACACTCGTTAAATTAAACCTAACATCTACTCAAATCCTTCTTGTGTTCCTCTGAGATTCCTTTGCAAAAGACTAAATGTCCAAAGTCAACTCCAAATTTTCATCTTCAATGATGAAGGGGAAAAGAAACCAAAAACTAAAATTTTCCTCCTTGATGCAAATTACCTAAGGAAAGGAAGGAGATTTATGAACAACTGGGAAATTATTCATATTTCAAACTAATAATCATTAATCAAACCTGACATAGAGAATAATAATAAAAAAAAGGTTTAACCCATCTTGTTGTACACATGACAAAATTCAGAAAGCACACACTATGATTTCCCTTCCTTTGCAGTGTATGCAAGAGGAGCAATAAAGTTGAGATTTTTTCTTTTGTAAGCTATACATCAGATGAATAATTAACCACTTTATACTACAAATAATGGTGTTCTAAAAAGGAAAACAAAGAGAGTCGTAATCATAAAGTGAAAACAATGATGAAACATAAAAATAAAAATAAAAAAACAGAAAAGGGGGTTTATTGTATTACTTACTGCTTCAGTGATTGGCTTAGATTCAGAAAGCAAAGCAGCCTCTTTTCTCTCTCTCTCTCTCTCTCTCTCTCTCTCTCTCTCCTCCAAAATCACAACAGCAGCATCACTGAATTTTAATTAAATTGTAAGTAGCAGTGCTTCAAAGTGTGTAAACTAAACTATAGAGAGGAGCGTTATGATTATGATTATGATGATGATGATGATGATGATGGTGGTGGTTGTAGATTTTTTTTTTGGGATCTGGAGACTAGAGAAGAAGAAAAGAAAATTAAAATAAGGTGGAGGCTACTGAGTCCATATAAATTTGAATTAATTAAACAAAAGCGTTACTTTTCGTCTCTACTTTTTGTTTTGCAGCACAAACCAATTTCGTACGAAAAAACGTGAAAAGTCTCTTCTCCTTAACACCAATTATTCCAATTAAAAAAGAGCTAGATTTAGATTTTAATTATTAATAATAATATGTAAATATATATTATCAAGTATCAATTAATTGTTGTTATCTTTTTGAAATTATTATTACTTATTAGTACTACTTTAGTTGTTAGGGGCACTTTATGTTGATGACAAGGTCATGAGGTGTTAACCTAGCTGGTTAGGACTGGAAACCAAATATAAAAATAACCATTAAAGAATAAATTAGCATTTTCAATTATAAAAAAAAGTTGAATGCACTCGCATTTTTAACTATAAAAGGTAAATTATTTCAATAAAAAAGATAATTTTGTAAAATTAACTCAACATTTAATAGTATTTAAGTAATTTATTTTATATCGACACTTGTTTAAATGGACGGGTGAGTTAATTACTCGACCAATCCAAGTTGATTGTTTCATACTTAGACTAATATGTATTTTTAAAATATAAATTAATTACTGTTAGTAAAAAATTTTAAATATTTTTTTAATAAATATATAATAATTACATTAAAAATTAAATTTTACACAATTTGTTATAAAAAAATTTAATTAATAATTTTAATAAACACTCTTGAAAATTGACTATTTGACTATTAGTTACCTGCCAACCGGAGTAAGCTTAGGATCTTAATTCTTAGGCTAGTAATTCACCTTCTCGCTTTCCACTGTGAAAAAGGAAAAACAAAACAAAAAAGATTAAATATTAAAATATTTTAAAAGTAATTAAAAACTAATATTGTTGAAATAATTCAAAACAAAAAATATAGTCTACTATAATATTGAAGGTAAGAAGTATTAGGAAAAAAATAATTAGAGTATTGACTTATATTTTTTAATTTATAAATAAAAAGAAAATTTTAAAACCTTTATTTTTTAATATTTTAAAAACAACAAATAAATTTAAAATTTTACTCACTTAAATATTAAAATAATAATTAAACAAATTAAAACTATCCAAAATTACAGTTAGAAAAATATAGGAGAGTGGGTCCTGGCATAGGGTGGGCCAGGGAAGGAAGCCAATTTAGACTTTCCGTTTTATAAAATAGCTCTTACCGTGTCTCCTGCGTTGAACAAGGAAAATATTAAATAAATTTATTTTGATTTGTAAAGTTTGCATGTTATTCCAGAACACAACACAATACTGAATCGCAGCCTGACGCGTTTGTGTTTTACCAATTTGACATACATACATTCATACACACACTAGAAGTCCAGAACCCTCGTGTTTCGGCTACTTCACTTCATGCACATGAAAAACAAATATATTTTAGATATTAAATTAGTTATTATATATTTATATATAATTAATTGCTGATTAAATTTGAGTATACACGTCATCATGTATAAATATGCATCTGGATTGCACGTATTTCAGAATACATGCACATATTTTTAGGTAAGTTTATTTCTGTTGTAGTTAGACTGAAAATAGACTCGAATCAAGTTTTAATTTTAACGATATTGATTCATATAAATAATTGGGGATACTACACGTTCATGTAATCATGTAACTAAGTTGGTCCAACATAAAAAAATTGAATACCATTAAATGAAACGTGAAATACACGCGTTCAATACACACGAAATCATCCAACGCTTCTTTTCCCTCACGCTTCTTCTTTTTCTCCCGCGCTTCTTCTTCTTCTCACGCTCGTTTACGACCAGAGCGTCTTCTTATTCTTCGCCTTCTTCTTCGCGTTCCTCCTTCTCCTCCTTTTTTCGCGTTCCTTCTTCTTCACATATTTTCTCCTTATCGTCATTCTTTTGTTGTTGTTGCCACTATTTTTTTTTGTCTTTTCCTCCTTCTCTCTATGGTGAGGAAGTAGTAGAAGGTGAGAAAGAAGAGTTTGGAATAGTGCAGAATGAACCAAATACAGTACTCATGGTGAACCGAAATCTTAGTTACGGTGAACCGAAAACAATACAATTGTATAGTACTGAGTGAACGAAACATAATCCATTATATAAAATCAAATTTAAACAGCTTTCTGCAGAATGAACTGAACACAGTACTCATAGTGAACCGAATACAATACTCATGGTGAACTGAAAACAATACAATTGTATAGTACTGAGTGAACGAAACATAATCCATTATATAAAATCAAATTTAAATAACTCTATCTACAATTCACATATTATCAATTCAATTCAATTCAATTTAGTACACCTCCGTCCATTTAATTCAATTCAAATTAGCAATTGCATTCCATTCAATTCGATTCAAAATTGAATAATCAAAACTTTGTTAGTTTGATTCGTTTCAAAAGAGTAATCCAAATCGCTCTCCTGTTTACCCAAAAATTATGAACCCCTAAACACTAAACCATAAATCTTAAACCCTAAACACTAAAACCAGAACCCTGAACTCTGAACTTTGGACCCTAAACGCTAAACCATAAACCCTGAATCCGAACCCTGAACACTGAACTCTAAACCCTAAATGCTAAACCCTAAACCCTAAACCCTGAACCCTACCGTAAATCCTAAACCCCTAAAATCCTGAACCCTGAACCCTAAACCCTAGACCCTTAAACCCTAAACCCTCAACCATGAATACGGTGAACCAAAATTAATACACGGGACGAACCAAAAGTTTGAAACACACTGAACCCCTGTATCCTGAACCCACAAACCCTAAACCCTAAAACCCTAAACCCTGAAACCCTATCGTCATTCTTTTGTTGTTATTGCTGCTGTATTTTTTTGTCTTTTCCTCCTTCTCTCTGTTGAAGAAGCAGTAGAAGGTGAGGAAGAAGAGTTTTAAATAGTGCAAAATGAACCGAACACAGTACTCACGGTGAACCGAAATCTTAGTTATGGTGAACCGAAATCTTAATTACGGTGAAACAATTATATAGTGCTTAGGGAAGAAAACAGAACATATTGATATAATTTTTGTTAGACTCCTTTTTGCGGACCGAACCGAAAACATGAAAGTGATGAACCACCTCTTTAGTATTTACCGAACCGAAAAGTTACTCACATTTACTCAGAGTTACTCACAATTACTCACAGTTACATATTATCAATTCAATTGAATTCAATTCAGATGTAGATCACCTCAGTCCATTCAATTCACTTCAAATAAATTTCATTCCATTAAATTGGATTCAGAATTCAATAATCCAAATCTCATCAAATTGACGCGTTTGAGAAGAATCGTCAAAATCGCACAGATTTGAAGTTGATTCATTCATTGTTTCAATTCAAAAGTGCAAATCGAAGAAGAAAACGAAGAAGAAGATGAACGACGAATATAATTGCGTTGAATCAATCCAAATCCATAATGCAGAGAAGAAAAACGCAAAAGAGGAGAACAACGAATTTAATTAGGTTGAAAAAGAAGAAGAAGAAGAACGCGAAAGAGATTTACGTTGTATACTTGTATGTTTACGTTGAGAAACGTTATATAGGTTATAAGAGACACGTGTAAAACAAACCGAGGTGTAGGGCATGGAGTGAAAATTACTTGGATATAATCCATGTAAATTTTACATGAATGTAGAGTTTTTTCCATAAATAAATGATTTAAGCCTAGATTTATTATTTTTTATAAATTTTTTTGAAATTCAAGTTTAGGCTATTAAAAGTTCGACAAGCTCACAAATCCATTTAAAAATTCTATTTTGTAAATTATAATTTAAAACAATAAACTTAAAAAAATTTAAATTTATATTAAATTTATTCTAAAATTTATAATTCATAATTTATAAAACATAATTCATTTATATATCAATTGTTAGTCACATATTATAATTATATTTATAATTTATATATATTTTTTAAAATGACTATTTTAATTAATTTTAACTATTAATTTTTTTAATTTTATTTTATATTTAATATAAGTCAATAGTTAAAAGTCTAATAATATAATTCATTTATATATCAATTGTTAGTCACATATTATAATTATATTTATAATTTATATATATTTTTTAAAATGACTATTTTAATTAATTTTGACTATTAATTTTTTTAATTTTATTTTATGTTTAATATAAGTTAATAGTTAAAAGTCTAATAATATAAGAGACATTGCACCTAATCCGAAAGGATTTGCAGTTGCCTTAGCTTCTTAACTTTGTTGTTTTTTTCCTTTATTTTTTATCCTTAAACACATACACAAAATAAATAAATAAATAAATAAATAAATAAATAGGAATAATTTACTTTTACAAAAGAAATTTTAACTAGTGGTTCGATTAGGGGTGGTAATGGGTAAGGTAGGGTTAGGAAAGGATATAGAGGCCGAGTGAAGGTCTCCCCTACAATTTTTTTTTTAAAAAATTAATAGTAATTAGTTATTAAGTATGGTTTAATTTTTTAAAAAATTATTTAATATTTAGTCTAATATAAATAAAAGTTCAGTCAAACTAAATATTAATGATTTTTAATATCAAAAAAGTAAGTAACAATATATTATTACTAATATTTTTTAATTAAATAATTTTTTTCAAATCCTATAAAGTGGATTTTTTTTTTGTGACCGTCTTTCTTGATTTATTTGGTATTAATTCTCTTTGTTTCAAGTTTCAACTATTACAATTGAAAGATCTTTTTCAATTATGAATACTGCGAAGAATGACTTAGAAACAAAATGAAAGATGAATTTTTTGCTAATTATCTTTTAATTATATTGAAAAAAAAATTGATGAAAAATTTGATATAAATTCTATTATCGATGAATTTTATGATACGAAAAATCGATTACTTCGTTAATAAAAGTATACACATATTTTTTAAACTTTAAAATATATTCTCTATCGAGTAGGGTAGGGTTTGATCCAACCCTAACCTTACTCGCGAGTTGAGAATATTCTAACTCTAATTTTACTAATTCTTAATTCGCAGGTATCCGATTCTACCGACCCGCGAATTACCAAAAAAATATAATATTATTATATAACTTGATGATAATTTAAAATATAATTAATTTTTATATAAAAAAATATTAAATTATCAATTAATAATTTTTTTAGTGATTAAAATTTTTTTATATTTAGTAAAAAATCTTTTGTTTAACATTTACTTAAAATATATTTTTATATCAGTATATAATATATAAATATATGGAATACGAATTGAAGATGAATTAGATAATTTCTAATTTTAGATATATATAACACACTCACACAATTTTTACACATTTATCAGATTTTCTTTTCATTAGATTATAATCCGTGAAATTCAAATCGGAGATCTCTAACCGACGAAGAACGGCAGATGTGGTTAACTAATGCTACTTGCCAAGCTTGAATATTCGGTGGTTGGCGGTTGCACCAGTAGAGTATGGCCTAACTAATGCCGACGAGGTAGATTATGAGCTGATCCCATTCATTCAAAACTACACGGCCCAAACCCAACATGTCAACTTCGATAAGGTTCGTTAGCTCATGTGCCTGACCCAATTCAGCATTGCTCTAGGCTCTAGCTTTGACCTGAAAAAAAATTCAAAAAAAGAAAGACATAGAAAAATACAATTTGTCTTTATTATTGATTTATACAGAAATCTAATTAATTAAATTTAAATTATTATAAATATTTATTTCCGTACGATTTTTTTATTTTAAATATTTAATTTGAAACTATTAAAAAATGATGTATTTATCTATTTTGATCCAATGGGATAAATGAGATACTATTTTAACTTAGGATTATGATATGCTGTAGGATTTTTTTTTCTTCGAAAAGGCATACATATGGTTGTAGTGATAATTTATTTATTTTTATATGAGTAATTTTTTTTTGGTTTCTTACGGTATTCTCCAACTCGACAAGCTAAGGACTAATCTGTTGCGATACTGAACTCTATTTAAGAGTTTGTCGCTGTCTAATGAATTGCTGCATACACAAGACGGAATTTAAACTCCCAACACTTGTTTAAGCGGATTATTGAGACAAACCTAAGTTAATTTATATGAGTAATTTATTTGCGTGAATATGTACGTATTTACGTTGCTAATCAACTCTCTCAAAACTTTCTTAAACCCATTTAGTTAAAAGAAACTCCCATTTGTTCCCCTACAATGAAACACAAATTGATGACAAAACATGCATTATAACATTATTATATTATTTATATTAATAATAATGTAAATTGAATATTGTTTAAAATGAATAATGTCATGCTTCGCTGTCCACATTCTACATTGAAGTGCATATATTAATTCCAAATTCCCAACACCCTTCACATACACAGCCTAATTTAGTGGCCGTATGCATATTCACAATGACGCTAAAACCCAATACAAACAAATATATAATCATCCACGTCTAAGGTCAAATCCGTCATCTCAAAAGTACAAAATCACGTGGGACCCAAATTCTCCTTTTTGATCACGTACTCCTCCAGAAAAAACTTCAAATACCATTTATTTATGAATTTAATGATATTTTATTTAATAAATATTTGAAATTTATAATAACCATAGACATAAACTAAAACTCTAAAAAAAAAATAAAAAGATTAAATTTATGTTGCTACAAAAGCTTATAAATTAGTATAAATAAAAAATTCAAGTAATTCTTACTCATATTGCGTTGAAATTTCTTCAATATAAAGTTGAATTCAACTGGAAAGTTGAAATCATTTTATTTTAATGTTGTTATTTTGAATGGCACACAAAAAGGAAAAAAAATAAAAAATAAAAAATAAAAGGAAAATATTTATGAGTACGCCAGCTCCATTCAAAAACGGGCGAAGGAGAAGTGTCACGGCGCCAACTCGCACCTAACCACACGGCCCAATAGAATTGTAACACGTGTCCACCATTCTCTTGTCACACCGTATTCTAACTTACGTGGGATCTCTCGCTTGTGCTCCGTAGAATCTTTCCCTCAAAAAATTTCCCAATACTCTCTTTCTCTCTCTGCACCGTCTCTGCTCCGATACGTCGTCGTTTCCGCGCTCCCATTCACCACCTCCGATCCCGGATAATCGGAGCCGGAGAAGGAGGAACAAGAACCTTCCAGAACAACTCCAACTACTGTAACCTGTTCACCTCTTAGCGCCAATGCTGAATTCGAATTTCTTCGAGTCGTAATTACTAAGCTCTCTCTCGCGATTCCGAAACTGCGACTTCTGAATCGCCGGTACCGCGATCCTCCGTCTCCGGCGCCGGAGATGACTCGCCACGTCACTTAGCTCGCCGACGATCTCGCCGAAGCAGAGATTCTCGCTCACTCCAGCTTTCGGCTCAACTTAGAATTACTTCGAATATTTTTACACTTATATATTAGTCTGAATTTCGTCTTCGTTTTCGTGTTCGGCGTTGTTGGTGTATAAAACGATGTCGTCGAAGGTGGTGTACGAAGGGTGGATGGTTCGTTACGGCCGAAGAAAGATCGGACGATCGTTCATCCATATGAGGTACTTTGTGCTCGAGTCGCGCCTCCTCGCTTATTACAAGAGGAAACCGCAGGATAATCAGGTGATTTCACAGTTTTAACTGAGTTTGATTTTGATTTTTTTTGTTTGTGCAAAAACAATGATAATTTTTTTGAGCTAGGAGTTTCGGTTAGTTTATCTCTCTGATTAAAATTCGCAGAATTTACTTTATAGAAAACTTTATTCTCTGTTCTGTGGAGGATAAGGGGTGGACATTTCAATACTTGCTTTTCGACATTTATTTTTGGTTTGTTTAGTTCTTTGTGCTTTCTGAATATTTTTTTTTCGGTGGCTTTTGCTCCTTTATGGGAGAAGGCGTGCTGGTTAAAAAGCTTGGGAACTTGAAACTGTTTGTTTATATTGGTTTTGTTAGGTTCCTATTAAGACACTGCTAATTGATGGCAACTGTAGAGTGGAGGATAGAGGTTTGAAGACCCATCATGGACATGTGAGTTTTGGAATTTTATATTTATGATAGTACTCCTATTATTGTAATATATAATATACAATATACAATATAATAATAACAACTGTAATATAGTTAGCCAACATATAACAAATGTTAATGGTAATCTTAATTGCCATGAACTGTGCTTCCTGAGTATTAAAAAGATTGGTTGTATATAAGTTTAATGCTGCTGGGAAATGGAATTTGCAAAATGGTAACTAGTGAATTGGATAGCGAGGTGATGTGCTGGACTTATTTATGATCTGTTATGCGTGCAAATATAGCTCATAAAATACCAAATGGCATGTAAAACAAAGAAAAGTGAAAGGATCCTCTGGCAAAATTTTCTGAGTAATTGTAAGTGTACATAATTTGGAGTTGAATGTGTAGGACTGTTGGTTGCTGTTTAAACATCCACGCATTCACCTTTAGAATCCATCCAAAGATGCCAAAGAAGTGCCTAAATATTAGTAGCATACTTGCGACAGGCTTGTCTTGTCTGTCCCTTTTCCAGCTATAACCTTTGGACCTAATTGAAGTAGTTCTCCATGTTTTACATGCATAAACAATATTCACCAGACAAATACCCAAAGCCTACTTCAAATGTATCTGGTAGCTGGACAGTCCAAATGTAACTGTGCAGTTACCTTTGAAATTGGAGAAACTCATAAGGAACAAAAAGACGGGCATATGCAGCTGGAAGATATTATTTGTATGAATTTCTTAATCCTCTTTAGCATTATTATTCTGATTAAGATCAAAGTCTTCAGGATTAGTATTATTTTATATTCTTTGTTTGGATGCAGTGAGCTGCATGTTTCATCAATATAATGTGCTATCTACCAACTTTTACAGTTCATGAGTGCCCATTTAGTGTCATAAGAGGTTTATGTGTTTACTTGTTTGTCCATTTCATTCAATGACCAGATTATCCATATATTGGGCAGTAAATTGTTTTAGTGAACAACTTCAGAAGACGTAATTATATATAATCATTTGACCATTAGATCATATGATGGGTTATTGTAGTCCTGTTTGTCCATATTTATTTATTGATATGTTTGTGCAGATGGTTTATGTTTTGTCAGTTTACAACAAGAAAGAAAAGTACCATCGAATTACGGTGAGTGGGTTTTTACTCACATTTATATAACTGGCATTTATGTATTCCATAATTACGATGGAATATTTCAGTATGCCACCTTATATTCTTTATTATTTTCGTTTTAATAGTTTCGCTCCCTTTGTGCGTGTAAATATTGTGTTGGCTGGTTGTTGTTGCAGATGGCAGCATTTAACATCCAAGAAGCACTTATCTGGAAGGAAAAGATCGAGTATGTCATTGATCAGGTCTGTTTCATTACATTGTAGTAAATTTGGAAAATTATTTGTATTTCTAAAATCTAAATTTCTGGTTTGTTTTCGTGTCTTCCTGATCTATGTTGACTCGTAACATAGGAAGCATTTCTTGATACATGACTGAAGTGATACATTGTATTCTTAAATCTGTAAATTTGTCATAGTTGGTTGTGTCGTTCCTGTTGTGTATGTAAGTTGACACTTCGACCAGAACATACTTTACTGAGTTGTAAGTCTATGCTATTGAACTTCCAATGCAGCATCAAGGAGCACAACCATCAAATGGTAATAAGTATATTTCTTTTGAATACAAATCTGGGATGGACAATGGGAAGACAGCTTCTTCTTCAGATCGAGAAAGCCAGTAAGTATTTTGTGCTCTGCCTTCTATACTTAATTGTTTTTGAAAAATGGCAACATTAAAGTTTAGCTTCCTTTTTGTGCCATTGTTTCCTAATGTTGTGATCATTTGCACTATCTGTCTAAGCTCATTTCAATGTCCATTCTTTGGTGATGTTATTCAATAATTCAATGAGACATTACATATGCCACATTTAATAACTCTCTCTCAGGATAGAAATACGAAGACATTGGGAAACATAAAAATCAATTTGGAGTAGGAGATAGATACAAAATCTTACATCATGTCTTTATTCTGGGATAAAATCTGACTAATTTTCTCTCCACCGAAAAACCTTCTATCTTGTGTTTGGCTTTTGACTCACTATTATTTTTGTTGAGACACATATTAAAGACAAAAAAAGAAAAATGACTTGTTTGCTGACACTTTTTCTTGCACTTATGAACCAATAGCTTTACTATAGTTAGTTATGTGTTCCCAGTGTTATTTGGAATAACCTCCTGTGTATTCAAAATATGCAATATATTCTTTTACTTAACAGGTTCAGTGCTCCAGAGGATGAAGATGAGCCTCATCCAAATTTGTTAAGGAGGACAACTATTGGAAATGGTTTGCTTTTTGTCCCTTCAGCTGATGAACTTGAGTTACTCCTGCTTCTATATTTAAACCTCTTCTTTTTGAGCAGGTCCTCCAGAATCAATATTTGACTGGACAAGGGAAATAGACTCTGATTTGTCAAATCAGAATGTCAACAACCAAGCCTTCTCAAGAAAGCATTGGCGTCTTTTACAATGCCAAAACGGTTTGCTACTTTAACTTAGATGATACAGCTATTTAATGCCTTGGTGACATTAAATAGAAGTTATGCAATAATATTTTTAGTGCTCATCATTCTTCTGAAATTGGCAGGACTTCGCATTTTTGAAGAACTTCTTGAAGTTGATTACCTTGTATGTTATTTCCTGTCTTTATCTCTGTGGTGTACCTTTACCTTTTAGTGTTTTAGGAAACATAATCATCCTAACTTTTCTTCTTTATGCAGCCAAGGAGCTGTAGCAGAGCTATGAAGGCAGTAGGTGTAGTAGAGGCCACTTGTGAAGAAATTTTTGAGCTTGTCATGAGCATGGATGGGACGCGGTTTGAGTAGGTGTCATGCATAGTTAGCACAAATTTTTCTTTATTCTTATTAAAACAATGTGGCGTGCACGCGCACACTAATAATATACTGTAGAAAATAACCCATACTGTATTAGAGCCTAACAATGCTAACTTCCTTTTTATTCCCCTATATCACACACAACTATGTGCCTTTATTTGTGGCTGTTGACATGTATTGTTTGACAGGTTGGGGGGGGGGGGTGATATGATGGAAAGGAGAGGGCCTTTAGGATTGACAATACAAATTGTCATTTCATCTAATGCAACATTTTTAGTTTCTACAAGTTACCTTATCCTGGACAGTGTTGTGCCAAGCACCAGAAAGCATGTCTGAGATTCTGAGGCAAGGCTCCAGATAAGTCAACAAGTCCTGGCACCTTAGTAGTTGAGAGATCCATTATCACTTGCACTAGGAACTCTTCTAGTGGCCTATTAATAACAAAAAAGTATCTCTAGAAACACATGCATCTAACTTAGTGACTTCAATTCTGAAAGGGGAATAATATTTTCCTTTATTAAGAACTAGGAGCAAATTGGGCATTCTTGGAGCTCGCATCACATTCAGCTGCTTCTATATTTATGCACAACTGGGAATATCGGATACTTTTGTTCAGGTGATTAGTGAAGTGATGATAACAAAAAGATGAGCATATAATATTAGGAAGAAATTGTTTGGGTGAAGTATGGAGCAACGCATATCGTGAAGTTGATTGAAACTTCTGTAAAATGCTTTGTTCATGTGAGGAGGAGAGCTGGCAAGCCTGCAGAGGCCCTAGAGGCCTAGACCCTAGTGTAAAAAAATGGATCAAATTGACGATGTCCTATTAAAAATTACCCTAATCTAAAGGAAGGAATTTATTGAATGTTTTTGATGGCCCTGATACTTCCATTTGGTTCTTATGAGGCCGATGTCTTGTGGCTTAGGGCTTCATGTCGTTATGGCTGGCAGACTGTAAATCTTTGAAGATCGTCACCATTATTGATGCTATTCTGTGCAATGTGTGAGAGGTGCAATTTTGTTGGATCTTTCATTTCAAAGGCCAGAAAATGATTAGTTTGTTGAATATCGTGTATGTACTAGCCACTAGGCTATACTGTGCTAAAGAATATGAAAGCATAAATTGAACTGTGGAAGAAATTAAGCTAGCAGGATGCTAGACATCACACTTTTCTTTCAGGATATTGTTCTGGTACCAACTAGGGGTGTGGGTATACTATGCCATAGTATATGAAAGCATAAATTGAACTCTCAGAGAAATTAAGCTAACAGGATCCTAGACATCACACTTTTCTTTCAGGATATTGTTCTGGTACCAACTAAGGGTGTGGTTTGTTTTTCTGTCGGTGGAAAAGTATTTATTGTATGAAAAGAGAAAAGATAAAAAGAAAAGTGATATGTAGGATGATGAATACCTAAATATTTAGGTGGCCGACGAGCTAGAATCTTACCATTTGGGTTTGCTATCTGTGTAGTTTTCCATGAAAAGCAGTAATAATGGTTATCGTATAATCTATATGCTTGTTTTTGGATTAAACTGGACATAATTGCATGTTATATGCTTAATCTTTTAGTTAATCTCATTGAAGTAATGTTTAATATTATGGCTTAGTAATCTCCAAGGCCTGAAGTTTTACTAGATTCCAGTGGATTTTCTCTTTGGACCTTGTGCTGGATATTCAACATCCCAATGCTCAGTTGTGAAATTTTAATTGCCTCATTATTTTGCATGCCTGCAGATGGGATTGCAGCTTTCAACATGGTAGTTTAGTTGAGGAGGTTGATGGGCACACAGCAATTCTTTATCACCGACTTCAGCTGGACTGGTTCCCAATGTAAAAATTTCTTCTTCATGATAATTTGTGGTTTGTACTGAAGTAAAATTGGTCAATTGTTTTTTGCATACAGGAATACAAATATCATTACAGGAAGTCCAATTTACATGCTTGATAAACTGTTCTGTTTCAATTTTATTGACATTTATTTATAAACCTAAGTTCAGGTCTCTCATCAATATTTGGGTGGTTCTTTTTTTGTTTTGTGGTGTCTATCTGGATTGTTCTTTCTTCTTTGTATCTGTGAGAATATGATTTAGTACTTTATGAACAATAAAAAAAATGGTTGCATTTGAAGTTAGTAACTGTACTACAAACCCTGTTTGTTGTGTTTATCATGGCAGGTTTGTGTGGCCCCGTGATCTTTGTTATGTACGTTACTGGCGACGAAATGATGATGGAAGTTATGGTAGGCAATTTGGATCTTATTAGGAATTCCAAGCACGCTAAAGTATGGTTTTGGTTGACTAAACAAACACAAAATTAAAGTAAATAGTTTTGTTATACTTGGAGCTCAAAACGTTGCTTTAAGCAATTAGCTATTAAATCATTTAAATGCTCCTTAACTAGTGGCTTACAGTACTCATTTCGAGTTTCAATTAATGTTTTTTTCTTGTAGTTGTTTTATTTCGCTCTAGGGAGCATGAGAACTGTGGTCCACAACCAGGATGTGTTCGTGCACATATTGAGAGTAAGATTCAACTCTTTCTTCCATTGTTCAGTTGGACTGATCCACACTATCAAGGGTGTATCAATGCCCGCAATTTGTTATGAATAGGACTGTGCATATGGTCTGTCCATGGTTTTCTTTGTTCTTTATTCTTCTTTTAAATGTTGGTGCCTCTTTTGACTTGTGTGTCATAGGCTGCTCAGATGCAATCTTGCGTATATTTTTCATTTATTTTGATTTTTTTAACCTTATTGCACTTTCTATTCTCTGCCTTTTCCCTTTCCCTCATGTAACAATATTTATTTTCCAATGAAAAAATTAAGAAAGGAATTTATTTTCTGATGGAAATAACTTCAGAGTCAGAAGCAAGCATTTTTAATTATTATCAAACTCATGCTTCCTCTCGTGAATCCTAAAACCAGTGGTATTATGTTGGGGAATCTATCAATTGCTTTTACAGATATCACTAATTATTAATTCTTTTTGAATTGAAAAGATAATTTTGATTCAATTGCGTGATGCATCTCATCTAAAATCACAGATGAAAAAGCATGCCATTTTTAACTTTAGGTCTAAACTGATTTCTGCAGGTGGTGGATTTAATATTTCCCCCTTAAAACCTCGCAATGGGAGGCCCAGGACCCAAGTACAGCATCTTATGCAGATTGATCTGAAGGGATGGGGTGTGGGCTATGTATCATCTTTTCAGCAGCATTGTCTCCGTCAAATGTTAAACAGTGTAGCTGGTAAGTTGCCTTGTAGGTGGTTTGTATTTATCATAGAATGGTAAATGTTTTGTTTCTGTCACCATTATTTTATTTCTATTTTTTATATGCTCTCCTTTTAGGTAATCTTTTGGTAATAGTAGGTTGCATTGGGGAAGTTGTTCAATTTTAAGTCTCTTTATTTTGTTGGCAATTCTGTGAGCAATTAGTTCTAAAATGCTCCACAATGCTGCCAATTTCCCCTTCCAGGGTTGCGTGAATGGTTTGCCCAAACAGATGAAAGAAATGCCCTCCCACGAATCCCTGTAATGGTAAATATGTCCTCGGCATCAGTTTCTTCCAAGAAGAGTCAGAAACCAAATGAAGCTCATCCCAATTCTCTTGATCAAGTTAATGCTGCAGTTAGAAATTCTGCCTTGATGGATGAATATTCTGATGAAGATGAAGATTTTCAAATCGCAGAATCTGAGCAAGAGGTTAGGCTTGCATTCTAACATCTACACATTTGGCATTTGGTTCACAACTTCTAATGTCCTTTTCCGCCATCCCCCCCCCCCCCCCCCCTTTTAATTCTTCAGGCTTACCCAGGCGGTCTTGAGAATGATATCAAAAGAACAGGTGACTGCTTCCTATGCATCATTTCTTTAGATAATATTATAGTCATAAGGATAATTTTGTGCACTTAGTGGACCCTGGATAAAATCTAATCATAATGCTTTCTGGAACTGAAGTCTTGGAAGAAGAACCAGCAGATGAAATTGACTTGTCTTCATTTTCGGGTAACTTGCGTCGTGATGATCGGGATAATGCTCGTGATTGCTGGAAAATTTCTGATGGAAATAACTTTAGAGTCAGAAGCAAGCATTTTTGCTTTGACAAGTCCAAGGTTCCCGCCGGAAAACATCTGCTGGATCTTGTTGCTGTTGATTGGTTCAAGGACTCAAAAAGGATGGACCATGTAGCTAAGCGTCAGGGTTGTGCAGCACAAGTGAGTATTAATAACACACTGTTTGAATTTTGTTTACATGACAATTTATATGTAGGTTTGTCATTTTATCCTGATGTGAAAAAATAATCTACAGACCTATTCTATGATCTCTGTGTCGTTGCATGTATGAAAAATGTACTTGTATAAATTTTGCAAACAATTTATTTTGTTATAATACTTGTTTATTGTTATCCTTTGGTGACTTCGCTGACAAAGGTTTTTTTGGTTCATGTAGGTTGCATCAGAAAAAGGGTTTTTCTCCATTATCTTTAATCTTCAAGTGGGTTTCCTTGCTTCATATGTTTCTACTCTACGATTTAATAATTTGGAGTTTTTCAGTAAATTAATGATCACGTTTGGTTGTAGGTGCCTGGATCAACACACTATAGTATGGTATTCTATTTTGTGACAAAAGAATTAGTTCCTGGATCCCTCTTGCAACGCTTTGTTGATGGTGACGATGAATTCCGAAATAGCAGGTTGAAGCTCATTCCATCAGTCCCCAAGGTATATATAATTTTGTCATCATTACAAATTGGGCAATTTTCACTGCCTCAGCAATTCTTTTTCTATTATTTTTTTGTTGGTAATTTTTCATCCTTATATAATTGTTGTTCATTATCTCCCGTCCCCGTGTCCATCTAGCAGCAGTCTTGTGTAATAATCTCTTTATATGGACACGTTATAACATTTATATATAATACTAAAGAATATTAGAGGGCCATCAGAATTTATTGTTTTTGGCCATCAATTAGCCATTAATGATTAAAAGTGTGGGCTAAAGCATGTTGTTGGATTACTAAACTAAAGAAATTGGGTTGATAGCTAAAAGTGATGGCAAAAAACAATCAATTTTGATGGCTCTCTAGCATTTCTCTAACACTGTTATGTTTCTCTTCCTTTCTCTCTTCTATTTGCTATTATTACTATTCTTCTGCTAAAAATTCTGTCCCAACTAAAAAATTGCAGGGCTCGTGGATTGTGCGCCAGAGTGTTGGTAGTACTCCTTGTCTACTGGGAAAGGCAGTTGATTGCAACTATATTCGTGGTGCTAAGTATTTAGAAGTAAAACTTCACCCAATTTCTTGATATAGTGTTTTCTGTTCTATGTTGCAGGAGGTGGCCTAATTTCTAGTAATAAATGATCTATATACCCTTACTTGTCTGCCATAATTGTTTAATAAATTATTTTCCATCTGTAGATTGATGTTGATATTGGTTCTTCCACTGTTGCTAATGGAGTTTTGGGGCTGGTTGTTGGTGTGATTACAACGTTGGTGGTTGATATGGCTTTCCTTGTGCAGGTATGTTTCCCTATGTTGTAAAAAGTTATAGCAAGTGAACTAACCTATTTTCTTGTTGCATTCAGTGTAAACCTTTCATGTTCATGTTGCACAAGATTAATCATGACTTTGATGTTACATATACGGTTAAATCTTGACCATAGTATAACGACTGGACTTGAGTAATTAATCTAACATTATGTAGACTCGCCAATTAATAACAGACGTGCCCCCTTCACCATTTTTCTTTTAATTTTTCAATTTCATGTGGCTTCATCCTTAAAGGCTGGCGGTTGTAAATAGTTCCTCAAGTTCAGCAATATTATTGTTTAGTTTCTTACAATTTTTCCTGTCATCTTTTTCGGTAGCCCAGTTACATATTATGCATGAGATTTTTTGCCTAGTCTAGTAGTCTTTCGTCTGAATCAGTGCTTAACCATAGCAGTAATTTTGACGGTGAATTTGTTGACTCTTTTTTTTGGGTTAAATTAGAGAGGTTTTTGACTGTTCACTTACAACTTTTACCATTATACCAAATAGGAGTGACAAAATTGTTGTTTATTGTCAGGCAAATACCCCTGATGAGTTGCCGGAGAGGCTTATTGGAGCTGTTCGTATCTCTCATCTAGAACTCAAATCTGCCATTGTTCCAAAACTTGATCCGGATCCATCATAACTGACCAAGTCGTCTCTGTTGTTCCTTCATACAAAAAAAAAAAGGATCATTTGTCTGCAATCTGCTCGAATACCATTTTTTTATAAACTGGGATGTAGGTTAAATTCTTTTTTCCCTTATCTGTTAGGGTATTAATTCTTAAAAGGAAATTTCTCTTTGGTGGTTCAAAAGAGAGAGAGAAAAAAGGGGTTTTGGGGGGTGTTGTTTTTTTGGGGGGGGGGGGGGGGGGGGTGTTGTCAAGCTCATAGGATCTGTAATTTCTCAACGCATTGTTATTTAGGGGTATTTTATCAGCTTCAGGTATAAACTATGAACATATATAGTAGTCGTAAACTTGTGTTTCTGCCCACCTTGAAGAAAGATGGAAATGACCATCTTTGTACAAGAGTAAATCATCAGCTTCATCCATTTATTTGTATTTTGTATTATAATAGGAATTTTCTTTGCCGAAATCGCTCGTTCCCTTTTTGTTTTATTTGTTGTTACTATTATTTATATTTTTTTTTCTGAGAAATATCCTGTTACTGTATTTTACATGTTCTATCATTGGAGTTTCTCCTTTCCAACCTTATAGGACCCTAAGGTCGCAATTGTGAGAGTTAAGGCCAAAGTGGTCTTGAAGATTGGTAGTGGTGGTACGTAGTCTTTGATATTCTAATTGCACCCGTTATGTCCCTATGATTAGTAAAAGTGCACTATATTTGTCTTTATCAATATTTGATGAAGAAAAGGCCAAAGGACTAACATAATATAATTTTACCAATTTTAGAGATTTAATTAGTACAATTAAAATCTTTGCAACGACTGTAACTTCAAATGTTCAAATATTATACTTATTTTTTCTTTGGATGTGCTTGGCCAGGAAAATGTGGCGTGTGAAGAGAATTGAAAAATAGCATTTTAATGACAAATATTAGGTGATTAATATTTTTTATTTTTTTTATATTTGTATTAATATTAATTATTTTTTATTTATATTAAAAATATTGGTTTTGTATTTACTACTTTTTATTTTTGTTTACAGAATATATATTTTTTAAAATCTTTTGAACGTAACAAAATCACTTGTGATACTGTTCCGTGAACGGAAATAAGAGCAAGATTGTAGCTGTCACCGCTAAGTGAAAATTCGCGTTCCTCTTTGTACAACTCAAAATACGTAAGTCACCCAAAAATATATATATATAAATATACAATACGTATATGGACTAAAAAGCCCGCGAGAGTTTAGCATCTATTTAGGGTCTGAACAATGTAGCAGAACCACACTTTGAGCTAACAGATAAACAATCCTAGACCCATGTCTTATTGACATAATCCTTAAAAGCATCCAAAGCAGTCACTGAGCTCCTGGGAAACCCTTGCTGAAACTGTGCACCAAGATTCTCAGCCCTCTTCTGCATTTCCTTATCACCCGTCAACTTCTCTATTCCCTTGATCACATCATCCTTCTTCAATGTTCTTCCCAAATCATCAGAGACCATATACCCCACCTTAAGGTGGGCCACAACCAACTTGGCGTTATGGTATTGGTCACCCCTAAAAGGCCACGCCAATATGGGCACCCCAAGCCCCAATGCCTCCACGGTTGAGTTCCAACCACAATGCGATAGGAACCCTCCAGTTGAAGGGTGACTCAGTATCAAAAGCTGTGGTGCCCACCCACGTATTATCAAACCTCTATCTCCAACTCTCTCATCCAACCCCTCAGCTGAGTACCCTTCATCATCTTCTGGATTAGACAAACCGGGCCTCAAGCCCAACATAGCACGTGGAGGGACCGATTTTCCAGAACCAGGTCGGAGCACCAATATAAATGGTTGACCTGATGACTCCAGTGCTTCACTAAGCTGAACGTACTCCTCCACCGTAGGACCCACCTCAGTCCCAAAAGAAACATAAAGCACCGATCCACGTGGCTTCGAATCTAACCACTGGAGAACACCATCCTCAGTAACACTAGATTTCCGGTCCGACCGGAATTCCCGGTCTCGCAGAACTAAACCGGCCGAGTTCCAATACTGCTCCGGCAGAAGCGGCCCGACTCCCCATACCGGTTTTCCGGTCTGGTTCGCCATGTAGTCCATAAATGGACGCTCCATTTCTTGGCACGTGTTGAACATCAACGCCGTTGCTTCTCTTGTCTCCTCCATCCACATGGGTTCCTCACCGGGCTCAGGTGGACCCATCCTTCGAAACCCCCGTCCGCCGGGAGGAGGCGGGAAATTGTCTCCTAAGCCAGGCGGTGGCAGTGGCGGCCTCCGCTCCTCTCGAGGCCGTCGTTTGAGGTCTGTATCAGTTAGCGCAACCGAATAAGGCATCCCCGGGAGAATCCGGGTCTCTCCGGGTTTCAATTCGATAGGGTACGCCTTCCACTTGGCATGCTCCATGGCGGAGGCGATGGCTCCGGAGGTGAAGAACGCAACCGTTGGAATCCCGTGTTTCACTAAGAGATCGCCGAACCACCTCGTCATCATGACGTCCACAACTACACATGCGGGTCGGGTCGGATTCGAAGGCGAAAGAAGGAGCTTCTCGAGGCCACTACTTAGGTGGCCGTGAGCATGATGAGGTGGATGGATCCTTGGCTCCGGATTTGAGGCCGGCTCCGGCGAAATCTCGGCGACTCGGATGAGTGGGTGTTGGCGGAGTGAAGAGGGAACAGAGGAGGCTACGTTGGAGGTGATGACTAAGGTGACTTGGAAGTTTCTAGAAGCCAAGTGTTTGCAGAGCTCCATGCATGGGAAGAGATGGCCTTGGCCGAAGAATGGCAGCACCCATATTTCTTTCGTCATTGTTATCTGAAAGGTAATCAACGTGTTTGTTTAAATGCTTAAGTGAGAATTGAAGACAAATTATGCAACTGTCTTGTGTGGTTTTTATATATTCATTGCTAGGAAACTTGACTTGGTGGTGAAGAAAAGAAAGAGTTGAGTGGTCACATAAGAAGTTTCTTGCTTTATTTGACTATTTGTTAGCTATTAGTATCACTCAATTTTGTCAATTTTATTTGGATCGAGGATTTTTTTTTTAAAGTGAAAAAAATTAATAAAATTAGAAAATAAGAGTCTAATTATCGTTAAATTAAAATAATAAAATTCATACATATAAAAATAATAAATTTAATGATAATCCGTTAATTTATTATTTTATCACTTTTTAATAGTGTGTATGTGAATGATTTGATAGGTGTTAATGTTTTCGCTTTTTTATGCGCGTGTTTTTGACTTTCGTCACACTTTGGTTTTGGGGATGTCGGTTAGCACTTTGAACCGTTATACAAAGTGGATATTTGTACAAAATATTTCTAGAATCTTATGTGTTTAAGGAACTATTTCGGTGCATGGCCCATGGCATAGTAAAGAAAAGTGAAGCCGGATTGATTGAGTGCACACAAGCATGCATAATTTGATGAGAGCCGTGAGAGGCCTTGCTTTCTTGTTGAACAAGGTTAATTAACTAAATGATCTATCATCACTGATGACGTCACCATAAATTCGCTGACAAGGACATCAGCGGAAACAATAAGGAATGAAAAGCCAAGTTTTAGTCATCATCATTTACCACCATAATATACAGTGTAATTTTACCTTCTTGACATAATATTTAGGGATGCATTGATTTATAATTTACATTCTAACATATTAAAAAGGTCAAATATGATAAGAGCAAGTATTTAGTTAAATTAGCCTTTATCTTATTTTTGATATTGTATTTGTGTGACATAACAGTGGATTATTATGACAGGGTAATACAACTTTGCTGCCACTCTCTACACAAGGAACTACCCATAGCAGAAACTACATCAAGATGCAGCTGGTGATTTGATCAACTCAAATATATAGTGACTTCCCCAACAGGTAGGCGGCATAATCATTCTAGATTTTTGAAGTTCATATATAAGTAGTAGACTGCAAAAATAAACCACACAATCCTGCATAAACTTCATATATTCAATTATAGCAAATCAGATTTTACATTCTTAAAAGCACCACTATCATTGTTTAGATCAATTTTATGCGGTAATTGCTTAGTTATGCCTAGATACGTAATGCCATGTCAAATTGATCAACAATGAAAATGCTGATTTTTCTTACAAATATTTACATTTTTCTTTCCCGAATTACAAATTAAAAATGATTTTCGTTCGTCCTCGTCGTCGTTTTAACTGAACTGTTGAATGCGGTTAAGCTCTAATTAGAAAAGAAAGGTCTTATTTTATTTTTTATTTATCAACAGCTTTATCTAACTCTCCCTCCAGAATCAGAGGAAATTATTTTCAATGTGTGTTCCAATTTCCAACACAAAAGGAAATGATTCCATTAATGGTATAAAAAAGTATTAATTTGTAATATTAAGATAATATTAATTATTTTTTTCTAATAACACCCTTAATATAAACATGCTAATTAAATAAGTATTAATTACATATGTTCATTTGTTTAAGAATTATTTTGTCCATTCATACCATATAATTTAAGAACCCACGGAATAGAGTTTTGCACTACACAACACACTAGACATAAACCAGGGTAATCTCAGATTAAGTCCCAATCATACATTGTTTCCTTCTCAAATCAATTTATATGTCAAGAAAATGTGCAATTCTCAAACTCTTTAGAAACACTTAATATAAGAGACGTCAACTTGGAGCAATTAACAGTAGATAAATATTTGTACGTCATTTTTTGTATTCTCACTTTAGACTCATCACGTTATTATCAATGGAGAATTTCAACATCACCTCATTTTCCATCAGTTATACTTAATGAAAACTATAATTTAAATTTATGTGAAATATTGGTAGTATAACATTTATAGTTACAAACATCCAACACAAAATGCATAGTTTGCTTACTGGTTTGGAGGAGCAAACCTATCATAAAATTGTAATTGCTTAAAAAAAATCATAGTAAGAATTCTGATCAAAACACATAGCCATCAATAGGAGCAACATAGAAGTTCTAAGCCATGCTTTCACCTTCCTAAGCCAAGTTTACATTTCTTCAAATCGCCACACTTCAGTCCATCAGATTCCTAAGTATGTATATCAGAAAAATGGAGAGCTTAAGTTATATCATAAATCAAACATCAACACAATAATGCAATATATTTATGTATAGAAAATAAATATTTGATGCCAGATTAATTCCTAAAAATAAAAAGTTACCACCCGTGTAAGATTCATAGACAACTTTGTACTTTTCCTATTTCAGCGAGTGAAGTGTGAATTATGTAGCATCCGAGTTTTATCTCAGAAAGTAATGAATATTTTGAATTGATTAATAAAAAAATAATATTTTGGATTCTTAAGAATGAACATGCTTTTGCTTGTAATGCTTGTAGGATCAAGCTCAATTTAGAAGGGCATGTGCTTTTATTTTATTCTGCAACTACAAAAATGGTGGAGCAAAGTAACTTAAGTACTGAATTTACCTTCCCAATTAGAGAAAGTCAGATCTGGGTAACTCGCTGCTATAGTGGGAATCACCCAACAATTTTCTCCAAGATCAACATTTGGAATGTGCTTAATCCATTTCCAATCCTTCCCTGTTTCCTTCTCGAATTGTTTCTGTATGCTAGGACAATGTACAACTGTCAAACTGTTTAGACCATTGAACCATCCAACGCTTATTGGAAGAGACTTCAACTTGGGGCAACAGGCTATGTATAGTGACTGAAGAGTCATGGTACTACCCCAACAATAAGGTAAACATTCTAGATTTTTGAGCTCATGAAGAGTTATTGATTGCAACATGGGGGGCATGTGTTGTAAATCTTCTGCTAATGCTACCATTTGTGGACAGAAGGAAATGATTAGATCCTTGAGGGAACTAAGACTTTGAAAACCTGTGGATAAGCCTTTGAATTTATCACATTTGAAAATTTTTAGTTTTTGGAGCGACTGTAACCCAGTTAACACTTGATCTGTTAATGACTCCAAGTTGTGGCATCCAATTATATGCAACTCTTGAAGGGCAGCGTTGTTAGCTAGTTCAAGTGGAAGTACTTCCATTTTGCTCTGGTGATGAATATGGAGTTGTCTGAGGCGACATAGACCTTGAAGGGTCCCCTTTGGAAACGAAGCCAACTCTTGATCATCATGAATTTCAAGGATTTCGAGACAACTGAGACTATGAATTGAATCCATCTGAACTTGGTTGGGGCTCCTTGTTGTAGAAGGGCATTGAGATAATAAGATCTCTCTAGAGAATAAATCATGACCAGATCTCCTCCGTCCTTTTGCTATACATAATTTTCTAACAGATGGAAGGGCAGGGAATGTCAATCTTGGACATGCAATAACATTCATTTTGGAAAGACCTGGGAACATGTCACCTCCTTCCTCTTTTGATAACCCTTCCAAGTTTGGCATGCAACACAATTCCAAACACATTAGAGACTGGAATCCTCTGGCTACTCCCCCATCATAAGATTCATCATCAACATATCTCAAATTATGCATACAACATATTGCAAGTATTTTTAGAGATGGTAATCTCCCCAGTAGGGGGAGTTGTTGACTATACCAGCAATCCACAAGTTTTATGGAACACAAATTCTTCAAGTGAGGATTGCCCATCCATTGTGGGAAATACATACCTTGGTATCCTCCCACCCCTAAATCTATGAGCTTTGGATGAGGTTCCAGGGCTTCGAGAATCTGATCAACATTTTGCAGCAACTTAGATTGCTCATTTCTTCCCCATGACAATTTCAACACGTCTAGCTGCTTACCCATTAAATTGGCTTCCTTGGCATCTGCTGCATTTGTTACTCTTTCCAGGTTCTTAATGTGGAGTTCCCCTCTGAGGCATAATTGTGCTAATTCATCTAACCTTAGCCCTTTCTTCTTACCTACTATGTAAATATTCAAGGTTCTCAAAGAATTCAACTGGCCAATCTCATTAGGCATGTAAACCAACGACCTGCACCCCCTTAAGTAGAGATGTCGAAGAGCTTTTAGGTATTTCAGATGGCGGGGCAACCGCCGGAGGCTTTGACAATAACTGAGATTCAAAACCTGCAAATTGCATAGGCTACTTGTGGACTCCGGAAGTGTTTGAATTGAAGTCCCTCTAAGATTTAGATACCTTAGATGGTTGAAGGGAGTAATTAGTGGTAAATGCAACATATTTAATACATTTGCATACCCCAAATCAAATGCTCGCAAAGATTCAAGTGGTCCCAATATCTTCGTTGAAGCCAAAGCACAATTTGTCTGTCGGAAGTGAAATGTCCTTAAGGATCTAAATGTGCAAGCAGAAATGATTTGGTTCCGAGCACATGGCCCCATCGTGAGATGGCGAATTCTTTTTGGATGTTCAATGGGCATCTCATCATTTACAATGCAACACAAATCACCCATAACATATTGGGCGAGGTCATGAAGTAGATCATGTATTTTGAAGCCCCTAACTTTGCCAAGATCATCTTTTTCAATGTCTTGAAAAAATGATGCCCAGCATAGTTCACTAATTATCTCCTCAGCTACATCTTCAACTGCCATTGTTCCTTCAGATGAGACGAAGCCATTTGCCATCCAGAGATGAACAAGTTCATCCTTTTCAATCTCAGCATCTTTAGGGAAAATAGCACAAAAAGAAAAACACTGCCTTGATTTTAATGGCAAGTTCAAGTAGCTTAATCTCAGAGCAGGTAAGATAGAGTTTTCATCTTGTGGCAAATTCCAAATCTCATTGTCCTTGACATATAGCCATTCTCTCTCTTCTCTTTTAAACCTCAGAAGGCCTCCAAGAGATTTTGCTGCAAGAGGTAGCCCTTTACACTTTTTCACAATCTCTTTCCCTATGGCAACAAGCTCCACGTTTTCCCCTTCATCTAATCCGAAAGCCCGTTGTTTGAACAATGACCAACAATCTTCATCCGACAGAAAAGACAAGTCATGAGGAGGAAGCGTACCCATAATAGATGCAACCTTTGTGAGACGAGTAGTAACAAGAACTGAAGACCCCACCTTTGAACCACATGCAACAAGTGAATTCTTCAATCTGTCCCACTTCTCTTGATCTTCACTCCAGATGTCGTCCAGAACAAGTAAATATCGTTTGCCTTGAAGTGCCTGTTGAAGTTTCTTCTGAAGTGGATCTATATCCAAATTGCCGCTAACACTCACTGAAGCCGAATCCAAAATAGCCTTGATCATTCTCTTGAGACTGAAGTCCTCAGAGACACAAACCCAAATCTTCAAGTCAAAATGCATGGTTATCCTGTCATCATTGAAGACCAGCTGAGCAAGTGTTGTTTTTCCGAGACCACCAAGACCAACTATAGTATGCACCGCGGCACGCTCAGTATCACAAGTCTGAATCAAAGCTTGCACAACACGTTCCTTATCTTCCTCTCTTCCATAGATTTCAGGTTGAGTGATAACAGAGGAGGTTTGGCGCCACTCCATCAACTCAGCTTTCTTGTCAGTGGTTGCAATTCTCTCACACAGATGAAACATCTTCCTCTCTTCAGCAATGTTTTGTAATGTCTCCCTCATCCTTTTCATCTTATTAGCCATTCTTCTACGAAACATGGCATTTTTCAGACCGAAAGAAGAATGGCAAGAAGCGTGTATCTTGTTAAACCAGCCACCCTTTTGTTGCTGATTCTGATTTTGAAGATCATGTGTGGAGAACTCGTCAAGGATGTCATCCAACAGCAGAGCAGCATCTTGCACCTTGCGCAGCCAGTCTTTGATTGCCAAATCAGTAAACTGCTTCATCTCAGCATCAGCAAGAACAGCGCGGATGGCAGTGAAAGTGCTAGAAAGTTTCTTCAGTTCTTCATCCACGCCAATGATTGATCCAAGTTCCTTTTGAAAGAGAGAGCTCAAGTTCTCCAGCAAAACAGTGACAACAGCCTCAGCCATGATTGCAAAATTTGAAGGTGCAATGCTAGAATACTCAGAGATTGGAGTTTGTTGTGTTGTTTGCAAAGTAAACAGTGAAGCTCTTGATCATAATCACATAAACCTTATCTTTTTTCCTAGAGTTTCCAAGTCAATGAAGTCTTTCTCACAATCAACGGGGGAAATTAGAATCTAAGACTTTGTGTCCAAGACGACCCACCCTTCTTTCTACGCGTTTGGAATAAAACCATCTTCATTGTTTTGATTTCACAGTTATACCAAAATGTTATGTAATTTCAAATTAGTAATAGAATCCTCTAGTTTACACTTTTTTTCTTACATCTTTTATGAATTATATTATCAATTCAAAGCCATTTTGGCTTGGTAAAAGGTAATCTTTTCAAAGTCATTGGTATTTTTTCTTGTCAAAAAAAAAAAAAAGAACCGACTCGTTTAACCAATCAGTTCAGGTGGTTTTTACTTGTTACATAAAAGTTATTTGTGCACTAAACAACACAAACAGACAAATAAATAAAGTTTTATCTCAGATTACTTTTCAAACTAACTTGCTAGCTATGGGTGTGTTTGGATTTGCGTTGGAGAAGAGAGAAGCGCGTTTGAACTTCTTGAACGCTTCATCTTTGTGTTTGGCAAAGTTTTTATCCTCTAAACGCAGGAGTGATTTCTATGTTAAACCCACGTTTACCAGAAGCTATAAATTCTAGCTTTTCCGTTTAGCTTTTCACGTTGGATTAAAAATTATGTTGTATGTACCAATTATGTTCTTCATTATTTATATGTTTGTTTTTTTTATAATATTTTTTCTAATACTCTCTTATGCATATTATTGTTTTTTATAAAATTTCTGTTTTTTTTTATTTATATGAGTTTTTTTATTGTTATTGTTATTTCTTTTTTACATGGAATATTTGTTTACTTTGTATTATGATTCTATTAATCCTATTAGAGTACTAAAGAATATTGAAAATACTAAAAAAATATTAAAATTTATTTAAATATTTAAAATAAAATTATAAAATAACATAAAATAATTATTTAAATTCATGTCATTTTCTGTAATTTTTCACCTAAAAGTGATTTTGAATAATGTAATCCAAACAATATTTAGTTTACTACAATCCATTTTGAATAAAAATTGCCAAACATAAACCACGTTAACACTAACTCACTTTTGATCAAAATCAATTTTACAAAATCAATTTTATACAAACCTCAGTTTGCAAACTGTAATCCAAACACAAACTAAGACCGCTTATTATTTGCTAAGGAAAAAACGCCATTTCTTTGAGCCACAACTATTACAATGATTTCAGCAACCCCTTGTTGCTGATCAGTCCTTAATAAAGACACTTGATGCATTCTGCTAATACAAAATGTGTCTTCTGAAGCTTCATAAATTTGCTTTTCATTAGTCTTACTCCCTTGAAAAACAAAGAAACAAAAAAAAAAAAAACAAAAATTTTAATTGCCAATGTTACTTCTTGTCTATACAAATAACATAGTGAGTCCACTAAGTTATATGGCACAAGGACACCACCATAATTGCTTACCATTACAACTTGTAAAAATTTGAGGAAGTTGGAAGAATTTCAAGGGCAACTTCCTTTAGTGATGGCATAGTATCTTGCTGATGCACACAAATAGATTTATTACCCACATACCTCAGGACCTTCCAGGGCCCAGGATAGCACCTATGGCAATTGAAATAAACACACAAAACATAAGTGCCACATGCAATTATTAAGCTAACCAAGTCTTCCATCAACATAAATTCTATTTAATCTTCAAGCAAAACATTGAAAATTTTCCAGATTGCCATAATATTAGCCATGAAATATTTCACTCCTAAGCATGACCTTCAATTCCAACATAAAGTTAATTTTGAAGCAAACCTGAAAAGTGTTCCTCCGTTGCGGCCCTTGAAATTATGAATGTAATACACGGTTTCCATCATCGGCAGCAAGGTCTTGGTGAGTGCAGCAAGCTTTGGGTAGAAGAATGGTGGATAATCTTGATTTGTTCAAGGATAACTATATTATGGCTAATGACAGAAGGACTATGAGACATTTTAGCGTTAAAAAACTTGATAAAATCTTTGATTTTCTACATTGTGGTACCTTCTTTTCTGATTGCCATCAAACAATGATTTTGCAAAAATAGAAATAAAAGCTGGATAGGAGCAGGTACATCAAGCTCAAATATAAAATCACTGCTCAATTTTTGCAAAAGATACACCCAGATCTTATCCGATCGATTTCTCCATTGAAAATAATGAGTTTCCGTTCAGTGTTCAAGACTGCATCTCTGTACAATTCTTCCACAACAAGCATTTCTGAAATACAATGGAACAGTAGTCAAGAAACTTCTATTGCTTATATAACAATACCAAAGAAGTTAGGATCTACCATTGACATTAAAGTAAGGATAGGCTACCAAGAAGAGTTCATCTCCTTCCTTCACTCTGTCAGACATTTTTACTTTTTCAACAAAACCGAAATCTTCGAAAAATGAAGGCTTTGTCAGATAGTCTAACTTAAAAGAAGCTCCACCAAAGACTGATTTTCTAGCAAAGTCCACTTCACTAGCCTCTGGAAAAAACTGATATTTACAGGGTTATGCATAGCTGCAAGTGATGAAATTGAATCTTGACGACGAAAACACTGGCATAACAACCTCTACTGAACAAGATAAACATTTGAATGAGATAGCATTCGAGACAATAACAAGTTAATTACATGAGGAAAAAAGGAAACAATATATAAATGAGAAAGTGAAAGCATTTTGTAAAAAGTCGTAGAACAAGACACTTGAAGCTAACTGCAAAAAGTTGTATGTGTTGAAATAAAACATAAGAATGATGCTCTAAATCAAGAAGATTACTATTCTTGTTCGAGTTGCTTTCTCTGCACTGACGAAGCGATCGCAAAATTCACGAATCAATTGCATGCTCTCAGTCATCTCAATTCCACCTTCACCATCACCTGATGTCATAATGGAGGGAAAGAAATCAAATTAAAACACAGTCCAAACCAAGAATCCACAAATGATGGGGGGGGGGGGGGGGGAATTAGGAAACTGGAACATGAAGAACCTGGTACGGACGCAAGTCCTGCTGTCGGAAACTCAATCTCCTGTATAAGATTGCTGTTCATTACAGTCTCTAATAATAGCTCCTCACTTTGGTGTGTGTAACTTTCATTCTTGACTAACGAATGCTAATAGAAAAATCACTATCACATATGACTCACCATTAACTGTTTGTTATCCTTCATGGCCAATTCCACTGCAACTCTAGCCTGTTGGTTGAGCCATTAACAAAAAGACACAAATTTTTATTTAGTACTCCATTAGTATTCCCCCCCCCCCCCCCTTCTTTTCTGGGGGTTAAGTAAATTTGATATACACTGTAAGCTGCAAAAATTGGGCACAATAAATGCATACCACCACTACATTAATCCATCAACATTAAATATTAATGTTACAATTAACCAAAAGAAAAGGAAATTGATGCAGAAGGGTGAATGATGACACTTACTTGTTCCAGAAGCTCAGGGTAATCAGAAGGGAAAGGCACATCAGTGCCAATAGAGGAAGAGCCATCTCCTGAAACAGAACAAGTAGCTAATCTTCGATTTCTGGGTGCCATTGAAGAAGTAAATCCTCCAATTCTGATAAACCCACCATATTTTGGGGAAAAAGATTCCAACTTCACAACCTAGAGTCTCAGACATGCAATCAAGTAAGATGATGATTTAATCAAATTGAGTAGCTATTATTAATTTATTATATAATGTGTGATTAACTTGAAAACAGTTTCTTACAGTTGGAATTGGAAGGGAAGTTGTTGAAATTAGAGAATAAGAGAGAATAATAGAAGTGGATAAAACCATTTTGAAGGTGCACCTCTCAACTCATGCAAGAGAAAACCGCCAATAATATAGTTAGAAAGAAAAACCCGGAAAAAAAAAAAGTTAATCTGTTGAATGCTTGAATAATATTATTATATTAACAATCGCTGATAAGAGTTAAGCTGTAATTATTACAAAAATCTTTGCGTTAGTGGTTAAATTGAGACAAAAAATAAATTGTGCTGATTTTTTTATTTGTTTAAATATTTATAAAAACATAATGACATGCTCTTATTTTTAACAAATTCATATAAAAATGCATTAAAAAAATGTATGCCTAAGATGACATTTAGAAAAATATGTGAATTAAATGGACTAATTGGTTTAATCCGTTTATATTTTTCATTTTTTAAATTTTGTAACAACTTTTTTAATAATATAACCAAATATCTCAAACTTTATTTCAAATATCTCATGTTTTAGCTCAATAAACTATTAAAAAGATAACAAAAATTGGATATGTTAGTCCAATTTTTTTTTTAGTTTTTAATTAGAAAAAAATTATTATGACAAAAAAATTAGCAAGTAGACATGTTGACCCGTTTAGCCTTATTAATTTTCTATTTTAGATATTTATAAATACTTAATATATAACTAACTTAGATCATTTAACCTATAAATTAAACTTAACTGAACAGACCTAAATAGAACAAATTAGTTCATTTGACACTATTTAAAAGACTTTTATTTTAGCTTCTGTTGTTAATTTAATCTATTAATTTTATGCTACCTGCAAGCAAAAATGTTATGCGGCAAGATATTTAGCATTATTTAAAAATTTTGCTAGATTTAAAACAAAAAAAATTGATAAAATACTAAAATAAAAATTAGAGATACTAATAATACAGACTAAAATGGAGATTATTTAAATTATTATATTTAAATCCAAAAAATTAATAAATACTAAAATAAAAAATATATATTTTATAGAATTAGACATTTATGTAAGCCAATAAGATAAAATAAAATACATCATTAAACTAAATACCAATCAATATTACATAAAAATTTTAAAATCAGAAACGTTATATGCATGTCCTTATGCATATATCATATAAATCGAATTGGTTAAATTATAGTATTAAATCGAATTAATATAATTTGAATTAGTAGAAACAATATAAATAAAAATTAATCTATTTTATTAATCAAACTAATTAAAATACTATATTTATATTCTATTATTTTAATAATTTTTTAAATTATATATTTTATAAATATAGTTGATTATTTTATAATATATAACTATTTGTAACTTCTGACTCTGAATAAATATATAATAGATAAATAAAATAAATAATTTTAATTTACATTGTTTTCTACTAATTTGAACGATTTATAACATTTTTTCTACATTTTTCTTATGAACAAAAAGACAAATATAAATATTAATGGGATAAATTAATACAATGTTAACGGTCTATAACATAGCCATATTTCTGTTTGGATTCCGTTCTAATAAGGGCACATAGCAACTCCATTGAAGAAATAGTCAAGCCTGTGTATGACCAAAAAAGAGGAAATGATGACCACTTGGCATCTATTTATTAGGATTTATCCAAAACTTTGAAACTAGATTAGTCTACAAATTTTCGGTTCGGTTCAAACTTTTTTTGTCGTTGGGTTTCTACTACTACCATTTTTTTTAGAATAAAAAAATTTAATACAATAAAATAGAGCAAAAGAAAAAAAAAAAGCTCATAACGCTAAAAATAATAATCGTTAGTCATCTTACCAAAATCCTGTCCACAATTATATTCATTGTAGAGTTTTGATCTGAAAGTAACCTTTTGAACTATTCCAGAGGGAAAATTACATATAGTAAACTCTGACATACTAATTATTAATTATTGAGTATATATATGTTATATAAAGAAGGGGGGTGGATATGGGAGGAAGGGGATTCTATATAGGAAAAAGGGAGAACGGTTGGGGATTTGGTCAAAGGGGTTGGAATCAATTACAGGGATTTGGGTATGAAACTATGAATGCATGAGATTGTCCTTTATTATATGATCATTTTAAAAACATCACACGTTTGATCCTCTTTCGCCTTCCTTTCATTAGCCATGGAAGATATAAAATATTACAAGTATATATGCCACTTTGTTCTTGCTTAGCTTAAAGACATACATGACACACATTTATTAATTATTTAATTTGTTACTAATTAAGTTCAATATATATTCATCCCATACCAAACCCATTATTCTATAAGTAACGTTTCATGTATTCATCAACAGTAGTGTACTTCACTTCAGGATAGAGTTCACAAGCTTCAACTCCACCATCTCCTATCTCAAAATTTGCAAGACACCCTTCAATGCAAACATGGTAGTAATGCACCATTGCCACTTGTTCTGCATATGATTTTCCTGCATGTTTCAAAATTAATAATGTAATTAACAACCTTGAGTTCCTTTTCTATTGTTATTTTCACTATTACTATATAAATGTGTATCTAACATTCTCACCTTTCATTGAACTCAAAAATTGCTCAGCAGAAATTGAAGATTTCTTCAACTCTTTCCCAATCAACTTTTCCCAAGTTTGTACAATTTCTAACGGCGATAATATGTTTTTGGGTGGCCTTATATAAACTGTTTTGTTCAAAGTTCTAGGATCATCTATCGTCTTAATAGTATACTTGGCTATGTCATCTTCATCCACAGTAATAGCTGTCAAATTTGAGAGACATAATATGTTATTAATTATATAATTAATCAAATGGTATATATATGCTACTTAATTAGACATATGTATGTTCAACTAACTTCAACAATAATATTAATATAAGAGAAATGCTAACATCAACTAAATTTTGTATGTCCAAGATGCATGATAATAACATGAATCATGAAATTTCATAGTGTTCTATCATAAATTATAGGGTTAATCAATTTTTTTATCTGTAAAATTGTAATTTGTAATTATTTTGGTTTATATAATTTTTTTTCTTAAATATTTGAGTTTAATTTAATCCTTTACGTTAGGAAAAAAAATTGAAAGTAATTAAATTATAATATATCTCATTTTATCACATGATTATTTAGCATAATTCTAATAATTGAAAACCGAGCACTAATTAGATTTAAGATAAAATTTTCTTGTCAATAAACTAGTCAAAAATCGAAAAAATAATTAGAAATAGTTGATGAATCAGATCAGTATAATTTTTTTTAGTGATTAATAGCTTTAAAATAATCATGTCAGTTGAACCTTTAAACCTTTTATTTCATTAGTTTAATGATCGGTTCAGTTTTTAAAATTTCGTTATTTAGTAACAATATAAATTTAATTATATTATATGTATATTAAAAATCAGCTACTAAATCAGTTATTTATATAAAATAGATATTAAAATATAAAATATATTAAAAATAAATTAAAAAATAATAATTAATTTAATTACTATTTTTTATGTGCAGATACATAGGCTTGTAGATAAAAATTGAAAGAAACTTCTTAAATTTTATAAAGTCGAAAACATGAAAGGTAAATTCTAAGCAAGAAAATAGGGGAAAAAAAAGACAAAATTTACAATACTTAATCTTAAATAATATGTTGTTATGAAAACAATTTGGTAATAACTAAAGCTAAGTATAGTTTAGTAGTTACCCTTGACGTTGCCGTCTCCATAGAAGACCACAGAATCCCTTGAAGGCATGATAACGCCAAGTTGGCAAAGACCACCAAGAAAGTAACCAGCAAAACAATTAGCAGAAATATAGGTATGTGGTATCTTTGCTTCTTCTATGGCTTTTCTCACCACCATTTTGTCATCAAATGTTACTCTTCCTGGCTCCAAAGCATGTTCCATTCTTTCTGGGTCCATCCCAAACTCAGAAGGCAAAAATCTCTATTATACATAAGTAACATTTTTACAATTAAATTAATTAAAGATTAGTTTGACAAAATTTAATGATTGTTACATGCAGTAATTAAGAGGATCAAACTATCAAAAATGCACAAATTTATGTAAAATGAGTTATATATATATATATATATATATATATATATATATATATATATATATATATATATATAATTAAAATTAAAATAATAATTTTTTAATATTTAAAATACTTTTAAATTTAAAAATAAAGTAAAAAGTATTGAAAAAGTGTAAAAATGTAACTTTAAAACGCAATTATAGTCTATATAAACTTAAAACGTCATCTAAATTTAAAGTACTATATCAATCAAATTCTTATAATATTATCAAAATACAAACTCAAAAGTCAAATAACAAAAAAAAATCTAAATATAAAATACAAATATTAAAATTTGTCATCAATAATTAAAATGCATAAAAACTTGCTGCAAATTCATTATTGAACTCATTAAGACTGTCATAAGAAACAAGAAAAATTAATTGAATTAACTAAACCAACAACAAATATTCAATTATTTACTCATCAAAATTTTCATCATAATTTTAACAAAGTTGTCAATACAAAAATTAATAAAAATTTATCTTAATTAACAAAAAATATTTATCTGTATAAATGTATCTTAATTTTAAACTTAAAAAATGTATTATGTATCTTTTAAAAAAAATAGATGTATTATATTAATTTTAAAGATAAATATAATTTATAATTAAAAATAAATAAATGAATTTTTTATAAATAAGGAAAAAAAAAGACTTTCTATTGGGCTTTAATAGCTTTTTTTGACCCAAATAGCAAATAAAAGGAACAACCCTAGTAAAGTAGTCCTCCTCAAATAAGAGGCGCCCTTGTTCAACGCGTGTTTTACTGTTTTCTATTAAAACTTTATTATAATAAGTGTTTTCATATAAATATTTTTTCTAGTATTATTAATACTTTATACATAAGCCAATGAGTTATAGCTTAAATGATATAGTTTTTCTATACTTACTTAAATCGCACCTAAGTCGCGAGTTCGAGTAGCTTTATGTTTGGTAACAAAAAAGATAAAAAAAGGTTTATACATAAAAATGAAATTGAATGGTATACCTTGATATTTCCGGCTTCCTTGATAGCATGAACGAGCTTAAGTTGTAAGAGAATTTGATGGCTGCGGATATGAACACCAGAAATGGCGGAAATGACAACATCAACAAGCTTGACAGCATTGACAAGGGATTGATGATCATTAAAGGAACCTGTTACAAGGTTAGCACCTTGTTCCTTGAATGACAATAGAAGCTGAACTTTCTCAATATCAACACCAATCTCTGGTCTATAAAGAACATATGTTTCATGCCCTTCATCTAAACTTGCCTTCACCAACCTTTTTCCTATGTACCCTGTTCCCCCCACAATAAGCACCTTGCTCTTCAACATCCTCTCTCTCTTAATTACTTTTTTAGTTTTATGGTATACAATGAATATGTGGTTCATGGGCCCTTATTATATAGTAACATGCTATGCATAATAAGGCCTGCCATTTATGTCTTGGAGACTTGGAGTGTACATATAGATTATTTATTATATATATTATATAATATAGCTTTGAGATATCCACAAATCAATGTTAACTTTGTCATCCAAGTAAACCACTCCCTTAGTTCAAGTGTTGTATACTTGTATAGTTTGTACCACTTGAAAGAAAAGTTAAATATTTATAGAATAAAAAATCATTATGTGTCCAAAAAAATTAATTATATGTATTTATATATAATTAAATATATGTCATTTATTTTATTTTTAATGTATTTTTATATTTTAATATATATTTTATACTGATAACTAATTTTGATAAATAATTTTAATATATATTTAATATAATTATTATAGAATAATAGTCTAACCCAATTCTAAAAAATTTTGTTATTATAGACTTTAATTTTAATAAATTTTAATTTTTTAATTTTTAATAAATTTTAATTACTAAATTGATTTTAGCAATATTTTTTGTTTTTTTATTAAATAACTTGAAAGTACTTACAAATAAACAAAAATATTATTATATATTAAAATCAATTATTATATATTTATATATATTATTTAATTTATTTTTACTGTATTTTATATTTTAATATATATTTTATATTAATAATTAATTTTAATCGTTGATTTTAGTATACACCACAAATGAATAACGTTACTTTGTCATTCAAAGTAAACCCGGCCCTTTGCTTAAGTATTTTAGTTTGTAGCAGTGGAAAGAAAAGTAAAATTATTTACGGAATAATAATCAAATCGGTCATAATTTTTTTATTAAATTTTAATTTTTAATATATTTACGTTACTTTGTATCAAACTTTTTGTCTACGACTCCACGTAGCTAGGTAGAAGCATTGATTTAAAAGTTTTAAAAAATTATTGAAAACTTTTATATGTTTTTTATTTAACAACTATGAAAACTAATTTATCTACATTTTTTAGTAAATATAAAACATCGAGAGATTAATGTGTAACAAAATAATATATATAGTGTATATATTTATTCTTATTTCATTCATGGAACCGCGATTTTTTTTTTTTATCGATCATTAGAGGCACGATCTATGTTATTTAAATTCCGCACCTTATTATTATTTTTTAAAATATTTTTGATATCTTTTGATTTATTAAATTAAAAATTAATTTGTCATAAATTTAAATTTTTTATTTAAATATTTAAATTTTTGATATTTATTTAAACAAACGAATAAATTAATTATAAAACTCATTCAAATTGGTCAAATTTCGCACCCTATTATTAAAAATGGAGCAATATGCAGAAGCAGCTTAATTCTAGAAAGAAGATATCTTTTTATTATTCCGTAAATAATTTCAGTGTGAAAGGGTATATTATTGCATTGTTCAAATTTCGCACCCTATTATTATTAAAAAGGGTACATTATTGCATTGATGTAATGTAGCACCTAATTGAAGTGAACCTTTCCCGAAGAATAGAGTGCATTGGTCATGGGTGGCTCCCTCGCAGGAACAGAAGTCTTATTAGTGTCATCTACTTCTTTAAGTATTTAATTAAATAACAAATTTAAAAACTTTTATTAATAATAATCTTAATACATAACACTATTGTTTTGTTGATCACATCTACTTCTTTGCAATGGCAAGGAGTATTATGTAAATACATACGAAAGTGTAATTTTTTTTATGTGTTTAATTTTGATGTATTAACCGTATAAAAAATTTTATACAATTATATAATTATATTCGTTCTTTTAAATAATTATTATTAAAAATACTTTTTTTGTTAATGTAATATTATGTCATTAGATTCACGTATAAAATTATTTTACTTCTTTTATTACAAAAGTACTTAACACAACTTTTAACCAAGTTCAACTTCAAATCCAATGAAGCAACAAGTTGACAATGAAACTAAACGAATCGTTAACTGAATGAACCATAACCAACTTAATTAACTTGCTAAATACTTAACTATGGAAATTCAGGTGTAGACAATTTCACGTGAAGTTAATAATTAAGAGCCGTTAGATGATTTGACTGATTTGACTAAATTTTCATCTAACAATTCTTAACTATCAACTTCACGTGAAGTAGACTACACCTGAATTTTCACCGTACTTAACACGTTCACAATACTTTATAGAAAGCGTTTCAAGTATTCATGTGCAGTAGTGTAGTTGATTTCAGGATAAAGTTGAGAAGCTTCAACCCCATCTTCTCCTATCTCAAAATTTGTTAGACAACCTTCAAAGCAAACATGATAATAATGCACCATTCCACTTTGCATTTCATATGGTTTCCCTGTTTTCACATTCAAAACATTTTTCAGCCAACTACTATCTAGAGATCACAATAATAATTGTTTGTATGTTGTTGATTGATCTCATTACCTTTCATGGAACTTAAAAACTCTTGTACAGAAATTGAAGATTTCTGCAGTTCTTTTCCAATTAGCTTCTCCCAAATTTGGACAACTTCTCTTTGGGATAAAATGTTTTTCGGTGGTCTTATGTATACTGTCTTGTTAAGTGTTCTTGAATCATCTATTGTTTTGATAGTATACATAGCTATATCATCTTCATCTACATAAATTCCTGTTCGCATTAAATAATCATTTTATTTTAAGTTATTTTTATAATATCTGATAAAATAATGATAAAAACTTATGTGAAGCCGACTTCACGTGAAGATGACATCTGAAAACCGTTAAATAAAAATTTAGTCAAATCAACTAATGACTCTCAGGTATCAACTTCACGTGAAGTCGACTGCACCTGAGTTTTCACTTAAAATAATAAAAGGGGATAAATAATTTGGTATTACACTATTAGTTAGTTACCCACTTACCCTTGACATTACCATCTCCGTACAAGACTACAGACTCAACATAAGGGGTAATTTGGGCAAATTGACATAGGCCACCAAGAAAGTAACCAGCAAAACCGTTAGCAGAAATATAGGTATATGGTATGTTGGCCTCTTCTATGGCTTTTCTCACTACCATTTTATCATCATATGTTGCTCTTCCTGGCTCCAACGCATGCTTCATTCTTGCTGGGTCTGTCCCAAACTCAGAAGGCAAAAATCTCTGTATGTACAAAATCATTAGCACAAAAATTAGCTTTGCAAAATGTGATAAAATTAATGTTACAATATATAATAGATAGGCCATATAATCATATTGGAATACTAAGAGGAGCTCTTGACTACTAAAAAGATTTTGAAAAAAAATGAAGTAAAAGAATATAAGATAAGAAAATGTTATATCCAATTTAAAATATTAGAGTGTTAAGTTAGTTGGTTTCTTATTTTATAAACTCTTCATTTTTTGTTTTTTTTTTTTCATGGGAGACTAATTTTTCGGATGACACTCCTGTCAAAGAAGATATTAGAGCTCAGCCATCAAAAGGAACTTGCACCTCATGTTCAGACTCAAATTATATTGATTTTAGGTAAGTTTCGAAACACCTATCTTATAATCCACAATATTTTAAATTTTAATCAATATATATGTAAAAAATGCTCAAATTTATTAAAGAATATCAAAGTAACTCAAGAATAGAGTATTGAAGAGAAAAAATTTTTACAATCATGTTCTCATGATTACTTGAGAGAGAAGTTACAGAACTCATCTTAAAAATTTAAGCTGATTTTAGAGTTCACCAAAAATCGAACTCTTGACCTTTTGGATCTAAAACTCTAATACCATATCATGAACCTACTCATCCCAAAAGAGTAACCTGACAGAATAATGTAACACTAATGGTCATATCTCTAATACTTCATAAATCTCCATTGTACACATTGTACGCTTAAGCCATTGACTCCCTATACTTTCCCATTAATTTGTCATGATTCTGAACTTCGTTTGAGAGGTTGTATCCACAATAAAGGATTTAAACTTCCAATACTTAAACAAATGAATGAACTAACTATTCGACTAATATATACTCTATACAGAGTTACCTATCACCTCAACCAACCAAATAACTCCCCATTCTACACGTGTACAGTTAGTTACAAATTACAAACTATGCAAAAAAGGTAAAAACAGTTAGGCAACTAAGCTTGGTAACAAAAGGTTTAGTGATAGTTTTATACTATAAACCAATTATGATTCAAATATAAGATTAGTATTACCTTGATATTCCCGGCCTCTTTGATAGCATCAACAAGTTTGAGCTGTTGGAGTATATGGTGGCCGCGGAAGGGAACACCGGCTACGGCAGAAATCACCACATCAACTTGCTTCACGGCGTTGACAAGGCTTTGATGATCATCAAGGGAAGCTCTGAGAAGCTTAGCACCTTGCTCCTTAAATGAAAATAGAAGCTGAAGCTTATCAATGTCAAGACCAATGTCTGGCCTTTGAAGAACATAAGTTTCATGTCCCAAACCTAAACTTGCCTTCACCAATTTCTTTCCTATGTACCCTGTTCCTCCAATAATAAGCACCTTGCTCTTCTCCATCTCTTTAATTTCTCTCTCTCTTTGCTATGTCCTTAGATAGGCTCTAATTAAATTCCAATATTCATGTTATCTCTTCACAGAACTACAGAAGTCAACTTAACTGCATATTTTGACTCTTTCAAATAAACAAAGTGCATATTTTGAATAAGAAGAGCACTTTTATAAAGATAGTAAAAATGTTTTTTTTTATATAAAAATATTTACATATGTTATAATATTATTGGATATTTTTATTAAATTAATTAATAATTTATTTTTTAATAAATTAGAACAAAATCAGTTTATTATAGCAATAATAATAAATCCAATTATTGAGTCACAAAAAAAATCCAATTGTTTACACTATAATTATTAGACCCGTTTTGATCCGACTGATTTACACCATCTAAATCGAATCATATTTAAATTTTTTTATAAAAGACAAATATACTCCTGATTTTTGTTTAAAAAAAACTAAAAAAATAATTCAGTGAGTTATGTAAATTAGTCGGTTTGTCTGGATCTGATAACAATTAAATTTATTATTATTGTTATAAAAAAATTAATTTTATTCTCGTTTGTTAAAAAATTAAAAAATAACCACTTTATTAATATGTATAATAATAAGAGCAATGCTAGAGGGCCAACAATTTTTGTGATTGTTAGCCATCAATAGCCATCAATGATGATTTGATGACGTGAGATTGGTGTGAGATTTCATTTAATGGCTTACATTTCTCTGCTGGTTACATGTTGGCCAAAATTCACTAAAATTGCTGGCCTCCTAGACTTTTTCTAATAATAATACGACATATAAATATTTTTATAAAAAGACGTTTTAGGTGTTTTTAGGAAAGCAATAATATAAATAATAATCATCACAAACGTAGTTTTCGTCGTACTCAAGTCTTCCTTCATAAATCAAATGCTACCTACTCAAGTTTGACAAATGTTGAGTCTTGAAGTCTAACCTTTCCTAATTAGAGAAAAGAGTCCAACAAAACTAAACCTACCAATAAATTCATCACAAATTGCTATACCCTAAACCTATGATTTAATGATTAATTAATGAATTATTGAACCCAACGGTGGGGTAAAATTTCAAAGTCATTGATTTGAAGATAAGGTGGTGTTCAAAGGTTTGGATTTAGAGAATAAAATATGATCTATCACCATTTATTTTATAAGTGAGATCAAGAAAAAACATAAAAAAAATATTTAATAACGAAAGATCTCACTTTATTAAAAATCTAGAATTTAAAAGATTCAAATTCCAAGGATTTATATATGCTTGTTAGTCTTTTCTTTTACTTTATCTTTCTTAATTTAGATTTTTTGAAATATCCATTTTTGGATGCTCTTTTTATTAGTGAGATTTTTTATGTCTTTCTAGTATTAGAATTTATATGTTTGAAATATGGAAATTTTTTTGAAAAACACACATTTTACTATCTTTTTTGAATTCATATGTTTCTCCTCGTTTTATTCTGCACTTTTAATTAAAATGTGAATCAGAAAAAAAATGCAACAACAGTAAAAGGAAAGGAATAAAAAAAGAAAAAGAATATTATTTTTTTGGTTGTATCTCTTTTTTGCATTTTTTGAACACATAATTAAATATTTAGTTTAAACAATGGATTATTCATTTAATATCAAACTAACTACAACTAATTCTCTTATTAATTACATAGGACTAGTACTTCTGATTAATTAAGAGACCACATGAAACAGAAGGGGTTCCACAAATTGTTCATATTTGACTAGTACACACCACGTTTAAGTTTAAATTTATTCAAACCATATATAGTATTAGTATAGGTCTATTAACCAACCTTAAATTCTCTGTTTTGTCAAACCTTACATACACTGTTCTCAATTTTTAATTACTTTCTCTTTCCATTTGGTTAGCCAGCAACTTTATTTACTGTTCAGTTGTTTAATGAGTAACTTGCACTTCAAATTAAACAACACATTCTAGGCATGTGCTTTGATTTTTAGGTGAACAAAATCAAATCGAATAAAAAAATGATCATAGACTACTATTCCCACTAGCCACCTCACATTTACACACATATATATATAGTTGAAGGTTGATGAGTTATAAGAACAACAAAGTCTTAATTATTGTACATAGTTTGAATTTTGATTTAATTTTCTAGGAAGAAATTAATTAAGGAAGAAGGTAATTATTATAGGGATGAAGAGCAAGGTTCTAGTGGTTGGGGGAACAGGGTATCTTGGGAAGAGGATGGTTAAGGCATGCTTAGAAGAAGGGCATGAAACATATGTTATTCAAAGGCCAGAGATAGGTCTTGATGTTGAGAAGCTACAGATTCTTCAGTCCTTCAAGCGGCAAGGCGCTCGCCTCGTTCCGGCTTCCTTCTCCGACCACCGGAGCCTCGTCGACGCCGTCAAGATGGTGGATGTTGTCATTTGTACCATGTCCGGGGTTCATTTTAGGTCTCATAACTTGTTGGTCCAACTCAAACTTGTTGAGGCCATCAAAGAAGCTGGAAATGTTAAGGTATATATATCTATATGTATAAGCTTTTATGAAATTATTTATTTTAAATATTTACGTTACTAGATAGAAATATATGAATAATTATATATCTAATATTATTTAAATAATTTATTCAATGATCTAATTTCAAAATATTATTGTTGAGGATTAGTGTTCATGTCTTGAGATCGATCTGCAGTTTCAGATAATTCTCGAAACAAGTAGGATTCTAAAAATAAAGATAAAAAAAATTGTAATACGTATATAATTATTAAAAATATAATTATTTATGTATATATTTTTATATTATTAAACTTTTCGAAAAAAATTTATGACCGTATCAGAATTTTTGTAATAAAAAAAATTTAGAGTTGAATTTGATTTTAGGAGAAGTGATTTTGGTTATAGATATGGTCTTTTTGGTCTATATATTTTGCATTAGTCTTGGAACCTAGGGTAACACTACTTGTTTCATTATTAAAATGTTATTTTTAGATTAAAATCCTGATTTTAATTTCTGTTAATAATTCTGTAGTAAACTAAAATGACAAATAAAAAAAAAAGAACTGGACGGATAGTTCTTATTTTACGAATTACTTGATTTTTTTTAAAACTTTTTTTTATTAAAAAATAGATCACATGATTTTGTATATATAGGATCGATCTTTGATCATTAATTAATTGCCTTATAAAAATGAGTGTGTCGGAGGACATCTCTAATTTTTGTCATGTGTAAATAACAAAAATGTTTTCTAATTTTAAATTAAAAACAATACCATTCCGGAATCTTTCTCTTTTGAACTACTCCATTGATTAAAGGGGTTATAATAATAAATCAACAACTCTTGTTCATATATAAAATTAACTAGCTAGCTGGTAAGTTGTTAATGTAGCATTTTAATGGTAAAAATGTTATTAAATGAACTATGTTAGGTGTACACTAAAATCTGTTATTGTTAGTATATAATATATATTAAAATATAAAATATAAATTAAAAGTAAATTAAATTATATATGTGTGTTTATACATAAATATATAAAACTGATTTTAATATATAAATAGTATTTCATTTATTCGATATATAAAAATAAACTATCATGCAATTTTATTTATACATAAAAATTCAGATAAAACTAATAAATGTATTTATGAATGAAATTAATATTCGAATATATTTGGTACTTAATTTTGTTATACAAAATTATTTCTTTTATTCATAAATAAATGTCAGAATTTTTATAAGTAGAAATAATAATAGATATTTGATATATAAAATTCATGTACTTTTATAAAATAGTTTAAGTTTTTAGAATAAATAATTTTATAATAATTGAAATATGAAAATGTTCAAATAAATTGGAGTTGGTAAGAATATCATGCAGATAGGAGGAACTAGGAAGCTAGTTAGTTGCAACCTAAACTATTAACTAAAATAATAGCTAGTACATAATTATTCAATTTTTTTACATCATCATGATTATTACTAATGGACATATTTTCATAATTAAGTAATTAATAGCTTCTGAAGTTATTAAACTTCACGTCAAAGAGTTACTAGTTAAGTGTTATAAGTCACATTCAAATAATAGCATGATGAGAAAATCCTAACAACTTTTGTTGTAGCGTTTCTTGCCTTCAGAATTTGGGATGGACCCAGCACTAATGGGGCATGCAATGGAGCCAGGAAGAGTGACATTTGATGAGAAAATGAAAGTAAGAAAAGCAATTGAAGATGCCAACATTCCTTACACTTACGTCTCTGCTAATTGTTTTGCTGCTTATTTTGCTGGCAACCTCTCTCAAATGGGTACCCTTCTTCCTCCTACAGACAAGGTCCTTATCTATGGCAATGGCAATGTCAAAGGTATAATTAATAATATTTATACTCAATTTTAAGAAATTTACAGGAATAGCAACCGACTTTTTCTTTAAAATTGGTTACTAAATCCTTGCTTAGCGACTGATTTAGCGATTGATTTTGGTTGTCGCTAAAATTTTAGACGCTAAAATAGAAATAATTACCAATTTTGGTTGCTAATCGTTAGCAACTAATTGTACTGACTAATTTTTAACTGAAACTATCAAATATTATTAAACGATATTTATAGTTAAATCGGTAGATATTCAATCATTTTTGTAGTGATCTATTTATTATATATGACAGCCGACTCCACTTAATAAGACAAGACTTTATTGTTGTTGTTGTTTTGTATCTATTATATATGACGAGAATTGATATATAAATTTTTTCTTAAAATAAATATTTTATCATAAATAAATCATAAAAAAGATCATTTATTATTATTAGATACATCTAATTTATAAATATTATTATTACCTATATTAGTATAAGATAAATTTTATAGTGCTTTTGTTTCGGTGACTAAATTTACTTTATTTGACTTTATTTGCATGATGATATACACCTACCCCTGCATCAAACTCACTAAGTAGGTTTGGTGAGTGCATTTATAATCAAACATAAAATAATCAAGCAAATAATTGTACAAGTCATCTAATCATATATATTCCAATACAAACATTTGATTTGATATATATGAGACAAAACTTTATTGTTGTTCTCATGATAGAGTGTAAAAGGTAAAGTTCCACATCAATTAAAAATGAATTAAGTGAAATGTATATAATATAAATATTTTATATTATCAATCTATTATCTTTTAGTTTTGAGTCAAGATATGGTGTCCCATCTTATATTATTATGTTTGGTGCAGCTGTATATGTGGATGAAGATGATGTTGCTAGGTACACAATCAAGACAATTGATGATCCTAGAACCTTGAACAAGACACTGTACCTAAGGCCACCTGAAAACATTCTCACACAGAGAGAACTCATACACAAATGGGAAACACTTTCAGGGAAGCAGCTAAAAAAATCCACCATTTCTGAACAACACTTTCTTTCTCCCATCAGAGGTAATATATAATAAATAATTAAAGTTACAACGAAGCATACAAACTATATATAACTAGTATTTTTTTTTTAAGTAAACTTTCAAACTCTTCTAAATAAATTTAAAAGTATGGATAAAGTAGTTTTTCATCGTTTAAAATATGAATAAATTTATCTATTATTATTTGCTTATATGTTAGATAAGTTTAAGTTTATTGACTAAAGATCTAAAGAGGTTTTTGAAATTGTTTTCATGCATTAAAATCGCTTCTGAAATTTTAATCGCATAAAAGAATTTTTGAAATTAGCTAATGTCCCATATTAACTCTTGACTTATTTTTTGTTAACAACTTACTAATGTAGCTTGATGACATAAACCGTTAACATTGACTAATTTTAAGGATATTTTTATATAATTAGAATCTCATGCACGATTTTAGTGTACGAGACTAATCTTAAAAATTACTTTAGGATTTTAGTCAAATTTATTTTTTAGCAACATATCAATATATAATCGATTTTGTATGAATTCAGATTTGGACTATGCACAACAAGTGGGAATTGGGCATTTCTATCATATTTTCTATGAAGGGTGTTTGACAAACTTTGAAATAGGAGATAAAGGAGAAGAAGCTTCAGAGCTTTATCCAGAGGTGAATTACACACGCATGGATGAATACCTAAAAATCTATCTCTGATAATGATGATGTCAAACACCTTTGCCTTTTCATCACTTTTTATATCCATTCCTTGTATAATAAAACACAATTGAATTCAATTCAATTATTGACCATGCATAGTTGTAATTTGCTTCTATCAGTTGAAGGTTTTGTAACCATGTTTGCTTTTAATTGTGAAATTGTTTAACTTTTTTCCCCCTTTTATTTGAACTCATCAACCATGAATCCACGTGCTTAAAATTTTACTTAAGAATCTGTCGTTGATTAATAAATTGTTGTATAGGAATTCGAAATCTCCAACACTTACTTAAAGTAGCTAACAAGTAATTGAACATTCCATTTACTCAAATTATATTATAGTTGTAGAGTAAAATGTATGTAAAGTCTTAAATTGTCATTTTAATTACAATTGTGAGCACAATATCATTACTCTAGTGTCTTTTATAATTTAAAATAATGAAAACAATAAAAACAAAGTTAATCAAAAGAGTATATATTGGTATATGTATTTTGATGTCTCTTCCAAATTCTTACTGCCACAAAAACATGAGCAGTCTATGATTTGAAAACAAGGTTAGACAATAACCTTTGTTCATATCAGACAAAGATATCAGATAAACTTTATTCCTAATATGTTACCTTAGTTAAACAATATAAAAGAAAAAAAAACATATGATAGTTCAAAATGATCATAGCCTATATGAAAGTATTTTGGCTTCAATTTCAGATCCATCACCACTTGCAGATACAAGATCATAACTACTTTTGCTGTTTAAGTCAAACTGAATTGAACCCTCTTCAATTTTAGGCTTTTGATCAATATTTTTTTCTCTCCTTATTACTTCATGGTAATTATGGAAACCTGAACCATGGACTTTACTATAAAAATCATTCATGTCTAATATGCTTTGTTTGCTATCTTTGTTGTTCATGTTTTCCATGAAATTGGACAAGGCAGAGTTGAATTCGGTCAATTGAGCTCTTGATGCTTCTAGATTATTGCCTGAACCTTCCATGGAAAGTGTCCTCTGAGCTTTCTCTAACACAGCTTGCAAATACTTCCCTTGAGCCTCTATTCTCATCTGCAATTTCTTCTGTACCTATTGGTAATGAAGCTTGTTTTATTTTTATTTTTTATTTTTTTCAGTTAAACTATGCCAAATTAGACTATTTTTTATTTTTAATATTAGATAGTAATGGTATTTTTTTAAAATGTGGATTGTTGGGATGCTATTAATGTGGAGCCGTTTAATTAGAGAAGTAGAAATCGGACCGTCCGATTTCTATAAGTACACAAATCGGACCGTCCGATTTATCTTAAAAAAATTAAAAAATTTAAGGTACAGAAATCGAACTCTCCGATTTGTATACTTTTTACAATTTTAAAAAATACAAAAAATTACAATGTTAAAATATATAACTACTTTTACTTTTATAACAAAAAAAATAGCTATTTTTTTTTCAAGGTTTGATAAAAATACCAAAAATACCTCTAGCTGTTCTTCCAACCTCTTTTGGACTTCAATTTGATGTCTCAATGCCTCTGCTATTGGGATTTCTCTGTTTTGTTAAAAAATTAAGATGTTAATTATGGTAGATAAAATATTTAATAATAACTAGATAATGGAAAGCATGGTCATGTATATAATTAAAGAAGTGACATTAATTCTTAAAACTTTAACATACCCCCTTTCATTATCACCTCTGAAACTACTGCTAAATTCTGAAGAGCTATTGCTGAAATTCACATATGAATATCCTAAAAGGAAGAAAACAAAATAAAGATTATAAAAACCTTTAATCTTTGTATAAGGTAAATAAAATGGTAACATTGTTAATCTCTATGGTTGAAGCTGGTCCAATTAGGAATATACTTAATTGAAAATAAATAAATAAATAAGTAAAACTCTTAATTAACTTACTACTGTTCTCTTTGTGATGTTCTTCATTTTGTTTTTTAGCTTGTTGTCCAAGTCTATATTTCTGAAAAAATAAAATAAAATAAAAATCCATGTTATGCCTCCAAATGGCAATTATTAGAGAATGGATAGGATAAAAACAAGAAGATGGAAGACAAAGTATAAAATAAAAAGAAAAAAGAAAATTAGCCCGGCACACAAAAGATTCCAAATTCTTGTTTCTTAACCAATCTGTGTTTTTTTTTTACACCAAAGCTTAACCAATCTGTGTTACTACTGAGAATACCACTAAATGATATATAATAATGATAATATTAATGACTAATAATTCTACCCTAAGTTCACTTGTTAATCTGTTTTTTAAAAATTTATTAGATTTGAATAAACTACCAAAATGCTACTCAAACGTTTATATCACTGACAACAAAATTTTTCAAAAAATACTAACAACAAATAAACTTATAAAAGATTTTAAAATCCGACAAAAAAATCAAATATTTATATTTTAAAAAAGACTTTAAAAATCATATTTTGATATAATTTTTTGTAATTATTATTAAAAAAAAAGATATTTTCGTTCTTAAAATTCGATAGCTTTATGTTCAGTGATTTTTTTAAAAATTTTTTTTATTGTGAATTGTCAAATTATTTTAAAAAATAAAAAGAAAAATCTAGATCAAATTTTACTCTAAATTTTTTTGTATATATTCTAAATATTTATTTAAATATTATCGCAAAAATTCGGATAAAAATATTTGCTGAATACAAAAATTTTGTCACTTATAAAAAAATATAATATTATAGTTATTTTTATCACATTTTCAAATCATTTAGGGATTACTTTTTTGATAATATTCTTCAATGACTTTTTTGTCGGCGTCTAAATTTTTCGAGTACCAAATTAATAATTAACCCATTAGATTTAGACATACTTTAATAATATATTCATATGGATAAAGTGAATATATATTACCTGTAAGTGGCTCTTCAAATGATACAATGTCAAGCCTTTCAAACCCATTATCCTCAGAACAGATTTGGGAGTTGCTTCTGAAATTAACATGCTTTATGTTATGTGAATCTTCTATGGATATCAATATTATAGAATTAATCCAATTTTAATTTTATTTTTTTAAAATGGAATGATGAACTTCTGGAGAGTGAAATCACAATTGAATTAGCCATATAAGCAAGGAATCAACTGTACAAAAAAAAAAAAACACACACACACATACAAGTCATGCATGAATCACTATTTAGAAAATAAAGCCAATTTTAAAATCATTTTTTCCCATGTCAATTTTCCACCAAAACTCCTCTTTCATTATCAACTTAGCATGATCAAGGGAAAAAAAAGAAAAAGAAAAAAGCAACCAAACACAATTGTGAAAGATGAGCTAGCACTACCAACAACAACTAGTAGTAGCAAGTAAAAATCATACATATATAGTTTGCTTAAGAAGTGGTATGAAAAAAAGGATTTGACTCCATAAAAGTGAAAAAGGCCTATAAAACTAAATAAAAGAGATTATTATTGCGAAATTTCTTAGCATTTAGAAGAGAGATAGAAGATGAGACCAAGAGAAGAGACAGAGACGAAGAAATGGAAACCGAAACAAGTCTCAATCTTGTGTTTGGTGTAAAGTAAGAGATAGAGACTGAAATAAGAATAAAGTTCTAATTTAATTTGTACAAAGAGTAAAATTATAATTAACTAATTGAAATGAGAGTATTTTAAGTATAAAATGTCGTTAAAATTTTAGTTTCCATTCTCAAAAATTTCAATTACTTGTATGTCTACTTTTTGAAAGTACTGAAATGTTAGAGATAGATACTGAAATTTTAATACTAATCTCTAAACCAACAAACATAATATTAAGTCCTAGTCTTTCAATCTCTCTGGAGAACCTCAAAACAAACGCTAAACTAAATTCGAATGAAAAAGAGAAAAAAGGAAAAACATACTGTCCGGGCCACCAAGTTTGGTGACGGCATCCACAAAGCGATCATGAAGATCGGTTGTCCACCTCAACCTAGGCTTGGGCTCTCTCGTCATACTCATCACCACCCCATAACCACCTTCCCCTCCTCCAATTCCGCCACCATAACTACTTCCCATCACTATTCTCCTTCTTTCAACTCCACAATAAAAACAACAATCTTAATATATTTGTAATGAGTCCCTAGCTAGCTAGTTCTTTGGTTGCACAAGTTGAAGCCTTTAGCTTTATGCCGCAGCCAAACAGGTCCCAAAAGCCGAAAGTAACTAAAAAGCTTGGGAATTAAGGACCAAAAACAGAATCAACCGAGACCCTTTTAAAGGGAAGTGAATATGCTTGTAGTTGTAGGCCACAAGGTATATATATATATATATAAACTTTATATTATATCTAACCTTCTCTTGAATCTGCAATTGATGATATATGCTAATGGAAAATGGCAGAATCTATCTATCTAATTCAAATGATCATAACCATATACAATAGCGTCTAATGCGGCATTTGATGAGTTTATAATAATGTAAAAAAATGAGACAATCCAAAACTAAATTATTGTAACAGAGGTGTTGTAGTGATAGAAATGAAATAAAATTGGAGAATTGAATGAGTGGTATTAATATAATGTGTATTAGGTGCGATACATGACACCTTGTTGTAGAAATTGGCGTCTAAATGAACATGTTAGAGGAAATCTCGCCGACGAATCCGAAGTAACATCGTGGCATCAACAATTTTCTATTGAACCTAAGCAACACTACCGTGTCCCACAAACTTCTACGCACCCTTCCTTCTTCCACCGTTGGATCTGATACCCATATGTGTTGCTTTTTTATGACGTGAGAAATCAGGTTTAGTTATATTTGTTGACTAGAAAATAAGCAAATTGATATTATATTTTCATAAATTAATTTTCGATTGATGTTTTAGTTGGTATAATTCATTAAAATAAGAGGAAAGGACAAATCAATTCTTGATTTTTTGGCTCACAGATATTTAAATCCTTGAAAATTTAAAAATACATTGAAATCTCTAATCTCTTTAAAATTCAGACATATCGACTCCTGAGTTTAATTTGTCCTATTTTAAAATTTTTCTCATATGTGCATATCAATTAGGTCACTACAATAAAAGTTACGTTTGATTTTTTTGTTAGGTCTAATGAATCCAAGTAAACATAAGAGATCGATATGTCTAAATTTAAAAAAAATAAAAAATTTAAATGTATTTTAAATTTTCAAAAACTTAAATCTCTGCGAATCAAAAAATAAAAAACCTTTTGAATAATCAAGCTGATGTACGAAAATATGGACTACTTTGTACCGTCTTTGGTAAAATTAGAAAGCAGTCACGTGTCACATAAGAAAAACGCATATTCTAAGTCCATATTTATAAAATAAAAATATTATATATTCATAAAAAAATAATTATCATATATATTATTTAATTTATTTTTAATATATATTTTATATTAATAGATAATTTAATAATTAATAGACATGAAACATAATAAAATTAATTTGTATGATCCATTTAAAAAAAAATCACATTTTTTAAAACCATATGCGAAATTTTCAACCTCATATTTTTGTTGTATGATAAAGAAACTAAGTTGCTAAATGAATATGATGATCCAACGGTATATGAGTTGGGTCGCAAAATTTGGAAGCGTGGAGCGGAATGCAGGGGAGAAAGGTGGAGCCACGTGGATGCCAGCATGGAATATTCTGTTAGGCCCAAAGAAAGAAAAAGCCCAAAATTAGTTGAGAAGAGAGTCCAAGAGCGAGGGTCACCTCATACACTTCACATGGATTGAGTTAAGGAGTGGGACCCACTTACATTAACACGTTTCGCTTCTTCCATTGGCAACTGACGCCAGAATATTCTCTTGACACATAATAAAATTTATATATAATAATAAAAATGATAATTCAATTTTTATTTTATAACATTTTTCAATAGGAGAGAAAAAATTGTTTATTTTTTCACTTAGTGTCAAGAAGTTTTTATTTTTGTCTCGTAAATTGAAAATTTTAAAATTTTAACACACATGTTTTATTTTTACCGATCAAAATGTTTATAAATTAGGGGGATAAAAAAAGAATCAGTATATGTGGGAGTTATTGTTACAATGTTATGGCACTATGGCACTAGAATTGTTGAGTCCGTGGGAGTTCATGATCTAATAAACACTTTGTTTCTTCTTCATAATGTCTTATATTTATTTATTTATTTTTGTCTTAACTTTTGTTTCTTTATTTTATTGTATTTATCGTTTTGTGCTCGTTTTTATATGCCTTGGATTTTATTCCCTTTGTTCTGGGGTTTTATCCGACTGAAATATATATCTTCTTCAACACCGCTTTGTTCCATGGATATAAATAATTTCTGTGTGGATAGTTGGTAGTTCTCCATAAACAAACTATTTTTCTGTTCACTTTTGTGTGAACGTGAATAAATAGTTTTTCATCAATTTCAATTAGTGAAAAAAAAATGAATTACTTTTCATTTCTTTTCTTTCCTATTTAATTTAATTTATTTACTTTGTGTTAATTATTACATTTGGAAATTGCAAAGAGACAAACTATGTTGGTGAATCTACATATTATTAGGGAACAGTTGGATTCTATATTGGTATATAACAAGTATTTATGCATTGCAATATACAATCCAAATATGGATCGCATTGTTGGGGTGACGGTGGGATCACATGCCAAAACCGGTGTCTATTATTCTTGTCAAACTAAGGTTCACTGCGTGTACATTATATTGTTTAAACCAACTAGTAGGTTTCAGCATTAAACAGAACCAATTGATTGGTTCGATTTGTTTATGGTATAATTAAATTTAATTTGTTTTGATCCAATTTAGTTTGACTTGGTTGATTTTTTTTATAGACACCGGAGTATAAAAGTCCAAAAAATAAAGAAGAAAACTACAAAGAAACTAATTTAGAGAAAGCAATTCTAATGAAATCTGTATAAAAATTTTAAAAAATACACGAAATAATAAAAAAAACATCTCAGCTAAAATTCATGTCCTTATAATTTATTTATACAAGACTCAATTGAATGAGTACTATTAGGGAGTCAATGGTACAATGAACTATTGAGTTATATAAAATAAACATCATCCATACTATTCAGAATAACCATCTGAGTACTAGAAAAAATAAACATCTCACATGTCATGATACCACTCATCCCAAAAACTTCAGCTAATGAAAAAAAGTAACACTAATAGTATATTCCCTAAACCTCTATTGTATATATTGTACAAATATTCCATTGGCTCTCTATAATTTTTTCTTTATAAATTTATAATTGTGAATCATCTTTCTTTTTTTTGAAAGAGAGAAGTTCAACACATCAAGTGGAGCAAAAAGAAACACAAGATCCAGAGTATACCATAAAGCAAACTAGCCAACTCCTAATACCAGTAATGCTTATTCCATTATCATCTCCGGTATTGTCATTAATAACAAAAAGGATCCACACCTAACCACTCCTTATAGTTTCATGAATCATCTTTCTGTTTTAGTGATTAAGATAACTAGCCAATGAATTATATTCAAATGACATAGTCTCTCTATACTCATATAAGAAATCGCAGATTCGAATCGCTTTATCTTCAATAAAAAAACAATGAGTAAGATAACTAACTTTTATAACAACTAGATAAATTACTTAATTATTACTCTCAAGTCTCAACAAATTATCCTTCAACACATGATATCATCCTCTCAACTAGCTATTGTGTGTGTCTAGGTTCAATAGCTATTATTATTGCATCTATTCCCATTTTTGCAAACGGGATAATTGTACTCATCATCAATTCATATCATATATGGATAACAATTTATTGTAATCTTTTTCTCATGCTCCAAATATTGTATTCTTTTTCTGTTGTCTCTTTCAATTACATCCAAAATTAGATCTCTCCTTTTTTTTTTGTCTTGGAACTAGAGCTCTCCTTTGAGCACAAACATCATAGAAAACATTCGTGCATGGAGCAATCTGACCTTATGATTATTATTCACTAGTGTTATGGGCTTAACCCTAGGCCCGAACACGGGAATTTCACTAATTGGTCCAAGAAGAAAGAATTTTTGCGCTAAAAAAGAATGCTTGAAAATTTGTTTTTTCAGATTTTTAGAGAAGGTAATAGATATGTCAAGTGGTAGGCAAAAAAGAGTTTAGAATTATATGAACTTTTTTTTTTATTTTGGAATAACCCTCCTCCAGAGCTAATCAGAATCCTTTATGAGATCACAGAGGAGCCTCCTTTATCTCTAGTAGTTTGTATCTAATTTTTGTTAGGAGTATGCATGGATTAGATTCAATCCGTTGGTCGAGTGGTTAGCTCACTCGTCCGCTTAAGTAAGTGTCGGGGGTTTGAATCCTGCCTTGTGCCGAATTGCGAATTTTAAGTAAGTATTTGCATATCCATAATAAATAAATATTTTTTTTATATTTTATTTCAACTAATAATTATCATATATATTGTATTATTTTATTTTTATTATTTAAAAAATATGTTTAATAATATTTTAGGAGTAAACATGTTTAAAAGAGTAAAAAAATAAAATTTTATTGATATTTTTAATAAAAATAAACTTTTTAAAATATTTTTATGTTTTACGAATATATTCGATATTCGATCCCGCATGTGCTGATCGGATTGGATCGGATCCAAGCTAAAAAAAAAAAGTGGATATTAAATCCGATTCGATTATATGATATTTGTGCGGATTGGAGCGAACTTGATCCGATTTTAATATGCGTTTATCTCTAATTTTAATTGTTTCTTTTTTAGATTTTTTAAATCCTATTTCAATACGGAAAAAAATGTCAACAAAGAGCAATTTTTATTGAATTTCGAAAATTTAAAACTTTTAGGTTTATCTAACCTCTAAAAACTAAGGGAAAAAAATAAGGATAAATATACAAGTAATTAAGTAAACTCCCATTAGACAAACTACTATATAAAAAGAAGTAATTTGTTTGTCAAGTATGGTTTAATATTCCTACACTTCAAAAAATCTAGTCCAATTCGATTTCTATCCAAGTACTTCGTGAACAACAAACAAGATGAATACCTGATTTTTAACTCTAAAAGAATATTTGTTATGTATCTTCAAGCATTATGGAATTAACCCACATTTTAATTAAACAGCATAAAGAATCTTTCAAGTAACATAATATTCATGACATTTTAGGAACAATGTCTATTGAAATAATCTTGAATTGGAGAAAAATAAATAGAGGTGATTTATGATAAATCAAATCGCATAATCAAAACCATTATAAAGTATAAACAGTCCTTTTTTCGTTTATTCAACAAAATAGTCCCTTTGCTGCATGCAACGCAGGGCTCGAACTCCCGACACTTGCTTAAAGTGACGAATGAGCTGACCACTCGATCAATCCAAGTTAGATTTTTTTTTTCTACCATTAAAAAGTCATATATTTTACAATAAATAAACAATGTTTTTTGGGTCTGCGATAATATATCTGCATTTTTTAGTCACAAAATCCACAGCAGCCCAAAATAAATGAGTTTGGGCCAATACTAGATATGAAGAATTTGACCAACTTCAACGTCAGTCACATCACATGTCTATTATAGTTTCTGTCATCAATTATTACCAGCTTTAAATTCATGTTTCTGCCGTCCAAAAAAAGGAAAAAATACAAAATAAAATGAAGGTATTTTAAGGTATTATTAATGAAAATTGTTATTTTTATTTTAATAAATATGCAATAAATACATTAAAAAATTAAGCCTTAAATATTTTTATAATTTTTAAATAATAATTTTGATATGTACCTTTATTTTGACCTAAATTCATAAAAAAATAATCTTTATCTTTGCTCTAATATGTTTTTATCATGTATATTTATTTATTGATTTTAATATCATGACCTAATAATTATTTTTAAAAATTTATTTTTTAATTTTTGTTTATATTTTATTTTTTATTTTTTTATGATATTTTATATAAAAATATGAGTTATATAGTAAAAATTATTAAAATTTTTAGTTTAACATATATAATTTTATATGTATAATATTTATAATTTTAAATACTTAATATCTATCATTAATGAGTTGGTAATGATTTATTATTATGTATTATTTTATGTTTCAAGTCACAAACTAACAATTTAAGATGTTTTGATTTTTTGTAAAATGTGTTGAGGTGATTTGAGATATTTTTTAAGATTATTAATAATATAAGAATTTAGATTTTTTATTTGAAAAAATTATAAAATTGTGAATAAGAGAAAATATTTTGGAATTTGATTCATATTAAGGTTCAGTTTGAATAAAAAATTTAATTAAGTTTCTTTTAAAAAATTTAAAAATTAGTTTAATCAATAAGTGTTTATATTAAAAATAACTTATATATAAATTATTTTGTGTTTAGTTTTTTATTTCTAAAAGTGCTTATTTTAAAAAAATATATGATAAAAAAAATTTTATTACAAAAAAGTCATTTTTTTAACTTTTTTATGAACACTTAAATAATTTTTTAGAAAGTTACTAGTTAGTTTTAAAAATTACACCAAACATTAATACTGTATATTTTTATAAGTTAAAAATTAAAAAAAAAGTAACTCATGAACTTATCCAAACAAACCTTAAATTTGAGATTAATTTTTGATATAATTAAATGAAAAAATATAATTATAGAAAAAAATTAATTATGTTAATTAAATTAAAAGAGTGATTTACACTTTTTTACAAGTGAGAGTTTTATTAATCATATATTTTTGTTTATTATTTGTGATCCTAATTAATCACAATATCTAAATACAAATGTACTTAACTGAAATAAACACAAAATTAAATACCACAAGGCGTACATAAACGTACACTTGTTGAGTCTATGTATTTATATATAGCGAGGCTTTCAAAACCGTAGCAGAGAAGCAAAATAAACAAAAATAAAACATATAGTTTATGCATTCAGGTCCCTGGTTGAGTTTGATTAACGTTACCATATGCATCCTTCAAATGAGGTCAAGTGTGAAATCAAGGAAAATATGTAGTTTATTATTATGTATATATAGCCAAACCTTCTTGTGGTGGAGTTACATCAAAGTTACCATGCAAACTTCAAATCAAGTCAGTTGTCTCTGCAAACTGTGACTTTGATTAATTTGATCACTTCATAACAAACATAATTATTGTACCTTAATATGCAAATAAGCTAATTAAGTTTCTTAGGAGTAGTCATCACTTTAGTCTTATTAAAACAATTAATATGCAACGGAACAAATAAACAACCATTATTATTGCAGAAATTAATTTTATTATGGAGCCATCGTTAGTGTAAGACGCAGATATGGAGAGGAGGGAAGTTTTACCAGACTGTGGTGTCAGGAACACAGTAATCAAATCCTGTGAATTGTTGATGGGAATTCGGACTCTCCGATTTTCTGTAAATTAAAAAAAAATTCATCTCAAGCAGAAATCGGACCCACCGACTAGTATAACGAAATAAAAATAAAAAAAACCAACAAAGAAAACGGACCTTCCGTTTTGATGAAGACATATCGCACAGTCCGTTTTCTCCCATGTGAATTTTGTATACAAGCAAAACGGACCCTCCGATTTGCTTACAAAATTTTCAAAACAAAGAACTCGGAGGGTCCAATTTCTTCCTTTTCACAATTCGGTGTAACATCCCCACATTCCATAATCCCGTAGAACACATGTCCCTCTTCCATAACCAAAAAAATTAGCCTATTTGCATTGCTTAGTATGTATTATTTTATTTTATTTTTCATCATATATTATTATCACCAACTAACTGAAATTTCTTAATCATGCAACTGGCTAGAACAGTAGAACTGTATCTCAATGCCCGTGCTGCAAACTTTGGACAAAGGTGACAGAATCTGGCTTCTGGCACCACAATTATTTTGAGGTTTAATTTGATTTACGACCAAGCTAAGGTTGTTTTTGTTGGTTTACAAATTAGGATTTGTCAACAAGCAATCAAGTGAGATTAATTAAAATGGAATCTGAAAAATGATGCAACATTGCACAATGTGACAGAATCTAGGTAGCACCATATACCACGTTAATCATTATTAATTTGTTATTAATTTATTATATCGAACAAGCCGACGGTTACCGCTGGTACTTAATCACTATAACACATGAATGAATACAATACATGTTCATGCCAATTTAATTTGTTAATAATAATAAAATATATACAAAAGTTAATTAATATGCACATTTTCCCAAGCACACACCTATACCATAAGGTCCTTAGTTTAAACATTTTATCAAAGCAAGAGTTTGTAAAGTAATAAATAAATTTGTCTCTATATGAAAGTATCAAATTCTAGCATTACGGTTATATTATTTGTACATTAAAATTAATTACTAAAATTAATTATTAATATAAAATATATATTAAAAATAAATAAATTATATATATTTATATATATATATATATTAATGATTAATTTTAATATATGAATAATATTTTTGTAAAAAATATTCATAAAAGATAAGCAAATTTAGTAATCGCATTTTTATAATAAGTTTTAAATAATAGTTAAATATAAGTTTGTGTCCCCTGTGTATTTTTGTACCAATGACAACAACTAACCAAAAACATAGTTTAAGAGGTACAGTAATTCATGAATGTGCACGTTGAACTAAAAAATATTGTAAGTTTTTTTTCCTGTTTATAAGATATTAATTAAAAAAATGGTATTTGGATAATTATATATATATATATATATTGTATTTTTTATGTATCTTGTTAATTTTTTTCATCAATTATTTTTAATATAAAAAATATACACAAAGATAATACATTAACAATACTTTTAATTAAGTAGCAAATTCCCAATATTTTATATGTTACCCGTACATATACTCTCCATTGTAATTAATACTAGCTAACGTCCTCTTCCCTGCCTAACTTTTTTAATTACTTTTGTTCGTATTATATCATATAAATAAGTTTTACCCCTAAGAAACTAAAAAGAAGACAAAAGCAAATGCGAAGTGAATAATGACAATGAACTATCTTTTTTCAGTCAGATAATGTTTTTCTTTTTTCATTTTTTGTATTTTCTCTTAATTATTACTTATTCACACGATTTATTATCATACTTTTTTAGAAACAATTAGTCAATAAAATAATAAATAAATTAATTAATTTAAAAAATATTTATTAATTATTTAACTTAAAAAAAGTTTGTTTTCATCACTAAATCAGTTATATATATACAATGCAATTAAAATATAAAATATATATTTAAAATAAAATAAAAAATATATATTTATATGTAAATATATAATAATAAATTTAATAACATTTTTTTTACAAAATCAGTTACTATGTAAATGTGTTATTTAATTTATTTTTAGTATATATTTTATACTAATAATTAATTTTGATGACATAATTTTAATATATACAATTATTTTTTTATACATATAATATTTTTATTATATAATTTATTGAGTATATATTTAAATAGGTTATTAAAAAATTTTGTATTAGACATTTTTGTCTTCTTCAAACCATTTTTATTATGTTTTTAACTTTTATTATTTTGTATGAATACTATAAATTTGAGGGTCAGATATGTGTATTTTTTTAAATTTTACAAATTTAAAAGTCAAATTTATATTTTAACACTAAAAATTTATTTTAAATACGCAAATCAGTCCCTCTTATTTGAATTTTTTGAATTATTTTTGTTTTTTACCCAAAATCGACCGTCAATTTTTTACCCCGCCAAAAATCGATCCTTAATTTTTTACTTTCACCCAAAATCAGACCCTCAATTTTCTACTCTCACTCAAATTTAAGTCTCCTATTTATAGTTTTTAATTAAAAAATATCTTTACATCCATAAAAACACACCAACTTTTTATAATTGTACATGATATATTCCTCTAATCCATTACCAAAAAAATTAGCCCCTGTTTGGATATATAATCTAATTTTTGTTTGTTAATTTGTTTTTGCTTAGCAAGACCCCTTTAAAAGCCTCTTATCACCCTACAAGAAGGGTTTATTATTAGTCTATAAACTATTATAGCTGTTTTCCAAACCCTTCTTTACTGTCACCTCTGTTACCACACACACACACCCCACTTCCCTCTTCTTTCTCTTCTTTCTCTTCTCTCCTAACCCCCATTATTTACTTTCTCTGACACATCCATCTTCTTCTTCAGCTACTACCATTTTCTCTTTCTCTCACACTAGTCCTCATGAAAGAAGTAACAGTGGAAGCAGAAGGTCACCATGGAGGAGCAGCACAAGGTGGAGGAGGAAGGAGTGGTAGCACTACAAGCGGGTCTTCAAGGCCAGACCTTCAGAACAGTGCAATGAAGATTCTGAGAGCAAGAGACGGTTACAACAACTCCAACAACACCAACAACAATAACGGAAGTAGTTATGAGGAAGTTGGAGAGAAGCCATCAAGATTTGAAGTGTTTGGATGGTATCTTTATGAGTTCTGTTTCTACTTTGTTCAAACCGTTGTCGTTCCAATTCTCTTCCCACTCATAATAAGCCAGCTACAACACTTGCCAACTAACTCACTCCAACAATGGAACAAGAACCACCAAGACCTACACTGCTCCCAAAAGGAACTTCACTTGTGAGTACCTATATGTTTTTAAAGTCAAGTTTTTTTTTTCTTTTTTAAGTTTTTCTAGAATTTTTTTTATAGCTTAACATTTCACTAGCAAAAGTTAATTTCATTTTTTTTAATAATTGCTATTTTTTCTTTTTTTTTTTCCTAGTAGAAGTACAATATGTAGATTTTAATTTAATTTTTAGTTGGTAAAAAAAAAAGGGTTGCTTTTGTGTATCATGTTATGCAGTCTTTGATCTAAACTAGGTTATGAGTCTTGGGTGTTTCAAAAAATTTCAAATGGGTTTGGTGGTTATGGATGATGGTAATGAGAGGAGGGGTTAGGTTGAAAGAAAAAAAAAAGGAATTTTTTTGTTTTTGGGGTTTTGCTTTCTCAAAAAAAAAAAGGAAAAAAGAAAAGAAACTATTAGGAAAACAAGCTTTATAATAAACCAAGCATAGGGTTCCATTAGAGTGCTTATTTATTTTTTATTTTTTTTAATTCTTTTGGGTCCGGTTCCATTATAGTTCGCAATCATGAAAAGCCGTGTCCTTATTGTGGCTCTCTTACAATGTTACTTTACTCTCACTCAAGGGTTAAGATTCCTTTTTTTTTTCTTTCTATCAAATGGGTACCCTTCATATCCATATCCACCGGACATCAACCTTATTTATTAACTATGCTTCTATCTCCACCCTTTGATGCACAAAGAAAAACAGAACCATGCTATGTCTTACTCTTAAGTCTTATCCCTTCCCAACCCATATTATTGGAAAAAAAAATAAAAAAGAAAAATTAAGAGAGAGAAAAATAAAAGGAGTAAAAAATCTATGCTTTCCACCTAGGGAGTTTAAAAGCCTTTGTCGGACTCACCCAAAAGTCTTCGGGTACCCTTTTGAATATTTATGATGAAAAATAGTGTCCACAACGGTAAACTTATGTTCAACTTAACCTTAATTAAGATTAGTAATTTAGTATAAAATACGAGCATATAATATTAAAAAGTACTATATATATATACACTATTATATGGTACTTCACTTTATTTTCTTAGGCATGGAAGGAAAAAAATTTAAAGTAGGTGCTTTAATTATGAAGTTGCAATTTGTGAATTCTTTTTGGCTTTTTGAAAGCAATGAGGAAGGCCACTTGGTTCGTTAAATAATTTGTATGGAGTGATTGTCGCCATTTATCTCTCGCTTTGTTTGTTATTTTATATTACAGCATGCAATTTAAAGTGCCGACAACATGAAACTGTTTCCATTACATATAACTTTTTAACAAACTCAAACGGCTCTTCACGCTTTTATTTTTATTTTCCCTTTATCTTCTGGTACAGTACTATCTTCTAACAACTATTTCACTTTAAGTAAAATAGTACATTTCAAAAACTATGGTAAAAATTTGATTTGATAGCTTTGACTAAATTATTATCTAACGACTTTCAGGTACATCAAGCTCACAAGTAAAACAATTGGTGGATCGAGTTACTCTGCTTTGGAATGGGCATCAATTGGTTGGGCTACAGGTTTGGCATTGGCTGTTCCAATCCTAGGATTCCTGTCCTTCCACCTTGACGGACACTTCCCAAAGCTCATCACGGCGGCTGCGACCGGCCTCGGCGTCTTCTTCTGCCTGCCGGCCGGATTCTTCAAATCCACAGCCATCTTCATTCCGTACATTATTGGCATTGTTGCGGCCAGCACGGTGGCTAGCGCGGCGCACACGCAGCACCTAGGACTAATGATTCGCGCCTTCACCGGACCATCCCTGAAGAGAAGCCAATTCTCAATAAGGCAAGGTGTGTCTAGCTGGCTGAACCTATATGGCACGGCGGCCGGCTGCTTAGGCGCAGCCTTGATTTCGGCCTTCATATAAGTGTATTTGTGAAATAATGATACGTTCTCAATTAATAAAAATTTCGGAAACAAGAAGCCAAAATGGATAGTTATAAGATGAGATAAGTTTTAAAGTGGTCACTGAAGTTATTCTCGAATTTTATAATAATTTTTGAAGTTAAAGATTAGTCGTATTTGTCCCTGAAGTTGCACTCCAAAACTCAGAGTCGTCCTTTCAACCAATTTTGTCCAACTGCCGCAATTGAAAAGTTGACCTAGAGCCGTTGGTGACACGCTGGCAGCACAACGACTAGCTGATGTAGCGTCGTAAACTATTTTGACTCAATTTGGTCTCTAATTTTAGGTTAAAAATCCTAACCCCCAATTGACTCTCTTCTCCTCTCTTTTCCATCGCACACTCTCTTCTCCTCTATTCTCCGTCGCACCAGCAGTGACTTCTCCATCTTCCAAAACCACACGTTATGGCTAGCGCGAGCAACACAGTTGCGAGCTCCAACAACCAACGATCATTTGGAAGTATCACGAGGAGAATAAATAGAAAAATGGTGTAGGTGCAGGTCGAGATCAGTGTTGCGATGGTCAGCGACAGATTCTAATCTAAGAAAACTGTTCGTGGGTTGCCCAAACTACAATATAAGTGTTTCATGATGTTGTTTGTTGTAATTCTGGATGTAAACTTTGTTGATTTAGTTTCCTGGGTGCAGACTACAGGTAAGAGGTGGTGTGGGTTATTTCTGTGGGTGGACAAAATTTTGGAAGAAGATACGGTAACATGTGATGGTATAACAAGCTCTTCAAATGACAACGAAGAATGGAGGATGAAGATTGCTTGGAAGTTTGGAAGATTATAGTATGAAATTAGAGTTCTTAAAATGGGGGAGAATTTTGGTGTTTGCATGTATGTTGCTGCTGCTGATTACAGTTGTTGTACTTGTCTTAAGGTTGGATAGGCAACAGAGTCAATTGTATTTAGCCAAAAAATAAGTGACATGAGATATGCATATGTTGTTCTGTTTATGTATTTGTACTTGTCCTTTTGGTTGAAAGAAATGCAGATTAAACTGTTTGACATGAATGTGCAAGAATAATTTATAATTTGAATAAACAAGAGGTTATATGTAAATAATTGTTCCTGCACTACTAATGGAATCATCTAATGGAATTAATGTTAATTGCATATCAGAGACCAAGAAACCAAAAATCTGCCACAGCTCAATTTAAGAAAGTCATAATCCATATTCATGTATTCATAATGCAGAAAACATATTCAAAATAGGCATTACAGAGCCAGAAAAATATTCAAAAAGTATATCAAAAGTTCTCAACATATTGAGAACACAAGTTTTGAAAACTAAAATTCCTAACACTTGGGTTCAAAATTCAAAAAGCACATTGCTTCATCAAAATAGTTAAACAAAATAATCTTCTCTTAAACATAATAATCCTAGTCTTCATTTTCTGTTTCTGGGTTGTCTGAATCCAAGATTGGGAACAAACTTCATGAAGTTAGCAAGCCTTGTAACGGTCCCCTGTGATGCACCTTGCATAGAATGATTTGTATGATTTGTTGCAGGTTGACTGGTTGCTAGTGGGGTGGCAGCAGGTGGGGTAGTTGCTGCTTGATTGCTGGAGGACTTCCTTTTGGGAGGGAGTTTTGGTGGCCTCACAAGAGAAGACAAAACCTATTAGTGAAGCCATATAGAATAGTTAGTAAAAGTGCATAAGAACATGCACATAATAAGCTTGAATGTTATCTAATTTTGTGTACCTGTTGAGAGTCATCGGTTTGTGACAACGGTAGTTGACTGAGTTCAAGCTGAATTTTGGTGGGGAGTTGTGGGACAAGGGTGGCTTCACCACCATTAGCAGCAGGGGGTTGGGCAACAGCAGCATCCTCATCAGCAGTTCTCTTTGAACAGTTTCTCTAGGTGTGTCCTGATTTACCACAATAACGACAGTGACCTTTTTGATAAATTCTTTTCATCTTGGTCCTCTACTTTTTACTCCCACTTGGCTCCTCATCTACATCCTTTCTTCTTTTTTTTTCTTAGAATAAATGACCATTTGTACCCATGAAAGATGATAACACTAACATATGTACCCATGATAGATCAAAACTGATCTTTTACCCACGAGAGTTGCCTTCTGTGTGACAAAAATACCCTGTTTTGGTTAAGTGCTTGGTTCGTTATTATCCGAACTTAGTGACACCCCAACCCTCCAAAACCCTATCCATCTTCAATTTCATTTCTAATTTCAACCACACATCCCTATTTCATGGCGGCAGTTTTCTCCTCCTCTGCCGTCATCACCGCTTTTACGTCCCTTTGGACCTTCGTCTCATCCTCACGCTCTCTTTCCCAACTCTCCCTCTTTTTCAAACCATTCTCCATTTCTCGCGCTCGACTTTCCGCAAAATTAACACCATCTATCAACCCTATTACGCGCATGTATCTCCGCCACGGATTCTTCTCATCTCTCCCATGGACCATGCTAGCTGCGAAATGGAATAGTCTAGAAGCTCCTTACAGTCTTCTATGGCTAGTTGCTCGTGGTTACTCACGGAAAACGTGGTGAACTTTGCTCACCAAGTGCGGCGCTTAACACGGAAATGGAGCTTGCGGACCGATCTTGACGAACTCGTTTTGGATGTTAGCGAGGCTTGAGTTTTGGTTTTCGATGTTCATGCAGGCTTGTGCAATCATGGAGTTCAGGTCTTGGGTTTCGATGCTGATGAAAGTGAAGCTTCAAATGATGAGGGTAAAAGCATGAAGATGGAAAAGAGATTAAGCAAAGCCATTATTATTTGCTAGAGTAGTGAAACAGTAGTAGGATATGTGTTCGTATTTGTGTTGTTCAGAACCAACCTTTATTTATACACGAGTTTTTGCTTTCGGAGTTCAAGTGCTTTTCTTGAGAGTAATATTATTCACATTCACTTTGTGTTTTTTTTTCTCTGGACAAAAGTGCCAAGTAATTCCAAAGCTTGCTTTTGATGGAGGCATGGCATGGTATTTCCCATCCCCATAGATATTTTGTGATTGTTTGGAGCTTCTCACTGCTTTCTAAAGGGGGTTTGGAAAAGAGGAAGAGTTAGGATTTGGGAAGCAAAGTGCGGAGATGAAGCGATGGTGCCAAGGAACGGAAAAGCAGCATTGGCGGCAGAGGAGGAGGAAGCTGCTGTCATGAAAGAGGAATAGGTGATTGAAATTAGAAATGGAATTGAAGAGGTATAGGGTTTTGGAGGGTTGGGATGCCACGTAGGTTCGTATAATAACGAAGTAAGCACTTAACCAAAATAGGATATTTTTGTCACACGGAGGAAAACTCTCGTGGGTACAATATCAGTTTATATACCCCCTTACAAAAAAAACTAAGATCGGCGGGGAAGCCCGCTCCGCCCTGCCAAAACTCGTGGTTTAAGCGGTGCGGGTTAGGGGAGCTTTTGCTCTTTTACATTTCCAATTTTTCAGTATGGCCCGCCTTTTTTAGTGGGTTATCCGAGCCGGACCGGTGGATTTAGGCCCGCTTGCCACCCCTACATGTATATTCTAGCTCAAAAAACAAAGCGTTGTCGGCATGAGATTATCAAATAGAAGCAAGAACACAGATCTAATTCGAAGGTGGAGATTGATTTACTACAGTCTGAATTAGAGAAATTTCGTTTAGCAGGAATTGATGGAGGCGATATCATTTCAAAAATAGAGGACAAACTTGAGAAATCATTGCAAAATGAGAAATCTTATTAGAAAGATAAGTCTAGAGTCAAGTGGCTCAAATCTGGTATTCAAAATACAGCTTTCTTCCATTAGAAATTTAGAAATCGAATCCAAAGGAATAAAATTTGGCAACTAACTAGCAGTGATGGTAAAGTGGCTACTTCAAATGACGGTATTGTTTTTGTGACTGAATCTTATTTCAAGGACATCTTCTCCTCCACTTGTCATGAGAACCCTGAACCTCTGTTTAATGATTTTGAACTGTAGGCTTCAAAGACCAGTGATTATGGAAGAAGTGAAATGTGCAACATTTAGCTTTCATCCTCAAAGTGCTCCAAGAGATGATGGTATGACAGCAAAATTTATTCAAAGCTTCTGGAACATACTTAGTGGTGATGTGTTTCGAGCAGTTAAGAGCTTCTTTTCAGGGGGCAGAATTTTGAAGGGTTTTAACCACACTCAGATCTGTCTTATTTTCAAGATTTTTTATGCTAAAGATATGACTCAGGTAAGACCAATAAGCCTATCATTAGTCTTTTACAAGATTATCTATAAATTACTTGTACATAGGTTTCAGGGTATGATGAATAGACTAATTAGCCCTACGCAGAGTGCTTTTATTAAAGGCAGATTAATCTCTGATAATATCCTAATTGCTCATGAGTGTATACATTACTTGAAGAACAAAAAAAGGGGACTCGAAAATGAAATGGCACTAAAATTAGATATGAGTAAGGCATATGATATGGTGGAATGAGACTTTCTTTAGTTTATATTGGAGAAGTTTGGTTTCGACTCCTGATGGATCATGTAGATTCGAGAATTAGTGACAACTGTTTCTTATTCTGTCATTGTGAAAGGACAACCTTATGATTTCTTCAAACCAAATAGAGGTATTCGACAATGAGATCCTCTATCTTCATATCTTTTTCTTTTCTGTGTAGAAGGTCTCTCCTTCTTCCTATACAAGGCAGAACAAAACAGACTAATTCAGGGTCTTCAAATACATAGGTGATGTCCCAAGGTCAACCACCTCCTCTTTGCTGACGATTCCATTTTGTTCTCTAAGGCTAATCCTGAGGCATGTTCAAACATCCTACATTTATTGAACTCTTATGAAAGCATCAGTGGCCAGAAGGTAAATCTTAATAAATCTGCTGTATTCTTTAGCCACAACACTCCCTCCACTACTCATACACTACTGCTAGCTCTATGAATATTAATCATATTGGGACTCAGGATAGATACCTTGGTTCGCCTTCTACAGTCTCTAAATCGAAAAATGCTTCTTTTAGTGTGATCAAAGAGAAGGTTCGGAAAAGAATCTAAGGGTGGAAGCGCAATCTTCTATCGTCAGGTGGTAGACAAGTATTGTTTAAGGCAGTGGGAGAAGCTATTCCTATTTATGCATTGTCTTGCTTAAAGTTGCCTGATGGTTTAATTTCGAAAATTCACTCTCTACTTTCTCAGTTCTGGTGGAGACAAAAAAGTTCTGAAAGGCGGATAGCTTGGGTTAGCTGGGACATTACGACTCGCCCACGAATAGAAGGAGGCCTTGGATTTAAAGATCTCAGAATCCAAAATCTGGCACTTTTAGGCAAACAGTTTTGGCGACTCATAACATAGCCTAATTTCCTATTATCCAAAATCTTAAGAGGTAAGTACTTTAGCAATGGTAATGCTATAACGACAGAAATTGGAGTCTTACCTTCTTGGGGATGGAGGAGCATACTGGAAGGCCGAAAGATTGTTGAAAAAGGTCTTAACTGGGTTGTGGGTACTGGAGAGAATATCCGAACATTTGAGGATCCTTGGCTGCCTCCTCCGTATCCTTTTATGATTTCTAACATGCCAAACAGACAGGATACTTCTGAGTTGGTTCCAATAGTTAAAGATCTAATTATGGAAGACAGGAATTGGAATCAGAATCTCATTCAAGAATTATTTTCGCAAGACGTTGCAGACAAGATTTTGTTAGTTAAAATTCAGCAGAGTAGGGACAAATTGCAATGGATTTTGAACAAATCCAAGCAATATGATACAACTTTAGGTTACAGAATTGGCTATTTATTTTACTATTCGCCTTTGGAGCTTTTCCCAAATTATATGCAGAAGAAAAAGCCGTGGATTGATCTATGGAAGTTGAAATTGCCTCACAAAATTAAGCTATTTATCTAAAAAGCTCTCCATGGCCGGTTTCTGGTGTTTACTCAGATTCATCACCGCATCCCATCTATATCGTTAATATGCCCCTGTTGTCATGAAGCAACAAAAACAACTACTCATTGTTTGATCGATTGCTCTAGAATTAAAGAAGTATGATCTCAAAGTTATCTTCATGATTGTCTTCCCCCTCAGATTCCTAACGACTTTTGGACTTGGTGGACTGCATCAACAGACATACTTAACCCGTTGAAGAATGCTGACCGTAATCCTCAATTGCTTGCCATCATTTGCTGGAACTGCTGAAATTAATTTTTAAAGGTTCTACTTCAATGTCGTCTCCAAAGAACTCCCAGTTTAGATCATCATTTTCATGAGGCAAACTCTTAGTTTCATTCAATTTGACTTATCATTTTTTTTTAAGATTTTTTTCGTTTTTCGAGCACCGTTGGATGAATACTCAATGTATTGTTTTGAAAAATCTCCACCTTTTATTATGCTGTCATACTTTTAAATATTTTTATATTTTATTTTTTAATAATTAATAGAATATAACCTATTATCTTTAAAAAAAAATCTTTAAAACTGTGACAGAAAGACTTGTATATCTTTTATAAAGTTCAAAGACTTTAACCTAATAAAATTTTTTCAAAGACAAGAGTGTTCGATGCAAAATTTTTTAGTACTTATTTAGATATATATTATTCTACAAATTGAGTCTCAATATTTGACTTATATATTGCAGGCAATTTAGACTACAAGATTTTTTATATTTTTTTTTCTCTTTTACAATACAACACACTCACGCATATTGCACTACACTACATGGGTTCTTTTTTTCCCACCAATGATATTTGAACCCCGATATGGTTTTTTTTTGTTATGCCCGATGTGGGGTTTTTGGGAGGCACATAAGATGTCAATTAAACCAAGCCTCCAAGGCCCATAAGGACCACAAGGCCCATTCTTTCATCAGCTGGAAAAAAAAATTCCCCAAAATGAAAGGCACAAACAAAAGCGTTTCGCCATTGCAGGTTTTGGTTGCAGCTCAGAGAAGAAGTAGAAGTCGCCATAGCCAGAATCACGTTTCTGTGACACCACCAACAAACAATGATGCAGCGATGGTTGACTAAGCTACGTACTTTCGCCGTTAATTCGCCCCAGTCTTCTCCGCCACTTACACCAATTTTCCGGTGTCTCATCCACCACGCGCCGCCGTTGCAATCCCTCCACCTCCCTGCTTCCAGCAATCTCACTTTCACTTCTCGTTCTCTCTTCAATTTCTCGTCTTCACCTCATTTCTCATTTTCTCGTCTCCCATCTCGTCTTTCTCCACTTTCTCCCTCCGTAAGTTTTTCATTTCCACAAAACAGCAAAAAATGTTTTTTTTTTCTTTCTTGTTTTAAATGATCAACAGTGAAATTAGCTTCTTTTTATTTTACACATAATTAATAATATTATTATTGTAGTTGGTTCAAGTGCGGCATGTATCATCAAGGGAAAGGAAGCTGAAGAGAAAGCCAATGACCCCAGTCACTTCTAAGATTAAGAAAACTAAGATGAAGTCTTATTCGTGCGTGCTTTTTTTATTTTAAATGTTTTATGTCATATTCTTTAGAATTTAGAATTTCAAAGTTTGGATTTTTCGTTTGTGGGGTGTTTGGAGTGAGTGAGTCATTTTTGGCAATGCTGTGCAGGTCTTACAAGTTGAGGTTTCGAACATTGAAAGATGGAACCATCAGACGCTGGCATGAGGGGAAACGCCACAATGCTCATTTGAAGGTTGGCATATTTTATTTTATTTTATTTTTTAAGATTTAGTTGGGTAGCTTGAATAAGGCCTTAATTATTGATCCTTATGTGGACTGTGGTTGTTTTGTTAGGGTCTTCAATAGTTCTATTGTTCTGTTAGTGAAAAATAAATAACAATATAAAACTCGTTCCCAAAATTGACATGTAACATTTCATTAGGTGTTAATTAGATGACCAAAAATAATTCACATGTTTCAAACACTATATCTGGACAAAATAGTAGAGCCTGTAAATTGAATTTTGTCATTAGATTTTAGGACAAAATAGAAAAGCTTGTGTTTCCTTAGGAATCAGAGTTATGAAATTTGATTGAGCAATGAGATTAACTGTAGTTTGATAATGTCAATGTATCATAAAAGTTTGGGGGGATGAAGTTTTCAAAATATAAAAATAGTGAATATTGACATCAGTGGTGTTTGTCCCACGTATGATGTATTGGATATAGGTCATTGTGATATTGTTGCATTTATCCATGGCTAAACTTGTGATTTTATCAAAGCATTCAGAGCCCTGGATGTGGGCATGTACTTGTGGTGGATGATGGTAAGCAATGTATACAATATTCCCTAATATCTCATGGGAGCTGTAATCTCCCCGATTGAGACTCGCCGATTGAGTGCTAGAAGCAAGTGCGTGTGCAGTCTTTTCCCCATCATATACAAGGGAATGACTTGCAATTAAATGGTATGAGGAGGCAAGGAATTAAGTAGAACAAAACATGATAACCCAGTATTTTGTTTGTAGGATTCATGTCACTCTTTGATTACCAAACTGGGACACAGATTTGATGCTTTGAGTGGATTCCAATGTTCCACTCCCTCTTCTTAAATAACTCCAAAATGCCAAACTCTCATTTACATCCTTATAAAAATAACCTGAGCTTCTAAACCTCATAGCTGCATTTTGGTCTGGCTCCACACAAATGAATTGGCCCATGCTTCAATAACAATTAAGAATCCTAAGTTCTGATCTTAGTTTCCCTACGGTGCACTTAAGCAGTCTGGTTTGGCTCTGGAGTTATACTCTCATATTCTCAGGGAGAGTGAGATATGATCAGAATCTGTACTTTTTATGAACCTGATTTTCAAGAATTTGTTTCTCTTCAATTCTTCCATTGCAATGTTTCTCAATTCTTCTTCATTTTGATTAGGTGATGTAAACGCATAGACACTCCACTTTGGGGCCATTGCATGTATATATACGTATATGATCTAAGTTATTTTTGGTGACTTTGATACGTTGAAATAGGTATACATAAGGCCTTTGAAAAATTTCTCTTTTGTTCTCTTTTATTTATCACCCTCATCTTTTGGTATATGTACATAATTGGACATCTAGATACAATTTGACTGATTATCTGGTATAATTGATGTGTGAGTGGCCATATACTATATTATGCATATCAAGTGCATTATTGCATCTCAGGAAATCAGGATAGTACATTTTCCTTGAAATTGATGAATTTGTTATATTCAATGCAGTCAAAGAAATCAAAACGCAGATTGAGAAAACCAGCCACTGTACCTGTAGCTTATGCCAAAGTTATGAAGAAACTGAGTTTTTGTGGTTAGAAAGCATAGTAAGTTGCTGCCAGTTACTGCAGAAAGTGGAATTTGTGGTCACATTCACATGTTGCTTTTTTAACTCTTATCATTTGTCCACTTTCACATGTTAAGAATCTTTGTAGAATGAGCAATATTACGAAGCAATTTCTTTCTCATCTTGTTTTGCTGGAACTGTTAAGAGTTGAATGTGCCTGTTCAAAGCGGCATTTTTTTGGTAGACACAATGTTGTGCAATATTATTAACATGCTGTGGCTGATTGATTCTTTGTTGGAGTACATCCTATTTTATTTTAAGCATAATAAAGTACCACAGAGTTGGATTCTTTAACTTATTGACGGTTTAGTAGTGTATACATGAATTTATAACGTGGACATTAGTTGATTTATATTCATGTTAAAAAAAGTTATTCAATTAAGGATTACTGCTATCTATAAATTACAAATTTAGAGACAAATATCATTTTATTGATTTTGTTCCATAAATTGAGTCACAAGGATATATATACATATATATGTTAACTAACTTTTATTTTTCCAAACATGACTAAATACACAAGACAAATTAATGATCAACACATAATATCGCTCAGCACATTTGTTCCCAATAAAAGATATGACATTGTAAGGAATAAGCACAAGAAGTTCCAAGTATGATCCATGATCTAAGTGCTAACTATTCCACCCAGAGCCAGCAATTGCAAGCAAACTTTGTCTTGCTGCTGGAATTGTGCAAAATAAAGATCCAAAAATGCCAGTCAAAGCATAAGCAATGGCACTAAACGGGAGCGCCTCCGGTTCCTCTGCTGATAACGCCGCTGTCGCCAGCCCATGGGAACTGTACACATTGTTTTCATTGCAAGCAACATAAGCATCTAAATTGTATTCGCTCGAATGCATAGTATTGTGTCCGATACACTATGATACGTAAAAATACAAATACGGAAATATCTATTAAATAGAAAATGTATATTCATACATGATATTGAATATATAGTTAGAATGAACAATCTTATATAAAAAAAATCTAAGGCAGCATAACTGAAGTATTTGTGCACCATATTAAGGTATATCATTGAAGAAGAATGTAGTTAGTCATTTGAATGGTGTATTTCTCGAATCATTAACAGTGTCATTGATCATTAACTTATTCAGGTCAATGAAGTTGCATAGATGCAGTTTCTTATTTCAACCGAATGATCTATGTATTGTGGAATTTACCTTGATGCAGCTGCTATTCCTCGAGCAATTGGATCATGAAGGCGGAGTATATTAAGCGCTGATTGCACGAAATTTGCTCCAATCAAACCAGTTGCAACAACCACAGCTGCTGTGAGAGCTAAATTGGCACCTGCAGATACCATGGACAAAATTTCAAAGCTGGAAATTGTTTACCTTTTTGCTTGAATAGAACAAATTAAGGCCAAGCAACTGTGTATACAGAAAATCTACCTTCGAAAAGTGACACGATGTTGAGTGCCAATGCGACCGTTATACATCTGGGTAGAATGGACACAGTTAATGATGGGTCTAATGCAACTAGACGTCCAACAATGGCAGTTGAGTACAATGAGAATAGTGTAGAGACAATGACAGAGGTGAAAATCTCAGCCGCGTGCCTTTTCATAAGCTGAATAAAATACATTAGAAAAACTATTAATTGATGGCTTCCTCATTTTTGCATATCAAAAAGAACATGCTGAAATGTTTTGTTGCATTATAGGATTTATTCAGTGAAAACTGAGATGGTCACCGTTCTTTGTTTGAACATAGAGAAAGCAAAGGAAAGAATAACAGGTCCTAAAAATTCCAAAAGAATGTCACCAGCTCCAGGATCAGATGATGACTCTGTAAGGTAAAATCCTGCAATATTGAAAGAAGAATAACAAATTCACAACATAACTAGTTCATTATGTAGTTTCAACTCAGCTAAACAAAAGAAAGCCATTTAAGGTATGTTTGGTTGAGGCGTAAAAATGGCCTGGAAGTTTTCGCGGATGAATTTATGTGAAGTTAGAAAGGGAACTCATCCATGGACCCTAAACCTTCAACCAAACATATCTGAATTGTCAAAATTTCAACTATACCTAGAGCAGCATCATACCCCTGCTTGGACAGCAAACCAAAAGCGTAAGCCACTAGATTGGGAAATATTAAGGAGAATATTACTGGATGGAAGATCATTTTCACCTTTGATGGCAATCTGGAAACAAAGTTGCAAAAGGGAAAAAAACAGTGGTTTATGTTGTAGACTGTAGAGTGCTAATAGCATTTTCTATAGGAACATCTCGCTTTCTTTGCCATATAATTTCATCAGACAAAGTCAACATATATATGCAGTAACGAAGAGGAATCATTTACCCGGAGCCAACAATGTAGCCTACTACTGTGGATGCAAGATAGAACAAAAAGCATGTTCTGGCACCTGTCCCAAGTGCTGTTGGGAAAAGCAATGCCATGATGAACGATACAAGGAAAACCGCAATCCATGACCACAATTCAATGGAGGAGAATGAAGGGGGCTTTTCCATAGGCTCAGGATCGATCATTTCGGTCTTCACAGCCTTTCTTACAGCTATAGCTGTAAAACCAGAAACAGAAAGTGTAGCCAGCCATCCTCCAACTGCACAGCATTAACAACTCTCACCATTACATAGTAAACAAAAACATCAATTACACAAACAAATCTACATGAAACCAGGAATTTTGGCTTTGGTCCAAACTGTGTTCTTTTCAATACTTATTTCACCCTACAACCATCCTTAATCCAATTAAAACCCCACACTTTCTCCCCCGATATAACCTTATTCTAACCATAACAAGAGTTTAACCAGTCAACCGAACGATACAAATGAAAGATTTCAATTGGAGCAGATTTTCTGATTTTAATAACCAGCTAAAATGCACTAAAGTACTAAACACTAGATTATGAAAACAGCATAGCAGTTTGCACTGAACCCAAAGAGTGACGTAATAGAGAATAAAGTATATGCTGAATGATCTTAGACCTTTAAGTCTTTATACATTTATAATTATTAATTACATTTATAATTTGTTGACAAATCCATCATTGAATTTTATAAATCCTGTGTGTATATAATGTTAAATTACGAATTGCAAGTATAAGTAAACACTAGATTATACTAACAAGTGATTCAGCATGAACCTTAATCTAAATTAACATCTATTAAAAAACTTATAAAAATAAATAAATAATCAAACTAAGAAAACATGCAAACGCTACCTATAATACAGCAAATTTTGATGGCAGAAGAAGCTGGAATTTCTCTAACAGAAATAGGTAGCACCACCAAGTAAGGAACATAGAACAAAGGTAACCATCTATTAATAAACATAACCCCAGGATCAAAGAAATTCAAGAAGGCCAAAGCTGCAAAGGGATTAACATAATCAAGCACCATCAAAACTGCGAATATGCAGAACATGACAAACAAGGCACTAGGGAACTCAAAGGAAGCTGCTTGGAACACTTTCTTGAAACAGAAATCAACACCGAGGAAGAGAACCAGTGGAACAACCCAATTGAGCAGCCTAAGAACATGAAGACCCAAAGTTCGGATCAAAGGGGAAGAAGTGGAGGACCCAGTTGGGGGTTCAGCTTGTTTTGGCAAAAGTTGCTGCCTTTGGGTGTTTTCTGGGGTGCCCATTTGGAATTGAATGAGAAAGAGTTGATGGGTGTGGCTTATGTGAGCGAAAGGAGAGGGCTTTTGTGAGGTTTGGAAGAAACGAAGGCCATTGAATGAGAAAGAGAGAATGTCTCACTGAGAACATGTAAAAGGAGTAAATGAAAAATGATTGGTCACGGTGATAGATGGCAGCCATTGAAGGAAGGAGACGGGTGTTGAATGAAGTTTCGGCTATGAAAAACGAGTTACTACTGGCCATTATCATGTCATGTTGTATAAAGACAATAAATCCGTGGGACATACTCAGATGATGTTGATCTTAATTCGTACATAGCTGTGTTAGAGAGAGAGAGAGTTGTTTGAACTTTGTTGTCTCGAATTTAGATGCTTTCAAGTGAGAAAAATGAGTAAAGTGGTAAAGTAAAAATGAATTATTATTAATTTTATAATTTTTATAAAACATATGTATTATTATTTTAATTTAAAAATAATTAATTTTTTATTTTAATATTTTATCAATTTTTTATTTTAAAAATCCTTGATTCAATAAACTCACTTGTTCATTGGGTTAGAACTATAAAAGCCATGGTACTGGGGAGAGGGAACTCTAGCGGCTCATCCTTAAACGCTCCTTGCTAAGTATGGAGTGTTGTACACCTTGTGAATTCATTAAATCTGAACTCTTTATTTATTATATTTTATTTGAATGGTCTAAATTTAAAAAGGCAACCTGTTAATCAGGTTAATCATTTTTTTACAAGTTTTAGATTTTTTTTGTAAATCTCAGATATTGGGCTGAAGTTCAAAATAAAAAATAGTACATAAATATTAAAAACAACATGTCTGTACAAAAAAAAGTTATTAGACTTTAGAATTAAAATAAATAATACATAAAAAATAAGTTAAAAAATTCATGTACTAAATCCAGAAAAAAAAGATATATTAGAATCTTAAAAAAAATATTAAATATATATTATGTATATAATATTAAAATTTAAATAAATTTTGTTTTGTGTGAAATAAAACTATAATATTAAATATAAACACAATGATAAAAATTTTTGTGTTATATATATATAATATTAAAATTTAAGTAAATTTTGTTTTATGTGAAATAAAATTATAATATTAAATATAAAGACAATGATAAAAAAATTTGTGATATATATATATATAATTTTATTTTGTGTGAAACAAAATTAAAACATTAAATATGAATAAAAAGATAAAAATTTTTGTATTATATAAATTTAATTAAAAAGAACATATATACAACATAAAAATCAAACAAACATATAATAATTTTATTTTGTACGAAACAAAAATTTATATAAAAAATATTTATATAATTAAAATTATTAACAATTTTTTTATTGAAATATGTTATTTTATTATATTTATAATATATTATTTTGGATAATTATATTATTTTAGTTAATATATATTATTTAAAAAATTATTTAAAATTTATTATTTTGTATTAAGAATATTATTAAAAATATATTATTAGTTTTTCTTAAAATAATATTTTCTTTTATTTGGTTCAAACACTATGACAATAAAAAATTTTATGTAATTGCGTTTATTTAATAAATATTATATTCATTTATTTCTATATTGCATGTAAATAAATAATTAATGTTTAAAAAGTTAATGAAAATTATGTCATTTGAACTATAACTCGTTGATAAAGAAAGAAATATTCTTAATTATATATTAAATAGAATAATTATTTATTAGGCTCGTTCTTATACAAATAAAATTTTTTCTTAATTTTATATCTGTAATATTTTATACCAATTAACTTTAAAATTTAATTATTTTTTGAATAAATTAATAAAAAAATAATACAAATAATTGTTTAAATATAATTATATTTTTATTTTTTATTTTATTATGTACAATTTGAGGATAATTTGAAATAAAAGATAATGAACTTTATTGTAACTGCCATCTATTTTGTGCTTTGACTATGTCGTCATCTGATGGAGCCTTCATAGAAACCGTGATTCTTCTACATAATCGATTTTGCGTTTGGAGTTAGCCAACCAGCAGCAGCGACAGACATGCGTCTTTGAAGATCATTTATGATAGATGTGGAATGTGGTGGATTCAAAAGCGTTAAAATCTGTGATTAGTCAGAACGATAATGGAAGCATCTGCCAACAAATAAAACAGTGAAAATGCTTGAAGACATCATCACATCGACAATAATAGAGTAATGGAGGAATTCAATCAAATTTTCTTGAGTATTTTTTGGTGCAAAGGTCGTCCGTGTGTTAAATGAGGGAATTAGTATTTTTGTTAGTGCCGGTTTGTTTGTTCAGCCTATGACAAAAAAAAATAATAACAATAATAAATAAATTAAATTTACCTGATAACCTTTGATAGTAGATTAATTTTTAAAGAGTGTTGCACTCCCTAGTTTACCTAGAGTGCACTAGCTTTCGCCAACTCTAACATAGGAAATTAATTACACCACTAATTTATTAGATATCCTTCAAATACTATATTCATATGTATTTTCGCAAGTAATATTGTTAAGTGTGATATTTTATTAATTAACTATAATTAAATTAGTCTAATATAATAAAAATTAGTTATAGCTAGTAATTACTTTTGTAAAGAATTTAAATAAAAAATCATATTTTAGTAAGTTATAAAATTTGCAAAAGGATTGTAAGTATACCATTGCAATTATTTTTTTTTTCTAAATAATTGTCCTAGATTAATAGTCAACCATTCAGGTTAACTCCTTAACACCTTTAATATAGATGGATAGAACCCATTGCAATATTTTGATGAGATCGTTATGTTGGATCATTCTTAGGAGTTCCTCGAGTTTGGAAAATTTTAAAGAATGATAATGATCAAACATTGTTAAAAATAATTAAATTATAAAATTATTAAGTTATTAATTTTATTGTATTGATTAATAATTTTGTTGTGTACAAATTTTATGATTGGGTCGAAAATTAAACAAGTCTAATATGATAATAATATTTAGTTTTGAGCAAAAAAATGCTATATGATATGTGGCTGAATTATTATGTTAGTTGAGCCAAGAAATTGTTGTATAAATTCGAATTTAATCTTTGTTGCAAGACCAATAAAACTTGGTCCAAAATTAAAAGAGGGAAGAAAGCAAAAGTTGCTTGCCTTGCACAGATACCTATTCCCCTCTTTGAATGGAATTCAAGTTCATTTAAATGGACTTTATGGCATTGGTAATAGGAGAGAGTAATTTCAAAATTGATTTGATGGCTTTTATAGCTCTCACATGTTACTTAGCATGGGGAATAGGAAATTAATTTTTTTATGGCCAATTCTACTGTGCCTATGAATTTTTGCGTAAATGTTGTCTAACTTACTTTTTGTAGTAAGTTTTGATTTTTTAAAAATTATTTATTTTTATATCTTTTAAATAAAATAATAACTTTTAACCCTTTTTAGTAAATAGACACCACATTATAGGTACTATAGCATTCACCTTTCTTTAATTTCATTCATCAATTCCATCGAAAGCTTTTTTACTCTCCTCTCTCTTTTCTCTCTAGTTTTCGATCACTTCACTGACAGAGAAGAAGTTTGAAGATGCAAGCTATCAGAGGTAGAAGAATAGAAGTTATGAAGAAGCAAGCGGCCAAGGTGATAATGACCCTTGCAAAAGGAAGATCTAAAGTATGGCGTGACTGAGATCTTTACCACTAAAGGTAAAATGTGGTGAGAAAGTCTCAAGATCTCCATACCTAGAAATGGAAGCAATCCATTTCGGTCAGAGAAAAAGATCTCTGTGGCATGCTCGTCTCTACTTTTTGTTCATCCATCATAGAAGGTAACTACATAGATGAGGAAGCAGAAGTGGAGCAGAAGGAGTTGTCAAGGATCAAGTGTTCATCAAGGGTCAGAAATCTTTCTTGGGGACCAAGTCAAGATGGAAGGCTCAGATTGATGAAGCTTGAAGAAAAGGGATGAGAGAGAGGTAATTGCATGCTGGTTTTAGCTTTCGGTTCCTTCTCTCTTCTATCTATCCGAACCGGTTTTGATGTTGAAGAAGAAGAAGTTGGCTCGGTTGAACCGTTTTAACCTTGGAAGCTTCCCCTTCTATAATAAAGGTGAACGGCCAAGGGTTGGGATAAGGAGAGAAAGCACAGAGTTCTCATAACTACCCAAACTAACAGAAGTTCTTCTCCTTCAATGTTTTCTATTTTGTATTTTCTTTAAGTTTTGTCTGTCTTGAGTTCTCATGGTGAAAAAGGCAAAACAGTGAGGTTTGTAAAAAAAAACCAGTGAGTGAAAAAAGGCAGAGTGTACAAAATTAAAGAAAAGGCTATAGGTGTATTAGAGGTCCTTTGTACATCTATGTGTTGTGTATCATGATTATGTGGGAATTTCTTTACAAGTTGAGTTAGCACTTAGCAGTTGAAAGTTTGGTAGGTGACTAAGTCAAGTTCAGAATTGGGGATAGATTCTAGACTTATCTCGGATAGGAAGGGTAGTTTCCAGAGAAGAATTGGTGTCTGTAATCTGATTGATTATAGTGAAATTCCATCATTGTTGTGATGGAGACTGGATGTAGGCTGCATTGCACTTAGCAACTGAATCAGGATACTTCTTGGTGTGATTCTCTCTCTCTTCTATTTCATTTCTGATTCTGTTGCATAGGAGACAAAATTGAAAAATATCTCCTGACTGGTTACGAGACAAAAAGAAAATGTCTCTTGACTAGTTACGAGACAAAAAGAAAAAAAAATCTCCTGAAGTTATCTCAAAAGGCAGAAAGTAACGCTCAGCAAAAAGGGACTAAAATCCAATCCTCCTTCTCTTAACCACTAATTACCATCAATTCCAATTTTTGAAATATCATTTTTTATTTAGATGTGTGGGGTTGCAACACGAATTCTAGGTGAAGAGGAAGAAGAGTAGAGTAAACGATTAAATGTCTCTAAAAGATTATTCGTTATCTAAATTGGTCTTCGAAATTTTTTTTGTGGATCAAATTCGTCTTTTAAAGATTTTAAATTAGTTATACTAATTATTCTGTTACTTCCATTGCTAACAGCATCAGAATTTATTAATGTGATACGTTAAATAACATCAGAGTATACATTTAATAGTTTTAATTGATTATTAACATAATTAGTTTATAAAATTAGATCAAATCAACCGTAAATCGAGGGATCTCTTTATTAAATTTTAATTTGATCTAATTTTATAAAATTATTATGTTAATAGTCAATTAAGACTACTAGATGTATATTGTAGTATCACTTAACATGCCATATTTGTAAATTTTGACACCATCAATAAAGAAAATAATAGAAAGACTAACATGACTAATTTAAAATCTTTAAAAGACGAATTTAATTAAAAAATCTTTTAGAAATCAATTTAAAAAAAGAGTGATCTTTCAGAGACTAATTTGATCATTTATTCAAAAAGAGTATGTTCATTTATCTTGAAGGAAAAATAAGTCCCTTGCCAAAGAAAGTAATCATCAAAGTTCAAACTCAGCTATCTAACTTGAATGGTTATTACAAATAAGAGTGACGCCACAAACATCATATCTATTGGAAGCCACTAGTTGGCAAACATCCAATTATATGAATGCATGGTAACTAGCTGCTAATGATATGCGATGCAGCTTTATTCTCACATCTAAAAAATGTTAATTTCCAGTATTTGAATTGAATCTATTGACCACTTATTTCAAAGGATCCTTATTCAGATATGTACACAAATTCTTGGATTATCCTTCAAGAATTGATAAATTCATAGGTGATTATGTCATTTTTTTTTCAATAGTGGTATGCATAATATGTGTAAAGCTCAAAAGCACCTAAGAATTTCTCAAAAAAAATTGGAAAAGAACCAAAACAGAATGGTTTCCATCAACATGAATAAAATTTGAGGATAAGCCACTGCTAAAAGAATTCCTTTTTTGTTTTGGGTTCTTTTAGAGTTTAGAAGTGGAGAAATTCCTAAGCTGCCTCCGAAGGATCTTCCCAGTTGGAGATCTTGGTATCCTTTTAATGAAGATCACTTTCCTAACCTTCTTGTATGGAGCAACCTGCAACAAAATAGTTAAAATTTGGGTAATGATTCAAGTATTTGTAAATGTGAATTCATATATAATAGAAATTATGTATGTGCTATGAAGGAAGAACCTGCTCAGCAACATAATCTATTATTTGCTTTGCAGAAATCATGCTTCCAACCTTCCTGACCACAAATGCTACTGGGATCTCCCCGGCTGCTTCGTCCATGGCACTGAAATGGAAATCGACGCAACACTCTGCGTTAGGCTTGATCGCCAAAAATGAACTTTGAAAAGTACCACCTTCTTATATGTATATACATCGAAACAAGTGTAAAAATTTCAATCATTTGAAACATACTGCTCAGGAACAATTGGAGAGAATACTTGCAATTTGTAAAAATCAGTATACACAAGTATTCATGCTTACGCTGTAACTGCGACATCAACAACTTCCGGATGTGAGATTAACACAGCTTCTAAATCAGCAGGGGCAATCTGTTACATATCACATACCATGTATGAATATCTATAGTACAACAATTAATTTGATTAAAAAATAGTGGCAGCATAGAAAGAATTTCATAACTCATATCCATCCTTTGTGAATGAAGACTGTTATAGACAAAAGTTTTAGAAATATGCAACTACCTCCTATATTCTAATCCTTTATATAAAGAAAGCATCCAATGATTTATGACAAAGGTTGCAGATTGTATAGTTTGATGGTGGATTTTCTATTGAAATTTCCATCCAAAATCCCCCATTTATTTGTTGGTGTTCCTATTTGAGTTTTGACTACATTTTACGCCATTCTACCATACATTTGAAGACGAGAAGCTTCTGCAGTTTACCATGTGCATAAATAAATTACTGATATTTTCTGCTGAAGGAAATATTGCTAAATATTTTATTGAACCGAGAATTTGATTATACCTGAAAGCCCTTGTATTTGATGATATCTTTCAAGCGGTCTGAAATATACAAATACCCATCCTGATCAAAATAAACAACATCGCCAGTATGCAGCCAACCATCTTTATCGATTGTTGACATCGTCGCTTCCTCATTATTCAAGTACCCTGGGAAATCCACGGGGAAAAAGATATCATATTTACAATTCACCGGAAGAATACTACACATAAAGTACATGCTATTGCCATATTGTGAGTAATATGTCCATGAAACTTAGATGGCATTTTCCCATTGAAGCAAACTAAAAGTTTATATATGGCAGAGTAATAAACAAGGTTAAAGCCTATTTAAAAGGTTAATACTTTACATTCTACATATATTTGGGAAACACAGATTTATACCTTTCATGATTGCAGGTCCTCTCAACCAAAGCTCACCACTGCTTCCCGGAGGCAAGAATTCACCGCTACTCCAGTCTACAACTCTTGCCTCCATGTTTGGAGCTAACAATCCTATTGACAAATAGTTGTGCAACTTTTCAGTATTGAAGCCACGTGTTCCTACCGCAGTCGACTCGGTCATTCCATAACCCTAAGATGAAACAATCTTACAATACATTCCTAAAATTTTGGAAAAGCAAAACTACCATAAATAAAAAGGGTGGTCCAGTATTTGCTATATTAGTAATGTGGAAAAGTAATGGCACAATAATAGTACTCAGTGTTTGCTATATTCAGCTCACAAATATGATCACAAAAGACAAAAATGAAATGCAGTAACTCAAGCAATTAGATAGATGATAGCAGATAATTCACAATTCACATTCTTTTAAAAGTGTCACTATAAATAGTACCTGTATAAAATCAACATGAGGAAATGTTTCCACAAAGTCTTCAATAACACTTTCATTCAAAGGTGCTGCACCGCTGGAGACTTGCATCAAACTCTGCAAATTACTTCCATTAACACCCTTTCCTCTCCTTGTCAATGCTGTCAACATAGGCGGAACTACCGGGAAGTGTGTAACCTTAAACTTGTCAATTGCATTGATAACCTCATCAATGTCAAATTTCCTCATTACAATGACTGTGGAACCCAAAGACAGTAACCCCAAAGCAAAAAGCGATAGACCATACACATGGAACATTGGAAGAACAGCTAGAAACACATTGTTCAAGCAAGAGTATTCATATTGAGAAGCTTCAAACCTCACAAAAAGCTCAATCATAGAAATAAGGTTCTTATGTGTTAGAACAACTCCTTTGCTCACCCCAGTTGTCCCTGAAGAATACAATATAGCAGCAGTGTCCTCCTGTCGAATCACTGGCCTCATCGAAAAACCAAATTCACCAGAAATCATGTTACTAAAACATGAGAAACAATCAAGCTTCAAACCCTCCTCATTTTCTGGCACAGCAACAATGGGAATTCCTAATGGTTCTACTTTCTTGAAATTTTCAGGCACAGTGAAAGCAAAACTCACACCACAATCTTTGATTTGTTTATGTATCTCTGAGACACTACTTAGAGGGTTCAATGGTGCAACAACAGCACCTAAACACAGAACACCCAAGAACACAATGGGATAGTAAATGGAATTTGGAAGCAAAAGCAGAACCACATCACCTTGTGAAACACCCATTTTGTGAAGACCATAGGCCATGGATTTGACAAAAGGTTGCAACTTTGAGTAAGAAACTGAAGACCCAGATGAGGAATCAACAAGGGCTGAAACCCCATTATGGCGGTGGGAAAAGACGAAGGAAACAAGGTCCGTAAAAGGGTCTTTGGGAAGCTCCAAAGAGAGGTGTTTGCTACGGTAAATTCCATTTTTTGGTGAATACCAATGAGGGTACGTGATGAGCGTGGTGCTTATTCTGTTATGTGGCATGTCAAAGTTCACATTTGCAGCCATTGGTTCAACTTCAAGAATAAGAAGAATAATTGAAGAAGAAAGGAGAAAGAAAAGGGAAACTGGGAAAGAACCAAAAGGGGTTTTCTTTTTGGGCTTCCTTCGCTTTTGTTATGGTTTGAGTTCAATTGAGAGAATGTTTGAATGGCTTTGAGTGAATATTTATATGCAACTGTGAACTGTTTATGTAAGGAAACAGAGCAACGTGACAATGCAAAGCTTCAAGGACCACATACCCGCTTTGTGGAACTCAGATTTCATTTATTTATTGTGGTTCAAAAAGAAAATTAAAATTGTTATTTTTAAAGGGGATGCTTCTCTAAAGACGTCTAAAACGGGTTTTTGTAAAGACTTTTACGTGTCGTATTATTATTAGACGTATTAATAAATTGATTATTTTTAAATTTTTTAACAAATTAAAATAAAACTAATTTTTTTATAACAATAACAATAAATCCAATTTTTTTAGAGATCTGATTGTATTTTTAAATTTTTAGAGATTTAAATATCTGCAAAACAAAAAATCAGAGATATATTTATCTTTTTATCAAAAAATTTAAAGATACTCGATTTAAATTGTGTAATTGGATCGGATCAAATCAAATTTAATAATTATAATGCAGACAATTGAGTTTATTATTGTTGGTATAATAAACCGATTTTTCTGATTTATTAAAAAATAAATTATTAACTTATTTAACAAAGATATCCGATAATAACATATAAACATATAAACATCTTTAAAAAAAATATTTTTAGTATCTTTATTAAAGTAGTCTTCGTTATAAAATTATAATATTTGAAATTAATTATTCTCTCTTGCTTTTTATTGCTACTCAACCAACGACCTCTTTCCACAATAGCCAAACTCAAACCTTCAACACCATTCCCTTCACTCCAATTAGGCTAAATTACTTAAAGAAATCAAATAAGGGCAAAAACTATCAAATTATTCTAAATGAGAAAGAATAATATTTTTATTCTCTTATTTTTTTTTATATAAATTGTTGTTTTTATACTAGTTTTCATAAATTGTCATAGTGAGTATAAATTGTGGGATAAAAGGTAATTTTAAACAAAATAGAATAAAACATTTGAGAATCTCATAATTTATGACGTTCAAGGCCAAAATTTAGTAAAATTCCATAATTTATACAAAATTACAACAAATCAATATTTTTAAGTTTTAATAAATTAATAAAAAAAACATGTATAATAGTATTTTATATATTTTTTTACAATTGAGAAATTATAATTCATATAATTGACACGATTAAAAAATCAAAATTTAAATTATAAATTTTAATTTATCTATTTATAACATGAACTATTAAACTTTAAAGACTTAAAATTCAGTATTACAAAACATGACAATGTTACCTTATTATAATTTACTTTTTTAATTCAAATAAAATTATTCAATTTAATTTATTATTTAAAAAAAATAACATGACATGATTATTTATAATTTTAATATTATTTCACTTATTTTTCTTTAAAAATATATTTTTTTTATTCTGTAATAAGTGATAAGTTTATTTAGAAAAATAAAATGACTAAATGTTATAAAGTATAAATTTTTTATTTAATAATGACTTTTATAAAAAATCATATGAATGAAAAGTTATTATTTGTAATTTCAGTAGTATCACTTAATTATGTGTACATATATAAAATTTTCAATTCAAATTTAAAAGATAAAAAAATTATATTTTGTTTAAGAAAAGGCTAACACATTATGAGTACACCAAAAAGACTAATCCTAATATTCCAAAATCCAAACATGCATATATATAAATGTTAGGTGATCGATATTTTTTTGTTTTATCTTCCTTTTAAATCAACACTAGCCGGTGCTTCATCATGTATATATTAAATAGTTGAATAGTTGAACATAAAATTTACTTTAAATATCAAAATCCATGGTTTGTTGTAGTTCTGTATAAATCATGGGAATTTTTTAAGTTTTGGCCTTCAACTTCATAAATTATGAAATTCTCAAATATTTTATTCTATTTCATTTAAAATCATTCTTTATCTCACGATTTAGGTTCATCATGACGATTTATGCACTACATAATATATAAGCATGAATTGTTATATCGCACCAGCTTTTACATTTTCTTTAAGACGTTTACATGTGTCATAATATTGTTAGATTTTTTTATTAAATCAATTAATAATTTATCTTTTAATAAACTATAATAAAATCGATTTATTACAGTAATGATAATAAATTCAATTATCCCTACTATTAATTATTAGACCTATTTTGATCCGATTAATTTACACAATTTAAATCGAATTATGTTTAAATTTTTTTATAAAAAAATAAATATATCTCTTTTTTGTTTAAAAAAAACAAAAAATTATGATCTAATGAATTATGTAAATTGGTTCGTTGGATCGGATCTAATAACAATTGAGTTTATTGTTATTACTATAAAAAAATCGGTATTATTTTAATTTATTAAAAAATTTAAAAGTAACAGATTCATTAATACGTCCAATAATAATGTGACACATAATATCTTTACAAAAAGACGTTTTATGCATCTTTATGAGAACATCTCTCTTTCTTTAAAACTAATATAGAGGCAATGATTACATCAAAGTGGAAAGATAAAAACGTTGTCCTTTTTTATTTAAGACAATTTAATAGTTTTTACTCTTAGCTAAAATTCATACCTAAATTTTCGGCTCTTAGTTTTTAAATCAATTTATGAAGCTGGCACTCATATGTAGATGTTTGCATGTTAAGAATCGTTACATAATTTTATATGTTTGTCTAAATTATTATTTATAAATTATTAATAATAAAACAGTAATTATTAATTATAAATAAATGGCAAATAAAAGTCAAATTTTTATAAGTAATGAAATGTGATCATTGTATTTGATAAATTTCATTGCGTAAAAAAGTAATATTTATTTCTAAAACTTTCATATTTCCCAAAATGTTGTGGTAAAAAAATCGAGTCTTTTATCTATTTATTTAATGAATAAAAATAAGGTTTATTATATCTTTTTGTTAAAATAATATAGGAGCCACTTAAATAAAAATGTCAAAAAATTTTTTTTTTAAAGATGCTTTTTAAAAATTAAAAGTTAACACATATAATCAATTAAATTGTGTTATTTTTATTGAAATTAGACCGGACAAATAAGTTTAGCCAAAAAATTAATAAATTAAATTTTGAACCGGTATAAATTAATATTTTTTATAAAAAATGACTACAATATCCCTATTATAAAAAAAAGTTAAAATACCCTTATATATATATATATATATATATATATATATATATATATATATATATATTAAAAACTCTAAATCAACAGGGAAGAAAAAGACTAAAATTTAGGATTCTCAAAATTAATATATATAATAAGAGTATTTTAATCATTTTCTATAATAAGGATATTGTAGTCATTTTTTATATAACAATATTAATTTAGACCAATTCAAAATTTGATTCACTATTTTTTGGTCAAATTAATTTATCTGGACTAATTTTAACAAAAATAATATGATTTAATCTATTATATATGTTAAATTTTAATTATTAAAAAATATTTTTAAAAAAAGACGTTTTAGACATCTTTATAAAATGGCATCAAGACTTATAATTAAGAGAATATTTTAGTCTTTTATAATAAAATTTAATACTTTTTAAATCAATTAAACACTTTTAATATTAAAAAAACATTATAATCATTTAAAGTTAGTCCTAAATAGTGTAGTTTAGTCGTTTTAAAATCAACTCCGATTTTTTTTTCATTCTAAGACAAATGAAATAACCTTAATCTTAAAAGAGTTATTTTAATATTTTAATATTTTAAAATTAACTAAATAAGTATTTTAACCTTCTAAAATAAGAATCAAATTTTTATTTTCTAATTCATTCAAACAACTTTAATTCAAAAAAAAATATATTTTAGTTTTTTTTTTTAAATTACTCTTAAAAGAAGCATTTTAAATTTTAATCCTTTTAGAATTAACCAAATTGATCCTTTAATCTTTTAAAAATCTAATCCAATTTATTTACAGATAATGATTATAGGCAATGCACAACAGCAAGACGATTAAGTAGAAGTAAATACCAAAAAAAGAAAAAGTACAAAATGATTACTTTCTAGGCTTCAAACTATATTATCAAGTGAAATTCTGCCTACTTAAGCCACCACATATTTTGAAAAGAAATCATATCACTTACATAAGAACCAAAAAAACCATATAATTACAGTTGCAATGGTAAAACTTTAAATGGCAAAATACCAAGGTAGCGTTTGTTTTGAAGTACTAGGACAGAAACTGGAAAACTAAGACTCAGTATTATGTTTGTTGGTCTAGAGACTGGTACTAAATTTTCAGTCTATGTCTCTAAAATTTCAGTATTTCAGTACCTCCAAAAAGTAGAGATACAGGAGATTGAAATTTTCGGGGATGGAGATTGAAACTTTAATAACATTTTATACCTAAAATATCTCCATTTCAAATAATTAATTTCAACTTTAATTAATTTTGACTTTACCCTTTGTGCAAATTAAATTAGAGCTTCTCTGTCTCTCAATCTCTTAGTCTCTATCTCTCTTCCAAACGCTATCTAAGTTAACCCAATACCAAAGTTCATATATATTGTTTCTGAGTTCAAGGTTCTCCTTGATAGTGATAACCATAGCGGAGATGAGAGGGTTCATGGTAGTAATAACTAGGTGGTGAAGTTGGATAGTCATTATAATGAGGTGGAGAAGGTTCTTCAATATGATGATGATGATGATGGGATGCAGAAGGGGAGCTATGCTCACTCATCAATGGAGGACTAGCTGCATGAGTTTCATGTTTGTCTACTCTTACTTCAACCAACTCCTCTTCTTCAACCTCGAACGACCGGAAGATCGGATGCAAGTACGCGTCTGCTAGATATGCCTTGATGTTTAAGTCAGGTTCTGTGGATTTCTCTAACAAATCCTTTGACATTGCCTCCTGAATACACATGAAATAGAAATCAGTTTCCAAATATAGGAAATCCAAGGCTTGTTCAGGTTCTGTTTTCATTTTCTATTTTCATCTTTAGTGTAGAACAGAAAACAGATGTTATCATTTTTTGTTTCTTTCTTGGCAAAATCCTAAAAGGAAATAACATTAAGGATAAAGTACTAAATTGATCCACTACGGTTTGGGCGTAATTCTGTTTTGGTGAATCCAAAAAAGTTTCATTTAACTTCAATTTAGTCACACCGGAGGTCAAAGATAAATAATTAATGAAATATTCTACATAACAGCAGCATAAGAATAGAGTCGATAATCTAGAGAATAAGTACAAGCTCCAAAAGCACAAAATCAACCGTAGATGTATCAATACATTTATTTATCGTTTTTCTTATAATTAAAATGAAATATTTTCTATAAAACTAAAAAAAAATGTTGAATACATGTATTGATGCATCCACGGTTGATTTTGTGCCTCTGGAGCTTGTACTTATTTTTTAAATTATCGACCTTGTTCTTATCCTGCTGTCATATAGGACATTTTGTTAATTATTTATCTTTGACCTCACGGTGAGACTAAATTGAAGCTAAATGAAACTTTTTCTGGATTCAAATAGGACACTTTAAACTTTAAGGACTAAAACAGAATTATGCCCAAGCGTAAGGACTAATTTAGTACTTTACCCTTAACATTAAAAATGAAAAACCATTAGAATTCTTGTCTATCTCCTAAGGTTTGTTATCCTTGACTAGTTGGCAAGTTGTAATATATTGGCCTATTGCATATATCATACCTCAAGTGGGTACTTCCTGAATGCAGGCTCGAATCGGCTCCGGCAGTAGACATGAAATACATATGTCAACGCCGGTAACATAACGAGCAACGGGGTAGACTTAGCCGCCTTCTTGGTGCTAAGCAGACCCAACAGGAGGAGCTGTGATATTATCAAGCTTGCTATGATTCTGCTGTGAACATGCGGCCAAAATGCAGCAGCACTTTCATACTGTTGATTGTACACATTGATTATCTGAATAATTAACATATAAACTTATACTCAGAAACTACACAAAGATGATGAATGAATTCTGAATCAATGCATTTGCATAGACACTCCAAAAACTAGGTGAATCTGAGCTTAAGATGTTATGAGATCATATTGATAGAGACACCGACCTGATGGCGGTAAACCAGATATGCAAAGGCAAAGAAGACGACGATGAAAGGGAGAAGGAGCGGCGTCACCACGGCATATACAATTCCAAGAAGGAAGTATAGTTGAAGACTTGGAATAGTCTCTGGAAAGTCGACACTCCCGGGGTCCATAGCCTTTCCTCTATCTCTGTCAGTTTTAACTAAGAACATGTTCTTGAGATGATAGATAACCAATGGCTTTAATCTGAGGATCTCACCAGCAATTCCAGCCCAGCCATCAACCATTATGTATGTCATAAAGAAGGTGGCCTTCATTGGAATCGAAACTCCGATGGTTCTAGGAATCCTGTTACCAATAAGTAGAAAAGATCAGTCACATTGAGTATTATGACTTCATTAAGACATATATATACTTTGAAAGTTGTTGAGGTTTGATATAAGGTGGGTACTCCAATGAAGATATTATAATTGTCTTCATGTAATAATTTTTTTTTTTGATCCTTGGATGATGGATTGTAGGGTTAGATTTTGATATGTTAAAAAAGTGTTCTTTCTATTTGAAGTGTGGCCAAATCAATAAATCACACTTTTATACAAAGGATCTTCATAAAAAGATGTTTTTTACATCTTCATTTGAGTAGCTCCCTTGATATAATAGGTTGATAATAGAATGAAACATTATAAAAGGTTTCCAATTGAAAAATTGCCAAATATAGTATAAACATTCAAAAGAACATAGGAATCCAGAACAAACTCAAGTAACAATCAAGAAAGAAGTTATACTGTGTAGCTGACTGGTGAAGGAATGCATGCAGCTGCTCGAATGCAGTTCCGGTAATAATACTTCCCAGGAAAACATTTACTAGCATAAAATAATAATATTTCGATGCAGTCTTTCGCTCTAGCGTTGACAATGCAATATACCCCTCAATTTTCGACATGATCATCAGAACGGTGGGAAGAATATATAAGAATATTTTAAGGGCTAGACCAGGGAGAAAACCTTGTAGAAATGACTTGATGAATTTCCTGCACAAAGCCAAAGAAAATTTTGTGAACCAAAGTAAGAAGCAAGTTATCTAAGAGAAATTTGTGTAGTGATTATAAAACAAGATAAGAAAAAGAATAGGCATTGGGAAGTAAGGAATAATAGCCAATTTCAATGCCTTCAAGGCATAATAGAGAGAACACTAGATCTAGAATTCTGATCCATTTCAACAACTAAAATTAACAAATCAAAATCAAGGATGCAAAGGTGGTAATAGACTTAGGTCCACTTACAACTCTATCACAGTTCTGAGGAAAGGAGCAACTCTTTCAAGACCCTCCAAATTTGCAAGGGATTGCACAAAGGCAATGGGAATCATGTAGAAGAATATCAAGGCAAATACTAAAGCTGTTATCACGAATTTTCGGATGGTCAAAGAAACGAATGGAATGGCCAGGTTTCGCCAATATACATCACGAGGCTCTGGAGCCCAATCAGTCAACCACAGAGTGGGATTTTTGCTTTGTTGGGTTTGAGCACAGACCGATGCTCCCCAACGTGAATCGAATGAAAGAAAAGCAACTGGCAAAACAGATTTTGAATCTTTTATAACTCTCTGGCGCTCTGATATCATCTGCAAAAGATGTAGCTCAATGAACACAAGCAAAATGCAAGTAGTCCTGAAAGGACTATGAAAGGAGGTATCAATGAACATTTAACATGCAAAGAAAATAGAATGAAAACATGAATTACCAATGTATCAAGGTCCTTAATTACTTGTTTGTAGTACTCAATAGCATCAACTTTCCGACCCAGAAGACCTAAAAAGCCGGTCTATAAATCGAGACAGGATAACAATATCAGATCAGGAATCAGAACAAATTTTCACAAAGTCACTAGACAAATTGCTCGAGTTCATATGAATCACATACATTGACAGTTGGTCTCTTCTTGTCAGGATGCCTATCAAACTTTAGCTGGTAATAGTCCAGCCAATTTTGAAGTCTCTCTCTTCTTCTCACAAGCTTGGCAAATTTGTTTGCATTGTAGACCCCCTGGAAATTAAATGCAGAAAAATATGAATATGATGTTCTGGAAAGAAATGTTTTGCTCAATTAACTACATCATTGACATCATTGCTCATCAATTAACTTATAGAGTGAAGAATATAATGAGAATTATTACCTGGTGTCCAATATAATGATTAGGGTGGTTTGTTTGAAAGAAGCTATCCACCGTTTCAGATATCGAGTGGCCAGAAATATGAGGGATATTTCTGACAACTACCTGCAACAAGCATGAAAAACATGAATCTGTGAAATAGAGTTTCAAAGCAAATTAGGGAAGCGAAACCAGAACTAAGATATGCAACTCACTGTGAATTGCTCTACACGCCTGCGTTGTGAGGCGAAGAAAGCCAATCTCATTGATGCTACATTATCATACTCCTTGTAAAGCAGGAAACAAATCCATGCTGTGAACAGGTATTCTAATCCTATGTGAACGAAAAATCTGAAACAAACAAGTAACTGTATTAGTACTAAATCATAGTACCAGCAATATGTACTGTATCTGTAATTAAAACAGTAACCATACCTTGTGGATTTAGGAGGAACATTCGATATTGAGAGTTTATCAATGTTGCTCACTACCAATTCTTTTCGTAAGAAAAACAATGTCCCACTTGACACATTTACTGGAATCAAAATCAGGAGTGCCACCACAGTCACTGGAACAAAAATCTTTATGCTGCAAATATAAGAAAAAATAAACAAGATTGAGAATAAGCATGGCACAGTAGAATAATTTGAATAACAAAGTTAATTTAAAAATAAAAGTAGCTGCTTCTACTAATTTTCATGATGTGCAAAAAAGATACACTCCCTCTGCATATTGATAATTCATTTTCGGTGCAATTTATATCTATACAAACTAATTTAATATAAAACTGTGTGGAGTAACTAAATAATTCTGAAATTCCAAGGACTTTGTAAATATAATAAACAGAAAAAACCGCATGTGCAACCCACATAGACATAGGTAACTCAGAAAAGGTTCACATGGATAACACACACCCAAAAGCTAAAGCTTCCACGGAAAGGCTTAGAAAAAAGCCTGTAACTAAACAAAAGAAAGTTGAAAACCACACGGCACAACTCCGAATATCACTTATTAATCAAAATTATGCAATCCTCCAATACTCCATACCATAAGCATGAAAAACTAGAGATTGTTCTTCAACAAAGTTTCCAACATGATAACCATCAATTTCACAACAAACAAAATCACAATTTCCAGAATCACATGAGAGCAGATAAGTTTCCACGGCCCTTTTACTTCAAAAGAGAATATTAAAAGAAAAATGCAATGGACAATGCACCCAAAAGTGAGATAATATAAAATTCAAAGAGTGAACCAAAAAGATTAGAACTTTTCACAACCCATTATGAGTTTTGATGAAATAGCAGATAATAGTAGGACATAAACAACAATTCAGCAATATAAAAAAGAGAATTATCAATAAAGTTTGAAACTTCAAAACAACACAGGATAATGCACCAAGCTTTGGTTAGATAGCAACTGATAGTAGAAGACAAACAAGAAATAAACAATCTAGAAAGAGAATTACCAATAAAATTTGAAACTTTAAAGTAAAAGCAGAAAGCTACAAAAGGGAGAATGAATACCCAAGAGTATAGATTCTGAGAAAAGCAGCAGAGTCAAGACCAGCATGGGTAATGATCTCAGATTCACTCATCCTTAGAGCCTGTGGCATCCAATTGAGAAAAGTAAGGTAAGTTTTGAAATTGAGGTTCACAAATTTCCCAACAAAGTTTCTTGTTCCCCTTGGACTGCTCCTTCCACCACTGATATACCATTTCGGAAAATAAACTCTGTCATTGATGGGTTGAATTCTGAGAAGAGCAAAAGCCAGCAAGAATGCAAATGATGTGAGAATGTTTATGAGTGCTGAGACACCAATGTCAGCTAAGGTAGCCATTGCAGAAACCACAACATAAACACCAACAACAAGAGAATGAACGAAGCAACTAGAAGAACAGATAGAAAAGAAGATAACGATGCGTTGAGGAAGCAAACAAAGGACAGTGGTGGGAATAGAAGGTGAAGAAGGCAACGAATAATAACTGATTCTCGTTTAACTCACACTACAGCAGAAAAAGTGGGGTTCTTTGCTGTAAGTTTAGACTTTTAGTGACATAAAAAAAATTGAGTAAGGTCATTAAAAAATTGAAACTTTGGGGTTCCGTTTTGATTATTTTATTGAAAAAAAAAGGAATTGGGTGTTGGTTTATGATGAGTTAGAGTGCACTATCATCCTATAGCTAGTAGTTGAATATTTGCATGTTGCACATGGGAATGAGAAAGGACCTTTCGGGATTAGAGAGATAAAGGTGGCATAATAGCATTGTTGTGTTTTGGTGTTAACATAAGTATATGTTTTGTTTTTTTGTGTTGTGTCGTTTTGAGTTCCATGTGTCTCTTTTTCTGCCCTTGGATTCACATGACCTCCGTATAAGTACGAAGAGGCTATGTCATTTCATATATAACTCGTTCGTAATATAATAATAGTAGTTAAATATACGTATAGATTTTTTTTGTATCAAATTAAATTCACTTTAATACAAGAGTATATAATTAGTGGGTGGATTCACACAATTTTTAAAATTGTGTGGTTTATGTAATTGTCCCTTGGTGCATGCTAATGAAAATCAATGATGGTGTCACGCATCAAAGAGATTGGGAATTAGTAGAAAGCAAAAGAAAACATATAAAAAAGGAATGAAAGGGACTAATCTTTTTGGGGTTTATGTCTTACTTTACCGGAATCTTTTCAATAGGGAAAAAAAAAGTTGGTGTAATAATGATGGAATCGCTATATTCACGGCAATAAATCGGTGATGTTAACCCATATGCATATGCACAAATTATTCTGCCTTATCCCCCAATATAAGAAGATAATAATCCGTATGATTGATTTATTCTGACAAAACGTAATCTATATTTTATTTTAAATGTTGGGACAGTATCATTGCCGAATATATTTATTATTTAGTTAATGTCAAGGAAATAATATTTAAAATTATTTTATATAATATAATAATTATAATTTTATATACATAATATTTATAATTAATAAATGTAAAATAAAATAATTTTATATTATTTAAATAGTTTTATCTAAATTCACTTTTTGGTACGTAGAAGGTTGATAATTAAAGAGAAAAAATAATAATTTTTTACAGTATTTAAATTTTTAGATTTAATTATTTTGTTAGTCTTTATAATTTTATGGGTTCTTATAATTTTTTTAATTAAATTTTTACATTATTTTTAATTTTGTGATTAGATCTTTTCGAGTATAAAAAATATTAGCTTTAACAGAATATTTCTTTATAAATTGAAAGTATTTATAAGTAAGAATCTAATTAGATCTTTGACCATATATTTTTAGTAGAAATATTCTATTAATTTTAATATTTTTAACATAAAAATAATTTAATTATAAAATTAAAAATAATATAAAAACTTAACTAAAAACAAAAATAGTATAGGAATCTAATAGTAAATTTAGTAAAATTATAAAGATTAGTAGAATAATTAAATAAAGTTTTTAATGACAAAATAATGTGTTTGGATAATTTTTTAGAATAAAATTTAACATTCAATGGATTTTAACAAGAATTTTTAGTTATTAAAAATGAGAAAATTCATTTTCCCATAAGAGAATGAATTTTAAATTATTCTTCTCTCTAACTCATTTCAAAATGTATTTATATGCATTAATTAACATTTATAATTAATAAATGACAAAACCACATATTTTGTTAATGAAGGAATCTTATTATTTTTTTCAAATAAATACTTTTTTCAAATAATGACAACTAATATAATTACTTCAACCTAATATTAAGTAGCCACTGTCTGAAAAATGCATCAAGCTCAATCATGTATAAGGTATCTAAACAGAGTATTAGATTTAAAATAAGAATCATACTGTTCAACCACATATTTTTAGTGTTTATAATTTTATATATTTATTATATTTAATATTTTGTATTTATTCCAACCATAATTGGTAAACACAAACAAAAGCCAAAAAAGACAAGAACCTAAATGTTTAAATGGTCACCATTTTTAATGTACAAGTAATATTTTTGTTATATTATATATATAATTTTTTTGTTATTAAAAATCTTGTTTCTAGTTAAGGTTTAGTCACCAAAAAAAGTTAAGGTTTGTTGATGTGTTAAGCAATTCAGTTCATGTATCTTACAAGAACCTGATAAATTACATACTGATAATGCCTAACGGATGAGTTAAAAATTAGTTAGAATCTTATTATCTGCTCTTTTCTGTTTTTCTGGTATTGAATTTATTGCCAAAGAAGATTGTACTATAAATATTGTAAACTCATATAATCAATCAATAAAGAAATTCAGATAATCACTTTTTTTTCTTTTTTTTTTCAACCACTTGATACTCTTTACACAGACTATTCATTTTTTTTTCATTCTTATCAATACATAGACTCCAATCTTTAAAGATAGACATTAGAGAGATGGTGATAAAGTTGTTAAAGGATTGAAGTGATTATCAAAACGGGCTTTGAATTTGTTTTTTTATCAAACTCCTATAATTATTATTCGGTTATTCTCTTCTAAAATATAACACTTGATGCAGATGTGCTTGAAATTTTGTACAAATACTTGTTATTTTACTTGTAAAAAGCCAAACTACAAACTTCATATATGATATAAAATCACGGTAATTGATAGGACCTGAATTTATCACCACATTCCAAACTATAAATTTGTCTTCCTAAATGGATTTAGCATTGACCATCCATGATAAGAACCACATAAAGTTGTATTGCACCTCTCTGTCAAAGTAAAATGGTAAATGCTCTTCTCTTCAAGGCTACAACCGTCAAGAGTCTCTTTATCAATGGTAGGTAATTACACAATTCGTAGATATAGTCATCTTCAAACTTTATAAACTTTGTTAAGAGATAAACATAATAGTATGTTAGAGTAGAATAATAAGATTGACACAAGAAAATTGACGTGATTTGTTTTAATACACTATAAGTAATAACTCTACCTAAATTACAATCTCGAATAAAATATTAAAATGATGATAAAATACTCAAATTATCCTAGTGACAAAAAAAAAAACATTATCCTAAATTTTAGGTATATATAAAATACTTTGCAATACTAAATCAAGATGCATATTTTTCAATTCTCAAGGAGAAGTAAACAAAAATAAAATATTTGTTACCAATATAAAGTTAATATAAAAAGGTCTACACAATTTTTTTTTTAACCAAAACCAAAAGAGAAAGTAGCAATCCCCCAAAATAATCTATAAGTTTTTAATGGTGAAGTTTTCTAACTCATTATCATGCTTTTTCATTCTATAGCCTTACATTGTGAAGTTGCACCCTTTGAAGTACTAAACTTTTGCTTTTATATAGGCAACTAATGTGAACAAGTTAACAAGAATATGCACAACATATTCATGTGAACATACAAATTTTAACTTGGTACAATATGCATGTAAACACATAAGTTGCATTCATTCATGTCATCAACCATATATATTTGAACACACTTCTTGCATTCATAATCAACAATTTGGTTATCTTTGATAATTTGATCATGCATGTTCATATTCCTCCAAAACCACCATACAACTTGAGCTTCTTTATCTTATTTGATCAAAGATTTTTCTACAAACTTTTTATTTGCACGTAGCCACACGTTGATCATCTTGGATCCAAATTGTTTTTATTTTTCTTTGTTGCCATTGGGAATCTTTAGAATAAAGTTTGAAGTTCCATCTTGCAAAGCAATAGAAGGTGAAGGTAGTCACATATGTCAATTGAATTTGAACCCGCAATGCTAGTAGTACACCCAAAACGTTTGTTATTATAGATAATAAATAAAAAACAAAAATTTTAGTTCATTTATTGTTGCTTTTATAACAATTACATGCTCGTGTTAATTAAGAACTTTAGTTTAGGGGCGGCTGGAACTTTGGGATCGGATTTCTTTGTTGCAGGACTTAATCATATTAAAAAATATTTTTTTGTCTTCCATGATATTCCTCATCTCGATAAGCTAAAGAATAATCAATTAGAACAAACTAGTGAGTTAACGATTAGAGATAAAAAAAATACTAATATGTTTGTTAATTATTTTTTATAAATTAAATAATAATAACAATAATAAATTTGATATTAATCAATAAATATATTAAATTAAAACTAATAAGTCATGTATTTAACTTTTATAATTAACAAAATAATCTTTTTATAGATTATATATAATAAAAATATTTAAAAAGAAAAAGTTCTATATCAAAGTTTCTCATATATTTTCATTGTATATAGTATAGATTAAGATCATTGAATCGACTTGAATAATACTTTCACAGTTTCACTAGAGAAGTCTTGTGGATTCTAAATTCACCCAACTATAAAACACAAGCTATGTACGTACTAAGTATAGGAATCAAGGAAACAGCTAAAGTGTTTACAGGAAAAAGACATTTATATCTATATTAATGACACATTTTATTATATAGCATGAAACTTATTTAATTTATAACTCCAATCAAACATATTTCAAAATTTTGGGTTGAAGTCTAAGATACCTAACATTGGAATGAACGAATGTAATTTTTTTTGACATTCTCTACAGGAAACTGTGATAATTGGAATGACATGTTGATTCATTGTAATGCTCAAAGAGAAAATCTCTTGTATATTCACAACAAATAAATATTCTTGTCGTATATTATTTATTTAATATTTAAGATTTTATTTTATTAATATTTTTAAAATCTAAACTAAAAATAATAATAAATCGACGATCAAATCTCAAGTGCAGTCGAATCAGTCAAATCATTTAACAGTTTATAGTTATTAACTTCACGTGAAGTTGACTGCACCTAAATTTCCACTTAAAGGGATCATACTGATATAAAACACAATTAATTCATTAGAATAAGTTTCTACCTAGCTTGTAACGTTGTGTGTGGAAGTTCCGTTTCCAATTGCATAGCATGGATATGAACGCTTTTCCTTGTTCTTGGGGAATCGATAGCTACTATTTAGGGAGACACTAGAAAGCAATAATCCTCTATATCATCCTCTATCTGCCAAATTCTTCTTCAAAACATGAATCACATGCTTTGCTTCAAAAGAATTTGCAGTAAAACCACCACCAATAATAATAACGGCGGTGGTTCTACAGGTTCCTTATCGGTGAACCTCGATTCACGTGACATCCATGAACGTCTTCATGTTGAAGATGATCCCCTTGAAGCATCTTCTACTGCAACTCCTCTTCGTCGTCTTCGTCTTCGTTCTCGTTTCCGTACTTGTGCTCGTACTCCGACCACTAAACTCGCCACCAAGGGTGTCACCACCGCACCAACCTCACCTTCCAATTCATATTACACCTGCAGTCCTTACTACAGAGGCTTCACTGATTTATTTGCCTCACCTGTGCCGTCGTCATCATCACTAGTAGTTCTGACAGATTCTGTCAGGACTACTGGTGATGATGACGAGAAGGACGAGAAGGACGAGGAGGAAGAGGAAGAGAATGATGATTATGATGATATGAGCGAAAGCACATCGGAAACTTCCGATGACGAGACAGAAACAGATACAGAGGAGAGTAACAAAGAGAAAACAAGTTTTGAGGAGATAACAAAGTTCTTACTATCTTCTTCAAAGGTTAGCAGAAGAGGAGCGAAATCCGAGTTAAATTGGTGGCCACCTAGTCCAGGCTGGGTGAAACTCAACGTAGATGGTAGCGTCGTCGAAACCAATGCCATGAGTGGCTGTGGAGGATTGCTTAGATCTGAAACAGGTCAATGGCTGCTAGGGTTTTCAATTCGCAGTGATTCCACCAATGTTCTTGAAGTGGAGCTTGGTGCCTTGAGAATGGGCCTTGTTCTTGCTTTGGGACCAGGGGCATCGAAGTCTATGCTGCGAAACGGGTTGTGTTCGAGCGCATTGTCTCTTTCAGTGTTCTGAGTCTGATGATGGTGTGGTGATGAGGTCTGGTGAAGTGGATCTTCTTGTAAAGGAGATTCGGAGGCTGCTTCGACGGCCGTGGAACGTTCAGCTTCGCCATGTTTTCCGGTCGGCGAATATGGCTGCCGGTTACTTGGCCAAGCTTGCTTCCAAGAGTGCGAATGATCTTCAGGTGTGGTCTTCTCCTCCTCCTGGAATTGAGACTCTCTTGCAGGGTGATATTGCTCCCCATGTCTAGTCTAGAGGGAGCGCGGTAGTGGATACCCGATTATCTCACTAAACATGAACTGAATTAATTAAATTGATTTTGGAATTAATGAGTAATTGGTTTTGATTCTAACTAAATCAATGTTTCTTTCTAGTAATTGGTTCGGTAACGGTTCTAGGTGTGAAATCCGAATCAACTTTTGGATCCGATCATATATTAATTAAGAAAAAATAAAAATTTAAAAAATATATATGTCTTTTAATAATTTTGAGTTTTTCACTATCCTAACACTAACAACTATTCCCACCGTATTTAATGTATTTAGATTTTAATATATTTGATGTTTAATAGGTTTAGATTATTTTTATTGATTTTATATGTTTATTGTACCGGAAAATTTTTAAAATAAAAATTATTTTTTTATTTTTTTTTATGAATTTTTGTTTCATTAGATACTTAATTACTCGAACCAATCTGTTCTTAATCGATTTGGTTTTATTCAAATACATATACAAAAAATCGTAAATTCCAACCAAACCAAATCAATTATAATTCAATTGGTTCAGTTCTAATTTCCCCCTAAATCCAAACTACTCCAACCCGTGCTCATCCCTAGTTTAGTACCTTTTCTTTACTTTTGTTAAGTTCTTGAGACTTATTTTACTCAAATCACATGTGGATTTTAGTAATTTAAAGATCCATGATTCTAAAGAACTTAATTTGACATTTTTTCATATGTTATTTGTACTTACTTATTGAGTCAAAGCATAGTTTATGTGAAAAATGAAACCAATAATGTATGATATATATGAATAATGTACACTGGATATCAAGTATCATATCAACATATATAACTGAAAAATCTCAGCTCCTTTTGTTTTTAACTTTTTTTATTTTCTGGATATTATGAGTTACAAGAGATAAGATAATTGTACATACATATATATATAGAGATAGATACATACAGAAGAGTGTTTTACATTATGAAGAAGCTCTCACCAAAACAAGAAGCCAACATTGATTAAAAGAAGAAGAAGAAAATGATTGATTTCATCTCATGATATCATCAAATTCAATGGCTGTATATATATGAAATGGATCTAAGCCTTAGCTGCTCCAACAGGAGTCTCAGCCTTGGAGGTTATGATCTGTTCATATAAGTCTCTAATCTTGAGACCAACAATGGTTTGGAAGAGACCAGTACCATTGTTGCTTCCAGGGAAGTCAGCATGCTTCAACATCTGTTGAGTCACTTCTCCATAGAACTTTGTTGACAGGTTGCTTAGATGGCTCTCTACATATATTAGTTCATCTAATCTGTCAAATTGACCATCCATTTCTACAACTGACACCTGTTCATCAAAAGTTTAATTAATTAACTAATTACTTAATGATTGACTGTTAGATGATGAACAAAATTCATTATGAAAGACCATTATAAAGTTTTGGTCACAACTCAGGGCATTAGGGGAAATTGATGGTTAAAAATCATTAGTGATGATAATTTAATCTAATAATTCTTAAGCAGGTGAAAATTTAGGTAAACTCGACTTCATGTGAAGTTGATATTTGAGAGTCGTTAGATAAAAATTTAGTCAAATCATCTAACGGCTCTTAGGTATTAACTTCACGTAAAGTCAACTGTATATGAATTTTCAACTCTTAACCATTAACTTCACACGAAAACAATATTTTCATATAAAGTTTTTACTAAAGATATATTGAAGTTTTGAAAGATTAGTGAATAATAAGTATATATGTGTATACCTCATTTCCAAAGTAAGTATCAGGTCCATAGAAGAATTTGATGCCAGGGTAAGAGCATGTAAGCTTCCTTCCACATGGAATCCAAGAAATGGTGGAACCATCATCAAACAAATAAACAGGGCTAAAGTGTTTAATCCCTTCTTTCTGTATCAGCCTCACTCTTAGAATCTTCCCTTCATTGTCATCTGGGATCAGCTGAGTTGGCAACACTTCTATCACTGCATCTGCATATTGCTTTTGAGGATCTGTATGCATAAAACATAATGATCAATGACTAATATTCTGTCCTTTGTTAAATAATTGTCTACCCAAATAAAGCGGTATCTTTTTTTGTCTAGAAAATAAAATAGGTAAAAAATTTTATGAAATTATTTTTATATAAAATTAATAATTAAAAATTATTTAATAATTTTTAATTATTAATTTTATATTTATCATAAAATAAAATTTATATATTTAGACACAATTTTGTATCTCTGAGAATATGAAATTTTCAATGTAATACCAATATAAGCATCAAAATCAGGCTTCCTTGCTTCAATGCTAGCCTTGATGCTTTCAAGACTGTGTCCACGCTCTGCCATGTCTCTCTGAAATATATGTCACATAATTAATCATTAATTATAAGCTATAGCACTTATTTTATTATAAGGTAGAATTATATATAATATAATAAGTTAAGGCCAGGGAATCTTACCTGAATTTTCCATGCGAATTTAACCTCATTACTAATGTCTAAGTAGATGCTGAAGTCCAAGAGATCTCTGACCCGAGCATCAAACCTACATATATATAACAACATATCCAATTATTAAATGGGTTATTATAATTTTATTAAATTTTTAATTAAATTTTTATATTATATTAAATTTTTTAATTAAGTCTATATTAAAAATAAACACTAAAACATATTTATGAAGTATAAATTTATTAATTTATTTTTATTTTTTTTTCTTTTATTCTTACAGTCTTTCGTCATTTTTTCATCCTCTTTTTTCATCACGACTATCTCTCTATCAATAAATTCTTTTTTTTATTACAGAATTTTTATCATAATCAATACAAATTTAAAATTAAAATTTTAGTCATAATTAATTTTTAATATAATTACTTTGTCATAATATAATCATTTAAAAAAATATAAAAAAATAATAAAAATACTAAACAACGTGAACAATAGAATAAAAAAAATTAAAATTTAAATCATATATCAATTAATTATTTTTAATTTCATATTTTAAAATTTAAAAAATAAAAATTTGTATTTAAATCAAATTACAGTTAGCACACTTATTTCAATATCACGCTAACCTCTCATATTTTCAATCTCCGATCAGAGTCATCCTACGTCGTTGCACTTTTCCGCTTTCCAATCCGACACCGCCCAACCAATGCTGCCCATCCTACCTCCGACGCCACCCAGCCTCTTAACATACCACTTACACGTCGCGTCGCAGCAGCCCGTGCGTCCTCGTTTATTCTAAACTCTATTTTTTTAGTTATTGTTGAGAGTATACGGTCAGAAAATAATTCAATTCCGTTAGTTTGCAGCACGTTTTCCCTTCAAGGCATGCACCGATATTGTCATCATCACTCTCTCTCTCTCTCTCTCATGGAGTCATGGTATATATATCCCTCTCTTTAACACCCTTACATGCATCAACTAAGTATCCGCCATTATCCTCTCTATCTCATTGGGTTTGAGATTGATGCTGCCTTTCTCTTACCAATTTGACTCTTTCTCTTTTTCCATCTTTGGCCGCTGCGTATTCGGGTTTGAAGTCCATGAAACAGATTCGCATTTTCCTCTAGTCGAAGTTGTCGTTGTGTGATTGCTCTTTCATCGGATCTTCTTTTCTGTTTTTATGCGTTCGACTCTCTCCACCTTATAAATGTACTGGATGTTCAATTCACTAGGAATGTGGATGATTATTTTAATAACTACGTAGATGATTGCTTGATGACGATCACGCGGTGATGGAGAGGAGACTACAGGAGTAGATGATAATAGTCGGAGAAAAAGTTTCTAACGCCGGAGAGATGGAATGATTGATGAGGATGGAATGACAGACATTTTGGGAGGAAGAAATCGAAGCGACGGACTCATGACTACAATAAAAGTAAAGACATCCTTGCTGCTACCTCACTCCTCTGCCGAAGAGTGCACCATAGGAGACTATAAAATCTCAAAAGATACCATAGTCCTCATCAATGGTTGGGCCAGTCACCAGACCCCGAAAATTGGGATGAAGCAACGAGCTTCAAGTCGGAAAGGTTTGAGAGAAAAAGGAAATTGAAAAAGTTGATTGCATTTGAGTTGGGGAGAAAGGCGTGCTCCAGTAAAGGGTTGACTGTTAGAGAAATAAGTTTGATCATTGCTCTTTTGGTTTAATACTTTAATTGGAAGCGCGTTGGTGATGAGAAAATTGATGTGGTTGGGACCGATGGCTTCACTTTGATTAAGAAGGTTCTATTGGTGGCCGGTCCTTGTGTTCATCATCAAGGTTGAGCTCGAGAGGTGAAAAGAGAGTTCGTCAGAAGTAGAATTGGAGAGGAAGGAAGGGAAAGGGGAAGGAGGGGTGCCGCAAAGGTGAGAGGAGTGATGGTGTAAGAAGAAGAAGCGGGAGTAGAGGAGAAAGACAAACAGGTGGAAGAAGTGGAATGAGAGGGTTAATTTTGTCTTTATAAAAATAAAAGAGAGAGACGACTAGGGATTTAGAAAAAAAAAATTGAGGGTATTTTTAATTTGGTAACATAATATTCTGCTAAAACTACAAAATTTTGTCACGATAAAAATTTAATTAAAAAAAATAATAGTTACGAGATTCAATTAAAAAAATATAAAGATCTAATTAAAAATTCAATAAAACGATAAAGATTAACAAAATAATTAAACCTATATAAGAGAGATTCTCGAGTTATACTAAAACTTTTATTGTTTATTTGATCTATTTGAATTGAATCATATTTTAAAAAAAATTGAAAGCAAAGAAAAGAAATATTTATTGTATCATTTTCATAAATTTAATATAGTTTTATTTACAATAACTGATATATTACTCAGATATTTTATTAGCCTTAGGCATGTATGACGTTAAAAAATTGAAAGTATTATTTAGATTATTTTTTTATTAATTTAATATTAATGATAATTAATTATAATAAAAATACATAAAATATATAAAATTAATTATAAAATGTTATTTAATTTTTTAATTTTATTTATTTAAAAATTTTTAAATAAAAAAACTAATAAAAAAATATTTTATAGTAATCCTATATATTTTTTATATATTTCTATTATAATTAATTAATATTAATATTAAATTAATAAAAAAGATAATCTCAGTAACAGAAAATACTATTCAAACTTTCAAAATTTTATGCCTAACTGTATTAATTACTCCAGAGAGTTATATACATAAAATCCACGTAGGCATGCATGCCAAGGACCCACCATATCTTGGAAGGTTAGAAAGTTTTCTATCAAAATTCCTGAGCGCCATACAATCTATCTAGAGATAGATAAGGTATCATTCAGCATAACGACCCGTGTCCCAATTTAATCTTATATTCTTCACACAAACACCTTGCTTTATTGGGAAAATATCAAACAACTGTAACATATACATGTGCACTAAGACATTGAACTAACTTTCAATAAAATATTACTAATTTATAAGAAAAAATAAGAAATTATAACTAGAAATGATGAAAGGATATGTACTTACATTGGATGCAAACCTTCAATGACCAAGATTTTGGGAGGTTTGATGACTTCTGGTGGATCCAAGAGACCAGTGACATGGTTGTAAATAGGTTTCTCAACTGCAATTCCTTCCTTAAGAGCCTTAACTTGTTCATACATGAGGTCAAAATCATTGGCTCTTGGATCAAGTGCAGTCACACCCTTCTCTTTTCTTCCGGTTCTATCCAATGAATGGTAATCATCCAAGCATATCACGGTGGTTGTGTCACTAATAAGTGTGTTCGAGTCCGGGTTTCCGCCCTTGGGCGGCTCGGCCGCGCCCCCGAACACACTTGTTAGCCTTCTCATGAAGGTACTCTTGCCGCAGCCTGAGTCTGCGGCAAGACCAATCACCACCGTGTCCCCGGCCGCGCATGTTATTACATAGCGGCCGGTATTGTTGTTTCCGCTTCTCTTGTTGCTGCTTCTTTTGTTATTGGTTGTTGTGTAGAACACTACTTGTCTTTGGTGGAATCCTAAATGTGTTTTTGATGATGGGGTTGATGAGATTGTGTTGAAACATTGTGTGGAGTAGAGAGTGCAAGTTGCCATTGTTACTCTTTCCCTTTCCCCACTCTCTCTCTCTCTATACAAAGAAAGGTGTTAAAGAGAAATTTGAAGAGAAGAAGTGAGTTTTTATATATGTGGGGTTTTTTGTTCTTGAGGATTATGATAGGGGACGTTCCAAGAAGAAGTATGGAACACATAAAAATAAGAGGTGGAATTGAATCCGAAAAAACAAAAGGCTATGTGAATATGTATGGCAGGAAATAAAAGAAATATAGTGAAAAATAAAAGTAATGTGTCTTCATCTTGTTTTTGTGTATGGGTTCTTGTTACTACCCCTTGTTTTGGACAAACTTGTAGCTTCTTCTAAGGCTACAGAAGTATGGGTTTATTTGATAATTGGAATTGATCAGCATCAGAAGGGCATAGTTGTCCTCTCATATCTCACTACTATTTTTTATTTTTTCAAGAAAATATGAAAATGACAAGTAGCAAGGATATTTTACTTTATTATTAGGAGAAAGAAAATGAGAATAATTAAATTTATACTTATAGAAACTATTATTATTATTATTGATCAAGTAGTGATAGATAAACTTGTCTTTCTAAAAGGTTTTTATCATAATTGCAAGGAGTAAAAAATTTCACAATAGAAAAAATAACTATAAATTTTAAGTCGAATTAATCATATTTTTAGAAATAGAATTTATTTTAATGGGATTGCAACTTAAAAGAAAAAAAAAGGTTAAGAGACCACTATTTAGTATTTAAGGCTGCTAATGCAGATTGGATATTTGACATGCCACGTGGCATCTTCATAATGGCTATTTGAAGATGAGGGATCAAGGGTGTGGAGTTAAGTAGATTTCATGCGGAGCAAATGCCATCCAATTCAATCCATTGGTGGACTCTTCAGTCTTTGTTAATATCTATGTGTGTGTAAGAATTGCCCAATTTTAATTTCATTCCCCTTTCATTTTCTTGCTGTAAAGAAACATGCATGATGAAAGCCATGTATATTTTTTTTTTTATCAAGGACCACACAATATTCTCCAGTAGTCTCATATAAAAAGATGTGGACATTGGTTAGTAAGGTACATAAGCATATGCCACATAGCCACAAACGTGTAGTTTTTTCATATTGGTGAAGAATCAAATAAATGGACAATTGGTCAAATACTAACAATATAGTGATTAGTCTAATTTTTGACCATATGTCGCCACCATATAGAATAATAATAATTTTAATTAAAAAATTCAATTATAGTTTATAAAGCAATAGCTAGTTGCTAGAATGCTAGTTATGTCACTGCCAATATGAGAATATGGTGTTCCATCACACTTGGAGTATATAGTATATGGGATATAGTATTTTTATTAGTTCAGCAGATGGTTTAAGAACTTTGTTTTGGTTAAACCAATTGTTTGTGTTGTATTATGTTCATTGGAACCTTCTTCAAAACTTAAGAAAGGGAAATTAGATGTAGATTCTTGCATATGCACTCTGCGCCGACAAATTACGTGCGTGTGTTTAGGCAAAAGCGAATTCCTTTCACTTAATATTATTACACTATAATTGACGAAGAAGGAGAACATTCGGGTCATATGGTTGGCCAGTGCTGACTTTAGGGTGGAATGATTTATAGATACTCTTTGACTTGCAATAATTAATAATTTTCAGGAGAGTTTTATGTCTACTCTAATCTCTTTTTCCACAGAGTAGTTTGATATCATGTTCATAAATACACAAATATTGAATATCATAAGCGAGATTAGTGTATATTTTATAAGAAAAGATTTTATATGTAATAATATGTCGAAGTAGTGAGCTTCATTTAAAAATTTATCGTCAAATCTCCCTTACTTGTTTAAACGAAATAGTGAACTAATTACTTGACTAACTTATATAATTGCTGCATATATAAAGATTTTATGGCCAATTAGTTGATGCATAGATAAAAAATTTTCGAATTTTTAATATTTATTAAAGTGAACGAGTAAATTAAACCATACTACCAAACTAAATTGGTTTTTATATGCTCTTTTTGAGATTTACTCTAAATGCTAATGTTATATCAACTTGTAATTATTTTAATCATAACTATGTACGATAAACCATTGGCGTAAAGCATGCAGCCAGACGTCCATATATGACTATTCAAATATGACACGTAAAGTATGCTATAATAAGACAACCAAACAGCATAAATGGAAGGCTCATATAATACATATACTTTTTCAACCAACGAAATATAATATATAGAGCCTTAAGAAATAAGAAGCTTGCTGTTTTAGTTCAAGTGCCCGTGGCTTGATTCGTATATAAGTGGGCGACATGGCTGGTTTTCTAGACATTTGAATTGGGAACCTACCATGAACCCTTTGCTTGAGCATAACTTTTCCAAATTTCAACTGAGTGCCAACAAAGACGTATTTTTACTGAAATTTGTAGATTACACCATTTGTTTTGCCTGGTGGCATCTAGTATTCTTGTTTATTCATGTTCGTTTTACTTGTTTATGCGTTACACGTTGAGAATAACTTGAGAAAAAAGGTACTGTAATGCTAGCATAGAATAGGCTCAATGATATAAATTGAGAAAAAAGAACAGAAAATTTTGAGATGGATTTAGTCACATGCAAATTTATTCTTAATATAACCTGACAATTGCTTCTTTTCTAATCTGAGCAGAATAAACTCGGATTATAATTAAAGAGGGGGGAATTTGTAGAATTGTAGGAAGATTTTAACCAATTCTCTACCAAGAAATATCAGTAATAATAAATTCACATAAACCTGTATGCTCTTCGATAATTGTCACTTTGAAACACTCAGGTTATAATTCATTGGTTTTTTTTATTTTTAAATGAGAAACAGTTATACGCTTCTGTTCAAGGTTAGAATTCAGCTGTTTCGAGCGTATGTCCAAGGTTGTAGCTGGCGCATTAGATGTTCATAACATCTCAAAATCAACTTTGTTGATAAAACAACTCATTTTATTTTATTTTTTTTCTTTGTTTTTTCTTCCTTTGTTTTTTCGGATGGCTACATACAAATCATTTCCATGACGGTAATTGAATAAGTATAATGGAATACAATTTGTCTGAATGATCAGCAAATTTAGGGTCTAGGTGGATCTGTATCACCAATACAATGCCACTAAACTAGTACTAACAATGGGAATCTACTACACATGCTTATCAAAATCAAATTCTCATCTCACTGGAGGAAATACACTAGACTTCACAAACTACAAATTACACACCCTAAACTTTCATACAATCACTAGAGTAACATCGAACAATATCACAAATTAGATATTGTGACGAAAAATGAAGCGCATAGGCAAAAATAAAGAATATACTAAGCCACAATGGCCAGTGACTGAATCATAAACGCCGATGGATCAAAACCTGAGAACAACATCACTTATGTCCCCGGAAATACAAGTATATTTTCTGCAGACACAAGGGAAAGAAACAATCAGCAAACCACTGTTCAATATATGCTACCACCTACCAGGATAATAACTAACATCTGCGACCATTGTTTGCAATCATGGACATGTTTTAGAGATTTATTATTATTATTATTATTATTATTTAAATTCTGAATGTTGCAGTAAATAGTCCATGTTGATATTATTTGAAGTTTTGGACTTTCCAAAGCTGGGGAGCAATATAAATATTTGATTGCAAATGTCTTATCCCTCACCTGAAGCACCCACAAGCTTAGAAGAGCCTCCAAGCAAAATAGACCAAATCCAACCAAGTAGAATATCTGCAACAACACCAAACATAAATTGGACTTGAACATGCAAGCACAAGCAAACAACTGTGGAACTTGAATTTTTTCATAAAGGTACAGAAATTTTCCTTTGTGAACCTAATTCAAGTTGAAAAGTGTACAATATAAACAGCTTTTCCAATATCCTCAATTCCAGAGCATCAAGATCATTTTGTTCTAACAAAAAAATATATCAAACAAGAAACACTAATCTCACATTACTCATGCCTTACAGAAGCTAGGCACCAGTCACTCTAGTTCCATATATGTCGAATTCCCACAAACTATACATCCCTTCATCTGAATTGAAGGTCCTGAATTAGTTCCTTGGATATCATTTTGTTTGTTTCTCAGATAAGATCAAGTGCAAATAACAAGAGATGGACATCAACATTATCTTAAACTGTCTCCATGGACGTATGACATTCATTAATCAGATCTTAAAGACACTTTTCATTTTAAGGTACCTAAAAGCATGTCTCCCTTTACATTTCAAGGGTTATAAGATCAACCAAGACTGACGGTGCTTCTAAATTTTTAATAAATAACTATCATCAGTTACCACACTACAGAATAAAACATTCATGGCTGAAATGATGATATTTCAAGGAATAGATGAAACAGTTTATCCAAACAAGAAAAAAAATGCATCCATCAAAGACAACTTACCCCAACCAATACATGGTCTGAGAAAACATCGATTGCCGCAAGAATGCCCCTGAAATTTTTAATGAATTAATTCAAATGTAAAGAAAATACTATGTTCATCTAACAGGCACCAATACTTATGACTAAGTAAAAGGGTTACCATAAGATAAAAGCCAAAAAGACATGCAAGTATTTTTTATAGAAAGCACACGTGCTAAGTTCCATTTTTGGTGTATTTAGAGCCATGATAGTCCCTCCCCACCTCAATGTGAAAAATAATATGACGAGATAATATCAATAAGTATGTGTTGCCTCTCTAATCCTGCATATGCCTACACAAGTGAAGTGTTCGTTTGGACCACCAAAAACATTACAAACGCCGTGATGCTTTAATATACATGACATTCTCCAAGCGAGGTCATTTAACCAAATAGCAATTTCTTACAGAAACAGAACAAACATTCAATTCTAGTCATACTACCCCCGACCTACAGTAAAAATCTTATCATTGGAAATGTACAAACCAGCATGTTCTAAGATGCAAGTTTTGAAAACTTCTACCCTTAGTCTCTTTCTAAATTCGCCAAAATTATTGGCAATACCAAGTACATATACGAATCAAATAGCAACAACTTTATGGAACTTTAATTAGACAAGCTCTATAAGGAAAATATGCAGAACTTACGTTAATGATTTTCCATGAAAAACAACAGGAGGCGCAATTGCAGCAAAGATGCAAAATGCAATATGAATCTGCATCAAGACAGTAATTAAAAAAAGAATTAATAAGTTGTTCTCATCTCACGAATATTATGCTAGCATCAAACAATAGAACAGCTTACCAAGTAGAACAAGAAAAACCAACCAAACTTCAGTGCACTATCCGTACTGCATATAAAAAACAATTAAGTCAGTAGACTATAAAGTATAAACCGATACACTAAAACCTCCCCACCTATTAACTAAAAGGGAACCATACTAGGCACAAACCCTTGTACTTAGGCAGTTTTATCAATGCTTAACATGGTTTACCTCATAGCACGATAGAGGGGCCTGTACCAAAGCACGTATGAAAGTGGAACCCCAAGAAGAGCATAAATAACCGCAAGGAAAAAAATTTTAGAGCCTGCACTTATTTTATACAAATCCAAATCACTTCACTAGAAAGAGGGAGCTGGAAATATCAAAAGAGTAGAAGAATCAGCTTACCGCCGCCTCTGATCCAACAGACAATCACAGCAACTACATTAAAAACTAGGCATAGAACAATTCCTGAAAAGATATAAAAAAAAGCTAAGCGGAAAAAAAAATTAAGAACAAGTTGGTTGTATAGTATTGTGAAGAAAAATCCACATGTCTACTAATATTGAAAATTAGATCATGAAATAGCACAACAGAGTTTAGATTTATTTCCTTTAATTTGGGAGACCTACAAGCAGTTACTCATTTTAACTAAGAGAACACATAATATGTCTCGGAAACAACCAACCAGGCTGCCTAATAAATAATAAGATAGTTAAGCAACCATACCTAACCAACTTGCAAAGGCCAAATATTGCAGCCTCTGAGCATGAACTGGTATCTCATTGGCAATATCATGGTGAATGATTGGGAAAAATGGAGGCCAATTCTTATCATCAACAGGCACACCAGCTGATAAGCAAATGTTGAAAATAAAACAGGTTACTGACTTGGCATAAATTTACTCTATATTTGGATGTATGGAAAGAAATTCTTTTTTTAGTTTTTAAATTTTTTGTTTTTCAGTCAAAGAGAAACTGAAGAATTAGAGGGAATGAAAACTCGAGAAACAAACTTTTCTCTACAAGTTTTCCCTCCATTTAAAATTTCAATTTTTCCTCTCCTTTTTCTTTTTGTCACCTCATAAACTAGAAATACAACAAAAAGATACTTAATCAAGAAGGTCACATGTTTGAGTCTCATTATTCACCTTTAGCAACAGCTTCTTCTCTTCTTTTTATTTCCTGAGTATACATTTTGAAAGAGTCAAAATCCTTGAAGGCAAAGCATACCAGTTAATTAATAGTAGAACAAAAAATAAGAACATATAGATGAAGACAGTTAATAAATGTAATTGTTATAGGTACTCTGAAAGAGTCAACAATAAATATGCTAAAAAGCAAGATCCTAGAGAAAAAGTTGAAAAATCAACCTTCTCTCTCCTTTTCAAATCTGCTTCCCAAGCTGCTAGCTCTTGTCCCTTTTTCTTAGAGTCCTATATTTACATCACAGAAGCAAAATCAGCCTCTTGAAGAGAATCCAAGTCTTAAGAAAATCATTGAATTAACAAGGCATTACAGTTGTAACGTCCAAAGGAATATCAACTGTAGCATCATGTCTTTGGCCAAAGCCCACTGGTTCAGATGACATTTGTGGAATACGTGATTTTGATCCAGGAGCACCAGCACCATTCTGTAAGATTTCCACGAATAGAATGAAACGGCTATTTTATGACACAAATGATAATGATAAAGCATCAATTGCTAAAACTTCGAAAACTAACAAGTTGCACACCAGAATGAAACTATAACAACCACATTATCTCAACAAGATGGCTTTCAAAGATTGGCTGGTAGAATTAGTTAATTAAAACTTACATGGTTTCAATCAAACATCTCATAAAGAGCAAAATTAGACCTAAAATAAAGCTCAAATCATTAAGTAAATCAAATTCTGTCTTTAATGGTAAAACACTAAACTACATATTGGCAATATTGTGATATATTTGCAATTGAAACCAACAACACACTGCAAACTCAAAATTATGCAGGAGACAAGACAGCAAAACCAGTGTGATCACACACTTTTAGTGCCATTTTCAAAGTTGCAGCAGATCCACAGCAAAAAGATGTTATTCAACGTTTAAGCATTTCTGCTAGGCACAATTTGAAAATTATGTCTACAAACCACATCATATATGTTTAAATACAAGAACAACACTTCAACTTAAACAAGCCAGCTTGATATACAACTTGATAAAAAAAGAATAGAACTATGCCACATCAATCATGAGTTCATGACTGGGAAAGACAAAAAGCTAACGATTAAAATAAAACAGAGAAAACACGCATAGCCTATAGCAGTACGAGCATTCACTAAAATACGCGGAGTTCATAGACCAACTAATAGAAACCGCAAACTTACGTAGTTTCAGATCCACAAACATGCACACTAAGCTACACGCGGATTTGGCATCTCAATGCAGATTCGCAAACACAATCGTTCTCAATTTTCCGAACAAGAGAAGTGAAATTAGAGCAAAAGACCAAACTAGCAAACCACAGATCCAGATCAAAGTAGAAGCCACGTAAGCATTCTATTTTTTCAGTTATAGAAAAACAGGTCCATCACCAAAATCTAGCTAGTTTAAGAGATACAATATCGGATCTGAAGAAAAACAAGCACTAAAATTAGAAACAGATCGAGAATGTGAAAATGTGAGTGAGAATAGATTACCGAGAAAGGATTAACTTCTTCTTCGAACGGATTAGGATCCTGGTGGCGATTCATGGTGAATGAGAGAGCTTAGATTTAGATCCCTAAATTTTTTGAAGGGAGAAATGTGCGTTGGGAGTGCCACAGAATAACCGAACGGACGAACGAACGAACAGTTAGGTGCGTGACTGCGTGAGTGAGTGAGACACTCTGTTTTTAAATTTGAAGTGCGTGCGGTGAGAGAAAGCACTTTTCACGCTTTTTCTTGAAGTTGGATTGGCTTGTTCGCAAGGCGTGGGAGGTGCTGTTTGGTAATCTTACACAACACACGAGTGGAATCATGTTATTGGCCAACTAAATTCCTATATCTGAAAAAGAAAGATTTGAGAATAATTTTAGTTGTGAACTTAATTTGAATTTTTTAAAAAACTAAATTAGTTAGATAAAATTAGCAAATGAACTATTTTGTTTCCAGTAATTTTATTAAGTTAACCCATCCATCTTAGTTTACATTAAGCTAATCCAATAGTTCTCAAAAAATTGAGATGATAGATTTTTTGTCGGTTTTAATATAAATTTAAATTGTTGTTCTATAATTTAAGTAGAGCTTTGAGATTTATAATAGATTTAGATTTTGTATTTTTTTTTTAAGTTAAGACTAAGACTCAAATTTATAATTTTTAGATGAATATGAAAAAACTATTCATAAAATAAATTCTTTAATGATTGTGAAATTATGTTTATCTATCTACATTTACATTGAATAAAATCTTTGGTACTACTTAAAAGAGAAAGATAGATGCAGGCTTCACTAAAAATTTAAGATACTAATGCTTGTGCTGATAAGTTTGTTGATTAAGATCATATTCTACATTTTGGATGTCATATTTTAAAATTTTTATCATTTACCTTCTTGTGTTCTTATTGATTTTAATTTAGAGCTTATTTTTGTTCTATTAAATAACCTAAAAAAATGAGTGTGTAATTTTTAGAGTAATGGGCATAATTGGTTAGTATTTTGTAGGAGTGGTAAAACGGGTCGAATTCGGCGGACTAATCCGCTAAACCCGCTAAACAATACGGGTCGGGTTAGGATTTGGAAACCAGCAAATTAAAAAACTGCCAAATTGGCGGGTTTTGGCGGGGCGGGGCGGGGCAGTCCGCCGGGTCGAAGATTTTTATTTTTTTTATTAAATAAAAGAGTAATTACTATTATAAAATTAATAATTATAGAATTTTTAAACACCTTTTTTTCATTTTTTGTTTTTATTCTTCTTTTAGTTATTAACTTTATTTATTTTATTTTACAATTTCGTATATATACTCAAATTATGTGATTTATTTTTTAAAATAAAGATGATTCTATTAACAAATATTATTTTGAACAATTTTATTGAAGTTAAAAATAAAAAAAATAGTAAAAAAAGTATATTATAATTTGACTATTTTTTATTTCTATTTGATTTTTTAATTATTATTTTTTGGTTAATTTTAATATATTTTATTTTTCAAAAAAAAAAAAAGAGTCAAGCGGGCTAGCCCACCAACCCGTCAGTCCGCCATAAAGCGGGACAGACTGGCAAACCTATTTATGGGGCGAGCCGGCCCGTTTTGCCACCCCTAGTATTTTGGACAATAGTCCTATTGTTGACAAAGAAGAGTTATCAATAATCAAATTTTTTATAATAACAAATAATAATTTATTTTTATTAATTTAAAAAAATTTATTTATACATATATTTTTTATAGTCTTACTACATATTTAATTTTCTTTTGCAACTAAACTCAATCAAATTAATTTAAAGTTCAAACATAATAAAAAGCAATTTTATTAGTGAGAGTGTGTCGACACACTTCAACTTCCACATATATTATGCGCTTCTTTTTTTTTCTTTTGTGTTTTTTCTTTTTTTTTGCGTTCCTTCTTCTTCTTTGCATGCAGTTTGTTGTGTTTTTCTTTTCTTTTCCTTTTCATCTTCCTGGTACTTTTTTTGTAGCATTATATGCTTTTTTTTTGTCTGATTTTTTTCTCTTTTTATGTTTATATTTTTGTTACGAGGGCGAAATAAGAAGAATTATAAAAATGTGAGACTAGAGAAGAAGAAAAAGAGGATGAGGAATTTTGAATTATACATAATTTATTAGAAAACAACACTGAAATTTCTTAACAATAACATCAAAACTTCTTAATATCGATATGAAATTTAACCACAAAAACACAGTTTCTTTAATACTGTAATTTTTTTTTGCTTCTTATGATGATGATGATGATGAAGGAGGGGTTTTAAATTGTTATTCTTATTTTTTTTAGAAATATTGCTTCTCATATTAGACTTGAATAAATATTATTACAATTTTATTTAATTGAATGAATGTAAAAAATAAATTGCATACTAAAATATTACAAGTTAGCATCGAAATTACTTGAATGAACATGTTAGTACTATATTGCAATGTTATTTAGTTGAATGGATATAGGTTCACACTAATTAGATTAAATTTTTGCCAGAAACAAAAAATACCGAAATTTCTTAATCTTAACACTGAAATGTTGTTACAAAAACTTCTTAATTTTAACACCAAAATTTTACTATAAATTCAGAAATATCTTCTTATGCTTCCTTATGCTTCAACGAGAACTTCTTTTCTTTCTCTACTTACTAACTAAAGATAATGAGAATGAATATTTTAATTTGATATTCTAATCTTATTAGGTAATCAAAATGATCAAGATAACGAAGAATAAGAGGAGAAGGAGTTTTGAATTGTTATTTTTACTTTTTTTTTAGAAATATTACTTCTCATATTAGACTTGAATGAACATGTAGTACAATCTTATTTAATTGAATGAAAGTAAAAAATAAATTACATAAAAGATCACAAGATAATACCAAAATTACTTGAGTGAATATGTTTGTACTATATTAGAATCTTATTTAGTTGAATGAATGTAGTTTCACACTTATTGAATTGAATTATTACCAGAAACAAAAGATACCAAAACTTATTAATTTTGACACTGAAATATTGTTACGAAATCACAGAAATATCTTTTTTTTTGCTTCTTATTCTTTTTTTTTTCTTCAGTTATTTTTACTTCTTTTAAAAGCATTGCTTCTCAATTAGATTTTAATGCACACTTATTGGATTGAAATCTTACATGTGCAAAAAATTTAAAGGAGAATGAAAGAGGAAAAGAAGCACTGTAATTTACATATAAGAAAAAAAGACAATGACGACGATGATGATGGTAAAGGAAGAGGAAAAGGAAGGAGAAGAATAAACTCAAATGAGAAAGGAAGGAAGAGGAAGAGGAGGAGGTAGTGATGGTGACGACGACGACGACGATAATGAAAAAAAATAAGGACAAATAAGGAGAATAAGAAGAAATAGTAGCATCAGCGCAAACATAACGATGATGATGATGATGGAGGAGGAGGAAAAGGAAAGAGGAGAATAAATTTAAATGAGAAAGAAATGAGAAGGAAGAAAATGAGGTGAAAGTGGTGGTAGTGATGGTGACGACGACAATGATAACGAAAAAGAAAGATAAGAAAAAATAAGAAAATAAGAAGAAGAAGCACATGAACTAGACACACATTATAATAATTTAGTTAAACTTAATTAGATAAATAACTTAAATGTAGAACTTTTTTTATTTTGAATTATATTATTTTAAAAAATACTACTTTATTTTTTTTAAATCAATCAAAGCTCACACAAAATACAAGAGGAATTAAGATTATATATTTTTTAAAAAATAATTATAATTTTGATCACCTGACAATTGTTTTATTTTATTTTTTTATAATATATCTTAACTCAAGAGACTACTTAATTAAAAAAGATTCAAACTCTTAATATTTATTTAAGTGAATTAATAAATTAATTACTAAATCAATTTAAATTGGCTACAATACAATAGCTTTACTATGTGATGATGAAGCAGAGCTGTGAATTTTTTTTTTTGGTTCTTTTCAAACATTGGGCCTTGCCTGCCTTAAGCTCATTCTCGAAGATCTGAGCCACACCGCATCTGAAGAAAGCCATAAAACACTTGACCCCGAAAAAAAAAAATCGTGTGAGAAGCCACAATCCACAAATTTGGAAATTTTTCATCGGGAATATGCCATTTGAAAAAGCTCTATAATTTCATTTGGCCATAATTTATGGTTGTGCTAATTATTTGTAAACCAAAATAAACTATAATTAAAATTCCAATTATATGTAAAACTAATTGTAAACTTCAATGTAATGATTATTTCAATAAAAACTGGTCTTATGTAAATTATATATATTATTTTATGACAAATTTGTAAAATAATATATCAATCACCACTAAAATAACACTCCCATATTTGTTTATCTTACATATTTTCGTTTAAAGAAAAAAAAATAGTGTATTTTCCTTATATTTTTAATTTTTAGTTCAAGTGATGATGTATTTAATTTGCTTTTAATTTAGAGTTCTAAGTTCTAACTAAGAGGTCAAATATTTAAAAAAGTCAAAACCCTAACAAATACTACACAAAGCCTTCGTACTTGCGCCTCTGTGCGGTTTCTTCTCGGGCACTGGTTCGCGCGCTGCGTAGCGGTTTCCACTTTCCTTCACTTCACTTCGTTCCACACTTTCCACCTCCAAATCATGGGTCGCAAACACGACGCCGTTGTCGCAGCCGAACCAGTTGCCGTGCCATCACCAGCAGGAGAAGCCCCAAACAGTCCTAAACTCAAATCCGAAAAGAAGAAGAAAAAGCACAAGAACAAAGACAAACACAACCAAGAACAAAACGGAACCGCTAGTCCCAAAAGAAAGCTCGACGAGATCCAGCCTCGAAACGCCGCCGAATCCGACAAGGGGAAAAAGAAGAAGAAGAAGCACAAGCGCGATTCGGAAGAGAACGTGGAGGAAACCAAAGCTGAATCCGTTGATGGAGCTGGCGGAGGCGGCGGAGGAGGAGATGAGTCGGTTACCGACGGGCATGTGGCGGTTACCGGGAAGAACGCCGGAGAGGCGAAGTACGCGCCGGTGAAGAGCTTCGCTGGTTCGGGGCTGCCGGAAAACGTGCTGGAGTGCTGCAAGGGCTTCGAGAAGCCGTCGCCGATTCAGTCACGTGCATGGCCTTTCTTGTTGGACGGTCGTGATCTCATCGGAATCGCTGCAACTGGTTCAGGTGTGTTGTTGTGAATGACTTGTGATGAAAATTTAATGAATTCGGAGTGTGATTTTGATGAGCTTTTATGTATGTTATCACAGGGAAGACGCTGGCGTTTGGGATTCCTGCCGTTATGCACGTTCTGAGCAAGCGGAAGAATAAAGCGGTGAAGGGTCGGAACCCTCTTTGCCTCGTGCTCTCTCCTACCAGGGAGCTAGCTCAACAAGTATGCTTCTTATCTTTTAATGCATAGGTTGTTGTTTCATTGATTTTAGGCTCTTTATCTTTCAAAACCATTGCGTCACACTTTGCCTATTGCTTAGTTCATTGAGATGCAGCATTACATTCAAATGGAGTTATTCCTACTTAGTCAAAGGACTAAAATGAACATTACCTCCTTGTTATTCACATAATTTTATATATTTGTACACAAACACAGAAACCATGAGGCGTGATGGACTTCAACCTCCTATTTCAATAGTGTGCAAAGTACATGTCCTTAGCTATTAGCATATATCCCTCTTTTTTGTAATGCTATAATTTCCTGTCATTTGATTATGACTGTAATCTTGAATCGTGATATATTAGTGAGATGGGTGTCATGATTTTCCTTCTTCATACTGTAAAAAAGTTTCCTTGTTTGTTAAGGATATAACCTCTGGTGAATTTAACTTGGATCTTCGACTTAATGGGTACAGATGTTAATTTGCTAAATGATAAATATGCATCTAAAGGCTTTCTTATTTGTATTGCAGATTTCAGATGTTATGTGTGATGCTGGTAAGTCTTGTGGTGTGGAGTCAGTTTGTTTGTATGGTGGAACCTCCAAAGGGCCACAAATCTCGTCACTGAAATCTGGCATCGTAAGTTATATAGCTTTTCCTTTCCTTTGTCCCCCCCCCCCTTTCTTCGGTTTAATAACTTTAAACAAATGAATCTTTTAACAATGCTTATCTCTTTTATCCAGGACATTGTCATTGGAACTCCTGGTCGTATACAGGATTTGATTGAAATGGGTGTCTGTAGCCTAAAAGATGTATCTTTTGTGGTAAGTAGTAAAGTTTCTAGCAAACTGCTGTTCATCCGTTCTCACTCATAGTGCATTTTTCTAGATGAAATTGAAAACAAGTTGTCAATCAATCATGTATTTTCTAGGTGGTCTAACTAGTGGGTAGTGGGCTCAGATCACCTTAATGTGAATTACTTCATTGTACATATACTAAATGCTGGTGTTGGAGTTCCCCGAAGTTGAGTTTAGACATAATTTGTGTATCATCTAATTCTTGTTGGCTCTGCTTTACATAACATCCATTTCTCGGTCTCCAGTGTGACAACTATCATTTCGCTTTCCTTTTGTATTTGTGTATTTCTATAATTTTATGTTGAGTAGATGCTTATATTATTGTTTGTTTGTCTAAGGTGCTTGATGAAGCAGATCGGATGCTTGACATGGGTTTCGAACAAGTAGTCCGCTCTATACTGGGTCAGACATGCTCTGGTATGAGGCTTACAGTTTAATTGTTCCTGGTTTTCTTCATATCAACTTTCTTCTTTCAATTTTAGTTCTTGTCCTTTACCTTAAATTCTGTCACTTGATGCACTAGATCTACAGTTTCAAAATTTGATTCAACAATAAGTTGTGTAAATATGTTTTACTACCACAATTTGTTCCCAGCTTATTTATTTTATTGATGGAATTCTAATAATTTGCAGTTCGCCAAATGGTGATGTTTAGCGCTACTTGGCCCTTACCAGTTCATCAGTTAGCACAGGAGTTTATGGATCCCAACCCTGTAAAAGTCTGTATCTAGATTTTAGAAGAGGCTTTCAACTAGTTTTTTATTTAGTTGTGGAAACTGATTTTTGAACTTGTGACAGGTTGTTGTAGGTTCAGAAGATTTAGCTGCGAATCATGATGTCATGCAGATAGTTGAGGTCTGTATTTGACCAAATCTAGTCTACATTTGTTTGTTTTAAATGTTTTTGTTGACTAGTGGAAAAATCTTGTTGCATTCATAGGTCTTGGATGACCGTGCGCGTGATAACCGACTGGTTGCTTTACTGGAAAAATACCACAAATCTCAGAGGTCTCTCTCCATGATAATTAATCCTTAAAACTAGAGATATCTTCCCAGGAAGCAGTGAATAGTTAATATATTGGATCAAGTTGTTGCTATCCTTAATTCCTAACATTTTCCAGTGTTCGTTTGGTTTTCAATGAACATATACATGTATTTTTGTAGCCTAAAAAGGACGAGTTATCATGAAGCATATTGGTAGTTGATATTTTCAGACTTAACTATTTTGTTCTACATGTTGATAAGAGTGTGTACCTTTTATCAGGAACCGAGTATTGATCTTTGTTTTGTACAAAATGGAAACCACACGAGTTGAAAGGATGCTTCAACAAGGGTATGCTGTGTGTGTGTGAACACATGTAGTGTTTGTTGTTGACATTAGCTACTTGTGACATGATAAATTCTTTTCAGAGGTTGGAAGGTTGTGTCCATACATGGAGACAAAGCACAACATGATCGTACAAAGGCACTTTCATTATTCAAGAATGGGAGCTGTCCTTTAATGGTATGCTGCTTCAAACTGCGATTATGATTATGAATTGGTACTTGAATACCAGCAAGATTTGGTGTTCCTTTCTCTGAAATACTGACATGTTTGGGGGGTTGATTATTTTCCTTTCATCATTTTTACCGTGTAAATATCTTTTTAGCAGTAATTTATCTTCCTGCCTTATCCATATAATGCTTTACATCCAACTTCCGTTTGTGTTAAGAGTCAACATTTAGTTTTGCAAGGTTAGCTTTGTGACTGCCATATGTTACAATATACTATACTATTGGATAAACTAGTTCAGGTTATGTCATAAACCTAAAGGCCATCTTTTACATAGCTAGTGAATGGATATAAATTCACTTTGTTACTTCCACTGATCTTCATCCAAACTGAATAGAAGGCAAAGAGATTATCAAGTATCAACTGAGCGTTCCCTTCTGTTTTTATTCTTATTTTCTTTTCTTTTAACTACATTTTTTTGTCTCCCCTGAATGTCTGTTGTGGATAGTGTGCATAAATAGGGTTTGAGGTCTTTCAATTGTTCTGCACAGAGTGTGTGGCTTTGTTCGGTCATTTATTTGACCTAATTTATAATTTATTGGGCAGATTGCTACTGATGTGGCTGCACGTGGATTGGATATTCCAGATGTTGAAGTTGTTATCAACTATAGTTTTCCTTTAACTACAGAAGATTATGTTCATAGAATTGGTCGGACTGGACGATCTGGTAAAAAGGGTGTTGCCCATACATTCTTCACACAGCAGAATAAGGTGGTATCCATGCCCGATGTATTTGAGGTTTTTTATTTGCCTGTCATGCTGTTTCTCAACTTTTTTTTTGCCACTATTGAATGGAAATATTCAGGGTCTTGCTGGGGAGCTTGTGAATGTATTAAGAGAAGCTGGACAAATTGTGCCAGATGCCCTTTTAAAATTTGGCACACATGTAAAGAAAAAGGTATATTTTCTTCTTCATTTCTCTCTATGCACCTGATCAGGTTTCCTTTCTGATGGTTTATGACTGTTGCGACAAATTTTGCTTTGGATTGCAATCCTTTAGAATTTGTGCAAGATATTCTATTGATGTTTAAACTATCATTTTCTGTTATATTAGGAGTCGAAGCTTTATGGGGCCCACTTTAAGGAAATTTCCGCTGATGCACCGAAGTCTCAAAAAATTACATTTGACAACTCTGACGAAGACTAAATGCATGCTAACTTATGGTTAGTTTCTGGTTGGATGAATATTGGAATTCAGTTGTTTATTCTTTTTACCTCCTGGTTACTTGTTCCTTTAAAAAGGAAATAAGCATATATTATTAGAGCCAGAAGTCGATTAGCTAGTCTTTTCCTCTCGTAGCATTTATGGATCAGAAGATTTTGTCCTTTTCTTTCGTGAGATGATAATCCTTGTATTCACTATGTATAACTACAATTTAGCATCTATAATGGTTTATTAAATTCTATAATTTATGTTTCAGGAGTTCAGTTATTTATTTATTTTTATAGGTTTTGTATCATTTGCTCTGAACTTAAATAGTTTTAAGAAAATTCCTGGTAAGTGGTAATTATTTCATTCTGTTTGGCAACACATATGCCTTAGAAGATGTTCACACCTTGAACTGTATCTTACAAGAAAAATGTTCTGGCATATTTTTACCCCCCACTTTCTCTCTTTTTTTTACCCTCTTTCAGAATATTTCCTTAGTATATTCTATCTTCTAATTAAGGCCCTTGATAATCAGTCACTACTCTGACCTCATAGCTAAGCTGTGACCATTTGAGCCAAGGTGACTTTCATTTAAGACGTGTTGACGAGTATATTTTTTTGCATCAATTAATTTCTTTATATCTTGTCATTTATTTGAATTGGATTAAGCATGAAGTCTGTTCTCTTCTTGTGGTTAAGAGACGTGCATTATCTTTGAGGATGGATATGTTAAACTATTCATCCATAAGCGCGTGGAAATATATTACTCAATATTGTAAGTATTAGCGTGGAATTACAACTGTTAACAGTGACGTAGTTGACAATTGACATAATTGCAAATGGACAATTGTGGAATTGAATTTCATTGTGGCTGCAGCCTGTAGAGCTGAAATTTTTTATTTTTCATTTGTCGTAAACGTTAAAATCAGAATTATTAAAAGGAATTTACATAAAAGTAGTCTTAAAAAGGATTATTCCTCTATTTAAGAAGATCTTTTATTTAATTTTTTTTTAGTTTATTTCAGTCACAAAAAAAAATCATATCACAATGCTGATAGAAATTGTTCGATCTTTATAAGCATTTTTATATTAATAATATTATTATGTGCATATTAAAAATTGATAATTATATATGTGTATATTTATGTGTTGTTTTATATATATTTTAAGATTTTAAGATATATTTTGTATTTTAATATGTATTTATATATGTGATTGATTTGTTGTTTATTTTTTTTGTTTATATATAACATGATTGTTTTAACTTTTATATTATGAACAATATATTTGTTTTTGCATTTTTAATTATGATGTTATGTATTTTAACTTTTAAGCCTTTGAAATCAGCGGCGACAGGCGCCTCGTAGGAATGGTCAGCAAAAAAGTTTGTAATCATATACCATAGATTAAATTAAGTGTGGATTTACACAGAATTATTTATACCTATTTATCGAGGCCTGGCCTTTCATATTCAATCATAAACTCTTCATTTTTTAAAGTGTGTTTGTATTACCATTTGCAAACGGAAGTTTGTATAAAATTGATTTTGTAGAATTGATTTTGATCAGAAGTGAGTTAGTATTAACGTGGTTTATGTTTGGTAATTTTTATTCAAAATAAATTATAGTAAACTAAATATTGTTTGGATTACATTATTTAAAATTATTTTTAAATAAAAAATTATAAAGAACATGAATTTAAATAATTATTTTATATTATCTTATAATTTTATTTTAAATATTTAAGTAAATTTTAATATTTTTTAGTACTCTCAATATTTTTTAATACTCTAATAGAATTAATAAAATTATAATGCAAAATAAAAAAAATATTCCATACAAAAAAGAAATAACAATAACAATAAAAGAACTCATAAAAAAATAGAATTTTTATAAAAAAATAATAATATACATAAGAGAGTATTAGAAAAAAGTATTATAAAAAAAATAAACATATGAACAATAGAGAATATAATTGGTACATAGAACATAAAGTTTAATCCAACGTAGGTGAACGGAAAAGTTAGAATTTTTAACTTTTAAATGTGAGTTGAAGACAGGAATCACTTCTGCTTTTACAGCATAAAAATATTGTCAAACATAAAGATGAAACGTTTAAAGAACTCAAACGTGCTTATCTCCTCTCCAACGCAAATCCAAACACAATCGTCTATCCATTTCTTCAGTTAGCAACCAATTTTTTATTTTCTTTCATAACATGATGAATTTTAAAAAATTAATAACTTTGAAAAGTTAAAAGAACCCATGATCACATATTTGAACGTTAATCACTATGGTGATCTTTGCTTAGATTGGAAAAAAGGATTTGATTAGGTAAAGTGGTTTGGACATCATTATCCGCAGTATTAGTACGGCATTCCGTGAGAGCCGCTGAGAAAATAAAATAAAATTTCAAGTGTGATGCTGGTCTAATTTTTTATCTGCATTTTAATTTAGGCATGCTGAGAAAAAGAAAATATCAAAATTTCAAGAGGAACTTTGTATAATTTTTTAAATATAGAAAAATATTGGTCAATATTCCACATCATGGCGCATGGATTGAGTTAGTTTGCACATGATTTGCTCAATGTGCAATCTGTTATTTGTAAGTACATAAGTCTACACCCAAAAAGAATTTGCATAATCTGGACGCGTATTAGAGACCACAATAGTTGATGAAAAACAATAAGAATCAACGTTTCCAGCTAAACAAACTTACTAAGTAACCACCCAGAAGTTACAAGGAAACTCTATGTACTTGTTTTCTTAAAATATTCAGGATTCTGTTAATGTAGCCAAGCCAATTTTGTGGTGAATGTCCTTTAGGCAACCCCAATGGTTAGGCCTTTGCCCTCTCTTCACAGAAACAAATTCATCCCTATAAACGATTTTGGTAAAACACATGACGCAGTGTAGATTCTAAAGTATTGATCAAGTAGTACCATATGCCAAAAGTGATTTGCAGCGACGAGTTTCCTCTTTTAAAATCAGCTTATGATGGATAATATATAATTGGATTTTATCATTGGCAATATCTTGACTTTTAAATTAAAAAACAAAAGTTTGCTCATAGTATGTCTTCTTGTTTTGTTCCCGGAAAATACCATGAAACATCCTTTTCATCGTGTGGAGACATGGTTTTATTATGTAGGACTTTGTGAGCTACAAGCAAAAGGAGCTTAGAAAATAGTAATATAATGGTGGTTGACAATTTCCTTGCTAGTGCTTATTAGAACGCATTCCTGAGAATAAAAACTACAACCCAGAAAACAGGTTCACAAATCCTTCATACAAACCAGACTTCTTAGTTCTTTTATCAAAAAGAAATCATTGAAAAAGAGAGAAGAAAAGATTGAAGTTAGATGGCAGAAAGTCCAGTGTCCTTTCTATTGGACAAGCTGACTACTTTACTTCAAGAAGAAGTGAATCTCCAGAGAGGGGTGAGTGATGATATTCGGCATATTAAAGGCGAACTGGAACGGCACAAGGCCATCTTAAGGGTGGCTGATGCACTTGAAGACAAAGACCATGAACTCCAAGAATGGATCAAAAGAGTTAGAGAGATTGCCTATGAAATGGAAGATGCTATAGATGAGTTCAATGTTCGCCTTGTTGATCAACATATGCATGGCAGCAATTCTTCTCTTACTCACAAGATTGTTTTCACATGGAAAACCTTGAAAGCTCGGCGCCAGATCGGTTCACACATACAAGAGATCAAATCCAGATTGGATGTTATCTCCATGGAGCGTCCCAGCATGTATGGGATAGGCTCAAGGTCTAGTCAGAGGCTATCGTCAAGGCTTGATAGCCAAGGCGATGCGCTTCTGCTAGAGGAAGCTGATCTTGTAGGAATTGACACACCCAAGAAGCAGCTAAGTGATTTGCTTTTCAAAGATGAACCAAATAGGGATGTGATTGCCATTTATGGAATGGGAGGGTTGGGGAAAACTACATTGGCAAAGCAAGTCTATGATGACCCAAAAGTGAAGAAGCGTTTCAGGATTCATGCTTGGGTTATTGTTTCTCAATCTTTCAAGTTAGAAGAGCTCCTGAGAGACCTGGTTCAACAGCTCTACAATGTGATTGGCAAACCAGCCCCTGAAGCAGTTGGACAAATGAGAAGTGACAAGCTCAAAGAGGTGATCAAGAATTTGCTTCAGAGAAGCAGGTACCTGATTGTGCTGGATGATGTATGGCATGTAAATGTCTGGGATTCTGTGAAATATGCTCTCCCCAACAATAGCCGAGGCAGCAGAGTAATGCTTACCACGCGCAAGCGAAACGTGGCTATGTCTTCGTGTGCTGAGTTTGGTAAGGTATATAACCTTGAATTCTTGTCTGAGCATGAAGCTTGGTCACTTTTTTGTAGGAAGACATTTCAGGGGAACTCATGCCCTTCTCACTTGGAACAAGTTTGCTGGAATATCTTGAAACTGTGTGGGGGTCTGCCACTAGCAATTGTAGCAATCAGTGGTGCTTCGGCCACAAGGGATAAGACAAACATTGAAGAATGGCAAATGGTTTGCAGAAGTTTTGGGGCTGAAATGGAAGGCAATGACAAGCTGGAGGACATGAAGAAAGTGCTTTCCCTGAGCTTCAATGAGTTACCTTACTACCTAAAATCCTGTTTGTTGTACTTAAGCATCTTCCCAGAATTTCATGCCATTGAGCATATGAGATTGATTCGTTTGTGGATAGCCGAAGGGTTCGTGGTTGGAGAAGATGGAAAGACACTGGAGGAAGTTGCAGACAGTTACCTCAAAGAGCTCTTGAACAGAAGTCTGCTACAAGTAGTACAGAAAACCAGTGATGGCAGGATGAAGACGTGTCGCATGCACGACCTCATTAGGGAGATTGTCACTTTGAAATCAAAGAATCAGAACTTTGCAACCATAGCAAAAGAACCAGACATAACCTGGCCAGACAAAGTTCGACGCCTATCAGTCATAAACACAATGAATAACATTCAGCAAAACAAGACATTCCAACTTAGATCTCTGCTAATGTTTGCCTTATCAGATGCTAACCATGATTTTTCTCTACATGCAGTATGTTCCACTGGTTATAGGTTACTTAGAGTGTTAGATTTGCAGGATTCTCCATTGCAGGTTTTTCCTGCTCAAGTTGTCAATCTTTACCTTCTAAAGTTCCTGAGTTTGAAGAATACAAAGGTGAAAAGCATTCCAGCCTCCATTAAGAAGCTGCAACACCTTGAGACATTAGACCTTAAACACTCCAATGTCACAGAATTACCTGTTGAAATTGTGGAGCTGCAGCGATTGCGCCATCTCTTGGTGTACCGATATGAGATTGAATCCTATGCTTACTTCCATTCAAAGTATGGCTTCAAGGTGTCTGCCCCAATAGGAAAGATGCAATCTTTGCAAAAGCTATGTTTCATAGAGGTAGATCAAGGAAGTAAGGCCTTGATGATTGAGCTTGGAAAACTTACACAACTTAGGAGGCTAGGCATAAGGAAGATGAGGCGAGAAGATGGGGCTGCTTTGTGCTTTTCCATTGAGAAGATGATCAATCTCCGGTCATTGTCCATAACTGCAATCAATGAAGATGAGATCATTGACATTCACTGCATTTCCAAGCCTCCTCAGTATCTCCGGCAACTCTACTTGAGTGGACGTTTAGAGAAGTTCCCACAATGGATTCAATCTCTCAAGAATTTGGCCAAAGTGCATCTAAAATGGAGCCGGCTAAAGGAGGATCCTCTGGTATATCTTCAAGACTTGCCAAATCTAAGGCATCTTGAGTTTCTTCAGGTTTATGTTGGAGACAAATTGCATTTCAGGGCTGATAAGTTCCAAAATCTAAAAGTTTTAGGCCTTGATGAAATAGATGGACTGAAATCTATGATAATGGAGGAGGGAGCAATGCCTGGACTTAAGAAGCTGATCATCCAGCGCTGCGGCGCATTGACGCAGGTACCATTAGGCATTGAACACCTAAGTAAACTAAAGTCAATCGAGTTTTTCGACATGCCTGAAGAATTGATTTCAGCACTGCGTCCAAATGGAGGGAAAGATAATTGGAGAGTACAACATGTTCCAGTTGTATACTCCACATATTGGAGGGATGGTGGTTGGGATGTCTATTCTTTAGACACTTTTGGGGAGAGAGAGACTGATTCTAGTGCTGTAATGAGAAGTCTAGAGCTTCCTACTCTTTGGAAGGTTTAGCATTCATTCACTATTCAAACTTCAAACTTCTGTTTTCCATCAGATTGCATATGTCAGTCATGGCAACTTTTTTATTTTTTTGCCATCAGATTGTATGCATATTTTGCTTCTTGAATTCAGAGGTTGATGAATAAAATTGTTTTAACATTTTAGTTTACCAACACAAAAAAAGATGGTAGTGTTAATTTGATTACACCAAGTCAAACGATGCATTCAGTGTTACAGCCAGCAGGTTTAATAGAGTAACAAAGAAAGGGGCAAACTAAATAAAATAGTATCTGGTTGATTTTTATTTTTATTTCTCGAAATACTTAGAATTTATATTTTGATTCAGTTATACCATTCATCATATTCTGGAACACCATATGCCTGTGACTGGAATTATGGACATATAATTGGATGTATATGTGTGAAAAGATACCTGGAGGAGATTTTTGCTAGTGGTATCATATTTTTAAATGGTTATGAAAATAACTTAATAATCTTATTAAATGCTTTTTTTACCACAAAGAATCAAATTTATACTTGAGATAGCATGCCAAAGAATATTTTTTTAAAATATTACTGAATTAAAAGTTGTTACACCATAATTTATTTCTCCAAACAGCATGCCATCATTGAATTATTATGCAACACACAGAGGGGATGAATTTCATATTACCACAAAATTAATTCATTAGATAATTATCTAAATAATAATTGAACATTGAAATATATGTTTTGCAATTAAATTAGAGTGGTGTCATGTGCTTCTATGTTGTCTACATGTGTAATATTTATTTTGAAGGTTTATTTGCGTTGTGAAACATTCGTTGAAAAACGTCGGATAGTCGAAAATTCTATGTAGTGTGTTTTGGTAGTGGAAAGATATGGTTTCAAGTTGGTGTTTACGAGCCACAAGCATTGCCTTCAGCACCAAACAGGATCCTTCGTGGAGAAAAAAAATCAATGGTAGCTTGACCATTTCAACCTTGTTGATTATGAATAGTACACCCCTGACCCTGAGAATATAACTTTAGCAATTAAAGTTGAAGACAACTATATATAATCACACAGAAATTCAGAGATATTATCATCAACCCCTTGCATGTTTGCAACTATTACTTTGCAGAGAAGAGATTCTCATTCCATCAAATTCATGCAACTTTTCTGAAAAGAGTAACCAGAACTCCCATTCCATCAAGTTCTTGCAACTTTTTCTGGCAAGTGATAATAACCAGACCTCCTATTCCATCAAATTCTTGTAAATTTCCTATCAAGGGGAAGAGTATAGGCACTTTGAAACGTTGAAGTGCAACAGAAAATGGCAGAAAGTACCGTTTCCTTTCTGCTGGACAAGATGAGTGCCTTACTTCAAGAAGAAGTGAATCTGCAGAGAGGGGTCCAACATGAAGTTCAGTACATCAAAGAAGAACTGGAACGCCACATGGCCATCTTAAGGGTGGCTGATGCTCTGGAAGGAAAAGATCCTGAACTCAAAGTATGGCTTCAACGTGTGAGAAAAATTGCTGAAGCTATGGAAGATGCTATAGATGAATTCAATTATCAAGACAACAAATCATCTTCTACTTTTTCGAAGATCAAGAACATGAAAGCTCGGCATGAGATTGCATCAGAAATACAACAGATCAAATGTAGACTTGAATTCATCTCCAAGGAACGTCCCAGCTTATACAGGGTAGGCTCTAGGTTGAGTCCACGGTTGCCATCAAAGATAGAGAGCCAAGGAGATGCACTTCTGCTAGAGGAAGCTGATTTAGTAGGAATTGACAAACCCAAGAAGCAGCTGTGTGATTTGCTTTTCAGTAATGAAGCAGGTCGTTTTGTAATTCCCATTCATGGGATGGGAGGCTTGGGGAAAACTACATTGGCAAAGCAAGTCTATGATGATGCCAAAGTGAAGAAGCGTTTCAAGATTCATGCTTGGGTTAGTGTCTCTCATCCTTTCCAAATAGAAGAACTCCTCAAAGACCTTGTTCACCAGCTCCATAATGTCATTGGCAAACCAGCTCCTGAAGAAGTTGGACAAATGAAAAGTGACAAGTTGAAAGAGGTGATCAAGAATCTACTTCAGCAAAGCAGGTACCTCATTGTGCTGGATGATGTCTGGCATATAAATGTCTGGGATTCAGTCAAACTTGCTTTGCCTAATAACAACCGAGGAAGTAGAGTAATGCTTACCACGCGCAACAAAAACGTAGCATTGTATTCCTGCACTGAATTGGGTAAGGACTTTCACCCTGAATTCTTACCTGAACAAGAAGCCTGGTCTCTCTTCTGTAGGAAAACATTTCAGGATAACTCATGCCCTCCTCATCTGGAAGAAGTTTGTCAGAAAATCTTAAAAATGTGTGGGGGGTTGCCACTAGCCATTGTTGCAATCGGTGGTGCTTTGACCACAACAAACAAGGCAAACATAGAAGAATGGCAGATAGTTTACAGAAGTTTTGGGTCTGAAATTGAAGGCAATGACAAACTGGAGAACATGAACAAAGTGCTTTTGCTAAGCTTCAATGAATTACCTTACTATCTCAAATCTTGCTTGATGTATCTAAGCATCTTCCCAGAATTTCATGCTATTGAGCATATGAGATTGATTCGCTTATGGATAGCCGAAGGGTTTGTCATTGAAGAAGGTGGAAAGACCCTGGAGGAAGTTGCGGAAAGCTACCTAAAGGAGCTCTTGGACAGAAATCTGTTGCAAGTGGTAGAAAAAACCAGTGATGGCAGGATGAAGACTTGTCGAATGCATGATGTTTTAAGGGAGATCATAAATTTGAAGTCAAAGGATCAGAACTTTGCAACAGTAGTCAAAGAACAATCCATAGTCTGGCCAGAGAGAGTTCGACGCTTATCACTCGTCAACACCACACATAACATACAGCAAAATAGGACAACATTCCAACTTCGCTCTCTCCTAATGTTTGCCTTATCAGACTCACTTGATCATTTCTCTATACAAGCAGTATGTTCCACTGGTTATAAGTTGCTTAGAGTGTTAGATTTGCAGGATGCACCTTTGGAGGTATTTCCTGATGGAATTGTTTCCCTTTTCCTTCTTAAGTATCTAAGTTTAAGGAACACAAAGGTGAAAAGAATTCCCAGTTCCATTAAGAAGCTGAAACAACTGGAGACTTTGGATCTTAAACATTCCCATGTCACTGAATTGCCAGTTGAAATTGTGGAGCTGCACATGTTACGCCATCTCCTGGTGTACCGCTATGAAGTTGAATCCTATGCATATTTCCACTCAAGGCATGGCTTCAAGTTGGCTGCCCCAATAGGAAACATGCAATCTTTGCAGAAGCTATGTTTTATAGAGGCAGACCAAGGAGGTAAAGCTTTGATGGTTGAGCTAGGAAGACTTATTCAGCTTAGGAGGCTCGGCATTAGAAAGATGAGGGAGGAAGACGGAGCTGCTTTATGTTCTTCCATTGAGAAGATGATCAACCTCCAATCACTGTCAGTAACTGCAATTGAAGATGACAAGATAATTGATATTCACAACATTTCCAGCCCGCCTCAGTTCCTTCAGCGATTATACTTGAGTGGTCGCTTAGAGAAGTTTCCACAATGGATTAGCACACTCAAGAATTTGGCCAAAGTGCATCTAAAATGGAGCCAGCTAAAGGAGGATCCTCTGGTATATCTTCAAGGTTTGCCAAATCTACGGCATCTTGAGCTTCTTCATGTGTATGTTGGGGAGACATTGCATTTCAGGGCTAAGGGGTTCCCAAGCCTGAAGATTCTAGGCCTTGATGATTTAGATGGATTGAAACACATGATAGTGGAGGAGGGAGCAATGCCTGGTCTTAAGAAGCTCGTCATGCAGCGCTGCAAGTCGTTCAAGCAGGCACCAAAAGGCATTGAACACCTAAGTAAACTAAAAACAATAGAGTTTTTCGACATGCCTGAAGAGTTGATTACAGCACTACTTCCGAATGGAGGCCAAGATAATTGGAGAGTTCAACATGTCCCAGCTGTTTATTCCTCATACTGGAGGGATCGTGATTGGGATGTGTACTCACTGGAGACTTTTGCAGAGAGAGCCTATGACTGCAGTCATGATGCTGCTATGAGTAGTCATGAAATTCGCACACTTTGGAAGGTTTAAATGAGTTGGTTTTCTTTTTCTGTTTTCCATCAGCTTGCATAATGACAGCAAATGTCTTTACAAGTTTCAACCAAATAAATCAAGGAGCATCCTTTTGCTTCTTGAGTTTAGAGACTGGTGAATAAAATGTTCAATACTTTTGGTTTACAGACGGATTTGGATTTTGTAGCTGTGAATAAAATGGTCATAGGGTTACTATTAAACTGTTACACTGATGGTACTATCCTTATAAGATATCATACTTTTGTACTTTTTCCTAAATGTACTTTTCCCTTGCAATTCAAAGCTCACTGATTCACTGAACCGAACCCAGCCATTCCCATCAGTTCATGGTTCAGCAGCCATTTCAAATCATGTTAAAAATTCTCACCTCTTTAAGTACTTATGAAATGGTTATATGCCTTCTAAATTTATATTCCCTCATGTGAACTTTAACACTAGAAAGATTCGAAGATAAACTTAGCTCTTTACGCTGAAAACTATTTGATTGGGTATGAGTATAATGAGTACATCATCAAACAGTTAATGGGTTAGAGTCAACAAATCAAAGCCATCATAATAATTAATAAGTGAATGCATTATAGAACTCATGTCTAACTTTCTACAAAATATGTGTCCTATTGACATGATCCAATAACTTAAATTTCAATCTACGACTTTTTAGTTAATATTTAACCTGTTATTCACATAATTATCCATTGTTTACTAACCACTTAAAATCCGTTCCTTCTTATTTAAAACATCTAGCTCCTGAAACCAACAACAACAAAAACAAACAAACAACTGAAACAAGGGAAAAAGAGATTGCAGTTTACGTGATTTCACTCCTAAGCGTAGCTATGAAGTATAATTATTCTTTTTTGGAATACGTGTGTATGTGTTCGAAATTTTGAATATTGCATTCTAGAAATCTTGCTGCTCAAGTTGTAATAGACTTCTTTGTACTAACGTAAATTAGAGCGACAGAGCGGTTCCTATGTCCCTATCCTTCCTCGAGACTAACTGTACCTCAGTACCTATGACTTTGCTTCTAACATCAATCCATTTCGTCTTTACCTATGATTTGGTTCCTTCTAAGTTCATCATTCTTCCACTATGGATACAGTAGCTATCGGATGACGGTGCTTTGTTTAGGTCGATGAGACAAAATTGAAATATACATGTCAGCTAGATTCATTGAACAAGTTATGCTCATGGTTTGCATTGAAAGACCAGTAATATCCTTTTTGTGATGTCACCCGTAGGTTATAAAAACACGAAATATTAGATTATAGTATTTTTTTATATTATATATTTGTATGACAGAAAATCATGATTGGTCCAGCATAAACGCTTCCAGAGTCCAGACAATGACACCATTCCACAAAGCATTGAATAAGGCAAAGAAAATTGATCTTATCCCAAATGAAGGGAAATGCTAAAGAAATAGCAAGGTTGTATTCATGCTAAAGAAGATTACCCTTTTCAGCTCCTAAATGACGTTCTTTTTGGGTCGATCTTTTTCTTTTTTTTTTCCTCTGGCAGTTGTGTATTGAGTTAATGTTCAGAATAGTATCATATTATTTGTGTGTCAATTTGATTCTCGAAAGATTAGATGTCTCAAATTGATTTATGGAAAACAGAAACATATAATAACGAACCAAATTAATCCTTTTATCAATTAAATGATGATATGTAACATAATAATTTATATCACATGTTATTACCTAATTAACTCCGCCTATGTTACACTTGCGGTACATAGCCGGTCCCAAGCCCGGATAAAGGAGGAGGGTTGTGTTAGGTCTTCGGCAACCAACGTAAAAATATAGCCGAACCCCCCATGACATGAATCAAAGACATTATTGCGCTAAAGCTAGGTCGTTACCCGGAAGTAACGCGCCGTATGGCTCGAGTACGGTGTCAAAGCAAGAGCTGCTGCATCGGTGCCCGGATGTAGTGTTAAATGAGCAAGGGTTCTCGTGTTTTCGTGAACGGACGAGGGTAAATAAGCTAGTTCACAAAGGAAAAGGTAAAGGTCGAAGCGACAAAAGGTTGAGATTTGGGACATGGAACATAGGCACTCTAACAGGAAAGTCCATGGAGGTGGTGGACACCATGACAAGGAGGAAGATTAACATTATGTGCCTACAAGAAATGAAATGGGTTGGTGCAAAGGCTAGGGAGTTGGATTCTTCTGGTTTCAAACTTTGGTATACAGGAAAGGTGAAGAATAGGAATGGAGTTGGAATAATTGTGGATAAGCAGTGGAAGAAGGACGTAGTTGATGTCAAGAGGGTGGGAGATCGGATCATCTCTATCAAACTTGTGGTGGAGGGAGGTGCTTTCCAGTGATTAGCGCCTATGCACAGCAAGTGGGTTCGGACGAACAACACAAGATAAGGTTTTGCGAGGATCTAGAGAGTTTGGTTCAATGCATACCTTTGGGAGATAAGATTTTCTTAGGAGGAGATTTAAATGGCCATGTTGGGAGAGAAGTGACTGGATATGGGAGTATTCACGGAGGCCATGGTTTCGGGGTGATCAATGCCGAGGGTAAAACTATTTTGGACTTTTCCTCAACTTTTGATCTTCTCATCGCAAATACATGTTTTAAAAAGAGAGACGAAATCTTATAACCTATAAGAGTGGCATGACAAGCTCTCAAATCGACTTCTTCTTGTTGAGGAGAGTCGACCGGAAATTTTGCATTAACTGTAAAATTATCCCGGGAGAGAGTTTGACAACACAACATAGGGTGCTCGTCATGGATTTTCGCGTTGAGCAAAAGTTGAGGAAAAGACATCATACGAAGAACCCAAGGACGAGGTGGTGGCGGATGAAAGGTGAGGAACAAAGAAGCTTCCTAAGACGGGTAGGAGAAGAGGCAAAGTGGGATGGGAATGGAAGCGCGGAAGAGATGTGGAGGGAGATGGCAAAAGTTATTAGAAGAACAGCAAAAGAAAGTTTTGGTGAATCTAAAGGAATAGGACCAAGAGACAAGGAGTCCTGGTGGTGGAATGCGAGTATACAAGAAAAGATAAAGATAAAAAGAGAATGCTTTAAAGAGTGGTCTTTATGCCGCAATGCAGATAACTGGGAAAAATATAAGGCGGCTAAGAAAGAGACAAAAGTGGTTGTAAGTGAAGCAAGAACAAGAGCATATGAGGGTCTCTTCCAGTCTTTGGGCACGAAAGAAGGAGAAAAAGGTATATATAGAATTGCAAAGAGCCGGGAAAGAAGAACGAGAGATTTGGATCAGGTTAAGTGCATAAAGGATAAGGATGGAGAGGTGTTGGCTCAAAAGGAGAAGATTAATGAAAGGTGGAAGAGTTACTTCTACGAGTTATTTAATGAGAGACAGAAGACTCTTCCGAGCCTTGGTCGATTATGCACAAGGGAAGAAGATCAAAACTTTGACTACTATCGAAGGATTCGAGACTTCGAGGTTAAAGAGGCTCTAAAGCAGATGAAAAATGGCAGGGCAGTAGGACCTGATAATATCCCGATTGAGGTTTGGAAGGGTCTTGGAGGAAAAGGCATCAACTAGTTAACCAAGCTTTTTAATGAGATTTTAAGGTCAAAGAAGATGTCTGATGAGTGGAGAAAGAGCACCTTGGTACCTATCTACAAGAATAAGGGGGATATACAAAGTTGCGGAAATTATAGAGGGATTAAGCTTATGAGTCATACTATGAAGTTATGGGAAAGGGTGATAGAACGGAGGTTGAGAAAAGAGACACAAGTAACAGAGAACCAATTTGGATTTATACCAGGCAGATCTACCACTGAAGCGATATACCTATTAAGAAGGATGATGGAGAGGTATCGTAGTAATAAAAGGGATCTACACATGGTGTTTATTGATTTGGAAAAAGCGTATGATAGGGTACCAAGGGAGGTCTTAAGAAAGGTTTTAGAAAAGAGGAGAGTAAGGATCGCATATATTCGGGCAATTAAAGACATGTATGATGGGGCCACAACTAGTGTGAAGACTCAAGGTGGTGTGACAGAGGAATTCCCTATTGGTATAGGATTACACCAGGGATCATCCTTAAGTCCATACCTTTTCACTCTTAGAAGTACTCACAGAGCACATCCAAGAGCCTGTGCCATGGTGCATGCTTTTTGCCGATGATATCGTCCTTATGGGAGAGTCAAAGGAAGACCTAAATAAGAAGTTGGAGTTATGGAGAGAAGCTCTAGAAGTGTATGGTCTGCGCATAAGCCGTAGCAAGACGGAATATATGGAATGTAAGTTCAGTCTGAGAAGGGAAAACTCCAATATAGAGGTGAAAATTGGAGAGAACACCCTACGAAAAATTAAAAGTTTTAAGTATCTTGGGCGCATCATACAGGATAATGGAGAGATTGAACATGATGTAAATCATAGGATCCAAGCAGGTTGGTCAAAATGGCGGAGTGCATCTGGTTTTATATGCGACAAAAAAGTGCCTTTAAAACTTAAGGATGATCCTTGGTGTAATCCTATACCAATAGGGAATTCCTCTGTCACACCACCTTGAGTCTTCACACTAGTTGTGGCCCCATCATACATGTTTTTAATTGCCCGAATATATGCGATCCTTACTCTCCTCTTTTCTAAAACCTTCCATAAGACCTCCCTTGGTACCCTATCATACGCTTTTTCCAAATCAATAAACACCATGTGTAGATCCCTTTTATTACTACGATACCTCTCCATCATCCTTCTTAATAGGTATATCGCTTCAGTGGTAGATCTGCCTGGTATAAATCCAAATTGGTTCTCTGTTACTTGTGTCTCTTTTCTCAACCTCCGTTCTATCACCCTTTCCCATAACTTCATAGTATGACTCATAAGCTTAATCCCTCTATAATTTCCGCAACTTTGTATATCCCCCTTATTCTTGTAGATAGGTACCAAGGTGCTCTTTCTCCACTCATCAGACATCTTCTTTGACCTTAAAATCTCATTAAAAAGCTTGGTTAACTAGTTGATGCCTTTTCCTCCAAGACCCTTCCAAACCTCAATCGGGATATTATCAGGTCCTACTGCCCTGCCATTTTTCATCTGCTTTAGAGCCTCTTTAACCTCGAAGTCTCGAATCCTTCGATAGTAGTCAAAGTTTTGATCTTCTTCCCTTGTGCATAATCGACCAAGGCTCGGAAGAGTCTTCTGTCCCTCATTAAATAACTCGTAGAAGTAACTCTTCCACCTTTCATTAATCTTCTCCTTTTGAGCCAACACCTCTCCATCCTTATCCTTTATGCACTTAACCTGATCCAAATCTCTCGTTCTTCTTTCCCGGCTCTTTGCAATTCTATATATACCTTTTTCTCCTTCTTTCGTGCCCAAAGACTGGAAGAGACCCTCATATGCTCTTGTTCTTGCTTCACTTACAGCCACTTTTGTCTCTTTCTTAGCCGCCTTATATTTTTCCCAGTTATTTGCATTGCGGCATAAAGACCACTCTTTAAAGCATTCTCTTTTTATCTTTATCTTTTCTTGTATACTCGCATTCCACCACCAGGACTCCTTGTCTCTTGGTCCTATTCCTTTAGATTCACCAAAACTTTCTTTTGCTGTTCTTCTAATAACTTCTGCCATCTCCCTCCACATCTCTTCCACGCTTCCATTCCCATCCCACTTTGCCTCTTCTCCTACCCGTCTTAGGAAGCTTCTTTGTTCCTCACCTTTCATCCGCCACCACCTCGTCCTTGGGTTCTTCGTATGATGTCTTTTCCTCAACTTTTGCTCAATGCGAAAATCCATGACGAGCACCCTATGTTGTGTTGTCAAACTCTCTCCCGGGATAATTTTACAGTTAATGCAAAATTTCCGGTCGACTCTCCTCAACAAGAAGAAGTCGATTTGAGAGCTTGTCATGCCACTCTTATAGGTTATAAGATGTTCGTCTCTCTTTTTAAAACATGTATTTGCGATGAGAAGATCAAAAGTTGAGGAAAAGTTCAAAATAGTTTTACCCTCGGCATTGATCACCCCGAAACCATGGCCTCCGTGAATACTCCCATATCCAGTCACTTCTCTCCCAACATGGCCATTTAAATCTCCTCCTAAAAAAATCTTATCTCCCAAAGGTATGCCTTGAACCAAACTCTCTAGATCCTCCCAAAACCTTATCTTGTGTTGTTCGTCCGAACCCACTTGCGGTGCATAGGCGCTAATCACATGGAAAGCACCTCCCTCCACCACAAGTTTGATAGAGATGATCCGATCTCCCACCCTCTTGACATCAACTACGTCCTTCTTCCACTGCTTATCCACAATTATTCCAACTCCATTCCTATTCTTCACCTTTCCTGTATACCAAAGTTTGAAACCAGAAGAATCCAACTCCCTAGCCTTTGCACCAACCCATTTCGTTTCTTGTAGGCACATAATGTTAATCTTCCTCCTTGTCATGGTGTCCACCACCTCCATGGACTTTCCTGTTAGAGTGCCTATGTTCCATGTCCCAAATCTCAACCTTTTGTCGCTTCGACCTTTACCTTTTCCTTTGTGAACTAGCTTATTTACCCTCGTCCGTTCACGAAAGCGCGAGAACCCTTGCTCATTTAACACTACATCCGGGCACCGATGCAGCGGCTCTTGCTTTGACACCGTACTCGAGCCATACGGCGCGTTACTTCCGGGTAACGACCTAGCTTTAGCGCAATAATGTCTTTGATTCATGTCATGGGGGGTTCGGCTATATTTTTACGTTGGTTGCCGAAGACCTAACACAACCCTCCTCCTTTATCCGGGTTTGGGACCGGCTATGTACCGCAAGTGTAACATAGGCGGAGTTATTCATAATACTCGAAATATTCAAAAGCATATTATAAGTTTCTTTTACATGTCAACAAGTACTTTACTACTTGTGATGCTGTCATATCTAACATTTTATAAGTGAAGGAAAATGTCATGAATCTTTATCTCTTTTCATGACTCTTACTTCTTAACGGGGAAACTAAAACCCCATTTCCTCGGGTGGCCTATCACAGGGCACCAGTAATTGCATTAGTGAATAAGAACAGGAAAAATCAATCGAAATTACTCAGTTACCAGTCAGCCAAAAGCGTGACTTTTAGATTAACCAATAAAAAAAGGTGCCTTTACGGCTGAGAAACTATAAAGAAATGAAATTCATATAACTAAGTGTGAGCCATTTCGAGAGGAAAATCAGGACTAACAGAGAATATGTGACTAACCTGGAAAAGGAAACAATCATGGCTGAGAGTGCCATAGCCTTTCTTCTCCAAAGATTAGTATCTGTGTTTGAGAATGAGGTGACATGGTTCCCAGGCATCCAAGAAGAAGTGGTTCACCTTAAAGGACATTTGGAGGTCATAAGAGCCTTCTTAAGAGTTGCAGATGCAAAACAAGAGAGTGACGAGGAACTCAAAGTTTGCATTAAGCAACTCAGAGACATTGCTCATGATGCTGAAGATCTTCTCGATGAACTAGAACTTGTCCAGGCATATGATCACACAAATGGATTCTCTGTTATTCTCAGTCGATTTTCTGGCCAAATCAGGCATATGAAAGCTCGCTATCGGATTGCTTCTGATTTAAAAGGCATCAACTCCCGCATGAGAACTATTTTGGGAGTCCTAGCTAAATTTGACACTGCTTCACAGGCTTCAAATTATACAGGTAGAACTAATTCTGCCACTCTTTCAAGCTAAAGTATTGACTGTTGAGTGTCCTAAAGCTAAGGCTCAGGACTTCCAAATATGCTTTTTCCCTTTTTTTGATAAAATCAGTTATGCTATTTTTAATTCTACATATCTATTTTCCTTGGGTTCTAGCTGACTATTAGCTAGATTTATAGTCAGTGAGCTTCTGCTACTTTCTAGTTGAAGCTTTTCACTATACTTATTTGTAACACATGCTAAACTGTTCTCTTTAGTCTTTCAGGGGTTGTTTGTGTGTTGAGGATTCAGAGTGGGAGGGAAGGGAAAGATTTGCAGAGAAATTGACTAATAATTACTCTGCAGACCTTCCCTTTTCATTTTAAAACCTCGTGTCATAAACATGCCTTATATTACTACTACTACTACAGAATAGATCGATCTATAAATGCTTCCCCTAGACCAAAAGCTTCATCTGATATATTATAGATACCATCAATTGGCCATGATATACTTTTCCTTTGTGAGAATGGTATAATAAATATATTCTTAAACAGGTAAGGCATGGCATGATCAACGAGGGGATGCCCTTCTCCTGGAGAACACTGACCTAGTGGGTATAGAGGAGCCAAAAAAGCAGTTGATCAGTTGGTTGATCAAAGGATGCCCAGGGCGTAAAGTAATTTCTGTTACTGGTATGGGAGGGATGGGAAAAACCACTGTGGTGAAGAAAGTGTATGATGATCCAGAAGTAATAAAACACTTCAAAGCCTGTGTTTGGGTTACTGTTTCCCAGTCTTTTAAAACTGAGGAGCTTCTCAGAGACTTGGTCCAGAAAATCTTTTCTGAAATAAGAAGACCGGTTCCAGATGGCCTGGAAAGCATGAGGAGCGATAAGCTGAAGTTGATTATCAAGGACATGTTGCAAAGGAGGAGGTACCTGGTGGTATTTGATGATGTCTGGCATATGCATGAATGGGAAGCTGTCAAATATGCATTGCCTGACAATAACTGTGGCAGCAGGGTCATGATCACCACACGGAAATCTGATTTAGCCTCTGCCTGCAGCATACAATCCAAGGGTAAGGTGTATAACTTGCAACCCTTGAAAGAAGATGAAGTCTGGGATCTATTTACTAGAAAGACCTTTCAGGGAAAATCATGCCCCTCCTACTTGACCAGCATTTGTAAATGTATCTTAAGAAAGTGTGAAGGCTTACCCCTGGCAATTGTAGCAATCAGTGGTGTCCTGGCAATGAAGGACAAGTGCAGGATAGAAGAGTGGGATATGATTTGTCATAGTCTTGGTGCTGAAATTCAAGACAATGACAAACTTGGTAATTTGAAAACAGTACTTGGCCTCAGTATTAATGATTTGCCTTACTACTTAAAATACTGCTTCTTGTACTTGAGCATCTTTCCTGAGGACCATCTGATAGAGCGCATGAGATTGATTCGCTTATGGATAGCAGAAGGATTTATTGAAGCCAAAGAAGGCAAAACACTGGAAGATGTTGCAGAAGATTACCTCAAGGAGCTCCTGAACAGAAACTTAATACAAGTAGCAGGGACAACGACAGATGGAAGGGTCAAAACTTTGCGCATCCATGATCTCATACGGGAAATCATCATTTTGAAATCTAAGGATGAAAACTTTGCAACCATTGTCAAAGAACAAAGTGTGCCATGGCCCGAAAGGCTTCGACGCCTTTCAGTGCATAACACGATGCCCAATGGACAGCAACAGAGGTCTGTTTCTCAACTCCGTTCTCTTCTAATGTTTGGGGTTGCTGAACAGTTATCCTTATGCAAACTGTTTCCGGGAGGTTTTAGACTGCTTGCTGTTTTGGATTTTCAAGATGCACCTTTGCAGAAGTTTCCAGTAGCTATCGGTGGCCTATATTGTTTAAGGTATCTAAGCTTAAGGAATACAAAGGTGAATATGGTTCCTGGAAAAATATTAGGGAAGCTGAAGAACCTAGAAACACTGGATCTTAAGAAGACTTCCATCACAGAATTGCCTGCAGACATACTAAATCTTAAGAAACTTCGCCATCTCCTTGTGTATCAGGTTAAGGTCAAAGGTTATGGAGAGTTCCATTCTAAACTGGGTTTTAAAGCCCCCTCTGAAATAGGATACCTACAGTCATTACAAAAGCTTTGCTTTGTAGAGGCAAATCAAGGCTGTGGTAAGATCATTAGGCAGTTAGCGGAGCTATGTCAGTTAAGAAGGTTAGGCATCAGGAATCTGAGAGAGGAAGATGGCAAGGCTTTCTGTTTGTCCATTGAGAGGTTGGTCAATCTCTGTGCCCTCTCTGTTACCTCTGAGGGTGAGAATAAAGTCATTGCTCTAGAATTTCTTTCTTCACCCCCTCCATATCTGCAGCGCTTGTATTTGTCAGGACGCCTTCTAGACTTACCTGATTGGATGCCTTCTCTTCATAACCTGGCCAAGTTGTTTCTGAAATGGAGCTGTTTAGAACAAGATCCACTAGAATATCTGCAGGATTTGCCAAACCTTTCACATCTCGAATTACTTCAAGCATACACCGGCGACACATTGCATTTTCAATGTGGAAAGTTCAAGAAGCTCAAGATTCTAGGCCTTGACAGATTTGTTGAGCTAAAACAGGTGATTCTGGGGAAGGATGCAATGCCATGCCTAGAAAAGCTTATCATCCAGCGTTGCCAACTGTTGAAAAATGTGCCATCAGGCGTTGAACTCTTGACTAAGCTGAAAGTCCTGGAGCTTTTTGACATGCCTGATGAACTAATGAAGACAATATGTCCACAGGGTCCGGGAAAAGATTACTGGAAAGTTGCACATATACCAGAAGTCTTTTCTACCTACTGGAGAGACGGGGCTTGGGATGTCTACCCACTGGAAAGTTTCAAAGACTGTTCTCCACGGTCTGGCACTGTCATGCGCAGTGATGAACGCAGCACTCTCTCAAAGGTGTAGCTTTATATTAAACACCAGCAGCATGTAAATTCATGTAAATAACCTAAACTTTGTACATAGAAATAATTGTACAAAGTAAACCTCACTTCCTGTACAGATGTCAGCACTCTGAATAAAGGTGTAGGTTTTAATTCACCTTTGTATAATCTATGATTAATGTAAATAGTGTAAATATTGCTCAATAAACACACTGTATATAATTCGACTTACGTTACATATCCTAATCCTATTTCTCTCCCAATCATTTTACGATTACTACTTAAAATAGTGCATTATCAGAGCTTCCTATTGCAAGATTGGTGGTATAATCAATGCATTATCAGTGCATTACCTTCATGAACTCCTAAATCCTGATATTGATACTGAACGCATCAAATTGTTTGAGCTCCAAAAGGTTTTGCGTGAATTGCTTCCATGACCTCGATTCTGCAGACAATTCAACAACAAAGGAATTCAATTCGTAAAGCAACTCTTTCTTTCATGAATGATTGAGATCGAAATGTATTTAAGAGAGAAACAGTTACAACGTTGAGAGAAGCAGCTTCCGAACCTGGAGCACATTGTTATTAGCGATGGAAGAAGAGAACGGAATAGAGATATTACTCAAATGCTTTATGCTTCAATAAATCTCTGAAGCGCGATCACCGTTATTTGAAAACTTCTTAGTTTTATATGAAGCTGATGAGTTCTGCTGGCAACGGCTATTTTGTCTCATATTTTCAAAAGATTAAAAAAATTGTATAAAAAATTTTCAATCATACTATATGTACTCCAAATATTAGTCACAAAATCAGTCACACATTACATATTAAAATACAAAATATGAATTACAAATATATAATAACTGATTTAGTAATTTATTTTTAGTACACACATAGAATTTTTTAAAAAATTGAAAAAAATTATACAGTGCACAATTATACATTAAAATATAAAGAAAAATGTTTCGTAGGTATGCCGTATGGTATGGACACAAGAACCATATCCAAGAGATTTTCTTAATAACATTAATGATAAACATTTTATCCAGTAAAATTTTCTTTATGAATGATTGATGGCCACATTCAAAATTATACAGCCTCGGTAGTAAGCCTTCCACTGCTACAAAATTTTAGGAGACAGATTTCAGTGTGAAGCCAATACAAATTTTCTCCCCAAAGCAAAATTTACAAGACTCAATTCCTACCGTAGTAGAATGGTACGTGTACAAACATGCATATATTATATATACAAAATCTAACGGAAAGATGGGGCTTCATAATAAGTCATCTCCTAAATATGTGAATACCCTTTTCTTGAACACACGAGCAAGGTCAACGATTTCAGTTTCTCTTATATGCTTCACCATGCTGTCCTGTAGAACGCACTCATTTATCTTCCGAGATAATCTGATCGCAACATCTACTGTCAAACCAGCCATATCCCTTGTGTTCGATAAGCTGCGCAACACAGTGGCAGAATACGAAGGATTCGACACAAGTCTGTTCAGTAGTATAAGTATCTCCCGCATCAAAATGGTCCTGATAAACAGTTTCTCAGAATGAGTCAAAGGAAATCAGACTTAGAATCACATAGCATACATGTGGAACGAACTATTTTTGATTAAGTATTCTCAAAGAAGAACAAATCTATATGCGATCTTTTACCATTCATTTAAAATGTGAGACCCGGACAAGACAAGATATCAAATAATGAATGGTAAGAAATCACAGATGACCTAAAGCAAGAGGACCTATTCTTACCGTGATTTACTTGGTAAAAAAAATGATACTACAAAATAAATGAGAAAATAATCACAAAAATAATTGAGTATAAATTTAGAGATATCTTAAGAAAAGTAAAGAAGACGAGAATTGAAGAGGAGAATAAATAAATTTTTGGTTACTGTATTCAGACAGTCCAGTTCTTTTTTTACCTCTCCCTAGAAATCTCTGACAGTTCTTTACCTACTCTAGCTTCATGGTCCACCTCTGATACCAACAATTGCAAAATCAGCATAAGATAGGTTACACCCCTAGAAAGCCTGTGTCCAATGAAAATTTCAAAACCAGGTTTCCCGGACGATGCAAGGAATGCCAACACAAGAATGGCATTTCTGCTTAATTTCAACTCCTGAAATTCCAATAACTAAAATGTTAAGTGGAAACTATTTTGAAATAATAGACATCCATTTAATCCGTTTCTATCCAATATTAATGAACAAGAACTTTTAATCTTCACTGTTTATTCCAAAGTTCAAAAAGCGTGCTTATTTTATACGCATATGTTAAACGAAAAGACATTGGAATCAGTAAGCCACACAAAAATATTCCAAAGTTCAAAAAGAGTACTTATTTTACCAGTAAGCCACCTCCACAAGATGCTACACAGTCACCCAATCCCTGAAGGATGGTTCCAAAATCTTTGAAATCAGAAACAGATGCATGACCATCCATAGCACTAGTACTTTCCCCTTCTCGGCAACCACAGCAAAAAGTGGCCAACAGGTTTGGACCTTAAACACATGAAAGTGAAATATTATAATGGTATATAAAAGCCTTGGGATAAAATTAATGGAATGCTTGAAAAATATAAGGGCTTGTTTGCTCTTCTGCATTTTGATTTTTAGTATTTTCTATTTTCAGCATTTTGTGTAGAAAAAAAAGAGAAAACAGCAACTGTTTTCACTTCCTGTGTAGCTCAATGTAACAACTAACAAGGCAACAACCTTGGCATTTCGCTGAGGCTTACTCCCCATATGATCAAGTCTTGATTTAACAAATTAAAAAATAAAAGAAAATCCCACCAACAAAAAGAAAATCCCACCAAGATCAAAACAAGTAAATTATAAGCTTTCAATAGATCATTTCTATTAAAAGATGCTTTTCTACAAAGAAATAAGAAAAGACATGAATGAGGCATAAAGTCTATATATTGTAACTGAAGAAAAAAACAACTAAACTGAAGGAGATAGGGCCCAAACTATGTAGCACTCAATGCAAAAATATTGGCAAATATCATTGGTGCAAACTTACAATTTAACGCTAAATAAAGAAGTCTTAGAGCATGTCTTCTGACAATAAGTCCAGCATCCTTCTTAAGCAATCCTGATATAGTTTTAAAGAGTATATTCTGGTTAAACCTGCATTTATACAAATTACACTTGGGTTAAACATAATGTCTCTGAAAATCAAATTTTGAACATAAAACATTATTTTGGAAAACTTACTGGGCCCTCTCAAAGTAAGCATTACTCTTGAGAAGAACCATATTTATGATGGACACTGCCTCCACCCTGACGCTTTCTTCTTTGATCCTCATGACAATTTGGTGCATTGTCTCAAAAAGGTTAAGCCAATTTACATGAGTTGGCGGTGCATTTTGAAGGTTCCAGCACTCCTTTCTGCTTAGTACTTCTTCATTGAAGAGCGTTCCATCTTTAACACTTTCTAATTGAATAGAATCCACGGTTTTCTTCTCAATGCAAATTTGTTCAGTATAGACATTGTCCCTGAGCAGAGTGCACTGGGAAGATCAAATCATAAGTTCACAAGTAGGCTGTATGGCTTAACATAAATGCTCAACATGATTAAACAATTTCTTACTACAACTAAACATTTTTTTATCAAATCAATAATGATAATTGACGATTAACCAACCAACCATTCTTTACCCCAGAGCCCATTCTTCCACCCAAACATATTATTACACCAAAGGAACATGAAAACTGTATAATGCAGGGAGAGAAAAAACGAAATAACCCTTCTCTACATTTATCATATTTTGTTGCAGCTCTTTGGTTAATATGGCAAGTTTCCCAAACCGAGCACCAATTCAATTTTTTTTCCCAGTGTTATTATCATAGTGAACAAACCAAGTCCAGACATGAAGCGCTGGAGCACTGTTTCATTTGTAGGTTAACAAAAAATGTCATGTAATACAAATACCAAGAGAACAAAAAGAGAAAGGGACCAGCTTGAATTGCAAGTTCGAGTGTACCAAAGATAAACACATTCAATCAATATGAAGTTGCTAAAAACAAGGGTAGATATATTGTAACTTAAGTAACACAAACCTTCTTCCCGAATTAATTTTCGATTCCTCCAGTAGGAACTTCAGAAGATTATGCAGTATAAATAGAGAGCTCTGGACAATAACAACCTAAGCAACAAAAGAGAATTTTGTCAGCAAAGGATGTAACACAGAAAACAGGAGAAAAGGGTAACATCGGACATCTTTCAAGAATTAGACCACTACTATTCTTAAGATATCATCCATGCTACAAGTGTTTGAAACATTGCGATATGATCTTACAAGTGCTTCAAATAAGGCATTTATTGGAGGGGGGGAAAATCAGTATAATAAAAGCTCTGAGTCCTTACATTTTCCATACTGCAGAGATCAAGTAATGGTTCAATCATATTTTCCAATACGTATGTTCCATCATTTACCTGCAATACAAGCAAACAAATAGATGAAATACAACCTCAACTACCATTATTGAAAAATATAACCAACTAAATAACAACAGGTCAATGCATCCAATACACAACTAAGAAATGTGTAAACAACCTAGTTGATAAATTAACCACAAATAAATTATCTCTGATGATGAAGCTAATCTAAACAAAATATAGATCACCAATCACAAACCTATTTTACACACTAAACAAATAAAGACTGAGATGCCCAGACTTAATTGCTAAAAATGTCAGCTTTATGTTTTATAGAGAACCAATTTGAACAGTGAATGAGAAAGAATGTCCAGTTAAATTAATACCTTTGTCAACACAAGATAGAGATGTGACACCTTGGCTGCTTCTGCAGTATGAAAACAATCCTTGAGATATTGTATAGCTCTTCCAGATGAGCTTATATCTGAGAGTAATTTTCTTTGTATTTCAGAGGGAAGACTCATGCTCATGAATCCAAAAAGAGTATGAAAGTATCTATGGCAACACACAAGCAACTTCGATATTGCATTACTTCCCAGTCTTTTGCCAACTGAAGTTCCCTGTATTGCCAGCAACTTCTGGGAAAGATCAAGATAAGCAGGGACAGCATTGCTTAGAGAAGCTTGAGCTTCTTGGTGACTAACCATGTCAGTTTCAACCCCCTTAGATTTAAAAGTTTTCTCAACTAGCACACAACAAAAAATCATGTCAGGGTGACATCATGTCAGATGCCAACAGAATTCTTTCAAGATAGCACGGTAAATCATGTCTCACCACTTGGATCTTTTGATGACATTCCATTTTCAAATGAGGAGAATTTATGATTGTCAGGCCTGGCAACAGACATTAATCAGTTATTCATAGTTCAGAACCAAGAAATAGAACAGTGATTTCATTGAGTACAACAGAACTGTTTAATAATGTAAAAGAAGACAGAAAACATAAGGGCTACTTCAGGTGAACCATTTGTTTAGCTGATACTGTTGATTAATACCAAATTGGCAAGGCTATAGGTTATGGCCAATCTTGCTGTAGACTATCGATAAGTGATATAAATTAGACACACGCAAAAAAGTACATATTCTAGAGCAGTTTCACTTAAAAAGACTGAATTTTATTGTTATTTTCTGATTCAGACCATAGGCTTCCTAACACAAAGTCCAATGATTATGAAATAAAAGCAACAATACGTTAAATAGCTAACATGTAATCCTGATAAACATTAAAAGGGGAAGAACCAAATAACTGGAACATCTATATACAAGGTGCAAAACAAAATAAAAACTGGCTCACTTGTCTACAGACTTGGAACAGTTAGCACGCGCAATTGCTTCTTCGTTCTTCAAAGATATTAATCTGAGTTGTTCCTCTTTCTTGTCTCTTTCCTTTATTAACATGAGACACTCCTTCTCCTGAAAACAAGCAACTGTGTTACAGCATACCACCAACTTACTGAAACTTGTAATTACAAAGGATGACGTTTTCATCAACCAACAACAAAATGAATGAGTATAGTTTATACCAACATACCATATTTGCAAGTTGATTTGAAGCACGTCCCAGCTCCGTCTGATCTTGCCATCAACAAATTAACATCAAGTTCAGTATAAGAAAAAAGCTTAACTGAAGCTTAGCTATTTGAACTCCAAGTTCATCAATCTACTTTAAAAGTGCATGCAGGTAGGGGCTGATCAACAGTTAACTATATAAACCAGCATTGATTTTAAACGGTCCTCTAAATCCGATTACCTTACAGTTTCAACACCTCAATTAGCAAAACTTATCCTAACACTGTAATTATATTTTGAAATATCTAAAAGGCATTGCCACTGTTACCAAAGACCGATTCCGTCATAGACTCCTACTATCAAAATAATCATAACACAATATGGCATCATATTACTGATGGTTAAGGCAAATAAAAAGACTGACACAACTTTCAATTCCAAGCTTGCACACCAAAACCACAAATTGTTTGATATACATTTTTGACATTACCTTCAGCCGTTCGATTTCGATGTCCTTATCGGAATCTTGCGGTCGAGGAGGAGCAGAGGCAAAACCGGAAGAAGAAAAAGAAGATGTATAAGAATAATGAGAAGAGGGTTTTGCGGGGCGAGGGGGAGAGTGGTGCTGATGATGACGATGGTGAAGAGGAAAAGAATCGAAATCGGGAGCCCTCTGAGAGAGCTCTCGAGGAGGAGAGAACCCTAAGGGTTCACAAACGGAATGCGGTGGCGGCGGTTGTGGCAGTTGTGGCGGGGGTTGTTGTTGTTGTTGTTGTTGTTGGGTTGGTTTGGCGATGGAAGAGAGGACGAGCTCTTCGGCTTGGATGAGCTGGTTGAGCATGGCGTCCTCCCAGTCATCGAAGAAAATGTCGTCGCCAATGTCCATCGTCTTTGTGAAGCAGTGAACTCAACAGTTGTAAGAGCTTCTCTTCCTTATTTATCAAGGACCAACCCTATTGCTCTCTTTCTCATTTTTTAAATGAAATAAACAAATTCAAATCTCAAAAGGGATCTCACTTTGTTCATTTCTTGTTGTTTAACCCCTTGATTAGGGTATTGTATTTACTATTTAGGACCCGCAACATATACCTGCCTCTGAGTATTCAATTCGACTAAGATCAAATAAGATTGTCAATTCGATTTGTAACAAATAAATCGGAGGTCGAGTCTTAATTCTATCTAAATAATTCACATTTTATATATGTATGTATTATATATTTACTTAAAAATATATTTTAGATGGATGTCAAATCAAATATTATCAAATTAAAGTTATCTGTTAATGATTTAACACGTCTTTTTTTTATAAAAGTCAATTCTATATTAGTAATATATAAATATAAAATTATATCAAATAAAATGCTTATAGATTTATATTAATTTTATTTGTGTTAGTATTATTAATTTTATTAAAGATTTTTATATAGAATTAAATATTTGATGTTTTATATTATTTATGGGATAATTGTGTTATTTATAGAATGATTGTGTTGTTTGTATTAAATTTTTAATTTGCATGCCCATCAAATTATATAATAATGTTACATCTTTTTTGTAATCTGCGAATAGAGCTGGATACTTGCAGGTTCAGAACATGTAGGGTTATGGTTGGAATGTTTTTAACCCGCGAGTAAGGACTAAAACCCCAAAGTGGTCCTTGAGATTGAGATTGGGTGAGTTACCCATAATTGTCCTTGAATTCTAAAATTTCCTAAAAGCATCCCTCACATTCAACTCCACGACCCATAGTTGCCTTGCTACCCTTTCCATCACACAGTTAGCAAACGGAATAATGATGTGGCACTAGTTTGCAAAATTCTAACATCAGATTCCAATTTTTTCAGCCTTCAACCTTCTGTCATCTTCTAGTCATCAGTGTAGTTAACACTTTCTGATTTTGCAGGCACAGTCTCTTGTCCGACATCTGCCCAAACAAATAAATCACACCATCTTTTACTAATTGTCTGCACCCAATAAATGATTCAATAACCAAATTAGAATTTGGGAAATGAATGAAAAATCAGTAAAAACCAACAATTACAGCTAACATTGTAATTTAGGCACCCAAAAAATGACTTATTTGGGTTGGAACTTGTCCCAGACCACCAGAGAACAACTCGGCAGCTGCAACCACACCATTCTGGTATACGCGCAGTCCTACTACGATTTTGGATCTTCACTCTGTATCTACTACTTGTTAAGCGTATCGAGTTCCCACTAGCCTGCTCTTCACCTCCAAATATCGCTTCAGAGCTTCAACATAATCTCTATTAAATCACAACGGTGGAATCACAATTATGGGACGAAGGAGAATGGAAGAAGAGATACTGCATACAGTAATGGTTCTTAGCTTTTAGGGTTTTAAAGGGACCAGGACCACATTAGGTAAAAAATAAAGATTTGCCACGTCAATTGGTCGTTGCTGGCTCTAGCATTGCATGGGAGGTGCCACATCATTACTCCATTTGCTGACTGTGTGCCGGAAAGAGTAGTAGGACAACTATGGGTCCTGAAGTTGAATGTGAGGGATATTTTTTGGGAATTTTTGAAGTCAATGACGATTATGTGTAACTCACCTAATCTCAGGACCACTTTCGAATTTTAATCCACAAGTAGGATATGACTAAGTTTGTATAAAAAAAATTCGACTCACATATAGAATTAGGATGGAGTTCAAACTATATCCTATCTTACTCATTACAACTCCCTAAATTTGTATTATTTGAATAAAAGAGAATAAATAAAAAAATAGAAATAGTGAAAAAAAAAGTAAAGTCAAATGTTGAATTAAAGATTTTAATTGTTAGTTTATTAAATTATAATTAATCTGTTAAGAGTGTCCAAAAGTGTCAAAAAGGAAATAGAGGAGAAAAAAGTGGAGTCAAATTAAACCCGAGCTTTCAAAGAAGATTTTGCCAGTCAACTAAGTCCAACAAAACCTGCTAGTGTCCAAAAGTTATGCTAGCCCAACAGCTCTGAGCTTTATGGCTTCAATTATTCGATCAAAAGAAAATGTATCAATGCATGCCATTCATAAGGTCTTTGAATCAAGATAACATAATTTATGCACTTATATATCAGTTAATCTATTTACATTGATCAATTATATAATGTGTTTCTTTAATTTATTTTTTGATTGCAAACTTGAGCTACCTGTAGTTTATAGGCCAGTTTTTGAGAGTCATAATCAAAACACGTAGAAGCTAGCTAGTAAGCTCTAATAATAATAAAGAAGGAGGAGATACAGTATTTTCAACGTGATTAATTCTGCGGCACCCTTTTGAATTCTGATTTAATATATGGTAAAATAGATAGATGGATATATTTTGACAAGTGACAACCTTATGGCAACAATACTTAGTAAATTGAGGGAACAACATATACATTTGTAGTGATTATTATTTAAGAAAAAAGAGTGTAGATGATAGTGTGATCTATCTTCTCTGGGGAAAAAATTCAATGATGAGAGGTGTACGTTGGGAGCATCATGATGGCCAACAAATATATACTTTTGTGCTTATTTGTGTGTGTATGACTCATATTTAAAAGGCCAATTCTCCCATGTCTTTAATTTTGGTGTCGAAATTATCGAAGTTGCTTTTTATAGTAAGTTTTAAATATTAAAAAATTATTTATTTTTATATTTTTTAATTTAAATATTAATTTTTATCTCTTTTTAATAAGTTAAACAAGTGTATATAAGTATCATAGCATACACCTATTTAAAATCCTTATAAACAAATACAACGCATCTCTCTCTTAAGTCTAAGGTGAAGCCCTGAATTGATAAACCTAATATGTACTGCATATTTTTGTTTAACCATTAGGGAGGTTTGCTAATGCTACTATTATGTATTAAATTACAAAACAGTGTTAATGTTACTTAATCCGATATTGAAACATTTTTGAAATAAAATAATAATCAATACTCATTTCTGATGGGCTGATACCATATGACACGTTCATGTCTTCAGGAACCAACTTTTTTTTTATATTTATTAAACCAATCTCCATCAGCCCAACATATTATCAACGCAAAAGATATTTAATAAATAGTTAAAAATTATTAGTTAATAGATAAATATTTAAAAATTGATTAATAATATCTTTATAAATAGCATGACTCTTATATTATATAAAGCATAACTTCAATACATATTTATTATTTTTTTCAATACTATTCTCTGCCTTTTTCTTATTCTTGTTAATATTTAATAAAGTAACAAAAGAATTGAACTATAACGACATAATTAACAAGGCCCTTTTTCTACTTTATACCTTGCATAAAGAAAAACAGAGAAATTAATTGTCGCTTGCACTTTTTTGGTTCATTGGGAGGTTGCAACCTTCCATTGCTCCTTCTTGGCTAACTTAACAATGGAAATCCCAGCCATTGGAACAAAACGGATTCTTCCTGTTCATGACTTTGTTATCCCCCATCAAGAGAAAGAGGCTTCATTTAACTGTCAAACCGGCGAACTGAATCGTGACTCTGGCCAATTTTTTAATTTTTTCTAAGACGGCGCCGTTTGGTTTTGGATTAGAGAAATCCTAACCAATCTTATCCAAAACGCGCTGTAGTGCATCACTCTTGGAACTTGTTTGAAAATCATTTGACACCAGAATGAGATTTGCGCGATGTGCGGGACGATAAATTAATAATAGTATATAATAAATATTAAAAATTGTTATACTTTGTAGAATTAAATTAAATACGTGTAAATTACAGTTAAATTTAAAAGATATTTTATTTAAAATTATTTGTAATACAAAAGATTTAGATGTTAAAATTATATAAAATAATATTTTTATTTAGTAGTTTGATTTTGGTATTTATTTTAAACTTTTAGTTGATGGACTTTTAGATGTATCTTGAATTTGTATGATTTTCTTTCTCCTTAATTTCTTGATAGGTATGAAATCTTCGACTGGTGATATTAGTGTTGGCGAAATTGGTTCCTATAATCAATGAATAATTTAAATTATAAATAAAAATGATGTCTTAAATAAGTAACTTTTTTTTGAAGTATTACCTGTTTTATTTGTTGTAATAGGTGTTAAGATTCAGTATTTTTTGTTAGAACAAATGTTTTGGCAACAGTGTATTGTTATTAAAAACTTTATTTGAGATTAAAATTATTTACTTTGACTTCAAATATAAGTGTAAGATTGCACAAATTTTTCAATTAGGGTGGTGCTTCAATGTCATTACTTTTTTGGAGTGTCATTAGATTTAGGCCCGGTTTGGATAACCAACTTAATTAAGCTCCTTTTGCTAAAATAACTTAAACAATAAATAACTCTGTTAAAAGTAACTTATAAATAAGTTATTTTATGTTTGGATTTTTAATTCTAAAAGTGCTTATTTTATATAAATGTGATGAAAAGTAGAAGTATTATGAGAGAAGTTATTTTTTTTTTAACTTCTCTATAAGCTCCTAATACTACTACTTTTCATAAGTCAAAAGTTAAAAAAAGTTACTTCTAAAGTTTTCCAAATGGGCCCTTAAAGTAGTTGTGCCCAACAATTTTTTTGCTTCGCCATCAAATAGTAAAAGTTGTTGTAGTACTTTGATCGAAACCTTTAATTGAATTCTAAACCTAAAATAAGTATTGGGTTAGTAAAAAAATTGATTATATTTATTTTTTTTAGGATAAAGTACTAAATTGGTCTCTTACGTTTGGATGTAATATTATTTTGGTCTTTAAAGTTTAAAGTGTCCTATTTGAATCCAAAAAAGTTTTATTTAGGTTCAATGTAGTCCCACCGTGAGGTTAAAGTTAATAACTAACGGAATGTCCTACATAACTGTAGTACAAGAACAAAATCGATAATCTAGAGAACAAGTACAAGCTCTAGAGACACAAAATAAACCATGAATGCATCAATACATTTATTTATCATTTTTCTTACAATTCAAATGAAATATTTTTTTTATAGAACTAAAGAGAATGATAAATAAATGTATTGATACATCCACGATTGATTTTGTGCTTTTGGAGTTTGTACTTGTTCTCCAGATTATGAATCTTGTTCTTGTATGCTGTTATGTAGGAGATTCCGTTAATTATTTAATTTTAACCTCACAGTGGGACTATATTGAAGCAAAATGAAACTTTTTTGGATTTAAAAGGACACTTTAAACTTTAAAGACCAAAACAGGATTACGTCCAAACGTAGGAGACTAATTTAGTACTTTACCCTTTTTCTTAAGTTATTAAAAAAGGAACAATGAATAGCATATTAAAAGAAGTATAATTTTAACGATATTAAAATACAATTATATATAAAGTATTATAAAATAATATAAAAAGTATAAAAAACAAAAATAATTAAAGTATTTTTTCGTAATTTCAATTTAAAAATACAATAAATATGTTTGTTTTGTACCTTTTCATCTAATATAATCATTTGTAAGCAAAAAGGTTCCTCTTCATTTGTGGGTGCTAATGTTTTCCATAGACAAACCACGCGAACTTTGATAAACCAATTGTCTATTTGTTTGGTGATATTATCCAAAGAATGATGTTTCATTGAGTAAATTTGAGATGTTGTGTAGTTTGAAAATAAATTTTTCTGCTAAATTTGATGTTATTTGAAGGAATAGTAACAAGAGACTTATATAAATAATTCAAATAGTATGAAATTTAAATATTTGTAACGTAAAATTTATTATGATTAATAATATTATTATAACATTTGTAATATGGATGTTTATTACATTTAATAAGTTATTTATAGGAATTAATAAATTAATTATCGGAGTTATAAATTTATTGTATTGTTTATAACGGTAAAATATAATAAATATAATGATATGAATTCAATGTCCTTTTTAGTTTCTTTTGTATATTTTTTGTTGAGTTGGAAATAATAGTTGATTTGGCAAAAATTTAGTAGTTAATTCTAAAATTTTGCCAAGCAATGTTTTAAAAACCGGTTCGAGTCGGCCAGTCGAACTGGAAACCTTTAGTAAACACGGTTTGGACAAAAAACAAAACCGTCAAATTTAAAAATCGAAATTAGACTGCTGAACCGACTAGAAACCGGTCAATCGAATCGAGTTGTGACCAGCCGATTTTTGAATTTTGCCAAAAAAACGTGTTTTGACTTGGCCCCCAAAAGGAACCCTAGGACTCTTTCACCTAGACACCACACACCCACTCTCGAGCCTCCCCTCCAGCCTTCCATTATCACCTCTCGCCCTCACCACATTCAGTCTCCATCACGAGTTTTCGGCGCAATTTCTGTCCAGCCACCGCCGCTGCCGCAAGGTCCGTGGAAGTCACTTACCTGCACAAACCCGTGGTGCCAGCTTTCCGTTATGCAACCAGCTTTCTTTTCAGCCGTCAAAATCGCAGCCACCGCCAGCACTAGTTGCCGTCGCGAGTGTCTTCCTGCCAACACTAGCTCTGTTTGACCTTTCCACCCCAGCCACTGTTCCTGTCGCCACCAGCTCTGCATTCTTTCCTGTCTTCCGCTAACCCTAGGTATAAATCTAATTTGTTGTAATAATAATTGTTGAAGTATGATTAATTGTTGGTTCAATTGTTCTGAAAATCAAACCAGATCGACTGGTTCAATCGGATTAATCAGAAATTGATCATCTAACCGATTCGATTGAAGTACAAAATCATTTGAAAAAAACTGGTAAAAAACCGGTTGAACTGGCGGTTAACCGATGAACCATTTGAACCGAACGGTTTTTTCCGATTTTTAATTTTAAAAAAATGAAAAAATAAAAAATATATAAACCCTCCCCATTTTCTCTCTCTCACTCACGCAACGCAGAACCCAGCCCCCCTCTCTCTTCCCTGCCAACAGCAGCACGAAGCCAGGAGCCACCACCCAGTTCCCAGCGCCGTCGTCGCCGATCCTCTTCTCCTGGATCCCATCTCCTCGCGTCGCTAGGTCTCATCGCCGAACGGGTGGACGGTGCTGTCGCCGCGGGTGGAACTGACCGTGGTGGCATCAGGAAACATCGCCTGTGGAAGGTGAAGGTATACTCGTCGCCTGTAGTTGTTTCTCTTCCCCTCGCCGTCGTCTCTCTATCGCAGTCGAGCCCTTTGTCGCCGTCGAGCCCTCTCTGTGTGTCGCCGTTGAGCTCTCGATCTCTCTGTGTCGCCGTTGAGCTCTCGATCTCTCCGTGTCGCAGTCGAGCTAACGACCCTTCCTCCGGTAAATAATGCTGCTTGAATTATTTTTACTTGTTTTTGTACTTTTGTTAATAGGTGTTGATTGAGTTGCTGGTTTTACTATTTTAATGATCTTGATTTGCTGAGTTAATAGTACTGCATTACTGATTTTGATCATTTTTTATTATCCTGAGTTGTTGAGTTGTTGATTTTTAAAAATGATGTTGCTAATATTCTGGAATAATACTGTTGCTGGTTTTCTGGTTTTCTGATTTGGGTATGTATTGACATATGTGAGTGAGTGGCAAGTTCATGCGGAGGTTCAGGTTCTGTGAGAACGCCAAGATGGATCAGGTGAAGACATCCATAGAGAATGGTGTTCTTACTGTCACTGTTCCCAAGGGAGGGAGGGCATTGAGAATTGGAAGATATACTCAGGCTAGGATAGACCAATGTTATTTTCTCTTCTTTCCATGATGTGACACACTAAGTCGGTAGAGCTCATTGTTCCATTGGTGTTTTTTCTCAGTTATCTTGATACTGGTTGTTAAAGTACTTATATATCGTTGAAGTGCTTTTGGCTTCTTGGTAGCATTTCCTAATTTTATTTTCATTGTCCTTGTACATCAAAGTGTGGAAAAACAAGCTCAAGAGCTGAGCATTTCTAGCAGGTATGAAGTTGATAAGAAGAAAAGGACAGAAGCAATTAGCAATTTACAGGAGAAAGTAAAGGTAAGTTATGAAAATCTAGGAAACATTTATATTTAAGAGAGATTATTGTTATCATGATCAGAATTGCATTCTAAGTGTACATGCACCTAATTTGCCCTGCAGTTGATGAAGAGTGATTATTGTCAACTTTCTCTTGAAGCGCATGAATGTGTTGATTCAATCCCAAAATTAAATAAGATGGTATTTGCAATTCAGGAATTGGGTATGCTTCAGTAATACACTTCGTCTCTTTTTTTCTTTATTCAAGAGTTGAGTTGCACTTAACTTTTTTGGTTTTGAAATATTACAAAAATATTTAAGGGACTAAACTTTTGCAGTTAAGCGGTGTGAAGATCTCAAAGTGAAGTACAATGAAGAGATGACAGAGAGAAAAAAGCTCTTCAATAAACTTAAGAGTCTAAAGGTACATCTTACATGGTCTATAAGCAAAAGTTGTTTCGATTTGAAGAGTATTCTAAGCCAAAGGCACTAACGCATTTCTGTTAAGAATATCAGGGAACATTAAGGTTTTCTGCCGTTGCCGTCCCTTAACTAAGGACGAGATCTCCCCTGGCTGTACTACAATTGTGGATTTTGATGCAGCAAAGGATGGAATTTTGACAACTAATGTCAAAACAGCCATTCAAATTTGACAGAGTATATACACCAAAAGATGATCAAGGTATACATATAAAGCTTTATTTTATTAGTACTATTTTATATATTTTATTTTATTGTGCAAGATCTGGAATTTGGTGGTTCGTAAATCGACAGTGTTGCTTTGTTTCTACAGTTGATGTTTTTGCTGATGCCTCATCAATGGTAACATCTGTGTTGGACGGCTACAATGTATGCATATTTGCTTATGGGCAAACAGGAACAGGAAAGACATTTACCATGGAGGGAACAGAGCTGAATAGAGGAGTAAATTATAGGACTCTTGAGCTCTTTTTAACGTGATGAGATCCTTTAGAGGCTTGTTTTATCTCCAACCTGAGCTCTTGTTCCTTTGCTTACTAAGGTCGAACAAGAGCTCGGGTTGGAGATAAAACAAGCCTCTAAAGGATCTCATCAGCTAAAGTTGAAAACGTTAAGGAGGCCTGGGATGTACTGCAAGCTGGAAGCAAAGGTAGAGCAGTGGGAAGTAATAATGTTAATCAGCATAGTAGTAGATCTCACTGGTACCAAGCTTTTGCATTCTATAAGAAGCTCTCTAGTATATATATCTTCTCTTCATCAAAATGAAATTTCTTCTTTGAATACTTGTAATGATTACTTGTTTCTTACTTTCTTTTTCGGCATACTTTGTATAATGGTGATGGCTAAAAATTTGCTCAATAGTGAGTGTACTAAGAGGAACCTTTTGGCTTGTGGATTTGGCGGATAATGAGACTTACAAAGACTAATGTGCAAAGGGAGTGGCTTAAGAAAGCGCAAAATATCAACCGATTTCTTTCAGCTCTTGGCAATGTTATATCTGCTTTAGCAGCCAAGAGTAGTTACATTCTCTATAGATATAACACCATTATCCTTACTTTTTACTATTCTTAATAGATATTTAGTGATATTTGTTTTTGGGAGTTTTAGAAACTCAAAATTGACACATTTACTTCAAGGTTCTTTAGGTATGTCTACTTCTTTTCATTTTGTTTTCTATGTGCATATGAGCTGCAGGCATGTATTGATAATGCTCTTCCCTAACATATAGGATTATAGGGAGTGACGCTAAAACTTTGATGTTTGTGCAAATTAGTCCATCAGACAAGGACTTAGATAAAACTCTTAGCGCACTTAATTTCGCAACTAGAGTGAGGGGTGTTGTGTTAGGTTCCGTTAAGATGCAAGTTGACACAGGTGAACTTCAAAAGACAAAAGTAATGGTAAGTTGCTGATGTAATTCATAAAAAATAATTTATTATTTCACGGTTATATGTAAATAATGTTTTCTTTCTTACTTTTACACTTTGGTATAGGTTGAAAAACTTGAAGGCCAGATTGAGTTGAAGACTTCCATGCAAAACAAATTTCTCAATTGTTGAAGAAATTTAAAGTAAAAGAAGAAACCTATAGAAAGCGGGAAGAAAAGGTATTTTTCCTACAAATTTAGTTTGTGTTGAATATATGTTACACTGGACTTTATTGTCACTTATGATTACTCAGTACTCTGTCTCTTCCGGGTATGTAATGGGATTCTTATGTTCATTATTCAGATCAAGGAGCTCGAGAGAAAAAGTAAAAGAGCATGTAAAGAGCTCAACTTTGCTTCGTCAGCAGGTAGCTTCTTATGTTCTTGCATGAATTACACTTTTGCAAATTGTTATGTTATATAACACGGACTTTATTTTATTACAAAGAGAGGATAGGTACAGAAAGAAGGAACAACAGTTGCCACACCCGACGCAGCCCAGGAGCTTGACATGCTCTGTGCTTGTTCAGAAGCCGTCGTCATCAACGCCAAGAACAACTGCTCTCATTTACCGCAGAAGTTCCTCAGCTTTGCATCTGATGGATTTGCCATGCAATTCCGTATCTCTGAATTCAAAGAATCAGTTGCAGCAGTTGGTGAGAAGATGCCCCATGTCAAAGAGATCAGAATCCCTGTAGTTAGTGATGGTGAAAGGCAATCTCTTACAACTCCAAAATCTGTTAAAACTAGCTTCTCAGTGCAAGTTACTACCCATGACAGTGCAGTTACAGAAACAGGTAGACATCTAGAAGACGAAGAAGACCTCCACGACCTTGAGGTGAAAGAGGTTGCGGACGGCTTAGGTCGTGGAAGACCTCCATAGCGGACTAGCACATTATTCAGGCAAATTCAAGGAATTGCTTGTTGATATTGTTAATGTAGCTATCTGAAATCAATATTGTAATGTACGCAGTCTAACCTGATAATTATATCAGTGGCTGTTTCCACGGCTTGAACCCGTGACCTTGAGGTCACGTGGAGACAACTCATCCGCTGCTCCGAGGCTCCCCTTCTTCTATAAGAAAGAGAAATAAAAATATACTATACTCACTTTATTATAGATTTATTTACTCAACATATTCTTTTAGTACTTTTTTCAAGTATTATCAATAATCTTATTTTTATTATTATTATTATATATGATCAATTTTTTATTTACTATGTCCAAAAAAGGTCAATAATTCATACATAATAATTTTGTTATTCAGAGTATCTAGAAAGAATATTAAAATATATTATTTTATATGCTATAAATATTTATGATTTTTTTTTGTACTCTTTTTAGATTCTCTCAATAATAAGATTATTATGGATGAATTGTAGACTCTTTTTGGACAAAATAAATAAAGTTAATAATAATAATAATGTTAGATCTCACTGGTACCAAGCTTTTGCATTCTATAAGAAGCTCTTTAGTATATATGTCTTCTCTTCATCAAAATGAAATTTCTTCTTTGAATACTTGTAATGATTGCTTGTTTCTTACTTCCTTTTCCAGCATACTTTGTATAATGGTAATGGCTAAAAATTTGCTGAATGGTGAGTGTACCAAGAGGAAGCTTTGGCTTGTGGAGTTGGCAAGTAGTGAGACTTACAAAAACTAATGTACAAGGGGAGCGGCTTAAGAAAGCGCAAAATATCAACCGATCTCTTTCGGCTCTTGGCAATGTTATATTTGCTTTAGCAGCCAAGAGTAGTTACATTCCCTATAGGTATAACATCATTATCCTTACTTTTTACTATTCTTAATAAATATTTAGTGATATTTTCTTTTGGGAGTTTCAGGAACTCAAAATTGACACATTTACTTCAAGACTCTTTAGGTATGTCTACTTTTTTTCATTTTGTTTTTTATGTGCACATGAGAACTCTCAGCTTCTGCAGGCATGTATTGATAATGCTCTTCCCTAACGTATAGGGGGTGACGTTAAAACTTTGATGTTCGTGCAAAACAATCCATTGGTTAAGGACTTAGATAAAACTCTTAGCTCGCTTACTTTCACAACTAGAGTGAGGGGTGTTGTGTTAGGTTCCGTTAAGATGCAAGTTGACACAAGTGAACTTCGAAAGACAAAAGCAATGGTAAGTTGCTGGTGTAATACATCAAAAATAATTTATTATTTCACGGTTATATGCAAATAATGTTTTCTTTCTTACTTTTACACTTTGGTATAGCTCGAAGAACTTTAAGGTCAGATTGAGTTGAAGACATCCATGCAAAACCGGTCAGAAAAACAAAATTTTCAGTTGTCGGAGAAATTTAAAGTAAAAGAAGAAACCTACAGAAAGCGGGAAGAAAAGATATTTTTCCTACAAATTTAGTTTGTGTTGAATATATGTTACACTGGACTTTATTGTCACTTATGATTACTCAGTACTCTGTCTCTTCAGAGTATGTAATGGGATTCTTATATTCATTATTCAGATCAAGGAGCTCGAGAAAAAAAAAGTAAAAGAGCATGTAAAGAGCTCAACTTTGCTTCGTGAGGAGGTAATTTCTTATGTTCTTACATGAATTACACTTTTGCAAATTGTTATGTTATATAGCAAGAACTTTATTTTACACTTTTGCCTAGGTCGTGGAAGACCTCCATAGCGGACTAGCGCATTGTTCAGAAGTTACCTGCTGATGAAGCAAAGCTGAGCTCTGTTCCTGCTCTTTTACTTTTCTCTCTAACTCCTTGATCTGAAGAATGAACATAAGAATCCCATTACATACCCCGGAGAGAAAGAATGCTGAGTAATCATAAGTGACCATATATTCCAGTGTAACATATATTCAACACAAACTAAATTTGTAGGAAAAAATACATTTTCTTCTTATTCGGTGATTTAATGGATTAAGGAAAAAAATAAACTTTGTGAATTATTCAAATTATGTGACCTTCCACATGCAAACAATCGTTCAAATTATGTTCGACTACCCCCATACAATTATGGGTGTGTTTGGTAAAATGTTGGAAGTACAAGAAGCGCGTTCAATCTTTTTGAACACTGTCATTTTAATTTGGCTAATTTTTTTCTTCTGAACGCGAATATGATTCTGGATTTGAATTTTCGTTCATCAGAAGCAATAAATTGTAGCTTTTGCGTTTAGCGTTCACTCTATAAATTTAAAAATTAATTGATATTCTACTAATTTTGTCATTCAATCTCATCTACAATAAGAAATACCAAAAACAATATCAGAGTTCTTAAATTTTTTTCATAGTTATGCTTTACAAACAAATATTTTTTTAAATATTATTATTAGTATTCTTTGTTAAGTTTTAATTTTTATCAAATTTTTATTTATTTTTTTATTAATAGTATAGATATTTTTTTTAGAATTTTTTTATGTCGACTTGTGCATATCATTGTATTTTTTTAATAGAATTTTTAATATTCATTGTTTATATATCTTTTTTAATTATTTTTATTAATATGTATTTTTTTGTAGAACTTTATTTTTTTATTTGACTTTTGTATATTTTTAAGTTTTAACTACGTATTCTTAAATTAGTATATGTTTTATTTATTATTATTAATTTTTATAATATAAATTTTATTAAAAAGATATAATTAAATACAAAAAGGGTACTAACAAATTATAAGAAAAGAATATTAATTTTCAATACATAAATTTAAATTCTTTTCAAAAGTAATTATAGTTAAAAAGTGTTAAAATAATATAGATTTAAATGATATAAATTCATGTCCTTTTTAGTAATTTTTGTTTAAACATAATTTTGAATAATGTAATCCAAACAACATTCATTTTATTATAATCAATTTTGATACAAAATTATCAAACATAAGTTACGTTAACACCAAATTACTTTTTATCAAAATTAAGTTTGTAAAATCAATTTTATACAAAATTTTGTTTGCAAACTCTAATCTAAACACATATTATTATTTTAGGGACCGTTATGATTTTTTCTCTAAAGTATATTTTTGGATTACTAGTATATTTGAAAAGCATTAGAATGAGAAAAGAATTCTATTTTTATTAAGAAATGAATTTCAATTCTATTTTAAATTTAAATTCATAATTTGAAATAATTAATTGCATGAATGAAATAAATTTTGTGTTTTTTATTATTTTATCTTTGTGATTTTTTATTTGTCTTTTTTATTTGTTTATTAAAAAAATTGTTGATATTTCAATCTTTAATAATAATGGAATTATATTTTGGTTTGATTTAGTACATTAATGTAAAAATTAAAATTATCTTGAGAATTAAAAATTACACTTTTATTGTATTATAAACTAGAAAAAAAGAATTCTTTTCTTATGAGAATTCTATTCTCAATGTGTTTTAAACACATTTTAAAAAAATTAAACTAAAAAAATTGAATTAATAACTAAGTAATAATAAAAATTAATAAATTCTGATGATTTTTAATATTTTTCTCAAATCAAATGAAAGATTATATTTTTGAGACACCAAAAAATATTTAATAACAAAAAATTAGTAAAAAATAATTAAAATTAACTTTAAATAATATTTATTAATTATCGTTAAAATTAATAAATATTAAATAAAATAAATTTAAAATATTTTTTATTTTTTTAGTATTATGAAAAAGAAAAATTGGATTTTTAAATTGGAAGGTACATGCTATTATTGAAGTTTGTGTGTAGAGTTGCTTACTACTCAGCTCAATTGATTCCATTTTCCAAAGCAATATTTAATACAAAATCTTTTCCCCACACAACACAACAAAACCAACGTCGTCACCCTTCTTTTTCATCTTTCTCTTCTTCTTCTTCTTCTTCTTTATCCCTCTCTCCCTCTCCACGCTCAACCTACAGCACCTCCTTTTCTGAATCTGATGCAAGCTCCGTTTTAAAGGGTCATTTTTTACTTGTTTCAAGAGGAAGTAGTGGAAGGTGGATTGACCCTTTAGCTTGGTAAAAGCATCAGGATCAAAAATATCGTTTTTTTTCTTTGTGGGTATTGGATTTTGAGTTTGTGTTGAGTTGACCTAGAAAAATTGAAATGGTGGGTATATTTTCGAGATTTTCTGTTGGAAGGAACATCCACCGACGGACGCAAAGTGCTCTGGTATTTTTTTATTTTTTTTTTACACTTTTACTGTTTTGTGTTTTTTGTTTGTTAGTTTTTTCATCCGATGAACCGTTTGATCAATACAATTCCAATGATCTCTTATTTGTTTGTTTATTTGGTTTGTCTTCTTTGAACTTGGATTGACCAATGAAGGCTGAATTTACGATTCGTGCAAGTGTTTATACATGATTATAATAATAATTTAAATATAATTAAAGTTCTTTTTTCTTCTTCTATCTTTTTTTATTCTCTTTTTTTGTCATCAAAATTTATAATTATTAGTATTTAAATTATTAAACTAATTTAATTAAATTTAATTATGAGCAATTATATTATCAACAGATATTATTATTTTTGGTCAACAATAATTTGTATTTATATTTATAAATATTTTACTTATAATAAACATATAATTTATATTTATATTATAAAAATTTTATATATATAAATTAATATAGTTTGTATTTAAGTTTTTTAAAATTTGTAAATATGAATTAGTAAATTTTTTTATTAAAAATAATTTAATATTTATACTAATTAAATAATGACAAAAAATACTAAAAATTAATGGCAACAAATCTATCTTTAATTATTTCAATAAGTTGATCACATAACATCACCGTAATAATTTCCGTCAGTCCGTCACTTTGATGTATTTTCGAGAACGAGGATTCTTTAATTCTTTTGACTATTCCAAAACGAGGATGACATATTTGGACATTGAAATTCTTCAAAATGTATGTGAGCTGGTTGATGATGATGCCCAAACTTCAGAAAAGCATGAAACAAAGTGGTTGGCTATTAATGTTACAGGATACCAAACAAATCAATGTCCAAAAATATGTCTTAGTGAATCGAATCAAACAATTGAACTATTCAACCGCGATTAATATGTTGTTCACAGTTTTCGTCAAATCTAGTAGAAACTAAAATTTTCTAAGGGAAATTTAGAACTTTTTCTCTTTAATATTGTATTATTAGGGGTGAAATCCTTCCACATGAATCAAATTACGTATTAAATACTATTATGGCTATATACAAAAAATGTGAGTGACGCTTTATATTTTTTAATTAAAATAATATTTTTTAAATAAAACGTCAATAATATTTTATGTTTTAATAAGTAAAATAATATTTTTGTTTACAAAATATTAGTGACATTTTATTCTTTTATAATTAAATTTTTTTATTACAAAACGTCACTTCCATTACAATTCTGTAAAACACTAAAATAATCAAATATTTTTTTATTTTACATTAAAATTATTCATATAAAAATTTTAGTCGAAAATTTATCCTAAGGTTATAGTTATTTATCTACAAAATAAATTTAATCTGTCACTCTCAACATTACTTAAATAAACCTTGTTAATAATTTTGGGGGAATAAAAAGTCATTTTTATTTTTTAATAATTAACTTTCTCTAACCTGTATAATAATTCTCTCTCTATTGAAACTTATCCTGAAAATATAAATTTTTAAAATAAATAAATTAAATTCAATATTTGCAGTTATATTGTTTTTTCAAATGATTTAATTTATTTCATTTATAATGGGTAAATATATCTTGTAAATTAGATATATCGTTTCTAGTCGTTTCCAGTAATAATAAAATAAGTAAAAAGTGTTGACATATAATAATTTAAAAAATGGAAGAACATTTTTTTTTATCAATTTTCATGCTGCTTATATTATATTAAGTGGCTCTTTCAATTTTAAGTTTTCTTGTAAGTTGAACGTTGTTTTCTAATTTTAAAAGCCATTAATTAATTTTTATTTATTATATTTTCTATTATTAAATAGGAAAATAAAGTTAAAAATTAATTAATTAATAAAAAGAAAACATAATGTTAAGAATATTTTTATTTTTTAATTACTTATATTTGTAATAAAATTTGTTAATTATTTTAATATTTATACAAAAACTAAAAAAACCTAAAATAAAATTAAATGAGAAATGCATCTATAATTTATTATTTTTGACTATTAGTATAGTGAATATTCATCTCAGTCCTTGATAATTTTTTCGAAAGACTACCAGATTTAAAAAAAAGTATTATTTCGCCCCTATAATTAATTTCGTGAGATTGATTAGCTCCTTTGTCAATGATCTCTCTTCAAAACATGCTAAATATATCCTCCGTTTAATTTCTATAAGTAAAAATAATTTAAAAATTACTAATATTTCTTAGTTTTACACAGTAAATTTAGCCGATGTATTTGAATTAGGTAACAAAAAACAAGTAACAATTGTTCTTAGAAGACAACGAGATTTCAAACAAAAAAAATTTGTCAATCCTAATTGGCTCTTAACGGATAAATAAACCGTTTAACATGTTATGTATGTTTATTCTGTTAATATAGAAATAAAATATTGACAGATGGTTAATTAGTCTCACAGAAATAAAGTTTAAGAGTCAAAAGAAATATTTTTTTATTAAAAATCTTATTGTCTTTTGAAATAGTTGTTAAAAGCTGTTTAAGATTTTTACTCTAAAGTATACTGTTAGATTATTAAAATATTATATTTAAAAAATATTAAAATAAAAAAATTCTACTTTTATTAAAGAGTAAATTTTGATTCTATTTCAAATTTAAATTCATAATTTGATATAATTAATGAAATGAATTTTTTGTTTTTTATTATTTTATCTTTGTGATTTTTTTTATTTGTCTTTCTTATTTGTTTATTAGAAATAATTTTAATATTTCAATTTTTAGTAATAATAAATCGTAAATTAGATCCGACAATTAGAATTCTCTTGAGAATTGAAAATTATACTTTTATTGTATTCTAAACTAAAAAAAAAATTGTTCTTGTGAGAATTTTATTCTTAATGTGTTCTAAACACTTTTAAAAAAATTAGACTAAATAAATTGAGTTGATGATTGAGTGATGATAAAAAATTATTAATTTTCTAATATTTTTCTCAAATCAAATTAGAGGATTATATTTTTAAGTCACCAAAAAAATGTGAAAAAGAAAAATTGGATTTTTAAATTGAAAGGCACATGCTATTATTGAAGTTTGTGTATAGAGTTGCTTACTACTCAGCTCAGTTGATTCCATTTTCCAAAGCAATATTTAATACAAAATCTTTTCCCCACACAACACAACAAAACCAACGTCGTCACCCTTCTTTTTCATCCTTCTCTTCTTCTTCTTCTTCTTCTTCTTCTTTATCCCTCTCTCCCTCTCCACGCTCAACCTACAGCACCTCCTTTTCTGAATCTGATACAAGCTCCGTTTTGAAGGGTCATTTTTACTTGTTTCAAGGGCAAGTAGTGGAAGGTGGATTGACCCTCTAGCTTGGTAAAAGCATCAGGATCAAAAAGATCGTTTTTTTTCTTTGTGGGTATTGGATTTTGAGTTTGTGTTGACCTAGAAAAATTGAAATGGTGGGTATATTTTCGAGATTTTCTGTTGGAAGGAACATCCACCGACGGACGCAAAGTGCTCTGGTATTATTATTTTTGTTTACACTTTTACTGTTTTGTGTTTTTTGTTTGTTGTTTTTTCATCCGATGAACCGTTTGATCAATACAATTCCAATGATCTCTTATTTGTTTTTTTATTTGGTTTGTCTTCTTTGAACTTGGATTGACCAATGAATGCTGAATTTACGATTCCTGTAAGTGTTTATACATAATTATAATAATAATTTAAGAAGTATGACTTTTGATTTTTGTATTTTCACTTGGAAGTGGTTTGTTTTTGCTATTAGATCATCAGCTTTGGCTAGAACTATTTGCTCTGCCCTTTTGACCCTTCTTCTTCTTTTGTTATCCAATAGCTGTTGCATATAGAGAAAAAATATTTTTGTTAAATTTAATTATATAAATTATAAACCTTATCTTGTCCGGTGAATTCAAAAGCTTTATGATGTGGTTTAGTTTTGACTGTTGAGTTGTGGAAATAATAGAGACATCTATGCAAATTGGCTGTTACAATTTCATCTATGTAAAAAGTTTTAATTGCTGACATGATCTTGTTGTTGCTGCTTCATGTGTTGACTTCTTGTGGTGCAGGATGAGAGGGAAGTAATGCCCCCAAATGCGGAGGTTGCTGCCGCAGCAAGTGCCGCCGCCGCCACTCCACATGGAATTGAAGTGGCAGTGGAGTTTAAGCCAGTTGAGCACCCAGTTGAACCCCTTGACAATGATAGACCGATTCAGTGCCCGTTACCTGAACCATCAATTCTAAATGTAAGATTTACATCTGTTTGTAGTTTGGCATATATTGCAATTGATGGTTTGACTAAAAGAATTTAATTTTGATGCATTGTTAGTGTAAAACCGTTTTACAAGTGCATCCAATCACATAACGCCACGTTAGCAAAAATAACTATCTTTTACATTCATCGCGTGAATTGTTATCCAAGAGAACGGTTGTGATTGCACGACGTTGTTTTACACTATCAGTGCATCAAAAATTAAACTCGACTGAAATTGCATGCTTTCTCAGGGAAGTGCCAAATCTGTTTGTGTCAAGTACTGTAACCTTAGTTTATATACCACATCTTATTTTGTTCTGTCATACATTTTTGAAGCCCATTACATTATGAAAACTTTGTTTTTGGTGATATGTGCATATCTTTATAAAATTTCGTTTTTTATATTTGCTTGAGCTCCAAAGTGAATGAGAAATCATGTTGATCTAAATAGGGCAATCATTTCGTCTTGTATTTTACAACTACTGCTGCTCAATCACATAAATGCTTGAGCTTTATGTAGCATAACCCTTATTTTTGAATGTCAGACACAATGTTATGAATCTGATGGTATCTCACTATCCTTCAAAGAACTCTTTTGTTGTTTATCTCAGGCTCTCAGGAGCCTAGACAGCTGTTGATGTACAGGAGTTTTAAGCTTTGTTACTGATTGTCATGGTGAAACCAGTCATAGTATTTGAATAAATTGTTTTGCTTTCGAAATTCTGAGGCGAAAACACCAGCAGGCAGGGTAAGATGTGTGCTAGATGCTGCTGGAGTAAATTGATAATTTTCCTTTCGTCGGCAAACTACACATCAAATGCTGCTGTCTTGGTCAGCGAATAGTTTCCTAGTGATTATGAACATATAACATGAATGCATAACAATTCAGAGGATTTGATTACTTATTTTAAGGGATGGATCCCATAATTATATACATGTAATACCAGAGATTAATAGATTATCATAACATAAAGGTATATGCTTGTTTGAAGGCGGCCATGGAAATGGCACAATCAATTAGGTTGTTTCACACGACTGTTTTGAGTTAAATGTCAGTGTTTTGATTTGAAAATAGGCTTAGATTCGCTAACACTGAGAGTGATTGTTGTTCTTTACTGTCGAGAGAGGGGGTCTGAGTTTGGTTTCATCCATTTCTCATTGTTTTTCATTCGATTCTTCAATTATCAGGATGGAAGAATATGGAAGGAGCGAGTATCTGCCACTGTTCGGAGAAGAGGCGACTTGCCGGTGATGAAAGAAGGAGGAGCCCTTGAACCTGAAGTTGCCGGCACAAAGCCTCGGACATCCCAGTCTAACAGAATGATTCTTCCATCTCTTAGTGCTCCAGAGCACAATCTCTTAAAACTTCTTGAAGAGTGTAATGCTTCAGGCATCTAACCTGGTACTGTTTCTTAATGTTGTAATCTGTTCACATAAATTGCATCTTCTTAAAGTGGGATGCATTGTTGTATTTCCTTCACCCTTTTTATTTTTAAATGTTATTTATTAAATATATTAGGAGGAGAGTCTCAGAGCAATGATTGAGTTATTTCCAGGTGAACTCAGAGTCACATGTTCGAGCCGTGAAATTCGATGCATGCATTAGGTTAGGCCATGTATATTACGCCATTTGTGCGTGGCCGTTCGCCGGATCCTGCCTAACACCGGATGTTTTGCATCGGACTGTTTTTCAAACACATGAATGTATATTCAAATGTATCATTGTGAAAGTTGAATCTGCTATATTTTTGCTACATGCTTTATATGCATACTCAATTGTTTTGGTCATAATCTCTTAATTTCTGTGTAGTTAACATTGAACTTATTTATGATCTCCTATAATGTCTACTCTTGAAGAAGAGTAGAATCTGGTTCCTCTAGGCTGCACTTTATAGCTTGAAATAAAATGCATTAAGCCATGATTCTGATTGAGCATTTGAGCTGTATGTCTCTGTTTGGTCAAACTTGTTACCATTATTTTGAATTTTTTTTTCTTTGTCTTTTACAGTAAGGGTTGTTTTCTTGATAGCTGCTTAAAAAGAATTTTCAATTGTGATATTTTAGCCAACAAATCTTATTTAATAGAGTATCATTGGGGTGTCATTTTAATATGTCAGAGGCATTATTGGTGAAATTGGATTGTTTGGTTAAATATATCACTTTCAATTGGAAGCATCTGATTCTAAAATCCTTTTTTCCCTTTTGTTTTTTAGTTTAATTTTGATGTACTAATAGTTTAAATATTTTATACAATTATTTAATTATATTTATTCGTTTAGATAATTATTCATGTAGTTAATATCATAAGTAATTATTTTGATTGACGTAATGTTATATAAATAGATATATGTGTAAAATTATTCTGCACACACAATATATCATATTAAATTATTTTTTCTTATAGTAGTTTCTTATGGTTGTAGGGTTGAGTTAGTTTATTAGCACAAGTTGGCTGAGAACATAAGTAATATCTTTTTTGAATGCAGTGATCGTGCCACATTACTTTATAGTTTGTTAGTTATCTGCTTTTTCGCCACGTGTTTATGACTTGCCTTGCACGGCTGTAATTAAACTAAACCATTCATTAACATATATATATATATATATATATATATATATTTTTTTTTTTTTCTTTTTGAAAATTTAAGTGCAGACAATTTTATGTGATGTTGATAATTGAGACGCGTTAAATAAAAATTTAGTTAGATCATTTAAATAATTTAATAAGTTTTAACTATTAACTTCACGTAAAGTTGTTTATATCTAAATTTTCACCATATTCTTTTGGTTGCTCTAACATATTTACCTGCTCTTTTTTCATATATTAAAATATATAAAAATATATGTATATATAAATACATAATAAATAATTTGAATATTGACTTTTTATTTATAGATATCATTTTTGTTTTTCTTATTTTTTGCACCAACCACCACTTGCTCGTTGCCATCAAGCATAAATGGAAGAATGACTGCTTTTGAGTTCTTGACATCCCATTACTCAAGAAGAAGAAGATGTCTTCTTTTATATCAATTGATTACCATAAAAAATCTAAAAAAAAATAAATAAAATAAAACACTTAAAAACAAGTAACAACTATATTAAACATAGAATCTCCCATTCTATTAAGTGACATCTTTAAATTCTTTACTTAGGATACAACTCACTTCATTGATCTAAATACTTCTTGTAATAAAATAATAGTTTTTTTTTTTGTGACTGTAATAAAATAATAGTTTTATTGTTTTTTTAGTCCCTATAATTTTATTAAATTTATAATTGAATTTTATTTTTTTAATTAAATTTTTATATTATTTTTAATTTTATAATTAAGACAAAATGTAAAAAATATTAAAATTAATGAAATATTTTTTTATAAACTAAAAATATTTATAATTAAAAATTTAATTATATTTTTGTTACTTATTTTTAAAAAAAATATTACATTAATTTTAATATTTTTTATATAAAAATAATTTAATTACAAAATTAAAAATAATATAAAAATTTAATTAAAAAATATATAAAAATTTAATTACAAATTTAATAAAATTATAATAGAATAATTAAATCTAAGGAGTGGATAAAACTCATCAATTATATTAAACATAACACTATAAAAAACAAAGGAGTGGTGCATTATTTTTGGCATAAAATAATTACAACGAATTTTCAACGCGATTATTGAAACATTGACCTGATATTCCCACTAGCTTTTAAGATTCCAAGCAACTAAAATTTGACCAAATTCAACTCCTCCTTATCATAGATAACAATCAAATTGATTTTGCTTTATGTATGATATACACTCATAAAAGATCAATAATTGATCCATTTTCATCATAAATCTAAATATCAAACCAAATCATCAAAATACAAATACATCATCAGATATACAAGGTGACACAAAAAGGAAGAACTAATAATAATAATTAAGTTTCCATAATTATTGGGAATAATAAAACTTAGAAAATGGGGTATGAAAATGAAACTATGAATGAAGAAGAGAAATTAAAACTAAACAGGAAATTGACGAGCCTGTAATGGATTCTCATCAAGTGTTGTTGGGTTCACAAGGTGTTTCCTTGGGCCACGTGAGCTTCCATGGTTCATCCAAGGCTTCCTATGCCACACTACTTTCTTCTTCTCTTCTGTTGATGAGTGTACTGATACCAAAGAAGTTGCAAATAGAAGGAGGAAAAGAATAAAGCATTTGATGAGCAATAGAGAGTGATTCACTTGTTTTACCATTTTTTTTGGGTCTTTGTCTTGTGGTGTGTGTATAGTATAGTAGTGTTGTGGAGTGGGGTTAATAACTTAATATAGAGGGTTTTTTTTTTTTGGGTAGGGGTAACTACTTTGCTTTCTTTTGAAGTCATAAAAGTTAATCATTCAAATCATATGGGTTGCCCAGCCTTCATCATGAAGAGAAATATTATCAATATTCATATATGGAATATTAGATAAGGAATAAGCGAGACTCATGTACACAGACACGAGATACGATATCATACAAAAAAAAAAAAAAAAGTCGATATGCAAATTTTAAAATTTTATTAGATATAGAGATGTATATACATATAAAATATAAATTATTATTTTAGATAAATTATAATGATGTTTTGATATTTTATTAATATTAAAATATAAATGAATTTTTTTAGTTATTTTTAATATCTTATTTTAATTATATCAAGTATTTAAAATATTTTTTTGTTTTAATAAATAATAATGTATATTATATCTAAATTTATTTCAAGAGTATGTGTTAAGAATAAGATTGGACACACTAACACATGATGGTATTTCGGTGTGTCTAAATGTATCTGGAGAATATTTTTTTTATTAAAACACGATTGGAGACAACTGCCACGTGTGTTGACGAGTGTCGATGAATGTTGTATCTAAAATGTATCCGATACGCGGACACGGCAACTCAACGAAGTGTCCGTACTTTATAGGTTATTTTAATTTTTAAGATTCAAATTTTCTTAAATGATATTTAATCTATCTTTTTTTATGGATGGAATATTAAAAAATTTTGGCTTCATTTCTTGAAAATAGCAAAATATTTTTTATATAAATTATATACAATGAAAGATATTTTAAAAAGGAAAATTTATATACTAATTAATCTCTTTCCCAATTTTCATTATATATCTAGACTAGATGTAAATACCTTTAAATTCAAATTAAAAAGCTTTGTATTCACGATTTAGAAATCACATTTTTTTATTGAATAATGATTGAGAATTTTAATTCATCTTCCTAATTATATTTTAAATATTTGAATGTGTAAAAAGATTTTTTTTTTACATCAAAAGATAAAAGATTCATTTTTTTTAAGTTAGAAGAATAATTAAGAGAATAGATTAAGACTGTCCTCCTAATTATTTTTTATATAAAGTATATATAACAAAAGATATTTTATAGGCCAAATCCCTCCTAATTTTTGCTATATATGTAATAGACCCATTTTGATTTGTAAAATAATAAAAGTAAAATATTAATCATAATTAATTTGTAACTTCTATTATGTGTAAATTTTATTAATTTGATTATAAAATAATTAAATTCTTATTTTCTTACACTACCAACTTTCTCACACTTCAAAGAATTTTCATCCTCATCCATCTTAGTTATGGAAGTTCACATGGCTAATTAGTAATTACTATTTGTTTAAATATTTTAATGAAATTTATGCAATTTTTCAATATTCACTTTTAACTCATAATATTTAACATTTATATATCTTTAGGACTAGAGTAATGTTTTCTCTTTTTATTTCTTACCATAAAAAATATCTCTCTTATATATATATTTTATGTTCGGGTGTAATAATTCAATATGACACTTTTCTATTTCTAAGAGTACATAGTAATTTCCCCTAAGATTCAAATCATAATATGTCTAGTTATTTTTATATTTTAAAAAATTTAACACTAAGAATTAAATGTCTCTTGAAAAAGAAAAAGGCCAATATAATTTTCATTTAAAATAAGTGAAGGGAGGGGCACAGAATATTTGGTAGTGTTGAGTGGAGAGTGGAAACTAAAGTTTAAAGTCTTTCTTTATATGATATATATTTGTTTATGATATCCATTTTCTATTATATATATAAATTATAAAAAATGTACATTATTTGTGGATGAATTTGGATGGATCAATTGAAATGTTGTAGAGCGGGTTGGTTTCGTTGGTGGCCATAGTAATTGCCACTTATTATGTTGTCCAAAGTCAGAATGACCCTATTAATAATGTTTCTTTTTGTGATCATGGTTAAATCAATTGCCTGGTTGGATAATCCTCTCAACCAAAATATCGGAATTTTAAATTTTATTTTTTATATGCAACAACTCATTAATTTTTGGTAAATTAGTTTTTTATTTATCGAATAAATAAATATCGTAAAAAAAATTAATGTGAAGTCTATGTACCTATGGCACCTTTATTTTTAAGGGAGTTATTTCGATAAAAATATTTAAAACGTTTTTTTTAAAGATATTTTTTAATAATTAAAATTTAACATATATAATCGATTAAATCATATTATTTTTGTTAAAATTAAGCCAGACAAATTAATTTGATCGAAAAATGGTGAATCAAATTTTGAATCGGTTTAAATTATTATTATTTTTTATATAAAAAATGACTACAATACCCCTATTATAAAAAATAACTAAAATACTCTTATTATATATATTAATTTTAAAAATCTTAAATTCTAGTCCTTTTCTTCTTTATCATTGTAAGGTTAGGATTTAGAATTATATATATATATATATATATATATATGTATATATAAGGTATTTTAGTTATTTTTTTAAAATAAAAATATTGTAATTATTTTTTATAAAATATATTAATTTAGATCGATTTAAAATTTAATTTATTAATTTTTTGACTAAATTAATTTATCCAGTCTAATTTTAATAAAAATAACACAATTTAATTGATTAAATATGTTAAATTTTAATTTTTAAAAAACATCTTTAAAAAAAACATTTTTGACATTTTTATCTGTATAACTCCCTATCTTCAATGGTGGGCAAACAACGAATCATGAATCATGGGGATTTTTGCTGTTTATTTTATATATTATATATTATCATCACATGCATGCCTAATCCACCACCATTTAAACCTTGTTAGCTTTTAATGTGCATGAGAACAATAATTAATCTTTATTTTACTTAAAATTATCGTCGCCTATGGTAACAATTTTTTAATATTTATAATTGGTATTCAGATTATTTTTCTCATTTCATTAGAACTACTAATATTTAGATCTTATTATGAAGAATTTAGCTAATTGAATTTAACCTGACGAATATGATTAAAATTTAATTAATATAATATGAGAAATTGTGGTTATGTTATAATAACATATTTTTCCATTCTTAAAGCTTGAACTCATTACTAATAATAAAAAAAAAGAAGAATTTATTTACTATTAAAATTATAATAAACATAATAAACAACCTTTGATGATTATTCTGTGCTCTAAATATGACTACATAATTAGTTCTTTTATTAACTTCTGGGAGAGTAAGAGTAAAAAGGAGGGAAGGGATTTTCACCTTAAAGGTGGGGTGCATGATGCACTGATGCCTAAGGTAAAGAAAAGAAAAAGTTATGTTTGATTAGTTTTGCTTTCTCACAGAAGAAAACAAGAAAGAAGAAGAAAAAGTGGTGAGAAACACAGTAAAATGAATCAAAAGCTAAAGCTATTGTATAAATTCTAACTTATCAAAAAAATTAAACTCTATGGATATATAGTAGTTGAGAAATTAACATTTTAGAACAGATTGTTTAATTTGTGAAGGCTCTTCCACGTGTTATCTTTTGTTAATGAGACATAAATATCATTTTCTTTTCTATTTAGCACAAAAAGAAAATTTGAATTGACTTTTCTTAACCAAGAAAAATGACCTAAATAAATTCCACGTGACAAACCATGGACTTCATAAATCTAAGTTGTGGAAAAAGACGACAAAAATTTTTAACAAAAAAATCTCTCTCTGACGAAAATAAACATGTGCAAAGTTCCCACCAAAATTAAACATGTTCCAATTTGTTTTGTGCAAGTAGCAATATATTAATTCATAGGATCAGAATTTTATTAAAGAGTCTACTGTTAATTAACGGATTGTTACATAAATTAGTATTTGAATTTGACATTTATTTAAATAAATTAGTGAATTAATTATTAAATCAACACAACTTAGTTAAATAAAAAGTTTTTTATTTGAAATAAATTGAATATAAGATTTTTTATTTTTAATTTTTTATCGATGAATTAGACAACTCCTAATATTAGATTACACATTCACACACATATGATATTTCCTTTTTTTTTTATAGTCAAGTTTACACTAAATGAGGCTTGAATCTGAGATCTCTTAGTAAGAAAGTAAGAAAGGGGAACATATGCCACTTAAACTAAGGTTAGTTGGCGAATATAGGAGTTTTTTTGTCAGTGGATTGAATAAGAAAAAAACAAGAAATGGGCTAAAGCATTTGGGCCTTATTCTTACAAAGGCCCAATTAATAATTTCAGTAGAGTCCAACCTTGCATCGAAATCTCCGTAACCTGAAGCCCAAAGGTTTGTGCATTTTCAGTTTTTCCAGACCAATAAGCAATAAATAATGATAAAAAACTAAAAAAGTGATTCGTTTCTTTGAGCACAAGAAGAATAAAATAAATATAAATAAATGCTATATTGAGAGAGAAAAAAGAAAAAAAAAAGACTGGAGTGACGAAAAAGAAAGAAAGGTTAATTCAAGATTTTTTAAAAAAAGTGGGAGGTATAAATAGGAAAGGAAGAGCGAAGGAAGCTCAAGTTCGGTGGTGCGTGTTGTTGGGCTTGGGAATCGGTTGTGAATCGCGATGGCTGCACTTCAATACTTGGAATCGCTGAGGAACGCGCATCCTGAGCTCTCTGATTGGTACAATTCCCTCGCAGATCTGTATCAGAAGAAGCTCTGGCACCAGCTTACTCTTAAGCTCGAGCAGTTCGTTGCCCTCGCCGCTTTCCAGGTTCCCCTCTCAACTCGAAATTTCTGAATTTTGAGCTTCCGTTTCATGCCCTGCTTTCCCCTGTGTTTCTGTTCTTTTCTTCGGATTAGGGTTTCTTTTTTTTAAATATATGTATTTTATATTATGGTTTTTGGTTCTTTCGTGTTGCTCTGGACTTGATTTTGGAGCTTAAGTGGAGGAGCTAACTGCTGTACTGACGATAGGGTTTCTTTCTTTAGCTTTGGTTTGGGTGAGTTGTTCTGGTTGGAAGTGTGGCAGATAGTGTTTTTTTGTTCCCCCTTTGGGACTACTTTGGTTTTTGGCGTTCTTATTTCGATTTGGATCTGAGCATGGTTGGGTAGGGTATGGTGGTGTTTCCCTTCTGCGGGAAGGGGAAGGGATTGTTGCGAAATTGAAGTCTTCGATTGGTGGGATTTGGCGAATTAGGGTTGAACTGGGGTTTTAGACTTTCTTATTTGGGGCTTTTTTTTTTTGCAGCTATTTGTTTCCTTTTAGGAACCTGTAAAATCCCAGGTTTTGTGAATGAAGCTTCTTATTGGCTGGTTTGCTTTTTTTTTTTTTTTTACCCTGTCATTTAACATATTTAAGTCTTGCTTCTTCTTAATTGCGCAGAAGCCTGGTTTATTGTCATGTGGAGGTGAGATTGTATGGTAGCCTAAGTACCTACCCTCTTAGGAAGATGTGATTAATATGTTAAAGCCTTTAGGATCAGAGTGTAGTGTCATATGATGGAACTTATAGATACAGAGCAATATAGATGTTCAACTTAATAAGATCAGCATTGTGAAGTTCTGATACAAGATTCAACTAATTCAATCAGCAGTGTCTTTTTAATAGTTATTTAGTGAGGTATGTTCATGGAATATTCCCCATTTTATGGGTATTTTATTTAAAGTGAGGATCCACAAATCATAAGTCCTTAAGTAGTCCTAGCTCATCCGATCACATTCTTTACATCTTGGATAAAATCAGCTTGGTTGGGCAGTTCAACATTGGTGCATTGCACTAACCACCAAGAATGCCTTCTTATCTGATTTTCGCAAACACCTGAATGCTTTGTTGCTATTTGATATATGAATCTCGATTTGTGAAATCGTATCATTCCTTCCAAGTTGTCAACTGACATTGTTTTAAACTATCAAGATCCAAGACTGTCAACCTTGGAAAGAGCTAAATTTATATTTACTTTACATCGATCATCGATTTACTTATACTTCTGTGTGCCGACTGCCTACTTAATGTCATCCATTATGTTGCGTGATTTTGTTTGCGGTGTTTCCTTTTTTTTTTCCCTAATAAAAATTCTGGTGACTACTGTCTGTGTGTGAAAGAAGGCAAGCTAAACGGTGCATGTTCTTCTTATTTCTTAGGTTTATTTATTTTACTCATTATTCTTACTGTCTCTTCAGGCTGGTGATGCTCTTATACAGTTGTATAACAATTTCATCACAGACTTTGAGACCAAAATCAACCTTCTCAAGCTAGCACATTTTGCTGTGATAGTTTCCCGGCAGTATTCTGAGAAAGAAGCTGCTGTTGGTTATCTTGATGGAGTCATTGAGAAGCTTCAAGCTACTAGAGAGCAACGCATTGAAGAACCTATTCTTTACATTAAGATGCGAATTGCCATAATTAAGCTTGAGCAAGGTGACCAAAAGGAATGCAAGAAACTTCTGGAAGATGGAAAGAGTACACTTGATAGCATGACAGACATTGATCCATCTGTATATGCTAGCTATTACTGGGTGTCATCCCAGTACCACAAATCGCGTCAGGAGTTTGCTGAGTTCTACAAAAGTGCTCTTCTCTATTTGGCATACACATCAGTTGAATCTCTCTCAGATTCATTCAAGCTGGTACGTCATGAGAATTTTCAAATGTTTGTTAATTAATTTATTTATTTGTCTCAAGTTATAGTTAGTTCATTACAATTTTTGCTGTTAGTGTTGCTTTTGCTTATGACTTTCACTATGATTTTTAAGAGTTTGGTTGCAAACAGTAGATCAGAAGTAGTCTAGTAGATCTGAAACTTTTCTTTTTTTGACTGTTAAATACATTTCCTTTCCAAAGCTCTGAAAATTAATGCATGCAGCATTAAAGAATTATACTTGCTATAACAAAATGTATATTAATAGTTAATATTAATTATTAATTTAATGTTTTGTTAATCATCTTTTTATGGGATGTCATGAACTATTTTTGTTTCTGATGTTGCTTGTCTCGTACAATGTGTAGTTGATTGAAGAATTAAAAGGTTCTACTGTAAGAAAATGATGATACTTTTTGTCTTTAGATTTTTAGTTTTGCTTTTTAAGAATTGAAATCTTCTTCAAGTGTAGACATACTTGTTGGGGATATCTATTTGATAAAATATTAAAATTACAATGGGAAGAGTGACTCTGACTCACAATTGTAGTTCGCTGCACGCATCTAACTGTAGGGTTTATGGTTTATGACATGAGAATGAATCCCATGGCAACTGAGCTATCTGAGGTGAACATTCTCTTTTAAATGTCTTTAGTAGGGCTGGGTTCTTTACGTTGACTTATGAAGTTGGAAAAATTTACATTGGAAGAGTTGTCCTAGTGTAAATTTAGTTCAAGTTATGCTGCTTAGATCTTGCTGTGCTTCATGCATATGATAGGAAGACTAGGGCTTTTTATTTTATTTTATTTTATTTTAATACTAGTTCATCACCACACTTTAAAGTTTTCCTCTAGCAAAATAAATATGGATGTATTTTGTATTTGAAGATATGTTGATCCTTTTGATTTTTGGTATACTGGAACTGAATCTGGTTCTTATAAATTCATTTCAACAGATGTCTTCTTTATGGAATTTTTATGGTTGTTATGTCATCTTGGTCTGTTATATATTTATATGCAAATGTTACAATAAATATATTGTATTCTTTTGTCATTTGATAGGACTTGGCGTTTGATTTGTCCCTCTCTGCTCTGCTTGGGGATAACATATACAACTTTGGAGAATTGCTTGCTCATCCTATTGTAAGTATTTACATCTAGGAATGCCTTTTTCTTTCTCCCCCCCCTTTCTCTCTCTCTCTCTCTCTCTCTCTCTGAATTTCTTTACTGTATCTTTTTTGTTGTAGTGTTTGCTGATAATATCTCTGATATCTTTCACAGATTAAGAGCCTTCTTGGGACAAAGGTAGAATGGCTTTATTATATTCTGCAGGCATTCAATTCTGGTGATTTAGTTCGATATCAAGAATTATGCCGGGTGCATAGTGCTGCTCTAAGGGCTCAACCGGCACTAGTTCAAAATGAGCAGAAATTGTTGGAAAAGATTAACATTCTCTGCTTGATGGAGATCATTTTCAGGTACAAATGTGTTCAGATTTTCATGATTTTCACTTTGTGTAGATGAACATGAAAACTATTCATTTTATTCCCAATCCCAACTCACACGGGTTCTGTTCATTTGCAGTCGGCCTTCAGAAGATCGAACTATACCCTTGAGTGTCATTGCAGATCGTACTAGACTTTCTATAGAGAATGTGGAGCATCTCCTAATGAAGAGCCTATCTGTAAGTTCTATCAAAAGCTCTAGAAAAATAAAATGAAATAAAATAGAAGTTTATATTGTTTTCTTCACAACTATACAATTTAGCACTGTTTCAACTTATTTATGTGGGTGAATGTAATTAACTCAAGTTTTTTTTTCCTGTTTAATTAAATTTTTTTATGAACTTTCCTGATTACCCTATTTTCAGTAGCCACCGGTTGGTTTGTATTATATTACTTGTTTAAGTGACATTTAAACATAATGTCAATATTTTAGCTGAGTTGATGTCGTGTCGCTAGAAGAATTGTGTTGTGTTATTTACTTTGTAAACCTTGTGTCTAATGTTGTCACTTGGACTCTTGGAGTGACTTGCGTGACTTGGCTGCTTAAACATTTTCAAAAGTGCTCTTGATGCTCGATTTAATTTGAGGCATACATATGTAAAGGGCTTGTATTGCTGTCTGCTATACCTATGTAGCTGGTCAAAGTGTAAGTTGTCGTCTTTGACAAACTATTGTTTCGAAATTAAAATTAGTTCTATAACTTTCTGGTTTTTGAATGGAAGGAACTGTTTTGTTATCTATGTTGGAAACTCGAGCATTGAAATGGAATATACCCTCATGTTTAAAATGAGCATGACGTTCTCATGTGACTCACATTTTGTGATTGTTTTGATTATTCTAGAAAATAAGAAGTTAAAAAGATGTACAATCAATGCTAGATAGGTGAACTTGACAAGTTTTATGTACATTTTGAATGAGAGGATCCTTATCTTATAGGAATTGCTGAGATTGTCCTAGATCATACTTGAGAGGGTAATTTCATTTTGGAATTTTATTATTTTCCCTTTCTTTTTCCTTTGTTCTTTCGTTTACCTTATTCTTCTATGGAAGCGGGCATTACCTTGCACAAACTATATGCTGTCTGCCTATTGAATTCAAGAATGTGATGTGGCAATTGGCTGTAGGTCTGAAAAAAGTATTATGCTCCTTTATTGATAATTTTTGCATTTAAGGCGTATAGGTCTCTGTTGTGTCCTTTGGTTTTCCTGCGTCTTTTTGGTTGATCCATGTTTACTTATATCTTTGTCTCTCAGATGGGGATCGAGGGTGTTTGATTTATCAAGAAAAGGAGATATGAGGGGTGCTTTGTCTAATGTTTTGTTTTGGTTGTCTTTTCATGTTTTAGTCTGTTATCTTTTGTCTTGGTTATTAGTTTCTTCATAAGTTGTTGAAGTTTGTCATTTGTTAATTTTCTTGTAAACACCGAGTGCTTTTCTCCCCTCCGGGGTTGAGATTCTGTAAACACCGATCGGGAAAAAAAACTATGTATTGTGCTCTGGGTCCACAGGACTGTTATTTGTCCATGCTTTGTTCCTTTACTGGATTTTTCTTCTTTTTCTTCCCCTTTATATATTCATATTCATACGTAGGTCAGGCAACAGTTCAAATTTTGAAGTGCTTTTGTTTGCAATGCTTATGATGCTGGGAAAAAAATATTTATTGCAGGTTCATCTAATTGAGGGTATAATTGATCAAGTTGATGGCACAGTTCATGTTTCCTGGGTGCAACCAAGGGTTCTGGGTATTCAACAGATCAAATCCTTACGTGATCGACTGGACAGTTGGACGGGGAAAGTACACACTGCATTGTTGTCCATCGAGGCAGAAACACCTGACTTAATTGGATCGTGATTTTTCTTTGCTTGTTTTCTGCCAATTGTAAGAATTTCTTAAGTTAAAGGGAAGACATGCTGAGGGGACAAAACGAGAGACTTCCAACTCACATGGGAATTATAGCCGAGTATATGTGCTTCATTTGGTTTTATCTGCTGCTTTTGAATGAATGCTGGAGAGAACAGACCCTTGTACTCCACTTAGAAATTGTTGGTTCTATGGTTTCATGCATAGACACATCGGATTCAGTTGGAAGCAGGCTATTTTTATGCTTTAGAGTGATGATACTACTATGTACCTGGAATTTTTATTAGATACAGCCATTTTAATTCACTTTCACAAGTTCCTTTTTCTGCCGAGCATTCCTTCTATTGCCAAAAACAATCATCTATTGCTTTAATAATGCCTGAGGTGCTATTAAAGATTAAACTGCATTTATCTGAATTAATAGCTGTGTTTTAGTTGTAAATTCTATAATGTAACAATCATTTCTTGGTGGGGTATAGTTGCGTTTAATGCATAGTATCTCGGATAATCAGCTTCGAAGCCTTGACAAAAGAAAAAAAAGAAACCTACTTTTCATAGTGAATGAATGAACTTATCATTTGGGTAGCTTCGTTTTGAATAAATAAGGTGGAATTGATTGTGGGGAAAATTTGACCAGCTTATCCAATTTTCAGAAGATTGGACTGATTCGGTTGATCTCTAATAAAATGAAATTTCAGAGTTAAGATAAACGAAAATAAGTTGTAATCCAAATTAGTGGTATAGAATGTAGAAGATCCAAGAGCAACTACGTGAGTTAGCAATTGGTGCATTAATTGAGAAGGTGAGACTACACATAAGAGGTGTCAGACAAGTGGGTGGGAACTACCAAATGAAAATAAACACATTGGTGTCATAGAGAAATGCCTGAGTTTCTGCAAGTTACTACATCATTTCATGATGGCACATTTAATGTCACATGGACATGGTAAAGTCTCATGAAAGAGGAATCATATGGAAAGGACAGGCATGCTGGGGACTGGCACGTGTTACACACATGACAAGTCAGTCATAAATTTGCCAGAATTCTTCATCACCAAGTGCTCCTACAATGCTCAGTACAAATTTGAGGTTACAACTTACAATGCCGTGTTTTTTAGTACTAGCAAGTTTAAATAATAATAAAAAAGTCATAGGGATATTTCAGCTTATACTATTCTCGTAATATAGATTTTTAGAAAACAAATACTAGGTAATCGACATCTTTCTTAATTAAGTTAACACTAATTTTTTTATATTTTTTACTAAAAATATTGACCCCTAATTTTTCCTTGTCGCTGGTAATAGTATTTGTCTAATTTGGTGTGAGGAAGTAGGAATCACGACTATTTTCATTTCTAAAACTTGAATATTGAAAAATGGATGAATTAACTTATCTCTTGACCAATCCGATGACACAACATATTGTTGTCATAAAATAAAAAAACGTTTATAAAAAGAGTATATACCTATTTTGGTCCTCAAAGAATTTTAAACCAGACATTTTAGTCTACAACTAAAATTAATTACTCGATTGGTCCCTAACAATTAATTCCGTCAATCACTTAGGTCCTTGGCTCCGTCAATTCTAACGGAAGGCAAAATGGTCCCTGAAAACTCTAACATGGGACAAAATGATCCATGACAACTCTGACAATGGACAAAATGATCCTTGACCATTTTATTCGAAAACGACGCTGTTCTTCTCTAATTTTTATCATATCTCGCATAACCTTAACATTCATACTCTCCTTCTTCACATTTACCGTCTTCTTTTCCATCTATTCCTTCCTTCTCTTTAGCTCTAAAATTAAGCCATGGTGTAATTGTCACACGTGTCGCACCTACCTCAACATGTTATGGACCACACACTTCCTAAATCTTTATGACTGGTACATCCACCTCCTCTGCACTTCACCCACCAAAAGTATCCACTTCCACGTTTTTGATAACATCACCTCCAACCCCGACAACGTCCACGACATCCTCAAGACCAAGTTCCACAACTACTCCAAGGGCACGCCTTTCTCCACTCTCCGGCAAGCAATATAGATTGTTGGACATTAGGACATCATGAGAAGATTTTCCTTCGACATCATATGCAAATTCTCATTTGAAATAAACACCGAGTGCATCATTCCTTCTTTTCCGAAGTCCAAGTTGGCAGACAGTTTCGACCTTGCATCCAAGCTATTACAACGAGCAATGTCGTCGTTGCCGCACATATGAAAACTGAAGCGATTACTGAACATTGGTTCGGAGAAGAAGCTGAAGGAAGCGATCAGAGTGATGGACAATGTGGTCATGAAGATGTTAGGGCGAGGGAGATGGCAACGACGACGAGTCTTAACCAATCAGACTTGCTGTCTAGATTCATGGGATCCATCGAAGACGATAACTAGTTGAGAGACATAGGCATTAGTTTCCTGAGTGTGAATTGGTTGAGAACAAGTTGAGGATTTTTTTTCTTGTGAACATTAAATTTATAGAATATGCATTGTGTAGTTTGAAGTTACAGTGTTAGACTATTAGTGTTATGCGAGATATGATGGAAATTAGGAGAGAACAGTGTCTTTTCCGAACAGAGGAGATCAGGGACCATTTTGTCTCCTGTTAGAGTTGTCAGGGACTATTTGTCCTCCATTAGAATTAACAGAATAAAGGACCTAAATGACTGACGGAATTAATTGTTAGGGACTAATCGAGTAATTAATTTTAGTTGGAGACTAAAGTGTCCAATCTAAAATTTTTTGAGGATCAAAATAGATATATACTCTAAATTTATAAACTCTTTCACTGTGGTGACTTATTTTCGTTCTCTTTTTTCCCTTCTTTTGTGAGGCTCTTAGTTGTTTACTCGATATGTAAAAGAGAATTATTCACTTATTTGCATAAAATTAATGATAGCATATAAATTTTTATTTCTTTAACAATTATTTAATCTCTCACATGCCAACACTTAGTTCAGCTGATTCAATAGCTATTTCTATATATAGAATCTTCAGGTTAGATCTTGCATATTAAAAAAAATAATGTAATAAAATTAGAAAGGTTAAAAAAATAAAATCTATAGAAATTTTAATTTTGTGTCAGTCATTTCTCCTGAAAATGTCATAAGACTTTCACTTATTGTACATTATGGTGATAATTTCATGTGAAGTAATTTTACATTGCAAAGGAATCTAAGTGGGGCAAAATATCTGCTTCATGCAAGCAACAATAATTGCTTAATTTTTTCGTACATTTCAGACTCTTTTTGGATCGGTTCAATCGTGAAGCAAAAAGTGTGTACTATATCTTATCTTATCAATGCTTTCATGTTTCATATGCAACTATCAAACACAGAAAATTAACAAAAAGGAAAAACCCGCTGTCACTTACAAGAAGTTCCCCCTTAATTAATTTGTAATTGCCCACCTCTTGGGTTCATCTTGTTCTGATTAACATTCAATTAAACAAATACTCCCTCTGTTTTATTAAATTCATTTACTATGCACAATATATAATTTATTGTAACCCAAGCAAATTCCATAAAGTAGTTGTGGAATCTACGTCACTACATGAGGAACATTTATTGACTTTTGAAAAATAAACCATATAGATGAAACATTCTCCTAGCATTCAAAATTATTCATTTATGTTAATTTGACTTGGATAACTACTCTCTTTGAACCAAATCAGAAATAATTTTGTTTCCTATTTTTTTAAAAGTTTCTTTTTACTTTCAATTATTCCGGTTTTCCTGTCCCTACTATTTATTATTATTACACTGTAGTAAAAATTGATCCCTTCAAAAAGCTCGGGAACCAATGCACAGGCTCCTCCACATGCAAAATGGAATGCATACATGCAGATACACGACAAAGGCTTCAGAGGTTGGAAAGAACCCTACCAAAAATCATCAATAACTTTTAACTTCCATCTTTCAGATTTCACAGAATAACATAAATGCTAGAGAAAACACAAGCTACATTATATTTTCTCCACACCCCCTAATCTTTTTTCCTCTTCTCTTTCCCTTCCCCAATTTTTCCATGTACCTCCAAAAGGGCAAATATGTATATATCAGTTAAGGACCACAAAAGTTTAGGCATGTCCGCCACCGTCCATTTTTACTCTTGCCTGAGATAAGGAGAGGAGCTTATGTCTGTACTGTAAAATGAGTCCTCTGGTGGACCATAGTAGTTTTCTTCTTTTTCCTCATCCCATTTGAGGACCTCTCTTATGTACTTGAATGCTTCATCGACTGTTGCTCTGTCCCTCGCCCTTGCTTGCGCCACGAAAAGTTTCTTACCCGTGAGGGATGCATAAAGGTCCTTGAATTTCATGGCAACATAGAAGTATGCTTGATGTGCAAGTGACTGGTTGTTGTGATGTGCATGGACAGGACAAAAATCATTAAACCACTCGCAACAGGCATTGAGGGACACTTTACCTATCTTGTCCTCAAAGATATCATACTTGTTTAGGACAAGGACAAATGGGGTGTCTCGGAAGCAAGGGTGCCGCACCATGGTCTCGAAAAGCTCCTTGCTTTGCATCATCTTGTTTTGGAGAAGGGTTCCACTGCCACCATTGTCTGGGGTGAGACATAATTGGTCGTAGTCGCTTAGGGAGACGCAGAAGACCACTGCCCGAACATCCTCGAACATTTCGACCCACTTGCAGCCCTCATTCATACCCTTGGCATTGACCCTTATGAGTTGGTACCTGAGACATCAAAAGACAAGTTACATACCTTTCCGGGTTTATATGCATCTTTATTTTTTATATGCATAAGTTATGTAATGTAAATTGATGCTAAAAATTTCTAGTTTGTTGCAAGAGAAAAAGCACCATGACAGAGAAAGTGACATAAAGTTCAAGTACACTGGAAAATTTTGCACTCATTAAAAAAACACTTTCTAAGATTCAAACAGAAATAAATATAGCTTATGTATATACTTGGTTTGAGGAGGTAACTGAGCATCCAGGTTTTCTGAATACATTTCTGGCCGCTGGCTACGGTCATCAAGTGAAAATTCCATGAAAGCTAAACCATTTCCTTGAGTGACCCCTTCTGCATAGAGTATGTCTCTTTCGGAAGGTTCATATTCATTGCTAGATATCTCTACAGCCTGTAAGAAACAAGAACATTATTATCTAGCTGTGTGTGAATATCATTTATTTTTCTAAAGTGGTAAATGCAAAATAACAACTTTCAAGCAAATGATACATAGCAACTAGACTGCCTACAACATCTATAAAGCTTAATAATAAAAAAGAATGAAGATACAAAAATAGCTGATTCAAGAAAGACCATAGTCTCAAGATTCCAGTGGTTACAAGGAAAGATCAGCAGTCTGATAGGTCGTAGGAATAAAATTAGAAAGGTATAAAATGGATTAATCAAATATGAGTAAGGTATCTGTATACAAGTCTAGCACATAATATTTGGCACAGATATCACATTGAGATTAGCAGGTGATGTCTCTTAATTGTAAAAACTTGCCACATATTTGGCCAACTGAAAAAAAAAGTAACACCTCTGCTCAGAATAACAAAAAGAACAATGACAAATGGCAGCAACAAAAGTTGATGGGTTGGTAAAGCATATCGATTGGAATGCATGCTATTTTAACCAAATAAAAGGACATAATTTCACGGATAACTTGTGGAGCAATACCCGGTTTAAGAAGTACTCTGCAACTTCTGGAAGAAAGTGAAGCTCATCCTTTCTTTTGAATGTTTCTTGTATCGCTGGGTCTTTCCAAACTTCTTCAACCAACGGTGCATATTCACGTGTGGCTGCAGGGAAGAATGCATCTAAATCCCCAGTGGCTATAATATCCAGGAGCCAGTCAGAGAAATGCTTCAGCCTTGGATTGAGGGAATATATGGATTCATTTGTATTGCTTGCTTCACCATTATTACCTGAATAAAGATCGTATTTATTCCTTTCTTGTATAAAATGAAATCAATCTAGGATTTGATTAAATGAAATCAAGATATAATTTTTTCAACTTGATAATAGTTGTTCATACATTGAGTTACTCTGTTTCTTATTAAATGTCTTCAGCTAGCTATCCAGTAAACATGTCAAAACTCCAATAGAAATTACCACATCATGAAATATTACCTGGTTCTGTAGTTTCACCAGGAGAACCTTGTCCACTCATTCTAGAAATAGCCTCTTCCTCAAAGCGCTCTCTTCCATCAAGCAAAATGCTAAGATATTTATACATGTTACTCTGGATCATCAGTTTAACATCTTGCAGCTCTTCGGCAGTAAATTTGTTCCCATACAAAAACTTTGCCTGCTCAGCAATTACAAGAGTACCACAAAATAAGAATAATGTCACATGAGAACGAGCAAAAAAAAAAATATAATAAAAAACTACTCATGACTACTATTCTAAGCCAATATTATCTCATCGGTAATTTTACAAATATCTGAAATGATTTTGTTTAAACACTTGCATATACTAACTAGGGCCCAAAAGGGTCGCTCTTCTAATGCCATTCCAAACAACTCAGATGCTTATACCAAAGAAGTGATTCCCACGTTTAAACATATTGCAATAGAAACCATACCTGCTTAAATATGGTGCTAGTTCCGGATCCTTGAATTCCAAGAAGCAGCAGCTTCTGAACTCTCTTCTGCTCCAGATAATTGGGAACTGTAGTATAATTACTAGTCTCGTCTCTTTGCCCATGTGGCTGTCCATGGGGAAAAGGCAGAGAGAACAGGGCACAAACAAATCTTGTTGATGCCTATTAAAGAAAAAGTAAACACCTCCATTAATATTATACATCCTTGAATGACTCCAAGATGTTTGAATCTAGAAATGTTCAGGTGAATACCTTTTCCCAAATGTTTCCTCTGATATTATTTTGTCCTTCCTCCTCATAACGACCATCATCATAAACCCAAAAGTGTGTATCACGTGGACACTGCACATTTGCCAGCTGAAAATTCAAAAAATCAAGTTATTCTGTTTGTTTCAATAATATCATCAGGCAGATTATTCAATAAACCAGATCACTAAACAAAAAACTATAGGCTGATTCAAGAAATTTCACTGTTATCCTCTTAGAATGCTTGTAATAATGTTAGTATCATCCAAAAAGATGTAGGTGCATCCATTAGTATCTTTCCTTGGTTATTATCAAAAGATATTTTATCATTTTGTCAAAATCTTCTGAGCCAAAATCAAACTAGTTGCAGCTTTAATATGTCAAACACAAATTTTGTAAACAAATATAGAAAGCTCACCTTGAGGACCCTCAGTTCAAGCTTTGTAATCTCTCGACCATTGATGTAAACCTCGGTATTTCCATTACTGGCATCCAAACTAAGTTTCCCAGTGAAATTCAAGTTTGAACTTATGATTCTGTCAGGCTTTTCACCTTCCTATTAAACAGATACGGACCAAAGTTAAAAGGCCAGTTTCTGGTAGCAAATGGAAATATAGAATTTTATAAGTTTAACCACATGAATTTTAAAATAAAAACTTTCAGTATCAAGCCAAAATTGAAACAGTAAAGTTCTCAGTAATAGAGCACAAATAATCACCTTCCCCCATAGACCAGATTCTTTGTCATACCAGTATCTACCAGGCTTCAGTTTGCGTGGAGGCAAGGGACATCCAAGCAACTCTGCCATCTCATCATCCTTCAGGGGGAACCCATTGACAATCAACTGCTCCGGCCGAAGCTGATTAGCAGAACATTCTTTTTCTGCTTTCATAATTTGTTTCACTTCAAGAGGACTTAACAGTCTAGACAATACCCTTGAATGTTTACCCAATTTCAGACGCTTCGATTCATCAATTGCCTCACCAATGCATGTTACACACTTGCGCCCTTCCGGCATTGAACCCATCGCCCTGAGCACACAATTGCTGCAATACTTGGCATTACAAACTAGGCAAGACTCCTTGGTTTCCCACTTCCCTTTTCCACACCTATAACAAACTCTTATTTTTTTCTTCTTTTTCCTTTCTTTTATAACCCCAACATATTCTGGATAAACTGGCTTCACAACCTCCACTTCTTTCCTCTCAGATCTTTCAACAGTACTAAAAGTGACAACATGTGCCCTCTTCGGTTCGTGAGTGACTTGCTTAGGTGGATTGTTTGGAGGGTTATGAACTGAAGCAGGTGAAGCCGAAGGCGAGGCGGAAGAAAGATCAGGGTTTTGTAAGACAGACACCACAGATTCTGAGCTTCCTGACAACCTTGGACTATGACTAGGAGAACCTGTTACTCCGGCGATTCTAGACACCGGCAGAGGGATTGGTTCAATCACCGTAGAGCCAGCTTGAGCAACCGATCTTTGTGATCCGGAGAGTGGTACAGCAGTAGGAATTGCTCTTGACTTTACATCAACAGGCTCGACTCTCGGTACCTCATATGAGACTGGTGGACCTTTATACTCCATAGCTATGGAGTAGTCAAGATTAGAGCCATCATCAGGTACAGAAGCACCAGGTGGAAGCATCTTCTTAACCAATTCCCTCCAACTCTCTCCCTTATTTTGATCCATACTTTTGCAATCTCTATTCACAACTCTTGAATTTACAAGTCCTTCTTCATGAGTGATAAAGTATATATACTTATATGTCAACTTCTCTACAGAATATCAACTTCCAAAATGCTTGTAACCAAGTGGAAACCGGCACATCAAAGAATAGGGATGCACCTAGAAACAGAGAAACCTTGAATAAATTTTCTTTTTCTTTTTTTGAATTAGAACAAGAATACAATATAGAAGAGGCTTGCATAGTTGAATCAGTCAGTTATCAACAGCCGTAATCAAACGTTGAAACTTGAAACTTTAAAAAGCCTTCATAGTTGAATGCATTCCTTCATATATTTATTTATTTTCAAAAGAAAAAAGGAATGAGAGAAAAGTAAACCAAACCCAACTAAACCAAAATCAAAATGAGACGAGACTAAATTCAAGTCACGTTATCCAACTAAAAACAGCACAGAAAACACATGAAAAAAAAAAAACTAGATGCAGTCAAAACCAGGTAGACAAACGTTAAGTTATATCCTTTTTAAAACTAAAAAGAACAAAAAAAAATTCAATTTTTGCAACTTGTAAAACATGAAGAAGCAAGAATAGTCCTAAATATTGCTCCTGAGTGTTGAAAATCTCATTAGTCAAACCAGTTGCTAATAAATTATACCCCCAGAAAGAAAAAAAAAGGACCCGAACGGTAGAATTTTCAGCTAAGAATAATTACATAGAGAACCCCCCAAAACAACAAAATTAAATAAAACAAAATAGACATCACTTTCAACTTTATGGTGAGAGAAAGGAGGTGGAGAGGGTGGGAGGGAAAGGTTTAGAGAGAGAAAGGAAGGTAAAAGGGAGTGAGGGAGTGAGTGAGTGTGAGAATGAATGTACCTGAGAAAAAGGAGACAGAATGAAAGCGAATCTGATCTTTTAAAATTACAAGGTGGTGTTGCCTTTTGAGTTTGGAAAGAAGAAGCAAAAGAACAAATGTTTCTCGAAAACCCACCACCATAAACCATTGATGTTGCAAAGAAGAAGAAGGAGAAGAAGAAGAGAGTGAAAGTGAAAGTGAAAGGTGAAAAATATAATCAATGGAAGAAGTAAAGAGAGGAAAAGAGAGAGAAAGTGGGTTTAGGTGATGGGTCCCACTAAGCTCCCCATTGCTAATTGTTGCTTGAACTCACACTCAACTCAACTCAACTCAACTCGTTGTTGTGTTGACCGTTGAGCTTCTTCTTCGTTTTGGGTCTGGTTCTGTGTGATTGTGAGAATGGTGTAGTTTTGTGTTATGCTGTGATGTGTTTGATGAAATGTCGAAGAGAAAGAAAGTAGAGAAATAGTGGGGAGCAGCAACAACAACATTTGCCACGCGCCCACTCTCCATTATTACAATTGATTCTTATTATTATCTTTTTAAGCTTAATTGCGTTTTCTACTTTCTACTTTTTATTTTATATTATTACTATTTTTCCATGCTTATCCTATTCCTGTTTCTATTATTATTATTTTAAAAAATATTTGATAAAAATAATAATTAATAAAAAATAGTCAAACTTCAATTAATTAATATTAAATAAAATAAATTTTAATTTTTTTTTGATATTATCGTATTATTTTTTTAATTTATTTCTTAATCTGTTAAGTCAAATATTAATTTATTATAAATAAAAATTTTATTTAAAAATTTGTATTGACTAATAAATTTAAATTATTATATATATGTGATAAAATTTAAATTTTTAATATTTATTTAAATAAACGAATAAGATCATCATTCCACCAATTTAAATTAAATTTACTATTATTATTATTGTTAATTCCTTAAATTTAGTACTTAATCTATGTCTTTAAACAAAATCTAGGAGTAAATTTTTACGGTTTTATTAATCGTTATAAGATTTTTTTTTTAAATATATCATAAGAAATTCCTTTGAATAAATTTATTTAGTAATGTATTGTAATAGTAAAATCTTTTTATTTTAATTTTTTTACCTAATATCTTTAAGAAACCTTTTTGTTTAATTTTAATTTTTTATTAGCATAAAGTTTATGTAAGTTAGTATTCATTATCCGGTTTCTAATAAAAATAGAATATGACTATAGTTTCTATAAAAATATAGAGGTATTTATTAATTACGTGTTAGAATCATCTTATCAAGCTTAAAATATCAAAGTCGTGTTCTAGTACAAGAAATCATCTACTAAATATGCTAATCATATAGTATATTTGTATCTAAATGTAATAACGTGCTTGAATTTCAATTGTTTGTATAAATTTATAGAATAATACTTGTTTTTAGATAAAGGTAGTAATTTATAGTTTGTATAGCTCAAAATAACATATTTTAATAAAATGTTAATTCTACCTTATATATAAAAAGAAAAACTAAAATTTAAAATAATTTTGCCATTGTAATAAAGAAACTTAATTTAAAAATTAGATTTAGCTAAAATTTAATGGATTTTAAATATCAGTCATTTAAAACTACAATAGTGTAATGTGAAATTCTAGAACCTTTGTTTTGCGTAGATAATTCTATAGCCCTTTGAAATCATGGCAGTAAATATATATTACTTTTGGAAACTAACAAGAAAAAAAAAGGTTCACATAATTTTTTGCATAAAAAATAAGAGAAAATTTCACTTTCTTCTTCTGTGAGATGCTAAAATGATACTTTTTTTTTTCTATTTATAAATATACATTCTCATTTCTTCTAACTTTTATAAAACCTCATCTTTAATTTATTTTAAATTTTTGGTGTTAACTAATGTTAACTTTATCCATTTTTAAAAAAAAATAAATTAATTTTTGAAAAAATATCTATTAACACAAATTTTATTTTTTATCATTAAATTTTACTTACCAAAATACCTTTTAATAAATTAACTTTTTTATCATTAAGTTTTTTTACATTCATTATAATTAATTAATTATATATATTTATATATTAGACAACGCGGATTCTATTTAGAAAATTTAAAATAAACGTTATTTTTACAGTTAAGAAATAAGGATTTGGCTTTATATTTAATTGCAATCAGACAGCCAAAAAAATTTAACTGCAATCATGCATACTCTAACAAAAGCGAAACATGATTATTTGATCACATAATGACCTTGTTTGGCGTGGGATTTAAACTTTTCCCCAAACTTTTTCGAGTTAACTAATTAAGTAGCTGATATCTTTAAGAAATAAGTACAAATTTCTCACAGAATAAAGTTGGGTTATGGGGAAAAAAAAATATTAGCTTATTATTATATATATTGAATAAAGTAGGTGTTTTTTTTTTTTGGGTGACTTCTTTTTTCAAAGGTCCAACACAAAGACTTCTCAAGAGGAATAAAGTAGGTTTGATTACTCGTTTTTTGTTACTACCTATAATTTAATTACACTAAACTTAAATCAATTAATTTCAGATGCATTATTAATTCCGTTTTTCAGATTAAAGGGGAAAAAACCACTTGCGGAGAAGGCAGATTTTGTTTTTGATATTGGAGTAGCAACAATATTTTTTTAAAATGTGGGTTGATGGGGTGTTATTTTTAAATGTAAAAACGTTTAATTAGATAAATAAAAATTGGATCATTCGATTTGTGAGAATTACAAAAATCGGACCATCCGATTTGTGAGGATATAAAAATCGGACCGAGGAATTTGTGAAATCGAGTCGAGGGATTTGTGAGAGTATAGAAAAAAATTTTAAAATTTTAAAGTATAAAAATCGGACCATTCGATTTGTATATCTTTCACACTTTTAAAAAATACCAAAAATTACCATGTTAAAATATATCACTACTTTTATTTCTGTATAAAAAGGAGAGCCGCAGACACGTGCCATCACTTAATTTCAAAGAGAAATTGATAAAAAATGATGAAATTGATCTAAGCAACTCGATCAAATCAAATTATTTTTTTAGCAGATTTTGATTTAAGCAAATATTCAAATCAAATTAATCTAAGCAACCATGCTAATAATAGTAAATAAGAGTTTCCTAGGTGTTTTAAGAGTAAAAGGTTTGTTCTATTTCATTTATGTTATGACACATCGTTAATATTGGAAAGAGGAAGATATTAATTTAAAGATGAGTTCTTAAAATTTTGAAATTTAATTTTGAACAATAAAAAGACCAATATTATTAATATATCACAACATAAATAAAACATAGGAAAAGCTCTTGTTTACTAAGGTCATAAAAAAATTCTTTTGCCATGCTTATATTTGTAGTTAAAGGAACAGGTGTGTATGACACATGGGTGTTACATGTTTTGTTTAGCTTGTCTTATGTTTAGTTTACTAATTTTAATACCATAATAATACTAAGTACAAGTGTTTTGAAAATGTTAGATAAAAATGTGTAATAATATCATGTGAAGAATGATGTGATGATATGGAGGTATTTTTTAATTTTATCATTTTTGCAATAGTATATGCAATAATATTGTAAGAACACTAGCTGTTATTTTCTTGCTCAGAAAAATAATTATTGTCTATACTTATACCAAGGGAAATTAGAGAAATAATTGTTATGTAATGTCCAGTTTCACAATTTCTAAAATATCCTTTTTATCACTACTACCCAATAAACAACTATGTGCCAATAATTTATGAGGTTTCTTTTTTAGGTTCAACTGTTAAAGGTACGATTCATTTATTAGAGACAAGAAAGAAAAAAAAAGAAATTTCTAACAAGATGTGAAAAAGAAAAAAAAACCTTATAAAAACAATCCAAGTCTGAGAGAAAAAGATTAAATATAGATATTGGAAAAAAATCCTAATGGTAAGAGCTATGGAAATGAAAAACTACTCAAAATGGAGAACCCAGCATAATAATAATAACAAATAAATAAATCTTTTTTAAGTTACATAACAAAGAAATGTGAAGATATATGATGGTATAGGCTTTTTTACCTAAATGCGTATGTGAAACACTTTAATTTCCAAAATGCGCATGGATTGAAATCTTTCTGAAAATGCGCAACTCCATTTCTTGGCCGGCGTCCGCAAAATGGATTTCCATATCATTTCAAGGCAGGTGCCCACAAAATGGGCCAACCATATCAGGTGCAGCTCCCACGAAATGGCTACCTCCATTTTCTTGGTGGCAGTAGCGAAATGGAAGAAACAACTCGGGGACACCAGGCGTGAAATGGGAGCACTATGGAGGTGAGGACACTCCCATATTCACTCTATGGTATAGTCATAATTTGATGTAGAAAAGTGGATATTATTGCCCTTATATTAAAAAAGATTTTGTTTAAAATGTTATCTCTAGGTTACTTGTGTTTGTGTGTGTTGCAGAAGTATATATGGTTATATTCGTTTCTTTTTTCCATTCTAAGAATTTTTGTTTAATAGTTGTTCAGTAAATATAACTCATTTGGCATGGTGAGTTATGTTTTTTATACGTCTGCATTCTGGAACTGTGTTGAATGCTTGATTGATCCTAAAACTTTTAACAATGTGACTTTGGTAATGGGTTTCGACATAAAAACAGGATGCCAAACTCAATTTTACATGCCAGATTTACAACTTGTTTAGGCTTTGGTACGTACAACTTTGTTTATAAGTGGGGTAGGTTACATGTATTATGATTGATAGATTCACTGAAATTCTTGGGATTGGACTTTAGATAACAGATCATTGTTACGTCTTCCATATTTGGTTATGAATTATGAAAAAGTATATTACATGCAAAAGTTATATCTTTAAAAGATATAGTCTGCTGTTCTTAGGTTTCATAATTGAAGTCTTCCAAGTGCAAACTGACTTTTATGAATGAATTCTTAGTTCATTTGCCTCTTTGAAAAAACACAGGGTTGAAACTCTCTGCTCTATCTTAGTCCACTGTCATTTTTTTATTTTTAAGTATGTATCTGATCTAAAACATGATCCTATGCTTTGGATTTAATAAATGTTAGACAATGATTTGTTTGGTTTAAGATGAATAATTGACCATAATTATCTGGACGTACTTAGGAATAAGAATTTTTTGATTATGTGTTGGTTTGAATTAGCTTATTTGAGTTTAAAAAGTACTTTTTATAACAAAAAAATAAAGTACTTTAAGTTTTAAACACATTTTGATACATCTTTAAGAATAAGTATTTTTATTAAAAAAGTAAATTATTTGCTTTTTTCTAAAAGCCAGTAATACCTTACTTTTAAAAAAAAACAGAAGCAAAAGACGTTTTTAATATTTGAAAACTCTTTTTAAAAAGTCGACCAAAATATAAAATAACTTTTATCTATAAAAAATGATTTTCTTAAAAAAGATAAAAGAATAACTACTTGTTTTCAAAAGCCAATTCAAACTAGTCCTATGATGATTTCTTTGCAGATCAATTGTATAATTTAGTTGTTGTTCATTATTGTAGTCTCTCTATATGTAAGATGACATTTCTTGAGGTTTGTAGGTGAACATGAACTATTGATATGATATTATGTCACTGCTTTCTTATAAAATTATTTTATGGGATATCATCATAGGCAGACAATCCATAAGAACTCAGAAAAGCTACTTTGGAATATTGTAATTTTGATGCTAATGAGCTTGCAGCTTATTACCTCTTATAGAAGTGACATATTTTTCTTATTATCATGGTAGAAGAGATTTTGGGTTCATTCATATAATTGCATTTTATATTTGCTAGTTCATGCACCTTCACTTAGTGAAATTCTTGCAACCTTACAACCAAAGATTATTCCTTCTACTTGTACAATTTCGGATAAGCTGCTTAACTTTTATGTTGCTATATATGTTTTGTGGGTATTGTTGATTCATATTACTTACCATTCAAGGGCAGCAAAGTTAATTAAGATATAGTTGAAAGTTTAAGGTAGATAATATACTGTTGACAAATTTGATAATAACGTTTAGTGCTCAATTAAGTACTTTATATTGGATTCAATCTATGTTCTTATTAGTAACTAAGTATTAACATTGTACAATATTAAGCTGGCAAACAATCAGTGCCCCCATTTCGTGTTTGGTGTCCTGAGTTGTTTTTTCCATTTTGCTACTGTCACCAAGGAAATGGAGTAGCCATTTCGTGGGAGCTACACCTGATATGATTGGCCTATTTTGTGGGCACCTGCTTTAAAATGATATAAAAATTCATTTCGCGAACGCCGATCAAGAAATGGAGCAGCGTATTTTCAGAAAGATTTCAATCCATGCGTATTTTGAAAATTAAAGCGTTTCACATACGTATTTAGGTAAAAAAGCCTATATGTATTGCATAGGAATTTTAAAAGTTAATAATAGAGATAGTTATTCAAGTGAATTTTAAATAAATATATAGATATAGATTATAAAAACACAAAGGTATTTACATTTTTTTAAATCTTAATAATAATATAAAATGATTTCATTAATTGAAAACACAAATATATTTTATCATAATAAATTTATAATAAAAGTATTAGTTAAAGAATATTAATACTCTTTTTTATATATAATTTAAAGTAACAAATTTATTTTTATTTTATAATTGTTACTTTGTAAGATATTTATCCTTCCAAATTCAAAAAATACACATGGCAAGAAATAAGAGGCTTTCTAACATGTTAGAGGATCTAGTGGGGACAACACCTCCATCAAATATTATCCTATCAAGAAATCTCATTGTCCTATAATGTTAAGCAATCTTGTGGCTGCAAAAGCAATGCCAAACTTCATGGATGACATTCAAAACCCTCTTGGAAAATTGACACCTTATCAAAAAAATATATATTTTTTTTTACATAAAGAAAAAGAAAAAAAAATATTTCCTTTGAAATGCTAATGCTCCTCCCATTTCTTTCATTTCAAGAACCAAGTCACACTACTCACTACAACCCCAGGTTCCCAACTTTGGTGCATCATGAATCGTAAAGTTCACTTTTTTCCTGGTTCATAGCTATCCCTTCTCTTTCTTCTATCTTCAGATTTGTGTGTTTATTAGAATAATGGAGTGTAGAGTATTATTATTATTGTTATTATTTTCCTGTCTTTAGCTTAGCTAGCTTGACAATTTAACATGGTGTGCACTGAGACATATATTCTCAGTAGAACCCAGTTTTTGTCACTATCAAATAATATTCCACCAAAAAACACTGATTTGAATGTTAGGTTCTATGAACATGGATGGTTACCTCTACTTAAGAGATGCAAGAGCATGGAAGAATTTAAGCAAGTTCATGCCCACATCCTAAAATTGGGTCTTTTTTGGGATCATTTTTGTGGGAGCAATTTAGTTGCCACTTGTGCTCTAGCAAAATGGGGTAGTATGGAGTATGCATGCTCGATCTTCCGGCGAATCGAGGAACCTAGTAGTTTCGAGTACAATACCATGATTAGGGGGAATGTTAATTGTATGAACCTGGAAGAAGCTTTAATTCTTTATATTGAGATGCTTAAAAAGGGAATTGAACCTGACAACTTCACCTACCCATTTGTTTTCAAGGCATGTTCACTGTTAGGTGCTCTTAAGGAAGGAATGCAAATTTATAGCCATGTCTTTAAGGCAGGGCTTGAAGGTGATCTCTTTCTGCAAAACAGCTTGATCAGCATGTATGGGAAGTGTGGGGCAATAGAACATGCACGTGATGTGTTCGACAAAATGAGTGAAAGGAGTGTGGCTTCATGGAGTGCTATTATTGGTGCTCATGCTAGTGCGGAAATGTGGCATGAGTGCTTGAAGCTTTTCAATGACATGATGCATGATGGACGCTATAGGCCTGAAGAAAGCACCTTAGTCAGTGTACTCTCTGCTTGCACCCATTTGGGATCTCCAAACCTTGGAAGTTCAGTACATGGAATCTTGTTGAGAAACACTACTGAACTCAATGTTATTGTGAAAACTTCATTAATTGACATGTATGCCAAGTGCGGGTGTATTGAGAAAGGGCTTTGTGTGTTCCACAGTATGGCTGAGAAGAATAAACATTCATACACTGTAATGATCTCGGGCCTTGCTGTTCACGGACGTGGAAGCGAAGCCCTTAGAATTTTTGCAGAAATGCTGGAACAAGGTTTGGCACCAGATGATGTTGTCTATGTAGGTGTGTTAAGTGCTTGCACTCATGCTGGCCTGGTCAATGAGGGCTTAGAGTTTTTCAACCGGATGCAATTCGAGCATAAGATTGAACCAACAATTCAGCACTATGGTTGCATGGTGGACCTTATGGGAAGAGCTGGAATGCTTAGGGAAGCCTATGAACTCATAAAGAGCATGCCCAGAAAACCAAATGATGTTTTGTGGAGGAGCCTTCTAAATGCTTGTAAAGTTCACCATAACCTAGAATTAGGGGAGATTGCAGCTGAAAATATTTTCATGTTGAATCCGCACAACCTCGGTGACTATTTGGTGCTAGCAAATATGTATGCGCGGGCTCAAAAGTGGGTTGACATGGCCAAGATCAGAATTGAAATGGTCCAAAAAGGCTTGGTTCAAACACCTGGATTTAGCTTGGTTGAAGTGAAGAGAAGGGTCTACAAGTTTGTTTCACATGACAAGTCTCAACCCCACTTCCACAGCATCTATGCCATGATTCACCAAATGGAATGGCAGTTGAAATTTGAAGGCTATATACCAGACACATCACAGGTGTTGCTTGATGTGGATGAAGAGGAGAAGAGGCAGAGATTGAAATATCATAGTCAAAAGTTAGCAATTGCTTTTGCACTAATACATACATCTGAGGGATCTCCCATAAGAATTTTTAGAAATCTTAGAATGTGTAACGATTGTCATACATACACCAAATTCATTTCCATGATCTATGAACGAGAAATTACTGTAAGAGATCGAAACCTGTTTCACCATTTTAAAGATGGAGCATGCTCATGTAAAGATTATTGGTAAATTTTCATTCTCTTTATCCTTCAAGAATACACTTTAGAAAAATTTTCTCTATTTTCTTTAACAACTCTTTTATCAGTAATATATTGATATTGTTATCAAACTAATCAAGGGAAAAAAATGATAGGCACATAAAGAATAAGAATATAGCATATGCATGAGTCACTTTGATTTTTGGGTTAGTTTAACAAATTTAAGGCTTAACATCACTTATCTTCAACTTCTATTATTGAGTGAAATTTCAGATTTTTATTGTATTCTCAACTCTCTTCTCTAGTTACCATGGATTTCAACAATTCTTGGACTGTATATATGTATGAGAATAATAATTTTCTGGTTGTACTACTTTTCAATTTTACCACAGAAACAAGTTTGTCTAGTTGTAAATGTAACTAATGGGAAATTGGGAATCTTAATTTCATTGCCATATGCCACGAGATTGGACTTATGATATTCTTTTGGAATGACTTATGGTACTCATAACATCATAGTTCATAGTTTGTTATACCATCCAAAAAAGGTTAGCAATTACATAGTTTCTAGTCAAGTATTTTACATTATTATATTAGTAGAATTAATTAAAAAAGCTAATTGAGAAAGTGCGTTATGAACTTCATCAGACAAAGATAAACCACCTACAATCTTAATGCTAAGGCATCTCACATTCCATATTTTAAATGGTTCTGTCATCTTACACAAAAAGATTTAAGCATTTTTCCCTACTTTCTGGAAATACAACTAGAAAGATTAGTCTCTAATATTTTTAAAATAATATTATTGAATATTTAAATTATCTTATTTAGACTGCATTTTTAAAATAATATTATTGAATGATTCAATCATCTGAAATTTTAAAAGATAATAATCTAATTTATTCTTTTTTTATCAATAAAGAAACAAATAAAAAAGAAAAAAAGAAAAACAGAACAAAGTTTTTACAAACTCGCATCACACAACAATTTCCGAGTCAATAATATACTTTTTATAATGTATAAAAAAAAGTGTACAAAAACAATGAGATGGATGAATATTACATCATTAGTAAATATTATTATTTTTAGTCAATAATATTTTATATTTTTATTTATAGATATTTTAATATAAAAAATATATAATTTATATTTAATATTATTTATATTTATATTTTTTAAAATTTATATATATAAATTAATAAAAATTATTTATTAAAAATAATTTAATATTTCGTTAAATAATAACAAAAAATACTAAAAATTGCCCCCGGCGATTTCTAGTTTCAGTTTACCAACGAAACGTCGACGTTTCTGTGTGCAACAGTTTGCTTCATCTCACTGACTTTGTTCTTCTTCCTCCATTGGTAAGGGTGCTAGCTAGGGTTCGCAGAGTTTAAGCTCCTTTCATTTATTCACTCTCGCCAATATCGCAATTCTTCATCTGTAATATCAGTTTCAAGTTTCAACAACTAGCGAAATCGAAAGGTGTTGAAAATCATTGCGTGATACGGCGCCGTACCGATCCATTAAGGAGAGGGAGCTATTTAATCCTCAAAGAGAAGATCGTTAACCTTTGTGTAGTGGAATCATTCGAGAAAGATGCAGAAATTGGGAGAGTTCAAGTTACCACATTTCTTCAACTACCCGCCATACTTCACGTAAATCCCCCTTTGCTGCAAGTTTTTATTTTTATTTTTTGTTTGATAAATTCAAGCTATGTGTGCTTTCTTACTAGTTTACTCTGTTGGATCTTAAATCCTCTGGTCAAATTTTACAGATATAATTGAAAATCATAATGATTAATGAACATTGAGCTCCTAATTTTACATTTAATGAGAATGTTTTATCAGGTTGTACATGACTATGGTTATTTAGAATCATTCTTTTCTCTTTTGTTTGTAAAATTCATTGCATATTGTTTATTGTTAAATGTTAATTCATAGTGACACATTCATAAACTTGTGGTTGGTTTGCATGCAACTTGGTTTCTGATTTTCAGTTTGCAGCCAGTAAGAGACACTAGAGAGAAGCAGGTACAACTGTGGAAGGATCTTATTCTAGATTATTGTAGAACACAAAAGGTATTTGTAATTGGGCTTGAAGAAGAATTTCCTCTGTTTTCGAATCCCATAATTGGAAGTAAGTTCAAAAAATTCCTGCTTACTTGCAAATTTAATTATTATTATTATTATTGAACTGACAGGTCTCAAAATGTTCCCATATTTCTTTTTTTTTTTTTGCATTTTATTTCCACATTTATGTCATATGATTGTTTCCTGGTTTCTGATAGTGCAGGGTCTCTTACTCATGAAGCTAGAGAAGCATTCCTTTCAGCCTTAGTAGCTGATGGTATGGTTCTTGTCAGTGAATTTATTGTTCTTGTGAGTTGTGACGGTTACTGAGAAAATTGCTAAAGTGGTATTCTAATCTGACAGGACGTGCTGAGTGGATGGATAAAGGACATAGGAAATGTCTTATTCTCTGGCATCGGATTCAAGAGTGGGCAGAAATTTTAGTACAATTTGTAGGTTTCCATTTCTACTTTGATAACCACAGCATTCCAGTTTCTGTGTTTGCATTGTGTTTGAATTCACTTTAATATTGATTAGGCAAGAGATAATGGGCTGGAAGACGGTGTTGTGACGATGGAAGAAATAAGGTTTGGGACTGAATCTCAAGGAACAGGTAATTTGTTGATGCTTATAGATCCTATTCTTCACTATCTTGTAATTTGGGATGGGACAAGTTTGGCAGTTATTGGTTAGTTCTTAATACTTGTGTTATCATCTTATCATGTGTTTGAGGCATGGGATGGTATAGCTTTTGGAGTTGATAATTGTAGTCTGTCTTTTCAATTATTTTTGCTTTCCATTTTGTTTACCGATTCAGTTAAATCAAACCTTTCAAGTGGGATTAGATATAAGCTTTCTGCTATCCTTGGACTGAAACAAACATAGATGAAAGTCATCCAGGGAGAAAACCAGCGTGCCAAATAGGGTTTTGGGTATGAATTGTAGGAAAAGTATTCAGTAATTTATCTTCTCTCTATACGTTCTGGATACTTTTGAAGCAGTGTTGAGAGTTTTATGCTGTGTTTTGATCTCTCTATATGTGATGCGCAATGGGGAAGTGTGCTAGCAATGGGATAGATATTAAAAATAGAGTTAATACCTATTTTAGTGTTTGACGAGAATTTCAAATGGTAAATTAGTCCCTCAGGATTTAATCATTTTAAAAAGAATGCTAAAAAAGGTGGCATATCAATCACCATTCAAAAAGGGGGACACCGTAGTCCAGCCCTATAGGTTTGTACCATTAGAAAATTTCTAATGCTTTTGTATGGAGAGATTAACATGTCTCCCACTTTTGAATGGTGAGGGACCACCCAGAGACTCTTAAATTTGATGGATTAAGTGTTCTTCAAAATTTCTGTTAGGAACTAAAATGTGTATTTACTTGGTAAATAAGTTCATGAAATATTTTGATTTTTAATTAATTGACTGGAGTAATAAGTGGTACACAAATTACAATATTGTAAAAGTTGGAGGCACTACTTTGTATATTTTGGCCATGTGATGCTAAATTGCTAAGTTTACTCATTGAAGCTCCCATCCTTCTTCAAGAAATACAGTGACTTATATTTACTTCAAGTCGAGTGTTATTTCTCTGCTTGGCCCACGGCCATGCCCCCTTTGAACACAAACATTTCTAAGTTTATCACCTGCTTTTTGAGGCTTTTGTTTTTTCCTTTAGTCATATTATTGTAGGTACTTCCGAAGTTTTGGGCTTTGACTGGATTTGTCTCTCATTCTTTCTGATGTACTGCAGAGCTTCAAGGGATAGACCAAACTATTCTGAATCGTGCGCTGAAAATATTAGAGCAAAAGGGGAAGCTTGTGGTCTTCAAAGGAACTTCAACTGATGATGAAGGAGTGAAATTTTCTCTATGATTGTTTATCTGTTGTACCTTGACAGATTTCAAATATGCCATAAGCAGGGGTCTTTTACGTGATAAAAATTGTTCATTGTTTTGGATATGAATATTGTGTTAAGGTTTTGGCTTTCTGGCTAGGCATGATTGAATTTCAAATGATGCTCCCGAAGGATTGTGAAACCATGAAATCCATATCGCAGTGCAAAGTTTAGTCTGGTTAAGAAACTATATTGCAATGTAAAGTTATAATATGTTACTGTCGTTGACACAATAATATATTGGTTCTTACCAGCTGAAATGTGTATGTCTAACGTTGGCTTTTCCAGCTTTATTTTTCGCATGGTACAAAGTATTACTGTTACTTGGAGCGTGATTAAGAAAGACTGATCGTTATTCTGTTTATCAGCTTTCACCGTATGGGTATATACCATGTTCATAATTATTTAATTGCTGCCAACCTCTATCGTTAAACTAGTGCAACCTTTGCATTCTCAACTTGTTTCAGATACTTAATTTGGTCAAGATATGGGGAAAGGCCTTAGTGAATCTCCAAAATTGGAAAAGGGCATGCACATTTCTTAAGACCCAAACAATTTGTATCATAAGCTAATAACTACCTAATAAGTTAAATTTTTCCTCACAAAATAAGATCAATCATATAAATTAAATGATGAATAATGCGACTGTATTCTGCCATAAATCATATATATAGACAAGCCATTAAAATTTAAACCTCCATCAAATGCCTGTCACCTTTTTGGTCAATTACAACTGAACCGAACATTTGATCTATTCTAGATTTATAACCAAAAACCTTGATCCCTAAGTATACAACAATTCGTGTAGTAGGTGCATAACTGCATAACCAAAATGAGATATAACTAAAGTATATGTCGTCTCACTGCATCTGAGGGGAAAGTTCTTCAATTGTAAGATGGAGCAAGGCATTCGTCGAACATATCTAGAAGGTTTGGATTTTCCAGGGCAGCAGCCACACGCTCTTTATCATTTAGTTGTTTGTTAACTGCATACATAGTTGTGACAAATGAATACAAAGTTTGAAAAGAATTCAGAGGGACTTGGGACAACTCATTGCCTACTCTTTCAAATCATCTTGTGACTTGTGCAGAATCAATAATCATCAAATCGAACTAATTATTTCATGCAAATATAAATATAAGTATGTGTTTGTAATAGGTCCATCAACGGCATGCATTACTTGCATGGAGAAAACAAAAAATTCCGGATGATGTTTAAGTCAACAAAAATAACATCTTCACCAAAACAAGTACATGGTTGCACTAGTGCATTACAGAATGTATGACTCGATATAGAGTGAAAAAGAGAAAGATGAAGAAATTACCTGCAGCTTCAGTTGCATGAGATCCAGGTGCTACTCTGATATCCACCTAGCCATAATTTAACATAAAACTATCAGGTGGATAAACTGAGAAGAGGGTTCAACAGCAAAGTGAGGTGGTTCAAAGTTCATATCATTGCAAGACAAGCTCATTTCCTTAGTTGCCTAGTGGGTTTTAGTTCAGATTTCATTTTCGAGAGTGCATGTTTATCTTACATGAATTTGTAGTTATTTCTTTTATGTTTTAGAAGGCTTCAAATCCTCCGGCTTCTTATTACATCCCTCTTGGTGAACAACCAATTTGTACTAATAAGACTAAAAAGATTGCAGCCTTTGCTGCATTATGCTCCCATTAATTCAAGCAAGAACAAAATGCACACAATTGTTATTCACTATGCAACATCTAGAGTTACCTTACCAACTCAATACTCCGAATTGAAACTAATCCATGAGCTTTTACAAATCTACCACTCCCTTGGACTAAAATCTACCACAAATTCGCCTTACAGTAAAACTTCCATACAAGGAAAAATATAATAGAAATTACATATTATCATAACACAACACATCAATCTAGTTTTGCCTCCAGGGTATCAATCATTAATCCAAGCAACTACCCTAAACAATTACAACAATCAGAAAATAAAAATTTGTGAAAAACAATTAATACCTTGTAGCGTGAAGGCAAGCTTCTCATGAGCTTAACCCGTAAGCAGAGACCTATAATCGTTGCCATGCTGCAATGTTCCACTGTCGGAGTAAACGTAACCCTAAACAACCAAAATCACAATTAATGATTCAATAATAATAATATAATAAATAAATAAACACATGAAACATTCATCAGAAGCCAATATCAATCCTAATACATAAAGGGGAAAAAGAAAATGAAAAGTGTGAGCACCTAACATAACTACGGTGATCATCGACTTCAACAGCATCCTCCGTTATGACCTTGAGCTCTTCCAAGGAGTAAGGGTGCTCAGGGTCCTTGATATCTCTCAGGTGATGTGAGAAATCGTTAAGGAAAAAGAAAGACTAAGCATGCACATATTCGATGAAAGGTATTCAATTAAAAGAAAAAAAAATAGAAATTGGAAAATGAAAGAAAGAAAGAAATAAAGGATATCGAAAATCTCAAGTTGGTCGATAGGTTCGACGGCGTAATCGTCGTTGGTGGTGGGCGGTGAGGTGCGGGTTCGGCGCTCTTTCTTTTCGTATATGATAGGGTTTGCGTTGATTAGAGTTGACACCATGATTCTGCGTTTGGAGATGCCGATGGAGAAGAAGTAGGAAATGATGACGACGACGACCCTGATAAATTGCTCGCTAAGGGGTTTGAAATGGAATGGGCCCTTGCGGCCCGCAGGCCTGGAATTTCACACATAACATTTGTGGCGGTAAGAACGCAAGTTGTCACAAATGAACGAAAGTATGTGTTTTTTAACCATCTCTTTTAAGTTTAATATTCACTTGAAAATAAAAATCTGAGTATGATTAATCGTAAAATTATTTGTGGATAAACAGCAATGCTAAAAGCACGAGAGAGAGAGAAAGGGGAAGAGCGAGAGGAAAATACAGAGAGGATAGAACTTGAGAATCACGTCAACATTCGAAGAATTATAGGGTTTGGAACAGAGAAGAGTACCATCGACTAGAAAATGAATCTTTCTCCATTTTTATCGGAAGATATTTCCAAGAGGAAATTATTTCACCTATTCACTTGGATAGGAAGAATCAATGACATATATCTTGCTCGTAAGCAGAAAAAAAGGTATGATATATCTTTTTGCCTTTATACGGTACACGACGAAAGGGGGGCATTGAAGACGATAACGGACATGAATCGTATGAGATTACGAAGGAAGACAATATCAGCAAAAGAAGCTAAGTATAGAAGGCCAACGAAGGAAAAGGCAAGAAGTATGAATGTCGAAGGTAGAGAACGGAACGCCGATGAGGATGGGCGGACTCAACGTAAGGATAATTTGGCTATGCATACAGGTAGGAAAGGAACGATGAAGAATACGTCAAAAAATGACCCAAATGGTAATGGATGGATAAGGAAGGTTGAAGTAACTGTTGCAGAAGAAAATATAGGTTGGCTAGCAAGGAGTTTAGTTGGGTGGACAACCAAGGCCATAGATTTCAATGCTCTGAAGAAGGCAGTTTCAAAAAATCTGCCTCAGGTTGTTCAAGTCCGTGAATTAGGAGCGTATAAGTCACTACTAACTTTTGACACCGTGAATCATGCGGAGGAATATTATACATTCAAAATGAATAGTCCTCTGCAATTTTTTCATAGCGTTTGAGGTGGGAGGAATCAAAACGAAGTGAGACTAGAAGAGTATGGCTAGAATGTTCTGGAGTGCCACTGCATGTGTGGTCTGCAGAAACATTCAAAAGGATAGGTGGACAATGGGAGAAAGTAGTACAGTGCGATGAAATGACGGAATCAGAACTATCATTCAGCTCTGGAAGAGTTCAAATCGATACTTGTATGTTTGATGTTATTAGTGAATGGATCCACATCACGGTCGGCACTAGTGGGTTTGATGTTTTTGTAAAGGAGGTGGGAAGTAAGATATATGGAGCGGAAAGCATGATTGTAGAGGACAATCTGCGAAAGATGAAGGCCAACTATGATGGAAGCAATACAGAAATGAGGATGCCAGCACCGATGTTTGATCCGGCGGCTGAATTGGTGGAGGCAAGGATGAGGAATCATAGTGAAAATAAGGGTAAAATAGTAATTTATGATTTGTTTTTGAATGACTGGAATCAAGAGCATTTACTATCATTGAAGGAAAAAAGAGTAATTGACTTAAATGCATTAAAGAAAATTGATAGAGGCAAAATTTATGGAGATGCTGAATTTATTAGAGAAGGGGACTCGAAAAGGACCGTGTCACAAGAATTTTCCAATTCAAGTGGCGGGGTACAAGAGGGTGTTATAAGGGCTAGAAGAAGGAATGTGGTGGGCCATTGTTTTCATAGGGAAATGGATAATATAATAAGAGAAAATGAACGAATGGGCATTGTGGACTTTCATGTTATTGGGCTTACAAATGAGAATAGCCATCTTGGACATGTTGAAGGAGGGATGAGCCTTGGATGGTGGGCTCATATTGAAGCGGGTCAGACTGATGCTCCACAGGTTAAAGAGGGACATGCTAATGAAAATAGGAGCAGCGACAGGATCTATTCGAGGAGTAGTTCTTGCACACCGCTGGAACCTATGCAGCAAACGATGAGACACTTGCAGGCAGAACTAGGCCTTGGAGAAGATGACCTGTAGTAAAACAGCGTCGGCCTTGGAGAAGATGTCGTGGGGCAAACGGCGCCGGGGCCAAGCGGGTTACATCACACGATGGCTATCCCATGTCTAGCACCTGGAGGCGGGATCTCAGTTAGCGGCGGTGACCGAAAAAAATGGAAGGGTCAGATTGCGGTGGCAGAAAGCTGTGTGGTAGAGTTGCACAATGAAGAAGAGTGCCATGGTGAAACCAATGAGCCGGTTAATCAGAGGAACAAGAGGAACATCAATCTAGCAGAGGCAAGAGGCGAAGAACGATAGGTTATTCCAGAGACAGTGACAGCATGCATGGATTAGTGTGTGAATGATGAAGAGTGTGGCAATGAGGAGGGTGAATCCAGAACTAGCCAAGTACAACAAAACGTGATGAACGATGAAAGGCTGAAAGGGGAGGAACAGATGAATGAAAATAGGAAAACTTGGGAATTAGCAGTGGAATCAGGTGCAGTTCTACATAATGAAGAAGGGGATATTATGGCAATACTTCAAGCTCATAATGAAAAAATTGTAAACAGGAAGAGGCTGGCGAAACAAACAAAGAAAGCCAGAATAAGCAGACCTAAGAACTGCAACAAGGTGTGTAAAAATATTTTTAAATGATTTATAGTTGTTGGAATATTAGGGGGTTAGGAGGTGACGAAAACCTGAGAATGATAAAAGAATTGAAAAAGAGTAGTAGATTAAACATTTAGGGTTGATTGAAACTAAGCGTCAAATCTTGACAAAATTTGATGCAATACGTATTTGGAAAAATGACATGGTGGGCTGGGAATACGTGGAATCTATATGTGCTTCTGGAGGCTTGCTGCTAATGTGGGATGATATGGTGTTTAAAATGAATAACTGCTATAAAGGAGAACATTGGCTGTGTGTGGAGGGAGTGATGACTAATATAAATCTTACTTGTGTGTTTTTTTGGTTTACGGAGCAGATGGGAGAGTGGAAAAACGGGTGATGTGGGAGGAGTTGAGTTATATTGTGGGGTTGTGTCAGGTGCCTTTTTGCTTCACAGGGGACTTCAATGAAATAATGCAAGTGGAGGAAAGAAAAGGAGTGAGTAGGTTACCGGTGTCTGCGGAAGAGTTTAAGTTTTGGGTACAAGACATGCAATTGCTGGATCTCCCTCTTAATGATCGTAAGTTCACATGGTTCTGGGGTCGACAGTATAGCCGCATTGACAGGGTCCTGGTCAGTGTAGATTGGATTGAAGCTCTTCCGGATACTCGCTTGAGAGGTGGATCTCGAGTGTTATCAGATTACTGTCTGTTGATTGTGAGAGATACAAGGGTGAAGGGAGATCCAAGACCGTTTAGAAGTTTAGATGCTTGGTTCACACATGCGGATTTTCTGAGGATGGTAAAAGAGGAATGGAGAAACTTAGGGTATGTTCCCATTCACTAGCAAGCTGAAGGCGTTGATGACACCCCTGAGAAGATGGTATAGAGACAATTTTGGTGACATGGATAGTAGAATAAAGAGGTTTGAGGATGAGATAAAAAAGATTGATGATATAGTAAGTGATGGCGCATATGACGGTACAATGGAAGCTAGATGCAAAGCATTGGTGAGATGCTGTGAGAAGTGGTATATTCGGAAGGAAATTCATTAGAAGCAGATGTCTCGGTCTTGACATACTAAATATATGGATAAGAATACAAGATACTTTCATCAAGTAGCATCGGCTAGAAGGAGGAACACGAAATTGATGCGCTCTTACTGCAGAGGAGGTTGGTTCGGAATCAGGCCAGAATAAAGGTGGCAATTAGAGGATTTTATAGAGATTTGTATCGGCAAGAATATGCTCCATTGATTGGGTTTCGGGAAGGACTAGTGATGAAGATAGATGGAGATGAGGCTACAGCATTAGAAGTAATACCCTCTGCTGAGGAAGTCAAAGAGACTGTTTGGGATTATGAGTCTACAAAAGCCCCAAGTAATGACGGGTATAACATGAACTTCATTAAGAAGTGTTGGGATGAGATTGGCCAGGAATTTACTGCAACAATGTTAAGATTTTTCCAAAGCGCCAAATTACCAATGGAAGCGAATGTAACTTGGGTGGCTTTAGTGCCAAGGAGATCAAAGACCTTAGGCCTATTAGCATGGTTGGATGTGTATACAAAGTAATATCGAAGGTTTTGGTAAAAATGATGAGTTCAGTGATGCCAAGATTAGTGGGAGAGACACAAAGTGCTTTTGTAAAGGGTTAAAAAATACATGATGGTGCTCTAATTGCATGTGAAACAGTTCAGTGGCTGAGGATGAGCAAGAAGAAGGCAGTGATTATAAAGTTAGATTTTCAAAAGGCTTATGACAGGGTCAGGTGAAACTTTGTGGATATTGTGTTACAAAAGATTGGTTTCAGTCATAAATGGAGAGCATGGGTAAAGAAATGTGTAAGTACCGCCTCTATTTTAGTTCTGATTAATGGGGCTCCGTCCAAGCTGTTCAAGATGGATAGAGGTCTAAGATAAGGAGATCCTCTATCTCCTTTCCTATTTGTCCTTGTGGTTGATGTTTTAGATAGGATTGTGGGAGAAGCAGTCAGGAATGGACGTATATCCCCATTGTTGGTTGGGAGGGATAACATAGAATTGTCACACTTGCAGTTTGCGGATGACACTATTTTGTTTTACCCACCAGAGATCGAGACAATCTTAAATTATAAGAGGCTCTTGCGATGTTTTGAACTCATGTCTGGACTAAGTATCAACTTTGACAAATCGAATTTGATTTCCGTTAATTGTGAGTCAGAGTGGGTGACGAATATGTGTGGGATACTAGGATGTACTGAAGCGGTTCTACCCGTAAGATACTTGGGAATCTCCTTAGGAGCAAATCCTTGATTGGTGAAGACATGGAAACCGATTATAGATAAGGTGGAAGAGAAGCTCAGTCTTTGGAAGGCAAAAATTCTTAACAAAGCTGAAAAGTTAGTGCTTACCAAGTCTGTACCTAATAGCTTGCCAGTCTACTATCTCAACCTATATAAAATGCCAAAAGGGGTAGCAGAGAAGTTGATTGCGTTGCAAAGAAAGTTTTTATGGAGCAAGGAGGACGGAAATAATGGTATGCCTCTCGTAAAATGGGAGTTGGTGTAGGTCCCGAAAAAGCTAGGAGGTTTGGGAGTGGGGGACGCTGTGATTAGGAATATGACACTTCTGTTTAAGAGGTGGTGGTGGTTTTCAAAAGAGGATTGTCCGTTGTGGAAGAAAACTGTATGCTCGTGTAATGATTTAAATCCAAATATAATGCTAGCAAATCAATCACTACCTACAAGAGGGGATTCGTGGAAAGATATATGTCAATTGAAGATCAAGAAGCAACACGTAAAAAACAAGATGATCAGTGGCCTATCTATGGAAATAGGGGATGGGAGGAGAACTCGTTTTTAGGAAGATAATTAGTTGCAAGGTGGACCCTTTAAAGAGAGTCTTCCAAGGCTTTTCTCTGTTTCAAACCAGCAAAGATCTGTTATAGGGGATTGTGAGTTTTGGGATGGATTAGAGTGGATTTGGAATTTCTATTGGAGGAGAGAATTGTTTCAATAGGAGTTGGCACTTGTAAACCAACTCCATGAAAGGTTAAGGCCAGTTAAGTTATCACCTGGTAGAGAGGATAAAGTGCTGTGAAAATTTTATAAAAATGGTATTTTTTTAACTAACTCTTTTGTGCAGATGTTGTAGACAGAAACTGTCTCGGAAGAAGTCACAAGTTACAGTTTTACTAGTGCAATTTGGAGAAGCTCGGTCCCGCCAAAAATTGAGCTATTTACATGATTTGTTTTAGTAAGAAGGGTAAATACCAAAGAGAGATTGAGTAGATTAGGTGTCATTCATCCAAGTGATAATACCTGTGTGTTGTGTAAAAAAGATATAGAATTTGTTCATCATTTGTTTCTTTGCAGTGAGTTTACTTGGAAGGTGTGGTGTGCTTGGTTGAAGTACTTTGATAGAGTTTGGGTTGTCCCGGAAACGATCAAAGAACTGTTTGAGAGTTGGACAGGAGAACCTGGCAGAAAATTTGAGCAGAATAAGAGGATGATTGGATTCTGTGCAGTAACTTAGAATATTTGGATGGAACAAAATGCGAGAATATTTTAAGAATGAAGAAGGTAGCGTGGAGGACATCAAATTGAGGTTGGTGTTGAACTTCAAAGAGTGGTCTAGTGCTGATCCATGTGGTTGTTGATGGCAATACCGGGGATGTTGATGGATTAGTCATTTTTGTATTTCATTTGATTTTACCTTACAGTTGACTGTACCTTTTTCTTTGTGATCCATCTTTTGTGTCACTCTACTTTAATGAGTTGAGCTTTTCTTTGTTCTAAAAAAAATATTTGTCGATGATATTGTCTTTATTGGAGAGTCAAATGAAGATCTAAATAAGAAGTTGAAATTATGGAGAGAAGCTTTAGAAGTGTATGATCTGCGCATAAGCCGTAGCAAGACAAAATATATGGAATTATAAATTTGGCATGCGAAGGAAAAATCCTAATATAGAGGTGAAGATTGGAAATAACATCCTACAAAAAGTTAAGAGTTTTAAGTATCTTGGGTGCATCATATAGGATAATGGAGAGATTGAATATGATGTAAATCATAGGATCTAAGTAGGTTGGTCAAAATGGCGGAGTGCATCTGGTTTTATATGTGACAAAAAAATGCCTTTAAAACTTAAAGGTAAATTATATCGCACTGCTATCAGACCGACTATGCTTTATGGTACAGCATGTTGGGCGACCAAAGGGGAGCACGAACATAAACTAAGTGTGGCAGAGATGAAGATGTTGAGATGGATGAATGGTCATACACGATTGGATAGAATAAGGAATGAAGATATAAGAGAGAGGGTTAGAGTAGCATCTATTATGAAAAAGATGGTAGAATCGTGTTTCAGGTGATTCGGACATGTGAGAAGAAGACCGACAGAATACTCAGTCAAAAAGGTGGATAAGATGAAAGATGGACAAGAGGTGAAATGTAGAGAAAGACCTAAGCAGACCATCCATGAGGTGATCAAATGAGATCCATATGTAAATAGTCTCTCTATATACATGATACATAATAGAGTTTAATGACATCGTTTAATTCATATAACCGACCCCACCTAATGGGACAAGACTTTGTTGTTGTTGTTGTTGTTGTTGTTGTTGTTTGTTGTTGAGTAGTTTTTGTTTTGAAATTGTATTATGTACTTTGTCTTTATTTAAGATTTGAGTATTTAACATTTATTATTTTTGTTATATGATATAATTACAAATATTTAATTTATTTATCTTAATTATATTAGAATTAATATAAATTTTTTAAAATAAATATTTATGAAAATTTGTAGGACCATATTTTCTGGTAAGAAATGGAAGTTGGATAAAAATATTTTTGTCATAGAAAATAGAAAAAAATGGATAAAAAATTTAGGATGTGGGATGAAAAGTGGAGGATTATCTCTCGGATATTATCCAATATTATTGTCTTTAGACATGACAGAAATATTAGATATATTGATCTAAGGTAAATGTGATTCAATTAGTCTAGTCATTTATTTAAGGACTAAATTAATTAAACACAACAAACATATAACTCACACATTACATTGCATTATCTATCACCCGCTTTTCTATACCATTGCCACTTCTAGACTAAACAAAACATTAGACATGTTGACATAACAAAGATGTGATTCAATCAATTTAGTCATTCATTTAAAGACCAATTTGATCAAATCCAAAAAAAATATAATTACATTATCATCTTGTTCGCTCCATAATCAATTTCTTGCTTCTACCTCCACGATTTGAAATCTTAGAAGGTGTTAACTATATTATACAACCAAAAATGATGATATTAACATAGTAAAGAGACTGAAATAAAATAATAAAAAATAAAAAACACAATTAATTATGTCAATCAAATATGTAAAAATCTTGTTGTGAACTACCACTCTCGACTCTTGTAAAAATATGTAAAACACAATTAATTATGTCAATTAAATATGTAAAAATCTGAACATATTGATTCCTAGTCTAATTTGTCTAATTTTAAAAATTTTTTATGTGTGTATCCGTATTAATCAAGTCAGTATAACAGAAATCATGTTTAACTTTTTTGTTGAGTCTTGACAGAACTAAGTGAATATAAAAAATCAATTTGTCTAAATTTTAAAATAATCAGAAACTTAAATATATTTTTAAATTTTTAAAAATTTAAATATCTGCGTATATTTGTCTTTTTCTTCAAACAAAAAAAAGTACAAAAGGAAATTATTAAGATGTAAATTCAACATGATTTATTATAGTGAAAATTTAAAAATAAATTTAATTTTTATATAAACTAATTAATGTTATAAAATATATATTTTTTTAATTTTATCACTCAAAAAAAAAAAAAAAAAGTTTCTACACGCACACACGTTTCACGCTTGTGTTATCCGTGTTCCTCTCTTTCATTCGACAGTGCCCTGTTCTTCATCATCTTCTCGGAGCAAGCACGGCACCACAGAGTTTAAGCTTCGAATACCGTCTTTCCCGGATTAGCAAGCCACGAATTTTGGAGCACCCAAACTTTTACCCTTTTGAAGAGTAAAAGAAAAAAGGTAACAGCTTGTTCAACACTAAGTCTCAAAAGCTGATTTGGTTCTTTCCTTCTAATACTTCTCAAATTCTTGCTTTTTCTGTTCTTGTTTGGGTTGCTAGCATCGGCAACAAGCCAACAACTACCCCCTCGGATTGGATAGTGAACTGGGTTGGTAACGATTTTTAGAAGCAGCTAGAAAGGTGAGGCCTTTTTTGCATGGTTTCTTAACACCCTTTATTGCTTGCTTTGTATTTTACTTTTTCTTCATTTATTTCCTGCTTTTCTTATTGGGTTTAGTTCTCTCGTTGTTATGTTAAGAGTTTTGGGACTTAGTTGAATGTTTTAGTTACCTACATCTATTTTTGGGGTTCGTGGGGAGAAGATGTATGCAGTATTGTATGCTTGAAGTGGTTATTGAATGCAAAAATATTGAGCCAAAAACATTGAACGGCATGCTTTCATTTTATTTTAGTTTAATTTTTCTGGTGGAGAATTATTGTAAGCTTATATTGGCTTTTGTTTCTCTCTTTCTTCTGCTGGATTTTATGCTTAAAATCTGCAACAGTTTTGGAGTTGGATTTACTGTGTTTTCATTGAGATAGATGTATGTATGCCAGACCCAGTATTATATTGAGGTGTATACTATATAGTCCAACTCCAAGAACCTCCTTTAAAGTTATCATGACTTTCTTTATCTGCGTTATTGGGTAGAGATACTTTTGTTTCTAGTTAATATATGCATGTGTAGTTTTTTTTATGAAAATTAGTCATGAGCAAACTATGTGAACAACCTTTCCTTACCCCTTTCGGCCTTTGCTTCTTGTCCAATATAGCCATAATCGTCGGAGTGCGAAAGTCACAATCTTGGTAATGCAAATCTCAGGTGCTATCAGTGATGTATTGGTGGTACTTCCACCTTCTGCATCTCTTAGGTTACCAGAATTCCGCCATTTGAACACTTGTGCTGTTTCTGATGCCAAGAACTTTATTTCAAGTGGATTTCTTAAAGTAAGCTTTCCAGGATATCATCTTCACTTTCTTTCTGCTTGTTTTCTAGAATAATCTTAATTCTCCTGATATTGGAAAACGTTTTGAATTTAGCTTGAAAGCGAGATATGTGCTATCTGAAACAAAATTGATTTACTATGACTGAAGATTGAGACTTTGAGGTTAAAGAATTTATCTTCTTCCCATGAAAGCTGAAAAAAAGCATAAAATATAGTGGGCATGCAGAGTTTAGGATTGAAGAAGCTTGTAGCAAATGTTGTTGTTGTAATGTTGTTTAAATAACATTAGTTACAAATAATTTATGTAATAATTATTAACCAATGTGTTTAGAGTAACAAATACGATTGGTTCTCCTTGTATGATTGTTGTGAAAACTCTTGTTGACTATTAATTGGTATTCCTTTTTATCCCCCAATCAACTCATGCTCGCTATACTGCCCCCAAGCAATTTAAAAGGTTCTACTGTAGTTCATGCATTTGTTGACAAAACATTTGTGCTAGCTTCATCTTGTTCATATTGAAGAGCTAGTTCTTTTATCCTTTTGGCTTTGAGCTTACATCAATCTATTAGCTTAAGTTGTGAAAATTTGGTTTTGATGTGCTTTTTTAATCCTTATTTTTTTTCTCCATATATAACTTATGCCTGTATGATTTTCTCTAATACATTGTTCATCTTGATTTCCACTTACATTATTCTGTCTTATTCTTGTAATGCCAGCTTGTTTAAAGTATTCCTTTATTTGTAGAGCTTTCCTTCTTGTTGCAATGCCAAGCACTATAATGAACTTTATAGTTTCCGAAGTAGAGGCTTAGTTACAAGAGCATCAGCAGGTTCAAGTGATAATTTAGCACATTTCGCTCCCCTCCAACTCGAAACACCCGTAGGTCAGCTTCTGGAACAAATTTCACAAACCCATCCTCATCTACTGCTAGCAACCATTGATCAGCAGCTAGAGAATCTTCAAACCGCAAGAGATGAGCAGAAGGAAGAATCTTCTACTTCATCTCAGGATCCCCTTTACAAGTAAGAATGATACCTTGATTCCATGAATATGCTATTGTAAAAGCTCTGGAAGATTATCACAAACCAAAAGTGGGATTATAGTTCATTTGGCTGTATATTGATTTAGCTATTTGTAGTGCAAAAGTGACCAATTCTGTCTGATCTGAATTTCAGGAGGATTGCTGAAGTTAAAGAGAAAGAAAAGCGTACAACTTTGGAAGAGATCATGTACTGCTCGGTTGTAAATAAGTTTTTGGAAAACAACATTTCAATGATTCCAAAGATCTCAGCAACATCAGATCCTACCGGCCGAGTGGATTTCTGGCCAAACCAAGAGCTGAAGCTAGAAGCTGTTCATTCTACGGAGGCATTCGAGATGATCCAGAGTCACTTGTCTTTAGTACTAGGCGAAAGGCTTGTTGGACCTCTTCAGACAATTGTTCAGATTAGTAAAATTAAGCTTGGAAAGCTCTATGCTGCTTCAATAATGTATGGATACTTTCTCAAGCGAGTTGATGAGAGGTATCAGCTTGAAAGGACAATGGGGACCCTCCCAAAGGACTTTGGTAAAGCCAATGTAAGTTTCGACGAACCGGCGCCGCCTTCAAACCAGCTCTGGGACCCGGATTCCTTGATCACAATTCGTGCTTTTGATGATGTTTATAGTGATGGGGACTACATGGAAAATGAAGAAGGCAAATCATACCGGTTGCGATCTTATGTGATGCAGTTGGACAGCGAGACACTTCAGAGACTTGCCACTATCCGGTCGAAGGAAGCTATGTCGTTGATCGAAAAGCAAACTCAGGCCTTGTTTGGAAGGCCTGACATCAGAGTTTCTGAGGATGGTTCAATTGAAACTCCCAATGATGAAGTGCTTTCAATTGCATTCTCAGGGTTGACCATGTTAGTTTTGGAAGCTGTTGCGTTTGGATCATTCCTATGGGATGCAGAAAACTATGTTGAATTGAAATACCCTTTTCTCAATAACTAGAAAGATTGTTTGTATAAGAGTATAAATTCTTTTTGCTGCACAGTTTAGACAGTAAGGAATGTAAATGTGTTGATGCATGGAGCTTTTTATAACATAAATATATTTTACTTGATGTTCTGGTCGCCAAATCTTTGTTAAAAACGGTTTCAAAATAGGATGGAACTTTAGTCTTTAAGGTCTTGAGAGTAAGTGAATGAAAGGAATTGAAGGAAAACTGTTAAAAGGGAGTACTATGTTTTACCATGTTTGATTGGAGTGAAGATTGATGTGTATGTTTTTGTACACAGTACATGCTGTTTTTTTTTGTTTGGTGACGATTTTTTTGTACATACTATTGAAACAAGTGAATTGATTTTTCAATTTTCTTTACTGTTTTATGGGGTTTTTTTGGACCAAATGATGCATTGTGGTACATACAAAACTTGGAAAAAGATGAAGGTTATAATTTGGTATCAATGTTCTATTAACATTGTTGAACGATGAATTGATGAAACGAGTAACTTGGGCTGCATTTGTTTATAGAAACAGGAATATAAAGATACAAAATCATCATATTTGATAGAGAAGATATAAACAAAAATAATGTATCTAAAAATATTAAATTAGTATATTTTGTGTTCATTTTAATAGAAAGGATAGAAATATACTAACAAAATATACAATTTATTTTTTATTTTTTATTATTTTGTTAATTTTTTATAATTATATTTTTTGTCTTAAATTTTTTGAATGAAAAAATATTAAATTTTCATAATTTATTTTAATTTATCATCAAACAAAATATAAAGACATAAAATTAAAAAATTAAATTTTCATAATTTATTCTAATTTATCGTTAAAAAAATTATAAAAATACAAAATTTTATATCTTTATACCTTTTTTTTAGTACTTTATATCTTTATACTTTGCATCTTATTCTGTTTTCGTAAACAATCCAAGCCCAAATGATTTCAGATGAATTTGGAATGATTAGCTTATCCAATTTTTAACAAAAAAAGATTATAAATAAAAAAGATACAGGCATGGAGAGTATGGTGGAACATAGAGCAGCCTAGAGTACCCCAACGCATCTGCATTCTGTTCCAGTGCTCCCACAGGCCACAGCCTGACCTCACCGACCTCGAACCCGAACCCTCTCTTCGTCTCACCGCCCCAAACAAAACCCAACCCATTCGATTCATTCTTGCCTATCGCACCCTTCTCTATTCTCTTCTTATTCTGTTATTCATCAACTCAACACCAACACCACACAAATCTCTCATATTTCTCAGCTATTTTTCACTGCACAATCACCACAACAACATCAATATGGGTTACGAAGACGATCCGTGAGTTCCTCTTCTCTTTTTTCCAAAGCTAATTTCACCTTTTATCAGGGTTAGGGTTTTCGTTTTCTCCTAATTTCAATTTTTTATTTTCTGCTTGTTCAGGTATCGCGATGAGGACGGAGAACCCTTGATGGATTATGACGACATGCAATCCGATCCCGAGCCGGAGCCCCACCACGACGATGCTCTCCTCGATGATTACGAGGACGAAGGGGACGGTGGCGATTGGCGACGCCGCGAGCGCTCGCAGACTCCGGTCTACGATCACGATTCGTCCAAGTCGAAGCCCAGGAAGAGGCTCGTTAAGAAGGGCGACACCGGGAGGCAGTCGGTGGCGCCGGAGCTCGAAGACGAGGTGGCGGAGGAGGAGTATGACGTCGGGGCGAGGTTCGCGAGGGAGGGATCGGAGGAAGGGAGGAAGAGGAAGAAGGGGAAGGAGGGTGGAAGTGGGAAGAAGGAGAAGAGGCTTAAGGGGGAGAAGAGGTTTGCGAGTGGCGGAAGTGGGAAGAGCGGGTCCAAATTTGGGGGATCTAAGAAAGCGTTTGGTGGAAAAGGAGGCAAAGATCATGACGGTGAAGTTAAGGAGATGTGGGATACCATTGCTGGCGGCGATTCTGAGGTGTTATTATGGTGCCTTTGTGATTTTTACACGATTTGTTGAATTTGATTGACTCTGTGTTTGTTGTGTGTCTGATAATTGGATTTATTTGGTAACTTCAAGCTGGATACTTTGATACATTATGTAGTGGTTATGCCTCTAATTTGTCATGCTTGTAGCTTGTGCTTTTGCCCGATCAGGCCTAGTTGAGGCTCAAAAAGTTGTTGCTGATTTGATAATGGTTTTCATGCCTCTTTTTTAACCTGGTTTCCATCATATAGGATGATCACGATGGTGTTAGGAACGTGGATGATGACAACTTTATAGATGACACTGGGGTGGAAGCTGGTGGTTACTATGGCAGTGATGAACCTCGTTCTCCTGGTGATGCTCCCCAGGTTGGTGAATTAATTCTCCCGAATTTTTTCTTTTTACTGCTAGATTATCCTGTAAGCAGAATAGCAGATCCACTGTGTTTGATATCCTTCTGATTAGGATAATGTTTTGGTACCGGTAGCATGTTGTAAACCAAAATATGTGATGGATGCAACTTAAGCTTTCTTTTCATTTCAAGCTATTCGGTCTCTGTTTATGATCTAGTTAGAGACAATTTCTTCAAGAAATCAATTATGGGATTTGTTGCATTGTTTTACTATAAAGCTTTTGACACCTGACATATGTTGATATTCTAGGCAGAGGAAGGTGAAGAGGACGATGAAATTAAGGATCTTTTCAAGGTAGGTAAGAAAAAGAAGAAGAATGAGAGAAGTCCTGCGGAAATAGCTTTATTAGTTGAGAACGTCATGGCTGAGCTTGAGGTCACAGCTGAAGAGGATGCTGAACTTAATAGACAGGGGAAGCCTGCCATTAATAAACTAAAGAAGTTGGATCTTCTAACAGAAGTCCTCTCGAAGTAAGCTGTTGATTTTCTGTCATTTAAGGCTTGGTTTGGTAAATCTTTTCCAAGAGGTGCTTGTCACAAGCACCTCGTTTTGCATTTGGTAAATTAAAAAGTCAAGTGCTTGTGTTTGCGGCTTTTAAAAGTTAGGGGTGCTTTTGAAAGCACCTAAGCGGGAGCTTTTCAAGGCTGGCTTGTGCTTATCAAATTTTATTTATTTTCCCGCACATATTTCCCGCTATTATATTGTCATGGAAATCCTCATATATTTCTAACTTCTCAACCTAACCTTCACAAATTCTAACACAGTCTTCATATATTCTTTATTTTTCAATCTAATCTTCACAAATTTGAACACAAATACATCTCTATTACATATTAGGTATGAACTTTTATCGTGCATTGTTTTTGTATTTTTTTCAGTAGATCTATGATGTTTGTTTGTTTTTTATCTGTTCTTTGAGATGTGAAGAGGTTGACTTGGACTATGAAAACCAATCATAAAATTTTCCTTGCATGAACATTAGTCAAAATTATAATAACATGTATATACATATGTAAATATAGATATATAATTATAAGAGTAATTTATTTAAAATATGTGTCCCATTTTTATGATCTGTAAAGGTGAGCCAATATATAAAATAAATTTTATTTCAAAATTATTTTATTTTAAAATATTATATAAAATTTTAAAGAATTTGAAAAAAAGAAATTATTCTTCGTTATAAACATGTTTATTATAATTTTTTTTAAGTTTTAAAAACTGTTTTACCAAACACAATTATGGTGTTTATACTTTTAAAAGTCATTTTTAATTTTATTTTACCAAACCCAAGTGCTGCAACTCTTAAAAAGTTGTCTTTTAAAAGACAGCTTTTATAAGCTACTTTCAAAAGAGTAAAAGCTTTATCAAACCAAGCCTAAGTATGCTCTGGTGTTTCCTTAATATTCTATTTTACTTATGCATATTTTCTTTGGTAACTTTCCACCAACTATTTGTCTATTTTGCAGGAAACAGCTCCAATTAGAGTTTTTGGACCATGGAGTACTAACTTTGTTGAAGAATTGGCTTGAGCCACTTCCTGATGGAAGCTTGCCAAATATTAACATACGCACAGCAATTTTGACTATTTTAAATGATGTACTGAGTTTTCACCATTATAAATATTTTTTTTATTCAATTGCCCTTCTCCAGCATTATTTAGCTCCTGATTAATTGGACATGCTTTGCAGTTTCCTATTGACCTAGAGCAGTATGATAGAAGAGAACAGCTGAAGAAGAGTGGTCTTGGGAAGGTTGTGCTTCAGTTCATCCTGTGGCTGGATGCTCTATTTTTTAGCATTTAAAATAACAGTCTTCTCTCCCCTCATTCCCCTCCCCCTTTCCTTCTCTTCCCTGGGACGAAAGAAAAAAAAAAAAAAGAAAAGAGAGCATCAATATGTAGCTTGTTATTCGGAGTCATAACATAAGTGTGATCTATATTGTCTTGACAGGTGATCATGTTCTTATCGAAGTCCGACGAAGAAATCAATGTAAATAGAAAACTAGCTAAGGAACTGGTTGACAAATGGGTAAGTAATCTGTGAAACTCTTGCTTCAGCATGTATCATTTATCTTTCCTTAAAATTTGTACTGATTCTTGAAGACATTATAATGGTATGCATTTTCTTTTTTTACAAGCTATCCATTTTCATCCAGGTGTAGTTTTCTTTTTTGGGGACAGATACTTAAAAAAGCACATCATTTTTGCTTTTAATTGCAGAGTCGACCCATATTTAATAAGAGTACACGGTTTGAGGACATGAGAAATGCTGAGGAGGACAGGATTCCTTTCAGGAGGCCAACCGTTAAAAAGTGCTCAACCATTCTGATTTAAATTGCTTGTCTTAAGCAATATTTGTTTTATGTATTGCAATATGCTGAATTTCTATAATGCTGAATTTCTACAGGCCGGCAAATAAAGCAGCAGGGATGGAATCTAGAGATGGTGATCTTGATTTGGAATTTTCACAGTAAGTCTTGGGCATTAAGATATTACTTGTGGAGCAGTGTAAACTTGTGTTATAGATGCTAATTGTTGTGAATGTATAATGCAGGCCTAGGTCTGGACAGTCTTCTTCAAGGCAACATGCATCAAGGCCAGAAGCAACACCTTTGGATTTTGTGATCCGTCCCCAGTCTAAAATTGATCCAGAAGAAGTTAGAGCGCGAGCAAAAGCTGCTGCACAAGATCAGCAGAGAATGAAGGTTTGTGCTTTACCTCGGGGTGGGAGTATTGTTTTTTATTTTTAAAGCTTTTTATGATTCCCTGCAATTCTTTAAGTTTTCAAGTGTTTGGAGAGTATCTTACAAATGCAGAATACTGAGGAAGTGAATATGTAAAAATAAAAATTGGAAGTAGAGAGATTAACTGAAGATGTGTATATTCTAAATTTTGTATTTCACCACAGATGAATAAGAAGTTGCAGCAGTTGAGGGCACCAAAGAAAAAGCAGCTTCAAGCTACAAAACTAAGTGTGGAAGGTCGTGGCATGGTCAAATATTTGTAGATCTGTTGACTGGTTGGGTTGTTATTATAAAGGAGCCAACCAGTGACTGCTTCCTTTGCAGACCTGTGTTCTGTGGTCTGAATTTCAAGTTTGACGGGTCGCTGTTAACGTCCTCCCCGTTATCCCTGCGCGTTTGTTGCGTATTCATCAATTGCATAAATGATTCCCCTAAGTATGGGATTGTGGTGCACATGCTGTTAATTATTGTTTAATAATCAAGCCTGGGTTTGTCATCTCAATTCAATGACACTGGAGTCTCTTCTGCATCCGTACTTGGGATGTGTTTCGATCTGGCTTATTGAAACAAAATATTTATTTCTTTTATTTTATGGGAAGATTTTTTTTTGTTAGGAAATGTAATTTATATTCAGATGAAAATAACAAAAATTCTTATTAAGTAATTTTTTAAATATTATTTAGAAAGCGATCGATTAAAATAAAAGGCATTTTTTGCTCTTTTTAATATAACCTTTTTTTATAAAAAAAAGGATTGTATTCAACCCAATTTTTTTAGATAAAAAAGGATTGCTCTTTTTATTAATTTTTTTAGATAAAAAAAGGATTGTATTCAACCCAATATTTTATTAATACGCGATTGGATAAAATAAGGAATGAAGATATAAGGGAGAGAGTTGGAGTAGCACCTATTGTGGAAAAGATGGTTGAATCGCGTCTCAGGTGGTTTGGACATGTGAGAAGAAGACCGATAGAACATCCAGGAGGGTGGATGAAATGGAAGATGGACAAATGGCGAAAGGCAGAGGAAGACTTAAGAAGACCATCCATGAGGTGGTCAAACGAGATCTACATGTAAACGGTCTCTCTGTAGACATGATACATGACAGAGCATCATTTGATTCATGTAGCCGACCCCACTTAGTGGGACAAGGCTTTGTTGTTGTTTGTTGTTGTTTAGTATACCAATATTTACTGCTGTTTGTATTTATTAAATTTGTACAAAAAGATTTAATCAATAAGAATGTTATTGAGTGTTGATACACAAATATTAATTAAATTTAAAATAAAAATGATTTGTTATACTATAAAAATATTAATTAATAATTGTTTTATTGAACTCAAAAATAGTTGAACTTGGTGCAAATTTTGTGTGAACTTGGTGTTTTAAAGCATTTGAGGTTTACATGGAGGCGGAGCAACAATGATTATTGTGGCCTCTCCTCCTCTTCGAAGAAGCAAACAATGATATTGCATCTGCCACAACGAAGACGGTAAATGCCTTGTCAAGCAGAAACATGGACACGCTGGTGTTCTGGTTGCCGCAAAGAGGATTGTAGTGATAAGAGTACCCACAATGGTGAAAGCCCACTTATCCCATGCTTTAGCTAGCGCCTGGTGTTGTTCTTTAAATACTTCATCAGGCTTTTTCCCAGCATTGTTCTTCGCCTCCATACACTTGAGATGCATAATTTTCTCCACGGCCTACATTTACAAGAAGATATAGATTAATAAAGAAAGGTGAAGATGATTTCTTTTGAGTGATAATTTCATGTGACTAGTCACTCAAAAAAAAAAAAAAATCACCATGCAAGAATGTCTAAAGACCTTTTTTTTTTGGGAAACAAAAGAGTTCGACACAATAGAGTGGAGCAACAGAAACGTATAACAAAAGTAGATAATCAACTCCTAAGAACACTAAAAGAAGAAACTCTCAATGTCATCTTCGGCATAGCCATCAACAACATGAAGAGACACCTTGCCACTCATCGTAGTTAACCATGGACATGTTGATGATTTCCTCCACACTGTTGCTTTTATTCTGAAATATTCTCCTATTTCTTTCTCTTTAAATGTTCCATGTAATCGCACAAAAGCACCTTAAATGCTGCTTCCGGTCCTCCTTTCTCCGTGGCTCTTCTGTCCAACTAAGAAAGTGGTCTTTCAGCAAGCCCGGAAAAGACCATAGACGGCCAAGCATAGATAGCCAAGCACTCCACACTTCCCAAGTAAAATCACAGCCAAGAAACAAGTGATGGACCTGCTCAACCTCCTTGTTACATAACACACAACTCTTATCATCATGGTTGAGTATCCCAAATCGACTTAGCCTCTCCTTAGTATTCACCCTGCCTGTTAAGACAAACCAAACAAATAGCTCCACTCTTGGCGGAACTACACCTTTCCAAATGGACTTAGTGAAGCTGTAACTGGTTATATCCTCTGGTAGCGTTCCTTCTTGTATCACCTGCACAAAAGAGTTAGTCGAAAAAATACCAAGTCTATCATATTTTCACACCACTCTATTCTCTCTATTATATACTAGCCTCACAGGTCTCAGAGTCTCATGTAATTGACTCAGAAGATCCAACTCTCACTGAAACAGCTCTCGCCTCCAAATAAAATTCCAAATCCACTCTAACCCATCCCAAAACCCACAATCCCCAATAACCGAACCACACAGGTTTGAAACAGAGAAGAGCCTGGGGAACCGATCTTTCAGAGATCCATAATGTAACCATACATCTTCCCAAAACCTATTCCGGCGACCGTCACCAATCTCCATGGATAGACCTGTAATTATCTTATCCCTTATATGTTGCTCCTTTATTTGTAACTGACATATATCCTTCAAAGATCCTCCTCTGGTAGGTAGCACTTGAGTGGACAGTAGCTCATTTGGCTTCAAATTATTACAAGAGCAGACCACCTATTTTCACAAAGGGCACTCTTCCTTCGCAAAGCGCCACCACCACTTAAACAAAAGGGTGGTGTTCCGGACCATAGCATCTACAACTCCTAAACCACCTAATTTCTTTGGACCTGCACCAAATCCCATCTTACCAACGCCATGCCATTCTTCCCATCCTCCTTGCTCCAAAAAAATCTTCTCTGTAAAGAGATCAATTTCTCTGCGACCGCCTTTAGCATCTTATACAAGCTCAAATAATACATCGGCAGGCTGTTTAAAACTTATTTGATGAGCACCAACTTCCCAACTTTGTTCAGCACCTTAGCTTTCCATAGACTTAGTTTCTCTTCTACCTTGTTGATTATAGGCTTCCAAGTCTTTATCAGTCTCAGATTTACTCCTAAAGGAACTCCAAGATATTTAACTGGGAGGGTGCCTGCCTTACAACCCCATAAGCTACACATGCATTAAACCCACCTCTCTTCGCAGTTGATTGGAATCAGACTGGACTTATCAAAATTAATGCTAAGTCCGGACATCAACTCAAATCACCGTAGCAGCCGCTTGTAGTTCTTCATGGTTTCATCTTCCGATGGGTAGAACAGAATAGTGTCATCAACAAACTGAAGATGTGAAAGTTCCACCTTGTCTCTACCAACCATCAATGGAGATATACGCTTGTTTCTGATTGCCTCCCCTACCATCCTATGCAGAACATCCACAACCAGCACAAACAAGAAAGGAGAGAGAGGGTCTAAAGACCTTAAACCGTTGAATTTCGCTTTGCATTTAGAGAGCTGCACCGGGCCTATTAGCAAGAGCAGAGAAAGGCCCCAACAGTGCTGCTAGATGCAGAAGGTTATTGCCAAACTCATCGCGCGAGAAACAACTATCTCCTTGCGACCATGAACACTATGTAGGAGGTTAAACATTTTTTTTGTTGCTATTCAAAATAGGATGGAAGAATATGAATCTCTTGTTTCTATCAGTAGCCCACAAGAGGTCTAGATTAGCTTTCCTTATCGACTCTATGAACTCAATAGTTCCAAACTTCGCCTGCAATATTGCATCATATGCAGAAGTGTAGCTGCGATGCATCAAAAAGAGCAACTCTAATGAAAAGAAAAGGGGAAAGGAGTGGAACAAGTTGGGTGAGATATATACAAGATAACTACTAGTACTAAAAGAGAAAGTTTAGGGGCAGCAGATTTATTAAAATTTGGCCCGCACTTAGCCAGCAAAAAAAAAATGAGTGATTCTCTACCATTAAATGAAATCTCACACCATTAAAAATATTATTGATGGCTAATTAATAGCTACAACTCACAAAATATACTATCTCTAACACTCCTAGTACTAAAATATCTTGTGTGAAATTGTAACCGAAGTTAGACTATTTTTTATTTGTATTTAAAGTTAGTTTAGGGAAGAGGCGAATTTGCTTGTAGTGCACCAAGTTGGCACAAAGTTTGCACAAAGAACAACTATTTTTGTATTCCTTCATTTTTCATTATGTTTTACCCTCCTTATTCTTCCATTTTATACCATAATAAATATTCATTACATTATAAAAAATATTAATAAATATAATAAAATAATTTTTGTATTAATATTTTTTAAGTGAAATCAGCAGAGCGAGAGCCGTAAGTGGAATGGTTGCAAACACCATAGCAAGTATTAGAAACAGATGATCTTCTCTTAGCACTGAAACAAGTGCTGCACAAAACGCAACCATCACGGATACCACGGACAAAAAGAGCGCAATTCCACCGCAGATCCTGAGGAAATCTCTCTCAGCATAATTGCCGTCATTAAGTGGATGGATTATTATAAAGAGCAACCAGTGACTGCTTCCTTTGCAGACCTGTGTCTCAAGTATGGGATTGTGGTGTACATGTTAAGTTTTGTTTAATAATCAAGCCTCGGTTTGTCATCTCAATTCAATGACGCTGGAGTCTGTTCTGCATCAGTAGATAGTTAGTTAATTAGGAAGCTTTTGCTCTTTTTAATAAAAATAATTTTTAAATTGTATTCAACTAACAGTTCTTTTTAGATAAAAAGAAAAATAAAGGATTTAGTTAATGAAAAGTTTATCATTATTAGTAAAAAGTTTTAAATGTTTTTTAATTAATGAATTGGGGTTCGGGGATGGAGAGCGAGGAGGTCTCCTCGGCCCCAACCTGCAATGTGTCCACCTGGAATAATCAATTGTGCTTGTAAACAACCACGATGTGCAGTGGTTCTAGTTTTACCAAGATCAAAGTTACAAAGTTATGAATTAGGTGCTTAACGCTTAGCGTTTTTTCTTTTTTAATGGAACTGCAGACATTAGACCTGATAGTAGAATCGAAAATCCCGACGAAGAGGCGTAGCTGCGATGGGATAAATACAATAATAGGAATACTTGCAAGTACGATGGCACCTATCAGCAGCGGGTGATACGCTTTTCCTTTGAGCATGGCAAGAAGTGCTGCACAAAACGCAACCATCATGCAGACCACCGATAAGAACAGAGCCACCAGGGCTGCTAGCAGTTTCCATGGCAGCACCTGCAGGAAATCTTTTTCCGCATAACGCGACGTGAGGATACCAATGAAGATCAAGACCGAAGTTGAAGAAGCAAAGAGTGATATTGCATCTGCTACGATGAAGACATTAAATGCCCAGTCATGCAGGAACATGGGCTCCCCGTTGTGCTGGTTGTTTCCACCAGGGAGAGTGAAGGCCGCGGCAAAGAGGATTGTAGTGATAAGAGTACCAACAATGGAGAAAGCACCAGCTGTCTCTTTCGCCCACTTCTCCCCTTCTTTCGCCAGCTCCTTGTGTTGTTCCATAAATATTTCACGAGGCTTTTTCCCATCTTGGTTCTTCGCCTCCTTACACTTGGGATGCACAATTTCCTCCACGGCCTGCACTTGCAATAATAGGTGCTTAAGAACCCAAAAAAGATATAGTGCTATTTTAGATTGGTTTTTTTCGAAATTTTTTTTAAATAAAATAATTTTATCCAATTTAAAATTTATTTAGATACATTAAAAAATAATTTTTTAAGAGTTAATAATATTTTATTTTTAAAAAAATAAAAATAAAAGATATTTTTAATACTTAAATTTTTTTAAAAGAAATCTATTTAAATATAAAATAATTTGTCCATTAAATTTTTTTATAAAGATAAAAAATAAATATTTTTTTAAAAAATCAATTTAAACTTATTCATTCTTTTTTATGTTAAGATAATAAGTGAAAAATATATATATATATATAATATGGTGCCTAAAGGTGGCCAAAGATTGACCCACAAATTAGAAGTTGACATGTGAATTGATTAAATATAGTAGAAAACATTTTAGGAATATGTTTTGTGAATTACATTAAAAATGAGAAAAACTAAATTATAAAAAAATATAAATGCATGGAAGAAAAAATATAAAAAAAGTTGTGAAATTAATAAAAATGGGATTTATTTAAATAAATTAAATAAATATTTTATTTATTAAAATAAATAATTATAAAAATTATTATAAAAATACGTCTCTCAATCTTATATCATTTATTTACACTGTAAACGATATAATTATAAATATATTTTATGTTTATTGTAAAAGATATATATGAAATTTGAAAAAATACACATATTTCGTTTATCGTGCAAATAAGATATGTGTATTTATAAATATAAAAATATAATTTTTAAAAATAATAAAAAATATTAATAATTTAAATTAGACCAAATTCTTAAAATGGAACGTTTCAAATAATAGGGAAAACATATTTAAAATGGAACGTTTATTTACATTACCTTGATATCTTCTTAAGCTAACATGTGAAAATATCCAAATTTTCAAGACTCCAATCATTATTTGACATGGTAAAATTCATTTAAAAAAATATAACAAGAATGAATTCTTTTCTAAAACTAAAGCATAACTATAATCAATACTAATATTGTCTAATAACACTAAATATTTAAATTAATACAAATAACATAATATTATGCATTAATTAGTCTAAAATCTTATGCATTTTAAACATAAAACATTAACTTATAGTCTTATAATAACTACTAATACAAAATATTAAGGTTTACAATACTTAAATTCCACATAAGAATAGCCATCATTCATCACTAATAACACACAATATTAATTGTTTATAGGCCATCGGCCGATTTCGGGTGGCCCGAGCCATGGTCCGAACCCGATCCAAAATAATGACCGGGTCTATTTTTAAGACTCTTACCCGACCCCTAAACCCGATAAAATCACACCAAATTAGTCCCTAAAATGTTTGGGACCGGGTCGGGTCTTCGGATCGAGTCAAACCATGCACACCCCTATTCAATATACAGTTCTTTTTAGATAAAAGAGTAAATAGATAAAAATATACGAAAAAGAATTTGGAGTGAATAAAAATACACATGAAAAGTTATCAAGTTATAAAGTTGTGAATTAGGTGCTCAATGCTTAGCGTTTCCTTTCTTAATTGGATTGCACACATTAGAGATTAGACCTGGTGGTAGAATAGAAAATCTCACGGAAGAAGCGCAGCTGCGATGGGATAAATGCAATAATAGGGATACTTGCAAGTACTATGGCAACTATCAGCAGCGGTTGATACGCTTTTCCTTTGAACATAGCAAAAAGTGCTGCACAAAACGTAACCATCATGCAGACCACTGATAAAAACAGAGTCACCAGGGCAACTAGCAGTTTATATGTCCACGCTTTCAAGAAATCTGTTTCCGCATAACGCGACGTGTGGATCCCAATGAAGATCAAGACTGAAGTCGAAGAAGCAACGATTGATATTGCATCTGCTACGATGAAGACGGTAAGTGCCATGTCATGCAGTAACATGGGTTCCCCGTTGCTCTGGTTGTTTCCACCAGGGAGAGTGAAGGCCGCGGCAAAGAGGATTGTAGTGATAAGAGTACCAACAACGGAGAGAGCAGTAGCTGTGTCTTTCGCCCACTTCTCCCCTTCTTTCGCCAGCTCCTTGTGTTGTTCCGTAAATATTTCATGAGGCTTTTTCCCATCTTTGTTCTTCGCCTCCTTACACTTGGGATGCAAAATTTCCTCCACGGCCTGCATTTGCAATAAGGGGAATGCTCCCACACAGTTGCAGAAAATGTCTTTTTATAAAGACACCTACGTGGCGTCATATTATTGGGTGAATTGGTTTTTTTTAATTTTTTAATTAACCAAAATAAAACCAATTTCAATATTTAAAATCTGGTCAGACCGACCGGTCTAACCGGTTCAATCAAAAACCAACTTGTAAAAAGATCTGATCCACTTTCCAAACCTACCCCTTCCCCCTAACAGCCGCCCATTTTCCCTAACACCCACCCATTTCCCCAATACGTGAATCATACATATATCACTATCACCTGAAGCACCTTCCAAACTCACCCTACCAAAACCCTAAGTTCTCCCTGCAACTGTTCTGCCGCGGTGCCGCCGCCGTCCGTGCTGTCGGCGCCTTTGCTTCCTCTCTCCTAGTTCGGCGTCCTCCTTCCCCCTGTCCCCGTCCTCTTTGGATTCTCTCAAACTTGGAGCAGCTCGCCGCTGTGTTGCCACTCGCTGTCGTCTCGCCGGGCGCCGTCCATGTCGTTGTCGAAGGTTAGTGGCACTGCCTTCACTTCGATTCTTCTCTTCCTTTTATGCCCTGTTGTTGATTTTTGAATGTGACGTTGTTGATTTTTGAATGTGAAACTGTGACTGGGTTAATGGAAAATCAAATAATTGATTTTGTGTTGTTGCTCTTTTTTTAATTCCTGAAGCTTTTGTTGAAATTTTCTTGCTGCTGTTAAAAATAGAAATCAAATCATTACTGAAATTTTTGTTTAGATTTATTGATTTTAGGTTTAGTGTGATTAGGGATTACTTGTTACTGATTTGTAACGATTGTTGCTGAATGCTAAAAATGAAAAATCAAATCAAGTGTTGTTTGCCTGAATCTCTTGGTCTCAGTTTGTATGTCCATGAAGGGCTTCTTCTCCATGTTTTCTTTTTCGCATTCCAAAATCCTTTGCCTCCTCACCATCGCCATCGCTGCCACCTTGTCCTTTGGTTCTTGGTGTTTCGCCTCTTCCTGCACGAAACTTCTGTATAAGTTAGGGAATGTTCCGCAGTGTGGACTCCAAATTTTAACTTTGTAGGGAGTACAAGGCTGTCCAAAAGATTTTACTCAGGGACCACTTATTCAAAACGCAGTTGAAGCATAAAAAAGTAAATAACTAAACAAAGCATGAAGCAAAGATCATAATAAACCACACTCAAAAGCCTTCAAATATAGGGAAAAAAATAACACAGGAAAAAGAAAATCTATGAATAAACTATAACAACTAAGTCTTGTCCAGTAGATGTCTAGATGAGTCAGTTTTGGCCCGATTTGATAAAACTTTAACTTTTCAAGATTTGTATTAGCTATGTTTGGTAAATCAAAATAAAAGTAACTTTTAATATGCATAAGCTACAAAAAAAAGCATTTGGTAAAATTACTTTACCATTAGTGAGTACTACTACTCGCAATGCAACAGTAGTTATAATCAACATATCACAAATTTTCACCCCTAATTTTTATCAAGGAAAAAAAAAAGGGGATAAAATACTTAAAAATGGATTAATAAAAATATACATGTCTAACTCAAACCTATCGAGTTATGTTAAGACGACATAACCTTTTTAAACTCATCTTTAACTCCTTATTCATTCACTAAAGGATGGATGAAGAGTGAATCCACCATCAAAGCAAGTTCCACACTCTATCTTATGATGATGTAGTGATGAGTCAAAGTATGAGTTTTTAAAAATTGTCACCCCAACATTTATCGTAAATAAAATACTACTTAACCTTGAGGATTACGACTTCTATCTTCAATTTTTTCCAGCACAAAGATATAATCCCTTGTTGTCCCTTCCAATCCTCATGGTGTCACCAACATATCTATGAGAAAGATTGAAATAAGAAACAAGAAGAATTTTCATCAATGATAGAATAATGATAGAATAAAAGACAGAGAAAAACAAGCGTGAACTTGGAAAAATCAGACAAATATTCAAATCCGATTAATTAGGATAGAGAAAAAATGCAGTATCTAATAGCATTACCTGATCAAGAGTAATGGTGGAGCTTTCAAAGTTAATGTCAACCCTATGTGAATTTCAAGTATTATCCAATTAGGTAGTTACTCAGCAGCAATAGTTATAGATTACAGAGAAATAAATTAAGATTGGTCAAACAAGAAGGTAGAGCTTTAACTGTTGTTGAAGCAATCTTGAAAGAAGCCTCAATATTAAGTTGTCCTGACAACAAACTCAACTCCTTTGCACTGAACTCGACCACGTTAACCGCTTTGCTCTCCATTTTAGAATCAAATGACCAATGCTCAAACTCAGTAGATAAAAGTTACAAAGATGAAATACTGGAAACACAGTTTGCATCTTCTAATGTCAAAGTTATATACAATCTCTCTACTCAAAATTCTGTAGTTTGTACCTTGGCTATGTCAATGGTTTGACAAAAACTCATCCAATGAGATAAAGTCTCTGAGGCCTATCTTGGTTCTCTTTGATCCCAGAATTATGATTGTGCTATAAACAAGCCTCCAGCACCCAGCCACCTTCCATGTAATAGAAATTATTGATAGGGATAGATCATAAATTGCAATCACAATCAGATATCAGATAATTTAGGCAGAGTTAAAGTTACCTTGTCTAGTTCTAGAGTTGGCTCTGGAGTTGATTCTGAGATTCTAGCTGCTGCACCAAACTCTCAATTTCAAATTTCTTGGCAGATGGGAGTCCAAAAATCCCCCTGTTGACTCCTTGAAACATATTTTTTATTGCATTTGATTTCAAACATATCACATACCCTTTCTGCATTGCATTGTTAAACAATGCTAAAAGCTTATAATGAAAAAGAAAAAGAAAAAATAGATTCAATATTGTTGAAATGGGATACCTTCCACTGCCTGGTAAAGCTCCCTTTTCTTCTCAGCAAGTGTGTCATCCTTAACCAAGCCTGAGCCAAAGTTTATTTCCCCAACTTTAACTATGGTGAAGGGTCTAAACCAGAGAGGTCTGTCACCAATTCTCATAGTGTTCATCCTTGAAAGATTCTCAGGCGGAGCCAATATTTGAAGCTTCATTATATCCATGGTTCTAAAAATCACAGGACTCACATGACAAGCGGCCATTGAAGAAGAATTAACTATAAGAGACAGAAAATGAAGCACAGGATATGATCATGACCTGACCCTGCACGCGCCTCTATCTTGTTTTTGTTGATAAAGACTGTGGTTCCTATTATTAGTGCCATCATTTTTGCTCTATCGAAACAGTGAACATGCATTTAGAGCAAGGTTGCGGTTTGTGGATAAGGCTCTTGAGACATGTGGTTCAGAAATCAGAATCATTATATAGCATTATGTGGTCCACGAGATACCTTATCCTTTGGTCTCTCACTTGCCGAACTCATTAATTAGTAATATATATTGAGTTATTAATTATTTGGCTGATGAACTTTAGGTAAAGTTATTATAGGAAGTAATAGATCTAAATTAAATTTAAAAATAGTGCACGGTGTCTCTCTTATTTCATAAAATGTAGTTATCAATGACAGCTTGCTTAATTGGACCACACATTCTGAAACATAATGTAATAACTAATAATATCATCAAGACATTGATATGTATTATAATGTTGATGATCACTTTACGATGATTGTGATACATATAGCATATATTAGGCATGCATTACTATATTTTTTCATGGCCTGTATCCAACTGTATCACGCTTCTTACTTACCCATTTTTTTTATTGTGAATTAGAAATTAAAGTAAGAGAGAAACCTCTTCAATTGCTTGTCTCTTTCTACGTGTACATTATTTGATACAACATAGTAACCCAATCTTCGTGATGTCTCCTCCTAACTCCTAAGTCTTAACTTTTATTTATACCATGCCTTGCTCTTCTACTTGCTCATATATATCTAGCTATAGTTACGAGTTATTACTTATTACTATATCATTAGAGTGCAATGGATGTTGACTCGGAACCACTCAGTTCACAAGACAACGTCGAAGATCCCATGATGACTAGTGTGGAAGAAAATGTTAACTGCACTTGTGATTGTGGTGGCAGCAGTAGTAAGTGTGTGACTGTGACGGCCGATGATATTATAAACCAGACTTTTGAAACATTAGATGCAGCTTATAACTTGTATGTACGTTATGCGAGGTGTCTCGGGTTTGGAGTTCGCAAGGGTGATACAGCACGTGGAAAAGATGGAACACAGCGCAGAAGGAGGTTTTTTTGCAGCAAGGAAGGAAAGAGAGCCGAGAAATACATATCTAGTTTGAGTAGGAAGCGGGAGCATAGAGCGCTGACTCGCACTAGTTGTGAAGCCATGCTTGCGGTGTATCTTGACACTAAAACTTCGACTTGGAGGGTTAAAAAATTAGTTGAGAAGCACAACCACGATCTTGTCCCACAATGCTTGGTACACCTAATTCCAAACCACCGAGGGTTGACTGAGCCACAAAAAGCTCAGGCGAATACCATGCATGATCATGGTCTTCCAACCTCTAAAATAATGGGACTAATGGTAGGCCAAGCCGGTGGTTATGCCAATGTCGGGTTCACAAAGAAGGACCTAGATAATCACTTTCAAAGAGCTCGTCGTGCAATGCTCATTGGTGGGGATTCCAATGCGACGATTAGCTATCTACTTGGGAAAGCAGATGTCGACCCGATGGCCATGACAAGGTACAGTGCTACTGATGAAGGTCGGCTGGCAAATTTATTTTGGGCAGATGGCATTTGTAGGTCCGATTATCAGTGCTTTGGAGATGTGCTTGCATTCGATACAACCTACCGGAAGAATAAGTACAGAAGGCCCTTGGTAATCTTCTCAGGTTGTAACCATCATCGCCAAACATGTATATTTGGTTTTGCCTTGGTAGAGGACGAACGGACTGCAACATATACGTGGTTGTTGCAAAACTTTCTAGAAGTCATGCTGAACAAGTCTCCTAGTGTTGTGGTCACAGACGGTGATGAAGCAATGAAGGCAGCAATTCGAGAAATCTTCCCAGATGCAACTCACCGATTATGTGGTTGGCACATTCAGAAGAATGTAACGGCAAACATAAAAAACAAAAATTTTTCCAACGACTTCAGAAGATGTTTGTATGCTCCATGGCATCCGGAAGAATTTGAAGAATATTGGGAGAATATGATAAAAAAATATGGGTTGGAGGAAAATGAATGGGTTCTGAGTGAATATGAGAAGAGGAAAAGTTGGGCAAGCGCTTACTTGAGGGATAAATTCTGTGCTGGATTTAGAACAACATCAAGGTGTGAGGCGATAAACAACTTCATTAAGAGGTTTATTGGCATTCGCCAAAGTCTTCTAGAGTTGGTCCAAAATCTTGAACATGCTCTTAGGGACTATAGAAACAATGAATTAGTTTCTCAATTTAAGACGCTGTATGGGGAGCCCGTTCTAACTACTGGGCTAGAAGCGTTGGAGCTTTCTGCTGCCAATTTTTACACTAGGGAGATTCTTGGAGATGTAAAAAAGGAGATTCAAGGAGTAGTCGCATTAGATGTAATAAATGAGGAAAACATATCAACCACTGTTGTGTTAAAAGTTAAGGAGTGTGACAGGAGACAACATACTTATAACGTACTTTACGATCGCAATACTGAGCATATGGAGTGTGAATGTAGTCGGTGGAGTAGTGAAGGCATTCCTTGCAGGCACATGTTTTGTGCAATGAAAAGGGTAGGTTTACAGAAGTTGCCAGATAGTCTTCTTTTGAGAAGATGGTCGAAGGATGCCAAGAAGTATCTGGATGAAAGTTCTGCTGGAGGCACTACGCAAGACAGAGAAAGAGAATTTTTGATGCGCTATGGCGCATTGTCAGTGGCAGCTACGTGGATGGTATTCTTAGGAGCTCAAGATGGTCCTTCTTTCCATGACACTATGAATGAAGTATATCGTTGGACCCAAACACTAGAACAAAAATCTGACTTGAAAAGACAAACAACAGATTCTACCACGCCAAACTTTGTTGGTGACCCTTCGGTGGTCAAGACAAAAGGAGCACCCAAGGGGAAAAAGGAGAGGGGTAAACGGAGGTGCACTAAATGCAACAGTGCTGGTCATGTAAAGAATAAATGTCCTATGAGGAATGATGATGACAATTTGGGGGATAAGACTGGTAATGGCGCGCAAGCTAGCTTTGGTACCAAGGAGGTCAGTGAGATACAATATTGCATTAGTTGTTATTTGATTTAAAATAAACTGGTGACCTCTATGTTGTAGTTATACTTGATAGAATTTTTGACTCCATGTATTAATTTTTCATAGAAGCTTCCCAAGGACCCTATGGCTTTTCAAGAGACATTAGCAGTGCCAAATACAGAAGTAAATGTACCTGTGCAGCAAGAGTCTGGGCTAGGTGATTCAGGATTGATTAATGGCCATGAGAATCCCATCCCACCGTATGGAAGTCATCAGTGGCTATTACAGGTATAAATTTAAAGAGATGAATAATTGCATCGAGAGAAACTTAGTGTTTTTATTAAGTCTTAAACTATTTGAAATCACATTATAATTCGCTGAAGTCATTTTTAATTCTCTCAAATTTATTTGTGATGTGGAGAACAGGTTGTACAACAAGGACATTATTCGAAGTTCAATGGGATGCAGTAGCATGTACTTGTATATACTCATGAGAGTATGGTTTAAGATGTTAGTTAAATTCTTGGATTTCAATTAGACTTTGCTTTGAGGTTGATAAATTTTTAATATTTAAATTTTTAGATATTTATCATAACTTGTCATTGTTACACTCGGCTGAAATGTGCAGAAAGTTTCAATAGTTTTTTATTTATATAAGTAAAATCTTATTGATTCTTATTCATGCTAAAATTCAAAAGGGTCTCTTGTACAGTTGCAAAATCTACGACTAGAATAGTCTATGCTATACCACTGCAGGTAAAACTAGTAGTGAAATCAAATTCTGAACCACAAATTAAACCTCTTATGTCAGCTAATAAATTGCAACATTATTTTTTCCTTCAGGTAATGTCTGTCTAATATGTTAACGTTGTTCAAAGAAGCTTAATTGTGTTCACCTGTTGATCATCCGGTGTGATGTGTCTACGCGCTAATTGTTAGACTTTTCCCTGTGCAAGAATCTGTGCAATATTTTGATGATTTGGGTGCATGACACATTATTTTGTGCAGTCATCTGTGTGCTTGAAGCAGCACGCTTTTGACCTCCTTGAGCTGCTCCTGTTGCAAGCATTTCCAGAACTAGATGATGTATTCAAGAAAGTGCATGAAGAAAAGCATAGATTTGGGGAATTCATATCACCAAAGTGAATAGTATAATTTTGCATGAGGTCCGGAGACACAATTGTACATGGAGATATAGCAAGCTGCTGTCTGGTGACCGATGACAGGTATAAAGCACTTACACAAGATATAGCAACATAGTTAGTTATTCTCTTCCTTCTATCGGTCACTCAGCTAAATACAATTATCTCTAATTCTCTATAATTATTATTTTTATAATAGGTGACCTGTTTAATTGAAAAATTTTCAAATATACTTTTAGTCATTTTTAACTGTTAATCTTAATTAGGGGTGATCTTAATTAGGGGTTTTTATGGCCCGTACTGAACAGGATTTAGTTAGTTCAAATAATTCTAATACTTTATAAGGCCAATTTTAAAGTTATAATTTTATAAGTTTTATATAACATCATTAAAATGTTACTATTAAAGATTAAAATTTAATAAATATTATATAACATTTATATCAAAATAAATTATTTTAAAATAAAAATAACATTATATAATATAAAAATATAACACTATTATAAAACATAACTTCACCCAACCAATCTGAGTCAATTCGACAAAATCTTTTGGTTCCAGACTCTTGAATGCCCTATATTCAATATTGTAATTAAAAAATTATAAATTCTTTTTAAAAAAAAAGTAAACTACATTTACATGGTAATATTACATACAATAGTTTATTCTTTGGGGCTAAAATCTTAGTTTACTATGTAAACTCCAAAAGGAGCCAAGTTTATATACCATTTACCAAGAACACCCAAAAGCCTAAACTCATTTATCGCTTTCCTTTCTTCTCTAGGTAATACGATTGGATTTCATATATTAACTTGGTTGCTGTGCATTTGGACTTAAGTTTCTAACTTTCTATGCCTAGTGGCCTGAGCTTGTTACAACCAGGTTCTCATTTCTTATATTAAAACCTATGTTGGCTGCTTTAACTAGAGAAAAAACAAGTCAAGCAAAGTAACTAGTGCAGAGGAAAAATATTAGCAGCAAATAAAACTCCGAGACACATAGCTCCACCTGAAATAATTCAATTACACAAATATGCAAAGACATATTACTACAAAATCTAATTATAGATTAGCCACATTCAACATTAGAGAATTTACATTATATGAATCCGCATTGAATCAATCAGTAATCACTTAGACACTTAAGAAAGACTGATCAACACAGTGGAAAAGCGAGGCCTGCGGGAGAAACTACTATGCATGTGTAAGATCAAAGCAGATAAATCAACACAGCTTTACCATACTTCAGAGCAAAAATTTGGATGTAAAAAACTCTCATTAAACAAACAAAAAGTCTTACAGTATTGATATGTTGAAGAATTATAAAGGTCTAAGGAAATCAAAATTGATAAGTAATGTCTCAATGAACTTTGCCTCAATATAAGTAGCAGACCAAAAAAATTGATATATGGCTAGAAGAGTTACCATTGAAGCAGATGCAGAAGAAACCCTAACCCTAAAATGTGGCTGGAAGAGAAACGGCGAAAATAAAGATTGTTTCTTATATTAATATATGCGAGTTGACGATGACGACAATGAAGTGAATACTGCGAAATACAGGGTCAGTGTAGGTTAGTTTGGCATCAATTTTAGGGTATTATGGTAACTATACACATGGTTCATATTGTCAATGGGCTTTTCTATGGGCTGAGTACAAGAAAATTTCAACAAAAATTTCTTACTTAATTATATATATATATATATATATATTCAGTACCAATCGGCATGTTTGTGTTGGTGCAGTAACGAGCCATGACTCTGCCTGATAGATATATTGAGCATTATATTGAGCATTGATCTCAGTAGGAAACTCGTGGGGTTGAGTAGGAAACTCAAGCAGTGGGGTTGAGTTCAAACCATATCGCAGCTACTTCTTTGACGTTAACCAATGTTTTTTTGTGTGTGTATTTTATTATTTTTTATCTAAAATATCACTTTATATTAGCCAAGTTATACCACATTATTTTGATATATATTATTCTACTTTTATCAATGAATCTGCCAATAATGAGATGTATACACTTTGGTTGCTCTGTGTTCAGGTAAATGTCACTAACATACCAAAGTGAACTATTCCATGAATCGTAGATTATACACTATAAATATCATCTCACGCACCAAATTTTTCAAGATAACAACAAGAATAAAAAAAATTCTAAGTGCAATATATAAATCATTATAAATAATAAAAAATCCATATATTTAAAAAGTCAAAGAAATAAGATGCAAGATATAAAGTTAGCTTGTATTTTAAAGAAAAATAAAATAGCCTAATTCAATCCATAATTTCTAATAAAAAAGTTTTTAACGTCTTAAGTTTGCATGACAGACTGTTGTATCTTTTTATTCCAGTCAATGACAGCAAGCTTCTCTATGATATCCCGCTTTGAATTATTTTCGTCATTCACCAAATCCACAGCTAGACACATCCTTGTGTAATCAGAAATAACCTAACAGACAATAACAATGATATTACAAAATGGAACAAACATAACTTCATTAATAATGTTATTTTTCTTACCCATGTCTTATTACCGAGGCTCCAATAGCGAGTGAGTTGCATCCATTGAGCGACCCAAATACCACAATTATTCCTTTGCCACAATTCAATGCACATATTAACAAAAGAAAAATAACAAAATAACAAACCGCCAGAAAATTGAATTTTTACTTTGATAAATGGTAAATTTAAACGTACGATTCGGCAGATTGTTGCGGGACATCTGGTTCTCTGACTTTATACTTTGAAAATTGAATGTTTCTAAAGGAAGGTGTTTCACCAAAATTCTTTTCGGACAAAAATTTCTCTAGGTAATTTAACAAAGTGTTAATAGCACTCATACGCTCTGTCACCAATGTGCCCTTTTTGAAAGAGTCCAGATATTTCACGACCTCGTTAAGTAAATCAACCACTATGAGAAACCAATGGCTATTGAGGTGAATTGGCACAAAAATCTACAACAACATCCGGAAATAACCTTAACTAAAAACAGTCATGAAATATTATTATATGAATTAATTGAAAGTTCAATAAAATTAACGAACTTGATGTAAAGTGGCAAGGTCTCCCATGAAGTTATCCTTGATGTATTTCATTGTGCGAACACAGTTCTGTTTCGGGCTTAACACAATTTGCTGCCATGAATATTAAACTAAGTTAGGAATCTTATTATGTTAATTTCTAGTCTACCTGGGAAGATATATTAAATTTGACGACTAAATTTCGATATGCCAAGGACTTACAGAAAATGTCGGTGGCAGAAACCATTGGTTAGCATATTTGTATCCTTTTGGCCCAAAATATCCTTTGGTGAGCATCGAACAAACTAAGGTAAGGACCTATGGAGTACAAAAAATCAGAGTTATTCTGCACCAATTCAAATTTAATATTTTTACAAGGATAATAAATAAATAAATGTTACAAAACTAATTCTTACATCACCAATTATTGGCTTGCCGGGCATTATAGTTAGAAGAGTTTTGCGTGTGCCATTACAATGATCGTTTGGAACAAGCACTTCCCTAAATTCATAAAATTAGAATATTATACTATAGTGGTATGGTAGATTATAAAAAAATTATATGACAAATTAAATATTAATTAAAAATAAGTTAATTTTACTTACTCTGGATCCATATTGTTTCCAAATATGTAAGCAGCAATGGCCAATTCTTTATTAAAAAATTTCATCTCTTTAGTTGGCCGAAATAAAAGGTCCAAACACTAAAAAAAATAGCAACAAAAAAAAGTTTAGTACTCATTTATGTTGATCAACAAAAAGTAAAAAAAAAAATACAATTATAAAATAATATAAATAATTTATAAGTTCAATCTTTTTTTATTACCAACTATGATTACTAACCGTCTTTACATGTCATTTGTTTAATCTTTCGTATGTTTTAAAAAGTTTGACTATGTCTATATACTCAAAGTGTACACACAAAATCGGCCAAATATTTTTTTGCGTATTATAAATGAAAAATTTTTCATAGACTAACGGTTTTCAAATAGGTAAGTACTCACACGTGGCATATCATCCCCGTCCATATTTGGATCGTGGTTGTCGTAGTAAATCCATGGAGACCCCGGAGGATGCTTTTCCGCAAATTGCAATTCTTTCTGCAACTCCAAAAAATATGATAATTATTTTAGACGCTGTTACTTATTTGTCAATAATATCATCTCAAATGACACGACATCAATAAAATTATTATAAATACCAGCAAATAAAATTTAGCTCCCTAATATTAACTAGGGTTCTAATCAACCTTCTAATGTCACTAATGGGCACAATTTGATGACCAAAGAAAAAATCGGTACTCACGAGCCTAAAATACTCAACAATGAAGCTAGACATCATGTCTAATGAAAAGGAGATAAGTTGAGGAAGAGATTGTATTTAATGACTTAACATTAATATAGCAATATGTGAGAATACTAAAAAGTTTTTCACCCCTAAATGGTATTTAATGGTTGTTATTTAAAAATAAAAAGATAAAACCTTAACTGCGTTGACCGGTAATCCACGCTTTTTTCCCTTGCACCTCCAAGTACTCTTCTTTGTGACTGGTTCGTCACCCAAATACATTGAGGGATTGGCATCAAGTATTTCTTTCAAAGGGTCTGACAGTGGAGTAACAGGAGTATTTGAAAGCTTTCTGCGTTTCAAAGTATCCGACGGCGATTTAACAATTGGAGTAGTAATTGAAAGCTTTGCACCGTCACTCCCACTTTTTGGTGAAGAACCAACCGTTTTCACAATTTCTGGGAGAACTGCTGTTATCCCTTGCACAACAGCTTCGCGAATCATCGTCGACAATGCCTCGGCAACACCCTTTCCAAGCTACAAGATGCCATACAATAAGACGCGTTACTTGTATACTAAGGTTACAATACAGCAACTATAAACATCACAAAAGATAATTAAAGACATGTTAAATAGAGTATGCCAAGAAAGTAACGCATATTCGAGTATTGTAGCCCAAAAAATGGATTACCTTCTCATCCAAGACGGATAAGTCCATGTCTGATTCTTCCTTATAAGTTACAAAGGTATCCAGTGAGAGCTGCTTAAGCCAAATAAATTTCAGTATTTTTATTAGACTAAAAAAACTACTAAAAAGTGTTGGATTTAAAAGATCACGATAAACACTGTTATTTATAGAGATAACTAACAAAGATAACGAAAAATCTTTTTTTTGGAAATAAGGATATCCTAATAAATGCGAAAAGATATCTAATTTTCAAATTAAATCCAATTTTCTGTTAAGATATTGTAACAAATAATTAAGATATTTAATTTTTTTATTTGATATTCAAATTTAAATTTAAATTCAAACTATATTTTTTCAAATTGTTTATTCTTATAAATAGAAAATGTATGAAAATTTACTCCTTTTTATTTTTTTAGTAAATGATTAAAAAATAAAAAATTTGTCTTAGCATTATTCTTGGAGTATATGATTATAATATTAGAAAAAAGTAAATATTCTCATTTATTACTGTTATACCTTTTTTAAATTATACGATAATTTGATAAATTATTTGTTTTTAAATTATAAATTCAAATAATTGTATTATTAATGAATATTTTTTTTCTATTAATATAAATATTATTGCAATTATTTTATGATAGTTAGTTAAAATTTTTTTACCGAAAACATCTCTATAGAAAAGTTAGCAACTTTGCAAATTTTCGTATAATAAAATCATTGGAGCTTACGATTATACATATACGCTAGATAACACTCATATTTTTTGTTATTTTGAAGAATGTTATTTTTTTGTTTTCAATTTATCCTTTCATTTTTTTGTTAGATTTAATCATATTTATGGGCATTTTTTTAAGTTCACATTAATAAATGAGTTCAAATTACAGTTCAGAATCCATCCCAAAGATCATAACCTTAAATAAAACCAAACAAAATTCGATAGAATACATATACGCTAGATAACACTTATATTTTTTGTTATTTTGAAGAACGTTATTTTTTGTTTCGAATTTATCCTTTTGTATTTTTTATTAGATTTAATCATATTTATGGTCAAAATTAATAAAAAATCACATAAAATAACAAAATCATATTCTTTCTCGTAAGATTAAAGTATATTAAATATTAAAAAAAACAAATATTGAACGTAACTATATTGAACGTAACTTAGAAGTCTGTGGCTCTTCTTTATATAATTCGAGACAATTATTTTATTTTATCCATCTTGTATTTTAATATAAAAAAATATTTAATTTCAAATGTTGATTTTATTAAATATTTATCTTTTAAATTTATTATATAACGAAGATTTAAAAACATAATTTAATTTAAATATTGTAAAATTAATATTAAATATAATTTTTTAAATATCTATCTTTTTGATAAAATTTTACTTGAAATCATTAATATTTTATTTTAGACTTGGTCTTGATAAAAAAATATTATCTAAATTTATTTAACACTATAATATTGTATCATAAGTAGGCTAACAAATAACATTAAGTAAAAAAAATAATAAATTAAAAATATTAATTTTTTTCTGCTACTTAGATTAATAGTTGGTGTAACAATTTTTTTTTGTAAGTATTAATATACTATTAATATTTCTTTTTCTTCCAAAAACCTTTTTACTTAAATGAAATTATCTTTACAATATACTATTAATATTATGTAAAATAATATATTATTATAACTATTTATTATACCTTGAATTTTTTATCCTTATTTTTTATAACTAGTAATATTTTTGTGTAAGTACACAAATATATCCTTAGCTTCTTTTTTTATTTATTTTTTTCTATAAACATATTACAATTGTTAGTTTCCTATCGTAGTCAAGAAGATGGTCTGAATTTGAGTGATTTTTGTACATTCAGTCTGGTCAGGGTATTTTTACTGTTTGTAATTACAAACACAATGCTAATGTATAAATATCTAAGGTCTAGAATTCAATATCATAAGTATTATTTAAATAACTAAATTCTAATATTAGGATTATATTAGTTTAATCTCCAGAAAACCTGTTCTAATTTAATACTAGTTGCACTTCACTAAATTATACTAGTTATACCACAATTATACCTAATTATTTGTTTTTAGCCTAAAGAATCAAAGGAAAAAAGACAGATAGGTCCTTGACTTATTAAATTTTTGACAAATACATCTCTAACAAAATTTAAATACAAAAAAGTACCTGACTTTAATAAACGGAGGACAATTTAGTCCTTCTGTCTATTTGCCTCTCATACACCAAACAAAACTAGCTGAAGAACGTTATTTTTTGTCATTTTGAAGAACTGTATTTTTTGCGTCGAATTTATCCTTTCATTTTTTTGTTAGATTTAATCATATTTATGGTAAAAATTAATAAAAAATCACGTAAATTAAAAAAATTATATTTTTTCGTAAATTAAGGTATATTAAATATTAAAAAAAAATAAATATTCAACGTAACTTTTTAGATTTGTGGCTCTTCTTTAAATAATTCGAGACAATTATTTTATTTTATCCATCTTATCTATTAATATAAAAGAAATATTTAATTTCAAATGTTGATTTTATTAAATATTTATCTTTTAAGATTATTATATAACAAAAATTTAAAAACATAATTTAATTTAAATATTATAAAATTAATATTAAATATAATTTTTTAAATATCTATCTTTTAGATAAAATTTTACTTTTAAAATTTGTTATATATAATTATTTTAAAGCAGCTCATTTACTTTGCGCCAAAAATTAAAATTTTAGTCAAAATCGCCTTTTAATTTCCGAAAATTTCAACTTTGGAGTGTCTTCTCCCTCGTATCACATCTAGCTAGCTAGGTTACCACGCCAAAAACCCAATCTTTTTTCAGAACCTAAATAGTTGACTTATATTTTGTTTAACACTATTTCAAATACAGCCTCTCAAACACTTGATTAGGAATAGGATTCAAAAGCTTCACAATTTCCTTCTTCTTATCCGGATTCTTAACAGCATCATTCTTGAGCACTGCAAGAATCTCATCAGTCGCGCCGCTAACAATGCTGAGAGGCTGCTGGCCAAGATGTTGTTGAATGACACTCAGCATGCCTCATAGGCAGCCCTAGTCTCTTTGCTCTTGGGCTGATACACGCCTTCCTCAGTGGCAGTGAGGACACTCTCTTCCAGGAGGCGCCGGCGCTTGCCCTGTCGAGACAGGGGCTCGGTCAAAGGGTCACGCTCCTAGTCATCACTGCATTCTTTTCCCGTTTCTCTGCTTCAAGAACCCTAGTCATCACCTCAGGTTCTCTCTTTGCTCTGCTTTCTAGTCTATTTTCTTTAATTAGTTAGTTAGTTAGAATTTGCATGTTGTTAGTGGATTTAAGCGGTTAAGATAGGTTAGGATTAGTTTAGTAGATCTTTGTTAAGTTGCAAGTGTTGGATTATGGCTATTATGGATTTAATTCCACTGAAAATTGCTTGATTATGCTGAATTTCTGCATTGCACACCACATGCTTGATTGAATGCCTATGTAATGTTTTACATTTTATTTATGTGTTGTATCTACTATAAAGATTAAATTGCGAAAATGTTAGGCACACTGTTCTTGGATGAGGCACTTTTGGCTATATTTTGATGCTTGTTCAACTTACAATTCATTAGCACATTGATTTTGTTTTGTTGTGTCAACACCTATAGGATTTCTTTTTGCATAATTCTTGAATTTTGGGTGAATCCTCAATTTGTGTGCATTTAATTTGTTGTTTTCTACAAGTAAAGAACCTTCACCGAGAAAATGTTATCTACTAAAAAAAATGAAAATAGCTAACAACTTTGAGTATGCTTTATTTTTTGTTCTGGAAAAGAAGGATGGTATTTCAAAATTTATATAGGTTCCAATGAACAACGTGTTCTGATAGATAAAGCATAATCCTAAGATGTAAGCTTATGACAGTACTGATGTAAGCATGGTATGAGTAAATTGGTGCCATCTTCATTTGTCCACTATAGACATTTTAACATAGAGCAATACTTGAGATGCCAAATTTCCAAGGTCCCATCCACTTTAGGTAATTTGGGTTTGTAGCTTCTATCTATTTCTTTCCAGTAGCCCACCACTTGCCAATAACTGCTGGATGCCCCTCATAATTTTTTGTTCCTGGAGTCTTGAGTTATCACAGATAAAACACTGTCTTTGTGATGAAAAAAGAAAAATTTTAATAATTCCATTTATTTATTCCTTTGAGAAACTGCTTTTAGATGGACTTTTTGCTTTGCTTCTAGTATATTTTATGTTGGTCCTTGTTTTCAAGTTTGGATATGATCTTGCAGGGAAGATGATAAATGCTGTCTTTTTTCGGTCATCCTTTTTCTGTTCAAGTCGATACAAGCTCGCTTTGTCAATTGGCACATAGCAAATAGAGAAATCCACGATTTTTCTCTCTTTTGTCCGGATTCAGATGCTTTTTGGGCTCATGAACCTGGTTTATGATAGCAAATAGGAGGAAAGAAGTATTAGAATGTGAACATGGATGTTAAGCTTTTTGACAAACCCATTGCTTAGAAGGAGGCTTTGTTTCGTCGTGGTTTTGAGTCATGCTGTGTAAATACATTTAGAGATATGTATAGGAGAATCAATCAAGTACAAATCTGTAGCTTTGCTTCATTGTAAAAAATGAGAGAGTACAGCTTCAATGGATAATGCCAACAAAGTCTTTAATTGTAATTAACTTTTTTATGACTTTATTATGTGTTTATAATTTCAATGTGTTTATCTGACCACTGACAACTCCCATTTTGCACCAGCACCTTGCTTGACTTTGCAATAGCTTTACCACTTTCTACCGAAACAACATTAACAAAGAGCTTCCCATCCCTTGGGTACCTACAAACAAGAGAATCAGCATTTGTTATTATTAACAGAACCATCTATTTCCTTTATTTTCCCGCACACTGAATTACTATTGAAAACAATTCTAAAATCAACATACAACTATTTTAGCAGCAAAATTTGGATAAAAAGAGTATAATTTTGGTGATTTAGACATTTCCCCCCATTGATTACAACTACTTTAGAACTTAAAGATAAATCATTTTTGCTTACTTTTAACATGTCACTGTAGTCATTCAATATTATGGAATGTGGCCTTCTGATATTTAAACCATTTGACATGGAGTAGATAATAAGACTTTTTTTTAAAAAAAAAAACTAATTAATTTACGTATTGTCATTCAAGAGAAAACAAAGTACAATAAAGACCATAGAAAAACTAGAAATTGATATAATACTTGTCTAAGGTTTATATATGAGTAGTTTGTTGACAAATCTCAAGTTGAATGAATGATGAATGATCACGTTTTCTTTTTCTTGGTCATGTAATGTGTATCTTTCTTTTCTTTAGCTTATTAGGTGCAGACTAAGCAAAAATTTTTACCTAACAGCAATCTTAAGACATCGTAAAAATAAATAAATAAATAAATAAATAAATAAAACATTGTGCTTATTTTGCTTCTTTACGTTAACCAAAGAAAGGCTTTCATTCCTCATCATGTAATATGAAAAAAATTGACAGCTGGATTTCTTCTATGAAAATGTCCTCAATAATATAATCAAGGAGTTTAAAAAGAATTACTAGATCACAATCATATGTTCATCAATTCATTTATGCTCTGATACATTATTTACATCAATCATATAATGTGATAAAATGATCAAAAAATTCATCACCTAAACACATCATCTCCATAATTGCGTTGATGGGAAAAGATTCATCTACACTCAACTACAGATTTAGACCAAGTAAGAGACATTGAAGAAGTATTAGACTGGCGAATATCTTCAAATGTTGGGTGTGTTGAATAGCTAAATAATTAGAATACTCAGAAAAAATATCCCCAGATTTCAACTTTAGAAGCAAACAAGTATCCGCATTCTCATTCTCTGATTCTTCTCCTCCCTCATTGTTCCCTTCTAAAATACTCACAACTTGTCTCATGTTTGGTCTTGATTTTGGTTCAGGGTATGCACACAACAATCCCAACTGAAGAACCTTCTCAACTTGTTGCAGATTGAAGTCTCCTTTAGCACTTAACCTCTCATCAAGTGCATTCATTAGTTCCCCTTTAACCATTAGTCCCCACACAAACTCCACAAGAGGTGGCTTACCTTCTTCCATAGGCCTCCTTCCACACATGACCTCTAAAATCAAGATTCCAAACATGAACACATCCGTGCGAGTCAAGGCTTGTCCGGTCTTGATCACTTCTGGAGCCATGTAACCAACTGTTCCAACCAACTTTCTTGTGCTAGCAACTTGGCCATGGCTATGCATTCTTGCTAATCCAAAGTCTCCAAGCTTTCCATTCATATCCTTATCAAGTAACACATTGCTGGCTTTGATGTCCCTATGCAGAACTTGTTCTTCCCAACCTTCATGCAAATACAACACAGCAAAGGCCACACCTTTGATATTTCTTATTCTCTCTTCACAGTTCAGCATCATGCTCTCATCACAAAACACTCTCTTATCCAAACTCCCATTATCCATGTATTCATAAACTAACAAGAAATTTCCCATGTCTTTCTTGCACCATCCTCTCAGAGCAACCAAGTTTCTCTGCTTCAATCTTCCAAGGCTTGAAATTTCTGCTAGGAACTCTCTCACGCCGTCATTCTCTTGTGATATTCGCTTCACTGCCACCTCTGCGCCGCCTCTTAGAACACCCTTGCATTTGATAAAACATTCAAGTCTCAAGGATTCTATATTATAGCCAAACAGAACAACTTCACTTTAGTTCACCTTAATTAATTATCATCCATTTCCAAAATACTAAACTTCTTCACATAATAAATTTCCTCTTCTTTGATAAAATTCAACAAATAAAGCACTAGTTTTCGCTGTTTCCAAATTACAATAGTAGGATCTAAGATTCTGAGGTTTGCATTGCAAATTCCGCACCAAACGCATAATTAGTTCATCACCGCGAATCAACAATTGCGAACATACTAAGCGTATTAAGCTAACGTGAAAAAAAAAAACAAAAACAGAACTCTACTTCACACACTATTGCATTAGCATTTATCAACGTAAATGGAAGAATAAGGGAAAAATAAAAATTAAATTAAATTACCTGAAGAGCCTTAAAATGAGAGAATCAGAACTCAAATCTTGTATCAGCTGCAGATTTCGAAGAAGCCTTGTTCTTACTCAACCGAAATATCCTCTCGTCTCTCTTCTGAATCACACTCACGTTCGTAATTGGTAACTGGTAAGGTTTCGTGTGATTAATCGTAATGAATGGAATACAATACTACTTACCATTCCACATTTCCTGGTGACTGCTTGTGCTTCGGTTCAAGGGTGTCGGAAGAGTACCCGTATGGATTGTGCGTTACAGCCACACCAGGATTCACCTGTGTTGATTTGCTTGAAATAGCTCTATGTATGTTCCTATGGCTCCAGAGAAACATCTTGCACCAAAGTCTCTTACTTCCATAAGGAAGAACTTGGCTTGAGGAATGCCTTCTCAACATAACTCTATCAGCACTGCAGTGAGTCATCACAGACCTGGGGCTTTTAAGATTAGCAGCCACTTTACCTGCTGTAAGTTCCTGTAAATTCTCGAAAGATTGCGACTTTGAATCTGGAAATTGATGAATTGTATCACCGAGAACATCCCTTCTTTCCAGGTTTGAGCATGATCGAGTGAGTTTGGGAGAATCCCAGGAGGCTGCAAATTACTTCACCATTTCACCGTTAGCCTTGAATTTGGGCTTGGGCAGGATAAGGGATTAGGGTTAGAATTTTTTTTTAATAGGAATTTAATTGTATTTTTAAATTATTAGAGATTTAGATGTTTGTAAAATAAAAAATTAAGGATATATTTGTCTTTTTATAAAAAATTTAAATATAATTCAGTTTATATTGTGTAAATTGATCGGAACAAACCGAATCTAATAATTATAATACGAATAATTAGGTTTATTATTTTTCTCTAATAAACCGATTTTATTTTGAATTATTAAAAAATAGCTTATTAACCGGTTTAATAAAAATATCCAATCATATTATGCCACGTATGAATGTCTTTAAAAAAAGACATTTTTTGTGTCTTTACGTAAGTGGCCTCCTTGCAATAATAGGTGCTTAAGAATCCAAAATAGATATATACCTTGCTAGTTTGAATTGGTTTTTTTTAAATAATTAAAAAAAATAAAGTATTTTTATTTAATTTAAAATTTATTTAAATATATTTTTTAAAAAAATATTTTTATTAAAAAAATTTTTATTTATTTTAAAGTTAACAATATTTTATTTTAAAAAAAATAAAAATAAAAGATATTTTTAATATTTAATTTTTTTTAAAAAATTATTTAAATATAAAATAATTTTTATCTGTTTTTTATAAAAATAAAAAAATAAGCATTTTTTTAAAAGTCAATTCAAATTAATCTATAAATTGATAAAAAAAACTCGATTACTCAATTTTTTTTATTAAGATAATAAGTAAAATGTTTTCGACTGCTATTTTGATGAAACTCTTTAAGTGATTAGTCACGTAACAAATTTCAAGTGAGAGTAATTAAAGACCTTAAACCATTGAATTTCGCTTTGCATTTGGAGAGCTGCACCAGATCTATCAGCAAGAGCAGAGGAAGGCCCTAACTGTGCTGCTAGATGTAGAAGGTTATTGCCAAACTTGTCGGTGCCAGAAAGAACTATCTCCTTGCGTCCGTGAACGTCGTGTATGAGGTCAAACACGTTTTTTTTGCGATTCAAAATCGCATGCGAGAATATGCCTCTCTTGTTTCTATCAACGGCCCATAAGAGGTCTGAATTTTCTTTTTTCATCAACTCTATGAACTCAATGGTTCCATTCTTGGCTGCCTCCAACATTGCATCATATGCAGAAGCATTTCGAAGCTGCGATCCATCAAGGTCAGTAACTTTTTTCCCCAAGCAACTCAGAATTTGATCAACCCTAAGGTGGGTCTTTTTCATTTTGTATATTTTTTTTATTCCTATGAGATATTCAATGAGATCAGTTACTTTAGAGACTTAAGTTGTTTCACAACAAAAACTCAAAATGAAAATTTGAAGGGGGAAAAAAAACATACCTGGGAATTTTAGTAGAGAATTTTGAATGAATAAGTGAATGGGTGCAAGCAGTCGATCTGAGGGGAAAAGAAAAGAGAAAAAAATTTCAACACTTTACATGCCTTTTGTTCATTAAGCTTTGCACTGATAATGCACATCGAGGGATATTATGCTGATAAAACACATCAAATATTTATTATGAAAACTATGTTAGTTAAGCATGCATGCATATATACACACACGTTAACACGTGTATATATATATATATATATATGGTGTAGAATGTTAATTGATAAAATTAAGAGGAAATTTTTTTTGTTATAATTTGAGGCAATTCAATTCGATATGCATTCTATGCGTTCTTTTTGTTTATTTCTTGCTGTCTGTAATGTAGTTTTGACCAGGCATGATTCAACTCATTTGATGAGAAAAAAATACCTTCCATGAATACATACCTGCTAAAGTTCTCATAGATGGTCCTTTATCCCGGGGAACACTTGATACCTTCTCGTCGTGTACTTCTAAATCTGGGAATGAGAAAGCTTGCTTTGCTAAAATTTTTATTTTTCAGAAATAATTTTTAAAAGACAGCATTTTAAAAATAGTAATATTTTAGTAAATTAAATTAAAAATAATTTTTAATAAACACAAATATTAATAAGTATGTTTGATAAAATAATTTTTAAAATTTAAAAATATTATAATAAATATTAATGTAAGAATTGAATTTAAATATTAGTTAATGTACGAAATTAAATTATATTAAATTTTTTAATTTTGATAAACATAAATTAATTTTAAAAATTTTTTTTAAGTGCTTTTAAAGGATGTAAACACAAGTTATAAATACATGAACTTTTGATTTATTAAACACAAAACAAAATAAACACAAACATTCTTCTAAAAAATTTTACCAAACCAAGTTTATAAGTTTATATATGTAGTTAGGTGAAGAATATTTATATTCTTAAAGAAGAGTATTTTTTCACGTGCATTTTTCTTTATCAAATTATATTTGATCCTATTACTACTTTAATATTTGGTACGTCCTAACATAATAACGATGCTTGGATTCAAAATTGAGTTAAGAAATTATTACTACTACTATTATATTAAATGAAAAAAATATTTTTATGTAAAAATAATAATCAAGATGTTAATACTACTATTTTGAAAAATTTAGTTAAACATATTCAACCATCTAATTCTTAACTATAATCTCGCTCATAAGAATATTTTAATGTATATAGTCATATATAACAAGACAATACTCACAATCGTAGATCCAATGTAGAATCCCAAATCTAGTGCCACTGGGGAATGCAGAAGGCTTGTGAACCAATGCCTTTAAGGGTCGGAGACACTCTAATTCATGAGTAAGGGGTAGCTCATCACCCGGATGTTGTAGTAGTAATTGCAAAGCAACATCTACCATATCAATCCAACAATAAATTAAAAGAGCTCATTTTAAAGTGTACTGTAAATTAAATATTAATCCAAAACACAGCTAATAAATTACCAAATATTTCAGCGCTGATACATCGTGAAAGGAGCAAAACTGCATTGTCGGCATTGTCCAACATATCCCTGGGTGTTTTAGAATAGAGGTAGGGAGTCATTTTCTTGCGACCCATAGCGGCAGCAAGAAGAACAGGTATCTCGCCGTCTCTGGTCTCCATCGTAAGTAGCACCTGTGCGCAACCACCAACACTACTTTCTTCTACCAAGCACTTTGCTATGCTTTTGTCGCCGGTAAGATCAGCAACAAGGGCGAGAGCCGTGTAACCGCGGTTGTCTTGCATTTTAAGTAATCTTTCTCCGCCTTCGTCTACCAATTGCTTTACCATGTCCTGGTGCCCCAAGATTGCCGCCGTGTGGAGCACTGTCCTACCAGAGTGGGAAGAATAATATATAGCCATGCTGTCCCGTTTCAGGATTGTCTTTAGTGCACTCCAGTTATTCTTTTCCACATTCATGAACAACTCGCGATAGTCAGGATCATCCATTACACGACCTGCAATTTTCATAATTCAAATTAAACATACATGAACTACGCACCCAACGCAATAATAAATCAATCCCGTTAGGTGAAGAATCAGAAATACAAACAACGCGAATAATGGATCGTATTTCAGGTTCACTACAAGGATTATATTTAATTAAATTAAAATTTAATTTTTAAAATTAAAATTAAACTTTTTAACCTATTATTTACATTATTAAAAAAAATGTTGTTTTTTTTATATTTTCTCTATATAATTATTTATGTGTGTTTATACTTGGCCATAAGTTTTTGAGAAAAGAAGTTAATAATGGTGAATAAAAATACAGAAATAGAAAATCTATTAATATTATAATTGTAAATGAAGAGTAGAGGCGTATAATAATTGACAAAAATATTGTGTATATATAAAAAATTAATAATTAAATTAGTTGTTATATATATATGTATAAATAATTATATTATTTAATTTATTTTTTATATATATTTTATATTTTAATATATATATTTTAGTTAGTGGTATTTTTTTTTTTAAAATAGCATATTTGTAATTGGATCAAGTTTTTTCAAATGTTGATAAAGTAATAAAATAAAAAATATATCATTCTTAAATTAAGATATGAGGATACACATTTAACAAAAATTACATAATTAATAGTGAATTAGTAATTAATTTTTTATTTTTAATTTTATTATTTTATCAATTTTTTTCAATTTTAGAAGAGAAATTAATTGTAATTAATAAGACAGGTCTCGCATCCTTCATATCCAGGTAGGGGTGGCAAGCGGGGAAGCCCGCCCCGCCTCGCCCCGCCTAGTGAGGCGGTCCTAAAATCCTAGTCCGTCCCGCCTAACTGCGGGCTGGCGGGCTAAGCCCGCCAAAGCTTCTTTTTTTTTTTTTTTTTACTATTAACTATTAAGTAATATATATAATTTCACAACCATATTAATAAATTTATAATTTCTAATGGCATAAAAAATTATATTTTTTATATTCACAAACATTAAAGTCTTTGTAATTATAAATATCTAATAAATATAATTATAAACCAAATTTTCATTCAAAATATAAGTATAAATATTTTCTCCAAAGCAAAATAAATATAATCCAAAACACAATTATAAATATTATCTCCAAAATAACATAAACATAATTCAAAACACTCAATTTTTATCTTCATACTCTTGTAAGTTAGGTTGGGGGAAGTTAGGTATTGGCAAAAAAATTGCAAAAATACCCCCTCACTAATAAAAACCTTAACCCGGCGGGGAAGCCCGTTCCGCCCCGCCAAAGCCCGCCAAAACCCGCGGTTTAAGCGGTGCGGGTTAGGCGGGCTTTTGCTATTTGGCGGTCCCGATTTTCCAGCCCAACCCGCCTTTTTTGACAGGTTACGCGGGCCGACCCGTTTGCCACCCGTATATCCAGGCGAGTGGCGTTCATACCTTGTTCAATATCTATGTGGGCTAGTGAGTTGGACCCAAAAGACGCACTCAAGTGGTTCCAGGCTTCTTTGGCGGTTTCAAAGCGTCTAATCTGAGCAAAGGTATCTGAAGTGCATGAGAGTTGAATGATGTGCAACGCATTTGCATTCTGCCTCTTCCATTTTCTTGATCTACCTTCCACGGCAGCAGCCACCGTAGGAGGAGAATTACTTTCCACAACGTCCCATAGACCTCTTCCCATGAGACAGTTCCTCATCAGAACACTCCAGTTTTCGTAGTTATCTTCTGTGAGTGCTTCACCAACTATTCCGTGGGATCCAGCTGCCGCCATTGCTTCACAATCTGATGAGAACCGGCCTTTAGTTTGAGAGGTGAGGAAGCTAAGGGGAGGAGCTACTTCTGTTACTACTTCTACTCTCTCTCTCTCGTATTATTTGGATGACCAACCGAAGGAGAAACGTTATTTGGAAAAGCTTAGTTAATTCTAATGTGAATTCACAATATAAAGAAACCAAGAGGGTCCTAGAAAAGGTATTTTTTCAACAAAATTTTAAATGTTGTGAAGTGTTGTCTTTTATTATATAATCTCTAAGTGGGACTCTTTATGTAGTCTAAGTCTCTTCAATTTCTATTTGGATTTTTGTGAGAGTTTCAACTATTAAAAAATTTAAAAGGAATTAAAAAAATGAATTTGGATCCTCTAAATTTTAAATTTTTAATTTAAAAGGTAAAGTGCAATCTTTTACCTTTGAATGATTTATTTCTCATATTTTTTCTTGGTCCCACCTATAAAATAAATAGTAAAAGATCAAACTTTACCTTCTAAAGTGAAATTCAAACTTTAGAGAATCTAAATCCTAAAAAAATATATGAAAATATATTTCTTTGCCCTAAAACTTAAAGTCAAGTCCAAAATAGATGAAGTATAAGATCTACAAAATTTACACAACCGACTTCGTCTACCTAATTTCTTGGCAGGATTGTAACTGTCTCTACTAACAAACTCATATTCAAAATATGAGTTCATAACAATCCAACAACTCCTAAAAAAAGGAAAAAAGATAACCACTCGATAAGATAGGAGGGAAAGTTACAAAGGTGGCTCCTAGGTCACCTTTCCAACTGTATAAATACACCTTCATCTCAGGTGTTTCTTAATTCTAATATACTAAAAATCTGCCTAAAATCTTTGTTAACTTAAGTATTAGAGTCCCTTACAAGTACCATCCCCACTTTCACCAAGACATCGAATGGCGGCACCTTCACACCAGAACGTCAGACTCAACCTCAAAAGGAGTTTGGACCTCACATTTAGACCCAAATAATAGTTTCAGGTAACACCGGAACATTGGCACCATTGTTGAAGACCTGGTAATTGACACCGTTCGATAACATACGACATCCCAGAAGACGGTCACATGGCTTCTGATTCAGAGGCCTATGAAGAAGAGCAACATAACAACATTCGCACAATCATTATACCTCTCCCACCTGACAAGGGAAAAGGTTTTGCTGGAGATACTCATCCTACAAATCAAGGAGGACGAAGAATAAGTTTAGAAGTCCATCAATCGAGAGGGTCGGGAGAAAGAGAACCTATAGAGTTCATAGGACTAGTTCACAGGCATCAAGGTCAGCTAGAGCAGCTTGAGAATGAATTAGAACGACAACGTGAATTAGAACGAGCCTTATGAAGGGAGGTACGACGACGAAGAGAACTAGAAGAAAAACTCAAGAAGTTGGAATCCGACCTCAAGGGTAGGATATCCTGAGCTAATCGAGAAGAAACGCCTTTAGAAGGCGAAGATCCATTCACAAACGAGATCTTGTAGGCTAAAATTCTTAAAAACTTTAAAAGCCCAGACATGGACTTCTATGATGGAACGACTGATCCAAGACATCATTTGATTAATTTCAAGAGTCGCATGTACTTGGCTGAAGCATTGGATGCAGCTCGCTGCAAAACTTTTCCAACTACGTTAACCAAGGCGGCGTGAAGTAATTCGACAGCTTACCACCCAAGTCAGTCACCTGCTTTGACGACTTGGCAAGGATTTTTCTTACCTGATTCTCCATCCATAAATATGAGGCTAAGCATGCTCCGAGCCTCATGAGGGGTAAAACAAGAAGTCAAGGAATCTCTCTGAGCCTATATGAAAAGGTTCAAGAAGCATGTTTGGAGATTTAGAACCTACCAACCGAAGCAGTAATTATGGGGCTAGTTAATGACCTCAGAGAAAGACCGTTCTCTCAATCCATATCAAAGAGACACCCAATATCTTTATATGAGGTGCAAGAGCGGTCTGAGAAGTATATCAATATAGAAGAAACAACAAGACTAAATCTGACAAAGTGAATTTTTGCAATAGAAGCAGGAAAGTTCTTGGGATACATGCTCACTCAAAGAGGTATTGAAGCAAACCTGGTAGAGATGAAAAGCCCAACCAGTTTAAAGGAAGTCCAGCAGTTGAACAGCAGGCTGGTAACCTTGTCTAAATTCTTGGAGGGATTAACCTTGAAATCTCTACCCTTGTTTTGAAATCCTCAAGAAGAGAAATCAATTTTAGTGGACTCAAGAATATGAATAAGCTTTTCAAGACTTCAAAACTTTTTGAGCCAGCCACCTATACTTACTTGACCAGAAGAAGGAGAAGAGCTCATATTGTACTTAGTAGTTGTAGACAAGGCTGTAACCTTAGCCCTTGTCTGAGAAGATAGGGAGGTGCAGCGACTTGTCTACTTCACGAGCAAGGTATTACAAGGGGTAGAATTAAACTATCAAAGAATAGAAAAATTCACTTATGCCCTCATTTTAGGCTCCAGAAGACTACGACCTTATTTCCAAGCCCACACCATTAAAGTTCGAACTAACCAACTCATGTAGCACATCCTCCAAAAGACAAATATTGTAGGACAGGTGTTATAATGGGCTGTGGAATTGTCCGAGTTTGATTTGACGTATGAAGCTTGGATAGCCATGAAGTCGCAGAACCTAGCTGTTCCGAGGGTTACCTGAAAATATAGGTCGATCTCGGTCGAGATCGTCTGTGTTGGTCGGAGCTGACGTGTCCGTCAGGTGTATAGCGGCCGGAGCTGGTGTGTCCGACTTGTGGAACTGAGAATGCTGCTGATCCTTTGTCACCAAAGGGTGGGGGGTACCTGCAAGGGACTCCGATGATTAAGTTAGCAAGGGTATTAAGCAGGTATTGAGTAGAATCAGAGTATGAGTTATACCTAGGTGCTCTAGTGTATTTATAATGGTGAGATGTGACCTTCTGTGGATAAGATAAGTTAGTTATCTTATCTTATCTTATCTCTTGTTGAGGTCAGCTTATCTTCCATGGAACCATCTTTGTCTCTATTGGCTTGGGCTGCCTTTCGGATCTGGGTCGTATTCCTTGAGTTGGGCCCTTCTTTGGGCTTTTCTATCGCTTTGGCCGACTTCTTTACAAAGAAGTCGGTCCGCTTGACCCTAAGAGGTCGGTAGCTTTGTTTACTGAACATCCCGGCTCGGATAGCTCGACTCAGGGTATGAACAGTGCCCCTGCTTGAGCTCGGTCTTCTTTTTTGAGGTCGAGTCCTTGACTTCGGTCCTTCTTTGGTGAAGCCGAACTCAAGCATTTTGTCGATTCCTTTGTAGAAGCTTTTTGAATGTGGAACGTTTTTCTCTAAAAGCGCATGCTTTTATATCAGCGCTTTGGGAACGTGCAAGGGTTTAATACCTTCATTAATTGGTATTAATTACCCCGTTTTTTCTTGTGGCCTTTTATTTTGAATTTGCGATCAGAAAACGGTTTCCCTTCTTCGCTCCTCTTCGTAACTTCTCCCTTCGTTCTCTCGCTTTCTGTCTTTCACCCATATTTTGCTTTTCTTGCGTTGCGGTGTCGTTCAGTGATCGGTGATTCCGTCTCTCTATCTCCAACTTTTCTGAAGCTTCCTGCTTTTTTCCAGGTTGGTTCCATTTTCTTTTCGATTTGCTTTGTCTTTAATTCTCTGGTAAATTGTTGATATTTGCTTGAATGTCGAAAAAGTTTGAACCTTTCTTATGATCTTGTGTTTTCTTGTCGCTGTAATGTGTTTTTTCTTCTTCGCGTATTCCTGGTGTTTCTTCTTTGCGGTTTCCCAAGGGTTTGCATGTTCTATTGTTGCTTCTGGCTATTATTTTTGTGGGAGATAATGATACCTATAGTTTGCTTTTTGCTTGGAGTGCATTTTCTTGACTTCCTCTTGATACTTTTTAGGGTTTTTGCTTGAGTCTGCAAAAAGTTGTGTTTTTGATGATTTTCTGCTTGGTGTTGTTGACAATGCTCTTTGTTGGTAGACTGTAGAAAGATAGTGGCTTTGATGATTTTTGTGTTTCTACTTTCCTTTTTCGAAATGCTTTGTTTGTTTGAAGTCTTCTTTTCTTGTTTGAGACATGCTGGGATGCGAGCTGTAGATTTTTCCTGAAAACCTTGCTTTGTTATTGCCTCCAAAGGATGCCCTAGAACTTTGGTTTGAGTCTTGGGGTTTTCCTTTTCTGTTTGTTCGCCTGTGTCGTATTAATCGAGTTGTTTTGTCCTTCGTCCGAGATGTTTTTAGTAATCCCATCTTCTTTTCTTATTGTAGGATTTGTTGGCCTCATGTCTTCTCGCAATAACATTGTATAGATGTCTTCCAGAGTTCCCGAGGGGATGTCCGATTGGCTGGACTCCCTGGTCTTGATGTGCGTTTTTGTTGTGGATGCTGAATTTTGTGTAGAGCTGAGGAAGCGCCATAGGATCTGTGGTAATAGTGCCCGGGAGAGGGATTATGAGCTTGTCGCTCCTGATTCTGATGAAAGGGTTTGTTTTCCTACCTCCATCGAGGGAGAGCGTCCCTTCTTCTATGCCTATGAATATTTCTTCAGTCAGTTGGACATTACTTTTCCTTTTACTGCTTTCGAGACCGACCTGTTGTGGTCGTGTAACATTGCTCCATCCCAGCTTCACCTGAATTCCTGGGGTTTTATCAAGATCTTTCAGCTACTTTGCCAAGAGTTAGGCGTAACACCTTCTCAGACTCTTTTCCTTTATCTGTTTATTTCTGCCAAGCCTGGTGGTTCTTCCAAAAAGAAAGCTTCCTGGGTTTCTTTCAGGTCTGCCCAGTGCCATAAAGTTTTCGCCATGTATGACGAGTCTTTTAAGGATTTTAAGAATTAATTCTTTAGAGTTCGTGCTGTCGAGGGGGCCCGCCCCTTTTTTCTTGATAAAAATGATGAGCCTTCTTTTCCTCTAGAGTGGCAGAAGGATGTGAGAGTGTCTCGGTATACATGGGAGATGCTTGACGAGATTGAGCGTGCTTTTGTTGTTGTTCTTGAGGATTTATGGGGGAACAACCCCATCTTGATACAAAAAGATTTTTGAATGACCCATCCTTGGTTCAGACTGTTTTGGGTACTTGTCTGACTTGTTTTTGTACTTGTTTTCTTAGTTTTGCTTCCTCTTCTTGTGATTGTAACCCTTTACTATGGCTGATTCTGTATTTGCAGAGATGTAAAAAAATAATGACTCCATGAAGGCCTTCAAAAAGGCAAAGAAGGCAACTGCTGCTCTGAACATCTCGGCCAAGGTGTCCGGAGAGGGGTCTTCTCAAGTTCCAGTGAAGCCTCCTGTGTCGAGCTCTCCCGGGCCGAGGAAAGCAATTCCTATTCCTCGGGTTCGTCTGGTCGATCTTCCACAGAGTTCTGCCGCTGCTTCTGGCGCTCCTCCTAGTAAGAAGCAGGAAACAATTTAGCCTTTCAACCTTGATGCTCCTGACTTTGATGCGATCGAGTTTGTAGATCAACAAATCGGTCCTTATGGTGTCCTCCCTATGGATGACATGTCACTTCTTCATCATTATAATTATATAACTCGAAGTAGTATCAAGATGGCACACATGGGAGCGGCCCTGTATCGAACTGCTCAAAGTCTTCCTCTCCATGCCACCAAAGCTTTTATGGAGGAGGCCAAATGGGAGTTTGATCGGATAAAAGGCTTGAAGGAAGAGCTTGAAGTGAAGGTGGCCAAGTTGGAAAAAGATCTGGCGAATGAGAAGGCGAGTTCCCTCTCTTTGGCTGCCTCTGTAAGGCTGGCTGAGGACACGGCACTGAGGCATAAGGATAACTATGTCATATCTTATCGGGAGGGAATGCGTCTGAAGGAGGAGTTAGAGAACGTCCGAGCTGATTACTCTGAGCTCTAGGGTCATCTTGTTGGCAGTGTAACTGCTGCCTATGAGAACCTGAAGGAGCAGGTTTGGGTTATTGCTCCTGAGGCCGACCTTACTCTCTTCAGTCTGGACAATGTTGTGAGGGATGGTAAGATTGTCCCTGATGACCAGGATGATGATGATGCTGAACTTCCCCCAGTGCCTTCTGTCAAAGTGTCAACCTCCTCGGTTCCTCCCGTTATGTCTGATCTGGATTGCCAGATTCTGAACCGGGATGATGGAACTGTAGATGCTGTGCCTATTCAGACTTGCCCTCCTTCTCCCCGTACTGATGCTGCCGGGAAGGCTCCCGATCTTTGCTGATCTTATTTTTAAGTATTTGTGTAAATAGACCGGTTTGTGGGCTTTTGAACTGTTTATTGTTTTGTTTAACTGCTAACGCTTTTTAGTTGCCTGCCTGGCAACTTTTATTTTGAAAACCAAAAGTAGCTTTCTGAGGTAGATTTTGGTGGCCTCTTGAAGCTTTATCATACTATGCTTTTATTGAGCTTTAACATGGTATCGCTTCTGGTTTCTAAGAGTGTTGGAATCTTGCTGCTTGACCTCTTTGGATTGCTTTCGTACTTATTGTTTGTAACTTGGATCCTTTGAGGCCGTGACTGTGGGGGTCCAACTTGTTTCTCGGTTTCCTCGCGCTTGCTTGTATTTTTAGCGCCCCATAACCGATTTCTTTGTGTTGGTCCCCTTCTAAGTTATTTTTGTAATCCTCTTTCTTGGACCTTTGTCAGGTCTCTTTCAGGGATTTGCTGATAACTTGGGTTGACTTGGTCCGACTTTTTAGTGTCGGCCAGTTTTTTTAAGTTATTATATAGCAATCCATAAGACCTCGTCAGGTTCTTTTTGGGATCACTTTCGATAACTTCTTGCATTATTCTGTGTTATCTTTGCCGATTTGTAGATGGTGGTTTCTGTCCCGGTTTGATCGTCCTTTAGGTGAATCGCGTTTTCACCTTTGTCGGACGATCATTCCTATCGAGATCGTACAGTGAATCTGTTCTTCACTTTCTATCGATCTGTTGCTTTATAATCGGACGATGAATGCTTCAGATTAATGCATCTTGGGAGTTTGTAGAGTATCTGAAATGTATTTTATTCAAAGAAAGTGCAAATATATACATGCAGGAGTTTTTCGTACCCTTAAGTCGGATTAAATCTCAGTCTTGATGCCTCATTAAAAAACCTTTTCAGGAAAAAGAGTGTATCTTGTGATGAGATCTTTTACCTTTCCTAGCTATAATACCTTCTTAGGTTACAGGCGTGCCATGATCTGGGGAGTTCTCGTCCCTCGAGTTCGGACAGTCTGTAGTAGCCCTTCCTAAGTACTTCTATGACTCGGTAGGGTCCTTTCCAGTTGGCTGCCAGCTTTCCTTCTCTGGGTCGAGTTGTTTCAATATCATTTCTTATTAGAATGAGATCATTCTCAGCAAAACCTCTTGGCACTACCTTTTGATTATACCTGGAAGCCATTCACCGCTTTAGTGCTTCTTCTCTGATCCGAGCTCTTTCTTGGATTTTCGGAAGTAGGTCAAGCTCTTCTCTTTGAAGTTGAGAGTTGGTTTGTTCATTGTAGTGGACTACTCGGGGAGACCCTTCCTTAACTTCTATTGGAATCATTGCCTCCACTCCGTATGCTAATCGAAATGGTGATTCGTTCGTAGTAGAATGGGGAGTTGTTCGATACGCCCATAGGACTTGTGGAAGTTCCTCGGCCCAAGCTCCCTTTGCTTGTTGCAGTCTCTGTTTCAGCCCGGCCAATATGACTTTGTTGGCCGCTTCGGCTTGTCCATTGGCTTGGGGATGTTCGACGGAGGTGAACTGGTGTTTTATATTCAAGTCGGCCACTAGTTTTCTGAAGCCTACATCTGTGAATTGGGTGCCATTGTCTGTGGTGATGGAGTATGGGACCCCGAACCTTGTAACGATGTTCCTATATAGGAATTTCTGGCTTCTTTGAGTAGTGGCATTGGCTAGGGGTTCTGCCTCGATCCATTTTGTGAAATAGTCTATCCCTACTATGAAGAATTTGACTTGTCCCGATCCCTGTGGAAAGGGTCCGAGAAGATCGAGTCCCCACTTTGAAAATGGCCAGGGTGAGGTCACGCTGATGAGCTTTTCCGGCGGGGCGATGTGAAGGTTGGCATGCTTCTGACATGGTGGACATGTCTTTACAAATTCTGTAGCTTTCTTTCGTAGAGTTGGCCAATAGAATCCCGCCCGGAGTACCTTTTTGGTGAGAGCTTGCGCTCCGAGATGATTACCACAAATGGCGCTATGTACTTCCTCCAAGACTTCCTTTGTATTGGAGGTCGGTACGCATTTTAACAATGGTATTGAGATCCCTCTTTTGTACAGGGTGTTGTTTATGATAGTGTAGTACTGTGTCTCCCTTTTCAACCTCTTTGCCTCCTTTTTCATCTGTAGGGAGCACTTCTGTTTTGAGGTAGTTAATTATGGGGGTCATCCAGCCTTGATCCTGACCTGTTATGGCTAGGACTTTTTCTTCTTCCGAAATTGACGGGTTCTGCAGTATTTCCTGGATGAGGCTTCTATTGTTGCCCCCTGGTTTGGTGCTGGCTAGTTTTGAGAGTGCGTCAGCTCGGGCGTTTTGCTCGCGGGGTATGTGGCAGATCCTATATTCCTCGAGTTGTCTGAGTTGTTCCTTGGTTTTATCCAAATATTTTTTCATGGTAGGATCTTTGGCTTGGTAGCTCCCTGTTATTTGTGAGGTAACGACTTGTGAGTCGCTGTAGATGTTGAGTTTCTGATCTCCAACCTCCCTAGCCAGCTTCAAACCAGCTAATAACGCTTCGTATTCCGCCTGGTTATTTGAGGCCGGGAATCCGATTTTGAGGAAAAAGCTCAAGTTGGGTTCCTTGGTTGATTTCGATTATCACACCTACACCGCTTCCGGTTTTATTCGAGAAACCGTCTACCTATATATTCCACTCTATGGGGATCTCCAGGGTATCTGTGAATTCTGCAATGAAGTCGGCTAGGTATTGTGATTTAATGGCTGTCCGCGCCTTGTATTGGAGGTCGAACTCGGACAACTCGATTGCCCATTGTAGGATTCTTCCTGCTAGTTTTGTTTTCTGCAATATCCCCTTTATGGGCTGGTTGGTCCAAACCTTAATGGTATGAGCTTGGAAGTACGGGCGAAGTCATCGGGATGTTAGTATGAGAGCGTAGGCAAACTTCTCTATTTTCTGGTAGTTCAGTTCTGACCCCTGCAGTGCTTTACTAATGAAGTAGATGGGTTGTTGCCCACCCTCGTCTTCTCTAATTAGTGATGAGGCTATTGCTCGACTTCCTACTGCGAGGTACAATATGAGTGGTTCTCCTTCTCATGGTCGAGATAGGATAGGTGGCCATCCCAAGAATTTTTTGAAGTCTCGGAAGGCTTGCTCACATTCAGTTGTCCACTCGAAGTTCTTTCCCTTCCTTAAAGTAGCGTAGAAGGGGAGGGATCTTATCGCTGACCCTGCTAGGAATCTGGACAAGGCCGCCAATCTCCCATTGAGTTGTTGTACCTCTTTGACGCAGGTTGGGCTCTTCATGTTGAGTATGGCCTGGCATTTATCTGGATTTGCTTCGATTCCTCTTTGTGTGAGCATAAAGCCCAAGAATTTACCTGCTTCTACTGCAAAGGTGCATTTAGCCGGGTTAAGTCACATGCCATGCTTCCGTATGGTGTCGAACACTTGAACCAAGTCAGACAGTAATGTCTCTTCACTTTGTGTCTTTATCAACATGTCATCCATGTAGACCTCCATGATTTTTACGATGTGGTCTGAGAAGACCTTATTCATTAGCCTTTGATAAGTAGCTCCCGCGTTCTTAAGGCCGAAAGGCATTACGATGTAGTAATAGTTTGCTTTGGGTGCTAGGAACGAGGTTTTTTCTTGATCCGGTGGATACATTGGGATCTGGTTGTACCCTGAGTATGCATTCATAAACGAGAGATACTTATATCCTGATGAGGCATCTACTAGAGCGTCGATGCTTGGGAGTGGATAAGGATCTTTTGGGCAGACTTTGTTGAGGTCGGTGTAGTCGGTGCACATTCGCCACTTCCCATTTGACTTTCTCACCAAGACCACGTTTGCTAGCCATAGTGGGTATTTAACTTCTCTTATGAATCCTGCCTCTAGCAGTGCTTGCACTTGTTCTGCTACAGCTTGAGACCGTTTTGTCCCGAGTTTTCTTCGTCTTTGTTGTACCGGCCGGGATCCCGGATAGACTGCCAACTTGTGGCTCATCAGTTCAGGATCTATGCCTGGCATGTCGGCAGCTTTCCATGCGAAGAGATCAACATTATCTCGTAGGAACTGTATGAGTGATTCCTTTACGTCTCCTTTCAGGATTGTGCCAATATTAGTTGTCTTATCCGAGGTGTCTCCGATCTGAACTTTCTCTACTTTACCTTCGGGATGTGGACGGAGTTCTTCTCGCCTCTGAACTCCACCAAGTTCGATTGTGTGGAACTCTTCTCCTTCGCCTCTGAGGTTTAGACTTTCGTTATAACAGTGACGCGCCATCCTTTGATCTGCTTTTATTGTAGCTATCCCTTCTGCAGTTGGGAATTTTATACATAGATGTGGAGTTGAAACTATTGCGCCGAGTTGGTTTAACGTTGTCCGACCTATTAAGGCATTGTAGGCTGAGCTTACGTTGACCACGATGTAGTCTATCTTGAGTGTTCTGGATTGGTTCCCCTTTTCGAAGGTTGTATGTAGCGATACGTATCCCAGTGGTTGTACTGGGGTATCCCCAAGTCCGAACAGGCTGTTCGGGTATGCTCTTAGCTCTTTTTCTTCTAAGCCGAGCTTGTCGAAGGCAGTTTTGAATAAGATGTCGGCGGAGCTTCCTTGGTCAATTAATGTACAGTGGAGGTTGGCGTTTGCCAGTATGATAGTGATGACCATGGGGTTGTCGTGTCCTGAGATGATTCTGGATGCGTCTTCTTTGGTAAACGTAATTGCTGGGATGTCTGGCGCCTCCTTCTTTCCTTCGACATGGTATACTTCTTTGAGGTGTCACTTGCAGGATGATTTGGAGATTTCTCCTCCCGCAAATCCGCCGTGTATCATGTGGACGTGTCTTTTGATGCGTGAAAACTTGTCTCTCAACAAATTTTCCTTCGGCAAGTATACCGAATTGTCGTCAAATAATAAAGAGTGAGGTCGAATCCCACAGAGATTAACGGATTAAGCAAACAATGATTAATTGATTATCCTAGTTAGACGAATCATATTGGAGTGATAAGTAACAAGGAAATGTAAATGGCATAAAAGTAAAGAAAAGCTATAAAGTGCAGAAGAGTAAAATGGCAAGAAAAGTAAATGTAAGAACTAAAAATAAAATGAACATTGGGATCAAGAGATATTGCAATCCTCCAGATCAAGTTCATTCTCATCTCTTCCTCAATCAATGCATTCATTGATCTCCTTGGCAATCTTAAGTGATTGGATCCCAATTCCTTGGCAATCCAATCTCTCTAAGCTTGAACAATTGTCCAATTCCTTGATTTAATTGCTCATGGGAAGAGATGAAGTTTGGTCACTGATTATACCACACACATTCATAGATCAAAGTATTGGTAGGATTACATGTCACAATATCCATCCAACCCCCAACCTAATCCAATGTGAGAGAGCATTTCTAGCATGATTTCCTCATTCCTCTTCCAAGGTTCAGAGGAAATCCAAGTATGAGCAATTTCTCTTCCAAGACAATTACCCAATTGGATGAAGATCGAAAGCTCTCTAGTAAAATCAAGAGAAAAGAAAGAAGAAGAAGAATAAGAACTACAATTGATCCATTGAATCACAATAGAGCTCTCTAACCCAATGAAAAGAGTTAGTTGATCATTGCTCTACCAAAATAGAAAAGAAAGAAATTGCAGAAAAATAAAGATAAAGATTAAACTGAAATTAAAACTTCAAAATTCATAAATGGAAGGTACAAAGAAAAGAAACTACTCCTAAGGAAGAAAAGAAGAGAAAAGGAAGAAGAGTGGTTGAGGGGAGGGGTCCGAAGACCCACTGCCCTTGGAGTGTGCCAATTCACAGAAATTCGAATTGGTCTTCACTCTCTCCCCCTTCCTTCAATTCTATGTTTCAGTCCCCCTTGAATGTAAAGACTAAGGCCTTTATATAGACTCTCCTAAATTACAAAATGAAATTAAAAGCAAATTACAATTAAATGAAAATTCCTATTCTAGATGCTTCTTGTGGCCTTGATTGGTTGACAATTGTGGGCTTGCTTGCTTGAGCTTTGAAGTGGACTTGAGAGAGAAGTGAACCAAGTTGAGGTCCAGGTGCAACGTTAGTACTGTCGTTAGCCACACTAACGCTACAAGTGTGGCGTTAGTGCCAAAGTTATTGTGGCTAACGTTGCACTTGTTACCAATTGGTGTTTTTGGGGCTTAAAAGATGCCTCTTGTTTATGCTCCAATTACATGCCCACTATAGAGTATTATATATCGTTGGAAAGCTCTGAATGTCAGCTTTCTAATGCAACTAGAATCACCTCAATTGAATCTCTGTAACTCAAGTTATACGCCTTTGAAGTGGACATGGTTGCTGGCATAGTCGCTAGCGTTAATGGAAAACGTGAGTCCCGATAACGCTAGCGACCGGGGGCTTAATATTTCCAGGTTCTGGAGCTCAAAATCAATTTCCACCCCATACTATTATATATTGTTGGAAATCTCTGGATGTCTACTTTCCAACGCCTTTGGAAGCGCATCATTTGGAGCTTTACAACTCGAGTTACACTTCTTGGAAGGTGAAGAGGTCAGTTGGCCTTACTACAGGTTGATACCATGTTCATCTTTGCACTTTCGGGGCAGTTTTTCTACCTCAAATTTAGTGTCAACCATGTAGTGCCATATATGATTGGAAATCTCTGGAATCCTACTTTCCAATGCCGCTAGAATCACCTCATTTGGAGCTTTGTGGCTCAAGTTATGCGTGTTTGAAGAAGGCATGGTCAGGCTGCCAGGTGGGACTTTTGCCCACGTTAACTACCATGTTAACTTAGTTAACGTGGAAGTTAACGTGGGTCTTTTTTTGCTTTGCCAACGTTAGTGGCACTCACTTTTTTCATTAACGTTGGCATCTCCCTTTCCTTCCACGTTAACTACCACGTTAACTTAGTTAACGTGGCTGTTAACGTGGGTCTTTTTGCTTCGCCAACGTTAGTGGCACTCACTTTTTCCACTAACGTTGGCATCTCCCTATCCTTCCACGTTAACTACCACATTAACTTAGTTAACGTGGCTGTTAACGTGGGTCTTTTTGCACCTTCGCAAACGTTAGTGGCACTCACTTTTTCCACTAACGTTGGCCCTTCTTCAAAGTTAATGCCATTAACGTTCCCACTAACGTTCCAACTTTCCTTCCTTCCACGTTAGTGCCCACGTTAGTAGCACTAACGTAGCCACTAACGTGGCTCTTCTCTGCTTCTTTTGGCCTAAAATCAAACAAACGAAGTGCATCAAGGTAACATACAAGATGATCTTTAGATACTAAGTGTGCTAATAATACTCAAAATCAAAACTTCACTTAGTGTGATCTATTTTATCATATTTACCCTGTATATTAGCTAAAATTCACCTATGCTTAAGATTTTGTTTCATGCAGAGATTTTTCATGCTATTACTCATATATTGGCAATATTTGTATGAAAACTAAACAGAAATCTACTGAAATGACTACTAAAAGTAGGCAATGATGCACGTGCGTCACCTTTCTGGTGTTCGAGGTGATCGCTCAAACTGTCCGACATCTTCATCCCTTCTTCGTTTTCTTGGCTCTTCATCCCGGTTGGCCAAAAATCGATCTAGTTTTCATTCTCTTACTAATTTTTCTATAACATTTTTCAAGTCGAAGCATTCGTTGGTGGAATGTCCTCGGACTCGATGATACTCACAGTATTCGTTCCGATTTCCTCCTCCTTTTTTGCCTTTGAGTGGCCAAGCTGGGGGTATTTTTTCCGTATGGCAGACTTCTTTGTAAACATCTACCAAGGATACCCTAAGAGGGGTGTAGTTATGATATTTTTTGATTTTCTCCCCGGAGCGATCTTCCTTTTTCTTGGATTCTTTATCTTTGTCTAGGTAGACAGAACCGAACCTCGAGGCTTCCCCAAGTCGAGAATTCTCCTCCACGTTGATGTACTTCTGCGCCCGTTCTTGTACTTCGTCCAGGGATGCAGGGTACTTTTTAGATATAGATTGGCTAAAAGGTCCTTCTCGTAGGCCATTTATGAGGCCCATAATGGCAGCTTTTATTGGTAGACTTTGTATGTCTATGCATATTTTGTTGACTCTTTCCATGTAGTTATGAAGACTTTCCCGATCTCCTTGCTTGATTCCTAGTAGGCTGGGGGCGTGTTTAGCCTTATCTTTTTGTATGAAAAATCTGGCCAGAAACTTTTTGGCCAGATCGTCGAAGCTCGAGATGGACTTTGGAGGTAGGCTGTCGAACCATCTAATGGCTGTCTTGGTAAGAGTTGTTGGAAAGGCTTTGTAGCGAACTGCATCTGAGGCGTCAGTGAGGTACATTCTACTTCTGAAATTGCTGAGGTGATGGTTGGGGTCTGAAGTGCCGTCGTACAGAGTCATATCCGGAAGTTTGAAGTCCTTTGGAATTTTGGTCTTCATGATTTCCCTGGTGAATGGATCTTGATCCTTGCGAGAGCTATCCTCTGGAGTGGATCGAGTAGCTTTGGTTTTGAGATCGGCTTCGTGTTTTAGAAGCTTATCTTCTAATTCCTGACGTCGCCTTATCTCCCGATGTAGATCCTCTTCTTTTTCGCGTTGATGTTGGGCTTCTTTCTCGAGTTGCTTTAATCGATCTTGAAGCGTCTCTATCACTCCTGGATTTGTTGAATTTTTGTCCCCGTTAGATTCCGGGGTATCTTTCAGTGTAGTGTCCGCGTTTTTGTGCGGCGTTCTATCCTCTAGATCTGAATCGTGGTCATTGTCATGGTCGTCCGCCATAGTGATGGGATGATTTCCAGGTTCCCTGGAAACGGCGCCAATGTTCCGAGGGTTACCTGAAACTATAGGTCAATCTCGGTCGAAATCGTCTGTGTTGGTCGGAGCCGACGTGTCCGGCAGGTGTACAGCGGCCGGAGCTGGCGTGTCCGACTTGTGGAACTGAGAATGCTGCTGATCCTTTGTCACTAAAGGGTGGGGGGTACCTGCAAGGGACTCCGATGATTAAGTTAGCAAGGGTATTAAGCAGGTATTGAGTAGAATCAGAGTATGAGTTATACCTGGGTGCTCCAGTGTATTTATAATGGTGAGATGTGACCTTCTGTGTATAAGATAAGTTAGTTATCTTATCTTATCTTATCTCTTGTTGAGGTCAGCTATCTTCCATGGAACCGCCCTTGTCTCTATTGGCTTGGGCTGCCTTTCGGATCTGGGTCGTATTCCTTGAGTTGGGCCCTTCTTTGGGCTTTTCTGTCGCTTTGGCCGACTTCTTTACAAAGAAGTCGATCCGCTTGACCCTAAGAGGTCGGTAGCTTTGTTTACTGAACATCCCGGCTCGGATAGCTCGACCCAGGGTATGAACACTAGCCAACTTCCTAGCTGAATATCGGGGCAGGAATCATTCTTGAGAATGAAGAAGGAACTCGGGTAGAGTTTTCACTGAAATTTGAGTTTTGAACCTCTAACAACCAAGCTGAATACGAAGCCATGCTCGTTGGCCTAAAGCTAGCCAAAGAGGTCGAGGCATCAAAAGTTATAGTGTTTAGTGACTTCCAAGTAATAACCTCTCAGATAAATGAGGATCACCAAGTAAAAGATCCCATCATGAAGAGGTACTTGGAGAAATCACTAGAATAACTAGCCCAATTTCAAGAAGTTGAGGCCAGGCATATAACTTGGGAGCTCAACAGCCAAGTTGATGCCCTCTCCAAACTGGCAGCACCAAGCCAGGGGCAATAATAAAAGTCTGATCCAAGAAACTCTCCACACACATCAATGGCCAAAGAAGTAAAAAAGTCGGACACATTGGCGATCTCCAATCTAAACTTGGGATGGATGACTCCTATCATCGAATATCTCAAGTTTGATGTCCTCCCTAAAGAATAAAGGGAGGCAAGGAGACTTACAAGGGAGGCACATAATTACACTTTGGTTCACAACATCCTCTATAGAAGAGGAATATCTACACCCCTACTAAAGTGTGTTCCAACCTCTAAGATAGAAGAAGTCTTAGACGAAATCCACAGTGACATTTGTGAAAATCATCTAGGGGTAAGATCACTAGCTAAGAAGATGTTATGAGCTGCCTTTTATTGGCCGACCCTACAAAAGGATGCAGCCGACTTCGTCAAGAAATGCCACCTTGGAAAATTCATGCCGACTTCCATGTGACGCCACCAGAAGTGATCATCAGCATTACTTCACCATGGTCCTTCGCAAAATAGGTTTTAGACTTGCTCAGGTCGTTTCCTCAAGCACCCGGGCAGGTGAATACCTTCTAGTACATATTGACTTTTTTACTAAGTGGATTAAGGCAGAACCTTTGCCATCCATCTATCACAGCTCAAAGAAGTAAAAAATTCTTCTACAATAATATTGTCACCCAATTTGGAGTCCCATACTCCATCATTACTAACAATGGTATCCAGTTTACTGATTCGACCTTTAGGAGCTTGGTGGCAAGCCTTAAAATCAAGCATCAATTCACATTCGTAGAGTATTCTCAAGCCAATGGACAAGCAAAAGATGCAAATAAATTCATATTGGCAGGGCTCAAGAAAATGCTACAAGATGCGAAAGGGGCATGCACTGAGGAGCCCCCTCAAGTTCTATGGACATATCGAATAACTCCCTATTCTACAACTGGAGAATCTCTATTCTGACTTGCTTATGACATCGAAGCCATAATTCCCATAGAAGTCAACGAAAAAAGTCCAAGGGTGAGATTCTACAATGAAGTTGGAAACATCCAAGCTCAAAAGGAAGAACTCGACCTTATTTCGGAAGTCCAAGAACAAGCCCGTATAAGGGAGGAAGTGTTGAAACAAAGGATGTCTATAAAATACAACAAAAAGTCATCAGAAAATTTTTTGCCACAAACGACCTTGTCCTAATAAAAAATGACATCGGAGCACAAAGATCGAGCAAAGAAAAGTTGACTGCAAATTGAAAAGGACCTTACAAGATCATCGAAGTCTTAGAAAAAGGTTATTACAAAATGTCCGACCTAAAGCTTCCTCGGTCGTGGCGTGCATGCAATATGAAGAGGTACTACATCTAGAAAGCGAATCTTGCTCTGTGGTGTACTCTTTTTTCCTACTTCATGAGTTTTTCCCAAAAGAATTTTCATGAAGGGAGTTTTAACGAGGTATCATAGCAAGGGCTAAGAGTTAAAATAGGAAAACTCTTAGTAGCAAATAACACTTGTCAATCATTTTTTACTAATGATATTCATTATTTTTATGATGTTTATTCTACTATATGCACCAATTTAAGCTTGACAAAGCGCGAAAATCATTGTCCAACCTCTGTGGTCGGCAAGATAAAGCGACGAGGTCTAAATTAGTGTAAGTTATATAAGTAGATCGTGGTCCAGTCTCATCAAAGTCACAGGTACAAAAACAAGTTGGTAAGAAGCTAATCTAAAATGAATCGCAAAAGTAACTTGATAAAATAAAGAACTAAAACACAACTGACCTCTTAAGGATGACGTGATCATAATTGTGCCCAAAGATGAAGAGTAGAAGAAAAAAGTCTTGACCCAACCTCAAAACTTGAAAAAGGAGGGTGATATGTAAAAAATACCTCCTCAAGCTGAGAGGTAAGTGTTCGATCTCACTAGGTCGGAACAAATGCCCATTTTAAAACAAGTTATCTAATCTCATAGAACAGCTCAGTCAAATGAGTTGAAAAGAGAGTCCAAAATTACTTGTAAAAATTTCATAGCAATGAAAAAGCACCAACCTCACATGGTCAGAACAAATAAGAAATAACTACAAAGATGAAGCAAGACCTCCTCGACCTCTAGAATAGCTCGGAACAACAGAATTATGAAAAATGTCTTGCGAAGGCAACAACATCTTAATTACTAAAATGTTTGTTACCAAGCGATATCCAAAAATCACAAAAAGCAAACAAGACTACAACTACTAAATGCAAGTCAAGCAAAAGCTATAAACACTTATTATTAACTACAAAATTAAGTGTGAAAAGTAAGACAGGGTTAAGGGCTTGAAGGATAAGCTCGACGCCAAGGTTGCAAAGCTGGAGATTGATGTGGAGAAGGAAAAGGAGCGGGCTACTAGGGCGGAGGCTGCTGCCAACTTGTCTGATGAGGCTACCAAAAAGTATAAGGAGAGCTATACCCGGACCTATGGCGAGCTATTAGAGGCCAAGGACAGACTTCAATCAGCCCAAGATGATTATGCTGAGCTTCAGGGTCATATGGTGACTAGTATGACCGATATGTTTGAGATCCTGAAGGCTAAAGTTCAAGTTATTGCTCCTGAGGCCGATCTCTCCTTGTTTAGCATGGACAATGTAGTGGTGGATGGCAAAATTGTGCATGCCTCTGATGATGACGATGAAGGTCCTCTGCCTACGTTGCCAGCCAAAGCTTCTGTAGTCTCGACTTCTTCAACTCCTTCAGCTGAGGTCGACCGTCCCGAGTCTGAGCCTGATGTTCAAATTCTAAACCGACAGGATGGGACTGTGGATGCAACCCCCATTTTGATCGTTCCTCATTCTTCAGCCAAGGATGCTACTACTGGGGAGACTTTGGACCCCTTATGATTTCTATGCATTTGTAAAGTCCGGCTTGTGGACTTTTGAACTTTGGTTTTTTGTATCTTTTTATGTGGTTGACTCTTCTGATACTTGGTTGCTTCTATGCAACTTTATTTTGCAAAAACAAACATTTTTAAACTCTGAGGCTGCCTTTTAGGTGGCCTTTTGAGTCTTTAATGTTTTATCCTAGGTTTTTCTGATATGTTAATCATACCTTTACAACCTTTGCGGATTTTTATAGAGGGTTGGTACTTTTCTGTTCGACCTCTTTTGGATCATCTCTTGTTTTGTCTATTTTCTGTTTGGGCGAGGTGATCCTTGGAGCTAACTTGTCCGACAACTTTTTAGTGTTCTTATAGAACCTTTTTAGTTTGTTCGAACGATTTTGATAGCCTCGTCTTGGAATCATGGCTTTTTTAGCAGAGTTGTGTCCCTTTTAGCGCACGTTTTTGGGCGTTAGGTTGTTTTTCTACCTTCTTGGCCTTCTCCTTTCTTTGAGGTTGTACCTGGGCTCCTTTGATTGCGCGACCTCTTTGTCTAAGCTTTTCAGTCATGTTCCAACAACTTTTTAGGTAGTGTTCCAAATGGAACCTTTTCTTTATAGTTTAGTTGGATGACTTTTTAGCCTTTGTTTTGTGCGTTTGCTTTTTAAGTAGTGTCTTTTTTCAAGACTTCGTACCTTTCAGCAAAGCATTCCTGGCCTTTCTTTGGCCTTTGCAAGATGTCTTTGTCTCTTTTTAGTGATCCTTTCGTTGGTTCGACTTCTTCTGTCGGGCCTTGCTAAGTTATTTTTAGTAGTCCATTTTTAGTCAGACCTCATCAGGCCGCTTTCTATGGATTACTTTTTATAACTTCTTGCATTAACTTGCTACTACCGCTTTCACCTTGCCGACCTCTTTGTAATCGGGCGATGAATTTGGTTTTCACCTTACCGACCTTCTTGTAATCGAGCGATGAATTTTTGCGTTTTATGAGCTTAGATTAATGCGTCTTGGTAGGAAACTTTTTAGGGAATCTGAAAACTTTATTTAAATAATAATAAAAAATAGAAATATGAACAAGGGTGTATACATATGAGTGCTTACCCTTCTATGTCGGGTAGTTTTTGTAGATCTTGGTCTGGTGCCTCATTAAAAAACCTTTTCAGGAAAAAGAGTGTGCCTTTAATTTAAGATCTTTTGTTATTTTCTAACTATAGTACCTTCTTAGGTTACAGGCATTCCATGACCTTGGTACCTCTCGCCCCTCGAGGTCGGACACCTTGTAGTAACCTTTTCCCAGTACTTCTACAACTCGGTAAGGTCCTTTCCAATTAGTTGCTAGCTTCCCTTCTCCTAACCGACCTGCTTTGATATCATTTCAGATTAAGATGAGATCGTTTGCGGCGAAGCTTCGCTGGACTACCTTCTGATTATACCTTAGAGCCATTCGACGCTTTAATGCTTCTTCTCTGATCCGGGCTCTTTCCTGAACTTCTGGAAGTAGGTCGAGCTCCTCTTTTTGAATTTGGGAGTTGGCCTCTTCATTATAGAAGATCATTCTGGGGGATCTTTCTTCTATTTCCATTGGAATCATTGCCTCTGTCCCATAAGCAAGTCGAAAGGGTGATTCTCCTGTGGTGGAGTGTGGAGTTGTCCGATATGCCCATAGGACTTGCAGGAGCTCTTCGGCCCAAGTTCCCTTTGCATCTTGTAGTCTCCGTTTTGACCCAGCCAGTATGACTTTATTGGCTGCTTCTGCCTGTCCGTTGGCTTGTGGGTGTTCTACAGATGTGAATTGGTGCTTTATTTTCAAGTCAGCTACCAAATTCCTAAAGCCTATGTAAATGAACTGAGTGCCATTATCTGTGGTGATGGAGTAAGGGACCCCAAACCTTGTGATAATGTTCCTATATAGAAATTTCTAACTTCTTTGGGTGGTGGCATTAGCTAAGGGCTCTGCCTCAATCCATTTTGTAAAATAGTCTATTCCTATAATGATGAATTTAACTTGTCCTGACCCTTAGGGGAAGGGTCCAAGGAGGTCGAGCCCCCATTTTGCGAATGGCCAGGGCGACATAACACTGATGAGCTCCTCTGGTGGAGCGATATGGAAGTTAGCATGCTTCTGACATGGTGGGCACGTTTTAACGAACTCTGTTGCTTTTTTTTGCAAGGTTGGCCAAAAGAACCCAGCTCGGAGTACTTTTTTAGAAAGAGCTCGTGCCCCTAGGTGGTTGCCACACATACCACTGTGTACTTCTTCCAGGACTTCCCTTGTGTGGGAGGTCGGCACGCATTTTAGGAGGGGTGTTGAGATCCCTCTCCTATATAAGATGTCGCCCACTATGGTGTAGTACTGTGCTTCTCGTATTAGCCTTTTTGCCTCCTTCTTATCTGTGGAAAATGTCTCTGACTTGAGGTAGTTGATTACGGGGGTCATCCATCCTTGATCCTGACCTGATATAGTTAGGACCTTTTCTTCCTCCGAGATCGATGGGCTTTGCAATGTTTCCTGGATGAGACTTTTATTATTACCCCCTGGTTTGGTGGTGGCTAGTTTTGAGAGTGCATCAGCTCGAGCATTCTGTTCCCGAGGTATATGTTGGACCTCATATTCCCCGAATTATCCGAGCTGTTCTCTGGTCTTGTCCAGATATTTTTTCATGGTGGGATCCTTAGCTTGGTAGCTCCCTTCTATTTGTGAGGTAACTACTTGTGAATCGCTAAAGATGGTAAACTTTTGAACTCCTACCTCCTTAGCCAACCTCAAACCAGCCAGTAGTGCCTCATATTCAGCTTGATTATTTGAGGCAGGGAATTCAAACTTTAGTGAGAGCTCGATTTGGGTTCCCTGATCACTTTCTATAATTACACCTGCGCTACTCCCGGTTTTGTTTGAAGAACCGTCCACGTAGAGATTCCATTTTGTGGGAGTTCCCAGGGTGTCAGTGTACTCGACAATGAAGTCGACCAGATACTGTGATTTGATGGCTGTCCGAGCTTTATATTGAAGATCGAATTCGGATAACTCGACTGTCCACTGTAGGATTCTTCCAGCTAAGTCTGTTTTCTGTAGGATGGCTTTTATGAGTTGGTTGGTCCGAACCTTGATAGTGTGAGTTTGGAAGTATGGGCGGAGTCATTGAGAAGTGAGTATGAGGGCGTAGGCGAACTTTTCTATCTTTTGATAGTTTAGTTCGGCCCCTTGTAGAGCCTTGCTGATGAATTAGATGGGTTGTTTCCCGCTTTCGTCTTCTCTGACTAGTGCTGAGGCTATTGCCCGACTTCCCACTACGAGGTATAATATGAGTGCTTCTCCTTCCCGTGGTCGGGTATGAATAGGTGGTTGCCCCAAGAATTCTTTGAAATTTTGGAACGTTTGCTCGCACTCTATTGTCCATTCAAATCTCTTTCCCTTCCTTAATGTTGCGTAAAAGGGGAGAGATCTTATGGCTGATCCGGCTAAAAACCTGGACAGGGCTGCCAGTCTTCCATTGAGCTGTTGTACCTCTTTGATGCAGCTCGGACTTTTCATGTCGAGTATAGCCCGTCATTTATCTAGGTTTGCCTCGATTCCTCTTTGTGTGAGCATGAAGCCCAAGAATTTGCCAGCCTCTACTGCCAACGTGCATTTTGCGGGATTAAGTCGCATACCATGCTTTCTTATGGTGTCGAACACTTTGGTGAGGTCGGACAACAATGATTCCTCACTTTGTGTTTTTACCAGCATGTCGTCTACATAAACCTCCATGAGATTCCTGATATGGTCAACAAAGACTTTGTTCATCAATCTTTGGTAAGTTGCTTCTGAATTTTTGAGCCCGAATGGCATGACAATATAGTAATTTGCTTTTGGGGTTAAGAATGATGTCTTTTCTTGGTCGGGTGGATACATTGGGATTTGGTTGTATCCTGAATAAGCATCCATGAAGGAGAGGTACTTGTATCTGGAAGAGGCATCCACTAGAATGTCTATATTTGGGAGTGGGTAAAGGTCTTTTGGGCAGGCCTTATTGAGATCGATGTAGTCAGTGCACATCCACCACTTTTCATTTGACTTCTTTACCAAGACAACGTTGGCTAGCCATAGTGGGTATTTGACCTCTCTTATGAATCCTGCCTCCAGTAAGGCTTGTACCTACTCTTTCACAGCTTGGGACCTTTTTGGGTCGAGCTTCCTACGCTTCTGTTGCACTGATCAAGATCCAGGATATACTGCCAGTTTGTGGCACATTAGCTTGGGATCTATCCCGGCATGTCTGTGGCCTTCCATGCAAAGAGGTCGGCATTGTCCTTTAGTAACTGTATTAGAGGCTCCTTTAAGTCTCCTTTTAAGGTTTCCCCGATATTTATTGTTTTATCATGGGCATCCCCGATCTGGACTTCTTCGACCTCGCCTTCAGGTTGCGGTCGAAGTTCCTCACGAGCTCGAACTCCCCGGAGTTCAATAGTGTTGATTTCCTCTCCTTTGGGGTTGCCTTTAAGGTTTAGACTTTCATTGTAACAGCGTCACGCAATCTTTTGGTCTCCTTTTATCGTGGCGATCCCTTCCAGAGTTAGGAACTTCATACACAGATGTGGAGTCAAGACTATTGCGGCGAGCTGGTTCAGTGTTGTCCGACCTATTAGGGCGTTATAAGCTGAGCTCACGTCGACTACAATGTAGTCTATGTTGAGTGTCCTTGACCGAGTTCCCTTTCCAAAGGTTGTATGCAGTGAGATTTATCCAAGTGGTTGGATTGGGGTGTCTCCAAGTCCGAACAGGCTATTCGGATATGCTTGAGCTCTTTATCCTGCAAACCGAGTTTGTCGAAGGCGGATTTGAACAGGATGTCTGCGGAGCTTCCTTGGTCCACCAATGTTCGGTGGAGATTAGCATTAGCCAGTATGATGGTAATGACCATGGGATCATCATGCCCTGGGATGATGCCCGTAGCATCTTCTTGGGTGAAGGTGATATCAGGGAGGTCGGTCGACTTGTCTCTTCCTTCAACATGGTACACTTCTTTAAGGTGTCTTTTGTGTGACAATTTAGAGATCCCCCTCCCGCGAATCCTCCATTAATCATGTGAACATGCCTCTCGGGGGTGTGATGGGGACGTTTGGCTCATCCGACCTCTTCATCCCTTCTTCTCTTTCTCGGTTCATCAGTTTTACTGGCTATGAACCGGTCTAGTCGCCCTTCTCGTGCCAATTTTTCTATGATATTTTTTAGATCAAAGCACTCATTGGTAGAATGCCCGTAGATTCGGTGGTATTCGCAGTACTCTGTCCGACTTCCTCCTCCTCTTTTATGTTTGATCCGGTGAGGCGGTGGAATCTTCTTCGTGTTGCATATCTCTCTGTATACATCCACAAGGGACACCCTGAGTGAAGTGTAGTTGTGGTATTTTCTAGGTTTTTCAGTAGGCTAGTCTTCTTTTTTTTCTGGACTCTTTATCCTTATCCCGAGGGGGGGTAGGAGAATCCGGATTTAGAGGTTTCTCCTAGTCGAGAGTTCTCCTCCATGTTAATATACTTCTCTGCCCGTTCTTGTACCTCGTTCAGGGATGTTGGATGCTTTTTTGATATGGAGTGGCTAAAGGGTCCTTCTCGTAGACCATTGATGAGACCCATGATGGCTGCTTCTGTTGGCAGACTTTGTATGTCTAGACATGCCTTGTTGAATCTTTCCATGTAGTTATGGAGGCTCTCCCGATCTCCTTGCTTAATCCCTAACAGGCTTGGGGTGTGTTTGGCTTTGTCTTTTTGGATGGAGAATCTGGCTAGGAACTTCTTGGCGAGGTCATCAGAACTTGCTATTGACCTTGGTGGCAAGCTGTCGAACCGCTTTATTGCCGTTTTGGTTAAAGTGATCAGGAAAGCTTTACAGCGGACTACATCTGATGCATCCGTGAGATATATCCTATTTCTGAAATTGCTGAGATGATGGCTTGGATGTGATGTACCGTTGTATGGGGTCATGTCAGGAGCTTTGAAGTCTTTTGGGACTTTAGCTTTCATGATCTCTTTAGTGAATGGGTCTTGATCTTTGTGGGAGCTTTCTTCATGACTGGATCAAATGGTTTTGGTTTTAAGGTTGGCCTCGAGCTTTAGGAGCTTGTCCTCTAACTCTCGACGTCGTCTTGTTTCCCTCCAGAGATCTCTTTCGGCTTCGCGCTGGTGTTCGACCTCTTGTTCGAGCTGCTTGAGACGATCCTGCTGTTCTCGGAGGGCATCTAAAATTTATGTGTTTGGAGAATGCTTGTCTCCGTTTGGTTGAGGTGTATCTTTTGGTGTGATGTCCGCGTTCTTATGCGGCGTCCTGTTTTTCAAATCACAATTGTGGTCGTTGTCAAGGTTGTCCGCCATGATGATGGAATGACTTCCAGGTTCCCCGGCAACGGCGCTAATGTTCCGAGGGTTACCTGAAACTGAAGGTCGATCTCGGATGAGATCTGTTGTGGTGGTTAGAACTGTCGTGTCCGACTTATTGAGCCTGGAGGTGTTGCTGATCCTTGATCACCAGAGAGTGGTGGTACCTGCAAGAGACTCCGATGCTTAAGTTAGTACGTGCTTTAGGCAGGATTTTAATGGAATCAGAGTATGAGTTATACCTGGGTGCTCCAGTGTATTTATAATAGTGTGGAATGTCCTTTGAGATAAGTTAGTTATCTTATCTTATCTTTTTAGGGGAACTGCCTTATCTTCCTAGGCTTTACCGCCTTCAAAATGGGCAGTGTTCCTTCGTTTTGGGCCTGCTTGGGCCTCTGTGACGATTTGGCCGAACTCTTTTAAGGAGAGGTCGGGGGCGACCCAACCTGAAGAGATCGGTCGCTCTTGTCTTTAATCAGCCCAGGTCACACAACTTGACTCGGGGTATGAACACTAACCCTCGGAAATCGGAACACTTATGATATTAAATATTTAATTAAGATTTTTTTTACTTTAAGTTTTAGAAATTAATAAAGTTATATATATATATATATATATATATATATATAAAGAAACACATTTTAAAAATAAAAATGTGTACGTCAATTTTATTTTAATTTTTCATTTTATATATATAAGAATAATATAAGAGTAAAAGAATATCTCTTTTTCTTTTGGACTATTTTTCATAACTGATGATATGTCTTGTTGGCTTGTAAGTAAGAGAAATGATCCACAATTATAAAGTTATTTGCATACTCAAAACTACAATCAAACTCTCAGAACTTAACTTCGTAGAGTGGTATTGCATAATAAATATATCTTTTTCCCCCGTAATATGGCTACAAATAACTCTTAATAAAATTAAAGATTTAGTTGTAATATTTGTGTGTAGGAAACTTGGGTTAACTAATGCAAGGAAGTATATAATAGTTTATTTTGTAAAAGTTATAAAAGCAATATAATAGATATGATTATACTATGTGTACACTAAAATTAGCTATTAAAAATTAATTATCAATATAAAATACATATTAAAATATAAATAATATACATTAAAAATAAATTAAACCACATATATATTTATAAAAAAATATATTAGTAACTAATTTTAGTATACGAATAATATTTTTATAATAGATATATTTAATAAATTAAATTAAAAATAATTTTAATAAGAATAAATATTAATAATTATATTTAAATATAAATTATAATAGATATAAATATAATAATAAATTTAAATATTTATTAATATATAAAATTATATTAATTTTTTTATTTTAATAATTTTAAAAAATCTTTTTTAAATATTTTTAAAAGTATTTCTAACTTTCAAAAATTTTAAATATAAAGACATAATTTTCTTTTACTAAACATAAAAAGGGGGTGCTACATATATAATGCTTTTATCTATGCAAGATATTCACGATTTGTCATCAATTTGAGGAAAATTAAATCCAATTTATATCAATCTATAAATTCTAGTCACCAAAAAAATCTATAAATTCTGTTTCGATTAGGCTTTTTTTTTTGTGACCGATTAGGCTTAATTTGATTATATTTAAGAATAAAGCTCAATATCCAAGTCATAACCCTAACTAAGTTTAATCAAATATTTTAAATTTATGCACATATATTTTACTGCTGTCGCTTCTTTTTCTTTTTCTTTTAAATTCGCGTACGTAGGTTCTTCTTCTTCCTTCCTCCTCCTCTTTCTTCTTCTTCTTCTTCTTCTTCCCTGATGCTGCATCTTCTTCTTCTTCTTTTCCTTTTTCGTTATCTTTCTCTTTCGTTATTATCATCACTAACACCACCAACATTTGCTAACATCTTTATTGGTTCTGATTTTTTTCGGTGTCATTATTAAAGAATTTCAGTTCATTTCTTAGTTTGTTTGAGGTTTATTTAGATTCAGAAATGAATGTGATGTATTTTTGTTGATGATTAAATCTTTTTAAATACTTGTTCAAATCTGAACTAATTTCGGTTCATTTACGAATTAATTGAGGTTCACTTGATGCTGTTGATAAGTATTGACCAAAATTTTTATTCCTTAAGTAATTTCGGTTAATTTCTTAATTTAATTGAGGTTCTTTTGGATGTAGAAGTGAATTCGATGTATTTTTGTTGACGATTGAGTCTTTTTGACTGCTTGTTCAAATCTGAACTAAGGCTCAATTTGGATAAACAGCTTAATTAAGCTCCTTTTGAAAGAATAGCTTAAACAATAAATACTTATATTAAAAATAACTTATAAATAAGTTATTTTGTATTTGGTTTTTTAGTTTTAAAAGTGCTTATTTTAAAAGAAACATGATAAAAACTTTTTTATTATGAGAGAAGTCATTTTTTTTTTACTTTTCTATAAGCATTTAAATAGCTTCTTAGAAAGCTACAATTTGGTTTTGAAAATTGCACCAGACATTAATACTACTATTTTTATAAGTTAAAAGCTCAAAAAAGTAACTTTTGAAGCTTCCCAAATGGGACCTAATTTCGGTTCATTTGAGTGTTAATTGAGGTTCACTTGATGCTGCTAATAAGTATTGACCAATTTTTTTATTCCTTAAGTAATTTCAATTCATTTCTTAGTTTAATTGAGGTTCATTTTGATCCAGAAATAAATTCAATGTGTTTTTATTGATGATTGAGTCCTTTTGACTTGTTGTTCAAATCTAAACTAATTTCGGTTCATTTGTGTGTTAATTGAGATTTATTTGATGCTGCTGATAAGTATTGACTAAATTTTTTATTCCTTAAGTAATTTCGGTTCATTTCTTAGTTTAATTGAGGTTCATTTGGATCCAAAAATAAATTTGATATTTTTTTTTATGATTGAGTCTTTTTGACTGCTTGTTCAAATCTGAACTAATTTTAGTTTATTTGTGTGTTAATTGAGGTTCACTTGATGCTGCTAATAAGTATTGACCAAATTTTTTAGCAAAGAAGAATGAAATTATTCATTATCACTTTATTCAATTACATTAGATTTTATTCCATTCCATTCAATTTGTCTTAAAAGTCATCCCAACCTTTGGGACAAATTGTTTATCAACAACACACCTGGACTGCAAATGAACCAAAATATTATCATAACAACACTATTTTGTAATAACAAATGAACCTAAAATTGTGCATTCTATAAACTCAGAAACCCTTGTAATTTCGATGCATTTTTGAGTTAATTGTATTGCAATCTCTATGTAATTCTGGTGCATTTGGTCTCGTTGTCCTGAACAATTTAAAACTCTTCTTCCTCCTCTCCTCATCTTCCGCTTCGTCTTCTTTTTTTTATCTTTTTTTCTTCATCTTCTCCTTCTTATTTCATTTTCTCAAAATTCTTCTTGATTTACTCTTTTGAGAGGAATAAAACCAAGAAAAAGAGAAAAAATATCAAATAAAAAAGAAGAATAAATGACTGCAATAACATAAAAAAAAGATGAGGAGGAGAAGAAGAAATAAAAATAAAACGCAGCAACAACATTACCAATGGAAGAAGAAGGATGAGGCGCACGAAGAACAAACGTAAAGTGTGTACATACTACGTATAATGAAAGTAGTTTTTGTTGGGTTTAGGCCAACTTAGTTAGACTTCGTTGCCAAAAATACTTAAATGTGTAGCAGCTCTCTATATTTAAATATAATTTGGCTAGATATATTTGATTAAATAGGTTTTGTATTTATTTGATTTTTAAATTTTTATACAAAGTTATGACTCATTAATTAGAAAGTAAAAATAACTTTTAACTCTTTAAATTTATCATCAATTTTTAAAAATAAAGTTATACTATTATAAAACCAAACAAGTTAAATTAAAATATTCTTCAATATTTATTTTTGTACCAGAATTGTGTTCACGAACTGGAGGGTTTGAAATCAGAGATCCTAACTTCAAAGTGCGTAGAACTAAGTCAGGTAGGCAATCTGCAAGACACTCCAATACTAAAGTCAATAATGTTTTAGGTGATATAGTGCATGTGTCTTTACCTGCCGAGTGATTTTCCTTTTATCTCTGTCTTTTTTGGTAATGCTATTTTTCAGCATTTAGTGCCTTTATGTTTTGTCCTTAATATCATGATTCAACGGTTTTAAGATTGGCAAAATGTTATCATTATGGCACGCTTGGTGTTATATCGTAACGTTAGATTCTCTTTAATCGTCATTTCGTTATGTTACTATTGTCTAGAACAGTGCCTCTAACTCAGATTCTTGGGCCTTGACTCTTTGGTCACGGGTGTCTGAGTTTATGATGTTGGGTTTGTTCTCAAATGGGGATCCTAAAGGGTTCTTTAAGGAAACTAAACAATTTTTTTTTCAATTTCCTTAAAGCAGTTATGGTTCTCTTGTTTTGTGAACCGTTGGCCTCTTTTTTCTCTCCAGCAATAAATGTAACAATAACTTAAGTTTAAATAGATTTTAACTTTCACTTTACCCTGAGCCATCCTACCAAACACAAGAAGTTTTCCTCTCTCATTTTCTCTGCAAAATTCCCTTGTTGGGTCTGCTTCACTCCCATCACCGTCGCATTCCTTGTTGTGCTAAGGAGGGTCAGTGGCGTTTATCAAATTTTTCTTGCATCAATCGTTATTTAAGGTTAGCAAAGTTTATGTTCCCCCCATTTCGTGTCTTTACCAGAGGAATTTCTTTGAATTTTTGTTTGTTCTGCATGCCCTTTTCTTTGTGCCTGATCTCTGAGTAGGATTAATGTAGTAGGGGAACCACTATTTTTAGTTCCCCAAATAGTTGATGATTACTGTTTGCCCCCACTCTTCATAGTTTTCCTGCATTTTTGCAAGTTTATTTTGTGTTCTGAGCAAGCTATAGCTATAGGACTTGTATTTTTAGGATATTTTGATTTCTGGCAACATAGTGGTGGTAACATAATAGTGGTGCCTCTTGTAGGTTTTCACATGATGGTTAGGAAAAAGGTTATCGTGAACTGAGGGCACGGCAGTGCTGCTAATCTGCTGAGACCCCATCCTGCCCCCTGTTCTGGAAATGAACAGTGAGCTGGAGGTGGATATATATTCTTGGATTTTCGATGAAAAGGCTACGCCCTCTACGATTACGCAAGAAGAACTTGACAACTTGAGGGAGGATCAGGTTATCTTTGATTTTGATTTGGGAAATCTTTACATCTTCTCTGTTCCTAGATCCAGAGATTAACTATGCCATATAAATGAGCATGCTGGTACTATTCCAGATTGGTTATGGATGTACAAGACCTTATTTTTTTGAATTGGGGTTCTCCTATCTTTTTCTTATTTCCAGATAAGCTTGCTGACGCACAATGGAGGTGCTCCTTCTCAGCTCCATCCGATTTCCTAGGCCATTATCTGAGGATTCGAGCTTTTATGCTCGTTTCTGGATATTGAGCCTACTCTTACAGTCTTCTTTTATTTTTTCACTCTTACCGTCCCTTTTAGGTCATAGGGCCGAGAGTTCATCTCCTTCCGATGTATCCCTAGCAGAAAAATATTTACTTTGTTCGAGGAATTCTATCATGGTTCAAACAAAAATTCTTTAAGGTTGAAGGGGGTAGAAGGCACGACTCTTTTCTTCATGACTTTGGACGGTGCCAAAAAATTTAACTTGTATTGGAATTATAATGTTTCTTCACTGAAGATCCAAATTTCTGGTGTCAATGCCAGCAAACTTTTAAGTACCAATTTATTGATGATGTTGTGGAATGAGTTCCCTTATTTTGAGGAACATTCTCATAAATGAACAAGCTACTCGGGGTGCTATTAGTAAGTTTTGCGCTCATAGTTTTCTTTATACTCATGATTTTGTATACAAGACTCATAGTTTTATTCTCATGATTTCGTATACAAATCTCATAGTTTCTTTAATTTATACTTGTGATTTCATATACTGACGATCTCCCATTTTAGTTAATATGGCTAGGGGACTTGCTCCCATTTTTGTATCATTAAAGAAAGTGGGGAGGGGTAGGGTCTTGAGTTCGAGGTTCATGACCTGGAGGGGGATCCCTCAGCCCGTTCTCCTTCAAGGAAAAACGTTGAAGGGTGCCAGTAAAGAGGATGACACTGTTCCGTCTCCTTCATCACTTAGGCATGTATTAGACAAGGGATTCCGAGCTCTTGACTTTGTGGACCAATATTTCATGAGTGAGGAGACGAAGTTAGTGCTTGCTAAGATACCCTTAGAGGACACCCTTCCCCGAGTCCAACAAATGCTTCTTCATTCGGCGACATATGTTTGTGATGCCGAGATTAAAATTGCAAATCTCCGTTCTAACTTCCTATCTAAGGATAAAGCAATCATTGATGCCAATTCTCAAATTCAGAAACTGAGTTCTATAGTCGCCACCCTCTAGGAGAAACAGACTTCCCTTAAAGCCGAAGTGAAAACACTAAAGGAAGCCAAAGCTGCTTCTGACTTAAGAAGGGAGAATCTGAAGAAACAAGTTTTCGAGCTAATAGGAAGGATTGAGGGACTTGAGCTCTCAGTCATAAAGGCGGAGTAAGCTGCTGTGGACGGAGTTTTTGACACAGAGCGAAACATTCTTAACCGGATCAAATTAAGGGCTCCCAACCTGGACGTCTCTGAAGTCGATGCCTTCAAAAAGGTGGTGGCTGGGATGATTGTTTCTATTTTGTAATTTTAAACTTATTTTTCTAAGTGTTGTAAACTTGGTAGTTTGAACTTTCATTCTTTTGATAGTACTTTTACCCGTTTGTTGTCGGGATTAACTTCATGCATTCCCGTTGATTTTGGGATTAAATTTATGCGTTTCCATTGATTTCGGGATTAGCTTTATGATTGCTAACATTCTACCGCTTTAATTTCCGTTGTTTTTCATGGAGTTCAATATAACTTACAAAGCATAAAATTCACGAATTGAAATTTAAATAAAATCTATAGTTACTCAAACATAACACATGATCATAGGAAAAAGCTTGTTTGCTAGATACAAGGGAGGCCTCATTAAAAACCTTAATGCCTAGAAAAAGAGTGCTTTTATTCTACCCATGAAAACTTTTTAAGAGTAAGACCTCTTTAAGTTGGTTGCATTTAAGCATCTCGAAACTTCTGAACCATCAAGCGCTTCTAGCTTGTAGCCCCCTTTCCCAGCACTTCCTTTACTCTAAACGGTCCCTTCCAAGTTGGAGCTAGTTTACCTCGCACCCCTGGGAGTCTGCCATCGGCATGTCTTAATACCAGATCCCCAGGTTGAAAACTTCTAGGGTGGACCTTGGTGTTATATTTCTTGGCCACCCTTTGCTTCAGGGCTTGCTCAGCCAGGTTAGCCATACTTCTGACTTTGTCGATCAGATCCTTGTCATTATGAGTTCCCGAGATTCTTAAAAGCATTCTTGGACTCGGTTTTCCAAATTCAACTGGGATTATTGCTTCTTCACCATAAGTAAATCAAAAAGTTGTTTCCTTGGTGGTAGATTGGATTGTGGTTCGATATGATCATAATACTGACCATACCTCATCTACCCAAGAACCTGGACGTTCATCCAATCTCCTTTTTAATCCATTTAGAATTACCTTGTTGGCAGCTTCAAGATTGTCCATTTGCTTGTGGGTGCTCTACCGATGCAAATATTTACCAAATTCCCAATCCTGTCATTAGTTCCTAAAATCTTGAATCCGTGAACTGAGTTCCATTATCAGTGACTATAGTTTCGAGAATCCTAAACCTCGCAATGATTTCTCTCCATACGAACTTCTGACATTCGGAAGAACTAATACTAGACAGGGGAATGGCTTCAATCCCTTTTGTAAAATAATCTATAGCGACTATAAGGTATTTTAACTGGCATGGTCCCTGTGGGAAGGTCCCAATAAATCTAAGCCCCACTTGGCAAACAGTCTTGTTGGGATGACGGAGACTAGCTCGTAAGGAGATGCTTGATAGAGGTTTCCAGGTACCTAGCATTTGTTACACTTTTTCACGTACTCCATGGCCTCTTTGATGAGGGTGGGCCAGTAGTACCCTGCTCGAATGACTTTCTGAGCTAGTGATTTCTCTCCCAAATGATGTCCGCATCAGCTTTCATGAATTTCCTATAGTAAATATATTGTTTCTTGATCATTTAAGCATTTTAGCAATGGTTGGGTCATACCTCTTTTTGTACAGCTGGCCATTTATAATGGTGTACTTGGCTGCTTTAAGTCGCAGCTTCCTTGCTTCTTTAAGATCACTGGTCGAGGTCCCATATTCTAGGTATGAGCATATTAGATCCATCTAGGTACTAAGGCCAGAAACATGGAAAAATGTTATGTCGGGATTTTTTACAGTGGGTTCTATAAACACCTTTTGGACCAGACTATGATTTTCTGTTCTGGGCTTAATACTTGCTAATTTGGACAATACGTCAGCCCGTATGTTCTATTCCCTAGGCACGTGCTTGATTGAAAAGGAATCAAAGAATGTTACCTCTTGTTGTACTTTCTTCAAGTACTGTTGCAGTAACGAATCCCTTGCTTGGTATTTTCCATTAACTTGAAAAGTCACCAACTGTGAGTTACTGAACACGGTTACTTCCGTGGCCCTGACATCTCGTGCTAATGCTAACCCTGCAAGTCTCATATTCAGCCTAATTATTTGGAATGGGAGAATTAAATTTGATAGAGACCTCAATCATCATGTCTTCACCCCTAGTTAGGATAAGACTAGCCCCTTCATACTTGACATTGGAAGCTTCATCTACATGGAGCTCCCATGTCGGTATGTCGATAGCTGGGTGTGTCATTTCGGCCAAGAAGTCTACCATCGCTTGAGCCTTCATGACGGAGCATGGCTCATAGAGTATATCAAATTGTGACAGTCTAACTCATCATTCGGCCTGCCAAGTTGGGTTTTTGCAAAACTTTTTTTATTGGTTGGTCAGTTCGTACTATCATTGAATAACTTTAAAAGTATTGGCGTAGCCGTCGTGCCAATGTATGTAGAGCAAATGCAAGTTTTTCCATCTTTTGAGTATTGGAGTTTGGGCCCTTGAAGAACCTTACTAACAAAATACACAGGACGTTGTTGCTTGTCTTTATCTTCTAAAACTAAACTCAAAACAAGAGTTTCTTCGGTCATAACTCATAAGTAAATACAAGAGCAAGGGTTGCCCATGTTCTGGTTTTGCCAGGACGGGAGGAGATGAGAATAAGTTTTTAAAATGTTGGAAAGTGGCTTTACATTCTTCCGTCCATGCGAACTCCACATCTTTTCTCATTAATTTGAAAAATGGTTTAGCCTTCAGAGTAGAAGCTCTAAAGAACCTTGACAATGTAGCCAATTGACCTGTGAGCCTTTGAACCTCTTTAAGATTCCAAGGACTCGACATGTCTAGACATACTTGGCATTTTTCAGGATTAGCTTCTATGCCTCTTTGAGTAACCATAAACCTCAGGAATTTACCTCCACAAACTCCAAGTGCACACTTTGTTGGGTTCAGCCTCATCTTGTGAAGTCAGAGGCAATCAAAAACCTCCTGTAAGTCATCAATTAGATCAGAATTATCCTTTGTCTTTATCAACATATCGTCGATGTAGACTTCCAAATTCTTCCCGATTTATTGCTTGAAAACCTTTGCCATCAACCTTTGATAAGTTGTCCTTGTATTTTTTAGACCAAAAGGCATCATAGTGTAGCAGTAAATCCCCTCAGGAGTGATAAAAGCTGTTTTATCTTCGTCAGCTTTGTGCATCAGAATTGGTTATAACCACCATATGCATTTAAAAAACTTAATATCTGATATCCTGAAGATGAATCAATCATGTTGTCGATGTTAGACAAAAGGAAACAGTCCTTTAGGCAGGCTTTGTTTAAATCTGTGTAGTCTACGCACATTCGCCATTTTTCATTAGACTTTTTTACCATCACCACATTTGACAACCATGTCGAGTAAGTTAGCTCAGAAATAAACCATACATCCGATAATCCCTGAACTTGTCTTTTAACCTCGACAGCTTGTCTTTTGACGTCACTGTGCAACCGACTTGAATTCAGGGTTAATAGCTAGCTGATGCGACATGAATGTCGGGTCAATTCCAGGCATAGGTTCTCAGGAAAATAGATCCACTTTACCTTTCAAGAAATGTTGAAGCTCTGACTTCAAGGGATAAGGTAGTTCCTTATTGATCAAATTGTACTTCTCTGGTACATCACCAATCTGGAACCTCTCCAAGAGTCCATTGGGCTTCGGTCTAGGCTTCTCTTGAAGTCGAGAATCTAGGTCCACAAGAAAAACTCCCGTGGATTCCGTATCTTTATCCCATAGCATGAGGCTGGCCTTGTTGCATTTAACTGTAAATACCCGATCTCCTCGGATAGTTGCAACCCAACCTTCTGCGATTAGGAACTTCATAACCAAGAATTTTTTTGAAATGAAGGCACATAATCATTGAGTGTTTTCCTTCCCAAGATCACGTTATAAGCTGTGGAATCTTGAAGGACAACAAATTATGCTTGTACTACACTCACATTGACACCTTCTCCTACTGCGAAGAAGAGGTCAACAACTCCATCAGGTTTGATATAATAGTCCCCGAGTTCGAAGATTCTAGGAAGGTGGGGCTTCAAATGTTGATCTTTTAAACCCATGGCATCGAAGGCATTTCTAAAGAGTATGTTAGATTCTATGCCCATAACAACCAAAATTCTTTTCACAATGCAGTTACCTAATTTATCGGTGATCACCAAGGGCACATCATCTCCAGAAGTGGCAACCTGAAAATCTTTTGCTGTGAATTATACCGACAGAATGCTGGTTATCTTGAGGACTTCCAAAGTTGCAGCCTTCACATCCTTTTTGGGGCAGACCATTCCTTCCCATGACCACGTTGACCATGACTTGAGCAGTGTCTTTCGAGGTCTCTAGAGGTCTTGCATTTTGGGGGTTCCTGGTTTCTCGGTCCTCTTCTTCATGATGCCTCCGAGGCGGTCTTACGTGCTGCACAAATTATGGAAGCTTGCCATCCTGGATTGCTTGTTCCAGAGCATCTTTCAAGTCACAAATTATGCTTGTACTACACTCACATTGACACTAATGGTGTGTATGTGGAGAATTTTCTGACTCGTGGAGTTGGTGGCTTTGGTGATGAGGTTTGCCCCGTGCTGCCGATCTTACTAGATGATGGCGTTGGATTTTTCCTTTTTGTTGAAACCACCCTAGATATATCCTCATCTCGTAGATACTCCAAGGCGATCTGATAGATTTTTTCCATGGATTTTACATCCTTAGAAGTCAAGTGCCTTCAGAAGTCTCCTTCTAACAAACCTGCAATCAGACATAAGCAGACGATCTCGAGTGTTCATGTGTTCACCTCAAGCAATGCCTTATTAAAGCAATCCAAATAATCTCGGATGCTCTCACTATCCCTTTGCTATACCCCGAGCAAGGATATTGGATGCTTAGCCTGAGTTCGTCTTGTAGTGAAGTGGGGTAAAAACTTAACTTTGATGTCAGCAAAAGAGGAGATTGGTCCAGAGGGGAGGGTATTGAACCATGCCATGGCTAGTCCTGATAACGTTATCGGAAACGCTTTACATCAGATTGCATCCCCTACCCCTTCCAGGTTTATTCTTGCCTCAAAAGTATCAATGTGCTCTTAAGGATCCATCTTTCCATCGTACCTAAAAGACGTGAGAGGTGAATGAAGTTGGCCTCATTATCACGTGTTCTCAGGTTTTCTTGTGCCTTTTAAGACATGGACTCCTTTGCAGACTGGACAGATTGTGATTCCTCTCTTACCCACCTATCTGACTCCCAAGGATTGTCATGGCACCGAGGTGGCCTCCTTTCTTCTCTTTGACGTGGTGGCGAGCGAGAATCTCTTTGGTTGAGATTCTGCCTTGGTTCAAGATTCTAAGGGTGACATTCTTCACGTTCCCTTACGAGGCGACTTCGGGAATGGGACTGCCTTGATAGTGAGCTTTCAGCAAACCATCGCTCTAACTCTAATCAGTGGCATTCCAATTCTTTCACCCAATGTCGCATTTCCTGCATAGCATGGTGGTAATCGTCCCTTGAGCCAGTGAAGTGGCAGGCTTCCATGTTACGGAGTTTCGGATTAGGAGCCCCCTGATTTTCATATCCAGGTGGAACTTCTTCTTGACTAGGGGTAACATTGGTTTCATGCCCATCTTTCCGACGTTGGTCTTTCAAAGGAATTTCCAGATTAATTGTAGATTGAATTCAATGTTCATCCATGATTCTTGGCGAAGTAGGATCTCCACACACGGCGCCAAGTGTTTGTACCAGAATCGCGTTCACAAACTGGAGGGTTTGAAATCGGAGATCCTAACTTCGAAGTGCGTAGAAACAGATTGGGTGGGCAACCTGCAAAACACTTCGATACTAAAATCAGTAGTGTTTTAGGTAGGGCTGGCAATTCATACCCTACCCGCGGGTACCCAACTTGGTCCAACCCGTTCGGGTAGGGTAGGCTACCCTACCCGCAACGGGTAGGGTAGGCTACGGTCCGGGTATGCCTGCGGGTAGGGTAGGGTACGGGTTTAGGGTGTACCCTACCCTACCCTACCCGCACCTCATATATAACACATATTTTATAAAAATTTCTCTATATAGTGAAGGAAGTAAGAGTTGAACCTACAACCTTTCTTATGTAATGACTTATAATAAGTGAACAACCACTAAACTAGTTAGTTAATTTAGTAATTTAGAGCATTAGTTTTTTATTTTTTATGTTATTAATACATATAAAATTCGAAATAATTGAATTTTATATTTACTTTGAAAAAATTTGATATTTCTGCGGGTATGGTAGGGTAGGGTAGGGTTTAGAATTTTAGGGTGCGGGTAGGGTTAGGGTTGAGAGATTCTCAACCCGCAGGTAGCGTAGGGTAGAGTTTTAATGAAATTTTTAACCCGCGGGTAGGGTCCAAACCCTACCCTACCTTACCCATTGCCAGCCCTAATTTTAGGTGATATGGTGCATGTGTCTTTACCTATTGAATGCCTTTTCTTTTTATCTCTGTCCTTTTTGGAGAAGGTCGTCTTCTAGCATTTAGTACCTTTATGTTGTGTCCTTAATATTGTGATTCGACGGTTTTAGGATTGGCAACGTTGCCGTTGTGGCATGGTTGGCGTATATCGTAATGTCAAATTATCTTTTAATCGTCGTTCTATTATGTCCCTATTTTCCAGAACAATTAAATATTTCTATTTGTTTATAATATTTTATCACATGATAACAATGTTTATAATATTTCATTATTAATGATAAAATGTTAAAAATAAATATAATTATTTATTACATTAATATAATTCATATTTTATATTATTATAATTTAATCAATAAAAAGTTATCATTATTTAATACTTCTATATATAATTGTTATTAAAATATATTTTTATTAAATGATTTAAAGTATAATTTATTTTAATTAGGAGAGGAAGGTACAAAGTTTATAAATAAAAAATATCATTTGATTTACACATTTATAAGAAAAATGGATTCTCATCTTCTCTTTTGTATTTGTAACCTTCACACGCATTTAATTTCCAATCCTGCTATACGTATGTTTTGATGGTAGATATTATTTTAGTCAATCGCTAGGTAATCAATCAGGATATGAGTCAACTATTAGTTAAACTGTAAAACGTTCAAAAAACACCAATCTAACATGTAATTCACTTCAAAAAATCATTTTTACTATGATAGTAAAAAATAAAAACCATCTAAAATCCTAATCACTTCCCTTGTCTCTTGAAGGGGATTCATGTCGGCTTACAATTTCTCTTGATAAAAGAATTATTTCATTGTAAATATAGTCCAAATCGATAATTGATTCTTACATCAAAATTTAATTTTAGTTATCACAAGTTTAACCCAATAAAAATAACCAAGAGTATTATTTTCGGAGCGTTCTCCTTAAGAATTGCAATCGAATACTTAATTATTGGTTAGGAGATTCACGGAGTGGGTTGATAAAAAAACAAGAAATTAAATGACAAGAAATTTAAATGACAAAAAAGTTTAAATCAAATAACTAAAGATAACAAATGCTAAAGAGGCATTCATGGCAAAGATTGAGAATCAATATTTTTTTTATTTTAGTCATTAATCATAACACAATAATCACCAAGAGTTAAGCCTATTACATTATCTCCAATATTGGGAGAAGGTCAAGTAAGCCTAGTTAATCCCAATCTATAAGTAGCATCAATAGAAACAAGATTAACTAACAACTCTAGATCACCAACATAAATTGGATATTAATGACTCAAGATCACCAAACTTCTCTTTCCAAGCAAAAAATGCTTAAAATCTACTCTAAAGTTAAGCCAAGCATTTTATCAAACACTTGGTATGTATAAAAAAAAAGAAAAGCATATTAAATTGCAACAATAATAAAATCTAAGGTTACCAAAAAAAAATAATAATAACAATCTAAACAAACATCAATAAACATGAAAACATCAAATTACATTAAATGAAATGGAAATTAACAAGAGTTTATCAACATAAAAAATAACCAAAATGAGAAATTAACAAGAACTAAGAAAATTAAAGCAATAGAACAAAGAAAGGTAAAAGAAACTAGATCAAAACAAGAATTTAAACCTAAATCTAAGAGAGATTAGCCTAAATCTACCCTAATTCTAGAGAGAAGATGGAGCTTCTCTCTCTAGAAAATCCTAAGCTACACTAATTGACGAAACTCCCGCTCACGCGTATGTGTGAGTACGCATGGCCTTGAATTCTCCAAATCCTCATTTATTCCTGAATTCTCCACTTTTACATGTTTTTTCTTCACTTCTTCAATTTAATCTTTGCTTTCTAAACCTGAAATTACTTCATCAAACACATCAAGGTATCGAATGGAAATAAAAGTGAATTAAATTTAGCAAGTTAAGAGCCTAAAAAGCATGTTTTTACTGTTAAGTGCAAATTAGGAGAGATTCACAAAATCATACTATTTAATTGAATAAATGTGAGATAAATTAATAAAATTCACTAAATTCAACACAAGATAAACCCCTAAAATTGGAGTTTATCATCTCTCCCTAAATCTTTCTTTTGTCGTGCATGCTTTTTCTTTCGCCATGTGTGCGCTTCCCTCCACCGCACTCTTACACCTCTCCACTGCGCCGTTGCCCCTCTACCATACACCTTTTTTCGATGTGGTCAACCTCTCCGTCGTGTTCATCTTTCTTCATACATAACTATCGTCGATAGAACCTTAAGCACGCCGCGAAGAAATACAATTTTAAATGTTTTTTTTAATGATTTTGGATGTTGTTTTTTTAGAGTTTTTAGATGTTGATGATTGTTATGTGTTTGATTTTTTGGATGTTTCTTGATTTTTAATAAAGAAACATCCAAAATCAAAAGAAAAGAAACATCCAAAATATAACAAAAGAAATATCTAAAACTAAATGAAAAGAAATATTTAAAAGTATTGTAAAAGAAAAATATTCAAAACATAACAAAAAGAAACATCTAAAATTATTGTAAAAAATAAAATATAAAAAATATTGTAATTAATATAAAATAAAAACCATAATCATGAAAATATAAAATATATTGTAATTAACAAAAAATTACATTTTTTTAATTTAATTTATAAATATAATTTAATTTTATTTATGTGATATATTTAATAAAAAATATGATGTATGATAAATAATAATTTTGTCTAATTTAATTGGATTTGACCGAATTGATTCATTCGATTTAACCGGTTTTGATTAATTTTTATCGAATATGACCAAATTTAACCGAATTAATTACTTAACCAGTTTAAATGATAACCCAACTCAAATTAATGATCATGTGATTGAATTTTTTACTCCATCGATCAGATTGAACCAAATTTGACAAATATTTTTATAACAAGTATAATTATCCGTACCATGTATGTGATAAGATTGAAATTATAATTTTAAATTATTTTTAAAATTAATTTAAATTATAATAATTTGATTAATAAAAAAGTAACATATTATGTATTGTTTGTTTTTTTATTTAGTGTTAATTAGATTAACTCTAAAATAATTATTAATCGATTTTAATAATCTATTTTTTCAATAAATCAGACATATATACTGAATATGATCATAAATAATATAGTAATAGTTAAATCTATCAATAAATATATTGGTTATTATCACACTGTAAAATAATTTAAATATAAAGGCTGTTAGCACTTATAAATCTATAAAATCGTACTCTCTTTAATTCACGTGCAAGGATTTACTTATCAATTAAACTTAAAATATGAATAAAAAATATTTATAAATTGGACCTAGTATCACTTGAAAGAATAATGACAAATATCGTCTTGTTCTTGTCAAATTTGGATGAAATTTTTCATAATCTTATATATTAATTTTGTTATATATATATATATATATATATATATATATATATATATATATAATTCTATACATATACATAAATAAAAAAGTATATGGATTATATCTTATTAAACTCTATGTTACCGGTTATTAAAAACATTAAAATATGAACAAAAAATATTTATAAAATAGACATAACATCACTTGAAAGAATCATGAAAAATAATCAACTTACCTTATTATCCATGAAAACTATTTCTATGTAAGTCGTTTTGTTCTTGTCAAATTTGGATAGAACTTTCCACAACCTATATATTAATTTTGTTAAATAATTATATATATATATATATATATATATATATATATATATATATATATAACGACAGTTTTTCTTAATATATACATATACATAAATAAAAAAAATATGTGAATTATATTTTGTTAAACTTTATGTTACTGGTTATTAAAAATATTTAAATCACATATATTAATTATTTTTTGTTATAATTATTTTATTTTATATATATGATTTTTTTTATTCTACAATCATGCAATAATTTTTTATTTTTTATATGTATATATATTCTTCAATTCCGACACTATTCAGACGCATATTAACAGTTTTTTTAATAGTGATGTTTTAATTTTTTCTTTTTTTTTTCACGTATCTTTCTTTTTTTTAAATAGTAATGTTTTAATATTTTTTAAATATATTTTTCTTAATAATTACATTACTAATTTGAAATATAAAATGAGAAAAAAAGGTGATACATATATCTAAGAAAGAAAATAAATTTAAAAATCTGAAAAAAAAAGAAATTTTATATTAAAAAATGTAAAAATAATATATTCAAAAAGAATAGTCGTAATATATAAATTGAGTCAATAATTTAATTTTTTCTAAAACTAATTTAATCAAATATCAATATTAGAAATAAATTACTTAAATAATATTTAATCTATTCTAGTCTTTAGACGCGTATAGATTAGAGTCATTCTCAGCTCGTAACGACAACGAATTGAAACAACATCGTAAGTTCGAACATTTAGAATTCATACAAATTCTGACCATTCATTTGTTCTTTGAAAATTTTCTGTATCTCTGATAGAGTTGAATCGAAATTCCTTTTATGAAAAAAGAGTTACAGAAATGGCTTTGATGAGTTGGAGACTAAAATCTGAAAGTCACTATTTATATTTGAGTGCGACACCAATTAAACCCGAAAGACCAAATAAAATAGTATCTCTGGTTTTATTCTCATTCAATTCTAAATCAAAAGTAATAATGACTTATTTAATTTAACATTTATGATAATAAATGAGATGACCATTATATAAGTCATTTAATATAAAATAGCGTCATTTATGATTATAATTAATATATGTATTACCCATAAATAGATTAGGAAATAATAATTTCGTAACAAAATAATCATTCAATTTGAATTACAATTAATTGATTGATAGAAATTATAATAAATTATATGATATTTAAATAATTAACCAAATCAATTAGTTGATATAATTAATTTATTATAATAAAATAAATTTAATGAGTTAAAAGAAATAAATTGAAAAACACCATTAGAAACATATTACGATAGTTTTATCATTAAGTGCAGAAATTTAATTTTTACATAATAGAATAGATATTTACAGATTATTATATTAAACACAGACTAAAAAATACACTAAACAAAATAAAAGCATCAATGATAATATATAACCTAAAAAATTACTTAAATTAAAAAAAAAAACCTGTGATGGATTATAATAAATCTATATATGAGAAGTAAAAGTAAAATAAACAATTAAAAATAAAATAAAAAGAGCAATTAAAAAAATTAAAGAAGATAGAAAAGATAATGTGTGGAGTAGATAAAAAATGTATTGTAATAGAAGATTAATATAATTAATTAATACAAAGGATGAAAGAGAAAAATTAAAATACGATCTTATTAAAAAAATTTCAAAAAAATATTAAAAAAAACCTATTTAATCAACTTTTATAAAAATATTACAAAAAAATTAAATTATCTTTAAATAAAATAATAATACCCTTAAGAATTATTAATCAAAATAAATAAAAAAAGAATTAATATAAAATAAAATCATAGAAAAATATTAGCAAAATTAAGAGAAAAAACAAAAATAAAAAATTACAAATATTTTACTTAAAGTACAAAATAGAGAAGGACAAAAAGGATAGATAAAATAATAAGATAATAATTTGAATTAATTGAGTTCATTTATTTCATTGCTTTATATATTATTTATTAAATAATTTAATATTTATATCGATCATATTAAATAATAAATTAGTTATAATTAATTTGGTTTAATGAATCAAACAAAATTTAAAATAATTTAATATTTACTCTAATTAAATTAAATATTTGAATATATGATTAATATAATTTAATGAATCAAATAAAATATTAAATAATAAAATATTTATCCTAAATAAATAAAATTACATAATTGATTAGTTATAATTAATACAATTGAATGAATCAAACACATTAAATTAAAAAATAATTTAGTTAATTTGTGTCTTAAGGACACATTTTAAAAATATTTATTTTTCAATAACTTTTTTTAAAAAAAATTTATAATATTTTTAACCTATAGTCTAAAGGTATAATTATAATAACTCATTAAAAAGTACTTAATTAGTTAATATAAATAATTAATATAATTAATTTAGTTCAATAAATTAAAAGAAATAAATGTAAAAGGAAGAGATAAAGAGAAAGTAAAATTATAAAAATGTATATCCATTAAAAAGTAATAAAAAAATTCCCTTTTAGTTATTTATTTATTAATTATTAATTTATTATAATTAATTTCACAACATTTATTACACATTATTCATCTTATAAATTAATACAATCAATTTATTAATATCAATTATCAATAATTAATTATAATTGATATAACTCATTTCGCTATACTTTCTAAATAAATAATTAAAAATGCACGTCTCATTTTTTTGTTAAAATAAAATAAAATAAAATATATAAATTGAGTAAATATAAATCCAAAAATTATAAATTTTATTAACAACTCAAATAAATTAGTACCATGAAATTAAATTTAATGTCTATTTTAAAAATAATTACTGACTTTTTATTCTTTTAATTATTAATAATTTAAATAAAATAATATCATATAACTTATTTTCTTATTTATTTTAAGTAACTACTAACATAATCGTTAGTAATACCAAGTGTATATTATCAACATAACTTTATCACAGATATTTTAATCTTATCGTCATTGCAATTTTGTACCGTCTTACTTTTTTTTAGTTATTATTATGTTATTAGAATTATTAATAATATTAAAAAAATTCTTTAAAAATAGAAATAGCGATGGCACCTTGAATAATTAATTTAGTAGAATTAAATTTAAACAAATAAGATAATTCAATCAATTATATAAATAATAGTATATTTATAAATATTAAAATTGAATATAGTCTCACTAATAAATGATCAATACAATAATTATATGAAAAAATAATTAATTACATAATTACATAATTTTCAAGATCCTATATAGTTGAATCTAACGGACAAATAAAAAAATATCTATATGATAATGTCCTAATATTTTAGTATACTATAAATCATATTATAAATTTATATATCATATTATAATTTTAAGTCAACTCTTTAAACACATTATAACATAAACCATCTAAAAAGATACACTAAATTAACGAATATCACATGGGTAACAACATACACTCTAAATTATCACGACATTTCAAATAAAAGGAGCATCAATACAGAGAAATCATTGAATATATATAACTAAAATAAAGAGCAACAAAGAGATACACAAAAATAAAATAAAATAAAATAAAGAGAATCAATAAAAACATTAACATATAAAAAACATACACAAACAATGTATATATTAATTGTGAATCACAAAAAAAGACTATATATATATGAATTGAAATACACATGACAAAATAGAATATTACAAAACAAAATTATAGTAAAATTATTTAAAAATAACATAAAAATGACACTTTTTTTGTTAATCAGAAGTTAAAATTTATAAAAAAAAAGTGTTTGCCTAATAATAAGCAATTAAAATAAACAAAACTTTTAAAAAAATAGAAAAAAATGAAATATATAAATAAAGATAAAAAAATAAAAATTTAATAAATTATAAAAAATTGTACCCAAACACTAAAGAGAGGAGGGAGAGAGAGAAAAGAAAGCGAATGAGTAAAAAATATTTGATCTGGTATAAATAGATGGTATTGAGAAAAATAAACTAATTAAATTAATTTATATATTTCATTATCATATTTATTATTTATTAAATAATTCGATATTTACTCCAATCAAATCAAATAATTAATATAATTAACTAAATTAATTAATTAATATAATTAATTATAATCAATCAATTCATATAAATTATAATAAATGGTGAGATTTGAATGTCTAATCAAATTAATTAATTGATATAATTAATTAATTGTAATTGATTTACTTTAACGAATTAAATGAAATAAATCAAGAAACACTTTAAGAGCATGCCACATTAGTTCTGTTATTAAGTGCAAAAATCTGATTAATAAAATTATTCTAATAACAAAAAGCTTAAAATAAGAAAATTTAAATATATTACCGATCGTTGAAATTGCATATCCGAGTTTGTCACGAATTTAGCAAAATTGAACTTAAACTGAGGGAATTCAATCTCATTATGTGCTCCACTTCGAAGATCTTCTGGCAGACGTAAAAAGCATGGAGGGGATGGAACTTGAACTTGCCCTATAAAGTTCCGTGGAAATAATTCCTCAATAAAAAATTGAGCTCCTCCCAGGAAAGCTAATTTTAACCACATTCTATTAGGTTGGTCATAATAGGTGAGTAGATCCAACCATCCTTCGGTAAAGTAGAGATTATTGCCCCTTCTTTAAACGCTTACATCCATGTAGTTGGAACCCGAATTAGTGAAGACAACTCAATGAGGTATTTCATGGATGTGATATATTGTAAACGATTGTGGTAAAAGACAATCGAACTAGAACATTAGACGATAAGAATAACTTAGAGTAACAAAAATTAATAAATAATCAAAAGAATAATATAATAGAATGAATATATAAAAAATATTATAAAAAATTATAAATTGTACCTTAAAAGGATCAACTTCAATAAAAAACGAAAAATACATTCTTATTCTATAAAGTAGTAAAAAAAATATAAAATTATGAGTTGACTCTCAAATTTAGATTCATGTACCACAAAAAAATACTATATATAGACTTTAGTAAAACAAAAATAAATATGTAAATTATTTATTATTAAGGTAATTTTTATTAAATACAGTAATTATGCATCATATATTAATTTTGTTAAAATTATATAATTTTATCATATCATAATTAGAATCATTATCTTCTATCATGATCAGAGAAATTTCAGACAATAAATAAAAATATTATACCTAATATATACAGATTGAAATAAAAAGGGAGTAGAGTTATATTATCATGGACGGATTTAATAACTTAAAATGTTTGAAATAAGTATCATAAGAAAATAGATTTATAACGGGTTAAAGTAATAAAAAAATAATTGTACAATTATTATATGCTAATGTTAAAAATAATTTTAATCCTATTATAATTTTTACAATTACCCGTAATAAATTATTATAATTTTAAGTTGTTACTTTACCCACGTAATAATTTTAATTTTATCAATTACAATTTATTATTATTATTATTATTATTATTATTATTATTATTATTATTATTATTATTATTGAATAATGAATAATGAATAAGAATTAAAATTATATTAATATTTTTATAATTAATATAATTAAAATAACTAAAAATATTTAAAATCAATTTGCATTATTAATATTATAAGATTGGATCATTTTATGATTAGAATCAAATATTCTTATCATGATTACCATGACCGGTATTATTATTATTATTATTATTATTATTATTATTATTATTATTATTATTATTATTATTATTATTATTATTATTAAAATGATTAAAAGTATTTTTAATTGATAATTGAAAAGTAGTTTAATAGTGCATTAAATATTGATTTGATATAATTATAATGAAGATATGTTCCTAAATTAGTATAATTATATATTATTCATTAAATATTAATTATAATATAATTATAATAAAGATATTTTTTATAAAATAATTTAGAATAAATGAAAAATTTCATTCATTTTGGAAGAAAAACGGACTCACGAGAGATCGACACGTCACCTTTATTAGTTGGAAAAATCCAATTTTAATATATTAAGTAGATACCTAAAATTCTTCCGTTAATATATACTTTGAAGATACATATTAATTTTATTGTAGTAAAATATTAATTTTTATTTTAATAAATAGATTGTATACTTAATTGAATTTAAAATATCTTTTATAAAAATTTCATTAATAGTTTTAACATGGGTCATATAGTATATATTAACTGAATACTATTTTATTTTTTATAGGATAAACACAAACATAGGTAGGAAAATGAAGGCATGATAAACTAAGCATGAGAATGGGCTTTTTTTTTTAAATTAAATAAAATTAATTTTTATTTATCAATTTAAATTAGGATACAAAAATTTATCAATGAAATTTAGTTTTATTTTCGTAGCTAAAGACTACAAAAAATAAATTTGTATGATGTTTAGTGATTGTGCAGCAAAAATAGCACTGTTTTTTTTTTTTAAATGTTTTTGCTATTGCGGCTAGCGAAAATGAAATAATTTTTTTCTTAATTATTTTTTAATTATTGTTAGAAAAAAATAAAAAATGGAGAGAGAGAGAGAATCATTGTTAGTCCATTTCCTTGAGTGACCCCTTCTGCGTAGAGTATGTCCCTTTCGGAAGGTTCGTATTCAGTACTAGCTAGATATCTCTACAGCCTGTAAGAAACAAGAACATTATTATCTAGCGGTGTGAATATCATTCATTTTTCTAAAATCCTAAATGCAAAATAACAACTTTATGCGAATAAGTGAATAACTCTTTTACATATTGAGTAAACAACTAAGAGCCTCACAAAAGAAGGGAAAAAGGAGAGTTAATGTTCACTTTAGTTCTTAAGATTGACGAGTTGTATTGATTTAGTTTTTGATTTTTTAATTGTTATAATTTAATTTTTTAAATTTTAAAAAATATACTAATATAATTTCTCGTGTATCTTTTGTTATTAGAATTCAACATCATTAATGACGTAGCTCAAACATTGCTACGCTAGACATATTAAAACGACGTCATATGCGTTTTGGCACTAAAGAAGGCACTAAATAACGTCGTTTGAAAGTTTGAACAATACTAAAACGTTACTCTCCTCCTTTTTAATTTAGTATTGTTCAAATATTGAAATGACATTATTTAATGTTCTTTTAATGCTAAAATATGTACAACATCGTTTTAATATGTCCAACATGGTAAAACAAAGTGGGGCTTAACTTGAAAAAGGACAACGAAAATAAGTCACCATAATGAAAGAGTTTATAAATTTATAAACGCTTTTTTTTATTTTATGGGAATAATATGTTGTGTCATTGGATTGGTCAAGAGATAAGTTAATTTATCCGACTAAATCCTTAAAGTGGTCCCCCAGATTCGATCCGTATACCAATTTAACTTTTGAAATTCTAATTGCACCAATTTAAACTTTTAGATTGAACTCCGGACAACATACTAATCCCTCAATCTATTTTCGACGTGAGTTAACAGTCGAAATGCAAATATAACACCACTACTGTCACGTGGCATCATCACTCACCCCACATCATCATCCCTATCTCCATCTCTCTCTCTCCCTCTTCTTTTCCCACTCTTTACCATCTCTCCCTCTCCTTTTCCTCTCCCTCAAAGAAGATGACGATGATATGAGTGATGATGTCACGTGTTAGTAGTGGTGTCACATCAGTAATCCAGTTGTTGACTCATGTCGAAAATAGACTGAAGGATTAGTATGTCACATGGAGTTCAATCTAAAAATTTAAATTAATGCAATTAAAATTTCAAGAATTAAATTGGTATACAGATCAAATATGGAGGACCATTTTAAAAATTTAGTTTAATTTATCTATTTTTCAATGTTCAAGTTTTAGAAATGAAAATAGTCGAAATTTCTACTTTTTCACACCAAATTAGACAAATACTATTTACCAGTTATAAGGAAAAATTAGGAGTCAATATTTTTAATAAAAAATATAAAAAATTAGTCGGTGTTAACTTAAATAATAAAAAAATCTAGTATCTGGTTTCTAACAATAAATTTATATTACGAGAATACTATTTGTTTAATTATTAGTATTTAAAATCCCTAGTACCAAAAAACACGGCATTGTAAGTTGTAACCACAAATTTATACTGAGCAGTGAGCAGTGAGCAATTGAGCATTGTAGCACTTGGTGACGAAGAATTCTGCCAAATTTATGACTGTCATTTCCATATGGTTCCTCTTTCATGAGACTTTACCATGTCCAATTGTCCATGTGACATTAAATGTGCCATCATGAAATGACTTAGTAACTTGCACAAACCCAGGCATTTCTCTATGACACCAATGTGTTTATTTTCATTTGGTAGTTCCCACCCACTTGTCTGACACCTCTTATGTGTAGTCTCACCTTCTCAATTAATGCACCAATTGCTAACTCAAGTAATTGCTCTTGGATCTTCTACAATCTATACCACCAATTTCTGATTTTGATTTTTTTGGTTTGATCCATCAATTTTGTTTGAATTAGATCGGTTTTAAACATCTCTACCCGTCACATTCTCGAGATATAGTGCCTGTTACACTCATAAGACATAGTGTCCATTGCATTTTTTGAGATAAAGTGTTCTCACACTCTTGGGATATAGTGCCCGACACACTATATCGTAAAGTGTGTCGGGCACTATATCTCATGAGTGTATCGGGCACTATATCCTAAGAATGTAGGAACACTTTACCGTGAGAAGTGTATCGGGCATTATATTCCATGAGTGTGACAGACACTATATCCCGAGAGCGTGGCAGATGCTATATCCCAAGAGTGTAGGAACACTTTATCCTAGGAAATGCGATGGACACTATATCTCATGAGTGTGGCGGGGCACTATATCCCAAGAGTGTGGAGGCATGTCAGAGAGACGATATCCGGGTTAGCTACCGGGTGTGTCGGGTTCTGGCAAAGCAACCGACATGTGAGCTCACAGCCAGTAGGAAAGCCATACATCATATGCATTTGTCTGTCTTGTTTGAGTTTGCATTACTTGAGTTTGCCTATTTGAATATCTATACTTATTTGCTATATGTTTCACTTACTGTAACCGCACTCTATCTGTGTTTTTCTTGTTTGTTTGTATGTCTGTGCATTTGAGATGCTCCTCGTCTGGCGGAGAAGTGACGAGGGCAGTTTCACCAGAGTTTTAGAGGATTGAAGGAAAGAGAAAAGTGAGGGATCAAGTTAGGATCGAATTAGAACCTTAAGAACCTTAGAATACCTACCTTACTTATGGTTTTCAGTTATAGTTAAGTTTTAAATCTGAGTGTTAGAGTTTTAGGATTGCCTTTGACTTTTCTGAGACCTTATATATTATATACGTTGGTACCTTTACCATGCTAAGAACTCCCGGTTCTCATTCCATACCTATATTGTTGTTTTCAGATGCAGGTCGAGGGACACCTCAGTGAGCATCTGGAGTTCCCTGTTGCAAGCGAAGTTGGGATGCTATATTTTGATATTTTGCCATGTATATATATGTGTATAGACTTCTCTTCTATATATGCTTTACTTTTGTTCCTCCTAAAGGTTTTCATGGGAAAATCGGAGTTTGTTTCATGTATTTTGAGTTGTTTTGGGATGTATATATACGTATATAAATATTCTCCGGCTGGCCTTGACTTCACAGGTCGAGCTTGGGGCTTGATATTCTGTATCTTTTGATATTCCACTCTTTATGTATATTTCTTTTCCTTGCTTCCTATTCAAGTTTCTGTTTATGTGAGCGTTGCGCTTTTCGTTTTGTGACTTTTGTTTAAACTTTCCTTCAAAGCTCCTCGTTATGAATTCCTTTCAACTATTACTATGTATATATTTTATTTTAGAGGTCGTAATACCTCACCACCTCTGTAAGCGTTAAGTTCTATGTAGTAAGGTATTACAGACCTCACCCCTGATCCCAATGAGAGGGAATGTCAAAATCAAAACCCCCTAGCTTTGGTCGTCAAGAAGGTCAAAACACTGGGGCTCGGCACTTCGTCGGTCTTGGAGAAGATTATGTCCATGCTATGCAAGAAATGTGTCATCGTGTTCAAGAATTGGAACGCCAACTTGCAGAACGATCACAATCGCGGCAATCCCAATCTCGAAGTCGTACAACGAGAGGCCGGCATGATAGTTGTGATAGAAGGACCCCGGAACAAGGCCATAGATGACGTCAGGAAGATGACTATCGTCGTTCTCACTCATCCCAAAAGAATAGGAGGGAGTCTCGTCCCGACGTAATAAAGGATGTCGTAATCTAAAAAGGAGGTCAAGAACTGAATCCCATTCGACTCCGTCTAAAAGGAGGAGAACTCCGCAAAGGAATCCAAGTCCTAAAAGGTACAGGGACACCCGACAAGATGTCATCATGGGACAGACCTCATTTTCTACTCACGTCCTACAAGTTTGGATGCCGAAACACTTTGACAAACCAACAAATATGAAGTATGAGAGATCGCTAATTCTCAGAAGCATGTTGATTCCTTTGAAGCAAGAATGAACCTAGAAGGATTAGAAGATGCTATTCGATGCAAAGCTTTTCCGGTAACATTATCTGGACTAGCAATGGCATGGTTTAACTCCCTACCCTCTGGAACCGTCTATTCTTTTGCCGACATCAAGTCAAAATTTCTTGCACATTTCACCACCAAAAGAACTCAAGCGAAGCATTCGATCTCGTTGTTTGGTGTCGAACAAAGAGTTGGAAAAGCATTTGAGATTATTTGGATCGCTTCAATAAAGCGTTGCTAGAAGTTAACATACAAACTCTCAAGGTTGTGTGTTTATGTCTTATCGCAGGATTATTGGAAGGCGATTTCAGGCGACATTTGACCTCCAAGGATATTAAGTCTATAGAGAAAATCCACAAGATCACCTTAGAATATATGCAAGATGAAGATGTCTCAAAGGTGGTGTCTACTAAAAAGAAAGAATCCGACTCTATCACCTAATAAGGCCAGTAGCTCGAAACAATCATCTATGCCGAAGGCTACAACACCACGAGTTGAAAAGTTCTCCACCAATACCCTTTTGGTAATTTCGTTGACTAAGGTTTATCAGCCAGTGTTACAGAGAGGTATTCTACCTAAGGTAAGACAGATCCGATCTAGAGTTTCTTTGAGTAAGTCACAATATTGTGACTATCATAAGTTCTATGGTCACCAAGCTAAAGATTTTATAAATTTAAAGGATGCGTTAGAAGAAGCAGTTCAAAATGAAAAGCTATCAAAGTTTGTTCAACAAGTGAGACCGCTCAGAAAGTATAATAACGATGAAGTTTGGAAAACAAAAAACTCTAAAAACACCCTATCTATGTGCTTCAAGATAATACTGCCGAGGTCGTGGTGATCGTGGTGAATGTGATTGTGGAAAAGACGTGCCAGTCCCCAGTATGCCTGTCCTTTCCATATGGTCCCTCTTTCATGAGACTTTACCATGTCCATGTGACATTAAATATGCCATCACAAAATGATGTAGTGTGTGTTTGAATTAACGTTTACAAATGGAAGTTTATATAAAATTGATTTTGTAAAATTGATTTTGATCAAAATTGAGTCAGTATAATCTGGTTTATGTTTAGTAATTTTTATTCAAAATAAATTTTATAATAAATTAAATATTATTTGTATTACATTATTTAAAATCATTTTTAGATAAAAAATTATAAAAAATGACATGAATTTAAATAATTATTTTATGTTATCTTATAATTTTATTTTAGATATTTAAATAAATTTTAATATTCTTTTTTTAGTACTCTACTCTTTAATATTTTAATAGGATTAATAGAATTATAATACAAAGCGAATAAAAAACTCCATACAAAAAAGAAATAATAATAACAGTAAAAGAACTCATATAAACAAAAAAATAGAAGTTTTATAAAAAATAATAATATGTATAAGAGAATATTAGAAAAAAAATATTATAAAAAAATAACAAACATATGAATAAGGAAGGATAAAATTGGTATATAGAACATAAATTTTAATACAATGTGAAAAAGTGAACGGAAAAGTTATAATTTGTAGCTTTTAGGGATCGTTTGAAAAGTTTTAAAAGTAACTTTTTTGAGCTTTTGACTTATGAAAAGTAATAATATTAATGTCTGGTACAATTTTCAAAACCAAATTGCGGTTTTCTAAGAACCTATTTAGGAGTTTATAGTGAAGTTAAAAAAAATAACTTCTCTCGTAATACTACTACTTTTTATTATATTTCTATAAAATAAAAATTCAAACACAAAATAACTTATTTATAAGATACTTTTAATATAATTATTTATTGTTTAAACTATTTTTTTAGAAAAACTTAATTAAACTGTTTACCAAATTGGACCTTAGTAAACGTGGATTGAAAATAGAAATCACTCTTACGTTTAGATGATAAAAACATGGTTTAATTAATCTGTTGATCCCTATAGTTTCGCGAAATTTTCAATTAGATCCCTATACTTTTTTCTCTTTTAATTGAGTCCTTGTACAAATTTTTTTTCAATTGAGCCCCTACATTTTTTTTACTTTTATTTGAGTCCCTGCACCAATTTTTTTTAGTTGGGTCCCTATACAATTAAGACAATTACTATCAAGAGAGACCTAATTGAAAAAAAAAATTGGTGCAAGGACCCAATTAAAAAAAATATAGGAACCTAATTAAAAATTTCGCGAAATTATAGAGACCAACAGAATAATTAAACCTAAAAACATTGTCAAACATAAAGATAAAGCATTCAAAGAAGGTTTAATTATTCTGCTGGTCCCTATAATTTCGCGAAATTTTCAATTAGGTCCCTATACTTTTTTTTCTTTTAATTGAGTCATTGCACCAAATTTTTTTTTAATTGGGTCCTCACACTTTTTTTTTCCTTTTATTTAGGTTCTTGTACCAATTCTTTTTTTAGTTGGGTCCCTATAAAATTAAGCCAATTACTACTAAAAAAGACTTAATTGAAAAAAAATAGTTCAAAAACTCAATTAAAAAAACGCAGTTACCTTTTCTCCAAAACCAAACACACCCTATAGTAACTTGCAGAAACTCAGGCATTTCTCTACGACACCAATGTGTTTATTTTCATTTGGTAGTTTCCACCCACTTATCTGACACTTCTTGTTTATTTTCATTTGGTAGTTCCACCCACTTATCTGACACCTCTTATGTGTAGACTCACCTTGTCAATTAATGCACCCATTGCTAACTCAAGTAAATGCTCTTGGATCTTCTATATTATAGTTCCCACCCACTTATCTGACACCTCAGGCATTATTAAAGCAATAGAAGATTTTTTGGCAATAGAAGGAATGCTCGGCAGAAACAAAAGAAAGGAACTTGTGAAAGTGAATTAAAATGGCTGTATCTAATAAAAATTCCAGGTATATAGTAGTATCATCACTCTAAAGCATAAAAATAGCCTGCTTCCAACTGAATCCGATGTGTCTATGCATGAAACTATAGAACCAACAATTTCTAAGTGGAGTATAACTGTATAAGGGTCTGCTCTGTCCAGCATTCATTCAAAAGCAGCAGATAAAACCAAATGAAGCACATATACTCGGCTATAATTCCCATGTGAGTTGAAAGCCTCTCGTTTAAAGAGAATAGTATTTATGTAAAGAGAATATTTTTAATATATAATTTTAAATATAAAAAAATAAAAAAATTAAATGGTATTAATATCTATATAAAAAAAATTTAATCTCTCTCTTTATCTATTTTTAAAATATTTTTTAATAATTTTATATTTGTGATCATTTTTATTAATTAATTACTAATAATAATTCTTAATAAGTTAAACAAAATTTAGATAAACTTTTATTGAGTTTTTATTTTCTATAAAATATGCATATTTTGGGCCAAATAAAAAATATGCATTTCAGTCAATGGTATAATTTTCTTGTTAAAATGACATTATTATATATTACTAAATTTATTAATATTAAATTATTAAAAAGAATTTTATATGATTAAAATTTTAAAAATAAAAATATTTATAAAATTTTTGTATTTAAATAATATGTGAATAGTAAAAAAATAATATTTTTAAAAAAGAATTTTAAATTTATAAAAATAATTGTAGGACTAACTTGATTCATAACTTTTAATTTCAGAAAGTAAATCAAAAGCGTCTTATAAAATTTAAGAACCAAACTAAATTGTTTGTAATGATAATATGTCTGAAATGAGGACAAGTAATGTTATGACATATGGTATACTCTGTAACGTGACACCACTATTACATTGACACCTAAATGGCACATCATCACCCTATTATACTTAGACGAATAATATTTTGACATATGATATTAATGGTTTAGATACTGTTAACAAAAAATAATCGAATAACTAATGAGTCACGAATGTAATTTTTAGGAAATAAATGTAGTAAATTGAAACTCTAAGAACCAATTTGAGGTGTTAATACAACTTGAGAAATCAATTTAAATATTACCTTTATAAGTTTATGTTGTAAAGTGTGATATTTTATCACATATTCTTTGTGTGAGATCAAGAAGATAATTTTAAGGTATGATCACAGTATCTAGAATCTTAGTTTAATTCCTAAAATCTTTTAATATTAATATTTTCAATAAATTAATCAATTTTTTAAAATTTATAATAGGTCTAACGATTGTATGATTTAGATGTTATTATAATTGTTACGTTGGGTAACCGGAGATAATGGGCTGGACTCGTTAGGTTGGCCCAATCGTTTGTGGGGAGAAACCTTTGAAGAGGATCGCGCTTCTGGGCTTCCGTCCGACTTGTGAGTATGAGTGAATGGGAGTGGTACCTGCAAAGACACTCCGATGCCTAAGTCAGCAAGGGTGCAAGCAGATCTAGAGAGTATTGGGGCTTAGAGATACCTGAGGGATGTCAGTGTATTTATAGTGGTGAACCAATAACCACTGTTGGAGTAGTTCCACTTTTTAGGGTGTATAACCGTCCCTTTATCTTAGGGAGGTTACGATATGGCTTCTGGAAGTGGGTAGAGAGAATTTAGGGGCAGTTACTCATTTGAATGAGTGATTATCTGCCAGCTAATCTTCGTTCCCGATTTCTTCAGAGCAAGTCGTGATAAGAACCGACTTCGTAGGGCAAAGGTCGGTGTAGGGTGAGGCTCAATCTTGTGGACTGGGCCTTTTGTTTAGACCTGGGCCTTAGCGTTGGGACATGGTATGAACAGTGCCCCTACTCGAGCCCAATTTCTTTCAAGACTTGGGTTCGAATATTCTACCCGGGGTCGTAGTCGACCTGTGAGGGAACCGACGTAATCATTTGGAACCGACGTGACTTTTGATTTTCACAGTTACGTCTAATCAAACGTCGCGTCCGTTAGAGGTTCGCATAGGGATTAATTATCTTGGTAACGGTACACCCATTAATGACCGCTTCCGTTTTTACCATTATGCCCCTAACGTGTTTATAAATACTTTTCCTTTCTTTCGTTGTTTCGTTTCTGCGATTTTTCAAATTTTCTTCTCATCTGTTCATGGGGAATTCTTGTTTGAAGGCTTTCATCTTTCTCTATCCCTTTTCCAGACAAAGGTTAGTTTTTTCTCCTCTTCTCTTTTATGAAGTGCTTTTGGTTTGCATGCTTTATTTTTTAGAGAGAGGAGTTGATTTGTAGACTTCTGTTTGATTCTGTGCCCCCTTAGAGACCTTGTTCTTGATCTTTTTCTTTTTTTCTTTGTAGGTTTCGTCATACCCTTTTTAGGAAAGAATGTCTTCCGTAGAAACCCTTACTCAATGGGTGGATGTTACCGTTCTGGGGGAGGAACCCTTTGTAGATACCGAGTTTATTACCAATCTTTGTACTCATCATAGGATTTGTACTCCTGAGGAAGATGAGCCGAAGTATGAATTGGTTATCCCGGGTCCGGAAGACCGGGTTTGCTTCGGGAGGGCTACTGAAGCAGCCCCTCATTTCTTCTACATGTATGATAGCATGATTACCCGTTTGGGTGTTTTTCTTCCTTTTTCTGATTTCGAAATGACTGTCCTACGTCACTGCCGAGTTGCTCCTACCCAACTACACCCCAACTCTTGGGGTTTTCTGAAAATATACCAGTTCATTAGCCATGCTTTAGACTTTCCGACGTCCTTGAAGGTTTTCTTTTTTCTCTTCCATATGACTAAGCCCTTTAGTGGGCAAAATAACAAGCAACAATGGGTGTCCTTCCGAGCTATACAAGGCCGGAGAGTCTTCACCCTTTTTGATGAATCTTTTCATGACTTCAAAAATTATTTTTTCAAAGTTCAAGCCTTAGAGGGTCACCACCCCTTTTTCTTGGATGAGAGTTCTTCTCCTCGCTTTCCTCTGTACTGGTTAGAGGCCTTCCCCTGTGAGAAATATGGTTTGGATGACCTGGACGAAGTGGAGGCGGCCATTGTGGCGTTCCTCCGAGAAGTGTGGGGGAGGGCCCCATATCTGGATAGTAAAAAATTTCTCCAGGGGGCTCCGGCCTTTGTGCAGGCACAATTAGGTAGCTTTTGATTTATTTATATTTTCCGACTTTGCTTCTTCCGATTTGTTTTGCTAACTTTGGCTGCTAATTATTTTTTACAGAGATCGCAAAGAAGAATTCTAGGGAGTCCTACCAGAGAGTTCAGGAGGCCCGGGCAAGGTCCCGTGCCAGGACCGGCGGCGCCAGGGTAACTAGCTCCTCTCTTCCTGCTCCTCCCCCTTCTTCCCAAAATTTGGGGACCCCTTCTCGACCTATCGTTATTTCTTCCTCGGTTTCTTCTCAGCCGTCCCCTCCCCCCCCCCCGATCTTTCCCTGAGCCAGAAAAGAAGAAGCGCAAGACTTTAGAGTCTAGCTCTTCTTTTGAAGGTGAGGCTAAAGTAGATGCGCCTCAGTTTGTTCGGAAGCATATCTATCCTCATACCCGTATAGGTATGGATGATGTTTCTATCTGGAACCACCTCACTATTCTGGCTCAGGAGAGTATTAGGGCGGCGGGGGTGTGCACAAAGTTCCTCGATATTTTTGAGAAGACTCCCCTTATCTCTCTGCGCTCATCCCAAAGGGTTGAGGAGCTAGAGGGGAGGATTCTTTTGTATCAAGAATCTGAGAGGAGTCTGAAGGAGGAGGTTGTCAAGTTGAGGGAAGTGAGGGATAATCTTCGAAAGGAGGGGGAGAGGCTGATGGGCCGATGCTCTATGGCGGAGGGCCTGCGACTGAAGGCGGAGCAGAGCTATTCAAGTTTGTTCCAGGACCTTGTGGAGGTCAAAAAAGATCTGATGAGGGTTCAGAATGCTTATGTGGAGCTGGAGGACTCTATTGCTGAGGGATCCGAGGAGGCATGGAGGGTTTTTAAGGAATAGGTTGGAGTTATTGCTCCCGACTTGGACCTCTCACCCTTGGATCCGGATAAGATTGTAGTCGATGGGGCTATCGTGTCTCCTCCTCGACCTGTCTCTGAATCCGAGCTAAAGACTCGGGGTCAGAGAATCATAGAGTCTCCTCCCCGACCAAGTGATGCTCCGAGTTCCTCCAAGGCTCCTGAAACTTCTTCTCCAACTCCTATGGAAGTCTCTCTCCCTGACTCTGGTGGTGCTCTGACTACTCTTCCAGGTGGTGATGGTGATGCCCTTTGAAAAATTATCTCTGGATATATGGGGGCCCGGCCTGTGGGTCCCCCCTTTTTTTAAACTATTTATTTTTTATGTGTTGTGGTAGTAGGCAGTTGACACTTTTTTGGCCTTCTATGGCCATAAACAAAATATTTAAAAATACCCTTTTTTGGATAAGGGTTTAGGTTATTTTTTGTTGGTTGTGTGCATGCTCTTTCTGTTTTAGGTTTTCGAAACCTTTTTTGATCTTTTTTTATTTTGAAAACCTTTTCTTGGCCGGCTGTCTCTTTTAAGCTTCTGGATTTTGAAGTTTTGAGGCAGTCTTTTATTGCTTTCATGAGTTTTCTGACCTCTTTTCGGTATTCCTTGTGCTTAATTTTGGTATTGAATTTTTATAACATAGGTTATTTTTGCGATGCATTTCTTTGTTTCTCGAAATGTCCGATTTGTTAATTTCCGAGTTTATTCACGATCGACTTGTATAACCTCTTTACGCCGACTTGTACCTCGTTGTTTTATCCTGACGACCATCTAGGTCGGTTGATGGGATTTTCACGCTTTGTCGAGCTTAAGTCGGCGCATTTCGTAGAAAGCGAAAAGGAATTTATAAGAGATATTTGAAAAAGATCTTTATTTATTTGCAAAGGTACTTTATCGCTACTAAGGGTCTCGGGGTGTCTGTGACCTCTTAGTCTCTACTATGATGCCTCGTTAAAAACCCTTCTTCAGAAAAAACCCTTTTACTTAGGGAAAAAATCATGAAGCTGGGAAAAGAATACATCAGGGAGTAGAGTTCGCTTTTTAACTGTAGTACCTTTTCATATTACAAGCATGCCACGACCTGGGTAACACGGTGCCGTTTAAGTCAGTCACCTTATAATAACCATTTCCTAGGACTTCCCTAATCTTGTATGGCCCCTTCCAATTAGCGGCAAGCTTTCCTTCCCCAGACTTGTTGACTCCTATGTCATTTCTGATTAAGACCAAGTCGTCTACGGCAAAACTCCTTCGAATGACTTTCTGGTTGTATCTGTTTGCCATTCTTTATTTCAATGTTGTTTCTCTAATATGGGCTCGTTCGCGAACTTCAGGGAGAAGTTCGAGTTCCTCTTTGTGCCCTTTTATGTTTCCAACCTCGTCGTAGAAGTTCACGCTTGGGCTTTGCTCGTTGATTTCAACCGGTATCATGGCTTCTATGCCGTAAGCGAGTCGGAAGGGTGTTTCTCCCGTGGCAAACTGAGGTGTGGTCCGATAAGCCCAAAGCACTTGTGGGAGTTCCTCGGCCCATGCTCCTTTTGCATCCTGCAATCTCTTCTTCAACCCTGCCAATATGACCTTGTTTGCAGCTTCGGCTTGTCCGTTTGCTTGTGGATGTTCCACTGATGTGAATTGATGTTTGATTTTCATACTGGCTACCAGGTCTTTGAAGGTCGAGTCGGTGAATTGAGTGCCATTATCTGTGGTGATGGAGTGGGGTACTCCATACCTGGTGATAATGTTCTTGTAGAGGAATTTCTGACTTCTCTGAGCGGTGATGGTGGCCAATGGTTCTGCTTCTATCTACTTTGTAAAGTAATCTACTCCCACTATTAGATATTTTACTTGCCCCGGCGCTTGTGGGAATGGTCCTAGCAAGTCCAATCCCCATTTTGCGAAGGGCCATGGGGAAGTTATGCTAATGAGTTCTTCGGGATGGGCTACATGGAAGTTTGCATGCATTTGACATGGTTGGCACTTTTTTACGAATTCCGTGGAGTCTTTTTGTAAGGTCGGCCAGTAGAATCCAGCTCGAATTACTTTCTTAGTTAACGACCTTGCTTCAAGGTGATTTTCGCAGATCTCATTGTGTACCTCTTCTAGCACCTCGGTTGTCTTTGAGGTCGGAACGCACTTCAGTAATGGTGTTGATATCCCCCTTTGTAGAGGATATTTTTCACCAACGTGTAGTTTTGTGCTTCCCTCCGGATTTTTTTGGCTTCTTTTTCCTCTTTGGGGAGGATGTCGAATTTCAGGTATTCGACAAAGGGCTTCATCCATCCGAGGTCTAACCCGGTGATTTCAAAGACATTTTGAGCAGCCTCCGTTTTGTCCACGGAGGGTTCAGGGAGAGTTTCTTGGATCAGGCTTCTGTTGTTTCCTCCTGGTTTGGTACTTGCTAGCTTGGAGAGGGCGTCTGCTCAGCTGTTGAGATCCCGAGTTATATGCTTTACCTCGGTCTCTTCGAAGTGCCTAAGGTGCTCCAAGGTTTTGTCCAAGTATTTTTTCATGTTGGATCTTTGGCCTGATACTCTCCGTTTATTTGGGAGGTCACCACCTGAGAGTCGCTGAATATTATTACTTTTGTCGCACCGACTTCTTCTGCCAGTTTTAACCCTGCAATCAAGGCTTCATATTCAGCCTGATTGTTGGAGGCTGGAAACTCAAACTTGAGGGAAACTTCTATTTACGTTCCCCCTTCGTGGACCAATATTATGCCTGCCCCGCTTCCAGCTTTGTTGGAGGACCCATCTAAATATAACTCCCATGTAGTGAATTTTTCTTCTTGGTCTCCCGCGTATTCTGCGAGGAAGTGGTGAGGCATTGAGCTTTTATTGCCGTCCTGGCCTCGTATTTCAAGTCGAACTTGGAGAGCTCGACTGCCTACTGAACCATTCTCCCTGTAATGTCCGTCTTCTGAAGGACCTGCTTTATGGGCTGGTTTGTTCGGACTTTTATCGTGTGTGCTTGGAAATACGGCCGTAATCGGCGTGAGGCTACTACTAAGGAGTATGCAAACTTTTCAAGTTTTTGATACTTTAGTTCTGGGCCCTGTAGAACTTTGCTGGTGAAGTATACAGGATGCTGCCCGACTTCATCTTCCCTTACTAGAGCTGATGCTATAGCTTTGTTTGCTACTGACAAGTATAGTATGAGCTCTTTCCCAACCACCGGTCGGGTCATGATTGGAGGCTGGCTCAAGAATTTTTTGAATTCTCGGAAAGCTTCTTCGCACTCCGGAGTCCATTCGAACTGGCATCCTTTTCTTAATAGGGAAAATAGTGGAAGGGATCTTAGTGCCGATCCTGCCAGGAACCTGGAAAGGGCGGCCAGCCTTCCATTTAATTGCTGGACCTCCTTCAGGCAAGTCGGGCTTTTCATTTCCAATATAGCTTTACATTTATCGGGGTTTGCTTTGATTCCCCTTTGTGTAAGCATAAACCCTAGGAACTTTCTTGCCTCCACCGCGAAGGTGCATTTTGTGGGATTTAGCCTCATCCCATGCGACCTTACGGTGTCTAAGACTTGCGAGAGGTCTGTCAGGAGGTCTGCTTCCTCCTTAGTTTTTACCAGCATATCATCTACGTAGACCTCCATTAATTTCCCAAGGTGGGGGGCGAACACTTTATTCATCAATCTTTGATACGTGGGCCCCGGCGTTTTTTAACCCAAATGGCATCACCACATAGCAGTAATTTGCTCTAGGAGTGATGAATGAAGTTTTTTCCTCATCCGGCTTGTACATCGGGATTTGGTTGTATCCCGAGTAAGCATCCATGAACGACAAGTATTGATACCCTGAGCTTGCATATACTAGGGTGTCAATACTGGGGAGTGGATACGGGTCTTTGGGGCATGCTTTATTCAGGTCAGTATAGTCGACGCACATCCTCCACTTGCCGTTTTGCTTTTTAACTAGCACTACATTTGCTAGCCATGCCGGGTACTTGACCTCCCGGATGAAGTTGGCTTCCAAGAGGGCTTGTACTTGCTCTTCCACCACCTGAGCTCATTCTGCATCGAGCTTACGCCTGCGTTGCTGTATGGGTCGTGATCTGAGGTGTACCGAAAGCTTGTGGGACATGAGTCGGGGGTCTATCCCTGGCATGTCGGAAGCTTTCCAAGCGAAGAGGTCAGAATTTTGTTGTAGGAGCTTTATTAGCCTTTGTTTTAGACGTTCGTCTAGGCTGGCCCCTATGTTGGTTCTTTTTTCTTCCTCTTTTCCGATTTGAACCTCTTCGGTTCTTCCACCCGGTTGTGGTCGCAGCTCTTCCCTTGCTTTGATTCCCCCGAGTTCTATAGTGTGGACTTCCTTGCTCTTTCCTCGGAGGTTTAAGCTTTCGTTGTAGCACTTTCTTGCCAATTTTTGGTCTCCTCGTACCGTCGCTATTCCCTTAGGTGTTGGGAATTTCATGCAAAGGTGAGAAGTTGACACCACTGCTCCGAGCCGATTTAATGTAGTCCTGCCGATTAAGGCGTTGTACGCTGATCTAACATCAATGACGATGAAGTCAATGCTCAGAGTTTTGGAATTTTCCCCCTTTCCAAAGGTTGTGTGCAGGGAAACATATCCCAGTGGCTTTATTGGCATGTCTCCTAATCCATATAGGGTGTCCGGGTAAGCTTTTAGCTCCCTTTCATCCAACCCTAACTTGTTGAATGCAGGCTTGAAGAGTATGTCTGCCGAACTCCCTTGGTCCACCAAGGTCCTGTGGAGGTTGCCATTGGCCAAGATCATGGTTATCACCACCGGGTCGTCATGCCCGGGTACGATCCCCTGCCCGTCCTCTTTGGTGAACGAGATGGTTGGGAGGTCGGGAGAATCATTTCCTACTTGATAAACTCGCTTCAGGTGTCTCTTGCGAAATGATTTGGTGAGTCCCCCTCCCGCGAATCCTCTAGAGATCATATGTATGTGTCTCTCGGGAGTTTGTGGCGGTGGGTCTCTTCTGTCTTCATCATCTCGCTTTTTTTTTCCATGATTGTCTGTCCTATTCGTGAGATATCTATCAAGTCGGCCTTCCCTGGCCAACCTTTCTATCACATTTTTGAGGTCGTAGCAATCATTTGTTGGGTGACCATATATCTTATGATATTCACAGTAGTCGTTGTGACTCCCCCCTTTTTTGTTTTTAATGGGTCTGGGAGGCGGCAATCTTTCCGTGTTGCAGATTTCTCTGTACACATCTACTAGGGAAACTTTCAGAGGAGTGTAGGAGTGATATCTCCTAGGTCTGTCGGGGCCGACCTCCTCTTTTTTCTTGGGTTCCCTTTCTTTTTCTTTTGCTGAGTGAGGGGGTCCCAGTCGCCAGCTGGGTTCCCGTAGTTTGGCATTTTCCTCCATGTTGATGTACTTTTCCGCTCTCTCCTGTACATCGCTCAAAGAGGTCGGGTGCCTTTTTGATATGGACTGTGAGAAGGGTCCTTCCCTAAGTCCATTTACTAATCCCATGATAACTGCTTCTATGGGCAGATCTTGAATTTCCAAACATGCTTTGTTGAATCTTTCCATGTAATCACGCAGAGGTTCCCCGACCTCCTGTTTAACTCCCAGGAGGCTCGGCACGTGTTTTACTTTATCCTTTTGGATGGAGAACCGCATTAGAAATTTTCTTGAGAGGTCCTGAAAGCTGGTAACTGACCTTGGAGATAGGCTATCGAACCACTTCATCGCCGCTTTCGACAGGGTGGTCGGAAAAGCCTTGCAACGTGTTGCATCAGAAGCATCAGCCAGATACATCCGACTTTTGAAATTGCTTAAATGATGCTTTGGGTCTGTAGTTCCGTCATAGAGGTTCATATCAGGGCTTTTGAAGTTTCTTGGAACCTTTGCCCTCATTATGTCCTCGCTGAACGGGTCCTCTCCTCCCAGGGGCGACTCTTCTCGGTCGCCGCGGGAGTTCCAGCTTTTAAGGGAGGATTCATGTTTTGTGAGTTTTTCTTCCAACTCTCTTCGCCGTTCTATTTCCTCCCTGAGGTTTCGCTCTGCCTCTCGTTGTTGTTCTAGTTCCTGTTCCAGTTGCTCCAGACGACCTTGGTGGCCGTGGACCAGCCCCATTAGTTCTGTTGCATGGGGTGGCCCTTCCTTTCTGGACTCTCGTCCTTCCGAGGAATTTACCTTTGGGTTTTTAAGCCCAGAGGTGCCTTCTTTATGCTGGTCGCTGGTTCCTTGATGAAGGGTCAAGTCTGCATCATTATTTCCAATATCTGGATTTTCTTGCTCAGAATCAGATGCTGTATGACCATCTTCTGGTGAGTTGTCCGCCATTACTGGTTGATCTCTCGGGTCCCCGGCAACGGTGCCAATGTTACGTTGGGTAACCAGAGATAATGGGCTGGACTCGTTAGGTTGGCCCAATCGTTTGTGGGAGAAACCTTCGAAGAGGATCGTGCTTCTGTGCTTCCGTCCGACTTGTGAGTATGAGTGAATGGGGGTGGTACCTGCAAAGACACTCTGATGCCTAAGTCAGCAAGGGTGCAAGCAGGTCTAGAGAGTATTGGGGCTTAGAGATACCTGAGGGATGTCAGTGTATTTATAGTGGTGAACCAATAACCACCGTTGGAGTAGTTCCACTTTTTAGGGCGTATAACCGTCCATTAATCTTAGGGAGGTTACAATATGGCTTCTGGAAGTGGGTACAGAGATTTTAGGGGCAGTTACTCATTTGAATGAGTGATTATCTGCCAGCTAATCTTCGTTCCCGACTTCTTCAGGGCAAGTCATGATAAGAACCGACTTCGTAGGACAAAGGTCGGTGTAGGGTGAGGCTCAATCTTGTGGATTGGGCCTTTTGTTTAGACCTGGGCCTTAGCGTTGGGTCAGGGTATGAACAATAATATTATATTTTACATCTTTAATTTACTTTTTCGATTTCATATAAAATCTAGATTTCTCTACCTTAGGTATGATATTATTGGAATCAATTATGTTACATGTACACAAAAAATTAGTCACTAAATTAGTTATTAATATAAAATAGGGTTAAGTACAATTTTGGTCCCTAAGTGTTCATACCCTGGGTCGAACTGTCCGACCCAGGATGACTAGCGATAAAGCGACCGATCTCTTCAGATCAGACCACCCGACCTCTCTTCAAAGAAGTCGGCCGGATCGACATACAAGCCCAACAAAGGGCCCAGGAAGAGGAACACGGCCTGAATCCAAAGGTAGCCCAAGCCTCCAAAGGGAAGGGCGGTTCCCATGAAGATAAGCTGACCTCACCTAAAAGGTAAGATAAGATAAGATAACTAACTTATCTTATCTAAGAAGGTCTCGCCTCATCACTATAAATACACTGGAGCACCCAGGTATAACTCATACTCTGATTCTACTCAATACCTGCTTAATACCCTTGCTAACTTAAGCATCGGAGTCCCTTGCAGGTACCCCCCACCCTCCGAGGACGAAGGATCAGCATTCTCACCAAGTCCAACGAGTCAGACACAGCGACTCCAGCCGCCACCACCAGATCGAACTCCGCAGCTCCGGCCAGCATAGAAGATCTCATCCGAGATCGACCTATAGTTTCAGGTAACCCCGGAACATTGGCGCCGTTGCCGGGAAGCCTGGAAGTCATCCCATCACCATGACGGACGACCACGACAATGACCACGATTCAGATCTAGAAGATAGAACGCCGCACAAGAACGCGGATGTTATACTCAAAGATACTCTGGAGCCCAACGGGAACAAAGATTCATCAAATCCAGGAGTGATAGAGGCGCTTCAAGATCGATTAAAGCAACTCGAGAAAGAAGCCCAACATCAACGAAAAAAAGAAGAGGATCTACATCGGGAGATAAGGAGACGTCGGGAATTAGAAGATAAACTTCTAAAACTCGAAGGCGATCTCAAAACCAAAACTACTCAAACCACTCCAGAGGATAGCTCTCGCAAGGATCAAGATCCATTCACCAGGGAAATCATGAAGACCAAAATTCCAAAGGACTTCAAACTTCCGGAGATGACTCTGTACGACGGCACTTCAGACCCCAACCATCACCTCAGTAATTTCAGAAGTAGAATGTACCTCACTGACGCTTCGGATGCAGTTCGCTGCAAAGCCTTTCCAACAACTCTTACCAAGACAGCCATTAGATGGTTCGACAGCCTACCTCCAAAGTCCATCTCGAGCTTCGACGACCTGGCCAAAAAGTTTCTGGCCAGATTTTTCATACAAGAAGATAAGGCTAAACATGCCCCCAGCCTACTAGAATCAAGCAAGGAGATCGGAAAAGTCTTCGTAACTACATGGAAAGATTCAACAAAACATGCATGGACATACAAAGTCTACCAACAGAAGCTGCCATTATGGGCCTCGTAAATGGCCTACGAGAAGGACCTTTTAGCCAATCTATATCTAAGAAGTACCCTGCATCCGTAGACGAAGTACAAGTACGAGCGCAGAAGTACATCAACGTGGAGGAGAATTCTCAACTTGGGGAAGCCTCGCGGTTCGGTTCCGCCTACCGAGACAAAGATAAAGAATCCAAGAAAAAGGAAGATCGCTCCGGGGAGAAAATAAAAAAATATCATAACTACACCCCTCTTAGGGTATCCTTGGTAGATGTTTACAAAGAAGTCTGCCATACAGAAAAAATACCCCCAGCTCGGCCACTCAAAGGCAAAAGAGGAGGAGGAAATCGGAATGAATACTGTGAGTATCATCGAGTCTGAGGACATTCCACCAACGAATGCTTCGACTTGAAAAATGTCATAGAAAAATTAGTAAGAGAAGGAAAACTAGATCGGTTTTTAGCCAACCGGGATGAAGAGCTAAGAAAAAGAAGAAGGGATGAAGATGCCGGACGGACTGAGCGATCACCTCGCACACCGGAAAGACACGTCCACATGATACACGGCGGATTTACGGGAGGAAGAATCTCCAAATCATCCCGCAAGCGATACCTCAAAGAAGTATACCATGTCGAAGGAAAGAAGGAGGCCCCAGACATCCCAGCAATTACGTTTACCAAAGAAGATGCATCCGGAATCATCTCAGGACACGACGACCCCATGGTCATCACTATCACACTGGCAAACGCCAACCTCCACCGTACATTAATTGACCAAGGAAGCTCTGCCGACATCTTATTCAAAACTGCCTTCGACAAGCTCGGTTTAGAAGAAAAAGAGCTAAGAGCATACCCGAACAGCTTGTTCGGACTTGGAGATACCCCAGTACAACCACTGGGATACGTATCGCTACATACAACCTTTGGAAAGGGGAACTAAGCCAGAACACTCAAGATAGACTACATCGTGGTCGACGTAAGATCAGCCTACAATGCCTTAATAGGTCGGACAACATTAAACCAACTCGGCGCAATAGTTTCAACTCCACATCTATGTATGAAATTTCCAACTGCAAAAGGGATAGCTACAATAAAAGCAGATCAAAGGATGGCGCGTCGCTGTTATAACGAAAGTTTAAACCTCAGAGGCGAAGGAGAAGAATTCCACATAATCGAATTTGGTGGAATTCAGAGGCGAGAAGAACTCCGGCCACAGCCCGAAGGTGAAGTAGAGAAAGTTCAGATCGGAGACACCTCGGATAAGACAACTAATATTGGCACAATCCTGAAAGGAGACGCAAAGGAATCACTCATACAGTTCCTACAAGATAATGTTGATCTCTTCGTATGGAAAGCTGCCGACATGCCAGGCATAGATCCCGAATTGATGAGCCACAAGTTGGCAGTCTATCCGGGATCCCGGCCGGTACAACAACGGTCTCAGGCTGTAGCAGAACAAGTGCAAGCACTGTTAGAGGCAGGGTTCATAAGAGAAGTTAAGTACCAACTATGCCTAGCAAACGTCGTCTTGGTGAGAAAGTCAAATGGGAAGTGGCGAATGTGCTCCGACTACACTGACCTCAACAAAGCCTGCCCAAAGGATCCTTATACACTCCCAAGCATCGACGCTCTAGTAGATGCCTCATCTGGATACAAGTATCTCTCGTTTATGGACGCATACTCGGGGTACAACCAGATCCCAATGTATCCACCGGATCAAGAAAAAACCTCGTTCCTAACACCCAAAGCAAACTATTGCTACGTTGTAATGCCTTTCGGCCTTAAGAACGCGGGAGCTACTTATCAAAGGCTAATGAATAAGGTCTTCTCAGACCACATCGGGAAAATCATGGAGGTCTACGTGGATGACATGTTAATAAAGACACAAAGTGAAGAGACATTACTGTACGACTTGGTTCAAGTGTTCGACACCATACGGAAGCATGGCATGTGACTTAACCCACCTAAATGCACCTTCACAGTGGAAGCAGGTAAGTTCTTGGGCTTTATGCTCACACAAAGAGGAATCGAGGCAAATCCAGATAAATGTCAGGCCATACTCAACATGAAGAGCCCAACCTGCGTCAAAGAGGTACAACAACTCAATGGGAGATTGGCGGCCTTGTCCAGATTCCTAGCAGGGTCAGCGATAAGATCCCTCCCCTTCTACGCTACTTTAAGGAAGGGAAAGAACTTCGAGTGGACAACGGAATGTGATCAAGCCTTCCGAGACTTCAAAGAATTCTTGGGACGGCCACCTATCCTATCTCGACCACGAGAAGGAGAACCATTCATATTGTACCTCGCAGTAGGAAGTCGAGCAATAGCCTCAGCACTAATTAGAGAAGACGAGGGTGGGCAACAACCTATCTACTTCATTAGTAAAGCACTGCAGGGGTCAGAACTGAACTACCATAAAATAGAGAAGTTTGCCTACGCTCTCATACTAACATCCCGATGACTTCGCCCGTACTTCCAAGCTCATACCATTAAGGTACGGACCAACCAGCCCATAAAGGGGATATTACAAAAAACAGATCTAGCAGGAAGAATCCTACAATGGGCAATCGAGTTGTCCGAGTTCGACCTCCAATACGAGGTGCGGACATCCATTAAATCACAATACCTAGCCGACTTCATTGCAGAATTCACAGACACCCCGGAGATCCCCATAGAGTGGAATATATACGTAGACGGTTCCTCGAATAAAACCGAAAGCGGTGCAGGTGTGATAATCGAAAGAAACCAAGGAACCCAACTTGAGCTTTCCCTCAAAATCGGATTCCCGACCTCAAACAACCAAGGGAATACGAAGCGTTATTAGCTAGTTTGAAGCTGGCTAGGGAGGTTGGAGATCAGAAACTCAACATCTATAGCGACTCACAAGTCGTTACCTCACAAATAACAGGGAGCTACCAAGCCAAATATCCTACCATGAAAAAATATTTGGATAAAACCAAGGAACAGTTCGGACAACTCGGGGAATATAGGATCTGCCACATACCCCGCGAGCAAAACGTCCGAGCTGACGCACTCTTAAAACTAGCCAGCACCAAACCAGGGGGCAACAATAGAAGCCTCATCCAGGAAATACTGCAGAACCCGTCAATATCGGAAGAAGAAAAGGTCCTAGCCATAACTGGTCGGGATCAAGGATGGATGACCCCCATAATTAACTACCTCAAAACAGAAGCGCTCTCTACAGATGAAAAGGAGGCAAAGAGGTTGAAAAGGGAGACACAGTACTACACTATCATAAACAACACCCTGTACAAAAGAGGGATCTCAATACCAATGTTAAAATGCGTACCGACCTCCCATACAAAGGAAGTCTTGGAGGAAGTACATAGCGGAATTTGTGGTAATCATCTCGGAGCACAAGCACTCACCAAAAAGGTACTCCGAGCAGGATTTTATTGGCCAACTCTACAAAAAGAAGCCACCGAATTCGTAAAGACATGTCCACCATGTCAGAAGCATGCCAACCTTCACATTTCCCCACCAGAGGAACTCATCAGCGTGACCTCACCCTGGCCGTTCGCAAAATGGGGACTCGACCTTCTTGGACCCTTCCCTCAGGGATTGGACAAGTCAAATTCCTCATAGTAAGGGTAGACTATTTCACAAAATGGATCGAGGCAGAACCCCTAGCCAACGCCACTGCTCAAAGAAGCCAGAAATTCCTATATAGGAACATCGTTACAAGGTTTGGGGTCTCATACTCCATCACCATAGACAATGGCACCCAATTCACAGATGCAGACTTCAGAAAACTAGTGGCTGACTTGAATATAAAACACCAGTTCACCTCCGTCGAACATCCCCAAGCCAATGGACAAGTCGAAGCGGCCAACAAAGTCATATTGGCCAGGCTAAAATGGAGACTGCAAGAAGCAAAGGGAGCTTGGGCCGAGGAACTTCCACAAGTCCTATGGGCGTATCGAACAACCCCCCCAATTCTACTACAAACGAATCACCATTTCGATTAGCATACGGAGTGGAGGCAATGATTCCAATAGAAGTCGAGGAAGGGTCTCCCCGAGTAGTCCACTACAATGAACAAACTAATTCTTAACTTCAAAGAGAAGTGCTCGACCTACTTCCGAAAATCCAAGAAAGAGCTCGGCTCAGAGAAGAAGCACTAAAGCGGCGAATGGCTTCCAGGTATAATCAAAAGGTAGTGCCAAGAGGTTTCGCTGAGAATGATCTCATTCTAATCAGAAATGATATTGGAACAATTCGACCCAGAGAAGGAAAGCTGGCAGCCAACTGGAAAGGACCCTACCGTGTCATAGAAGTACTTGAAAAGGGCTACTACAGACTGTCCGAACTCGAGGGACGAGAACTCCCCAGATCATGGCACGCCTGTAACCTAAGAAGGTACAATAGCTAGGAAAGGTAAAAGATCTCAGCACAAGATGCACTCTTTTTCCTGAAAAGGTTTTTTAATGAGGCATCAAGACTGAGATTTAATCCGACTTAAGGGTACGAAAAACTCCCGCATGTATATATTTGCACTTTCTTTGAATAAAATACATTTCAGATACTCTACAAACTCCCAAGACGCATTAATCTGAAGCATTCATCATCCAATTATAAAGCAACAGATCGACAGAAAGTGAAGAACAGATTCACTGTACGATCTCGATAGGAATGATCGTCCGACGAAGGTGAAAACGCGATTCACCTAAAGGACGGTCAAACTGGGACAGAAACCACCATCTACAAATCGGCAAAGATGAACACAGAATAATGCAAGAAGTTATCGAAAGTGATCCCTAAAAGAACCTGACGAGGTCTTATGGATCGCTATATAATAACTTAAAAAGACTGGCCGACACTAAAAAGTCAGACCAAGTCAACCCAAGTTATCAGCAAATCCCTGGAAAGAGGTCTGGCCAACCCTATTAAAGAGGAATTGCTATAACTTAGAAGAGATCGACCTAACGAAGTCGGTCTCTTACAAGACAAGTTATAAAAGTAATCCCTGAAAGAGACCTAACAAAGGTCCAAGAAAGAGGATTACAAAAATAACTTAGAAGAGATCGACCTAACGAAGTCGGTCTCCTACAAGACAAGTTATAAAAGTAATTCCTGGAAGAGACCTAATAGGTCCAAGAAAGAGGATTACAAAAATAACTCGGAGAAGCCCGACGCAACGAAGTCGGCCCAAACGACAAGAGTTATAAAAGTAATCCCTGAAAGAGACCTGAACAAAGTCCAAGAAAGAGGATTACAGAAATAACTCGGAATAGCCCGACATGATGAAGTCGGCCCAAAGCGACAAAGAGTTATAAAGTAATCCCTAAAAGAGACTTGAACAAAGTCCAAGAAAGAGGACTACAAAAATAACTCGTAAGAGCTCGACATGATAAAATCGGCCACCCGAAAACTTCAAAAAGTAAATCCTAATAGAGACCTCACAAAAGGTCCGACCGAAAAGGATTGCTAAAGATAACTTCGGGACAAAGAAGAGGGCCAACACGCAAGTTATTTATCGAGGTCAAAATAAAAAAGGGTAGCAGGCAAATATGTCATCAAAATAATTGAACTCAAGAGGTTATCAGGGGCAACCCCAAAAGCTCGGAAGCTACTTTGTTTTTCAAAATAGAGTTGCTAAACAAAGCAACTAAAACAGTAGCAGAGTCATAAAATATTATCCACAAAGATAAAAGTTTAAAAGCCCACAGGCCGGGATTTACCAAAAAATAATATACCAAGCATAATTATAGAGAGTTCGGAGGTCCATCAGTAGCGACATCAGCACGAGGAGAAGGAAGACGAGTCTGGAGAGGCACTGCATCCACTGTCCCGTCCTCCCGGTTTAAGATCTGGCAATCAGGATCTGATTCAACTCCGACCGAAGGGGCTGAAGAGGTTGGCACATCAGAAGTCTTGAAAGAAGGCGCAGGGGGAAGCTCGACGTCATCTTCATCAGGGTCATCCGGGACAATCTTGCCATCCTTTACCACATTATCAAGACTAAAAAGGGTCAAGTCGGCATCAGGGGCAAGAATCCAGACCTGCTTCTTCAGGTTCTCATAAGCAGCAGTCACGCTGCCTACAAGGTGACCCTGGAGCTCGGCATAATCAACCCGAGCAGCCTCCAAATCGTCCCGAAGACGCACCAACTCCCTATAGGCTGAAACATAGCTGTCCTTGTGCCTTAACGCTGTGTCCTCAGCCAACCTCACAGAAGCTGCCAAGGCGACGGAGCTGGCCCTCTCACCCTCCAATTCCTTCTCTACTTTTGCCAACTTCACCTCCAACTCCTCTTTCAGACCCTTGATCCGATCAAACTCTGATTTTGCCTCTTCCATGAAGGATTTTGTATCATGAATCGGGATACCCTGAGCAGTTCAGAATATAGCCGCACTCATATGTGCCATCTTCACACTACTCCTAGTGATAAACTCTAGGTGGTGAAGAATAGACACATCATCCGTGGAAAGCACACCATAGGGGGCAATCTGCTGGTCGACAAACTCGACAGCATCAAAATCAGGGGCATCCAGGTTAAAGGGCTCAAATGTTTTCTGCTTTTTCGAAGGAGGAACGCCAGAAGCAGCAGTAGAAGTTTGTGGAGGATCAGCCAAACGAACCCGAGGAGTGGGGACCACCCTCCTCGGCCCAGGAGAACTCGGCACGGGAAGTTTTAAATGAGCTTGAGAAGACCCCTCTCCAACCGTCTTAATCGAGATGTTCTGTGCAGCAGCCGCCTTCTTGGCCTTCTTGAAAGCCTTCATGGAATCATTGTTCTTCGACATTTCTGAAATTCAGAAAGGACAGAATTAACAACAAAGTCATGGACCACAAATACAAATAAAAAAGAAAACATGTCAGTCAGTACCCAACACATCTCGGACCAAAGAAAGGTCCCCCAGAAACCTCTTGGTATCCAGATAAGGAGGGTCCCCCTAGATGTCCTCCAAGACACTCACAAAGGCATGTTCGACCTCGTCCAACATCTCCCAAGTATACCGAGACACCATGACATTCTTTTGCCACTCAAGAGGAAAAGCAGGTTCATCATTTTCATCAAGAAAAAAGGGGCGGGTCCCCTCAACAGCTCGAAGTTTGAAGAAATAGTTTTTAAAGTCCTTAAAAGACTCGTCATACATGGCAAAAACTTTGTGCCCTTGAGAAGATCTAAAGGAAACCTAAGAGGCTTTCTTTTTTGAAGAAGCGCCTGGCTTAGCCGAGACAAAAAGATAGAGGAAAAGAGTCAGGGAGGGCTTGATGCCTAACTCCTGACACAGTAGCTGGAAGATTTTTATAAAACCCCACGAATTGGGATGAAGCTGGGAGGGGGCAATATTACATGACCACAACAAGTCGATTTCAAAAGCAGAAAAAGGAAAGGTAACATTAAATTGACTAAAGAAGTACTCATAAGCATAAAAATAGGGACGCTCTCCCTTGACAGAAGTAGGGAAACAAACTCTCTCATCAGAACTGGGGACTACAAGCTCATAATTCCCCTCCTGAGCACTACTACCACAGAGCCTATGATACTTTCGTAGCTCTACACAGAACTCGGAATCCACCACCGAAAGGCACAGGAGAACCATAGAATCCACCCAATCAGCCATGCCCTCAGGGACACAGGAAGACGTCTCAACAATGTTTTTGCGAGAATCCATAAGGTAAACTAGTCCTACAAATAAAGAAAAGGATATTTGATTACTAAAAATATCTCGATCAATAGCAAAACAACTCGGCTACACAACCCAGCACAATACAAACAACAAAAGGAGACCCCAGGGCTTACACTAAAAATTCTGGGGCATCCTTTGGAGGTAGCCACAGTACAAGAATCCAAAAAGATTGACAAAAGTCCACCCCAGCAACAACCCTTTTCTTTCAAGTTAGAAACAATACTCGAAGCAGAAAATCATCAAGAAAGCATCATCTCCATCAAAAGAAAAACCACCAACAGAACCTAAACCCGCTAAAGGAGCAACCTTTTTCGAACCTATTGAAGGAGCAACTTTTTTGAAAATAAGCGACAATATGCAAAACCCTAGAGACGCTAAACTACCTTAAAATCTACCCGAAGACATACGGAAAGACGAAGAGAAGACCACAAACATACATCACAGCGGCAATCAAGCATGGTAATACGAAAAGATTCAAGCTTTCGTAATATAAGACTCAGGCAAAATCAAGAGTGCATTGAAAAATCACATTTCGAAGCAAGTAAAGAAGCATGAAAAAGAACCAACCTGGAAGAAGAAGAAGCGCTGAAGAAAACGAAGAAGGAAGGAAACCAGAATCGCCCCTCCAAGAGCAGCGCCAGACAATCGCCAAGCAAAAGTTGCAGAAGGAAATGAGAAAATCACAGGAAAACAGAAAAGAGAGAGAAGAGGGAAGTTACAGAGAAGAGAAAGGGTTTTTCCCAAATGGCAAGTTCAAAAACAAAAAGGCCCAGAGAAGTGGAGCATTAAAATTAATTAATGAGGGAATTAAAACCCTCGCATCTTCCCAAGGCAAGAAACGTTAGAAAACGCGCGCTTTTAAGGAGAAAAAAATGATCCGCATTCAAAGGAAGAGCTCTACAAGGAAGAAGTCGACAAAATGCCCGAACTCGGCTTCACCCAATAAGGATCAGAAAGACCGAGCTCGAGCAGGGGCACTGTTCATACCCTGGGTCGAACTGTCCGACCCGGGATGACTAGCGATAAAGCGACCGATCTCTTCAGATCAGACCACCCAACCTCTCTTCAAAGAAGTCGGCCGGATCGACATACAAGCCCAACAAAGGGCCCAGGAAGAGAAACACGGCCCGAATCCAAAGGTAGCCCAATCCTACAAAGGGAAGGGCGGTTCCCATGAAAATAAGCTGACCTCACCTAAAAGGTAAGATAAGATAAGATAAGATAACTAACTTATCTTATCTAAGAAGGTCTTGCCTCATCACTATAAATACACTGGAGCACCCAGGTATAACTCATACTCTGATTCTACTCAATACCTGCTTAATACCCTTGCTAACTTAAGCATCGAAGTCCCTTGCAGGTACCCCCCATCCTCCGGGGACGAAGGATCAGCATTCTCACCAAGTCCAATGAGTCGGACACAGCGACTCCAGCCGCCGCCACCGGATCGGACTCCGCAGCTCCGACCAGCGTAGAAGATCTCATCCAAGATCGACCTATAGTTTCAGGTAACCCCCGGAACACTAAGGTATAAGCTGAAATTTTTTTTCGTCCCCAACTTTTTTTGTATACAAAATCGTCCCTAAAGTTTAAAATCGACATTTTTACTTAAATCTTAAAATTTTGGACTAAATTACCCATAACAAAAAAATTATAAAAAAATAAAAAATAAGAGAAAGATGGTGTTTCTGCTCCTACGAAGGGGGAAGAGAAAAAGAAGAAAGGGAAAGGGAAGAAGAAAAAGAAGTTATCCACGATCTACCTTTGTCTCCATTTTTTCTGTCAAAAATTTAAAACCAAGTTAAACCTTAGGATGATTTTAAAACTAAGTTAAATCTTAAGGATCATTTTGTATACAAAAAAAGTTGGAGACGAAAGATACTTTCGTCCTATACTTTAGGAACCAAAATCTTACTTAATCCTATAAAATACATATTGAATACAAAGGACATATTGAAATGAGTTACACAATATATGCCTATGAATATATATACAAATATATTATAACTTATTTAGTTATTGATTTATTATGTGTACATAGAATAGAAAAAGGTAAGAATAATACAATTAAAGGAGAGAGATAATGTAAGAAAAAGGTTTTAGAATAGAAAAGAATAAGAGAGATTTTGAGAAAAATTAAAAGAGAGAGATAATTTTATTCAAAAAATTTTTAAGAAGAAAAGATACAATTACTAATTTTTTGTTTGTCAATTATATTTCTATTAAGATTAGTAGTATCAAAAAACATTTCAAATTTAATATTATCAAAAAAAATTAAAAAAATTATATAAGAACTAATTTGATTAATTTTTAAAATTTTAGTGATGAAAATGACTTACGTCTAAACTTTCAAAGACCATTTTTATTATAAATAACTTTTTTACATGTCAATTGACACGTGGCGTCACGTGTCACTGATCTGACACGTCAACTAATCATCTTGTGACACGTGGCATTAACCCACCACGTCATTATGCCACGTGACACTTAACATGACATATCATCATCTAACTGACGGAAGGACTAATGTGACCAAGTCATGTATCTTTCGGGGACGATTTCGATTAATTTTGTCTTTCGAGAACCAAAATGGAGATCGGAGTATCTTTTAGAGACGATTTTGACTATTAACTCATATTTTCATAAAATAAAATTTATTATTCAAATAGGATATTAAATATTAGAATTTAAACGATTGATATGAATTAATTTATTTATAGAATTTCTTTTTAGAATTAGATAATTTAGTGTGTGAAATTATGAAACTAATGTTAGGTTGATTATATAAATGCTATTCTCTAAGATAATATAAATATAATTCTAAAATAAATAATTTTTTCTAAGTTGTTGCAATGGATAACATGGCAATTTCATATGAAATTTAATATATAACACATATTTTATAAAAATTAGGTATATAGTGAAGGAAGTGAGAGTTGAACTCACAACCTCCCTTATGTAATAATTTACAATAAGTGAACAGCTACTAAACTAGTTAGTTAATTTATTAATTTAGAGCATTAGTTTTTATTTTATATGTTATTAATATGTATAAAATCCGAAATAATTGAATTTTATATTTACTTTGAAAAATTTGATAATTCTGCAGGTAGGGTAGGGTTTAGAACTTTAGGGCATGGATAGGGTTATGGTTGAGAGATTTTCAACCCGCAAGTAGGGTAGGATAGAGTTTTAATGAAATTTTTAACCCGCGAGTAGGGTTAGGATAGGGTCTAAACCAAGGTTCTGAAAACCGAACCAGTCATCGAACCGCTCTAGCTATTGGTTCACTGGTTTATAGGTTCAACCGGTTCAACCGTGGTTAAACCGAAAAAATCGTTTTATAATAAAATAAAAAAAATATAAATACATTCTGCGGAAAAATACCATCCAAGGTTCCTGTTCATGCATCTAAAACGGACATCACCAAACAGAGCCATATAAATCAATGGCACCAGACATCCAAAGAACTTGTCTCTTGCCAAAATTTCATTTCATATTACAACATATGCAGACAACAAATACGCGAGTGATATGGAAACTCTATAATGGTGTTATTGAACATGCATGCTCTCATGAACACTAATCAACTAATCAAGTAATCAATGCCATCAATGCCGCAGGTGCTACTCCACACTGCACCATAGCTCCGATCTAGCAGCTTGCACTTAAAATTCTCAGTCTGCATAATAGTTATATGTATGATCAATATTACTAGCTGCTAGTACCATCCACAATGAAAGAAGTCTAAGAGTCAACAATTTTAATTCATATTAGCTAACACTTTTAGTCAACAGTTTAATGCCTTTAGTTTAATAGTCTAATACAATATTTTTAACCAACATTTTTATTTTTAACCAACATTTTTAAATATTACTGACTAATTGTTCAATAATGTTTTATACATATTAGTTATATACTAAGAACTTAATTCTTACATACATATATATAACACAATAAAGAGTTTCCAGTAATGGTTTTTGTGAGGGTGTCTATTTAGTGATTCCAATACAATATATATGATGAGAAATAATTTTTTGAGTCACAACAATAACCACTATTTCATTACATAGGATAGTAGCATTAGTGTAAGATGTTGAAGACTCAAATTTTAACTACTCTTGACAATAATTGCTTGATTCAGCAGAATAATTTAGAAGTAGGAGAATGTGTATATATAGTATACCTCACAAAGCTGGACAGTAATTATGTCTCTAATTCCCTGTTGATACCAAATCACAAATGCCAAGTAATTAGGGTTGCTACTACTCTCATCTATCTTGAATGTTATGTTCTCGTGTGGATAATTGCAAGCAACCCTGCACACACAGATACAGAAAACTATAAGCATCTTAGCTTACATGTGTGCATATATAAGGATCTAATTAAGCAAAAATGTTAATTATTAAGGTTTAGCACCCAACAACTAATCAATTATCAATGCTTCAACAATTAATCATGCTTCAAGCAATTAACAGCAAGGGTTAGACTTTAGAACCAAAAATTAATCAATGCTTCAACAATTAATCATGCTTCAAGCAATCAGCTTCAACAATTAATCATTTAATCATGCTTCAAGCAATCAACTTCAACAATTAATCATGCTTCAAGCAATCAACAGCTAGGTTTAGACTTTAGAACCAACAATTAATCAATGCTTCAACAATTAATCATGTTTCAAGCAATCAATAGCAATGTTTAGAACCAACAATAAATTAATGCTTCAACAATTATTATTACAAAAAACAAAATTTATACCTAGGGTTAGTGGAAGACAGGAAAGAGTGCAGAGCTGGCGGCGACAAGGACAATGGCTGGGGTGGAAGGGTCGAACAGAGCTGGCGCCGGCGAGAAGACTGCGCGACGGCAACTGGCGCTGGCGGTGGCTGCGATTTCGACGGCTGAAAGGAAAGCTGGCTGCGCGAACGGAAAGCTGGCTTAAAGGAACTTACGACGGTGAGTGACTTCCAAGGACCTTGCGATGGAGGCGGTGGCTGGACAGAGGTTGCGCTGGAAACTCGCGGTGGAGACTGGACATGGTGAAAGCGAGAGGTGAGAGTGGAGGGCTGGAGGGGAGGCTCGAGAGTGGCTCTCTGTAGTGTGGGTGTGTGCGTAAAAGAGTGCTAGGGTTCACCTTTTGGCAAAATCAAAACGCGTGCATTTTTTGGCAAAATAAAAAAACCGGCCGGGTCACGGTTCAGTTCGACCGACCGATTCCTGACCGGTTCGACAGTCCAACTACGGTTTTTGAATTTGACGGTTTTGTCTTCTGTTCGAACCGTATTTGCTAACGGTTTCCAGTTCGACCGACCGGTTCGAACCAATTTTCAGAATATTGGTGTAAACCCTACCCTACCCATTGTCAGCCCTACTTAAAACTTTATATGTCATTCATTTACTATGACACTATTTTGGAGTTTCCTTTAATAATATACTATAATTGATAGATAGTATTTATGTAAAGAGAATTTTTTTAATATATAATTTTTATATTATTATTATTTTTGCAAAATAAATTGCTATATTATAAATTTATTGAAATATTTTTTATTATGTGATAAGAATTTTATTTAAGTTATGTGAAAAAAAATATATGAAAAATTAGTAAGTTAAGAAAAAGATTGGTCTAGGAACCACTTAGATTTACAATTTTTTATTTATGGAATAAATTGAGTTGTTTAGCAAATTTTAAAAATTAAATTGAGTTATATAAAAAAATTTAAGGATAAAATTGAATCACCTATAATAATAATATCAATAATATTTGAAAAATAATAAAAAATTAATTCAAATAGTTTAAAGTTGTCTTATGTGACATTATTTTATTATCGTTAGAATAATTATATAATTTTAAATATAATAAATATATAATTATGAATATTATGTATATAAAAATATAAATATTATATTATACAAGATAATTTTAAATATTATATTTCAATATTATGATAATAACATATTAATAATACGTGGATAAATTATTTTGTGACACTTGAACAAACTAAGTTTTGCCATATCGACATGCCATATGTTACTAGTTGTCATTTTAATACCTTATTATATGTGGTTGAACATATTCTCATATTGATTGCCCACATCAACATGGGAGCACTTAGTTTTCGGATAAATTTAGGAGTGTTTATGGATTGAATCGTATCTGTAGATTCGCGGTAAATATTCGCATCTGATTCGAAAATTGTGAATACGATTCAATCTGCATATTGATCGGATTATGGATATTTACTCTACGTCCGCATATCCGATTCGCGGATCCGTAGATCTACATAATAATAATAATAATATATATATATATATATATATATATATATATATATATATATATATTTAGTATTATATTTACTTGTTTGTATGTTTTAGTTAGTAATTATTATTCATATATTGTATTATTTTATTTTTGTTATTTAGAAAAAGTTTAATTAAAAATATTTTAAGAATAAATAAGTTTAAAAGTGTGAAAGAAATATTTTATTGAATTTTTTATATAAAAATATGATTAAGAAGAAAAAATTCAATTATGGATATATCCGATATCCGAAAAAAAAAATGCGAATATCATATCCGATCCGATCCCATAAAAATTGTGTGGATTGAATCGAATTTTTGACTATATTCGATCCGATCCTATTCGGGTACACTCCTATAGACAATAATGGAAGAGGCATGAATGTAAATTTTGAGAGTAAACTGAACAAGGGTTAACTATTTAACTATTAATTTAATATTCAAAAATTTAGCTATCGATAAAAAGATCTCCGATGTTATCGAAAAAATATTGTTTAAATAGTTAAAATATCATAAAAAATAATCAATAAATATTTTTTTTAAATAATAAAATTTTTTTGTATTTAACAAATAATTTATCCTTTTAATCTAAATTTTTGTAATAATATTTGAATAAATATTTAAAAAATTAAAAAAAATTCAAAACAAAATTTAGTTTTTAAATTTTTTTATTTTTTAAAAAATATAATCATTCACACTAAATTTTTTATCTAAAAAATTCACTTTATATAAAATTCTTAAATTTTAAAAAAATTATTTTTTAATAATAATTATAAAATTTTATATTAAAATCTAATTTCTAAAATGTATTTTCAAAATATATATTTACTATTTTTAAAAAATATTTTTATTGATACAAAATTTTAAATACTATTTTGATAATTTAATTGTGGAATAAATTAGAACTTCCAAAAGACGAGTATTACTCCATGTATTTCCTTAGCTTAACCCGTGGTAGAGTATGAATACTTGAATAGTGACTTTTCTGATTCAAGCACTAACACAAACCAAAATACCAAAGGAAAAAAGGGCAGCAGCAGCATGGGTGACGGAGCCTCGTTTCGGATTCCCTCGGGGAAGCAAATCAAATCAGTTATTTTCCGGCATCAGAAGGGATCCCAAAAGGAAAATTCGGAATACGAGGACTTGCTGGAGAAAAGCAACATAGTCGGAGCAATCCATAGAGAAAAGGAAGAAAAAGAGATCATAGAAATACTGCTGAAAGAACCTGCTGGTGAAAACGGTGTTCCTCCTGTGGTTGCCATTACGGGGATTGCAGGAATAGGGAAGACAACACTTGCTTGTCTCGTTTGCGAAAACGACAAGGTCAAAGACCGTTTCGGATCGCCGATTTGGTTAAATGCCGCTGGCAAAACATTTGATGATCTGGCATCCATTGCAGGACCTGCAAGGAACCCCTCCTTGCTTGTGCTTGACGATTTAAGAGCTGAGATTAGTAAATCAAAAGTGAGCGAGTTAAGGAAGCATGGTGTCTCCGTTGGAGCAGGAGCAATAATCGTAACTACACGTCGCACATGGCAGAGTTTTGATGACAAAGCTATGCATGTTTTGCCCTTGAAGGGCCTCGATGAAGAACAGAGTTGGTCTCTGTTCACAAGTCTCGGAAGCAGTAACAAACACAAGGAAGAAATAAAAGAAATTCTGCACAACTGCCTTGAAGTCCCACCTCTAGCCACAAAGCTTGTGTCGAAATTTCTCGAGTCCAGGGCCGGGACTCTCGAAAAAGATAAACTCAGCAAATGGCTTCAGTTTTGTCTCCAGCCTCTTGCTGTACAGTTAGTTGCTTATTTGTCCCTTTTCCCTGATGACTATTTGATCCATGCTGATAGATTAATTCATCTCTGGATCGCCGAAGGATTCGTCCCGCCGGAAAAATCTTGCCGTCAGGTTTTCGATGACTTCGTTGACTCAGGTATATTCCAAGACGTGAAACGAGAGGAGGATGGTGACGGCGTAGTGAAGAGCTGCAGAGACATGCAGGAGCTGGCATGCTTTGTCGCCAAGAAAAAGAAAGACGAGTTTATCAGCACCGGCGTGGAGGAGGAGCCGCTTCTACGAGCTTCGTTTGATATGAGGTTAGCCGATTCCGTTTCGAAACTTGAATTGTTCCTTAAGGAGGAGAAGAGAGCGAAGGATCTGAAGACCATTCTTTTTCATGGAATGGTTGAGTCTCCTCTTGTACTTGGCAACCAGGAGCGCATGAATGAGTACACTTGCGATAAGGTGTTGTCCACTTGCAAGGCCCTGTGCGTGTTGGATCTGCAACATTTGGGGATGAATATGGTTCCGAGCTCAATTGGAAAGCTGAAGGGCTTAACATATCTTGATCTTTCCCATAATAACACTGAGAAGCTTCCCAATTCCATTACCAAGCTTTCCCAATTGAAGACGCTGAAACTTTCCCAGTGTCACCTCCTCAAGGAGTTGCCCAAGGACTTGAAGGATCTAACTAAGCTCACACACCTTCACATCGACGGTTGCGTTAATATTCAGAGCATGCCGCGTGGAATAAACAAGCTGACTTCTCTTCAAACTTTGTCCCACTTTGTTGTTGGAAAGAACGAACCTATGGCATGCGAGGAACTTAGGAACCTCAACGAGTTGAGGGGGCACTTGGAAATTATGTACCCGGAGAGGTTGAAATTCCAAGGTTCATCATCAGAATGGATGAACAAAAAAGAGCACCTTCGCCGACTCACTTTTAGGTTGGATCAACACGATAAGGGAAACGAGCAGGACCAGAAAAAAGCGCTGCAAGCTCTTGAACCGCATACGAATCTGACCGAACTACACGTTGTAGGCTACAAAGGTAACGAATTTCCTAGCTGGATTCCTTCCCTCGATTGCCTCGTCAAGCTCAGTTTGTACAACTGTTCCACACCGGAACCTCTCCCCTGGCTGGATAAACTTCCAAGCCTCGAGGTTCTCGAGCTTCGGAGGATGCATTCTCTGAGGTTCGTTGCAGAAAAATGTGACGACAGCGTTCATCCGTTTTTTCCATCCTTGAAGAAGCTAACACTCTGGGACTGTCCTAAACTCCAAAGTTGGTGGAGAAACAATAATAACACTGATGGAAAAAGCAGAAACTCAATCATCTTCAGCTGCATATCAAGTTTACAGATCCACTACTGTCCTAACTTGACTCGCATGCCACTATATCCTACTCTTGACGAAATTTTGGAGTTGGTGGATTCAAGCGTGGAACCAATGCGGGATACAATATACTATGGAGAATCCAAAATGGGTTTTAAAGAAGCAAAAGTAGTTCCATTCTCTAAGTTGAAGTGCATGTTCATAGCAAGCATTCAGAAATCCCCACCGGAGCTTTGGCTCGTGAATTTCACTTCCCTTGAGAAACTCCACATTCGAGATTGCTCGCAATTAGAGGCTCTGCCCTCAGGTTTCAAGCATTTGAGGTCGCTGCAGAGCCTCACCATTGAGACCTGCCCCGTTCTTGATCTTGACCAATCCCCTGACGAATGGGAGGGTCTAGAAAAGCTTAATTGCCTGATCATAAAGGAAATCCCCAAGCTCAAGTCCCTTCCAATGGGACTGGAAAAGGTTAAGTCTTTGCGAGAAATCAGGCTTCATGATTGTGCGGGGTTAACCTCTCTGCCGGAAGCGATAGGCAATCTCACCTCACTTGTTAGACTAGAGATTTGTCAATGTGAGCATTTGGCTTCCTTGCCCGAAGGAATTAAAGAGCTCATATGTCTGAATATTCTGATCATTAAGGACTGCCCCTTGTTAATGCCAAGGTGTCAACCCGATACCGGTAATGACTGGCCAAAGATTGCTCATGTGAAAAATATTGTGGTGAAACAAACTTCTCAAAGACTTTGGGCTGGGAAATTAAGAATGTAATAGTTTCATTACTGCATTTGTATTGTACATTATCATATGATTGTGTTATTTATTGCAAATTATTAATGAATTTTTGACATCACTGATCACACCATGTCTCTTTCTATTTCTCTCGAGTATGATTGCAAATGATTGAGATTCTGAAATCGTGTTATCAGTAATCCTTATTATTAGTAGATAAAGAAGATTATGAAACTTTTATTAATGGCCAACTTATCTCCAATCAAAGCTGAGATGATAAGTAAAGACAGGTTAGTGACTCGGCTTAAATCTCATTCAAAGAACCTAGCCGCAGACAGGGGAATGTTGATCACTTGATAAATTTTCTTGAGTAAAAAACCTTCAGTTCGTCATCAATTTAATGAAATAATGGATTCTGCTTTTTCATTCTGTTTGGTTCTTTATAGAGTAACTTTTTCTTTTCAAAATGGGTGATGAACAAAATGAATGCTGAATACAAACTACAAAGGTCTCCCTTTCTGAATGGGACTGCAAATATCTGATCTCATTGTAGAATCGAAAATCTGAAGGGAAAGGTGCAGCTGTGATGGCATGAATACCATAAGTGGAATGGTTGCAAGTACCATAGCAAGTATTAGAAACAGATGATCTTCTCTTAGCACTGAAACAAGTGCTGCACAAAATGCAACCATCATGGATACCACGGACAAAAGAGCGCAAAGAGGCCAGCTAGAATTTTCCATGGCAAGATCCTGAGGAAATCTCTCTCAGCATAAAGCAACGTAAGGATCCAAATAAAAATCAAGACGGAAGTAGCACAAGCAAAGAGAGACGATGCATCTGTTATGATTTTTAGGATCAGCCAACGGCAAAAAAGTTGTTTTAACAGATTAGTTCATTTCCTATGCTGACACCACCTAACAATTGAACCATATAAAAGATATGGTAATGGAGCAGGAATCAGAGCGGTTCACTTTTCCCCCAATGAATTTTTTGTACAGCAAGTCATATGATGGACAAGACTAAGTTTCATTAACAACTACATATAACTTTAACCCGAAACACTAGCTTTTAAGCTGCAGATAAGTTAAATAGAATTCACTCTCTACAGTCTACACACAAACCAAGTAGTTTTCAGGAAAAAATTGCCAAATTAGGAATGAGGGATCATATAACATAAACAGAACCTAAGAGACTATAACATGGGTCAGCTTTAGTACAATTTGAGCTACAAGCTATTCCAAAACAAGGACTCGCTCTTGGCTATTAGTGTTAGGTTATCTTCCTGCAAATGCCACATGTGGCGGCAAGTATATATTGTTCCTAATTGCCACCCTCCACGGCCTCTGCCTGTCCGCTCTGTTGAGGGTCATCAGCCGCAGGCTGATCATTCATTGTTCTGGACCTAAGATCATCAGTCCCAGGTAGTTCGCCAAGTCTCTCCTGTAGATTATATTGTATTTTTAGTCAGACATCACAGGCAAATTTTGCACAAGTATTTTTATTTGCTTAATAAACATTCAAATACACATAATTCGTTTCCATGGACCTATCCTTTGCTGCCTATTACTCTAGCCTTTGCTGCCTATTACTCTAGCGAGTGCTTATCAATAGGGCTGTACATGGTTTGGTTAATCCAAAAACCAAATGTCAAAGAATACATGCTATGCTCGGATACATGGATAAGGTATAAGGAAGAGTAAGGAGAGAAAAAGTAACCTAAATCCTAGGTCACTGGATTTTTATTATTTAAGGGGGAGAGAAGAAAGCTTTCCCCCCAAACTTAAATACTCCTTCCCTTGAATTTGGAAATAAATAGGGGAGAAGTGCTTAACCAAGTTGATGGGAGAAAAAACTCAATCCCCTACTTTTCTAGTGATTTAAGAAATTAACATCACCTTGAGAGCTGCATTCTCAGAGGCTAGCTGCTCATACTCACTTCTGATCCGACTAACTTCTGACCGCAGAGAAGCATTTTCTTCTTTCAAAGCCTCAGCACGCTGAGCTAGCTCATCACACTCAGCCTGGAAACAGCAAACTCAAACAGGAATCAGGCACAGGGAAATTATATGATAATCAACCTTCAAAGAAAAAGGATATAGGTTATTCTGTCACCTGCTTGCGCAATCTGGATCTTCGAGCAGATTCCCTGTTAGACTGCTTCCTCCTTTGTCTTTTAAGCTCTCTTTCGTCCTATAAGGTAACAAGAATATATAAAGGTTAGAAGAGGTTCAAAGAGTAGTGTAACAACAAAACTTTAAAAATAGGTCTGAGACAAATGTTAAGAGCAGTATACCAAAGTTATTAATCCGTGAAAGTCCAGATAAAGGCAATTGGTAGTTCAGATCTTATACTCGGGTTATAGTTACATATAAGAAATTAATTTTTTTTCTTCTTGATAATATGTTGTCAAGGAAGACACATTATTGATTTGTAGTTAGAATTAACCTGTAGCCAAAGTTGTGACTGAACACTATCTCGTGATCCAGCAGCAACCATCCCTCCAGCAACTGCAGTAGACGGAACCTTTCCACGAAGAGCAGGAATGTTGGATGCTGTCGGTGTGCCCCAATAATCCATTCCTATATTCAAGTTTGTTGTGGGACCAGGAACAGCTCCAGGAACACCGGCTGCAGTGATAGGTATGACAGACATGGTTTGATTAACAACCGCATGAGGTGTATTAATCCCCCCATTTTGAGGAGCATGCGCCGAACTGCCATTTTGAGATGGTTCATCTGTAATCCACCAAAAAATGACACAGTTCAGCTATAACAAACATACTTTGCAAGTTTATATACAATACCGCATTCCTACATATGAGCCTATAGTAGAACAGGCAACAGCAAGGAGTAATTTATGCCAAACCTTCATAAGAATCCTGTCTTCCCCCTGATTTCAATTGAGATTCCTACCCAACAAAAAAGTAAAAAGAACATCAGTCTGTATGGGTAACTAACTGGTATTGTAGAGCACAAAACACAAATGATATATACAACACATCATCAAAGATAATCATTAAAGATTTCAAAAGATTGGAGATTTCAAAAACCCAGACCCATTTCATTATCTTCATCCCAAGCCCCCCAAAAACAAATGCCTTTAAACATATTTAACATTTACAAATGATGTAAATCATATATCTTATATATTGACATTATATAATAACAGAATTTTTTGCATCCATTAGTAGGTTGATTATTGAAAAAAACACAAGCCACTTGTACTATGCCTCATGATATGTTATGCTGTTTTATAACAAACTTTTAATAAAAGAAAATTTTTCTTCATTTTCTCAGACATGCAATTCAATGGTTGTAATTTCCTATAGTTTAGAAAGGAAATATTAGGAAATCTGAAGTTGTTGGATGTTCATGCCTCTATAGCATTATCTATATTAGGTAATAACAGTTCTTATTCACACTAGAAATTTCCTAATGCAATTCCATTTCAGCAATACATGAATGTAGTATGCAGAACAACTCTCTCTACTCTTGATCCTGAAATCAACCAAGTTGGCTAAATATTTCTTTACATATCTTATAGTCCTTCAAGTTTATAATTGATGAAAGAAATCCACAGAAACGTCTTGGAAGTACAGTGGTAAGCTGACAAGTAAACTAACTTACATTCTGAGAATTAGCATCACTTCCTTCACTGCTACCTTCACTTGCACTCTCACCACTGAAAACACGAGATTTCGTATCAGTGTAATTAGTCAGTATATATACCACACTGCCAATCCTTCTAAAACATTTCAATCTGTCACTCTATAGGACAGAGGCAGCATATTTTTGCTATAAGTTCATAATCACCCATCCAATTCTGAAGACAAAATTGTGCTCTTGAACATGTGAGGCTAGAAAAGGGTTCCATTAGGTGCAAAACTTTAGTCTACCAAATGAATTTTGGACAAGTTCATTTATCTGGCTTGAGAAACATAACACTATAATACTATTCCATAACCAAAGGGAAAAAAAAAAAGCATTATCTTGTCTAGTATAACCTCAATTATTTAGCAGGAATTTAGGAAGCAAGTGCATCCTTTTGGAAACACCAGATTACTATATTGAAATAAGAGGACATAGTTCAACAGTTAGATTCATCAGCAAGACAAATCTTACCTCTTTGAATGAATTCCATTAGCAGAAGTCCCTGTTTTACCGGGCTCATTATTTTTCCCTGTAATCATGTTCAAACTGCCCAAACTTCCTTTTGATCTTTTGATTGGCAGTTTTTCCTTCACCTCAGGAGGCTTTCCATCAGCTTCCATGCTGCCAGGAGTATTTCCCTGCATGCAGACTCATAGATTACTTTTTCAATGCATGGACAAGGACAAGTTCTTCAACAAAGAGAAAAATTTCAATGCATGGACAAGGACAAGTTCTTCAACAAAGAGAAAAAGATATAGAAAGCAAAAGAAACAGTAAAATGCAGAAGGGGGAAAACTCACTGAAGCCTCAGCAATACCGTTTGGAGAAGGCATGGGAAAAGGGCTAAAAGGATAAGATCCCTGTATAAATAATGTGCAAACGTGGTTGGTGAACTAGTCAACTAGCTATTCAATATCAAAAACATAACTTCAATGAACATTTTGGAAACAATACCGGAGGCATGGATGGATGAGCATATATGCCACCATGGGGATACATTGCAACATAGGGATGTGTTGGAGTGCCGTAGGGAGGCATAATATGCTGCAGATAAAAATTTTATCAATTAGGAAGCACAAGGCAGAATTCGAACTTGGATATTTCATAACTTTACAAATTAGTACGATGAAGTACAGATTAGTGGCAACATAGCAGAGAACAACACAAAGGATGAAGGATGATAAAGCCAAAGAATAAATTTGTGAAGGATCTTACTAAATGTCTAAACTCCCTGCTATTAATACAGTATTATAGGAGTTTTTCGTAAACTTTCAACAATGAAAAACTAGGGGATTCAGCTTTATAGATGAATTAAATTTAAAAATAGGCAAAATCCTTGTGAATGATGATTATAATAGGGCTCACACATAAAAGGCCTGCTGTAACCAAATCATGAGGCAAATTTCTCCCAAAGTGGTACGCTAGTCCATTCTGTCAGCATATACTGACAAAACAAATGTCCCAAAAATCATAATATTTCAATTTTTTCTTGATTTGTCATTGGGCTACAGCTAATGTATAGACTATTTAGGTCTAGTTATGCCTATAGGTTTGATCAATTATACACAATTTTATTGAGTTAACTTACAATGTTCTAAACTAATGTGTGAATGAACCCATTACCTGGACACCCCACATATATGGGGCGGCTTGGGGACTTGATGCCATAAACCCATGTGGAGGTATAGGAGAATATGCCTGTAAGTGAGCTAAGAAATCAAAATTGAATCTTGACAGCAATCAGAATATGATAAACCACCACTGGCAATTTTTTCATTAAATACCTGAAAACTGGACCATTCGGGATTAACGGCTCCGGTACTGGTGGCTGAAGATTGCTCCTGAAAAAACAACAAATGTTTCTGATGCGACACACAAAGAACCATCAAGTGCCAACGCAAATTAAACATGCAAAACTCATTAGACCTGTGAAGCAGGTGGAGGAGTCTTTGACTCCTTCTCTTTTGGTGTTTTATCCATCTCACTGCTGCCCATAATTTTATGCCGCTATCTTACAAATGTTTACAACTTTACACTTAACCATCCTGTACCATAAACATAGCTTATATTACAAGGCAGCTAAAAAAGACACCATTCTCCAAAACAGGCAACCAAATTCCACCACTGTAAAATCAAGCCTATTAGATAAAGCACATTTCTATTGTTCAGTGCTGAATTTTTCAACAAAGATACAATTTTTTTATTATACTGCGAGGAAAACCAACCAGTTACTCCATTTTCCCTCCCAACAAATGCCAAATCATCCAAATTCCAACCGTTGATGGAAGCATATGTTATCCACAAACCCTGCATGGCACCTATAATTTCTGTTCACCCTTACCAATAGACTAGTACATTATTCTACATCAAAACTTACAGAGTAGTGATAACCAGATCTCTGAAAATCCAGCTGAAATTGAAGATTGGGGAGTGATATTCAAACAATTCAACAAGCTGAAAATTTTAACAATCCAATCGAATTGAGCACAAATTAGAGCTGAGAAATTTTCAAATTACCGCTCAGGGAAACTGAGGGATCCTCCAAAGCAGGGGCAGAAGAAAAATCTGAACCTGATCTGAAAAGGAAAACAACCAATCGAGATGCAAGACAGAACAGTGTGGGGGTGGGGGGTAGAAGGCAAAATTTGAAATTTGTTTGCCTAATCGTAACTGATATTTGGGAATTGCAGAAAAGATATGATTTTGACTTCGTAAGATAGTGGTGGATGAGAAGGGAACAAAGAATTGCGAAAGATCACGAATTAGGGTTTGTTTTGGTGTTTACAGAGACGAACTATGGGGTCGTGTACGGTGTTCCTGGGCAGTGTAATTTTCGAAATTCCCATTACCTCCTCCCTTGCCCATCGTAATTGTTTTTTTTTTTTATTTCAATATTCTTTTTTCCTTCTCCACCTCATATATGTAAAAGAGTGTACATTACTATCTAAATGTATTAAGCCTTCTCACGTAAATAAAAAATAATAATTTTAATAATTATTAGTGCATTAATAGGCATAAGTGTATTTATTAATTCATTTTTATAAATAAAACATGTAAAATAATTACAGATATAGGTTTAATAAAGATGATAAATATATAATATTTTAACTAAAAAGTTTTGTATTTTTAAATCTTCAAAATATGAAAAATATATTTTTTATAAATGGTTAATGTTAGTTAACCAATAATTTTCTTAAACAATATGAATAACCACCAATTAAATTAAAATACACTACACTTCTAAATTACCCACATAAATCTTAATATTAGAATAACTATCCACACACCTAATGAAATGAACATCTGATATATCTATTATTCACATTATTTAATATTTTCATTGTTTACCTATACTTTTTTTTATAAATTATATACAATAAAAAATACTTTTTAAATAGAAAGATTATACACCAATTTTTTCTTATATTTTCACTACATATAATAGATATCTTAAAAATAGTTATCTTTACTTACATCTCAACACCTAATTGATTATCAATATAAACTTTTTACACTTAAAATGCATAACAATTAACATATATATATATATATATATATATATATATATATATATATATATATATATATAAAAGAATCGGCTATGTTTTATGATACGGAATGTTAAGAAAGAGCACGAACATAAGTTGGGTGTGGAAGAGATAAATATATTGAGATGGATGAGTGGTCATACGCGATTGGTTAAAATAAGGAACGAAGATACAAGGGAGAGAGTTGGAGTAACACCCATTATAAAAAAAAATGGTTGAATCGCGTCTCAAATAATTTGGACATGTGAGAAGAAGACCGAACACTTAGTCGGAGAGTAGATAAGATAGAAGATAAACAATAAGTAAAAGGCAAAAAAAGACAAATGGTCAAATGAATGTAAATAGTCTCTCTATAAATATGATACATGACAAAGCACAATAACGTTATTTAATTCATGTAGTCGATCTCACTTAATGAGACAAGATTTTGTCGTTGTTATATATATATATATATATATATATATATATATATATATATATATATATAGTCAGGAAAAATAATTATTGTTTTCATTTCTATGTTTTATTAATATTGGATAACTTACATAAACTTTTATATTGTAAAACAATTTTAAGTTGTAACTTAATAGGTGAGTGTATATTTTGGGAATTTTTAATAAATAAATAAATTAATTATCAATTTACGTAATATTAACTATTTTAATTACAATTATAAGGAGATAGATACATTAGGTATCTCATTTACAATTATGTCAAAAATGCTTCATCTATATAAGAAGATACATTTAATAGTTATCATCACCCTTATAAAAATACATTTACTAGTAGAATTTCTAACAACTAACAATATTTTAAGAAGATTGTGATAAGTGTATATATAAATACGTATACGTATAAAATTAATAGAAAAAATGTAGTTACTTTGAATGTGATAACCTAATTTTTATAGACATTATTTATGTTAGAATATAATTAAGATCAATTATTATATTCTAACAATTTATGCAAATTTTTTGTCCGAATTAAAGAACTTAATATTAATAAATATAAGTATACATGGTACGAATTTTTTTTTTACTTAAAAACGATGATTATATCGGTTGATGCTTATCATTTTTGATATAATTATAGCTCAACAAGTGATAAAATCCTATAAAAAAGTAAGTGATCTAGAAAATTGTGACCTTTTCAACTTAATATATTTATTTACTGAAATAGTATTTAAAAAAAATAACATAATATATTTATTTACTGAAATAGTATTTAAAAATAATATTTAAAAAAAATAACATAATATATTTATTTACTGAAATAGTATTTAAAATTCATTTTCATGTATTTTAGTTTTCAAAAATCAAGATATAATAACAAAGGCAATTTGTGTATGGCAAATTTGCTTTATGAAAAGTAAAAGAAAAAAAAGATGAATTCACTTTTTTAAAATAAAAAAAAAATTGTAATCCATCTCCAATGATTTTGTTTCTTAAATTTTGTTTAAAAAAATTACAATTTGTCATTCTATTTACCTTCGTATTTCTAAAAATTATCAACAATCTTATTTTTTTAGAGGTTTATTTATTTTATTTATTTTTATAATTTTATCAAATTTATAATTAAATTTTTATATTTTTTGAATTAAATCTTTATATTATCTTTAATTTTATAATTAAGTCTTTGTCAAAATAAAAAATATTAAAATTAACAATATTTTTTCATAAATTAAAAATATTTATAATTAAGAATTTAATTACATATTTTTAAAAAAATATTTTATTAATTTTAATATTTTTTATTAATAAAAAATTAATTATAAAATAAAAAATAATACAAAAATTTAATTAAAAAAATATAAACTTAATTATAAATTTAGTCTAAATTAATAGAATAATTAAAATTTTGTAAGATTTCACAACCCAACAAATTATTTTTTTCGTCATTGTACGAAGTCTTTCAATTTTGAAATTATTTTAAAAATTGTGAAAACTGAATAGGAGAGAGCTGAATAGCGGATGGGTTGAGCTGTTGAAGGGTTTGCAGGGTGCAGCGGTAAACATCCCCTGCCACTGAGGCCGAGACACCGTTTCAACTTTCAAGTTTCCCAATATATCCAAAACGACACCGTTTCTTCAAATTCCAAACTTCCAATGGCGGCACCCACAAAACGAGACGAGCAAGAAGCTCTACGCCTCAAGTCCCTAGCGGACTCCAACTTCACTTCCTCCAGAAACCTCAACGCCGCCTTCAACTACGCCAAGCGCGCTCACCGCCTCGCCCCAAATCTTCCCGGCGTCACAGAGACCCTCGCCGCCCTCACCGTTCTCCGCGCCGCCGCCTCTAAGAACTCCCCTTTCCCTGACTGGTACGCCGTCCTCGGTGCTGAGCCCTTCGCCCCCGCCTCCGTCCTCCGCAAGCGCTACAAGCAGCTGGCGCTCCTACTCCACCCCGACAAGAGCCCCTACGTGGCATCTGATGAGGCATTCAAGCTCGTCGCCGAGGCCTTCCGATTGCTCTCCGACAGGGCATGGAAGAGGGACTACGATGTCAAGCTCAGGTTATGCACAGTTCTTGATAATAGTTAGTTAGGAGTTTGTTAAGTTAGTTAGATTCAGTTGGATGGTTGTGCTATTGTAAATAGGGAGCATTGACACCATGGTGCTCTTGTCTTGTATATGTGAAGTGTATGCTAAATTGTTAATGATGTATGAGCTAGCTTTATTGATATTGTCAAGTTTAATGCAGGTTGAGGATTCTGGATGAGAAGGAGAAGGAGAAGGTTGGTGAAGAGGACATGGATACATTTTGGACTGCATGCTCCACTTGCAGGCTCTTGCACCAGTTTGAGAGGAAGTACCTGGGACATAATCTGGTATGCCCCTCTTGCAGGAAGAGTTTTAAGGCTGTGGAGGTGGGTAGTGACGATGATGGGTCTGAAGAAGAGGAGGAGGAGAAGGAGGAGGAGGAGGAAGAAGAGGCAGAGAGAGCTAGGAAGGGTAGCGTTGGGAAATTGAAATCAAAAGAGGTGGTGGATGATGATGAGAGATTGGGGGATTTTGTGTCAAGGAGAAAAGCCAAGAGTGTGAAAGGGAAAATGGGCGTTGAAAAAGATGGAGGCTTGAGGAGGAGCCAGGGTTTGAAGGGTGGAATTGAGGGTGGTAAAGTGAGAAATGAGGATTCTGAGAGCAAAGGAGAGGGTGTTGCGGGAAGCTTGAGAAGTGGGGATTTGAGAACGCGGACTAAAGGGAAAGTAGGTATTGAAAAAGGTGGAGGCTTGATGAAGAGCAGGTGTTTGACGGGTGGAGTTGAGAGTAACGAAGTGGGAAATAAGGTCTTGGAGAGTGAAAGAGAGGGTATTGGAGGAAGCTTGAGAAGTGGGGATTTGAGAAAGAGTAAGCGTGGGGAGGTGTTGGACAGTTCAAAACCCAAGAGGGTCAAAACTGGGGAGGAAATGATGACATTGGCTGAGTTTCAGTCTGAAGTAAAGCGAACAGCTCGGCAGAAGATGAAGTTGAAACTAAAAGAAAATGGAGAAGATCATGAAACAGAGAGGAGGAGCGAGCGGCGGGAAAGACTTGGTGAGTTGAAAAATAACAAGGATTTAGAGGCTGGGGAATGTAGGAGTATGAAGAAGAGTGTGAAGCCATTAGTCAAGGGGATGAAAGAGGACTCTCTGAAGAAAAAGGAAGCGGGACCTGAGAAGCACGGTGATTCTGGTGGAAGGGACTTGGAGACTTTCACAGTGGTGGATTCGGATTTTTATGATTTTGACAAAGATAGAACTCATAGAAGCTTTAGGAAAGGTCAAATGTGGGCTGTATATGATGATATTGATGGAATGCCAAGGCATTATGCCTTGATTGATGAAGTTTTTTCAGCAAACCCTTTTCAAGTGAGTATAAGTTGGTTTGATCTACAAAACAATGGGGTTGAAAAGATTATTAGTTGTGAGAAAATGGGGTTTCACATGCCATGTGGAAGATTTAAAGTTACCCAGAAGGCTTCCATAAATTCAGTAAATGTATTTTCTCATGTTGTGGACTGTGATCGAGCAGCACGCGAGGTCTACCAAGTTTATCCAAAGAAGGGCTCTGTATGGGCACTTTATGGTAAGGCAACTCTTGATGCAGATGAACAAAATTTTGCAGCCAATGGTAAGAGATGCTATGACATTGTTGTATTCTTAACAAGTTACAGTGAAATCTCTGGTCTGAGCATGGCATATCTTGAGAAGGTTGATGGTTACAAGACTGTATTTAAGAGACAAGAGAGGGGAAGTCATGCTATTAGATTTCTTGGAAAGGATGACCTGTGGTTAATTTCTCATCAGATTCCTGCTCGAAAATTATCTTGTAATGATACTCCTGAACTTTTGAAAGATTGTTGGGAACTTGATCCTGCTTCACTTCCCTCGGATTTACTTACTATAGGTGGCATAGATAATTGAGGTGAATAAACCTTTTTGGTTATGTAGTTCTAAATTTTCAACTGAAGGACTCTAGCAGCTTAATTGTTGGTCCTACTTCAGTTACTTCATGTATTCTTGTGGTGGATTACTTAATGATTTTAGGAATCATTTTTTCCAAAAAGGAAAAAGTAGAAAATATCTTAGGAAAACTAGCTGCCTTGTATAGCCTGAATTAGTTAGATTTGCAGATTCTCTGTTCATATACTTGATTAACTGTTCATTTTGTCTATTTTTACTACTAGTTATGGTGAGGCCATTCTAATAGTTTATACAGTCTCCACTGACAAGGTACAGTGGTCAAAAGTTTTAACACATCAATATCTGCCTTGGCCAATGCAAAACTTTGTTGCATCCGTATGCATGGACACAATGCAATGACATCTTTAAAACTATGTAACCAACCCGACCTAGTGGAAAAAGCTTCGTTAAGCAAGAGTAAGTAAGATGGAAGTCCTTCATGTGTAGAAAATTTGGATGACTAACCAAATTTTACTTATCTGCAGTTCTCTTGAAAGAACATGTGGTTTTAAACAAAATCTGATGCATTTAGCTTCTATTCTGTCTGTTTTGTTCTCTTCTGTAATCAAATGAATTCTCTCATTTGTAGTATATCAAAATCCAAGTGTCTCTTTTTGACCTTTTCATATCAGTTTAGTGCCTTAGTGGTAAGTGGTAACTGATGAGAGCATGAGCAGCTTAATTGCTATTAAAAACTTGATGCTATCTAATTTTGTTCAAATCATGGTTGGTGTACTTTTTGAAATGTTTTTATGAAACTGCGCATAAGAATCCACAGTCAACCCGGTTTGTGTCATATGTTCACTTGCTAAATCTTCATCAATTTTCAATAGTCTGTACAAACTGACCACAATATGATGATCGATATAGAGGCAAGTTGAGATCAATAGCTTCTGTTTGTGAGAGTGCTAGATTATTAACATTTGTGCAACTGTAAATGTTTCTGGTAGAAATATGTAATCAAATGTGTTTATTAGTTTTTCTTGATTAGAATAGCATCATTTACTGATTATTAGGCAAGAAATTAGTTTCTATTATCTTAGATGACTATATTTTTTTTGTTAGCCATAAATAGCAGAGCATGTGTGTAGTCTAACTCATTTTTTTAAATCATTCTCAATTAACATGATACTTAGTACTTTATGTATTATTCATTAATCATATTCTTGAAAATTTGTTGTTCATTCTTCATACTTCACACATCAGTTAACAACAGTAACTGCTTCTAAATCTCGTGTCTAGATCACACTTTATATTTAGCACATGATTGCTCTATCTGGTTTTCACACAAAATCAACTTACTAATATTGCCTTCATTGCTTATGCATATTATATATTTCCCTGAACAACTTGATATTATGATGACTGTAAATCTGAAATACGGGTATTTATTTTATTTACATGTTTGGGATTAATGTTATGATAAACAGTTTGTTAGAAGATATGTTGTGTTGTTAAACTTGTAAATGATAAAGACTTCCTACCAGCTCAAAATTCTTTTGCCCCTAATGTAATATCAGTGTTAAAATTGTCACCAATGGAATCCATGTAAAGGTATATGTCTTGATTCTTGTTTATTTGCCTCATCTGCACATCATTCAGGTTTACTGCAACTACTGGCTAGTATTGTAAAGCCAATGATATCTAATGCTCCTATGCAATGTGTTAAAGCTTATTCTGCAGATCAGTATTGCAATGCACTTAAGCACAATTGTACTGGACTGAAGGCAAAATTGTGTTACTGGACAGAAGTGAAGACATGAATTGTTCTTCTTCTTTGGAAGGTAATTTATTGTATGTCAAAGAGGGATATGTAAGAGATGTTACATTTGTATACAACATTTTCAATGCACATATCATCAGTATAACTCTATTTTCTTTTCAAAGTAATCATGAACCTTTGCTTAAACAAATAAACGAATCATATTCTTAGCCATATCTTCAGGGCTTAAGGCTATAGTGTTACACCTTTTAAGAGTTATATAATATATAGTTATATACTACCAATAATAATAAGAACAAACTTTCACCGAAATAATATGTATATATTATGCCCCGACTTAGTTGGTGTGGGGTAGCTAGACTTGTATATATATTTTTCAAACAAAGTGACATAATAGGTTTAGAGTGGTTCACAAGCTAACCCTTCAAGCTTTGTACTTGCTCCAATTCTAGGTGTCATTAAATTCAATAATTGATTCATGCATGTTACCCCTTCACAAGCCAAAATTTCTCAAACTATATGCTTTCTTGTATCTTTATATTTGACTTGGGTGACGCTTCATATCCTAATGGGAGCAGGTTGGCCATTACTTAACAAAATGTCTAACAAATCTGCATAGTATTATAATTAAACTTTGGTACAATACTATTATGTATTTTATACTTGTTGACAAATGAATATATTATTCTAGAATTTCTTTTAATTATATATGTGGATTCTAATTATTGCATGGGTTGTTTTCACATCAACTTTATTATCTGAATAATATTGCCCTCAACTTTTGTAATCAAGAAGCCTCTGTCATATAAGCTGGCATGCATCCATATTCAAATAAGTTAGTTATGGCTAATTAATTGTTAATTGTGAGTGTTACTCTTAATGAATAATAGTGGCAGAGAATTGTCCACTTCTGTAGAGTAGAGCATGCTATAGAAACTATGATTGAAAGTGGGTCCATTGATGGCATAAGCTAACCAAGGATGAGATTGAAGAAGGAATTGCATTGGTTATTATGAATGAAACAATGGTTTTGGAATTCAATTTTAGTTTTCTTTATTCACAAGCTAAGCTAAGATAACACCTACACTATGCCTATAATAAGAACATCATAATAGATATGACTTATAATGACGAGTATACTTGATCCATTTGTTGAAAACCCTATCCATTCCATTTTCATTTATAAAAAGTTAAATGGCAGAATTAATGAGTACGTTAATTAGTAAAAAAAAAAAACAAAAATAGAAATAAATCATTTTGTTAGTCCAGCAAAGTTATTAATTTTAAAATGTTGTAATCAACTTTGGCCTTTGTGAAATTTTGATATTGGAATTGTGATTTATTGACGGACTTTCGGCCGCAAATAGTGAATGAACCATTCTGCCCTCAACTCTCAATTCTTTACAACTTTTCTCTATTCTTTATTCACGGACTTTTCATTATTGTAACTTAGAAGTGTCAAACGGTGCACCGAGTTTGAACCTGTTCGTTATGACTTGGGAGCGACCAGTCAAAATTAGAAAAATAATTTAATTCATATTTTAAATTAGTCAAAAAAATATTAACTTGATTTAACTCGTTTGAGTTGATGAGTTAAATGGATCAATTCGTTTGATTTTTTTAATTATTTTATAATTTTAGCAATTTTTTGCTTAATATTTATATAAATAAAAAAATTATCATACATTTATATATTTTTGTAGTAAATTATTTAGAGTCTAAATAATTAGTTAACAAAAAAATATTTTATATATTAAAAGAAATTTTATATAACAAAAGATTAAAATAAAATAAAAAATAGTCAAATGAGTTTAGAGCAATTCAAATCAAATTGCGAGTGATGACTTGTTTTGACGGATTCTTCTTAGTTCTTAGAGTTATGCAAAAATGGTTGCTTGTTTTTTTTTTTTATCAAAGATAGAGAGATTTAAATTTGTGATCTCTTAGATGAGTATGCGAAAATTATGTCATTTGGTAAATGGTTACTTATTTTTATTTTGTTTATTAATTGTCTTTTATATAGGTCGTGTAAACTTATTTTAAAATATTAATAGATAAAAAAATAATATTAGAAAATTAATAGTATAGTAGTTAATTTCAATCAATATATAAATTGTCAAATAAGTTTAATACCAGAGGTGGAGCCAGATATAAGGAAAGGGAGATAATGGTCTTCCTAATTTTAATTTTTACGTGTAAATTATATATAAATTTTAATTTAATTTTTTTTTTAAATTTTATTTTAGTTTTATTTTATTGTGTAAATATTTTTTGTTTCTCTCTAATATTTTATCTAGTTCTGTCCCTATTTGATACAAATAAATTTTTAATTTTTTATTGACTTTGAATTTTAAATCTTTTTAATTAAATATAAAGTTTTAGATTTTAAAGAATTTTAGATTTTTTTATATTTTTTTCTACACACATTCCCAAAGTACCCCTCGCACTACTGCCTTTCCATGCAAATTACGGCCCATACGTGTTCACACACGCATTGTATCTCATTTCTCACTGTTGGCTTTGGCTACATACACCTTTTAAATGGACGATAATGCCCATGAAAAACCAATAGTTTTACCGTATTCTTCCTTATTCTATGCCCACCCCTCCATACTCCAAAATAATAATTGTCATATTTCATATTTTATATTCTCCAACTCCTCCTCCTCCTCCTTTAATTTGGTCGAACTTTTGAGCCTGAGTTGTCCAATATTCATCTCATCAGAGTCACAAGCTTGGTATCTGATGAATATTATTCTCTAGTTCCCAATTCACGAAAGAAATATACCCATATCAATTGGTTTTCTTTTTATCATAATATAATTGACTTTATATATATTTGTAATAATAACTAATAATGATAATGATGTTACAATATGTTTCTTAGTTTTAATCAAATTCTATATATATACACAAGTGACGACCTTGACGAAAAACAACTCATTGGCTCATAGTTTGACAAATCATGCATTAGAAACCTTAGGTGGCAAGATATAATAATCTTACTTATTATCTTAAATCTTAATTATTAAGAAAGATGAGAGGCCACGACACTTTGTTGTACACGTGTGAAGTAAAATGGGGCCCACTACCGCCCTCCACTAGAGAATTTTTCTTTTAATTTGTTAGGAAGTTTAATAATTATTTTCTCATATAAATATATGATAATAATTTTGATATATTCACCATCTAAAATATTTTATACCGTTATATTTATATAATTATTTTTTAGATAATTATTTATGTAATTAATATAAAAGATAATTATTTTTAATTTATTAATATGACGTTATATAATTAAATATATATGAAAAATAATTTTATACCAATCGTGTATTAAAATTAAATTCTAAAAATATATACAAATTAAAATAGAAAATAGAAAAAAATATTGACAAATATTGATATAATTAGGTTTTCATGAAGATGATGAATGATTATTTTAATTAATTCAAACTTGCAAATGAAACCTGACTTTGGCATGATACTCAACATAATGTACAATACAAATTATTGAATGGTCCTTATCATTCTTGGTCACCACCCCAACATAATTTAGCAGGTTCATGAAATAGCATCTTACCCTAAAACAAATAAATAAATTATTCAATCCAACAATGATAGCAACAACCTAACGATAAGCACATATTCTCTTCTTAACAAAAAAAAAAAAAACAAAACAAAACAAAACAAAACAAAAAATATAAAATTTAACCACCACTCTGCATAGTTCTTCCTCACACAGGGGCATGCCTCGTAATAACGCTACAAAACAAAGGGCAATTTCGTGCATATGAAGAAAATGATTTTTAATATTTTTTTGGTGACAAATGATTTTTAATATAAAAATATTTATTAGTTACTGCCGTTCACAACAGTGGTTTTAATAGTTAACAAGTATTTTTTTTAATTTTACCAATTAAAATATAATTTAAAAACACAACTAACTAATTATTATTATTATATTTTTATACAAGTATGAATAATATTTAAGTATAAATGGAATTTTTATTAAAGAAAATATAGAAAAAGGTTCTCAAATTAATATCTTTAGATAATTATTCATCGAAAAAAAATTATCTTTTACTTTGTATATAAAAGTAGTTGACTTGATGTGATTATTGAATATCCTAATAAGAGTGCCAAAAATATTTAGCATATAAATGATATATACTTTCGTTAAAGAAAATAATATAAAAAAAGGTTATAAAATCAATCTTTTTAGGTAATTATTCATCGAAAGAGTTAGTTTTTACGTTGTACCTAAAAATATTTACCTTAATGTCATCACTCAATATCCTAAAAGTGCCAAAAATATTTAGCGTATATATGGTATTTTCGTTAAAGAAAATACAGAAAAAGTTTTAAAATTAATCTTTTTAGGTAATTATTCATCGAAAAAGTTAGTTTTTACGTGGTACCTAAAAATATTTATCTTAATGTGATTATTCAATATTCTAAAAGTGCCAGAAATATTTAGCGTGCGTATAAATGGTATTTTCGTTAAAAAGTATAGAAAAAAATTGTAAAATTAATCTTTTTAGGTAATTATTCATTGAAAGAAGTTAGTTTTTACGGTGCACCTAAAAATATTTAACTTTATGTGATCATTCAATATCCTAAAAGTGCCAGAAATATTTAACGTGTGTATAAAATATAAATGGTATTGTCGTTAAAATATATAGAAAAAAAAGTTGTAAAATTAATCTTTTTAGATAATTATTCATCGAAAGAAGTTAGTTTTTATGTTGTACCTAAAAATATTTAACTTAATGTAATTATTCAATATCCAGAAAATGCCAAAAATATATAGCATATAAATGGTATTTTGTTAAAGAAAAATATAGAAAGTTTTAAAAATTAATATTTTGGATAATTATTCATCCAAAAAATTATTTTTAAGTTGTACATAAAAATATTTGACTTATTGTAATGATTCAATATCTTAAAAGTTTTATAAACAATTGAACAAATTTTTTTCTTTTAAAATAATAAATATTATTTTATTAAAAATAATCTTTACAAAATTAAATTCAATCAGTTGAATAATTAGCTCACTTGTTTAATTAAACAAGTAGTCGTTAAAAATTTAAATCTTAATGCATCTATGATAAATTAGTCTTATTAGAATAAAAAATTTACTGTACATATTTTTTATTTTGACAAATCAATGACTGATTTATCACGAATTTAAATTTTTTTAAAAAAATTTGTTACTAATTAATAAATTACTACATACAAAGATATAAAAGAACGATTAAACTGATAATTCGACCAACTCAAGTTAATTATTTATATTATCAATCTAGGGATCATGTTTTAATTAATTGCAAAAGAAAATATAGACGTAATTAAAAATTAAATAAAGGAATAATGAAAGTGGCATCCAAAACTAATTAATTACAAGGACGTCAAAAAAAGGAAGATAAAAGAAATAATAAAAATCCAAAAGCAATGGCATATGATGAGCAGCCAAAAAAGACGAATACCAATCTTCTCTCTCTTGCCCCCTCCTTCCATCACGGTCTTGTGTATATAAATATACAGTGTAGAACTCACAAAACTGAGGTTTCCAATTTTCCATTCCATGACAGAGAAAAACACACACACCACTGCACCATAACAATAATAATACTAATATTTATTTAATTAAATAATATTAGTACACATAATAATATATGGATCATAATAATACTTTACGTCGTTTTGGGGAAATAATACCCAAAACTCATCGTAATCATAATTTTCTCTTATCACTCTTTCTCTTCTTCTTCTTCTTCTTCTTCTTCTTCTTCTCATCACACGCAGCTTTTGACCTAGCTACCATCCCCTTCAACGATGGCTATTCTCCTCTCTTCGGAGATAGCAACGTCGTTCGCTCCGATGACGGCAACGGCGTTAATCTCCTCCTCGATCGCTTCACCGGTAAATTCAATTCTCTCTATTTTCTTCTTCTTTTCATCTCTCCAAATCTATAATTTTCACAATTCCGTAAAATTGAGCAGGTTCTGGCTTCATATCATCGAGTATGTACAAATATGGATTCTTCAGCGCTAATATCAAGTTGCCATCAAATTATACAGCTGGAATTTGCGTCGCTTTTTATGTAAGTCACTAAAACAATTATTTTATTTGATTCTTCTATGAAATAATATATAAATTGAAATTATAGCATTAGCATCCATCAATCTCGGTTGAACTGCGCTTATTCCTTTAATTTCTTTATGGAAATGAATTGATTATTCCGTGTAAATCCCAAACTTTTTTCGTTTTCTCATCATGCATGGATTCTTTCCTTCCTTGTTTCATTTTTACTTTTTTTGTTTTGAATTATTCCGTTGGGATCAGTAAAACGCGCAACTAATTAAATATTAGTCAAACTTTACTGCTTTAATTAATTCGATTAAAAGATATTTAAAAATTGCTGACAATGAGTGAAAAGTCAATTGAAGATTATTATTGAAGATAGGTACGTACAATTTAAGATTTTTGCACTCTTCAACAATGGTTGCCCCATACTGTGTTCACTTATGAAACTTTAATTAGGTTTCATGATTACTTCTACATACTCATGATGATGAATTGATTATTGTAGATTTTGATTTTATTATTTTTTACTTCAATATTTTTCTTTTAAATTTTGGTAGACGTCAAATGGTGATGTGTTCGAGAAGACACACGATGAGTTGGACTTTGAATTCCTTGGTAACTTAGCGGGAAAACCGTGGCGGTTTCAGACCAACTTGTACGGCAACGGAAGCACCCACCGTGGCCGTGAGGAGAGGTATCGCCTGTGGTTTGATCCTACAAAGGAATACCATAGATACAGCATCCTTTGGACTGCCAAGAATGTTGTGTAAGTCTTCTAATTACTTTTAATTTTCCATCTACGACTATGCTATCTGTAAACTAAAATTAATTACCCAAATTAACTACAAATATAAAATATACTTTAAAATATAAATAAATACTAAAAATAAATTATATATATATATATATTTATACATAAATATATTAGTAGTTGATTTTAATAATTAATTTTAATTTATAAATAATATTTTTATTTCACCTATATATAAATTTAGAATTTAATTTTTACCAAGGTAAAACAGTTTTAGACTTTTAGAAGTGTATTTAATCATGTAATTTATCTTCTATATTGATTACACATGTTAATGTATCAAAATAAACTCATAAATTTAAATAAAAAATGTTAACCAACTAATATTTAATTTGTGAATGGATATAATATATGACAAATTTATATGTAATTATTTTTGTATAAAATTAATAGTTAAAAATCTTTGATTTGATAAGTTTGGCTAAATTATAAACAACTGTAGACAACTGTTTAATGTTTAATGTTCACCCTAATATATCCCCACAAAAATGAGTACACAGGTTATAGCTTTGCATTGCCTGAAGATTAGAATTTATATACGTTTTTTATGAGCTAAATTTTATAGTTGAATTCATGCCGTCTTATCCTAATTAATATGATTTAGAGCTTATTATCATATGATATTGTTAATAAACCACATGAAGATTAATTAACAATCATATACAAAACTTTACATCCCGAATATTAAGGGAATTCTTGTGTAGTAGTGGTCTAATGTAATTCAAAATTGCTCCATGAAGAATAAACGTGCTAATTATTAGCAAGATTTAGTTACACACATTACAAACTGTCAAAATTCAAAGTAGTGAGAAATACAAAATAGTACCCATAATCTTAAGGTTAAGAATAAATATTAAAATAGTGATGTATCGATGATATCGTGCACTTTGCTATCTGGTATTTCCAATGATGTCTTCCCTTTTTGTGCCTTTGTATTTGCCTCATGCTTGGAAAGTCTTTTCTGGAATGTGTATTTATGGAATATAGTATTAAACTTTAACGTGATGTGTTTGTGTATGTATGATCAATGATGAATCGTTTTTTTTTTTTGGACTCAAACGTGAGGAAGGGATTTAAAGTGTTTGGAGTTGCGTGTGGGATGCGTTTTTATAAGATTATAATTGAAATTTGAAGGCATATAGTTTTCGTTGCTAAAAGGATGGTTTGGAATTGAATGATATAATTTCCAGTTTGGACAAGTGCATTATGGCCCACACTGCAACTTGAAATTTTTTTTTTGTTTTCATAATTATATTATTATTCTCATTATCTTCTCACCATTATTATGGTGATCATGATAAGATATATAATGGATTAAACAAAAAATAATAATGTTCTTATATTTTTAATCACATAAATTTGTGTTTATCCTTATGTTTATCTGTATCACACATGTGACATATGTGAGAGACTATATCTTTTATTTCAAGTCATATAAATATCATGGTCCTTCTCATTATCATCATCATTTGAATTGATTCTTTAATTTGATGTGAAAGCCTAATATCCGGTGAGATTGTGGGTTGTGGGGTGAACAAAATTGCATTATTTCCCTAATTTATTAATTTCTGTATTATTACATATAATTAGTTATAATTTAATTATTTATGCTTCTAGAATTTGATTGAAATTTCTCTCCTCCAGATAAATTCAGTGGACCGTATGTGCCTAATTCATTATCCAATTAAAAGCTCTAAACTACCCATAAAGCAGGTTAATTAATTAGGACGGTGTTGTTATTGATCTTAATCCAACTGGACCTACAAAGTGTGGCATAAATAAAATTCATCAGAAAACAGGGAATTAGTTCGTCCACTATAAAGAAGCATGCATGTGAACTATGTTTTTAATTAATCTCTATGATCAATGGCAACAAAATTTAGTTAAATTAATTATCAACCAAACTAAAGCAAGCTCATAGATTCCTATACCATTTGCCAAACCTTCTTGTCCCCATAGTTCCACCTAATTGAAACTCAATACAACTAGCTGGCAAATATCTCTTTTTTATTTCATTGGAATATTTGCCTATGTGTGACAACTACCAAACAATAGGTTTTTTATTTTTATTTTTTTAAATATTTAAATTCAATAATTTCTATGTGTAGCTAGCGCAAATTTTTGGATTCTAACATTTAATTATATATTCCATGTAGTTATGAGATAGTACATAAAATAATAAGTAATTTTTTAACAAGTAAATTTTTTTATTTTTAAACAAAGCATTTTTCTATAATTTAAAATTTTTTAATTAATTTATAACTATTTAAGCAAATAAAATAACTCTTGTAAACGGTAATTTATTAATGTGTCAAATTAGAACCGCTTAAACCAATTACTTAGATAGTTGATGATCGAATTAGAGAGTATCAAGCCATGAAGGGATGTTTTATCCTTCTAACAAATTGTTAGACAAAAAAATATATTTACTTTTTTTCTAGTTTGAAATTAGGCATAAATATAAATATGTTTAATAATAATTTTAACGACTATGTATGAATTTATTTCAGATTTTACATTGATGAAGTTCCAATTAGAGAGGTGCTAAGAAGTGCTGAAATGGGAGCTGATTACCCATCTAAACCAATGTCATTATATGCAACAATTTGGGATGCATCAAATTGGGCCACTTCAGGTGGAAAGTACAAAGTGAACTATAAATATGCACCTTTTGTAGCCGAATTTAAAGACCTAGTCCTCAAGGGTTGCTCCGTTGACCCTATTGAAGAGTCCACCGTGGCCGGCCGAAGCATTTGCTCCGACCAACACGCCGATCTTGAGGCACAAGACTATGCTGCCGTGACCCCAAGGCGCCGCCTAGCGATGCGCCGGTTCCGGCAGCGTTACATGTACTATTCTTATTGTTATGATACATTAAGGTACCCTAATCCATTACCTGAATGTGACATTATACCATCGGAGAAACAAAGATTTAAGGAGACTGGAAGGTTGAAATTCGGCGGCAGCCACCGCCGGCAGTCTCGGCGGAAGGGCCGGACTACAACTCCGGTGGATGATACCGATCAAGGTGATATGTGATGAGTGACGATTGGGTTGTAAATAATAGTGTCCAATATAATTTTATATATGGTTTTGTCTATATATTTAATTGTTTGAAACCATAAATAAACCAAGTGATTATTTTTAGGTCAATTTTTTTTCTTCTTCTTTTATTTTTTATATGTTTGGTGTTATGTTAGTGTATTATATATGTGTATGTGGTTGCAGTAGGTGGAATATATATTTACATGAATGAGTGCACAAATGAATAAGTCCAAGCTTTGTGTGTGTCAAGAATTGCATTGACGGTCACTAATTATATTATTTGTGTGGTTGGTTTCTCTATTCATCAATTAATTGAGAGTGGTTTAGGTTGTATGTTAAATACAAAACTAGATTATGCTTTAACTTCGACAATTTTTTTTTATTTTAAAGACTATATTATAGGGTTAGTTAGTGGGAGCTAGGGAGAGTAAAATTAAATGAGAAAGTATGAGGAGCCAATGAAATATTTGTATAATGTGTATAATGGAGGTTTAGGGAGTATTAGAAATATAACTATTAGTGTTATCTTTTACCATCAGCTAAAATTTTTGAGATGAGTGGTATCATGACATGGTATTAAACCGCTAAATTTAAAAGATTCAGTCTTCACAGGTAAGTTATAAAATTTAGAATTGAAATGATGTTAAGAGACAATATTTTTAATGAAAAAATAAAAATTGATTAATATTGACTTAAATATAAGATAAATATACACTATAAAAATATTCATTACTACATTTCAAAAATCTGAAATTCAAATGAGACATGTAGAAAGTTAATCATATATAAAGTGTGAGTTCATCAATGATATTTATAAACATGTTATTAGTTATTACTCTAAAAATAATGTATGGTCATTTCTATGAAAGAGAGAAATTAAATGATTAAATTAATTAAGAAATGAAAATTAAAGTTAGACGATCTATCAACCATTATGAATAATGTTTTTCCTTTATCCAGTAGCTAGTAAGTGGCAAGTAGTGCGTTGTTTTCTTTAATTTTAAAAGCATTAGAATATGCAAAAACCGTCCTATTGGCCGAGAAGAGTAAGGCATAGAAATTTGAAAGTGATTAGTGTCATGAAAGTTTTTGGCTCTGAAATGACATCGAACCTACCTGTCGCTAACATATATGCTAATACTAATTAATTATATTAACCAGCTAGCTATATATAGTGCTTTGACACATCATTTGGATAATGAACTATGATTAAGCACTTGACAAAATAATAACTGCTCGATGTGATGATACATTGTTATTAGACGGAAAACTTTAAAGATGAAAAAAAGGTGTTTGATATTATATCCTACAAACTATATCAAATTATATATATGGTTATTAATTGTTAACTAGATTAATGAAATTCATATTTTTAAATTATTATTAGAATACAGTTAGCTAGCAGCTAGCTATAAGTAAAATTGTTATTTAAACATAAGGAAAAGCATAGTGGAATATACACTATTTTATTGTCAATTAATTAAGAAAATTATCCCATATAATTGCATCAATTTACGTATCCGAAGTTAATCTATAACTTAGCATGAATATAGTACTAAAAGTAAATTTGTCTGTAAAGAAAAAATATACGAGGAAGTTTCATAAAAAAGCAGTGAAATAATACCGATAGTATAGTTAGTATATAGGGTTCGTTGTACCAACTAATGTTATTATTACTTGCTTAACCAGCTGGTTTTTATCTTTTTTTCCCCAATTATTAGTGCGTGCTTGACCAGTTTTTTTTTTTTTAAAAAATAGTAGATTATATTTTATTAATTATTAAAAATAAAATATAAAGATATTTAAAAATAGGATAATATAATAAAAGGTGGGAATTTTTTAAAAACACTATACTGAAGGTATTTATCTAATGGTGTGTAGTTGAAAAATGAAGAAAAATTTTAAAGAAGAAAGAATGGTAAATCAAATTGAATGCAACTAAGAACTTGCTTCATGGAGATGACGATCTAAACTGAGAGTTCTTTGGATTTTACCGAACAACTTGACAGAACTTGCTAGAATGGTAGACGGCATAGAAGTAAAACCTTCAAAAATCAACTGGTTGCGAGCTTTCTAGCAGTTCCAGCAAATGATGGCAAGCAATTGAGGATTACGGTCAGCATTCTTTAACGGGTTAAGTATCTCTGTTGATGCAGTCCACCATGTCCAAAAGTCGTTAGAACTCTGAGGGAGAAGACAATCACGAAGATAACTTTGAGACTATACGTCTTTAATTCTAGAGCAATCGATCAAACAATGAGTGACTGTTTCCATTGCTTCATGACAGCAGGGGCATATTGGTGATATAGATGGGATGCGGTGATGAATCTAAGCAAGTACCGAAAGTCGGCCATTGAGAGCTTTCCAGATAAATAGCATAATTTTGTGAGGCAAGTTCAACTTCCATAGATCAATTCACGATTTTTTCTGCTACATATAATTAGGGCAAAGCTCCAGAGGCGGATGGTAAAATAAATAGCCAATTCTGTAACCTGAAGTTGTATCATATTGCTTGAATTTGTTCAAATCCCATTGCAATTTGTCTCTACTCTGCTGAATTTTAACTGACAAAATCCTGTTTGCAACATTTTAAGGAAATAATTCTTGAATGAGATTCTGATTCCAATTCCTATATTTAGTAACTAGATCTTTAACTCTTGGAACCAACTCAGAAATAGCCTGTCTATTTGACATGTCAAAAATCATTAAAAGATATAAAGGAGACAGTCAAAGATCCTCAAAGGTTCGGATATTCTCACCAGTATCCACAGCCCAATATTTGACCAGTTGCTATGCTAACTTATAAAATATATATAATCAGTATTCACTTTTCATTCATGCGAAATACATGTGGGAGTAATTTGATAAAGATGCTTAAAATATATTTTTTAATATTTTTAATAATTAAAATTTAATATATGTAATTAATTAAATTGTATTATTTTTGTTAAAATAAAACATTTAATTAAAAAATCGATAAATTATATTTTGAATTAGTCTAAATTAATACTTTTTATAAAACTAACAACAATATTTTTATTATAAAAAATAATTAAAATACTATTATTATTATTATTATTATTATTATTATAGGAGTATTTTAATTATTTTTTATAATAGGATTATCGTAGTCATTTTTTATAAAAAAATATTAATTTAAATCGGTTTAATGTTTAATTTATCGATTTTTCGATCAAATCAATTTATCTGATCTAATTTTAATAAAAATAATACAGTTTAATTAATTATATATATTAAATTTTAATTACTTAAAAATATCTTTTAAAAAATATATTTTAAATAACTTTATCTAAATAACTCCCAATATATATACTACAATAAAAATAGTGATTACAATACTTTAAAAAATATTTTTAAAATTAAACTAATATTTTTATTATTAAATAATATTTTTAAAAGAATATTGTTAAAAGAAATATTACCAAAATATAAAAAAATGTAACTTTAATTTTAACGATACGTGGTGGTAATCGTTGTAGTATATATATATATATATATATATATATATATATATATATATATATATATATATATAATGGTTATTGTTTCCATGGAAATTTCCAAAGGAGTAGGTGATCGTTCATTTTCTTTATTTAGTACATGACCCACAAATACGTTAGTTTAGTTCAAACGGTTTGGTTTATCTCTTAGCTTTCTCAAAATTTAATATAAGAGCATGTGTATTTGATGTCTCACATATAATTTTTCCACACCACATAATATTTGTTGAGTAAATATCTATAGTCGTTTTCGAGATTTGCATAAATACTCAATCTAATCTTTAAGATCTCGATTTTTTTATTGTAGTCTTTTAAATAGAACTTCGAGCATTTAAAGTAGTCTCTGATCATATTTCAGGTGATGAGTCATCACTGGAGTACTAACGTGACCTCGGATTACCACGTGGGAGGGGCCCAAAACATCGTCGTTTTAGTTTGGCACCTTTGATAGCCAAAAATAACGTCGTTTAGATGTTATTTAGTATGAAAAACAGTTTTCTCTCCCAACACAAACACTTCACTTCATTCGTCTCTTTCTCTTCCACCCTCTGACTTCTTCTTCATCTCTCCATCAATGGCGTAGCCGTAGGGTTGTATTTGCTGTCTTGAAAATTTTGAGAGAAGAAGTAATCCGACCAAAAGTTGTTATCGTTCTTTCCCTCCTTCACGAGAAGCACGAGGTTCTGACTTTGTGATCGGACTCAAGGTAACCTTCTTTTTTTGTTATACTTTGCATTTTCAATACAGTGTTGGTTGATGATATGCGAGTTGTTAGTGTAGTTGAGGTTATGGAGTTTTGGTGTCATTGTAGTGTCTTGGGTTTGAAGGCTGGCGGGGTTTGTGAGGTTGCTCTATTTAACCCGAATGAAACAGGGATGAAACAGGGAGATGTATGCAGGATTGGAAAAATATGTTTTCTTGTGGTGATTTTTTTTAATACATTAATAGGCTTTCAAATTCTGCCTGTATTAAGTGAAAATTTAAAATTTCTTGCAGATGGAAGAGATGTTGGACATCATATTTCATCACAGGGGTGACTTCAAAAAAAATGCAAAAGGGATTATGGTATATTCTCCAGACAACAAGGCCTGTTTAGGTGATTTAGACACTGATACTCTAGATGTCTTCTACAAACAGAACTACCATAAAGAACTTGGGTACAATGACATAAAACAATACTAATAGCATGTTCCTGAAAAAGGCTTGGATAATGGACAACACTATCAGTACAAACACAGCTAACACTAGCAACTGGGTAATCACTTTTTGCATATAGACATCCTCCTCCAGCCTTCGAAACCTCCAATCAAAGTTCATCTTTGTTTCATAATCATCACCACAAGATTCTAATTTATCAGCATGTTCCTCATTCATAAAATATGCCCACACAAAAAATCCGCACCATCTCGTCCCACTTGTCTATAACCAACAAACAATCAAAATTCAGAGAGGAGCAACAAAAGAACATTGAGGAGATTAACAACACAAGTAATTATTCTAACCCATATTATAATTGGAGCAGTCATAAAACTGTTTGTTCGAATTTGTATCTGTACCAGACCATCTGAGAACCGGCCGACAGCCACAATCGTTACCATTCTGGCGGGACCGATCTTCTGCTCTTCGTTTGCGTTCTCGTACGGTTCCAGTTAGATGGATAACGGACAGAGCTTCCGCCTGCAGTACTACCACCACCTATCATCGACATGAGTAGTGGCCCCAGACGGAAGAGTATGAACAGGAAGCAGTGTATGAAAAAAGAAGAATAAGAGATGAAGATGAAGAGGAGATAAACTGTATAAAAATTTGAGAATTTAGGGTTACATATAATAAGAGGGACTAACATGGGTACAAATTGAAAATTAGCCAGCTCAGCTAGTCGTTGGACCCCTCCAGTGTAGCAAACCGAGTTCATGTTAGCGCTCTAGTGATGGTTTATCATAAAAAATATGGCCAAAGACCACTTTAAATGCTCAGAACTTTATCTGGAGGACTACAATGAAAAATTAAGATCTTAAGAATTAGATTGAGTATTTATACAAATTTTAAGAATAATTATGGGTATTTATTCATTGAATATGATAGTTCTTCATTACAAATAAGATTTGTTGGTACATTTGAATATGCACAGTATGGTGAAATTTTCCTCAAAATAGATATATATGCTTTTGGTGTTGTTCTCTATGAACTCATATCCGAAAAGGAGCATTATCAATACAAATGAGATTGTGACTGAATCAAAAGTGCTAGTTGCCTTGGTTTGTTATTTCCTTTTTTCTCTTTATGTTGGTCTAATCACTATTTATAACTCATCACACATGTCACTCAATATATTTTCACTTTTTTTGGGAAAAATTGCAGTTTGAAGAGGTTCTTAGTCAACCAGACCCAAAAGAAGATATTTTAAAATAGGATAAATTATCCATCTAAGCCAATGACACACCATAATTTTACAATTCAGTAAAAAAATGATACATGAATCAATGAGATATACATTTTTATGTAATTTAAATTAGAGCAATTTAAATTACAGTAATTTAAATCACACTGATTCGAATTACACGTGTGATTCGAATTACACACACGCACATAAACATTAATTCGAATCAATCTGATTTGAATTATACACACTAATTTGAATGAGGTGATTCGAATTACAAACACGCTATCCATAGTAATTCGAATTGGACAGTTTCGAATTATTCAAGAGTTGTGCCCATAGTAATTCGAAAGAGAGTGATTCAAACTACACACATTTTGTGATATAATTTGCAATACTTTTCTGCCCATTTTTCTATTAAAAAATTAATAATTTATTAAAAATTAATAATTTAAAAATTAAAAAATATATATATATTATTTTATGCATTAAAAAAAACTAACAAAATATTTAATTACAATACTTTTTTAAAATATTAATGAGCTATCAATTCGAATTCCATACGCTACTCTTTTGCCTATACAATACACTCTCTTTCGAATTACTATGGACATCAACTCTTGAGTATTTCCCCAATTCGAATTATTATGAATAGCGTGTGTGTAATTTGAATCACCCATTAAAAATATATATTTTGTGTCTCTCTAAAATATTGAGACATTAATTTTTAACTTGAGACACTAATTATTTTTATAATTTTCTGTCATGTCTAACTTACCAAATAAAATATGAAACCGAAAGTCAGTGTTCACTGCTCACTTGTTCTTATTTTTTAAATTTTTTTAATGCTCTGGATCACGGGATGAATATTTGATCATTAAATGTTTTGTGATTTTATTGAAAGTTTAATTGATTATTTGATTATTGATTAACTCTGCTGCTTTACTGTGTTGTTGTTTTTTTTCTAGCGCTCTCTGTTTGGGCTCTTTTTTGTGGTTCTTTCCTTTGTCGTCGTCACTTGCTTCCTCCCCTCTGTTCGAGCTCTGCTTTGTTAATAATATTAATCCTGTGATTTTGAGTTGTTGGATTTGTTTACCCATTTTGTTAGTTTCTGATTTTTTGTAATTATTTTACTTTTTTGAAAATTTGTTAATAAAACTGATTTTTATGATTCTGAGTAGTTACTAGGTTTGTTTATTGATTTTGTTAACTTGAGTTGCTTGTTTTGAATTGATTATGTGATTCAATTTAATAACTCTGATGCTATAATTCCGAGCTATTGGATTCAATTTATTTGTTTTGAGTTGATTTAGTTTGTTAATAATTCTTATTCTGTAATTTTGGGTTGTTGGGTTCAATTTATTTTTGCTTGTTTTGAGTTTGATTTGGTGATTCAATTTGTTAATAATTCTAATTATGGGATCCTGAGTTGTTGGGTTTATCCTAAATTCCTGAGTTAATAAGAGTATAATACTAATGTTGTGAATTTTTGTTTATTCTGAGTTGTTGATTTTTTAAAATTCTGAGTTAATTTTATTGATGGTTAATTTTTATTGGTTGTATGTTGAAAATGAAACAATCAAAAAGTAATTAAATCTTTTGCTGTTTATGCTGATTTATTATGTATTTTTTTGTATTTGATTTAATTTTTTTTCTAAATTTTCTCTCTGTATCTGAACTTGCTGTTTAATCTATTATTTACTGACTGGAGACTAAATTATTGCTGTTTTGTGTTTGTGTTTTACTGTTTGTTCTGAATTTTTTTCCATAAAAAATCTTGTTTTTCTGGACCTTGCATAAAACTTCATTTTTTTTTCTTGTTTTTCGTTAGAATGTTTCAGATGAACGAGCTAAAAGAGATACAAGAATCTTCTTGAGTCATTGATATCATTATCTACAATAAATGAGCAACTGAAAGCAGTGTCACTGACTAGTGACTACTGGTAATTCCTATGTTCTTTTTTGATATGATGGTAGGTTGCTATTTTTTTAGTATAATATATTAAAAATGATTTTATTTCACCATATTATATGCAAATAATTTTTTATTTACACTTTGGTATAGTTTGAAGAAATAAGGAGTGGATGCAGAATGAAAGACAATGAAATACTAAAATTAGGAGAAGATTTGAAGGTAAAAGAGAAAACATGCAGAAATAAAAAAGAAAAGGTATTATTCTTCTTTAATTACTTATATTAAAAGAATCTTATTTGCTTGCTATAACCTCACGATTATTTAATATTAAGAAATTGTAGCTCTTATTTGTTATTCAGAGTAAGGAGTTTGAGAGAAAATTAAAAGAACAAGAATTAGTTGCAGTTACTGAAAAGAGTTATTTATACATAATGACTATTTTTTAATATATAAATAATATTTTTGTGAAATATTTTTGTATGCCTATTATATGTGCACTCTTTTATAATAAATTTTGTGTATTTTTTATGTATTCTTCTAATTTTATTGCTATGTGATTGTTGAATTCTTAAAGAATTTTCTTCTTTTAGCTAATTTTTTAATAAATGATAAAACCACGATTAAGTGATTAATTAAAGTTTAAAAATAGAGCTGCTGAAATATACCTAACGGGGTGGTGGTCGAGAGTTCGAGCCTCTTTCACCCCATTTTTTTTTCAAAAAAATTAACGCACTCTTTTAATTTTATTTTTTATGTATTTTTTACCTACTCTTTTAATTTTATTATTGTATGATAATATAATGATGATGATTAAACTTTTTTTTATATAGTATATAAACTTATTATTAATAATAATCATAATAATAATAATAATAATAATAATTAGCAATCTGTGAATGCATTTTTTGGTTATCAATTATTTGATAACGGTAGAATATATAATGATTATGGTTAATTTTTATATATTGTATATGAACTTACTAATAATAATTTATTTAACAAGCTACTATTATCTATGGTTCTCAAACTATAATCTCAAATAATTTTTTTATCAATTTTGTATATACACAAATACACCTAGGTACATACAAGCACCCCTCTTAGTTGACATAATTTTAAATTTAACATGTGATAATTTAATGTCTTATCATTAATAAATAGATAACTTATATTTAAATCTAACCATTTATATCTTTTTACATTTCATTTCAAATATTAAACAAATTTAAAAATATATCATATACTGATTATATCATACTAAAATATTCTTTTAATTAATTAAAAAAAAACTAAAATATCCATTTGAGTAATATGTAAAAGGATTGAAATACCTTTTTAATATTTTGACAAAATAACCTCTTATAATTAATTTGAAAAAACTAAATATCCTTTTAAGTTAAAGGTTATTAAATTTTATTAAGTCAGCAAAAAAAACATAAGTCACCAAAAGTAAAATTTATTAAAAATTAAAATTTGAATTTAACTTAAAAAAGACAAAATATTCATATAATCTATTATAAGAGGCTAAAATGTCCTTTTAGAATTAATTTTAAAAATACTAAAATATTTTTGTAGCCCACTTTTAATGTACTAAAATAACTTTTGAGGATTAATTAAAAAAAGACTGCAATACACTTATAAAATTAACAAAAATTAGATATATTTTAGTTCTCAATGCATTAACTTTTTAAAAGTAGTATGGGATATTATAAAACAAAATGAATATTGTTTATTAGAGATGACTATCTTGTACTTCCTTTTTAATTTCATAAATGAGCTAATAAACAAAGATCAACCTCTGGCCCTTTCCTCCAATCAAAGACCAAAAGTTTTTTTTATTACAAAATAACTTAATATATACAATAGATAAACTAATATATTAAAACTTGATTTTTCATCCGAACTAGTGTATGTTTTCATACTTTGTATGAGATAATACATAAAATTATATAAAAAAATTTATTAAAATTTAAATGAAAAATATATATATAATAATTATTATAAATATTTTATAATTTAAAAATATTAAAAATAATTAATATTTATTCTAATCAATTTATATTGGTTAAATGATTATCTTATTTGTCTGCTTAAGTAAGTATTTGAAATTTGAATAGATTAATAATAAGTAGAGCATCAATATGTGGTGGATTAATCTTCGACTTGTCGAGTTAAAAAAGTCGATAGAAAAAAATTGTATTTGTCTTTAAAATAGATTAATTTTTCATTAATAGCAGCGATACTTATGAACTTTTGTCTTTGTTGAAATTTACTTAGAAAAATTTTATTTATTGGTATCGTATTCATTCTTAAAGTCAAAATAATATGATCAACATTATTACTTGTTAAAATTTCACATTTTATAAAATAATTTTTAAATTTTCAAATTTATAAACTTATGTTATTACAAAAATTATTAGATCGATTAATATTTTTTGATAACATGTATACCAAAACACCATCGTTGAAACTTGATTTTTCATCCGAATATTTCTTCTTTTTTGGTCAAGCATTTGAATCTTTAATTTCTCTAGCTATTTGCACTATTTTTTTTCATCCTTTTCTATGTATTAAATGAAGGTAAGTTTCTTGTATCAAAAGCTTCTACCTGTTTCACTCATTTTTTCTTTTGCTAGCTAACGTTAGTTAGCTTGTAAAATTTTCAAAGTTTATACACATGCAATGACTAGTTCAAATACTTGTGAGAGTTTAAATTAAATAATTTAATTTAACATGAATGTTATGTCAGAATGAACTCTCTCATATTACAAACACACCCATTCTCAATTTCCTTAATTAATTAAATTCTAACTCAAATTGTGTAAATTAAAATGTTCCCTAATTATTATTATTATTATTATAACATGATGTGGCAAAAGGGTAAGCAAGATGCAATATTATGCATTTATTATGATTTCTAAATCAATGTAATTTCTAATTTCAACATATATATTTCATTTTAAATCAAATCATTGCCATATAATTTTTTAGACCCAAACAAACACTAGAGGTTCATATAGTTGCTTAGTTCTAAAAGGCTAAAGATTGCATAGTTGAATTCTGATGGATGCAGTTGAGCTACCATGCCCAACCATTTAGGGATTTTAAAGTGTTTAATAATAATAGTAATAATAATAATAATAATAATAATAATAATAATAATAATAATAATAATAATAATAATAATAATAATAATTTAAGCAAATTAAATTTAGTGGATGCTTACCTGTTTATTAGCTTATACCCTTTTTTCTTATATCTTTTTTTTTTTTGAAAGACTTTTTTCTTATATCTTATGAATGTTAGGAAAGTGGTCTTAAATTAATGGAACAGCCACTTAATTATAGCATTTGTTAATCTTGCTCTATCCTCCTTTTTAAGGTTTCAACATCGCTAATTGATTATCTTATCTGGATGGGAAATTGACCATAACAATATTGGGGAGCCTAAATTATAGGTGCTGGCCTAATCATCATCACCAACAACATATTCTGGTTGGAACTACTTACAGTTACACATGCTCTTTATATCACTATATATAAACCTATTTATTTATTTAATTTATTTATTTGAAAGGTATTTCTATTTCACATGTACTATGGTGATATGTGTTTCAATGTTTTTAAGTATTAATTTTAGTCATAAAATGATGAGTAGAGAAGAATTAAAAGATAAAATATATTAATAAATAAGACGAGAGACGAACGAAGAGATGAAATATATCTATAAAATACATCGTCAAAAGTATAAAAACTTTTTTTGCGAGATATTAGTGGTGAATGAATGACATTTTTCTTCGCGCAATAAATCTAAAGGAAGAAGAAGATGAGAAATAGAAAAAATAGAGAAGAAAAGAAAATAATGAAACTAATAAGTTTAGGATAATTTTAAAGTGAAAAATATTAAAAAAAATAATTCAAGATATAATTTAATTAATTTTTCAAATTAAAAATGTGTCTAAATATTTTAGAAAGACAGAAAGTACATATATTTTATGCATATTTATCTCTTTATATCTTTAATTTTGTGTCTTATAAAAAAGGCTATATATATATATATATATATATATAACTGTATTCATAGTTTTTTCGTAAACATAGGCATTAACCAAACGGTGTTTGACATATTTTATATTTCTTTTTCTTTATATATATCTACTTTTCAGATATTAAAGCAGTCTACCAAATGATTAGCCATATTAAGAAGAATATAATTTTTTTATATCTAGCTATCTTATTAGTATGAAATATTTTATATAAAAAAGTTACATTTATCTTCATTGATGATGTATTATCTTTACAATGAAATTTAGTATCACATTTTATAAATTATAAAGGTACATCGATGTAATATTAATTAACTTTCAGAGGAGATCAATATATGTTGTGTAAATTGAACAGACCCATGATAAATTTCACAAAATTTCATTAGAGCTCATTGTAATTTGTCCTAATCATAATAAAGGTCATAAATCATAATGAAACCCGTAGAAAACAGAGAGATGGGCATGACCTTTTAAGAGAAAAAAATCCGCACTAAAAAGATGGGCTTGACCCAAGAGCAGTTTAGCTTTGAGTCGTTTTCTTTTTTTTGGTCATACACTCGTAGTAGATACCATTAATATCAAGAGTTTTTAGCAACTGACATATTTAATTAATAATAATTGTAATTTTAAATAAATATCAAGAATATTTGTAATCACATAAATTTAAAAAATTTAAAAGTTATTTTATAAAATATAAAGTTTTAATAAGTAACAATGTTAATCATATTATTTTGAGTTCAAGCATGAATATGTTACCAACAAATAAAATTGTCCAAATAAATTTTAATAAAGACAAAAGTCCATAAATATTGCTATTAATAAAAAATTAATCTATTCTAAAGATAAATACAATTTTTTTATGAATTTTCTAGCTCGGCATCTCGAGAACTAATCCACCACATATTGATGCTCTATTTATTAAGGGTCTGTCGCTAATTAATGAATTGTTATACACACAAGATAAGATTCAAACTCAAAATACTTGCTTAAGCGGACAAATGAAATGATCATTCGACCAATTCAAATTGATTAAAATAAATATTAATTATTTTTAATAATTTTAAATTGTAAAATATTTATAATAATAATTATTATATATTTTTTTATTTAAATTTTAATAAAAAAATTTATATAATTTTATATATTATCCGCGTAGGACACAAAAGCATACATTAGTTTTAAATAAATATCAAGAATATTTGGTGTATGAACAGTGTTATTGATAAAAAAAAAAACAAAATGGCAACAAATATCACCGAACCAATTTGTGGACCTTCAACTGCGGGGAATGGATCATTGTGCGACCAAGTAAAATGAGAAAGACTTCATACGAAACCTCAAATTACGTTGGCTTAGACTTAGATATAGTCTTTGAAGTAGCGTGGGAAAAGAAAAACTAATTGTATCGACAAAGATTGGAGAACACTGAGAAAAAGTCCACATACTTGTTCAATTATTGCCATTTTACGTTGTTGAAAATCTCAATAAGGGTGTTTAGTGAAAAGGATGTGTAGGATGTTTTAGCTGCCACTCTACCTATGTTTAATGTGGATGGTTAGAAGAAATAAATAAATAAAATTCAGAACTAGATGAGAAATCTTATGCTCAATTTTCTATCTCCCTCCATTTTAAAATAGATGATGCTTTGACATTTTCATTTTTTAAAAAATAATGTATTTAGATGTGAATTAAGGGTTATTTGAGGTAAATAATTTAATTAAATTCTTTTGATAAAAGAGTTTAAAACATATATATGGATTTATATTAAAACAGTTTATAAATAAATTATTTTATGTTTAAATTATTATTATAGAAATACTTGTTTTAAATAGAAATAATAAAATAATTTTTGAAAAGGAGAAAAGTCAAATTTTTTTACTATTTCAAAAGTTTTTAAATAATTTTTCAAAAAATTAAAAGCATATTTAAAAAACTGTACTAAACAATGTAATTTTACATAAGTCAAAAAATCCAAAAAAATACCTTTTGAAAATTTTTAAACGGGCTCTAAATCTAGATACATTATCTTTTGGTTTAATTATTAGTCTTTATAGTTTTATTAAATTTGTAATTAGATCTCTATATTTTTTTCGTTCAACTAGATTTCACATTGTTTATAATTTTGTAATTAAATTTTTTCATATAAAAAATATTAACATTAATAGAATATTCTTTTCAAAAAATATGTAGTCAGAATTTTAATTAGATTCTTAATTGTAATAATTTGTAAAATCTGTTAACTCTAACAATTTTTGTACACTAATAATAATCTAATTATAAAATGAAAAATAATTTAAAAATTTAATTAAAAAATAAAAAATATAAAAATTTAATTAAAATTTTAATAAAAATTATAAAAACCAAAAAAATAATTAAACCTCAATTTTCTAGACAAATTATTTTAAAATAAAAGAAATATATGTTATATTTTGATATCTAGAGTTGTATAATTTTATTTATTAAATCTTGGACGTATCCTCCGTTAATAAGAGAGAGAACATTTTCCACTCCGAAAATTAATATTTAATCCACATGTAACTAATGATTAAAAACGGAGAAATATATGGTAAAGATGTTGTTTTAAAGATGTGCTTACGTGGCAAAATCTAAACCACACATTCTAAAACCACACTTTAACTTAAAACCGTAACTCTTCACAAAGAAAAGCGTCACCTAATGGAAAAAAGTAAATTAGAAGATTTAAGAGAATAAATAATTAAATTATCAAAACTAATAGATCAAAAATTAATGATTTTAACCAATGTTAATTGTAATGACACTGAATTCTTAAAATCAATACAAAATGATTTTTCTCAAAATCTTTATTTTACTATAAGTTTTATTGAAGGACTTCAAAAACCTGAAAAAACTTACTTTTCACATGGAATTTCTAAAAAATGCTATCATGGAAATGATTCCCCACATCTTCATCATACTTTTAACCCACAATTAAATTCTATAGTAGATATGCTTGAAGAAATATTACTATCTATAAAATTTCAAAGAAATAAGGAAAAAGAGAATCTCAAAGAAGAAAAATTTCAAAATATAATCAACATAACAGACTTAAAAGTAAAACCACCATTGAAATTATGAATATTGAAGAAAAATTAGAAGAAGTTACAATGCTTTTTAAACAATTAAAAATGGCTCAAGAAAATAATATTATGGAACATGGTTTTCAAATAGAAGAAGAATTAGTAAATTCTGAAAACATAGAAAATGAAGAACACATTCTAGATTATTCAAGTGACGAAGAACCAGCAATTCCAATACAAGTAAAAAATGAAGCTGGAACATCTAAGAATAATCAATCTCAATTTAAATGGGAAACAGGTTTTGATAATTATGCTTTTAAAAAAGGATTTATAAATAAAGATTCAAAATATACAAAAATACCATCGAAATACGTTCCTAAAATCCAGGAAATGGAAGGAGAAAGAATGCTCGATTTAGACTGCAAAAAGAACGAAAAAGAAATTTTTGAAAACTGGTTGAATTCCTTCTTATTAGAGGCCTTTACTAATCCAAAACTTAGTGAATTGTCTGGAAGAGACATTTGGAATTACATAGGATTTCATACTAAAGGAACTATAAGAGATTATATGACATCAATAGAAAACCAAGTAATAGAAGAATTAGAAACAAAAACAACAGCTTATGATAAGATATTATATATAATGATGATTCTATATAAAGAATTTTTTGGAAAAAATATTATAGATCATAGACAAGAAGTCTATAATAAAGAATATCAAGAAGCAAAAAACCATTTAGCTAATATTCAGATATATGATTTATGTAATGTGGAGTCTTATATATGTGAATATAGAATACACTATTACAAATTAAAAGAAGAAGACAAAAATCATTATCTCAGTATGTATATAACAAAACTTCCATATCCTGCTAATGAATTTATAATGGGAAGATTTATAAGAGAAATAAATAGAGGAACAATTGAAAATAATTTTGGTGGAGCAACCTCTGCAATAAGAGAGGAAATAAAAGAACGTTGTATGCAAGAAGCAACTCAAAAAAGATTTGCAAATATAATTAGAATTTGCTGTCAGGACAATGAAGAGATACCTCAAAAATATGGTCTTAATAAAAATTTTCAAAGAAAAAGAAAATATCAATTTAGAAGAAGAAAATACTATCCAAACTGGAGAAAAAAGAGATATTTTAGGAAAGAAAATAACAATAAAAACAAAAGACAAAGAAATAACTATTGCCCGAATAAAAAAGAAAATTGTAAATGTTGGTATTGCCAAGAAGAAGGACACTACACAAATGAATGCCCAAAAAAGAAGGATAAAAAGGATCTTACTAAACAAATAGAAATTGCTAAGTTTTGTTTCATGGAACCATTAGAAGAATATGATAACTTAGACTATATTTTTGAATATGTCTCAGAAACAAACTCAGAGACTGAGTAATAATGCTACATTTATTACTATAAAAATAACAGAAAAATTTATAAATGCTTTCATAGATTCTGGAGCAACACAATGCTTTGCTAGTTCAAATATAAAACTTGATTGGAAAAAATTAAAGAAACCATTAAGAGTTAGAATAGCTGACAAATCAATACATAAAATTGACCAAAAAGCAGAGATGGTTGAAATTTTTATTCAAAATTATAGGTTCATTGTTCCATCTATATATATGTTAGATTCTGGAATGGAATTTATCATAGGAAATAACTTTTTAAAGCTATATCATCCATTCATTCAAGAATTAACATATATAGTTTTAAAAGCTCCACATGATTCTTCAATAAATCAAAAATCAAAACGTATAAAAATACCAACTACTACTATAGATAAGATCTTAAAATTTAAAATATTTTCTATATTAGAAACATGTTATTTAAATCTATACTTTCAGATAAACATTCCAAAAAATAATCTTGAAATAAAGATAGAAGAATTTTTGGATGAAATTTGTGCTGAAAATCCTTTAGATATTAAAAATACAAATAACGAATTAGTAAGCATTAAATTAAAAGATCCCACAAAAGAGATAAATGTTCCAAATAAAATTCCTTATTCCGCAAGAGATAGAGAAGAGTTCTCACTAGAATGTAAAGATCTTTTGGAAAAAGGAATTATAAGATTAAGTAAAAGTCCTCATGCGGCTCCAGCTTTTTACGTTGAAAACAATAATGAAATTAAAAGGGGAAAACGAAGAATGGTAATAAACTATAAGAAGATGAATGAAGCAACTATTGGTGATGCTCATAAACTTCCAAGAAAAGACTCTATTTTAGAAAAAATCAAAGGAGCAACTTGGTTTTCATCTCTTGATGCAAAATCAGGATATTGGCAACTTCGTTTAGACGAAGAAACAAAGAAATTAACTGCTTTTACTTGCCCAACAAAAGAATCAACAAGTGTGTTGCTCTATGAATGGAATGTATTACCATTCGGATTAAAACAAGCCCCAGGTATTTATCAAAGATTTATGGAAGAAAATCTAAAGGAATTAAATGAATTTGTTTTAGTGTACATTGATGATATACTAATTTTTACAAAACAGGATAAAGAAGATCATCTTCAAAAATTATTAATAGTTTTAGAAAGATGTAAAAAAAAAGGATTAGTTCTTAGCAAAAAGAAAGCAAGAATAGCAAAACAAGAAATAGAGTTTCTTGGATTAATTTTATCCGCCCAAGGAAAGCTAAAACTTCAACCAAATGTTCTAGAAAAAGTAAATTTATTTCCTAATAAAATAGAAGATAGAAAACAATTACAAAGATTTTTAGGGTGTATAAACTATATTTCTGATCAAGGATTCTTAAAAAATATAACAGAATATACTAAAAGCTTATTTCCAAAAATAAGTACTAAAAAAGAATGGAAATGGGATGAAAAAGATAGTATGCAAATTCAAAGAATTAAAGGATTATGTGAAAAACTTCCAGAACTTTATATTCCAGAAGAAAATGACTACTTAATAGTAGAAACAGATGCCTCAGACATAACCTGGTCAGGATGTCTAAAAGCTAAGAAAGCTATAAAAAGCTTAGAACAAGAAAAAGAATCACTAGATTCTAAATATCCCCCAAAGGAATTACTTTGCAGGTATATTTCAGGAACTTTTACTCCAACAGAACAGAGATATACCACTCATGAAAAGGAAACTCTGGCAGCAATTAAATCTCTTAAGAAATGGAAAATTGATTTACTACCCAAAGAATTTACATTAAGGACAGATTCAAGTTACCTAACAGGTTTTATACGATATAATTTAAAAGTTGATTATAATCATGGACGATTGGTAAGATGGCAATTATTTTTGTTACAATATCCAATAAAAATTGAATATATTAAGGGTGACAAAAATGTTATTGCAGATACGTTAACAAGAGAATGGAGTTCGTCTACAACGCATTAGATCAAGAAATTCAAAAATACGAACAAGAACTTGAAAAGTGCAAGCATTGTCAGCAAATAAAGATACAGATCCAATCCCTCCAGAAGGCCATCGAAGCAATGAAATCAACACAACAACCCAAACAATCAGAGTTCAGCCAGCTAAGCGTGGTGGACAAATCAGGTGAGGAAAAAATTCCAGAAAATAAAACAATTGTTGAAATTATCAAAAAATCCACCCAAGATAAAAAATATTATGTAATTTATAATGGCCCCATGAAAGGAGTATATGATGCCTGGGAAAAAGCAGCACCATTTACACATCAATCAAGGATAATTCATAAAGGAGGGTTTTTAACACTGGAAGAAGCAAAAGAATCCTTCAGGGAATATGAAACTCTTCATCCAGAGCAAACCCTAAAAAGAGCAGATAAAGCTCCAATTCAAACCCAGAGAACAGGGATAATAAGAAACATTCCTACAAGGGCTGAAATCAAGGAAAAGAAAAGGGTCTGTAGATCAAATCTCAGAGAAACCCTTAACATAGTCCTGAATTGGACTGAAGAAAAAAGGGCAATCTTGGGATATTATCCTATTGCGAAAGAACAGCTAACAAAGCTGGTTATATTTCCAGAAGCTTCCCCATCTGACACCTATCAGTTTTTCCAGTATGGATTAATTGATACAATTCTAATTTTTAATGATTTAAAAATTATTAGTGAGTTTCCTGCAGGATTCATTGATGCAGTAAAGAGATTTAAAAATATGATTGACAACGTAAATCCAAGGGATATATCCCTAAAATTTACGAATAGTCAACCTATTTTTAATGAAGAAGAAGAATGCTTGGTTCCAGCACATCAAGTAATCTTCATGTCCGTCTTCCCAGGAAATTTTCAACCAATTGATCAAGTTCAAGATTTAACAATCTACAGTCATGAAGGAAGACTAGCCAGCACACTAGCAAGGGTCTTCGAAAGAACTCAAAAGATAACAAGAGAATCTCACACAAGAATCAATTATAAAAGCAGAAATACTTTGCTTGTGTCCAGTAAAAGAAATGAAATTGAAGAAAGAGAGATGAGACTCTTAGTAGAATTTGAATCAGCATTCTACAACTTATCTGGACTCTTAGAAAAGCTCCCTGAAGGGATAAAGAGGAATCTCTGCTATTTGATAAAAGACAGAGAAGACCACAAGTGCCAGCTATGTGTCTCAGAAAGCAATAATGAAACGGAATCAACCCACATGATAAAGGAAGAAGACAACGCATCTGAAGGTCACATGATGAAAGAGGAGGACAGCAAATCTGAAGCATCTCTCAACATTATTGCATAGTGACGTAAGCGCTTAGGTCATAGAGCACCAACGATGTAGCTGGTGCAAGATAATAAACAATGACGTAAGCAATGACGTCATAAGAAGGGTAAGGATGGGAATTGTCCATCAGACCCAACCATTATAAATAGGTTGCTTAGGCAATTGTAGAAGGCATCAAACAATAGAAAGCAGGAGGCTAGGAGTACTCATATGCTAGGAGAGCAAGGAGGAAGCGGCCGAGGCGATTCTATAGTTTGAAGAAGAATTCCCTTAGGAAAAACCAATTCTAAACTCCCATCTGGAGTTAGTATCTACAATCTCCCCTCTGGAGATAAAAACATCTTATGTAAAATATTCTAAATAAAGGAAGTTTTTCTCCAGAAAGGTACGCCTTTATCTTAATCTCATAGTTATGAATTATTTAGAAAGTTTAGAATTAACGGAAGAATCTGATTATTATAGATTATCTGCCTTATTAGATAACGAAAAACAGGCTGTTCTAAAAACAGAATTAAATCTCAAATCAAATGAAAATTTTAATAAACAAAATCTTTTAAAAGAAGTTTTTAATAGAAAAAATATAATATACTATGGAAAAATTCAACTTGAAGCCCCTATAAAGATAAAATCTGCTAATGGAGAACTTGAAATAGCTTTGATAAATGATGAAGAATTGAGTAAACAGATTGAGAAAATTAAGGATCAACAAAAAAGATCTAAAATTGGATGGATTCATATTAGTACTATACAAGTCTTAATCAAATCTACATATATGAAAGGAATTAATTCACCAATAAGCTTAGCAATCTGTGACAAAAGAATTACTGATGACCCAATAGATCAAATAATTGGAATTGTTCATGGAAACTTGGCAAACGTAAATGTTAAATTCAATGCCCATCTTGGATATGCTATACCTTTATCAACTGAAAATCTTGGAAGATCTATAAGTTTGGCTTATAAATTTCACAGAAAGAATCTAATGGAACAAGACGATGAACCATTTTCAATTACATATAAATTATGCTTTAACAAATAGCCATCATAGTATAATATTTAAAAACAGAGAAAGAATTTATGTCGATGAATTATTTCAGAAAATTGTAAAAACAGAAATACCAAAATATAAAGCTATTGAAAACCCAGTTCTTTTACTAAAAGAACCATCAGGAAAGTTAGTTTCATCGAATTTTCAAATAAGAGAATCCAAAATTAATAGCCCTTTAAGTTTATCTAAGTTAAAGATTAAAGAAGAAAATTCTGAAATAAAAGAATTAACAAAAAAGGTCGAAAAATTAAATGACACCCTAAACACTAAGTTATGACAATAAATAAAGAGAAAATATATGTAACCTATCAAGATAAAAAACAAGAGCTCTTTGAAAGAGAAAATTGGTTGAATTATTTACAGTTTTTTGAAATAAATCAAAGAGCATTTGAAGCTCTAAAAATAATCTATGACAAATTGAAAGGAGAAGTTAAAGAGTTAGAAAAATTAATAGAATCTCTAGAAAATAGTGATGAATCAATGATAGAATTTGCAGAAATTCTAAGATAAATAATGAAGTATACAAAGATTGAAAGACCAGAAAACAAAATAAAAAGAAAAAGGGCGAAAAGATTAAAAAGTAAAATAAAGGAATATAAAAGAGAATTAAATAGTCTTCGGTTCGAAATTAATGACCTTATAATAAAAAGGATAGAAATAAGAACAAATATAAACAAGTTGGAGCTAAACTTAAAAAATTTATAAATGCCTGGAACACCATATTATGGCTTAAAAGAATTAAAGCTGTTGAAAGAAAAAATGGAGAATGAAGTTGAAAAATTAAAAAGATATTTAGAAACAACAGAAAGAGTAGAAATAAAAGAAGTTTTGGAGGACTTGAAAAATTATATTAAAGAAAAAGACAAACAGATAAAAGATTTTATATACAACAATCAATGCAAAAAAGAATATTATAAACTAAAACAAGATTGAAAAAACTATAAAAATGAAATCAGAATTAGTAATAGTAGAAATGCTCAATACTTTTGATTATGAAATTACAAATTATAAAGTACCACCAACCAAATCTATACAAATCATAGACTTATTCGAAGCAAAATATGAAGAGTTAAAAGAAATTACATCTTAAAATTGGTATCAGAGCCAAGTTAACGATTAAGGGTAACACTTTCTCTTTAAGCAACACTTTTAGTGACACGCTTTTAAAACCAACAAATAACCATAAAAGACAAAAATCTTTACAAATGCATCTGTACACTAGATGTCCCCTTAAAAACTTAGGCAGGAGAGCCAATTTTGTTGGGGAGGAATTTTGACCAATCCATTGTGTTTAATCTTCAAGAAAAATGTCACACGTCAAATCTTATCTTGTGACAGATAGAAGATTTTGACTAGCTAAAATGTTACAAATTAGATTATTATACAAGAGTAATTTTATATCCATAGTAAATATTATCATTTTTTATTCGTGTTTAGTCAGTAATAATTTATTTCTATATGTATAAAAGTTTTTATACAAATATAATTTATACTTATATTTATAAAATTTTATACATATAAATTGATATAATTTATATTTATATTTTTTAAGATTGTAGATATTATTAATTAATAAAATTTATTTGTTAAAGACAATTTAATATTTATATTTGGTAAAGGTTCATTTAACCCCTTTGTTAAATGATAGACAACAATATTAAAAATTGCTCGCCAAGAGTTTCTCGTTATACTTTAAGACATGAATTAGGCCAATGGTCATGTAAAATTTTGCTGGTCACTTTTCCTACACAAACTTGGGCACGGATTCAGTGTGCCGAACCGCTTTGGCACACCAGCGCACATGATGTTTATGTTTGGCTAATTGGTGCGCCATTTGAGGATGGCCGTCGGATCTCTCTGTTTTTTTAATCCAATGGTACAGACTACTCTTTCTCTCTCCTCCTATGATTGGTTAGTGGTGTAGGTGTGTCAGAGGGGTTAGTTTGCAAATTTAACTTTGTAGGTGGTTATTTTTGTTACAATAAAAAATTAGTTGGGTTTATGTAGAATTAGTTTATCATGTTTTAAGAACTAAATTAATGGCTGTTTAGTGATTCTGTTTAACGCCAAATCAGACATGATAGAGGAGGGCTGAGAGGGAAGCAAAGGCGCCGTGGACGTCGTTTGACGCATACAATATAAGCTGCGATCCGTCACTGACCCGTCAATGGAGTAACGGAGTTGCAGGAAGCTTTCTCTCGCGGAGTCACACTGGAAAGCTGCCTGCTCTCCGAAATGCGGCCTCTGTCGTGACTCGTTGGTTCGGAGGATGAAGATCTGCATAGCGTCCTCGCCGGAGCTGGAAACGGTCACCGTCGGATAACAATGAGTGATGTTTCGGCTAGATGCCTGGATTTGCCGGAGACGCCCAACAAGGAAGGATCGAAGCGACGCGGGAATGGTGGGCGACAGGATGACGAAGGAGAAGCCCCTGGTGTTACGGGTCGGGCGGGTTAGGTTAGAACACAGTTGGTTGAATTTGGGTCAATCGTGATGGGCCTCTGGAGTTTTTTTCCCTGATATGCACATTTCTTCTGAAACCAATGCTGGGCTCAAGTGTTGGGCTATTAAAAGTGTTGTTAAAAGTAGATAAATGGTCTAGTATGGTGGTCCTTTTCACCGCACGAGCTGGTCCGGTGTCGAAAGAGGCAAAGAAAGGAAACGATGAAAGGGGGTGCAGAGGTGCGGTGTTTGTCGCCAGACAGGGCATGATCGAGTTTCCTGCCACTTAAATCCCAACAGCAGAATGAACACAGAAGAGGGTGCAGCGTACTTTATTGGTGAGGGCGAAGGTGAAACTGGCAGAAGGGAGGACTCGTCTGCGGAGGATGAGGTAAGACTTTGCCAACAAATTTGTTTAGTCGTCTTTTTCAATTAATGTATTGCTGTTCATCGATTCCTAGTTCATGGCTAACTGAAAGTATCGTTGTAGCTGGCATGCAACGATGCATCGGACGTTGCCTTGGACGAGGATTATGATTCACAGGGCACAATTTGGTAACCAGTCATTATTTTTAGTGCGCTCACAGCTAATTCCAGTGGGGACGTGGGTCTTCAAATTAGGCAAAGGTTTGGTGATGCAGCAGGTGTTTTAGCTTCTTAGAAGATCATGCGTGATGTTCTATGTTTGGACAAACAATAGGTAGCTATAGAAAACTGTTTTGGAGTGTTATAGTTCCAATTTGACCATATCCAGGCCGCCATATGACTTTATTTTGTAACGCGCTATATTTAAAGTGGAAATTATTGTAGAGCATCCATGGTGCTGTATGAATTGAAATTGCAAATTAGTGTAGATAGCATCCATGCTGCTGTGTGAATTGGAATTGTAAAGTAATCTAAGGAACACTGATATTTTGAAAAGTTCTGAACACTGATATTTTGAAAATTTCTTAGTTACACCGGTCATAAGATTCTACCATGTACAAAAAGAGTTAAGTCTAGCAGTTGCAAGACATGAACAATCAGAACAGAAAAAGTTGTTGCGAAATCAGAAAAGGCAATCCAAAATAACATGCTCAGCTAGTTCATCAACCCAGTTGGATTCATTCAAAATCAAGAAATTGGACCAACAACTCCACTTCTGGGTGGGTACTGGAGATCTCAAAGACGGCCAGCTTGGGCACACTTATGTTACACTTGCGCAAGAAACCCACCCAGCCTTGGCTAATGGCGCCACAATTGCGCCTTCTCTTGCCCCCGTATTTGCTGTAGACGGCCCGAACGGAAATCTTCCCCGATCTGAGAGTGACCATGACACCATCCCTGACGTCGTCTCCAAAGTGCGGCACATTTGGCTGGGCAAACCAAAATAGAGAAGGAGATGAAGTTAAGGACATGTGTAACATGAATGCAATGTGCATGCAGTCAAACAGAATGAAATGACAACTACTGACGATGGCATTATGAACAATTAGCATGCAATTGGGTGCTTATTTCCCTAAACAATGGAATTCAAGTATTTAACAACAACATACATTACGAACAAATTTCTGTAATGAATCTGAAGTCAACAACCGATCCACCAGATAGCCAACCATTAACAATTAAGCAACAGCAGAGGACAGAAGATGTGGAAAACGTAGGAGGGCACACATGCCAACAAAGTAAGGACCAGCGAAAGAACAACACTTTATGTAGACCAGGTAGGCCGCCACATTACTTTTAATAGAGGGCACAGCAGGGTAAGAAAACAGATAATGCGGTCCCCAAAGTTGAAGAACGTAACACGTGTATATATAGTGGAGAAGGAAAGCCATTACCAGGAAGTGGGTGCCCAAGAGCCTTTTTGTGATGTGCATGATGAAGAAGGGGTGCTGGGACCGAAACGTCTGCTCCACTTCAGCTGCAACTGCGCTCCTGGGGACATTGATGCACCCCGTTCGACGCCGGGGTGCTTCAGGAGCGCGTGTACGGTTCCGTCGAACCTTCGGGGGCGTGACGTCGACGGCTTCATCACCGGACGTAGCATACGACCTCTCGACACCCGGTGACTGAAAGATGCGAACGCTGAAGTCGTCTCTGCCCTTGTGCTTGAACAGCAGAATGTTAGATGGTTGTAGCTTGTATTCACGATAGAACCTTTGCCATCCCCTGCCGAGAGTGATCTCTTTCCACCCCTTGGGTCTGAATGCAATCTTGTAGGTATGGTTTGACCCATCGGCGACCGTGACGTAGAGATGGTTGCTATCTTTGGGCAGGAGCTCAATCGGTAACGGTAGACGCTGCATATAAGGGCACATGAGGAGTCGGCGTGAGAGATAGAACAAAATGCGGAGAGGAGAGTCAGAAATAATGGAAAGAACAGAAGAGCAAGCTTTAACCTACCATCGGTCGCGACGGATCTCCTGCCGCTTTGATAACCCTAACGACGTCACCTTTCGCGAGTTCTCGTACCATTTTCTCGTCTAGGCACCAACAGAGAAGAAGGAGATATTCCTAGTTAGGAGAACACCAAGAGAGTGGACAGCGTGTGAATGGAGCGGATATGAAGGGTGAATCCTATCTAATTAATTAATTTAGTCAGAGTTCCACCCCTTAGCACTGTGCGCCATCCCATGACCCTTCCATGAAGTCTTCCCGGAGAAGCCAAAAAGTTGGGCCCCCCAAAAAGTTTCGTCCCTGAAGAGGAGAGGAGCTTCGAGTGGGGTCGGGTATTAGGGGTTGGGTTTCTGGCGAGTTCGGGTTTTCGTTTTTGTGTCGAGTCAGTTTCTCTGGCCCAATACCAGATAAAAAATATGTTATTTTCCAGGATGACCAAACCAAAAAAAAAAAAAAATTTAAAAACCGTAAATATACAAAATAATAAGTGTAATTATGAACAACTTACCTGCTTCGATCGACTACATCAATCCGTGCACCCATCAACGGGCCAAGGCTGACAACATGAAGGGATTTTTCACTGACCCACTCAAATGGAATGATTGATAAGATTAGGTTAAGGCTATAATTTAAATTTTGAATTCATTCGGCGGTCATAGCTTTTTTTAGAAATCTGATTATTGCCCTTGGTAACTGCACCCACATTAATTTCCAATTAATTCCAGTCTAATCAGGTTTAAGGGTTATTTATTAAAGAAGAAAAAAAAATTTTCAAAGGCGGGAGGTGTTTCGGCAGATTAACGCGCGTACGTTTACGTTTTTCACTACCCCCCAAACAAAAAAAAGCGCTTACTTTTCCAATAAGGGAATCACACTGAGGTTCGTACTTGTTTAAACCAGTCCCGTCATATTCTTTGTTGATCCAAGCATCTTAGTTGGAATCATGAGTTGTAAATAGTTGCCGAAATGTTCTGGAATCATGAGTGGTAAACGTTAAATGATAACGGCTCGAGACAATTCCGTAATTTTGTCTAAATCGCTCAAACGACTTGTTTCACTTGGGTGAATTACAGGCATAGGGGCTGAGTTATGGGTAACAACAAACAATTCACGATAAGCAGAGAACGAACCGATGAAAGTAGATATAATAATCGCTACAGAGGTTTAATTAGCTTTTCATAAGATCAAAAGGACGACGAAACAAACAAACCAGATAGATCATTCAAGGCTTTGGTCATCGACAAAAAACCAAAACAACATAAAGATGTCACCCATGTGAACCAGTTCAGATACCTCCGTCACTGTCTTCACCCTGCTCCGGTCGATCGCCTGCCTGGCGGGACAAAGATTTCTCTTTGGCTGTCAAAACATCCACGACACTGTTTGCCAGGAGTCGCCAATTTGAGCTTTCCGCCATCATTTCGGTTGCTTTGTCATACAGTCGTCGACCGGCCCCGTCATAGTGTCGCAAGGTCCTGCGAAGCAACTTTTCATCCCGTCGTCGTGCATTCTTCTCTTCCTCCAGTTGATCCTCCATTTGCTTCAATTTGACCATTAAGTCTACGTTCTTGGCATGGAGCTGGAAGAGTTCCTCTGCCGCCTTTTCACTCCTAGCCTCCCATAACCCCTCCCTCCTGAGAAGTTCGGCCTCAAGGAGGTCAAAATCCGCGGACTGTTCATGTGTACGGAAGATGTTGATCAGATTAGACATCGGTTCTTCCGTGAGGTCGACGGGACTAAGTGTGGGGTCAGTGACGGTCTCCTTCGACATTTTCTCAGAACTACACAGTGGAGAGAGCAGTGGAAGGTGGCAGAAATAAGGAAGAGGATAAGGATAGACGCAGAGGTGAGAGAAGGAGTTACGGCAGAGAAGAACTGGGAAAGAAGCATTGGGAGGTAGGGTTTGTCGTTAAGGGGCACGTATACATATACCGTGTAAATTGGGAAGCTTCGTCGAATAAACAAGTAATTGATGTACTTGGTTTATTTTTGGGAAAATAAACGATTTATATTTACTTAAAATCGTAATTTACGATTTCTATTAACTTTTTTTAATTTTTTTGTCTTACTTGAAATCGTTACTCACGATTTCTTCTTATCCCATAATACTGTATTACACTAAAATATTATAATATTAATGAAAAACACCAATAACAATCCAATATAAAAAAAATTAGCCCTTTTTTTGGATATTGGAAAAAAATTGGTGTAATCCTTTAATTGATACAGAACAGCCCAAAAAATCGTTAACTCAATGGCGAGTCGCCGAAAGGCGTGTTTTGCCTTTTGCGTATTTATGGGAAATTATTTCAATTTAAATATACTCAAATTATTACTAACAATACAGGAGATGAGAAGATGTTGATAGTTAACCGCATCTGGATTAAACGGAATTATAATGACTAGAAGCATAGAATATTAATCTACCGAAACAAGGGCGACCTAAGAAACAAACTAAATAGAAAGTTCAGGGCTTCAGGCTTCGACAGAAACCAACACAACATAGAGATGTCACACATGTGCACCAGGTCAAATTCCTCCGTCCCTGTGTTCACTCTGCTCCGGTTGAACGCGTAATGGAGGGGACATAGATTTGTCCTCGACCTCTAAAACATCGACGACCCTTTGTGCCAGGTCACGCCACTTTGAGCTTTCGGCCATCATTTTGTTTGCTCTGTCATACATTCGGCGAACGGTCGCATCACACTGTTTCTGCTCCATGCGCAGAAACTTTTCCTCAAGACGCCTTGCCTTCTCGTCTTGAGCCAGTTGATCCTCCATGTTGTTCAACTTGACCATTAACTTTCAAGTTCTCGGACCTGACCCTGAAGAGTTGCTGTGATATTGTCTCAACGCTAGCCTCCCAAATTTCCTCCCTCCTGAGAAGTTCGGCTTGAACGAAGTCACATACCAGGGACTTTTCATCTGTACGGACGATGTCGATCAGTTTGGACATGGGCTGTTCCTTGAGGTAGACGGGCCTGGCGCCGTTGTCATCGACAGTCTCCTTCGACATTTTCTCGGTAGTGCACAACGGAGAGAGCAGTGGAGGGTGGCAGAAATAAGGAGGTGGGTAAGGATAGACGGAGAGGTGACAGAAGGAGATGCAAGGAGATGCGGAAGAGAAGACCTGGGAAAGAAGCACTGAGAGGGATAGGGTTTGTCATTAACGTGCACGTATAGCTCTATAGTGTAGGCCCTATACTGTAAAGTGAGAAGGTGCTTCGAATACTTTTTTTTCCATAGAAAATGTGTAATTAATGTACTTCATTTTTTTTGGAAAAAGAAAATATTTATATTTAACGAAAAAGAAGGGATAACAAATTTAATGTAGTTTTAAATTTAAATTTAAAGTTATTTTTCAGCGTTCAGGTTTTAAACCTACGTTTAAGATGTCTTCGATTCCTGTGCCAAACCCAAAAAACGAAGCATCGGTTACAGCGGGCGTAAATGAAGGCGTGCGTGGCACGGTTCCTGACTTATCTGGTGAGCTGTTTTGCAGTTTATAAGTTCGCTACCCAGTTTTCCTTCATCGCATCTGGTGATCCATAGTAACGACGGTCCTCCTGTAAACTTCCCCTTCCACAACCTATTCAATAAATTTAGATCAAATAGGATGAGATCTAGTGCAACCACCGAGAAAGGCAGAATGGGAGAGAAGGCAGGATACGGGAGAAGGAAAGGGAAAGGGAAAGGGAAAGGGGTCCTACCAGGCGTCTGTCCACTGACTCTTCTGCCTCACGAAATATGGGAGAGAGTTGCATCAAGGGTTGCGTCGTCCTCGATCCAGGATCTGTTTAACATGCAGGCAACCTGCAAGCTATTTTTGGACACAGGCCGCTCGTCTGCGGTGTACAAGGTGGCCTCCATGGCGGAGATACTCGTCGTGTTCGGTTATGACTTGAAGGACCGTCCTGAGGATGGGTTCCTTTATGTAAGCGCGCGCGCAGGTAATCCGGGCGCTATATTCCGTATAGGGATGAGAGAATTCTGCTGGATGGGCCGACACGTCGCCGGGGTCGACACCCTGCTTGAGGCCGCCGATGCGGGTGATGTCCAAGCCCGCTACATGTGTGCGATGCTGCTGCTGACGCCAGGTGTTGGGGACGGGGCGGACGCTGGAAGGGGGGTTGAAATGTTTGAGAACGTGCTGGCTGCTGGAAAAATCGAAATGTGCAGAGAATTCTTCGGGCAGTTGTTCGCAAATCCGCTGATTGGGGTGCACCCGTCGGATCCAGGGAAGTCTGTCGTCTGCATGTCAAGCGTCTGCCCGACCCGCGGGACCATGGGTGCCACCAACGATTCCTCGACTGTGTCCTGCGTCCACTGCCTTGCCGAGTTCGAGGTGTTGCATTTCTTTAGTCTATTTATTTTCAGATGAAGTTTCGCTGTAACCAAAACTGAATGTCTTTCATTGTTAATGAGTCGGGTGTTTGGGTTGGGTGGCCTTGTAAATCCCCTCTTTCATGGACCAGATGAACGACATATTCGAACCGATGCATATCACCGTATTCAAACATTTAGACGGTCACACGCATAACCTTCGATAGAAGCACTATTTCATAACTTCATTAGCTAACAGGCCAAGCCAAATAAATTAAAAAAATAAAAATAAAAAACGGGCCATAAAAGTTCAATATTAACGTTGGGACTAAACAGTACAATAGTAATCCTAAAATACATTGCCGGGGAGGGGAGGCGTCGGTTTATGGTGTCTCCATGCCGTTGTTGCACTGAACCGTAAGACCTGGGACTTTACCTGTCCAGCAAAACGTCCGCCATCTGTCGTATGATTTAATTACGATAAATGCTTCTTTAATGAATATAATTATTATAATATATGAATGCATCGGTAAACGAAAACATCTAGGAAAACGTATGCGGTACTGAACCACGGGCAACCCCCCTACTCCTACCCCCCGAACGGCAATATATTATATTAAAAGCAAAATGCCACAAGGGCATCTACAAATTCGTCCATCCCCCCCTTTGTAATCTCCAATAATCCGTCCTCGAAGTCCCCCCAAATGGCCGGAAGTTCCCAAGAGGACAAAACGAAACTGGAGGTATCCATTCAGCACGAGTGTCTGCCGAGTATTCTTCCTCTCGAATTGTGGTCGAGTATTGCGACGATGGTTGCATCGAATTCGATTGAGGATCTGTTCAACATGCAGGCGAGTTGCAGGTTATTTGCAGCAGCATGCAATTCCGACGCCGTGTACAGGCACGCGTTGGTGTCAGTGTTGCCGATCGGCTGCTTCCTCGACTACTCCGGTATGCCTGCAATGACATTTCTGCGTCGATGCGCCAGAGCGCGGAACCCGGCCGCTATGCTCTGCGTTGGGATGTCTCATTTATTCTGGTGTGGCCACCGCAGAGGTGGTATGCGGACCCTGACCGAGGCAGCAGACTTGGGCGATGTGGAGGCCTGCTACATCGCTGCGATGCTGCTTCTGTCGCTCGGTGACAAAACAGATGATGAGGTCCGCCGTGGATTCGAATTTTTTTGCGTCGTTCGTGACTCCGGCACAGTCGAAAGGTGCAGGGAGGTCTTCACGCAGGTGTTCGCCGGCCCGTGGTCCGATATACCCCCGGCGAACCCAGAAGAGTCCGTGTCATGCCGTTCCGGTAGTTGCCGTACCCGTGGGACCATTGGTGACGACAGCGATCTGTCCAGTGTCGCGTGTGTGCAATGCCTGGCCGAATACGAGGTGCGGAAATTCTTGGGACTTACTGCGTTTAAGTAGTTTTTGTAAACCCCGGCGATGGAGATGCCGATCATGGTAATTGCTATGCGTACTGATGGTGTATTTTACCTTATTTTTGTAATCGCATAATATAACAGGGCTAGTAAATATATACAAAAATGATTAATCTTGATTAATTGTCGAATATAATGATTAATCTTGATCTGATATCTCTTCACTTGTTACTTCGGGTTGGGGACAATGTTAGTGTAAAGTTCTAATATTTAGAGACTTATAGACTATAGGATTGTTTAACTTCTTCTGTTTTAAATAATATATAATTTATTATGTAAATACACTAAATGTTTGTTTAGGGTTTTTAAAAGACGTATTTTGTATGATTTAAAAAAAAAGGACACCATGTCTGTATTAATTTTTTTTATTAGGTATTAGCGTTTGGCTTCGTCGTAACGTAAATCCCTAATTGTGTTTCAACAAGCTAAGAACACAGAGAAAAGTATGCATAATTATGTTATCCGTGTTTAAGTTCCATTGCAGAATATCAAAAGGGCGACGGAACAAACATAGGAAATAAAAGGATCACACAGGCCTCGGCGGAAAACATGACATTCAGATATCTTGCATGTGCAACCCATCAACTAACTCCGGCCCCGTCTTCATTCTGCCCGGCCGGATGACGACGAGGACGACGACGGAGCAAGAACTTTTGCCTTTCCTCCACAACGTCCAGCCGGCGTTCCAGCTTAGACCACGGAAGAGACTCAACCTCTTGTCGTTCATGGCGCTTGGCAATTTCAGCCTGTAATTCCTTCTCAGTGAGAACCAACTGTTGAAGGAGCGTGTCATTTTTTCGCTTCTCTGTTTTCAATTCTTTTTCAAGCCGTCGCTTTTCCTGTACCTCTTTCTCCAGTTCATACTTCCTTGCCTCGAAGACGAACTTGGAGGCCATCAGCTCCACCTTTGCCTGGCTCAGTTCTGCATTGGTGATCACAATCTGCGGACCTATCATCTACGCGGATGATGTCGATAAGTGCGTCGATGGAGAGTTCCACGAGGTCCTCTGGACTAATGGCGTGTTCTGTGATTGATTGCTCCGACATTTTCTCGGGATAAGACGACGACGACATAGTGGCAGTTATGGAGAAGGCTAGACTGAGAGTTGAGAGAAGGAGTTACGGCAAGGAAGACGTGAATAAGGGTTAGTGGTTAGTAGGGTTTGGGGGTTCTGAATAACGGGCACGTATAAATATATATAGTATAAAGTTGCTTGGATGAGTTTTTTACGCAAATAACGTGTCAATAATGGGGTTTATTCACGAAAATAAGACATTAATTTAAGCTATTTCGGTTGAAAAAAAAAGTTAACGATAACATTAAACATTTCTTCAATGAGCAATTAAGGAACGCAATTAAGCTTGTCATGAATATAACACAAGAATCGAATAGTCAACATTAAATTTGTGCGTCGTAAAACCAAATCAGTTGGAATTGGAAAGCACATTAGTATTTCGTTCGTCCGATATTAATTAATTATCTTATCCTTTCCAGAACCATCCGTAGAGAATTGGAAAGCACATTCGTATTTCTGTCGCGCGGACCCCACGCTCAGGAGTTAACGTGTACTTCAAGCCGAATTAGGTTCATAAGCAGGTGTGCAGGGATGCCAGGGTCAGGTGTAGGGGTGTGGTGTACAGAGATATGAAGAAAAGAGTTTTGTTTTGTCAAATCAAACATAAAAAAAATTATTATTGCAATTTACCGAAAAAAAATTACCATATTATTCGATAACTTAATCTGATGTGATCAATGACGATTTTTATTCAGTTTAATATTCCATAATGTACAGAATACGACATGTATTTAATTGTTTTATCTGATAGTTTCCAATAATAACGATTATCGACGAGCTCCATTAAATTTGCAAACAACAAAAATGCCACTTCTAATTGTACGTATAGGTAAATATGGGTCTAAGTACATAAATTAATTGTACTAAATATCCGGTATTAACCATAATATTGTGAAACGAAATGAGTTACGCGCTAAGCCGTAAAAATTAACTAATGTCAGTGTATATTCTACTGTTGGGCAACGAAACGATTTACGTGTTATACCGTTATTGTCCTTTTTATTTTTTCTTGACCGGCCGGATAGTATCGGTCGCTGTGTTGAAGCAGGCATTAAAGATCCTATACTCCGACAGGGGTTGACGGAGTGTTTCCGGTTTGGCCGCCTGTGTAGATGGCTTCATCCGAAAATAGAAAGAAAGAAAGAAAAATAACTCAAACGACTCGGAAATTATATATTATATATAATTAAGAAAACCCAGTTTTACTCAGGGGTTACAGAACATGAAAAGAACAGCTAACGAAATACGGAAACAGAGCAAATAAAGACTCGGACGGTAGATGCCGTGGTTCATATAGCCCCGACATCGTCTCCATTCTGCCCGGTGGGATCCTGATAGTCAGAGCCGTTTGTCGTTGCCGCAGGTTGACCATACAGTTGGCGGACCAATAAACCTACCTTGATCTCCACAACCTCAAGCCTGCCTTCCATTTCACACCACGGTGCCATCTGTTGCTGTTCCCTTCGACGAAGATCGGCAATTTCCGCTTTCAAAGCGTTTGCTTTGGCTTCCAGTTCGCGAACGGTGGTTTGATGCTGTTCCATCTCCGTGCGCAACTTCTTTTCCAACCGGCGGCCTTGTTCCAGTTGATGCTTCCTGATACTAGCCCTGACTTTGGCGGTGATTGCCTCGATCCTGGCCGTCCTTGCTTCGTCCTGTGTCCTACGAAGACTATCACTCAGAAACCTCATCCTCTGTTGGAGGGTGTTGATTAGGTCTGCGGTCGGGTGTTCCTGGAGGTCGCCCGGACTAATGGCGTGGTCGTCGAGGGATTCGTGCGACATTTTGTTGGATGAAGACCGGGAGGTTTGGTAGACGATAACGGCCCTTGAAGCTATGACTCTTCTCCCGGAAGTGGTTATGGATAAATATAAGGAATGGTTATGAATTGTGACGGACGTGTGGAATGATATGCATTAATGAAAAACAAAATTTAAGTTAATAATAGATAAATTAATACATTTTATTGAGGTTAATTAATGTGCGTATGGTATTCCATCAGAAAACGAAGATAATAATGCACCTGGTGGTTTTATCGATAAACGAAGAGAAAGCCTGGGAAAACTAAGGCGGCATCGATTACGCAAAATCCGATATGATTGCAAATCTTTGCAATGTGACGTTAGAGTAGACAGGAAGGGCTGAAGGTCTATGGACTGCTATGAATAACGTGGCAGACAGGACTTGCGTTGATCTCAAAAAAAAAAAACTTTGTTACCTGGCTATGCAACCAAGTGTAACCGAATGAGAGGCCAGTGAGTGGAAACAATTGTATTTTCCATAACTTAACTTTTTAGGGACTACGCAGAAAACACAAAAATAAAAAATATGGCAAAATAAAACAGTACCAAAACGGCAAAATAGTTGGAAAAATTATTACATAATAGTGATAATAGATATATTACATTGGATAACCAAAAAAATATTGAGAACCCATTCCTATCCAATCAGTCAAAGAGGTGGACAAACAGGATCAATTCATAATCAGCCCTACAATGCACGCACGAAATATGACCAGCACCTCCGTCACCGTCGTTTACGTCCCACCCTCTTCCATAGCGTTGATGGCGGTAAATGGCACCCATGTTCCCACGGCTTGGACATGCATGCGAAGAACAAACTTGATTCTCTTCGTTTAGCCTCGGCACGCGACGCAGGTGTCTCCACGTCCCCTGGACAACGCCGCGGAACACCAGTTTGCAGTTTGTCAGGGCACCAGCCGCCTCAAGCCAACGAAATGTTTGTAAGCCCTTGTTCTTTGACTCGGCGTCGTCGCGTAGCATCAGCATCATCGCCACTATGTACTGGGCTGCCGAATGGCCCTGGGCTGCGACAACGTGCATGGTTTCCATCCCTGCAAAACGACACCCGCCTAGGAAAAGGTCAGACACCGCATACCGAAACATAACTTCCACGTGGCCTCTCTGCCTGCATCGCGCTAAGAAGTTTCTTCCCGGATGGTGCATGGGACTCACACTCCACCATCGCTGGTCCCAAATTGGAATGTTGGCGCATCTGTAAACGAAATCCTCATCCCCTGCATTACGTGCAGCGGTGCACGACATCCTGAGACTGCACAAGTCCCTGACGGACTGTGCTGCGGTCCTTCCAGCAATTAAGGTCCATACATCGTGGGGAAGGTTGGCAGTGCCTGTCGGACGATACATCTCCTCCCCTTGTACTGAGCGCCCTCACACGATAGATAAATGATCGGTTATTTGTAAATACTGGATAACTGAAAGGCTCCAATCAGTTATCTCAATGGCTGTTGTTTACGGTGTATATATAGTCACCCGGTGCCGTGTGCGATGGTATCCCATCGGTTGTGTACCGTACATCGACACCTAATCAGCTACAATCACGTCGTCTAGGGAGCCTGCCGATTGAGTTTCCCGTCGGCTCACAGAAGGGTTCCTTAGCCAACACGTTCCTTAAATTTCTCTTTATGTTTTCTTATATCATTATTTAATATTAGTAGTTAAGTCTAATATTTTAATAATATTAAATAACATTATTTAGACATTGTTCCAAATTCCTGTTGTTTAATTTTAATTATAAGATATTTATATGTAATAAGTATCCGTTTACCTAAATAACATTTACATGATAATAAAGAAGATAACCGTTAATATTATACGTCCATACTAAACCGATACATAATATGTCAATAACAAACCTAATATGCATAACAATCCTAAACCCTAGCTATGTCAACGAAACGTTCCACCTCGTAGTCGGCGCGACAACGAATGCACCGAATATGGTTGGCGCCTCCGACTCTGTGGATGGAGCCCCGCTCTGCCGCCCTTCGGCGGTAGTCATAGAGAAGACCCATGTGGCCTCGGGTCATGCATCTGGTCGAGTCACATATTGTATGTTCCTCTCCCTTATCTGGCATTTGGACTTCATCTGGCCAAGAAATTGTGAGGACTGCGAAGCAACTCGAGTAACATGCCGGGAGTAAGTTACCTGCTTCGAGCGCACGAAAAAGTTCCAAACCTTCTTTTTTGGCGTCTCTGTCGTCCCTTCGGAGGAGCAACTCCATTGAAAGTGCGTACTTGGCTGCGTCCAGCCCATTCCTTGCTGCATTTTGCATCATTTGCCATCCTACAGCGTGGTTACGTCTTATGTAGAGCTCCCGCAGCGCCTCCCGAAACAGAAGTTCCGGGTGACCAATTTCAATGCACCTCTCGAAAAATCTTCGCCCAATAGGGTCCCGTATCCACACCCAATTCAGTTGATGCGGAGGTGGTATGGCAACCATCCTGAGGACATTATCGTCGTCGCCTACATCACGCGCAACGCAACACGTCATACGGAACTTGCACAGGTCCTCAATCGATGTGGTCGCGACTTTAATGGCTATGGCTACCCAAACGCCGCGGGGTAGTTCAGAGACGTTACAGAAACGCTCCATTAAAACTCTCGCTTGGACTGGGGCCTGCTAGTGTATATACTTCACAGGATGTAATCCACTGACCAGTGGTTTTGACAGTAGGAATGCTAGTATATTTATGGATAAGGGTCGCCTTTTGGAATCCAATTCGCTCGGACAGTCGACTTAACCGACGCATCATTTCGTTGGCGAAAATCCACATAAGTTTTCCAAAAAAATAAAAAGAAAAATGGATTCTACGAACTTGCATTGTAAATAGAAATAACATTGTTAATTGATGGCATTAATTAGATGTGTCGTTACGCGCTGGTGCGTATTTAGTAGCCGGCTTGGAGCGTTAAAATTAAATGTAAGTAAAATATACGCTAGCTAATCATCATCGCATCAATATGTAAAAATATAATTAAAGAAAATCATTCGTTGAAATTGCAATAGGTGTAAACACAACCTTGAAATTCCGTAAACACATAAAGTCTTAATTTGCGAGTAACATAACCTTGAATCGCCACAGCTGCTCGCAGCGTACCCTAATACAAGACTAAAGAAGAAAGCAACGTAATACTACCTGTGGCATGGGGGCATAAGCGTCACAGCTGGTTGATCCATGTCGACAATGCAGTACCAGCCGGTCGACTTAAGTGCTCTTCTTTGTTTTCATCCTCCATAACTCTGCCTTGCCCAATACACGGTCCCGGAGTTTGTTGAATGGTGTGCTGGTCAGGTTCACCGCAGTTGTTGCCCTGATCTCGTCCTCCCATAACTGCAAGATGGTTAACGATCGATTTTATTGTGACCCTATAATTTAAAATCCGTAATCTACCATTTTTATTTGAGCGTACTTACAATCCCGTCCATGATCGGGTTGAATTTGTCCCCCATGTTGAGCCACCTAATGACCCATATCCCTGAGTTCATGCTGAATGTTGATCCGACGAATAGACAGTAACCGTCAGTACGTATTATGGAAAACATGTGAAAATCATCACTGTGATACATGCATGTTTTATTTGCGGTTAACGTACCTCTGACCACAATTAGGTATCCCTATGGGGCTCCTTATCGGGAAACCTCCGAAGTTGCTCGGTAAGGGCATAAATTGCTTCTCGTAAACAGCTTGTGTGACGTTGTACAACACCCTTGCCTGCACGGACCGCGGAATATTAATCAGAACGCTTTTATGCACGCCGTGTTGCATGCTATGCCAGTATGGCAAATTAAAAGTAAAGACTACAATCAAAGTTGTACTTAACCGTTTTCCGAATCCGGTCTTCTCGGTGAGGCGTCTCGAACTGGTTCGGTGATGAATCAAGGTTGTAAATTGCATTGTCTTTCAGAGACACGAGCATCAAAAACCAGTGGCCCAGCGCGTCCTGCATGGGGACATAAATCTGCACAGGATAAACACGTATAGTTAATCCACTGAAGACACTTGTTCCTGGTTTAGTTTACGATGAACCAAAAGTTGTCCTTTAACAGACAAGTTCAAGGAATCTGGATGGCCGCATCCAGTTCTCCATGTAACGGTTGAGCATTAATTCTGTCGTCTCCCCGTGCAATATATCATCCTGCACAGACAACGCTGACGCATTAAATAAGTTATGTTCTATACGTGTACCAACGCCAGATCAGGACAAACTTACCGAGACAGACGGTGGTAAGCACCAGTACGCAGGCGACGTGGCAAGTATCTCAGCACCGGTCATAGTCATGGCAACCAGGTGGATGATCTGGCAACGAAGAATAGCCAAAAATATAAAATAAACAAAAAACCCCGACGATGTCTCGCAACACCATATATGTGTTTTTCCTACTTAAAACAAGCATAAACAGGTGCCATACCTTGTCATCAACGTCATTTCCCGGTAGTAAGCTGTGTAAATCAACCCTGTCCGCGGACTTGACTCCAATACGGACAAGTTCCTCGCTATAGTCAGAGGAAAGTGTTAACGATTTAATATAACCGCGATAAGCCGGTTTAAAGAAAACGTAACTCGAGTTTTACCATGGATCAAGGTTTCCGTCGAAGACGTACGCGAATAAGGCCGACTGTCGGTTGTTAAAGTCCATGGCGGGTGTGATCTTGAACCTCATCTACGACACATGTTTGTCAAACGTCAGTAGGTTAGCGCAGTTTTCGATAAACAAACCTACCGATTAGTTACCTTCTTGCTCGTTGAATGGGCAGACTTTTCCCTGCTGGAACCAGATCGCATAGAACTGTCAGTTCCATCACCGGAACGTCGCCGTTTGGCGTTCCTTGTTGCCGATGGTGGTGTGCGAAACAGCTTTCTCATGATGCTGTCCGTTCCTGAAAGGGGTGGAGTACTATTCTCAGGCGGATCTGGGACAATAGGCATTCCACTAGCGATGCCAGATGCAACTTTCATGGACTGCGGGGTTGACTGTTCATCCGTCTCCCCGTCGGAATCCAACAACACGATGGTTTTGTCGGAGATTGCTGCAGCTGCGTTGTCGGTCTCCTTCTCAAGATCCTTCTGTCGGAGAACAAGCAAAACCGGTTTAGTATGAGGGACACCTACATGACACGTTACATACATGGCCTATGAGTGAAACCTAACCAGAACCTTTTCCACGAAGCCCCTCATCAAGTCTTTGACGATGAGACCGATCTTCGAAAACGACCAGTCCTCTTCCGACTGGATCTGGTCACCTTTGACCGCATTAACATCATCCGGCTGGGGAGCTTCGGCTATGTTTTCCAAGGCAGCTTTGGGTCCACCGGGGACCTACATATTAAAAAAAAACAATATCAAATCAGTTATTTGTTTAAAGAATGTGTGAAGTACACCTGATCAGAAGATTTACCTCACACGCTTGCCGGGGCTGCGACTGCTCAATTGTATCTGCGTCGTGGACCTCTTCGCATACGTCCCTGCATGTACCACGTACGTGGTTGTTAAGGCGAATATTCGTCTACCATGCATATGCAACGTAGTGCGTTTTGTTGTATTCTAAAAGTCATAAATGAAACCTGTCTAACCTGCTGTTTGTGTCACCGTCGAAGCGTGCTTCACCGTCGCCCATTGTGTTTGTTTTTTTGGTTTTTTATTTTTTTGGTGTTTCGAATACTGATCGTTTAGCACGGGAGGTGGGTTTATTTTAAATGCGAAGGAACTTGCAAATGCCTACGGCTTTATCCTCCGTTTACGGAATGTGATGCGTCTATGTTAACGGTACTCGGGTGTTGTGGATGGAGTCACGGCTATCTGTTGTAATCGTCAAACTCGCGACAAATCTTTCACTCATATGGTACGTTGTTATTTGGGCTCGTTTTATGGTGTGTTCCGTATCCAAAAGTGAAAGTTCTGACTGACACTATACTATAAAACTTCCTTATGCAATCACTTATGCTGTGACCACCGCGGTCAAATCAATCCAAAACTATCGACTGGCCTCCAATCAGGCGCTAAGTCACACCATGCCTTCCCCACCCCCTCGCCATCATTATTTTAATTCATTATTTCGTAGAGGCATGGGACTGCGCGCTATATATGCGATGGGCGTAATGCTGAATTTCCTACATAAGTAAACCGTCAAAAGGCATTCGTTGGGAGATGGGACAAAGCCAAAATGGCTAATACTTTCGCTTCCTTCTGGTTCCCTTCCCAGCGTACGTATTAACCTTTTGTCCAAAGTTGTACCATTGTTGTTTAAAGCATAAATATCTACAGAAAGCGTATTGTCCCATACCCCGAATTGACATATACACCTGCTCGTCTGCAGCTACCCATGCTGTAGGTCAGCGCGTCATAAAGTTTCGCCTCGGGGGCATCACGACGAAATGAGTGGCGGAGGTTGCTTTCCAGTATCGTGCGCGGATTAGTAGCATCTAGTTCTCTCCCGGTTATGACCACCATTGCAAACCAATCTGGTTACGTTATTTTTTAAGCATGAAGCACAGGGTTTACGTTTAGGTGGACTTTCCAGCGAAGTCTTGGAAACCGACCCTTGGATATAATTTTTGATTGAAGATTTGATGAATATGTGTCCTTTTTAGTAGACAAAAAAATTAAAGTCGGTGCAACATAAACCCTAAACCCTAAACCCTAAACCCTCAGCCCTAAAACCTAAACCCTAAACCCTAAAACATGAGATGTAAACCCTAAACCCTAAACCCTAAACCCTAAACCCTAACCCTTAACCCTAAACACAATAAACCCTAAACCCTAAGCCATAAACCCTAAACCATAAACCCTCAATACTAAATCCTAATCCATAAATCTTAATCCCATAACCCTAAACCCTAAGCCCTAAACCCTAAACCCTAAACCCCAACATCCTAAACCCTAAACCCTAAACCCCAACATCCTAAACCCTAAACCCTAAACCATAAACCCTTTACCCTAAACCCTAAACCCTGAACCCTAAACCCTAAACCATACACCCTAAACCCTAAACCATAAACCCTAAACCCTAAACCCTGCACCCTAAAACCTAAACCCTCAGCCATAAAACTTAAACCGTAAACCCTGAACCCTGAACCCTAAACCCTAAACCCTACACCCTACACCCTAAACCGTAAACCATAAACCATAAACCCTAAACCCTAAACCATAAACCATAAACCATAAACCCTAAACCCTCAGCCGTAAACCATAAACCCTAAACCCTGAACCCTAACCCCGTAAACCCTAAACCCTAAACCCTAAACACTATAAACCCTAAACCCTAAACCCTCAACCCTAAACCCTAAACCATAAACCCTCAATACTAAACCCTACTCCATAAATCCTAAACCCTAAGCCCCTAGCCCTAAACCATAAACCCTAAACCATAAACCCTAAACCCTAAACCCTAAACTATAAACCCTAAACCCTAAACCCTAAACCATAAACCATAAACCCTGCACACTAAAACCAAAACCCTCAGCCATAAAACTTAAACCGTAAACCCTGAACCCTGAACCCTAAACCCTAAACCCTACACCCTACACCCTAAACCGTAAACCGTAAACCATAAACCCTAAACCCTAAACCATAAACCATAAACCCTAAACCCTAAACCCTAAACCCTAAACCCTCAGCCGTAAATCATAAACCCTAAACCCTGAACCCTAAACACTAACCCTGTAAACCCTAAACCCTAAACCCTAAACACTATAAACCATAAACCCTAAACCCTCAACCCTAAACCCTAAACCATAAACCCTCAATACTAAACCCTACTCCATAAATCCTAAACCCTAAGCCCCTAGCCCTAAACCATAAACCCTAAACCCTAAACCCTAAACTATAAACCCTAAACCCTAAACCCTAAACCATCAGCCGTAAACCATAAACCCTAAACCCTGAACCCTAACCCCGTAAACCCTAAACCCTAAACACTATAAACCCTAAACCCTAAACCCTCAACCCTAAACCCTAAACCATAAACCCTCAATACTAAACCCTACTCCATAAATCCTAAACCCTAAGCCCTTAGCCCTAAACCATAAACCCTAAACCCTAAACTATAAACCCTAAACCCTAAACCCTAAACCCTAAAACCTAAACCCTCAGCCATAAACCTTAAACCGTAAACCCTGAACCCTGAACCCTAAACCCTAAACCATACACCCTACACCCTAAATCGTAAACCGTAAACCATAAACCCTAAACCATAAACCATAAACCCTAAACCCTAAACCCTAAACCCTAAACCCTCAGCCGTAAACCATAAACCCTGAACCCTAACCCCGTAAACCCTAAACCCTAAACCATAAACACTATAAACCCTAAACCCTAAACCCTCAACCCTAAACCCTAAACCATAAACCCTCAATACTAAACCCTACTCCATAAATCCTAAACCCTAAGCCCCTAGCCCTAAACCATAAACCCTAAACCCTAAACCCTAAACTATAAACCCTAAACCCTAAACCCTAAACCCTCAGCCCTAAACCATAAACCCTAAACCCTGAACCCTGAACTCTGAACCCTAAACCCTGAACCCTAAATCCTGAACCCTGCACCATGAACCCTAAACCCTAAACTATAAACCATAAACCCTAAACCCTAAATCCTAAACCCAACATCCTAAACCCTAAATCGTAAACCATAAACCATAAACCCTGAACCCTAAACCCTAAATCGTAAACCCTAAAACGTAAACCATAAACCCTAAACCCTAAACCCTAAACCTAAAACCCTAAACACTAACCCTAAACCCTCAATCCTAAACCCTAATTCATAACTCCTAAATCCCATAACCATAAACCCTAAAACCTAAGCCCTAAACCCTAAACCATGCACCCTAAACCCTAAACCCTCAACCATAAACCATACATCCTAAACCCAGAACCCTAAACCCTAAACCCTAAACCCTAAACCCTAAACCATACACCCTAAACCATAAACCCTAAACCATAAATCCTAAACCCTAAATCCTAAACCCTAAACCATAAACCCTAAACCCTAAACCCTAAATACTAAACCCTAATCCATAAATCCTAAATCCCATAACCCTAAAACATAAACCCTAAGCCCTAAACCCTAAACCCTGCACCCTAAAACCTAAACCCTCAACCATAAACCATAAACCCTAAACCTGAACCCTGAACCCTAAACCATAAACCCTAAACCCTAAGTAATTTTACATTGGCTTATTAACTTGATACACTATTTATATTGAATGACATATTAAAATGACATGTAATAATAACAATAGTAAATGTTAGTGATGTAAGCAAGAACAAATAATCAATATAAAATTAGTTAAATTATCAAATATTTAGATTTGTTAATTAAAGACTATAAATTTTAACTGAAAAAATTTTAAAAACATATATATAATGAGAAAAAATTAATCCTGTATGAAATTTGTAAATTATATATAAATATGCTTGTTATATATAAATTTAAGTTTGTCGTTATTGTCAAATTATTAACTAGAGTAAATATTTTTTTAAAATTAAATTAAGATAAATAAAATACAAAACATAATCTAATCCAAAACTAGAACCGCATCTAATGTTCATTAATAAGCCTACATTTTTGAAATAATAACTCACGCAGTAGACTTTAATTACATACTTTAATTACACCCTCGTAATTTTTGCATTAAAAGCTGCAAGAAGTGTCTCTTCGATTGAACACATGGCAGTATAACAACAAAACCAACAAAATTCCTGCATGTGTTCATTATTTCCTTCATTGGATAAGCCGTTAATACTATCCAGATCATACAGCCCCACCCATCAACTCCCAAATCCTCCTCTTATGATGCATCAAACCAAGGTGAGCCGAAGTAGCGACAGCAGCGTGTAGGAGGACGACGAGCAAACATATGGTTCACAGCCGGGCCTCATCTGGAGCGGGTGCGGGAACTTTAATGGATTCGGCCGGACCACTGATATTGAGTTGGTTCGGGGCGGTGTGCTGACCCAGATCCGCGGGACAAAAAATTTAAAAAAGCTTACCTCGGTATTGTGGCAAGACTCTTCCATTTCCTCTTCTTTGAAATTCGAATAAACCTAATTTACTGTCACATAATATCACGATATTTCTTGAAAAACGATGTTTAATTTTTTATTTTATTTAACGGGATTTGACGTCTCTTGATGTGATGCGAGTGACTGCTTCAGACGGCCCGCGGAACAAGATAGTCAGAATAACCACGTTGCCCAACGCAACGCGCTCAACAATTATATAATACAGCAAATGTGGAAACTGTATAATATACGCTTCCATCTACTCGATTGCCATTGTTGTCGCTAGTGTAACACACGGACTTGAAAGAAAAAAAAATAAGTAGGAAAAGAAAAGCAACTTGAATATGGAAAATCAATTTCCGGAAATGATGGCTGATATGGGGGAGCAGATCCTTTCAGACGATCTCTTGATGGAGATTTTCACTCGAACTGATCCGAAGACGGCGGCGAGATGCAGAACCGCAAGCACAACCTGGCGTGTCCGACTGTCTTCTGAGAGATTTATGAAAGACAACACGCTCACAAATGTTGGAAAATACCGTAATGTGTTGCTCCAGATTGGTGACCCGGAGAGGTACGGTTCAACCCAGGCTTTTTGCATTGTGGACTGTGTAGGCGGAGGAAGAGTAGCCGCGCCAATGCCAGAATAACTGGGTCCACGCGGATGGTGGAATGTTATCGGCTCCGATTGCGGTGTGATCTGCGTCCAGTATAGCACGAATGGTCCTGATTTGAGGCTCCTGTTATGGAACCCGCTGATGCGAATCGCTCGTCAACTCGACGATCTGGCCGACAAACTACTTAAACAAGCCGTCATCGGATACGCGTTTGGATACCGGGCGGGAACTGACAATTACTACGTCGTCCATATGTCAAAGAGGCACGTCTTAGACAGGTTTTTGCACTGCAATGTTTTCAATTCGGCAGAAGGAAGGTGGAAACACGCGTACATAAACGATCAACGTCTAACTCACCTTGACGAGGGCTCAACTTTTCACCTTGGTAAGGCCGTGTGGGTAAACTGGGGTGGACGTGGTTTGACGACTGCAACGCATGTGGTAGTGCTGGATGCGGACACATTTATTCTGAGCAAGATAAGGATAAACCGTAACTTAATTCAGCACGTGCAGGCACTGCGTGTGCTCGACGGCATCCCACACCTCGTCGGCTATGAACGATCCCCGCACCGAGGACTATCGACCATATGGTGCAAGATTGACTTGGAATCCATGTGCGTCGTCCCGTTCATGAAGCGAAGAGTTGCGGGTCAATACGGCGTTCCATGGAATCCTGTGACGATCATCGGTGATCGCATGATCATAGTGCGCGAAAACAACCACAAACGGGCAAGAGGTGCTAACGGCGATTTTCTGACGGAGATTTCGTTGGTTCAGATTAATTTACTTAACCGACACAGAGTCAACGCATTCAATGGTGAGTGGCCGAGTGACATGAACCTTTAGCGCGTTATAACTGTGGGAGTGGGTTGTCTACTTCCCTAATAGAGCGGCCGCTATTGTGATTCGATCACATAAGCGGTAGGCACTTGGTGCGTAAATCCGTCGCGAATAAATGTGGACTACTTGTATCGTTCTTTGTATTCCGGCCATGCTTAAAATATGTTTTTCAAATGGATTTATGTGTATCATGTTTTATTATACTTGGTAGAATGAATATGCGTAATGAAAATTATCTTATTAGATTGAAAAGATAGTACCAGTGCAGTCAAATCCACGCAACAATTACGTCTAGGCAAATCCATTGAACTACTCATGTTTTCCAGTCGTGAATACCAAGAAAAAAAATTAAATTACAGATTAAAATTCTCATCAAGCGATATTCACCGGTAAAAAACCAACAAAATGATCGCGGATATCAGCGCGGTGATCAGAACACCTCGCCTCCTCGTCGTCGCGACACTCGCAAGCATGTTGTCTTCCATGGCCGTAGATGCTGAAATGGCGGCCTCCAGATCTGCCCTTGTTTCGTCCAAAGTATGTTGCAAAGAACGCAGCTCGTCTAGGAGTTCCTGTCTTGTCTTCTTCAACTCCGTGTTCTCGCTTCTAATGCCCTCGTTCGCTTCTAGCAACCTGCGAATGACGTCGGAGTAACGAGGCGGGGGCTCTGGATCGTACCACTGAAAGAACGAGCATTTCCTGCTGGTTCCGTACCCGGAACATCCATAAAATCTTCTGCCCGGATAGTCACATTTCCAAGCGGTTCTGATTGGCGATCTCACGCCACAGTGACATCGAGGCGTCGGTGCATCGACGGAGGACGAGCTTATGGAAGAGGATCCCTGCATTGTGTGTTCAATAGTTCACGAGGGGAGTAAAACACTGGCGTTTGAAATAGCCTTGCGCAACGAGGTTTCATACTCACCTCTCTGCTAATGCCATAATGTGTTCGCATCCCAACAGCCTTCTTGTTCACTGACACATGTGACGCCAACTTGGCACGGAACGGTCGATTATAGCCCCCAACCGCGGGCCCGATACATCTTAAACCATGTAGTTGTTAGCTGACGATCTAAACCATCAACATTAAATATGTGACCCGTTTTCTTTGCATGTCATAATCTTTGTATATGAAAAACTTCGAAAATACTAATTCATATGTAATTATCTTACTGTCAAGTAATCTCTTGCTATTCGTTGTAGTTAAAGGATATTGATTAATAAGTTGTTTTATATGTTTCCGTATTTAAGGGGCATTTACGTTGTTCGATATGACGTGATTGACATACCCATCATGATGCACAACTGCGCGTCTGAGCGCTACGCTGTAGCAAAACTAAAGAAGTGTATAGCAAAACTGACCTCATGCCCCCTCATGCTATGGCAGGTCACCTTTTGCTATCTTAGGAAGGATTTTGCAAGGGATTGAATATTGGACAGCACCCGTGGTTGCCAAACCGGTGCAATTCTAAACGCATGTGATGCATCCTGCCTGGATGGAGCTGACCTTCTTCAGACTCCAAGAAAGGTGTTTGCAGACCCAACTTTTTTGACCGGCCAACACCTACCCTAGTCAAATATCTTCACAAATCAAACGGTCTCAAAACAACCATATCCACGCACAACCAACGCGGACCAACTCATCGGACGACCGATACTGCAACCAACAATGGCAGAGAATGGGACACCCGCTGCATCCAACAACTTCAACCATGAGACGGCCCAGGTACGGTTGCGGTGCATCAACCGTTTTTTGTTTATTTATTTTTTTATTTCTGGTAGTTATGATTATTCTACTCCCGATTCTTCATGAGTTAGTAGTATACCCGAACGAACTAACAAGCACCCAATGCTAGGAGGAGCAGATAACACCGGGCCCCAACGACGCCACTCCGAACGACGCGTTGCTGGAAATAATGACGGAGGTGCTCGAGAACACAAAGGTTGGTAACACTCGTCTCACTTTCTGCTCTAACTGAATATGTAAATCCAACCAACTGACAGATCTGTTACGATTTTCAAATGAAGAGCGCGCAACGCCGAATGGACAGGGTCGAATCGGAATTGGTGTCCATTCGGTTGTTGGTGGGCGGTCTCAGAGAGCCTGACACCCAGAGGCCAAAGGAACATGCGGATAAAGTCAACGCAACGTCGGATGGAAACCGGATCGAGAAGCAGAGACAACCTGTGCCCGATAGGGTACACGTGCACAACCCGATGTCACGCACCTCCATTCCCAACCGTAGACAGGTGATGTTTCCAGGAACGATGAAGAAGAGACATCATCAGTCGTCAATAATAAGCAGTGGCGGAGACGTCCAAATGTCTGTTTACGATGAAGACGAGGATCCGAAATGGGCCATGTACCCAAAGATGTGCAGGTCAAATACTCACCTCGACGAAAATAACACGAAGGGTGGCATGGCTACAAACTTCTTCAATCGATTTAAGGAAAAGCTATACGGGGGTAACCGAGGGACTATATCCTCCGAACGGACCAACAATGCAGACAACCCGACAGGACGCAATGGACTGCAGCCAACGCAAAACAGAAAAGGCAGTTTTCCCTTTAAAACAATGACGTCGTCCGACGAGAGCTCATCAAAGCCTGAAAGCAGCCACGGACGGACAGCCAACACCTACAAGCATATTCCGCGACGACCCCCCTCAAACCTGACCAAGAAGGGAACAAACACCACCAACGCATGGCCCATCTCTCAGCACGCGATGGACATCTGTAGCTACGTCTACGACCATGACTCTGACCCAACGTGGGTGTTGTATCTGAACATCACCGGCTGAATATGCCGTGCGGCGTCATTAATGCCGGAAGGCAGTTAAAATTCCCCTCATGGTGTAACATCTTCCATTTGTTGACCGCAGGGAGATCGTTGTACGCATCGGGTCGCAGCATGCAACTCGTTCTGACATGGGATGCCTGTTAGACGGACGGCAACCAACCCAGAAGGCACGTAGCAATCGATCGTACCCTCTTCGAATTAATGGATTTATTTCCACTGACCGGGGTTTATTACTTCCATCTGAAGTCCGATTTTTTATTTTGTCGGATTTGACTAGCAGATAATGGAGATGATCACGATCATGGTTGCATCGAAGGGACAAACCGATGGAGATCACCCTCGATCCGTGTGGTGCTTGCACCCGAATTTTGCGGTACGACCAAAACAAACTTCCGTACTTTATTTTAATGCATAACTATGATTTAACCTTATCTGTTATTACACGAACCTTGTACCGTTGACATATGACGATGACTTGTTTCAACCTCTGAATACTCCCTGAGTAACCAGTCCGATGTAATGGAGGGCGTCCACCCTGAAATTTTGGCACAGCGATACGGGGAAGAACACTTGCACCCGACGAAAGACCTGCGCATTGTAAGCTACCGACCAATAAGATTCTTGTACGCAAGTTCTAGTCATGGTCAGACTGAATTTTGAGTCTCTGATGGTTTTCGGCTTTTTCTATCGATCGCAGGTCTATATGCCAGTAGTAGAAGAAGACTATGACAAGCACTGGTTCTTGGCCGTGGTTGACCTGTCGGACAAGCAAGTCTATCAATTTGACACGAATGCGACTAAAGAATCAAAGGCAAGAAGGAGACGTGTCATACAATGCATGGTACGCGACGAACATAAGTAAGATCATCGTCCTATCCGAATACGCTAATCTGTTTTATGTTTTTGTATGTGTGCCAGCTGACTGCCCTGGATGGAATTGTTGCAACTGACGGGTATAAAAACTTACGCTCTAAGGCCGCCCCAGAGTTTGCCAGTATGGAAATCATGTCCGCACCGGGAGTGCCCAAAAACAGCAGCAGTACAGACTCTGGCATTTGGGTCATGCAGTGGATGGCAATGGGACGCAGGTTCACGTACGCGGTGTTGCCAATTGTAAGTAAACGCATGCAAACAGGTAAAATGCAATCGCACTGTGTGTCTCTAATAAACGCAGTATTGACCATTGTAGCTGGACGAAGAGAAGATCAGGATAAAAATGGCAATTGCACTGTTAACGGGAAGATGCAACGAGGAAAGTAGTGCATTGCTTGCTAAGTTGGCCGCCAAGAAGGGAGTGCGTGAGTAAGAAACGACTGAAGTGGCGGAATACAACATTTTTTTTTTGGTTAACTCATGCACCACAATTTTTTTGGTTCTTGGATGCATTGAAAACGGTTATGTTATGTGACATTGTTCGGCATTCTGCAATTGACGGACAGTCTTCGTGGACTGTTTATATCATGGGCCATACTTCTTTTTACTTTTATGAGCCCCTACTGTTATTGTATACTTATGTTGGGCCCTTTATGTTATTTGATGTCGGGTCGTTGGACGAGTACGGGATCTGGGTTTTGACTCGACTCGGTTTCTCCGGACCAACACCAACACAGAAGCAAATGTTATCTTCCAGCATGTGCAAACAATTTAAATAAATTTTTTTCCAGGGAAAAAATATTAAAAACGCTAAATATACAAAAAGAAAAAAATATCGTGATTATCTGCGTCGTTCGAATACATCAATCCATCCATCCATCACCAAGTCCAGGCTGACAATACGAAGTCATTACTCACTGACCCACGCAATGGAATGAATGATAACACTAGATTAGGCCTAAATTTAAATACTGTGCTCATTCGGTGGTTATCGATTTTTTTTTTGAAATCCAGTAATTTCCATTGGTAAGTGCAACTATATTAATGCCCCATTAAAGTCCACTCTAATCAGGTTTAAGAGTTATTTATTAAAAAAATAACTTTAATCGGCGGGAGTTGTTTCGCCTGTTTAACGCGCGCAGGTTTGTACGTTACCCAAAAAATAAAGAATCGCATACTTTTCGAAGAAGGGAAGCCATTGTTGGATACTCAACAGCTTCCGCCAGTAAAGAACCCAAAACCATCAAATAAATCGCACACGAGGTATCACCATGCCGCCGCTCGCTGATTGTCGCTTCTTCAGATTCATAATCCCCAACATGGAGAATCAAATTGTAAGTTTTCACTTTTTCTGTTCTACTCACATAACCCCAAGGCCCGCATGCAAGCCCACATCATTATCGATTTTTTGCTCCTGCAGAGATTGCCGGTGGCCTTCTCCAACGTTGTACGGGATAACATGAGCAACCCCGTCGAGGTAATCACAACAAACGGTCAGTCGTGGAGCATCTCGTGGTTTGTGGAGGAGGAGCATCCGCATCAAGTCGTTTTCACCGGAGGCTGGCGAGCCTTTTACAAACACTACCACCTACGAATCGGTGACTCAATGCTGCTATCGTATCACCAACCCAAGTTTTTCTATGCGGCCATCCACGACACAACATACTTTGAGATCAACTACGGAAGGTAACAATATCATTCTAGTGGGTTATTGGTATGCACTCGGCTAACTCGTTTGTTTTATGCTGTTTTACGTTCCACCAGAAACTTGAGAAACGGAAGTCTTCCGGCAATACCCGCACATGGCAACTATGCAGTCCAGTTCTTCGCGATAATCCCGGTGAACGACCTTGATACACTGGTATAGAACCCAATTTCAATTCCTTTACCACCTGCAATCATCAATCCATCCATCTGTGGCACATTCTAACCCTTTTTTTCCACCATCCACTGCAGAAACTCCCGCTACGGTTCTCCCGGGAATATGGCCGGTCCCTACCGCGACCACTGACCCTAACCACGCCTACAGGACATCGTCATCGCGTGGGGTGGAATATGCAACCTAATGGGAGGATCGTGCTTCATGGAGGATGGGACGGTGTCCGGGCACGCTATGGCCTAAGGGATCAGTGGCTTGTGCTGTTCCGTTACCATGCCCTTCAGAACACAATGTACGTCATGTTCTTCAACGGTCACACAATGGAAATCAACTACTTGGCCCATGCCGGCCCCGGGACGGACTCCACTTGTATAACCGATCCGTCGGCCCCCAGGTCAAGGCACATAGCCGATGGGTTCAGATCGACCAATCCGTTCTTTGTAATTCCAATCATGCACCGCCTGGCAAACCGTTTTCTCGTAAGTGTGCCGACAATTGTTTTTAAGGGCAACTATTTCATATCCTATTGTTCTACTCAACTATTTTATTGATCTAACCCAAAGAAATGTCTTCACTTCCAGCCGAATGTCCCCCCTCTGCCGGGAGTATGCGAGGATAGCCCAATTACGATTACCAACGACAGGGGCGCGTGGACCATTCGGTTTACGCACTACGTCGGGAGGACGAACGGATGCTTTGGAATTGGCTGGTCTGCCTTAGCAACTGCATGCCAACTAAGACACGGCCATGTTTGTGTCTTCGAATGGCTTGTGCCGCAAGAATACCGGCTGCATGTATATTGAGAACTCCGGTCCCCTAAACCCCAAGCCACCGTCCCCAACCCCATCCAAGTAACTCGGTCAAGTACGGTGGTGCAACCTGCATGTCCATACATCTGTATCTTGAATCTATATGTTATTGGGGCGCAGGAATACAATTCTACCTTCCCCTCATTAGCTTATGTTTTGGATGATAAACACGATTATCGTTTCTGTCGTTAACGTGCACGTAGCATTGCAAACGGACTGATCTGCCCATATTAGAAATGTATGTCAATTTTTGCCTTTGAAGTTTGAATGTTATTTTAAGCTGTGAACCTTGAATGTAATTCGATTCACTTCACCTGCATTTTGTATCTTTGCATTTTTTAATTTTGAAACTTCCCACTGAGGCGTTAATACCCTCAGAATGCTAATCAGTAGTGTGCGTGGTTGTTTATTGATTCGAAGTTGTTGCCGTGCTTCATTTAGTACTCCTCACTTCAGCTGTTTTAAGCGTCTGTTTTAAATTACATCCACAAGCAACGATCCCTTACAAAGAACTTCTAGGTCGCGATTGAATATGCACTGAACGTTACTACCAACTACATACAAAATATCTACTTACCATACATACAAAATATCCACTGATCATAGAATGGCTGTAAAAATGCCCCTAACTACCATGTCCGGTTCAACAAAACGGTGGACAACAACCGAATAATAATACATCAGCTTTGACAGTCGATTTGCAGCTATTCGCATGACACCACTTAAACCCTACACATCCTGAATCTCGGTTAAAAACGGTGATATCTGTAGAACATTTACATACCACGGAAAGCCAACATACCAAAAAACTGTTTTAACGTGGACGACATGTAGACGGTTCTGTACCTATTTGACATGCAGACAACACTAGGTGTGCGGCTACAACCTACCGGAGAACGTCAAAGGGTTCGACCAACCTGCCGTTGCAACACACGGTGGTGACGACTGTCGGCCCCCTTTGCTCAATCGGCGAGAGACATGACTGGCCCGGACGTCTTGGTCCCAGTGAAGTCGCTGTTAGCAAACCCGGCATGCGTGTCACTATCGGAGCATTCGAACGAAGGAATCTTCGCGGTCGCATACAGATCGCCGGATAGGTTATCATAGACCTGACACCAATGTAAAAAATAGATTATTAGATCCATTTAACAGAGCAGAAAACTTAACTACATCGTCTATAGAGCGACCAACCCACCATGTCAGTGTCCATCGAATCCATGTCTTCTGCAACTGAGCTGGATGGTTCCATGGTGCGACGCTCCGGACACGTCGTCCTGTTGTGTCCCACCTCCCGGCACAAACGACATCGCTGGGTCTTCTTTCCACCATGAACACCGTTACCCTTTGTATTACGCCTGGGTGGATTTCGCGCCGGGGGTCTGCCACCCTCCGTAGGTGGCCCCTCCTGTTGAAAACTGCTGTTCCCTGCATCTTCGTTCTCGAAGTGCTTCAGCATCAGCACGGCTATGTCTCTTGCAAACTGGAACTTTTCGGTGCTGTGACATGCAATCTTGCACACTTTCCGGTACCAATCCATCAGGCACCAGTGTTGTGTCAGTTGTACAGAATCCCAAATCACGCCCATCGACTCCACCGCCACAAGTTTTGCATCCTTGGTCCATCTCGGTAATATCAGAGACCTCGGGATCTCATGAACATTGTTAAGAACAAGCACCGCAATTATATGTTCGCAGGGACCCCGAAACATTCCATTCTCATGCACGTGCATCGGACCTCCCTCGTATCAGACGTCGCAACAACACGCCACTCCTTCCCCGGAGTGCCGTATCGAGAGACGGTGTGAATAAAATAGGAACCGTTGTCTTCAGAGTCAACCACCCTCATTACACAGGCCCTGTCAAGAATGGGAACAAACAAATAGAATATCGCACGAGTGTAGTTGTCGGCTGCACTCCGCTCCAGCTGTTTCAGGTTGGTGGTCATAACAGGGTCACCCTTTGCGCACTCGAAATCGGCCTCCACCTCCTTTGCGCGGACGAACATCAAGCATCGATGGAAATGACGTAAAAACTCAGTGTAGCTGTATCGAGACTTAACATACCGTGATATCACAGCGTGCAAGCCCTCGCACCTTGATGTTGTTCGAAATCCGGCAAAGAACTTTCCCCGTATGTGTGCTGTGGCCCAGCTGTGCCTTCTCTCGTACATGTCCTGTACCCATCTTTTATCGGCCACTCCAAATTTCTCAACCATCTCAAACCACTTTCTCTGAAATGTTCCGACCTCGTAGTCGCCGAGCATGCAATCCCTAAACATCCTGGTGAATTTGGGCTTTCCAATGTTGCTCGTGGCGTTTCGGAGTAGATGCCAAGCGCAGAGTCGATGGTGAGCCTCTGAAAAAACTTGCTCGATCGCAGACTTCATTTGCCTGTCACCGTCGGTTATTATGGACACGGGAGCCTTCCCTTTCATTGAAGTTTGCAACTGCTGAAGCAGCCAGACATAGGTCTCTTCTTTCTCGTCTGCCACCAGTGCAGCGGCAAAGACAACCGTTTGGTTGTGGTGATTCACACCGGAGAATACTACGAGAGGTGAAAGGTAAATGTTTTTCTTGTACGTTGCATCAAACGCAACCACGTCTCCAAACACTAGTAATCAATTTGGCTGGTGCCGTCACACCAAAACAAGTGTTGCAACACGCCCTCACCGTCAACGACTTCCTTGTAGTACAGTGCTGGATCATTTGCCTTGCACTCTCGGAGATACCTCAAGCACGATTCCGCATCTAGGCCACCCTCCCTTCGTTGCTTCGCATTTACATTGTGCATGTCCCTTGTTGTGTACGGGACATTATGATACCCGCCGGCCAGGCTCGCCATAAAACCGTGGATTCGGGACACGCCAATGCCCCCTTTGCGCATGTCGTTCATCTGCTGGATGTCCGCTTCGCTCATCCTCCGATGGCCCGGGAGCATGGAAGAAAATCGCAACTCAAGAACGTGGTGGTTATGCGCGTCTGAAAAGAACGCAACGTGCCAACGTCCTGATTCATCGTCCATGCGGAGTAACATCCTTGCAGGGCATCCACACCGTGTCTCGGCCCTCGGCCTCTTTTGCCGGTTAGGCATCGAGTAGAACTTCGGGGATCGGAACCCTTGTCGGTGGCACACGAACTCCTGCCGTATCCTTAATTCGCCGCGTTTTTCGCTTCTGGAACGTCTCACGCCAAATCCATGGTGCTTTGCATATTGCTGATAGAACTCAAATGCAATGTCAACATCTGCGAAATTAAACCGGAGAACATCCTCCGCGCTCAGGTTCAAAAAATCAATCCAACCTATGGACTCGGCGGAATCAACGGCGTAAAACTCCTCTTCCGCATAATTCTCAGACATTCCTCCGGCGCCGTCCAAACCGTCTTCCAATTCAACCGCATCCCCATTGTCGACATCGGCCTCTGCATGACGGTCGTGTTCTGTATCGTCTTCCTGAAAGTCGTTCTCGTCCGACTCCATCCCTGCAGAGCGTTCGCCCTCAACCGGATGGTCGTTTTCTGTTTCATCTTCCTGTAAATCGTACTCGTACGATTCCAACCCTGCAAAGCCTTCGCCCTCAACCGATCCAACTCCATGGTTTGCTTCGCCCCCAGTGGTATCTTCATCACCGGCAACCCTGTGCCAAACAGCAACAACGCGGTAATTTAGCGAAACACGCAAAATTGTGGGACGTACTTCAAAGACAATTTCAGACCTATGACGAAGAAAAAGGGGGATATTTGTAAATCAAGTGAAGGGTCATAATACAGCGGGTACCTTCTTTCCATTGATGGAGACAGCGAAGCCATCTACTGCCGAAGCCAACCGACAATACAGATCAGGTACCGTGGTCGTCAGATGTGGTGAGGCTGATTGTGTGCTTCGATCCGCCTAAACAGAATCGTTAACACTGAGTTGGTGGGGGGAGAAGAAGTTAGCTGACTGGGGAGGTTTCAGTCGTTCTCGGTGGTGGAGATAGGAAGGGACGATGCGATTGCGACGGAGGGGAAGGGGAGGAAGAGGGTGAGATTGCGACGGAGGGGAAACAGGAGAAAGAGAGTGCGATTGCAACGGAAGGGCAGGGGAGGAAGAGAGCGGCAGTAATAGTTGTTAATCAAATACTGAGTGTGCAGCTAATTTAAACAATCAACTTAATTGTATGCTTTTTAAAAATCGTAAACATGCCCTCCTATTTTATATGAAATTGCAGAAAGCCCCCAAAAAAAGCGTCGTATTTCATTTTTGCCCTCCCTGGCTGACCGGTACGCCAAACTCCTAAATGGCGTTTGGATGCGCTAACACTACCCGTGTACCGAATCCGTGCCCCACAAACTTGTTTTGAGACTCTGTAAGCAAAAATAATAAATTTGACTTTCTAGGGTCCATTTGAGAAACACTAAAAAACTATTTTTTTTTTTTACTTTTAACTTATAAAAAGTTATATTAATAGTGTTTGGTACAATTTTTTAGATAAACTTTTAATTTTTCAAAAAATTATTTAAGAGCTTTTGAAGAAGTTAAAAAATGTAACTTCTATAATAACTTTTCAAAGATAAAATAACTTATTTAAAAATTGTTATTAATAAAAGTTCTTATATTTTAAGCTTCTTTTTCAAAAGAACTTATTTAAGAAGTTTCGCAGCCAAACTGGCCCTAAGTTTTTTAGTGACATTATATTTGCTTCTCAAAATTAAATAAACAAAAATGAAGCAAATGATTATTATTTGAACAGCAATGAATCACAGGTATATTAATGAACCAAAAAGTCAGAAACAATGTCTGAAATCTGGATTACTTACAAGTGCTAGCTGAAAAAAAGTCAGCACTAGAAACAATAGAAAAGAATGAATCAAGGGAATTGAAAAGATCCTCCAATATCAGAGCTACCTGAAGGAGGATCAATGGCAACCCAAAGAAGAGAAATGGTGATTGATATAAGCCCTGACCATACAAACACAATGGTTGGTGTTCTACCCCTTCTTCCCATGAGCCCTTTTGCAAAGGGATAGAGATGAGCCAGCACCCATAAGCTGAAAAACACACCACCCAGCAAGCTGCTCCATTTTCGATCTTCGCTGTATATAGTTCTGCTAACTGCCACAGCTATTGCTATCAAGTTTACCATCATGATGGTGATTGGTGGTATCATCAGAGATGTCCATTTGATGATATAGAGGTCAGCAAATTCGTCGTTTTCGTCGTCCCCGGCTGACTTTGATGTCAAAGTGAATGAAATTTCAATGCCAGCCATCACCTTAAGTAGGCCTTGGAGAACTGCAGCAAGGTGGGCACTAGTGCCTCCTATCAGCCAGAATTGCTCATTCCTCCACCACTCTTCGAGTTCAATACCGGACCACTTAACCTCGAGGATGGCGAGTAAGACAAGGGTCACGGTGATGCCCAAGAGGTACACTAGGAATGTTACTTGGAGGCTCTGGACGATGAACTGACCGGTAAGGAGGGAAAGAGCTGGAAGGAAGCAGTAAACAATGAGGAAGATTGATGTGAATGGATAGATTCCAACATTGAGGTAAGCTATTCTCTGTAGGAACTTCAATTTGAGGCTGGCCAAAAGAGCATTGTTTCGAGAAAAGAATATTTCGACAGAGCCGGTAGCCCAACGAAGAACCTGGTGGAGCCGGTCGGTCAGGTTGATCGGAGCAGTGCCACGGAAGGCATCCCTCTTAGTCACACAATATATGGACCTCCATCCCCTATTGTGCATTCTATAACCTGTCACAACATCCTCAGTAACAGACCCATAAATCCACCCGATTCGAAGGCCCCATTCGGTCTTGTCTTCATACCAGCAGGAGATAACATTGATAGCCTCTGCCACAGTGGCAGCATCCAGAAGATCCCGAGGAAGGGTTAGAGCACCCGGTGGTCTTCCATTTTTGATGGACGAATGATCAGCGAGGGGTCGACCTTGGAACTCGGCCACCCTGATTGAATCAATAAGGAGACTTGAGTTGCCAAAACTCTTGGGAATAAGAGCAAGGCCTTCATCGTAGGCGCCACCATTTGCAAATGACTGATCCTCAACAGAACCAGTTTCCGGGAGTGAGGCAACTGTGGAGGATTTCTTATTCTTGCGGCCGAAGCAACTAGACTCTTCTTTCACCCGAGGTGGATCAAAGCCGTAGAGTGCAGTCCTTCTGAATAAGCAACCTGTGCCTACATATACAGGACCTTGAATCCCATCAAGGGCGCGCATATTGACATCAAAGAAGACTGTGTTATGATTGGCATAGCGATCCGAAGGGTCTATTCCTTCGAACCTCTGAGGGAATTGAACATAGCAGATCCTGTCGCCACCACGGTCCATCATGAAGCACATACCTTCTCTCAATGCCTGGGAATTAAATATGTAATGGTCACAGTCCAGATTAAGTATGAAAGGACCATTTGACATAATGGCTGAGGCTCGGACCAGCGCATTCATCGCCCCGGCCTTCTTGTTGTGATCATAGCCTGGTCTTTTTTCTCGAGAAACATAGACAAGCATGGGAAGGCGAATATCAACTTCGGTTAAATTCATAGCATTTGCATCTGATGCAACACCTGTTAGTGGTTCATCACTTGGAGGCTTTAACATGACCTGCATTTGTGTGAGAAAATACAACATTTTAGACTAATTCTGTATCATTATAAATCTTGAACACTCCAAATTAAAAGCTATTCTTAAAAAGACTGAAAAATTACCTGTATGATACTAGCATGATCGCCCCTAGAATGTTCCGATGCTGGAATTGTCCAAGTGCCAGGCCAGTGGGTACCATCTGCCATCCAAGTAGCTTTAGGAATTTTCACATTCTCCATTGGTTCATCATGTCCATTCTCCCTCCAAAGCTTCATAGCTTTTATCTCTTCTCTGGCATTGTAAGCATCAGAACGCCGGCGGATTGAATCAGGAAGGCCATTGATCCGAACCTTGAACTCATCATATTCACGCTTTACCCTCCTTCTATCCCTTACAAAGTCAGGGAGAACTTTGTTCTTGTAGGGATCTCTCTTCATACTAAAGTATGAGTCGGGGTTCCTCGGTTCAATGTCATGCTTTCGGCAAAAAGGAACCCACAAGTTGGCAAAACTTGCAGCCTCTGCCATGGCCTCAAAAGTTAGAAGTGCACCTCCATCGTCAGAGACATAACATGCAAGTTTCTCTACCGGATAATCGGCAGCTAGAATGGAAAGAATAGTATTTGCTGTGACAAGTGGAGGTTCTTTTTCAGGATCCGCAGTCGACACAAAAATATCTATTCCTGGGAGATCAGACTTGCCAGAAGGATTGTTGGGAGTGGGAGTTTCAAACTTCTCTTTCAGAACATCAAGATCCGCGAACCGGTTGACAGGGAAGAGCTTAGGAAGCTGATCAAGCAGCCAGGAGAAGGCAAACCAGATTTCACAAACAACAGACATACCCCACAGCCAGAGTGCATCTTCATTGGGGTTTCGAACCCTCCACGCTAAGAAGAAACCAAGAATCACTAGCCGAGCAAATATTATTAGCCTGAAATTTAAAACACCATGAAAATTAACTTTCAATTAGTTAATATCTTGATTCAAATAATACAAAAGTACATAGAGCATCCATCAAACATTGACCAACTCCAACAACAAGAAACTAGAAATTAACTACGAATCAGATAAATTAACATAATTTATTGGTTTAGAATGAAGGAACACTAGTTATAAATTCAGTTTTCAGCAAAGCAAAGTGCTAAAAGATTCAGTGGTATCATTAGTGAGGTACTAAAAGATTCAATGTAAAGCAAAAGAAATTAAGAGGAAAAAGGATCTTATACCTATATGGACTCAGAATTGCAGCAGAGATAGTCAATTTCCGGGTCAAAGGTCTCCATGGCTTTTCCTTGAACACATGAGGATCACCACCCATCCATTCAGAAACAGAACTAGCATCGTTTTCGGGCTCTTTCGGCCACATAGCATTCCCATAGCCATAGCTCCCCTTAGTTTCAAACAACCACTGAGCATGATCAAAGTCATTATTAGCCTGGCTCCTTGTCAAAGTCCCCGATTTCATCAACGACAACCTCCTCTCCATCTTCGACACTCCAGCACCGGGTGGCAAGGGCAGTGCAGGCTGCTGGCCGGCCCTATATCCATCATTTGCATCCAACTCCTTGTAAGGTTCCTTGCAGCCAGGGCAAATCCCCTCACCAGTTCTCAAAGCATCCCTATAACAATCCCTGCAAATCTTGTAATCACACTCACAAGGGAGTATGTCTAACCCCCTCTCATCGGTCATAACCTTCCCATCACAGCCAGGGACCGCGCAGGACGATCCCTTCACCCCCGACATCTGGGGGTGGCTTGACTCAGACTCAATCATCTTCTCCTTCAAATGAGCCCTTGTAACCTGATTGAAACCCCCAGTGAACAATGAACTAGATGCATATTGGTCCTCCACTCGCCTCGAAGTCGATCTCTCCAGAGCAATCTCCATTGGTTGGTTATCAGGGGTTAGTGGAATGTGAACTGTGTAGGTAGCAACACCACCACCACCATTCTCACTCTCTTGATCTTGATCATGATCAAGATCATTGCTCAGTTGGGTGATTTTTCTAACCATTGATGAACCGTGTTTGAATCGAGGTGACTTAGATGCCATGATGAGAAATGAAAATTCCACAGTTCCAAACACTCTCTACAAGACCTGAAATTTCATCATCCAAAAACACCACATCCACTACTTCATTACCATCGTGGACTTATATATGTGAAAAAAGACAATTAAGCTAATGAATAATTAAATAATAGAAGCTTAGAAAAGTTCAAAGAACAACAACATCAGCAACCACTCCAAGTGGGAAAACTGTGTCAAATGGCAAGACGTGGTTCATGAAGTTATAAACAAATGCAGTGTGGCAAAGACGATTTCTAATTTCTATCACAAAAATGTCTTACCAACTCAATGACAACCAAGCAATTGTGAGAGAAAAAACAAGCCGAGTGAAAAAAGCGCGTGTTTATCAATTTGGATGACGCTGGCAAGTGAAAGCAAAGAAAAAGAAGACTCAGTCCAAAACATAGATCAAAGATATTTCAAAACACACTCAGAAAACAAATATAACAACACCCCATTTAAAAATTCCAACACATACTCACACAGACAGAACAGAACAACAAGATCAATGCCGGCCCGGAAGCCTTAAACGTTCACTGAACTTGAAAGTTGCAAACTTTTTTTTCCCTTTTCTTCAGTGGTTTTGAGAATGATGACCAAGTTCGGTGCTTTGCAAAATTGTGACCAGCTTTTTGTATGGTAAGGAAGAACCACGAAATAATAACTTGAAATAAATAGTAATAATAAAAAATAAATAAATAAATTTATAAGGGTCAAAGACAGAACACAAGAATGTTGTGTACAAGGTACTATAATATAGTGTAGTGTTGATTCTCGCGATGTTTTTTTTTTTTTTTTTTTGAGGTTAGTTTGGAAGTGTTACTTACAAGTTACAAGGACATACGGTTAAAATTATTTTCATGGAAGATAATAATACAAAAATATTTTGATAATGTAAAATATTATTTCGTGTATATTTAATTGCCTAATATATATTAATAAAAATAATTATTTTTTATATTAATTTTATAAATAATTATCTAAAAAATATTTTATTAAATCGATGTATTAAAATTAAAATATAATAAGAATTAGTAAATAATTTAATATATTTAATCAAATTAATTTCATAGATATTGTTTTAATTACTCCTTCTTTAATAATCTTTTACAGCAAGCGGATTGCACACGGCGCACAAATTTCGGTGTGCGTGAGAAAACAAAACGTGACCTTCCACTACTTTACTTAATTTGATTATTAGTATATTTATAAATTAAATAAGTTTTTTAAATTTTTAATATATTAAATATATTAGAAAAATCAATTTTTATACTTCTGAATTTAGAACACATATTTCTTGAATCATCATCTTTGTTGTTGTTGTTAGTTAAGAACACTAGTTAAAGATAAAAATTAAAAAAGTTTTTATTGGAAAATAAAAAATTAGTTTTTATTTACATTAATTATTTAATTTATATATTTTAAGTAAAAATATATATTTTGTATCTTTACTCATTAGTAAAATTCTTTTCAGTAGTAGAATTTTGATAACAAATGTGCTAAGGATAATATAAAAGATGAAATTTTCCGTTTATTCTTTAAAATTATGGAAGAAATTTTAGTGTAATATTTAGTTATTAGATTTTATGGTATCTTTAAAATTATGAAAGCGGAATAATATATTCTTTGCGTATTGAGTACGGATATTATTTTTTTCATATAAAAAAATTAGTCAATGACTATTTTTTTATATAAAAAAAATTTAGTGTAACATTTAATTATTGAATTTTATAATATTTTTTATTTTTTTTTATTCTATCTAGAATTATGATTCACAATTTTTATTTATTATTTTTAATTTTTGGTTGTTACTCACAATTTGTTTTTATCCAATATCATTGTATTATACTAAAATATTATAATATTAACGAAAAACACCCTTTAAAAAAAAAATAGCCAAAAAATGAGGCTCCGGTACCATCGAAATTTTTGATACTTTCTGTGGCATGACGCCATGGCCACGGCATATCCACGCCGCTCTGCACCAAATTGTCACACATTCAGATACCACTTTGATTTATTTATAAGTAAATGTCTTTTTTGGTCTCAAATCATTTATTCGATGAACTTTTCGCTCTTTAAAAAATCTAAAAATTCAAATCAGTCTCTATCTATTTTAAAATATGTACATTCTAGTCCCTATCAACTTTAAATAAATACTTTTTTGATTCTTGGTAATGTCTTTTCCGGTCTCTAACCAAGGACTGGAACGTACATATATCAAAGTAGATAGGGACCGATTTGAGTTTTTAAATTTCTTAAAGGATGGAAAGTCCATCGGACAAATGATTAGAGACCGAAAATGACATTTACTCTTTATTTATTGATAAAAATATATATTTTAGTCTTGCATATTTAAATTAAATTTTAATTGTACTTTTAATATTTAAAATATTTTATTTTTATTTCTATAAATTCTTAACTGAACTCAAAGTTGTCCATCTATTTAAGTTTGGAAGAAATGTTTACCATCCTTAGTAACATATTCAGTGAAATGTAATTAGTTAAACAATATTAATTAACAACTCAGTTATTGTTAAAAAAAAATCACTGTTTATCGCTATGTTAATTTTGTTGTTAAGCGACTTATTAACCAAATGAACTTTAATATTTTCTAAAATAAATATTATAGATAAGATCATAATATTAAAATATTTACATATATTAAAGGAAAAAATTTAATTAATAACATTTCCATGTATATTTAGTGGTAGAATATATTTTAGTCTATTTAAAAATAATACATATATTTATATACAAAATGTATGTCGATTTATTTTGGTGATTAATTTTAGGGAGTCACTTAGATAAAGATGTCTAAAATGTCTTTTTTTAAAGATGTTTTTTCAGTAATTAAAATTTAACATATATAATCGATTAAATTATGTTATTTTTGTCAAAATTAGACTACACAAATTGATTTAACCGAAAAAATGATAAATCAAATTTTGAATTGATCTAAATTAATATTTTTTATAAAAATAACTACAATATCCTTATTATAGAGAATAATTAAAATACTCTTATATATATATAAATTTTAAAAATTTTAAATTCTAACCCTATGATAGAAAAATAAAGAATTAAAATTTAGAATTTGTAAAATTAATATATATAATAGAAGTATTTTAGTCATTTTCTACAATAGGGTATTGTAGTCATTTTCTATAGAAAAATAATATTAATTTAGACCAGTTTAAAATTTGATTCATTATTTTTCGATCAAATCAATTTGTCTAGCTTAATTTTGATAAAAATAACATGATTTAATTGATTATTTGTGTTAAATTTTAATTATTAAAAAACACCTTTATTTCAGTGGCTCGTTTAATTTTTAATATATTAATAGTATTTATTAATCAGATATACTATGTGGCATGCTTACGTTTAAAGTTATGTTTCGCGAATCAATTTTTGAGTGCCATGAGGTCAAATAATGAGTATATGTTTGAATCCTCCAAAGTTCTTAATGATATGGGTTTACGTGATTATCTGAATTCTCTGATTTTCTTTTCACATACTTCGCTCCTTTGAATAATAATAATAATAATAATAATAATAATAATAATAATAATAAACATTAAAATATATAGATATATATAAATATTCCATGGAACCATTTTAATATATATAGATATACATTTTGTCTTTTGACACACTATTGTTAACAAAGAAGATAAAATTAAAGAACTTTATGATGGTTTTGTTTTCAATCTATTCTCTCCTTTGCCACAACTCAATTTGCAAGGAAATAAAGATGGCTAACAAGGTTTACCAACTCTACATCTAAGGGTGCCAGCAAAGCGAGTAAGTTGTGCGACATATTTTCCAGGTTTTGATGCAATCTTATTTTTGTTTGACCAATTTACCAACTCAGATCCCGATTGTACGAAAAATGCTCCATTCAATAACTCATCATTTATTGATCTCCACTGCCATGATTTCCATTCTCCAATATTTGCGTCCACTCTCTTTGTTACCTTCACCATTCATCCAAAAAAGATCATATATTATATGAGAAAAATAATGTGAATTAAAACTTACAAGTAATACAAGACAAAATGTTGTATTTTGAATTCTATAAACTCAGGTACAGTCGACCTTACGTGAAGTTGATAACTGATAGTCGTTAGATGATTTGACTGATTTAACTAAAATTTCATCTAATGGCTCTTAGCTATCAACTTTACGTGAAGTCGACTGCACCTGAATTTTTACCAACATAGATATTCTACATATAACATACCTCTTTAGCATGAATATTATCCGGAGCCCAAAATCGATTGCCCTCACTAATAATAGTTGGATTCTTGTTACCACCAATGGCATACATTTGCCAATGAGTATAATCATTGTTAGCAATATGGAAAAATCCAAATCTGCACCTTGGCATTCTTTGCAGCAATCTCTTCCCAAAATGATTGAAAGCTACAGTCACTTGCATCATCTTATCAATTGTGTGCTCTTCCCTCCCACCAAACAGGATAACCTATATATCACAAATAATTACACAATTATTTTAGAACTAAAAAACAAAATGTCCATTTAAAAAAACGACTATGTTATGTGTACATATATATTTATACATAAATACATTAATGGTTGATTTTACTAATACTTACGTGATTTTGATCTGTGAAATGACTATTAGAAATGGTAATGGCTGTAGATCCCATAATGGCATCAATGAGACCATCTGCACATTTTCTCATAGAAACATGGTCAATCCAAATATTGCTAGAGCCAAAAATAGAGATTCCATCACCTTCTGTGCTTAACCTTTGACCAAAATGAGTCTCAGAATCTCTGATAAGTCCACCGGTACCAGGAACAATATTATAAATCTTAATTCCATGAATAATCACATTTTTAATGTTCTGAATGGTGATTCCTGCACCTCTAGTAATGTGAACATCAACTCCTCTTCCATCAATAGTTTTGTCACTAGTCATTATGAGTTCTTGGTTGAGTCTAATAAACATGCTACGTGCAAAGATAATCCATAATGGCCCTGTTCTTGTGACTGCATGGCGAAGAGTACCTGGTTTTGGATTAACCATGTCATTGTCTGAGGAATCAGTAACTATATAAATTGGACCATTTTTTCCACCAATTGTGTTTTTTCCAAAACCTTGAACACAATTTGCAAGCTTTTGACGATACTTTGCCCAATTAGGATCACACCTCCAACATCTATCAATGTTGTTTGTTGCCATGCATGGAACTCTTGCATTTTTACCCTTCAAGCTTCTTCTCGCATGTTTGTTTCCAACTATGTCTCTGTATTTTCAAGAAAAAAGAAAAAAAAACACTTAATTATCATATAAAAAACTTGTATTTATGCTAAAATTTGTTCCTATGAAATTAAATATGTAATAATATATATATAGTTTGAGAATGCTCACTCTAAAACAGTAGAACTGAAGTTGCCAGAAATCTCGTATGGATTTAAGAAATATGCTTCTCTGTTATCTTTTTCAGCAATTGCTGCTCTTTCCTTCCAATATTCCTCATCAAAATCATTCAGGTATGTTGTATTCTCTAAGATATTAGCTTTCAAGATTGGTATCATGGCAACCAAACATAATGAAAGGAACAAGTTATACATTTCTACCATAATGATGTTTCGAATTCTCTCCCTATTCAAGACAAATTTGAAGAGCTCTGATCTTATTGGATGATGATATTTAAGAATTCTTGGATGAATGTTGAATGTAGCACTTTGTAATATATATGACTCGAATATGTGTGATGCCAGCAGAAGAAAACTATTCCAAAGCCCAATTTGGGATGAGGTTGGAAAAATACTAAACAGTGGTTAAACACACAGAATATTCTATACATAGACAAAAAATGTGTGTGAAATTCTTATTTATAGAAATGAGAAAGTAAGAAACTATCAAAAAGATCTGTTATCCAACAAATTAACTACGTGTTACTGTCTTATCTTATTTCAAATCGAAAACAAAACACTGGATAAATGTTATAACATACTAGTAAAGATTTTATTGATCCATACACACTGATTATTATTAAGTTGTTTTTTATCTTTTAATTATTAATATATATAAATTAACAAAGATTTTATTGTCGTTGTATTAAATAAATTATTTATCCAGGATTATGGGTTATGTCTAATAATAATAATAATAATAATAATAATAATAATAATAATAATAATAATAATAAATAGAAATCTTCTCCATTGATCAAGATCAACGAACTAGTTCAAATGACCAATTTTACAGAAAATGGGTTGCTAAAATTCGAATTAAATATCTTTAATTTTAATAGAATTTCTATAAATAAATTGAAGCTTAAATTCTCTTTGGATATTAATTTAACAGTATTTCATACAAATTAAATTTTGACATGAAAACATTGACATTTGAGTCTAGAGACTAATGGAAAACTACGAAAAAAAATGTTGATTATCGTCGAATTTATCGTCGTCTTAGAGTTAACAATGTAAATGGTGTCGAAAATTTTTTATCGACAAATTTTTTCGTCCGATGCTAATTACGGGAAGAAAAATCTTCAATGAATTTATCGAGACTGAATTGATGATTACCGTCAAATTAATCCGACAACAAATTCTACGATAGTATTTTTATTTTTTTTGGGCACAGTTTAACTACAACTAACAGAAAATTAAATTAAAACTCTTGTTAATAAAATTATTATCAGAAATCTAAAATTACCATAAATCAACAAATTATTTTATTAAAAATAAATAGTATGAATACAATAAAATGTCACAGAAGTAGAGTACAATGAAGTAAACAAACAAAAATACATAAAATCCTAACTCCTACAGATCATGATAATCGTCATCGTCGTTGGCGTCGTGGTCTCCCTGCTGAAGCGGCGGAGTAGGTGCTATCGTCGGTGCTCCACCAGCAGCATTACCACTAGAACCCGCAATTGAAATACAATTAATTAATTCAACATCATTGGGTTCTTACCGCCCACTTCTAAAACCATCAATCTCTAATCTCAACTAGAATCTGAGTGTAGGTCGACCACAGGTGGTCGTACATCGACTTAATGACGTCAGATATCTCCTGTGTGCAAGAATTAGGGTTTGGTGCAAACCTAGCAGAGAAAAAACCTTACATTAAAAAACTCATAGAAAAAATCTAACATTAGACTACGTAAGATTAAAATACAATATATACTCACAGTTGCATGCCATCGGGCCAAATTCTTAGTAGGATGATAGGCAGTCGTACAGAAAAATCCTGCTGGGAGACATTGGAAGAATCACCCTGCAGGCTCTCTCTCTCTCTCTTGTCGCTGCATCTACAAAGAGTGTAGCAGAAGGAGACACATACACCATGATGAATTGTTGGTCCACTAAACTCGCTTGTCACATCATAAAGTCCATATAATAGTCAAAGTAGAAGATGATGACTGAACAATGTAAGAAGATTCGATGAAAGTCTGCCTTTTACCACAATGAAAAAAATCCATAACATGAAAACAGAATATCCAATCCATGATAAAGTTACTGTTACTATATTTTTTTATTTTTTTTTCTTTCATCTGTAGTTGAAATCGTAAAATTTAAAATGTGTCTCAACATTTGTATAAGTGCTGAAATTCAGTAAATGGCACGCACCTTTCAGATTATAACACTAGAAAAAAGATAAAATTTAGAAGAAAAAAATAATTTATTATCAAGATAGAATCGGATTGTCAATAAAAAATGAAACACAATTCCCATTTACTAAGCAATGAAACTATAGCATTATCCTCATTGTCCTGAAATATTTGAATCAGGCTTGGATGAGTGCAAGCTCGATAACCATTAAAAGTAGCACAAATTAACTTATTGTAAATTAATTTGAGTGAAAAAAAATTCAGACATGAATACAATAAATTATATCCAAAATAAAACACTTCAACCGTGGCAAAGTAGCTATAAAAACAATGAAAAGGGGAATTTCTTGTTAACATTCTTCCCAAATTAACTTAACACTAAATTAACATGATCAAAAAGTAACCCGACCCTAAATCATAAATTCCAAAACCCTAACTCAGAATTATTTAACAGTCACAACTCTCATTAATTAAATTTCTAACACTAATAGAATAATAAACTAACAGATAATAACACACTAACAATTAAAAAATTCTATTTTTTAATTTTAAAATAGATGCTATGAAGATAGAGAGTGAGGATGCATCTTAATTTAGAGTGGCGATGGTGCTAGAACGGCGGCAATGTCTAAAGCGGCGACGAAAGGGACTAAGCTACATAGAGAAAGAAAATCTGGTAACTCGAGATATTAAATTCAACAATATTCTGCGTTTTTCTTGTGGTGTAACTGAAGAACTTAATCAAGCCAAAACAAAATCTTGTGCTATAATAGATCCTTTTACTTCTATGTCAAGTTAGTTAGTTAAGCTCGATATAGTTGTTAGGATCATACTCTATATTTTGTAAACCACTACTCAGCAACGTGTGATAACCTTATAATTCATTTTATCAATTTTAATTTTAGTAAAATCTTATATTTTTATTTAATTATTGTTTACTCAATTAATGATTAACTAGTTAGGCGCAGTTTGGGTAACCAACTTAATTAAACTCCTTTTGACAAAATAATTTAAACAATAAATAATTCTGTTAAAAGTAACTTATAAATAAGTTATTTTGTGTTTGGATTTTTAATTCTAAGAGTGCTTATTTTATAGAAATGTGATGAAAAGTAGAAGTATTATGAGAGAAGTCATTTTTTTTTAACTTTTCTATAAGCTTCTAAATAGTTTTTTAGAAAGTTGCAATTTGATTTCAAAAATTGTACCAAACATTAATATTACTATTTTTTATAAGTCAAAAATTAAAAAAAAATTACTTCTAAAATTTTTTAAACAGACCCTTAAACCACTAACTTAATGATTTAATAATTTGACTAAATTAATTGTCAATTGATTTCAATAATTATATACTTATACACTATAATTTTTGTTGTTATAGAATAAATTGGACAACTTCTAATTATAAGTATTACATCACAATTTCATTCATATTATATATTCCCACGCCTAACACTTAAAAGGTTTCTACTTACTATAATTTACCAAATTTTAACATCCAATACATAATATTAGATGGCAGTATGATTTGTTACTTCCAGTTTCAGTATGTCTCTCAGCTGCACACTATAGCTTAGAGGCGCAAATTTGACACACGTGCGTCATCACGTGAGAGCTGTAAAAGTGTGAAACCGAAGTTGTGGGCCCATAAATTTAGCGTGTGGGAGCCACATCTGACCGCAATGGGCTGCTTGTGCGTCGCCGCAATTATTGGCATCCAAGAACACAAAAGCCTTCATCGGTGCCCTGCTTTCAAACGACGACGTATCACAATATTCATGTCGTTTCCTCCGATTCATTCCTTTATGTACATTACAAAATACAAACGAGTTAATATTTAATTTATTCTCTGAATTTATATATTAATTTTAATTTAATATTTAAAATTTATATTTTTATTTAGTCTTTAAATTTTATAAATATCACTCATATTAATTTTTAAAATAATTTTTGGCACATAAACATTAATAAAATGTACAATCAAATACTATTATAAAAGTTATAAAATAATATTATTTTAATTTTAAAATTTAACTAATCTAAAAATTATCTTCGTATCACTTGTTTGTAGTCAAATTTTAATAAATATTACTTACAATGTTTTTGAACTATTTAAGTACCTAAACAAAAATAATATCGTTTATCGCGTTTAAAATTGTCCACGTCAATATTCTATTAAAGCTTATATGTTAAAAATGATTTTAGAGACTAATATAAATTGTATTTGTAAAATTGATAAACTGAATAAAAATAATTAAAATTTTAGAGACTAAATTAAAATTTACTGATGAATTCATACACCAAATTAAATGTTATCTCATCACAAACGGTTGGATTCTGAGATCTTACTCTTCCCACGTCCATCCCATGTCAAAAGTGATACCACACCACCAAATTATTAGTATTACATGCTATTAATTTAATTAATAGCGTTTTAATTAAAAAAATATATAGCAAATGTATGAGGGAACTACTTTTTATTTTTTAATTTGAAAGCGTTAAATCAGTATAATTTAGGATTTGAGTTTTTAATTTGACTTTCTTCGCTAATATAAGTTTTAGGAATTTGTATGCCTTTTTAAAAAAATTTTAATGGCATTATCATTGCTTTACATCATTATTATTATTATTATTAATGGATTAAATTAAAACTTCTAAACAACTGTTTATATACAGAGTGATCTTTCTTTTTTTTCTCTTCTGTATACTGTGAATAGATTTAATTCATTTTTATTATAGAAAGATGATATTTTTTTTAAACCATTGAAGATAAATCAATTAATTATTTGTAGAAAAAATGAAATTATCAAGGGGGTATATATCTACTGAAATATTCTAGAATTTTTTTTTAATGATATTGAAAATCATTATTAGAATAAATTTGATTGAAAAATTTGTGATGGCCAGTTAAAAAGAGACAGCAAGTTTGAGCTTCCTTCTCTCTTCATAGATACCATACCACATATAAAAAGAATATTTGTAAACACATTCATATTATATATATAAATGCACTAGAAGCTCATTTCTATTATTATAAAATTTCTATTCTTCCATAGATTTTGTTTTTGATTAAACATCAATTTGTATTGTCCATGTCAAGATCTGCTTCTTTTTGTTCATGATTAAAGCCAATGACCCCAACAGAAACAAATAAAAAAGGGACAGCAGAACATTCTGAGTACTACTTTATTATTGTTGTTTTGATAGAATTAAATTAAAATTAATGTGAACCACTTTGGTTGTTGGTCGAGTTATTAACTCATTCGTCCGTTTAAACAAGTGTAGAAATTTAAATCTTGTCTTATGCATGTAATAATTTATTGGCTAGTAGCAGACCTTTAAACATCTGCGACGAATTAATTCTTGTCCCATTCAAGATCTAGTGAGACACCTAAAAAAAAATTAAAATTAATGTGAGGTAGGTCCGCTAGAAACATACATACCCATGATTTGAAACCCCACCCTCCGTCCATATCTAAAAGTCAAAGGTCTAAAACAATTCAATTTAATTCAACCTTACAATTGAAATAATTCATGTTGTATTATTTGCCATGCCCATTGTGTGAAGGGTGTTAGTTGTTGGCTTTAAACACAAAAAGGCAACTATGCAATCAAGTTGTTTGCGTTTGGGTATCTTTAATTTCTTGGTGGAATGATGAAATGTAAAAATAGAACAAAATAGGAGCCTCCAACTTCAATGTGACTCTAACTTCAAGTAGTGGTGTGAATGTGCATTCACTTCTTGGCGTGTAGGGAATGCTGACCATGACTCCTACACCTACATCACATGCTAAACACTAACGATTATATCTTTTTTTTAATTAATGAACATTTGTATGAGATATCAACTCATTAATTAATTAAGCTCATGGCATGGTTTTTTACTTCTTGGTATGTATTTCGTGTATCACATTCCATTGGAACATGCAAGATTATGGAATATAAAACCTGATAAAAGTTGAAAAGGTGAAACTAAGATTAGTATAAAATTGACCAATCAAATTGTTTCATATAATGTTTAAAATAGAAATCATGACAAACTTGAAAGCTTATCGTATGCTGCTATGTGTTACTTACACAACTCTATTTATTATAAACTTATTTTGTTCATGCATCAACCACATTTGCGAGTAGAGTATTTCATAATTTACTTTATGTTATTGTTACAACTTACAAATCGAAAATGTTTGGTGATAATTAATAAATGTTAAATAAAAAAAGTTTTTTTTGTTTTTCTAACATTACGGGTTACAAATCTTCTAATGTCAAGCAATATTATAGTAAATGTAAATAATTTTAAAAAACTACGTGATTATCCTAAAACGAAATTTCTTGAATTCGTATACTGGATCATGACTACTATTTATATCATTTCTTTTTTCCTGGTTCCGTTTTCTTGGAGTTGATTTTTCTTTTCTGGGCAATTCACACATATTTTGATTGGATTTGGATCTTCTAAAATTTGAATTTCACTTTAGAGAGTAAAGTGTGATCTTCTATCATTGAATAGTTTCTCTTTTATATTTATTTTGGTCTCACCTATAAAATCAATGGTGAGAAATCATATTTTACTCTCTAAAGTAAAATTCAAATTTTAGAAGATCCAAATCCATTTTTATTTATTTAAGTTCACTATAAGCAAATGTGGGTTATGACCTTTTGACGCTCATTTGCTGTGACAAATGGGCTAATAAGTCTAACTGCCTTCTCATAGTTTTGGATGAAATGCTGGGCCTATGGTCACAGTTATAAACAAAAACATAAAACTGATAAAAAACTGCACGACCAAAAAAGGCAAAGAAATACAAAAATATCGAATAATTTTTTAAGAAGTGAACAAAATGCAGCCGAGGCCTAAACCAAGTGGCAAATGAGATTAGAGATATTGATAGATCAAATCATATCTGTAAATCTGTAGTATTTATTTATATCTAATCCGTAATTTACGGATATAATTAGATATACAAGATAATCTGATTGTATGGTGGATATCACATCTATATTTGTAGATTTGCACCAAATAATAAATAAATAAATAATATATATATTGTATTTATACTTTATTTCAATTAATTATTATTTATATATGTTATTGTTATTTTATTTTTATTATTCAAGAAAAATTGGTTTAATAGTACTTTAAGAGTAAACATATTTAAAAGAATGAAAAGGGAGTTTTATTGACTTTTTATAGAAATAAGTTTTTTTTAATTTTTTTTTATTTTGTGAATATATCCCAAATTTAAACATATAAAGTATGAATTTAGATCTAATCTGATCCGCGAACACCTAAACTTGCGACACTTATTTAAGTTGACAAATGAACTAACTACTCAATCAACCTAAATTGGTTAAAATCAATATCTGAATTGGCGACACAATTTCCAACCCAAGTTTGGGTTAGATTGATAGTTATATTCTCATTGTGTTAACAACTTAACTACAAAACTAAAATAATTTTGAATTAGGTAACACTAACCAATTTTTCCCTTATTGTAAAAATATTTTTTACCTCATCTTTTTTATTGAAAATTTAGAATATAAAATAAAAGTAATTTCAAAAATTAGTTTGCCCAAAAAAATAAGGTTTCCCAGCTGAACTCAACTCTTAATAGTTTCATCACTAATTAGACATGTAGATAATGAGGCTACAAAGTGCTAGAAAAGAGTAAAGATCCATGATGCAACATTAACCAGCCACCAGGACAAATGAATTAAAAACATCAAAGTTTTTATGAGTTATAAATTCCAATAGAAGAGCTTAAGAAATTAAAAGTGTAGATAAAACAATTAAGAAAAAAAAAAAGGGGGGGACAGTGGATGATATGCATTTTCCTAATTCCTCATATGTTTTTACATTCAGAGCACAATAATATCCGGAGGGAGTGTTAGGCACCTATACATCATGAACATGCTTCATGCTTTTTTATGTTCTCACCACTTAGCCATTGTGCTTTCCATTTGTGCCACTGTGTCTTCCAAATCCAAAACAACATTTCCAGCACCAACAATTCTTACAGCAACTTGGTGTTGAGCAGCAGCAACTAGGCATTGAGCATCTTATACTATAACTAGAACCTGAGCATTTTCCACAGCAGCACAAGCATGGTCCGAAACAATTCGACAGCTTCGGTAGGCGGCAACACTTTGCACAGCTAAGTTTACAGCACCTAGGACAGTTGAAGGACAAGGAATAACTCGGGCATTCGCAGCTAGAGCATTTCGGACATTCGCAGCTAGAGCATTTCGGACATTCGCATGTACAACTACTAATGTTGCAGCATTCACAACCAGACAAACAACAGTTTTTCGGTTGCAGCTTCTTATTCTGACGAATCTTCTTGAGGCGTTTTTCGGTTGTCATGTTCTCCATTTCTTGGACAAATTTGGATAGGTGGCGAATGTAATCGGGGTAAAGCTCCAAGTTGCAGTGGCCGCCTCCTTTGATCCACAACGGATCGTAGGTGTCCTTCGCCATTTTCCACAGTCCATTACCATGTAGCCAATTGACAACATCATCTTCTGTACCCTGGAAAACAATTTAGCATTCAATCAATCACATACAGATGAAGTTGGTAGCATTTGAAGGAGCAAAATAATTGGATATGATAGATTAGTATGCTCAGATGAGTCTCTCAAAATTTAAAAATACAGACATTATCTTAAAAATTGTGACAAGCCAGGGACAAGAACGATTATAAGTTTTTGTCATTGTCTCTGTCCCTTTCTCCAAACTCGAGTTTGCGCCACCTGTTTTCCAAATGCATATTTCCAAAAGAGGCAGCATTATAGAAGTTCAAAAACCAATTGCACCAATTAGTCTGAATCAAGAGGGAACAAGTTGCCAAAGAAAAAGGTTCAAGTTTTCGAAATCAAATTATAGCCTATGATGGAACATCACACAATTATTAGTCAGTAGTCCAAAGACAATATAAAACATGAACAAATGCAAGGATATAGAAAACAAGATAAGCTACACAACTTGGAGAGAACTTAGAGTTTATCTACTCAAAGTTCCTTGCGACTAAGGAAATCCGGCAGGACGACAAGAGTAGTGCATGTTGTCTTTCCTTATACAATGAATCAGAGGTTCCAAAGTGAAAGAAATCTTATACACAGTAATTTCTTTGTCTACTACTTCCTATAAATGCCGATAGAAACAAACGCGAAAAAGCGACAAAACAGTATCAGAGTTCATTACTTACATGTATCACCAATACAGGGCACTTGACCTTCTTTATTTTGTTGATGTTCTGCATGATTTAGATGATATGAGATGATACAGAAAAAAGATAATTTAACCAACTTAATCCTAACACTTTTAAATAAGAATTATAGAACTAAATATATAGATTACCTTATAAATATCAAAGCAAAATGTGAACTTCACATGGCAAAGAACTCTAAGTCCAGAAAGAATGCCACTGTGTAGAACGACACCTCTCAACCTCGGCAATTTAGCTGCCAAGTGCAATGTTGGTCCGCTTCCAACCGATTGTCCATACAAGATTACATCTTCCTGGCTAACTCCGTATTCAGTCTCGAGGCATTCATATATCGCCTCTATGTCTGCATATGTGCTGGATTCACTAGGCTGCATAAAATTCAAAAGCACTTCAATTACATATCAATGACATGCCATTCATAGAATTTCCGAAAATTAAATCAGTTACTTGCTATGCACTGTAGTCTAAATAGATAGCTTAGTTACATAATCGGAATTATTTCTATTGTTATATAATTCAAAGCCTGCCATCAATTAATCTCCAACTGGAACAACCACTACCATGGACAAAAGCATGAAAATAAACATCAAATGACAACACCATAAAATAAAGTACTTTGATTGATATTCGTTACATTATTTTCTTTTTCTCTTTTCGTTTGGTCGAGAATAACGGTGCCTTCATGAGAGTGAGTGTGTGTGAGGAGTACATGAATATAAGAGAACAAAATAGTGTTGTATTTTTCCAAAAGAATGGCCTACCTTGCCAGTAGAGGCCCCATATCCAGAGTAGTCATATCTGCAAATAAAAACGTTAAAGGAAAATATCAACTTTCAATTCATGTCCATAAATGTTTGCCCTGAAATATTAAACTTGCATATATATAATTTTAGTCCATCAATAATGGTTCTCATCAATTGATCACATAATTCTCCAAATCCAATTCAATCAACTACCTTTACAAACTGAATTGAGTCATGTATGTAGCCTTGTTAAGTCAATTCATAAATTAAATTGATGTAACTACATACAACATACATTCTAACAATGTGTTTGGATAATACATATAGATTCTTTAAACACTAACCAATGACCCACCAAATTGTCCAAAGTTGGAGTAATATTAGAGGGGAAAAAATTATATAACTAAAAAATGTAAACATTATAATTCTTCTTTATTTTTCCCTTATAGACAAGGTTATTATATTCCCTTGGTCAATAATAAGTGTCACGTTACAAAATTAGTGCATCCAACGTTCAATGTATTTCAAATTTCCATGCAAACTTTGTCTAAATACAATTAACCTTGTTAACATGAAGGATTTTTGTTTTCCCATTTTGTCCCTGGCATTGTAATCCAACCCTATTAATTAAGGTGTAAACTCAAGTGCAGTCGACTTCACGTGAAGTTAATAGTTGAGAGCCGTCAGATGAAAATTTAGTCAAATCAGTCAAATCATCTAACGGCTCTCAACTATCAACTTTACGTAAGGCGACTGTAAGTGAGTTTTCACCATTAATTAATTCATTTCCATTTACATAGAAACATCCAAACATGGTGAAACTACAGCTTAAAGCCAATAATTAATCAATGATATTATCTTCCCATGAAAAGTCTTTACACAAATGTAACTAATGAATGTGGAAAGTGGAAACCACCAATTAAATGTATTCATGTGAAGTTAATAGTTGAGAATCATTAGACGACAATTTAGTCAAACATCTCAAATTGTTTGACCAAACAAGGTTTCCACCTAATAATAATGCATCAATAAATCACTACAAAAAAAGATAAGAGAAACTAAAAAGGAACTAAATAAAATTGAAAAAGAAAGGCAAATGAGTGCAAAAGAGAAAAATGCTAGGCTATGTCTTAATCTGTATATAGAGGTAAAAACTCAAGTACCTTTAGAGAAGAGAAAGAAAAGAAAAGGTGAAATAATGGAGGACAAGGAGAGGTCAGAAGAAGATTGTTACGGAATACCAAGAAGAAACCACAAAAATACAAGCTACTTTTTTTCACCTCTTTCACTTTTTTTAACTTTAATTCTTATTTTTGTTTTTTGGTCCAAAAACCCTCAACAACTTCATTTACTTACTTTCCGCTTTAGTTGAAAAGAGATAGTAATAGTTAAAACTTAAAACTCAAAAGGCATTGACATTGGCGTTTTCTGATTAACTCTCTCTCTCTCACACACACACAGATTATTCACCTACCAGATCTAAAGAACTAACACACGAGGGTAACTCATCAAAAGTCGAAATTAATCTAAAGCAAAGATAAAATTGTATGTTTTAAAAAAAATAAACTTAATCTCAGATCTATGCAGCTATGCTAGATAATAAAAAAATGATATTAAGACAACATAGGAAGTAGGAAGAAAGAGACAGAGAAGATAGGAGAGAGAAAGAAAGGAGTTTTGTTTACACATGCCAAGGTTAACAGAAAAGAAGGGATGGGTGAGTGAGTGAGTAACGTGTAAAGTGTTTGAAATGAAGTGAAGATATAGTAGTAATGGAAGACTAACCCCATGAGATTAACTCTAAGATTGACCTTGAGTTGAACGAAGAGATCATAGAGTTGACCCAAGTCAGCAGCATTGCCATGAGAATAGAGAAGAGTGAGGCGAGCATAAGGGTTCTTAAGATAGAAAGCAACGATCTTGTTTCCATGTTTGGTGTCAACAAGGAGAACATCCAAGTTGGTGTCGTCGGCGTGAGGGATCGGAGCGGCGGTGGAGACCACCGTGAGCTTGCCGTCGTTGTCCCGGTTCTTGAGGTGGTAAGTGGGTGGAGAGGGTGGGAAGAAGGCGAACTTTGAAGCGAGCTGAGACACCATGCAACCCATTCATGAATTGAGTCACCCCCCAATAAGAAATGTTGAAGGCTCACACTCATTAGTGCATCTGTGTTTGGGGATTCTTGAAACCAAGAAAAGAGACTTTTTTTCACCTAACAAGCCTATTGGGTCAGTGAATCACGTGCCAAGTTTTGAGCTTTTCTTCTCTCTCACTTCAACTTCAACTTTGAAGGAATAAGATACTAGTTACTTAGTGCAGTTGCTGCTAACACTAGTTTTAGTAGCTGCTATGTGAAACTGGAAAAGGAAGTGTTTGTATATAGTGTGTGAAGTGTGAAGAGAGAGAGGTGAAAGGGGAAAGGGAGAAGAAGGACACACATCACAGAACACCCAACACAAGTGTTTAATTTTGGAAAACACTGTTATCATTTATTTCCAATCTGTCTATTTTTTATGCCCAAATTGTGTATTCTGTACTATTTTTTTTTATATAGTTTACCAACAAGTAACAAGTGTGTTAATAGGATAAGAAAAATTTTAAGTCTACCGAAAATATTAGTATTGCAATTGTTTTAACAGTTGATTTTAATTAATATATATTATATATATTTTTTATAATTTAAATTAATGATTAAAATAACTAAAACATCAATCTTTCTGGTATGGTTAAAACTCTTCTAATAGAATATTTGTTAGAAATATTACAATTAAAAGGTTTTGCTAGAAATATAAAATAAATATTATTCTTTTAACTTTTTTATTTATGTATTGCTTTTAAAAACATCTGTTGTTTATTTTACTCTCTTATGTATCACTTTTTGTTAGGTGCATTTTTTAAAAAAAAATGCTTCATAAATACCAGTTACCAAAAACCAACTATGGTGTATTTTTATAAATTTATATATATTATTTTATATATCTTTAATAAATATTTAACTATTAAAATAATTAAAAATTTTATAACAGAATAGTTAAATATTTTTCACAATTATAATGATATTTTATTTATACTTTAATTATAGATACAAATATAAATTTAGTTTAATTATATTATTTATGAAATTTGATTATATTGTTTATAAAAATTAATTCTAAATGCAAAATACGATATTTTGTGTGTGTATTTAAAAATGATATATTTTTTAAAAGTTATCACAATATTTAAAAATGTTTTTAAGACAAGTAATAAATACCGGGTATACTAAAAAGATGTGCTTCTCTAATTTATTATGAAAAAGTGTTGATAGAGTGATTTACTATGTGTATTTATTGACGAACTTGTTACATTCTATAAGATTGAAGGGATAAATGTTTTGCTTCTAAAATCAATCATATAATCATTTCTCATTATTACTTATTTACTACTGTTATTCATTGATTACATAGCTAACCAGAGGAGAAGAGACCATTAAGATTAGACTAATTATTTTAGAAGAGTAAGAATTTATCAGATTGATTTGGTTATTACAGAAATCCATCAAAATTAGAAAAAAATAAATAATAATGAGTAAAAATCTGACAATTTTTAGTAAGATAACGAATTTAAATAACGACTATATAAAAAACATAAAATCTCTAAATATTTCTAATCTCTAATACGACAGAATTTTAATGCCTTAGACATTAACTATAATTTTAGTTACAATTTATTTACTTATCAATTAACTAACTAAATTTTTAATATCATAATTTACTTAAAATTATAAACTAACAACCCTGAAACAAAATAATTTCATTATCAACATTAAATTAATATCGTCATAATGTATTTTTCATTAATTGACCCACCTCAAACCTTAAAATTAATTAATACATCGAATTTATCTATGGTCGTTTATTGGAATTTCACTTGACAATAGACAAGAGTGCATGACTTCATAGTTGTCAGCTTCCGAGAGAAAGAGGTCATTTTTATATTTCTGATATCCTGATAAAAACTGACATATTTTATTGGAAAATGATGCGCTCTTTTCTTAAAGGGGTTAGGGGTATAAAACTATTTTAGTTTGTTTGTATATGGAAGAAGGATAGAGATTAGTTTAACTCTTATAGAAGTTTTAAAAGAGCTTAATTATTAGTCAAGTGCTATATCTATTAGGAAAGTTTTTAAGAATATCAATATATCGATATTTCAATCATTTTTAATTATTGACTTTAATTATATATATTATATATTTTTTATAATTAAAATTAATCGTTAAAAATTATTAAAATATTAATATATTAAAAAAAATTATATATTATGCGGCTGGTAAGACGTGGCCCACATTTAAAAAAAGTGTTGTTGAGTGTTGTGCCACGTTTTATTTGAAATTATAGATAGGTGTTATTTTTTTTTTATATATAAGCAAAAATTTAGGTTGAGATAAGCAATATTTCACCAAGGAAATTACATTTCACTCCACTAACAAAATCGTCACGACATTTCTTTTTTTACTTATTTAAGATATGAGCGAGTTTTTTATTAACTGAAGTACTATTATACCATTTTACAAGTTTGTTTGAGAAGAAAAATATTTGCATCATAATAGAGTTAAGTTTCTTTGTAAAAGTTATTTTCGAAAGCAAAACTTGAATTCGAAATTTTTCTTAGAAATGATAAAAGTATGTATGTGCCACTTAAAATCAACCTATGTACTATTAATATTAGCACATTTTGGTAATAAACATACCACCTCTAGATCCCATCATAATATTTTAAAGATGATATTAATTAATGAATAACATATCCAAAGTAATTTATAATCCCTAGATATATACACTAAATAAAAGGGTCTTATTCCTGTATAAATAATTTGATTTACACTAAGAATAAATATACTACATTAATTTTTAATTAGTTAATATTAATAATTTTTGTATTCTAATTTATTTAATTTTATTCTTTTAAGAATTTAAAATTTAAGATTAGAATTTAATATTTAAACTATAAAATTTAAAATTTAAAGTTTAATATTTAAAACTTAAAATTTAATATGAAAAATAATTTTTAGAAAATAACTGATATCGATTTTATTGATACTAAAATATATATATATATATATATATATATATATATATATATATATATATATATATATATATATGACCAGGAAATTAGGGCCAATAATGTTAAAAAATTAAATCAAGAATATTCAAGAAAATGGTACGACTACAACGTACTAAAACATTGAAAAAGTTCAAAATCAAATTGAATTGAAATTGAATACAAGTTACACTCATCATCTCTATATTAGAAAAATGAAGAATCATGAATTGGAAGCTTCAAATTTTGTGATTAAGAATTTGAAGCAAAATTGAACAAGAAATTGACTAGTCAAAATTTCTACATGTTTCTTAAAAGATGACAACTAGTGTTTAGTTGTTATAAGAATTATTACTTTATTATGAAGATTTGTCTATATAAAGGCTTCATATGGTGTTATCTATTTCTTCATGAACCAAAATACTTAGTGTTTGTTTAAAAAGATTCTTTTCTTATTATTATGAGTGTTAGTGAGTTTGAGAGATGAAAAATATGATAGCGTCATTTATATGAGTGAGTGATCATATGGCCAATTAAGTGTGGAAATTATACTTACATTTGGTATCAAAGCTGGTTAATCCAGCGCCTGGTGTTTGAGAGTTTGTGAGGTGTGAGAGAGTTATCAAATAGTTGTTTATTCATAAAGTCGGTATGGAAACACTTTCAATATTGTGTGGTCCGATCCCAAGTTAGATGGGAAACTTGATTATAGTTATTGGGAGACTTTGATGTCTACCCATTTGAAGGCCCAGAACTTATGAAATTTTATTGAACCGGGTTTGCAAGAAGGAGCAGATGCTGCCCAACAAAGGAGAGATCAATTGGCGCTATCTCAAATTCATCAAGGAGTAGATTATACGGTGTTTGGCAAAATAGCAAACGCCAAAAGTGTAAAGGAAGCATGGAACACGTTGAAACTATCATACAAAGGCGTAGATAAAGCTCAGAAAGCAAAGCTACAGTCTTTAAGAAGAGAATATGAAAGGTACGAGATGTCTAGCTCAGAAACTGTTAAGCAATATTTTACTCGTGTTACAGATCTTGTCAATAAAATGAGAGTCTATGGAGAATATATGCCCAATAGCAAAGTGGTGAAAAAAATTCTTCGCACCATGCCGATGAAGTATGACCATGTGGTGACTACAATACTAGAGTCTCACAATATGGATACCATGACGATTGCAGAGTTGCAAAGAACCATGGAAAGCCATATCAGTAGAATACTGGAGAAATCAAAAAAATCAACTGAGAAAGCCTGAAAAGCCAAGTGAATTTAAACAATGTTGTAGCATCAAGTCATGCACAAGAAGGACGAGGTCATGGTTTTAATTTTCAAAGTAGAGGTCGTGACAATTACAACCAAGGAAGTTACAATAATTTTACACCACCTAATCAAGAAAGAGGTGGAATAAATTTCAAGTCTGTCAACCGAGGAAGAGGTTGAGGCAATTTTTATCAAATATTAGAAAATTAAATCAAGAATATTCAAGAAAGTAGTACAACTACAACATACTAGGACATTAAAATCAAGTTGAATTGGAATTGAATACAAGTTGCACTCATCATCTCCATATTAGAAGAGTGAAGAATCATGAATTGGAAGCTTCAAGATCAATGATTAAGAATTTGAAACAAAATTAAACAAGGAATTGACTAGTCAAAGTTTCTACATGTTTCTAGAATTATTACAACTAGTGCTTGGTTGTTATAAAAATTATTATTTTATTATGAAGGTTTGCCTATATAAAGGCTTCATATGTATGTTGTTATCCATCTCTCCATGAATCAAAATACTCTCCTTATTATTACGAGTGATAGTGAGTTTGAGAGATGAAAAATATAATAGCATCATTTATATAACTGAGTGATCCTAGAGCCAATTAAGTGTGGGTATTTTAATTTCATTTGGTATCAGAGTTGGTTAATCCAGCGCGTGGTGTTTGAGAGTTTGTGAGGTGTGGGAGAGTTCTCACATAGTTGTTTGTTCATAGAGTTGGTATGACAAATACTTTTAATATTGTGTGGTCCCGTCTCAAGTTAGATGGAAAACTTGATTATAGTTATTGGGAGACTTTGATGTCTACCCATTTGAAGGCCCAGAACTTGTAAAATTTCATTGAACCGGGCTTGCAAGAAGGAGCAGATGCTGTCCAACAGAGGAGAGATCAATTGGCGCTATCTCAAATTCATCAAGGTGTAGATTATACTGTGTTTGGCAAAATAGCAAATGACAAAAGTGCAAAAGAAGCATGGAATACGTTGAAGTTGTCATATAAAGGCATAGATAAAGTTCAAAAAGCAAAACTACAGGTTTTTAGAAGATAATATGAAAGGTATGAGATGTCTAGCTTAGAAACCGTTGCGCAATATTTTACTCGTTTTCGAACAAAACATCAATCCACATTTGATTTGTGTTTCAATTCCAATTTGTTTTAAATCGAAAAAGATTCCAACTATCTTTTTTTTTCAAACCATTTTTTTATATTAACATGGTGGTTGGTCCAGTCTGTTGCTCTTTCCTTGCGCCTATTTCGCTTTGGGGGGTTGGTTCACAGGTACAATCTTTGTAATTTTTTTTGCTATCTTTTTTAGAGAACCCCCTAAAGTTCCAACTAAAAAGACGAAATGATTTTCGAATTCTTTTTTAAATACTCTCATGGAGAGGGTATACCTAAATATCTTTCTGTGTATCATTTTGATTTGTAGCATTGATGTACAACTTTTTCTTGAAACTGAAAAAATGAATGCTTTCTTCGGAAAAAGAGATTTTGTTTTGATAGAAGGGGCCTTCTTTGGATTCGAAATCCGATCGGAGAATTCTGAATTGGTTAGTTTAAATAGCCCCGGACTGTGGAACAAGGGAGTATCCCGAACCTACACCGAGGTATTGACGGCGATGGGGGATAAGCTTCATCGTCGAGAGGGAAACAGCCCGGATCACCAGCTAAGGCCCCTAAATGACCGCTCAGTGATAAAGGAGGTAGGGGTGCAGAGACAGCCAGGAGGTATATATATATGTACGTATGTATATTGGTAATATTATTTGTTTAGTTTGCATTAGATGCATACATATAAAATATCACTAACACATTGTTTGGATTGAGGAATTTTGAAGGAAAAGAAAATAAGAGGAAAGAAAATGAATGAAAAAATAAATTTTTTGTTGTTTGGATGAGAAGAGAAAATAGAGAAGAAAGAAAAAAATAGTGTGGGACCCATTAAATTATTTTCTCTCCACAAATGAGAAGAAATGGGACAATATGAATAAAATTACACATTTACCTCTTATTATTAATAAATTATAATTTACATATAATATATATAAGAATATTAACGTAATTTTATACTATTATGATTTTTTTTCTTCTTATTTTTTTTATCCAAATAAAAAAAAATTTCTATCTATTTTTTTCATCTATTTTCTCTTAATCCAAATAACATACAAATAATTTTACTTTTCTTTCTGTTTTCTTTCCACTCATTTTCTTTTTTCTCATTTTCTTTTCTTCTATTTTCTTTTCTATATCCAAAGCCGTTGACAAGGTAACGTTTATTTGAAGAAATAAATATCACCCTTCAAGCTCTCGTGTTGCATGCAAATAAATGTACTAAAAATATAAAATACCTATTATATATGCATTATTATGTATATTCTTTTAGAGTTTTACTTTATATTAAAAGTAATTAATAAAAATTGAAAGAAAATAAAAAAATTATTTTTTGTAATACAAACATTATTTTTACATTAAAAAATATACAAATATATAAAAGAAGTATATATATATATATATATATACATTAAAATTAATACAAACATTATTTTTACATTAAAAAATTGTGTGATACATAACATAGTAAATAACTTTTTGTATTTTGTTAGTAGCTCTTTTATATTGGGCGCTAATACAAATTAGATAATTTGATGTTTATTGAACCTTCATTTCTAAGTCGCCATCAATGTCAATTTTGATGGCTCTGTATGATTAATTATCAATCAAATCAGACATAATCATGCTTGGGAGAAATATTCTTGATCAAAAGGAAAAGTTGTGCTGATAATGCGTTTTGCAAGAGAGAAAAAAAAAGGTCATATATTTCATCATTAGCAAGGCTGAAAATAAATTGATGGCCAACATCATGGGGATAATTTCTTGAAAACATCGAGTTTGTTTTTTATTTCCTTCTTTTAATTTTTTCCCCTTTGATTAAAATGAGAAAATATGAATGGGAAAAAATGAACTACGCTGAATGAATATTTTAGAAAGGAACACCATACGCCCACAAAGAGGTTAATTTTTTTGGATATTAATATTATAAATAGAGGAGTGTAATATATTGATACTACATTAAATTGTGATTAACGATTTTATAAAGGAACGAAAAATAAATAAAAATGAGATTAACAATTTAAAATGGGATAAAAAATAAATTAAAATGAGATTAACGATTTAAAATAGGATAATTTTTTTTAAAAATTAGTGAAATCGATAGTCTTAACTTCTTAAATTGATCTCGACCGTTGACACCGTTATAAAACTCATATCTATAGATTACACATCTAAAATTTTATTTGGACATATTACACAAATCTAATTGCAATATCAAAAATAATTAGCGCCACATACCCACAACGACATTAGGCAGTTTAGTGGAAATTTACCTAATTTAGGTATAAAACACTAATTAGTGTGAAATTTGTGGAGATATTGAAAAAAAAAACCCTTAAATAATTATACCCTTTTTAACAGTATAAATTATAATCATATTACATGAATATAAAAAAATTAAATTAGTCATTTTATATTAACGTGCAGAACGATCACATATTTATATCTACGATCAAATTTTATATAAATATTATAATAAATTAAGTTTATATCTACGATTAAATTTTATGAGAATAGGGTTGGAATAGAATTTTTTGAGATAGGTATCGAGACTCGAGCGAAAATTTTCATTCCGTTTCGTTGTTTCCCAAATTTATGTGAAATATCATAATTATCTTTAAGAAGTTATTTTTAATAAATTTTTTTAATCCTTTCACATGTTATATATATATATATATATATATATATATATATATATATATTATCGCTGTAACTCAGTATTGGTCTTTTTTGTGCTTTTTTTTTTTTCACTCTGATCTTTTTTCCAAAATTATATACATGATTTAAAAAATTAGACTTTTCTTTTGCATCTGAATACAATTTGTAAGCTTTCCGTTACATTTTATATTACCAAACATAATTTTGCTAAATCTGAAAAGACTATATGGGAAATGCCATGACAGTGTAATCTCTGTTTATCCATTTAAATGGGTGGTTTATCTCTAAAATTAAGCCTATTTAAATTTTGGACTGAGTCTGATTAATCTAAAAAAATGATGGGTTAGACGAACTTGTTCGTAGGCTAAATAGTTTGTCTGTTTATTTTTTTATATTTTTTTAAAAAAAATAGCATTTTTAGCCAATATTTCTCACGATTCGACCCGAAAATTCGATCAATCAACTAAAAAATATTTTAAAAAAAACTTTTGACCTAAAAATTGTATTTTTTGTCAAAATATTTTTTGAAAAATAAATTTAAAAGAACAAACGGGTGACCCGTTTAACCCATCAAACAAACCATAAACGGTCTGGACTAAAAAATTATAGCTCGCGAATAAAATAGACTTAAACGGATCAACACATTTAACTCACATAGGAGTCGAAGCTAAATGGACCAAATTAATCCGTTTGACAGTACAACTTGTAGGGTGCTTTACTCGTTTAAAATAAATGAGTAATAAGTTTAAAATAAATGAATAATATTACAAAAATATATATTTTTGTACAAATGTGTTCTCTTTTAATTTATGTAGATTGCTATAAGGTGTACTAAGGGGCTATATTTTGTACAGCAAACATTTAAAAATAGATAACCTACTAAATCATTACGGAGTATAAGATTTAATTTTAATTGACTCACTAATATTGTTTAAGAATTTTTTTAGATTTAATTATTCTGTTAATTTTTATAATTTTATCAAATTATAATTAAGTTTTTATATTTTTTTTAATTGAGTAGATTTTTACACTGTTTTTAATTTTATAATTAAGTCCTTCTTAGTATACAAAAATATTAAAATTAACTGAATATTTTTTTTACAAATTAAACGTATTTATAATTAAAAATCTAACTAAATTTTTGACCGCATGTATTTTAAAAAAAATATTTTATTAACTTTAATATTTTTGACATAAAAAAACCTAATTAAAAAATTAAAAACAATATAAGAACTTAATTAAAAAGAAAAAAATATAAAACCCTAATTAAAAAGTTTGATGAAATTATAGGAATTAATAAAATAACTAAAATTTTTAATTTTTATGTTATTTTTTAAAAATTTATTACTAAAATATTACTCTTTTAAAATTATTTATCTAGATATTATATTTTTTATATTATTATAAATAATCATAATTTAAATTAAAATAATAAATCTAGTTATACTTGTTACCGGTAGCAAAAGAATGGTATATGAATAATTAGTTAAATAAATAAAAATTTAAATTTGTTAAACCCATTTAAATTTGAATTCGTCCATTTTTGTGTAGGATAGGTAGAGAAAATTAAAATATTATATTTGTTAATTAAATAATAATTCGTTGTCATAAAATAAATATTACTCTATTTTCATGGAAGAAAATTCATCTTAAACAAAACCTGCACATTTAACCACATCCACATCTTTTTTTCCCAAACTCTTTCAAGTTGCTTTTTTTTTTTTTAAATCTATCTGCCGTGGTTGAAATGTGTGTATTCTTCCCAGACTTATTATTATATTGTGAGATAGGGCAATCAAAATAAATATAAAAAATAAATTTTTAAATAGTTAATAATAATTAATTTTATATTATAAAATTATCTTTTTAATCCTATTTTTCGAAAATTTATATTTTAGAATTCAAAATTTAAAATTTAATATACAAATAATTTTAAAAAATAAAATGATATTAACTGAAAGAGTTGATTTTTTAATTAAATTTGACTAATAAAAATTGTCAAATAATTAAAATTAAAATCATCAATTTTTTAATTCACTTCTCATGCTATTAATATTGGTGACAACTTAGATACAATTAATTTCACATAAAATTTATAATTAAAAATTGTTAAATAAAAATTTAATCAAATTAATTAAATTATTTAATCGTTTTCAATTATTAATTTTATATAAAATTTTTAACACTTTATCATTTGGTGCAACAATCTTAATATATACAACCGAATCCATCAGTCCAACATAACTTTATGCTTTTGCCAATCATGAACAGATGATCATCGAATTACCTTAAAAAGATTCCACATTCAAAAAATGAAAATAATCAAATATGAAGATAGATAATTCATAATTACAAGTGCAATAAGAAATAGTACATTTTGTTCCCTGCGTTTCTTTTTTTGAAATAAAAAACGTGATGGCTTTGCCAGCTAACTAGCTAGACGTAGATGAAGTACTTGGAAGTTGGAAGTAACCCCATTTTGGAAGCAAAGGACAATTCTACTGTCACCCCAATTTCATGCCTGTGTTGCCAGATACGCTCAAAAAATTGAATATAGATTTAAAATGGATGAACAGAAATTATTTTTAATATGAAAAGAGAGATGGTGTTTTAGTTGAATATTGATATTTAAAGTGTTTTACAGTATTGTGGATATTGTGTAACACGCCCTCACGTGGTGCAACACCCCCTACGTATTGCCTAAGATGCTGCTACGTGTCCAACACACCTCCCACGTGTTGCATGTTGTATTATTTAATAAAAGAGGTATTTTGCATGTTGTAGAAAGTAATTTGTTTCGGCTAAGGAGACAATAACTTATTTGTACATGAGTTACAAAATGAACATCTCCATACTATCTAGAATAATAAACATCATTTCAAAAACTTAAATTAATTTTCGGATTTACTAAAGATCGAACTCTTGATCTTTCGGATCTAGAACTCTAATATCATATTATAATACCACTCATCCCAAAAGCTTCAGCTAATGAAAAAAGTAACACTAATGATTATATCTCTAATACTCTCTAAACCTCCATTATACATATTGTACAAATATTCCATTGGCTCTTCATACTTTCTTTTTTTTTATTTAATATCTTTTTACGATATGTGGCTATTTCCTAATTTTTTGCTGGTTACAAAAGTACATTAATTTATATATTTGTACATCATTTCAACCACGAGTTAATCTCAATAGTTTTTGAGATTGGTCGCTTATACTAAAAAATTTCCAAAATTCTAATTATACCATAAACATCTTTGAAATTGAAAAATTGTTCTATATCAATTGTCTACTTCTTTTTTGCATTGTGAAGTTACTCCTATATATAAAAAATCTGACACATTCCTTCTATGTTAGAATAGAAGAAAATATGTCACTTTAATTTTAGTACTAAATATTTAATAAAATGATGATATTTGACCTTAATGGTCATACATTTTGTCCTGAAAATAAGACATTTTATAATTTATTAAGATTAAATGATGTCGTTTTATCAAGCATTTAGCATTCAAACTTATACAACGTCGTTTAGCCTAATTTAGCGTGAAAAAAATATGAACTAAATCTCTCATAATGTGATGAATAACTCAACAAAAAAGATAAATATTAAGGGGTGCAATATTTATAATTACAAATGTTTTTATGGTACAATTAAAATGTTGAAAATATTTTTTTGTGTAATCGATGAATCTCAATAACCACTTTATTTTACTCCTTCAAGCACACGTTTTAGTGAATTACACTAACAAAAGCTTTAAAAATTAATTATTTAATTTACATACGTTCATTTACATTTATATTTACTTTACTATACCCGAACCTAAGAAAAATACCAAAGCTTTGTATTATCTTTTTTTTATTTATACAGATTTTATTTTCTTATGGTAAAACTATATAAAAACTTAATAACCTCAAATAAATTAAAATGATGATATCATTTTTCTTGATAGGTGGTGCAAGCTGTTGTAGGTACAAAGCAAGAATTAATTAATCACAGCAAAAAGAAGAGAGAGTGTTGAGAATGATTGCAGTGTGGATGAAAATGATGAGCGTGCAAATGGCAACACTTGTAGGGACACCGAGATTTCCTTAGTAATAATCACACTACTTTTCTGCTCCCTCTCTTTGCCATTTCACATACTCCAAAATTGAGTAGAGGAATAACTAGAAAAATATTAATAATTAAATTATATTTTATTATATTAATTAGTATGTTATATTACAATCTTTTGACTAAAATTTTTAAATTACTGTATATTGTAATTATAATTTTAAAGAATAAATAATCATTTGTATCCATAAAAAATGAAAATACTGACATATGTACCATATTAGATTAAAACTAAACTTATACTCATGTAAGATGCTTTTTGTGTGATAAAAGTATTTTATGTGGCACTCACTCCAATCCTCCAAAGACAAGTATTTTTGTCACACAGAGAACATCTTGCGTGGATACAAGTTTAGTTTCGATTTAATATGAATACATATGTCAACGGATACAAATGGTCATTTATCCTAATTTTAAACATTTGACTAAAATCTTTTCAAGGTTTATAATTTTCAGATGAAATTGATTAAGAATTTGAAAGTTTTAGTCATTTTAAATTGTTTTTAAACACATTGTATCTTTTAGAACATATTTATTTTAGATTATATGTATTATAAGTATTCTTTAAACATAGGTGTACCATATGATAAAAAAAAATTAAATAGATGTATTACTCCTCACTCCCTTATATTCCAAATTTCTCTTCTTCTTTTTAACTTCTAATCATCTTTCTTCCTCTTTAGATATATGATGAGATTAACGTTGTTGGTGACAAATCAAGTACCAAAAAAGATAGCAGACTTCATGATCGAACAAGTAACATATAGGTAATACAAAAAAAACATAGAATCACAGAAAATTAAATCGACTTAAAAGATAGAATCAGGGGCAATAAAAAAAACAAGAGTGGTGGTGGCAGTGTCATGGTCAAAATATCAAAGGATAATAAATAGAACTAAATAGAAACATGAAACAATTCGCTCTTAACAGATCGAGAGATTAGAGCAATCATTTTCAAATGTCTAAGGAGAATATTATAGTTATAATATCATGCCATAATTTATGATAATAATTCAAAAATAAATTTGATATTATAAAAAAAAAAACGAGGAGAAATTCCTATTTATAAGTCAAGCAGAATATAATTTAATCATAATATTAAATTAATATAAGATATATTTAAATACTATATAGTAATTCAAAATTCTGACTTGTACTATGCATTATAGTTTTGCAAGTTAATATTCAATAATTTCTGAAATTTGATCCAACTCAATTTAGTCTTTAAATTTTTAATTGACTCTAATTGTATTTCAAAATTTTGATCCGTGTCTTAATTGAGCCTTTTGCCATTTTCGTCACTGAAAAATTGACCTAACAATTATAATTGCATCTGGCATTATAATGGTTATTAAATGATGTGGTTAAATTTTTCAAGACATCAATTTAACCCCTCACAATTTAAATATAAAATTTTACAACTCTAATTTTCTCAAATCGTAATAGTCTCTTCAAGAGTTGGAAAGAATGTTGGAAAGCAGCAGCTAAAACTCAAGTAGTTCTAGTAGAGCTCGTTCGCATGGTAGCTGGGTGAAGAACGCACACCGTAATAGAAGTGGGAAGGTACCGCATTGGTGCGGTTGTGGGTTGCGTCCTACTTTTTGGTAGTCTAAGACAGATTCCAATCCAAAGAGACTATTTTATGGATGCCCTAACTATAATGTGAGTTGGATGAATTGTTGCAACTTGATTTTATGTCTTATTTCTCAAATTTTTCTTGGTTTTGTAGTTTGGATGTGGACTTGGGCTTAAGTGCTGGTTTGAGTGTCAGCTTAGGTGTCTCCTTAGGTACTGGTTTGGGTTTAGATATGCGCTTAGACCTTAGGTACTGATTTCGATTGGGATGTCTTCTCCTTCAATGAGAGGTTAAAGGTAGATTGAAGTAGGAGATTGGATGCTGCATTGGAAGGGCCTTCAGTTGTAGAGTTGACGGGTGATTTGCTATGGGTTGTAGTAAATTCACGTGATTCAATATTAGTTTTGTCAGAAAGAATGGTTCATGTATTACTTTTTGGGTTAGGTGTGGTCCCTTTGACATTCTTGTTTACACCAGTGGCATTGGGTGTTAACTCTGTCAACTCAGGTACTTCATCTACCATGGGCTGAAAAACTCCATACTCATAGTATATATTGCACTATTCTCTCATTATTCTTTATATAGAAGTATATCTCTAAAAACTCCTTGTCATGACTTAGTGCTCGTAGTCCATTTTTTATAGGTCTACCAGGAACAAGCCACCAACACTCAACCATGTTAACATAACCTATCTTGTAGTAATGTTTCAGTAAAAATACATCTAGTAAATCTTCATCCAGGCCAATCAACTCATCAGTGTGATCATTGTCATAAATCAAACTGCTATTTGGTTTGGTGATAAAATTATCTCCATAATGATACATAATTATTATATCATTATTCAACTGCAAATAAGATTAAAAAAGTCACAATAGTTAAAAATAACACTTAGTTCAATATATTGAAAATAGTAATTTAGATTACAGACAATTTAATTGGAACTTAGTTCCGATATATTGAATAAGTTAATCAATCAAAAGTATTCTGACAGCCATTAAAAAAAAGGTTTTAAAACTTGAATTTTAAAGTAGAATATTTTGTTAAAGGTATCTAGTTTAAATTTAATCTGTCTCATACAATTTTTTCTCATTTCAACACAAATTAATTCTACTAAGACTAAATTTTTACAATAATAAAAACTCTCACTACTGATTTTATCAGGTTTCTGTGATGTACATCTTCTACATTGTTCTAATAATTTAAAAGATTCAGTCATTTACAGCCACATACATAAAATAAATAAATAAATAAATAAATAAATAAATAAATAAATCCTAGCATACAAAAATCCTACCATCACCAACAACCATAATCAACTAATGTCCCCTAAAGATTCACCGATGATGCGATGAAGTAGAGAGGAAAAAATAAAAATCAAACCTCAACCAACATTTTGTAAAAAACAGAGCATTGTATGTTGAGAGCTACGATTTTGTTATTAACTGGGGTACGTATATGAGAGGAGAAGGAGGAAGAACGGTCAATTGGGTTTCACTTTTGAAGTGGTTAACGTTTGGATTTTTGTTTAACCCCCTTCTTGTGTCACATGACGTTGTTTCTCAATATTTTTGGTACCAAAAGTTAAACGACATCGTTTAAACAGTGTTAGGTGTCAATTAAAATTGACAAGTTAGTTTTTTGGTAACGAAAAATTACAGAAGGGTCAAATTGAGGCACAGGTCAAAATTTCGAGGTACAATTAGAATCAATTGAAAATTTGAAGATTAAATTGAGTTGGTAGTAAAATTTCAAGGACCATTTTGAGTATTAATTCTAGTTTTACTTATAATGTTTGGTGCAGAGGTATGAGAGCGAGTGTACTTATACGAAGAAACATGGAGAATGGTTATATTAATAATAATCGTAGATGTGTCAACCGAACAAGCCAATAAATTCTAGTCAACTTGTTACGAATGACGAGTCAAAATTAAAAAAAGAGTTGGTTTATATTTTAAATGATCAATAAAATGTCAATTAGATAAGTCAATTTGTTTCGTTCTTATTTAAAAAAAAACAAACATAATTTAGTAATTTTTTATTTAATATCTATATAAATAAAAATACATTTATATATTTTTATAATAAATTATTTAAAACCTCAAAAACTAATTAATAAAAAGGAAATTTTGTATATCCATAAAAATTTAAAAAAAAATTGAGCCGGACGAGTCAATTTGTGAATTATACGAATTAATGTATAAAATTAGTGTATAACAACAAAGAACAGTTTAAATAAAATAAATGACTGTAACTATTAAATTACACAATTTATATAATTTTATATGTCACTTATATATAGATTCAAAATAAGAGTTTAATTTTAACGTATTATAAGTTTTTCATGATCATTTAATTGTTCGAATGGCCATTGTCAATAATTGTTGTTTGATTAAACAACAATTATTCGAAAAAGAAAAAAAAAACAATTGTACCATGAATTAATAAAGGAAAAAAAAGAAAAATATATTCGTTTCTTTGCAAAATAATAGAGTGATTATTGAACAAGATGTTTGCCTTTTACACTTCATTACTCATGCAAAGTGGAATCAATGTGTGGTTTCCTTTAATTTCTTAGCTTTATTATTAATTTATTATTGTGAGCCTATTAAAGACGAGAAAGTTTATGAGAATTGAAAAAAAAAAAAAAAGACTACCACACAAAGACAAAATTGAAACACAAAAAGACTACCCATTTAGTGGAAAAGAGGCCAACCACTCTAAATTTGTCTGCAAGAAAGCCACAAAAATTTTATCTTATTAATAATTAAATTAACTAAAATACGATTAACTTTTTCGATATATTATCAATTATTTTATTAAATTTATCAGATATGTAATTAAAACTATTAATTAGTTTTAATTTTTTCCATATCAATTTGTAAATTTTAACAGAATTATATAACTATATACTAGTAATCTTTTTTTTTTCTTTAAACTAAACTTTAGTCTTAACAAATTTATTTATTTATTATGTAATATACTTCATTTAAAAGCTAGATTCTTTAATAACAAATTTTATATTTGGACTGTACCAATTAAAGGTTTAATCAAATAATAATGTAGTAAATTCCAAGTAAATTGCTGATCTAAAAATTGTCATGTATAATGGGGTATTTTGTTAGAGGATGTTGGGTCTTTGGGAAACATATGGTTCTCAATGTCATTTTTCAAACACGAAAATGAATGAGGAGATCATCATTTTTATTTTGACTTAACATTTATGAATAAATTTTAATTGATTAAGGAACAGTGTTTTGCATATGAACTCTGATTTGGTTTATTCATAATGTATAATACTGTACGCCAATAAATTTTATTGGTCAAGTAACAGTGATATATATCATGTGTCGCCTTATCTAATAGTTAGGGTTATAAAAGGGGTCCATATTAATGCTTTCTGATCCAAAATAGGGCCCCAAATAGGCCATTACTTCCCACATAATAACAAATTGTGGCACTATTTTTGACAAGAGAGTAAAGTACCAAAATTATTATTCTGGTAAATTTAATTATAGAATAATTAAAAATAGTTTGTAATTATAAAAGATGTATTTTAATAGATAAAGTTATTTAAAGTCTAAAAAATTTTAAATTATTCTTCTAACTCTATCCATTTCTATTTTTTAATATTATTATTCACTATCCCAACTCCCACTCTTTTTTTTCAAATTTTCTTTTTTTTAATTTTTTTGTTTTTATTCTATTATTTCCTACTTATTGGATCGCCTCTAAAGTTATTGTGTGGTTGAAAAGAATAGGAGAAAATTAAAAAAAAAAAGAAAGTGAGAAATTAAAATGAAAATAGAAAATTGAGAAAAGAGAATTTGAAAAAGGGATTGGGAGTTTGAAAATAGTGGCAAAGATTATTAAAGAATGAAAATAGATAAAGTTAGAATTTGGGAGTGATTATGTTATGTCATAGAGTAGGATAATTTAAGAATTTTTTATTATTTTTTAAGGTATAGATATAGTTTTAACTATCGAAAATTATCTTTATAGTTAAAAATTAATTTTAATTTTTGTATTGTCAAATTTAATTTGTCAGTATTATAATATTTTATTATTAATTGTAACATGTAATACTTTACTCTTTTGATTAATATAAATCTTTTGATAATTTTTTTTAATTTGAATTCAAAATTTTATTTTAAAAATAATAAAGTATTTATCATTTTTTTAAAATCAGTTTTGGTAAACGTCAATTCACTTTAATCTGATTAGTGTATTAATAGATACTTTTAAATACTAACGTGTCAATTGATTTATTCTCTTATTAAAATTGTATAACTAATAAAATAAAATTTGTTGAGATAATACATAATTTGTTATTTTAACTACAAAATATTATGTTTAAATTTTTGAAATAATAAAACTATATTTTTATAAATTTATGTATAAAAAAATATATCAAAATATTTCTCGTCATATATAATATATAATATAAATAAAAATGGGGCAATTGAAGGTGGCGCGTGTAGGTGAGTCCCCTGAATTTTGTTGAAGGATTGCAGAGAAAGAAGAGAGAGGTTGTGCATGAAATATATCAAAATCAATGTGATAAGATTAATCAGTGTAGCATGCACATATCACACATCACATTATATGATTTGAAATTTGACTATGTCATCCATGCCCACACCACAACACCCCCTCATTCCCTCAACTTGTCTCCCTCCTCTCCTTTTTTGCCACGTGTATCACTAGGAATATTGCAAAATCTAATTTGGATAAACCAAAAACACTGAAAATTACAAATTGTTTCATATATATATATATATATATATATATATATATATATATTTGAAAAAATAATAAAAAATAGCAGAATTTATTATTGTTTACTAATAAATAATTATCAATATTTAATAATGTAGACTAAAAATATAGAATTTAATTGCTAGACTAAAAAAATTGAACTAATAACTAAAAATAATAGATAAAAATTAATAAATTTTACTAATTTCCTAATATTTTTGTATATATTTTTGTGTGGGAGCGAAAAAATATAGAACATATTTTAGTATTGGAACGAAGGGAAGGATAAAAGTCATATATTCTAATTTAACTCGTCCAATTAACTATCTTTCAGAATATATTAAAGCTTGATTCTTTGGAATAGTTAGCATTTTTTTTTTTGTAATTTTTTAGTTTCAGTTTCCAAATTAAATATATAGCACTCTATATGTTTATGTTCATATTTCAAATTCAATTAAACAAAATTTTATATTGTTTAATGTTCCTCAAATATATATATATATAGAGAGAGAAAAGCTAGGATCAAATGAGATGGCATTGTCAAATTAAATAAATATTATTACTAGAATTTTACTGAATGAAAACAGATAAAAAGTGACCAAATAAAACTGCTGCTAATCATAAAAAAAAAACGTTGCAATGTTCCATATTCTCTTGTAGTGTGTTATGATTTCAATTAAAAAAACAGATATGGTTATTCCTTTTTATGAGTTTGTACATGGATTTACAGCAATGTTAAATTGTTCAAAGTAATAAAATGAATTTTAACCAAGCCTTAGCCAATAAGTGGAATCATATAATTAAAGAACATGAATACTAGATAGCTTGTATTAAAATGTGAATATAACCTTGTAATAAATGTAAATGACAATGATGAAGATGACACAAAATAAAATACAAAAAAGGAAAGACAAGCTAAGAATGGAAAAATATAAAATAAAAGAAAAATAATTAAACTTGAGCTCAAAGATTTTTTAATATATATCTTATTTAATTTATACACAGTACAGAATCTCCAATGGAAAATTTGACATTTTGATTATCATTGTATGTTATTTTGATTCAAAAGTTGGGTCGAAAAAATATATATCCTATAAAAAATTTATGAGCAATATAATTTTATTTAAATTCATATCAGTATTTAAGACTTTAAGTTATATATATAATAAATTGTTTGACATCTCCAGTAACTTGATAATCTACAATTTTTTATTTTCTGTTTTAAAAAGTGAAGTTCTTTATTCCGCTATTTTACATTTTCCACCTCTTTTATATATTATTATTATATTCTCTTATTCAATAAGGTTCACTCATATTGGCCATAGAGGTTATTTCCAGATCCAAAATTATCTACTTTTAAGGACAATTAAACATACTTTATTTAATAAAGGCATTCAAGAATCGCTGTAGCACAATTGACAAGTTATCTATCTTAATTACATTCTTTATTTGGATTTTGGAGCCTTGCGCCTTGGTACCAAATAATTATGCTGAGTTTTTTTTTTCCAATAAAAAAATTAGCTGGGAAAACAAGATAATAAGAGCATGCATATTTCTACCCTGAAGAATAATATTAGGTAATCAAAATATGATAAACAATAAATAAAAAAAATATTAAAAAATTATCAAAATTTATTATTTTTAGTTATTAATTAGTTATCAATATTTAAAACTGTAGGTTAAAATATATTCTTAAATTACTAAACAAAATAAATTGAATTGATTACTAAAAATGATAATAAAATATAATAAATTTTAATAACTCTTTAACATTTTTTTTTATATAAAAAAGTTCTACTAGACACTAACTAATTAATGATGACTAAATTTCTGTTACTATAATGCAAATGAATGTGCTTTTATTGTTATAGTACAAATTAAATACCATAAATGAGTAATCAATGTATACACATCATAAAGGAATAAACTAATATAAATGACAATGATATAATATTAGTTTCATTTATAAAAAAGCGATATTACAATATTAATGAACTGAAGTCACATAAATAAAGTAAAAATAAGTTTTGGCAGTTTTGAGTTAAATATTTTTGTTTTCCAAACTTTTTTGTTTTTAGAATAACATGAAAAATAATTTATTTATTGTAGTCTTTATTGTACATTAGATAGTGTTTGGTAGAGAGATAGAGATGAAAAGACGGAGACAGAGTTTGAAATAAATCTCAATATTCTGTTTGATACAAAATATGAGAAAGAAATTAAAATAAGAATGAAATTTTAATTTAATTTATAAAAAAGTAAAATTGAAATTAATTAATTGAAATAAAGATATTTTAGATATAAAATGTTATTAAAGTTTCACTTTTTATCTCTAAAAATTTTAGTCCCCTATGTTTCTACTTTTTTTTAGGTATTAAAATCCTGAAATTTTAGTTTTTGGAGATAGAGACAGAAATTTTAATACCAATCTCTGAATCAACAAACATGATATTGAGTCTCAATCTCCCAACATTTGTCTCAGTATCTTAAAACAAATGTTACGTAGGAGTCATAATTCGATTTTATGGTATCTTAATTTTGAGTTTATAATTGACCATACTAATAGTCATCATTATTGATTTAATGATCAAACGATTATATGACATCAATGTCATTCACCTAATGTTAAACACCTTCTATCTCTCAAAGCTAAGTTCTGAATTCTTGTTATTGTTACTGACTTAAGCTTTTATAGATATTTACAACTCGTATTATTCATCCATCAAGATATACCTCATCCACTAAAAAATAGAGCAAATTCAATCACTGCTACTGGACGAGTTACACCACAAAGAGAATAACCATACAATAACATAACACAATTATTAACAGAAATAAATTTCTTAAATTATTATCTTATTTACCGTTTAAGATTTTGAAATTAAATTAAATATTTATGATAAATTTCAGAATAGAACATCACATGTATAAAATAAAACCTGCATTTGTTTTCGCAGTTTTTTTTTTTTTTTTTTGTGGCTGAACTATGTTTTCACATTTATAAATAAAAACAAAAGTTAAGCTATAAGAATTTTAAGTATGACATTATACTTTAAACTAATTAACTCTCACACACACACCCCCAGAGCTTACCACAATGCAAGAAATTAAAACGAGCCATATATTATACTTAATTGGCTCTCATAACAACATATATGTATATTATTTGTTTGGATTTTATTATAGATGTGGTATCTTTATAATGTATATGGTTTGGTTAGAAGCTGTAATTGGCTCCTCGAAGGAATTGAACATGCACACTCCTCGGCAAGATCTTGTTGCCACTCTTCTGTTTATCGTAACTAGTAAAATACTAATTATATACTATTAAATACTTGCATGACAATGTGACATTATTCGTAAGTCTCGTGCATGCAACCTTAATTAGGCCACTCATTTTCTTTCTATTAATTAAATAATCACATCGCCCTAAGCTTTATTTAGGGTTAATCGTGTCGTAACGTTACCACTTACCACCACCTACAAATTATTCAATGGGGACCAGAGATAGAATACCATGTTTCTTAATTTTGTAACGAGAAAATACTCAGTTTGATCTTGAAGTTACACTCTAATCTCAATTTAATTCTTGAAATTTTAATTACCTCAATTTAATCCTTAAACTTTTTAAATTTTAATCATATTAGTCCCTGTCGTGATTTTCGTCACAGAGTCAATTGAAAAGTTCAGAAACTAAATTGAGACGATTGAAATATCAAGAACTAATTTGAGGCTCAAGTGTAATTATAGGGACCAAACTGTGTATTTTCTTTTTTGTAACCGATACTAGTAAAGAAACAAAAAAATCAGTTAATAATTGTTGGGAATAAGACACCATTCCCCTTGAGAAAACACCTTTGATAGAGAAATAAAATAGACACAATTACAACACAAGAATTTAACGTGGAAACTCTAATTATCGGAGAAAAAACCACGGCCGTTGTCAAATGACAACCAGAGAATATCACTATGTGAAAATTGTTACAACATATAGACTTCTTTCTCTCTAACACCGGCACCCCAGTACACTCACACTCTCTCAAAGCAAATATCTAACTACACCTCACAACACTCTCTAATCAAAGAGTATAGAGGAAAAGAAAAATCAGATACAAGTTTAAAGTGTTTCTGACTGGTGCAAAAACAAATGGAGAACTTAGCCTCATATTTATAGTCTAGGTCACTCACTCCATTTACTATCCTAAGCAATATGGGATTAATTCAACCAAATCCTAACAATAATCGACTAACAAAAAAATTTATATATCCACGTATCTAAACGATGTTTATTATTTCCCCGAAATTGATCCTTGTCATTTTATAAAAGGTAAAATCTTGAACTGAATAGGTGTAGTAGTGTCATTCTTGGGGGAATCTTCTTGTGCATGGAGTTAGAAAAATACAGTGAGGGTACCCCTCACCCTTTCTCGTGTTTCACATAGGAATTTGAAGGATAATATTTTTGTATATTTCTGTGGACAGTGGACACCACCTCTTCAAATAATAAAAAATAATAAATGTCAAGTCTTAATTTTCCTTATAATTAACTAGCTAGTACTATAGTTTTTTTTTTTAGAAAAATTGTACATAAATTTATATTACATTTAATACGTAGTCGAAAATATGTTCAACTACCAATTTTAATTTAATTTAAAAATTAAATGAAACCCCTAAAATTATATATTATGTATATATGCATGTTCTTGAAGTAGACCTAGTAAAGAAATGCTCCAAGAATATTGTATTTTTAATTTCTCTCTCTTGTTGATATGTGGTAGAGAAGTTTACCCTAGTTGAAACTTGAAAGACATAGGGTAAAATGAACATCATGGGGCCTGGCTCGATTCCAAGTGTTTCAAGATTTTAACGCTAAGTTGCTGCTGTGGGACAGTGATGATATTGCTATAAACAGCAAAGCTGGGGAAAAGGGAAATTTAAGTATAGAAAGGACCAAGTTAAAATTTAGAGGAGGAATTAAATGAAAAATGGCATGCATATAGTAACAAAAATTAGGTAAAGAAGTTAATAACGGAGAAAAATCAATAATGCCTCACTACTCTAGCTACACCTAAGTCTCCTTTCAAAGAGATAAAATTGCGTAGAAAGACATATATTCCACTTTTACCCTCAAACCAAGCTTAAAATCTTGAAAGGATCTTGATGACCTAAACGAAATCCATCAGCACAAGTGAAAATTGGCTTTCCCCATGCTGAAAGCAAAAGGCACTAAAAAGGAAAACCCTAAATAGAGAAAAAGATGATGGAGATGCAAATGCAATGGGATGCAAGAGGATTGGGCAAATGGCAAAGAAGTAGCAGCAGCAAATGTGTGCTTGCTTCCGTAGGAGCATTGGCACTGGCAGTGTTAGGACTAGGACAAGCATCCTTCAATGATCAATTGAGACATTTACTGTCACTTTTCTTCTATCACTTTACCGTTTTCTTTTAAAATGACTCACTTTTTTTTACTACCTGAACAACTACAGCGTAAACGGCTAAAGGTATACGTCAACTATTAAAAAGTAGGATAAGGACATAAGCTTCTCTTCTCTCTTTTTTTTCACCTCATAAATAGCCCAAGCATGTTCTTTACGAGCTGGGCCTAAATATAATTGCTTTGATCCATATTCAAGTATTAAAGGACAGACAGCCAGTTCAAACAAATAACGGGGCACACAGCAAGTCAGCAACCCAAGAAAATCTGTTATTTTTATTTTGAAAAACTGTTAGACCCTGTCTTTGTGATAGAATAAAAACGGGGTTCGAAATCCGCCTTATTAAAGCAGCAATCCATTGATCAATAATAAACTCTTAAATAAAGTTCAGATTTGCAGCATATTAACCCTTGGCCTATAGCACTGGAAGATACCGTGGACGACAACAAAAAATAAAAAATATTTAATGCTCTTCATCCAATCTCACAATCTAAAACATTTCATCAAGAGACAGGTTGTAGTAGGGCCAAACAATCATATATATTGTGGAATGAATTTGACTTGAAAGTTATACATGGAAGTAGTAATTAGCTTTCATGTATTCATTCAACTAGCTACAAGAGATTGATACACAAAATTGTGAGTAACAAAATAATATTCAAATGTAGTAATCTTGATGATCAGTCAATGGGACCGGAACTAAGAGGGACCTGTACAGTAAAGTGGCTGAATTTGAACCTTTTGAAACAGGTTCCTGCTGAATTCAACTATATCATAAAGGTATATCCAAAAAATTCAAAAAACAAAACAAAAAGGTTTAAGAAAAAGGTGCCTGCAAACTTCCATCCAGCTAAATAGCTAATCATTCATTGGGTGAAGGCAGCAAGCAACGAGCAATTCCCTCTGCACTCTGGTGAGACTCGGATAAAATTGCTTGAAAGCGTCTTATAAGGGGAAAAAAACATTTCGACCTTCAGCAAAGGAAAAAAAATGAGAAAAATAGAATATTAATTATAATTTTCCAGGTTTAAGTAAATATGATATTATTCGGACCTCCCATTTAAATCCTTTCTCTGCACTTAAATTTAAAGATATTATCCACTTTAAATTGTATCCGCCAGATTAACGTATGTGTAGTTATACAGCTGCATATTTCTAAGATTACAAAGTTAGAATTGTACCTGATTATCAGAGAAAAATATAATGAAGAACATTCAGATTTGAACTAGTTCCACGGCTGTGACAACGAGACTTTAGGAGTTGACGCTTGTAACCCTTTTTTGCCATGTACCGCAGCTTTCAGCACAGTATATTGCTCAGTCACGGAATCATACAGAACTTTTGTATAGTCATCCTTGGCCTGCTCCAAAGTCCAAATATAATCCATAGCATACCAATCAAATTAACGATGGAAAAGAACGCAATCTCTTTTTCAAACTTAGATTTTACAAGTTAAAACCACCTGTTGATTTGAGTAGAGAACTCAAGGATACAAAAGACAGGCATTGCACTTAGTTTCACAAGTATTCATTTCACGAAAAGAAGGTAGGTAATACATTCAGATGAGGCAAAGTTCTACTTGCAGGCCATCACAATTTTTACATTCAAAAGTCATAGGCAGATCAGGGAGGGACTTCTTAAAAGCATAAATTTTACTTGGAATTTATTTGTGCAGTCTCAACAACAAAAACAAAAATATCACTTTTTTTGTACTTGAAATACAGCTTTAAACAAAATAAGATTGTTATGACTCTTAATTAATTACAACTCCTCAGTTGGAAGATAACAATTCGACAATAGGTGATTTCTCCCAGGAAAACTGGTGGAGTCAATGGCAAATAAGAAATCTAATAAACATGGGTACTGAAAAGTCCAGGATATAAAATTTAACAAACCTGTTCAGGTTTTCCACCAGAAAAGCTTATTGGTGGAGTCACAGATAAGGCAGTCCCATGAAAAGATATAATTCTTTTCTCCCCAATCTTTTTTTCCACCTGAAAATATATGTACACACACATTAATATAAGATATCAATAAAACAAACAACAATAAACCAAAATGGACTCTGCAAGACAAGAACCATACCGTTGCTGGAGGGGGCATTATATCATAGCACAGTAATGCCATAGGATATATATGACCTGGTGGACCAGAATTCTCAACAAGTCTTCGCATATTGTCTACTGAAGCAGGATCAAAGGGTGCCTAAATACCTTATATCAGTACGGAAAGATAGTAGAACTGGCAGTGTAATGCACAAAGTAGAGCTTGATCACAAGGTTTGTTCACAACTTCTCAGTTCTGATACAAATCCTAATGTTCATATTTTATTTTTACACGCAAAAGAGAAGGAAATAACTGTGAACAATAATCTAATTTTTCAGAGTTGCTGGACTGCATTTAGGAAAGATAACATTAGATTTATAATAGGCAGAGGAACTCTGTCTATCACTGTCACCAACTTAATACCCTTTTGACCTTGAAAAATCACCCTCAATGTTTTTCTTAGGTTAAGATTTATCTGACACAATCTAAAGAGAATCTATGTAAACTAATGGAAGCATAAAACAACCTAAAAGTCAGCATAGAAAAGAATAACTACAAGAAAACATGAGTTTGAACTATTCTACTGGTCAATATGATTAAGTTACATTATATCTATGATATATCTATGATATGATAACTTCAAATAACTGGGACTGTAATGCTCTTTTTTAATCTCATTTTAACAGGAAAATTAACTTACTGGTACAAATTCTCCAGTTTTTGGATCTGTTCGATCCCTACCACCACTTGGGGCAATCCAGATTAGCTGAGATCCACCCCTGTACCAAAAAACAGAACTTTAACAGCTGAAAGCCAAAATAATGGACATTTGACCAACCAACACAAACAATTAATTGAAGAAATTCTCTGCAGTTACTTTTTATATTTCCTTTTAAGAATTATATTTAAATTTCAAAACTTACTGGTTCCAAGAAAACATGGACTAAGATTGATAAACTACAGAATTCAGAATCTATAAAGAAAAACAGTTATTAACTCTACACTAATAGATATACCTTAAAAGCACAGCCATCTCCTTCAAACTCCGTGTATTTGCTTTTTTTTTCATCTCTATTTGTGAGGGGTCGTCAAGCATGTGCTTTTTAGAGTATACACAAATCAGATTCCTATAAAAACAAAGATTATTACGTCAACTACATTTGTTAAAATAAACATATGGGCATATTTCAAATTTAATAAAGAGAAGTATAAAATAAACCTGCCAATACTGAAGGGCTTGCACAAAGGATCAGTAACAACTCTATCTCCTGCTACATAGATCTGTATAACAATTGGCAGAATTCAATTACTTCAGCAGTTACACATGTACACAAAGACTGTTAAAACAACAAAACAAATTATAAAAAAATTACCATGTTTTCAGCAAGATGTGGGGCCTTTTTTTCAATTAGCAGTGCAATAACAGCAGGATCTGCTTCAGTCTGGTGATTTGACATCAAGATGATATTGTGTCCCTGCAGTAATATTTGAGTCTTAGAATTCCCTCCCACATCTATTAAAATGTTAACAAAGGGAGAATATACAGCAAGCAAATAATCAAATAGATAACTCAAAGGCATAAAAAGTAAGGACATTAAAAACTGTAACCTTCTTAAGTCTTTCTTCCATTTCAGTGAAAAGGGGCATGTTGCCAACATAAGAATTTCTGCAACAAAGATCCACCCAAATTGCGTAAAGCTGAGGCACAGCATGATGGAATTCATATTGTATTTAAAACTGGTTATCAAAAAGCCCAAACACTTTGAGAATGGGGTTTACAGTTTGCCACATTCCGCAGACAACACAAGTCTATTGGTGAAGTAAATGGCATGAATGAGATTTACTAATAATATAATAGAGTTTTAGAAATGAGGAGAATTTGAGAGTATGATTCTGAATATTCTGTATATTAATTTAGTGTTAGCGTTGAATTGTGCTTTATATACATGTGTAGACAAGTGTGTAGATGTGTATAGCTTGTAAGCACAAGCAAGCCTCGAGCAGAGAGGTCATTCTATCTTAAATTAGTTATCACAACTGTCTCAGTAGTTACAGCTATCCCATCAAGCTAATTGTCTTTACTCTCTTACTAGCTTACTCTATTAAGTGTAGGTGATCAACTATTAAAGTCAAATCAGTAAATCAAACAGGTTGATATCAAACATAAGAAAGAGAGACACAAGTTTTAAAACTCACTTGAAATCAATTAGAGGACGGATATAATTTTGACCAAACGTGTAGTAGTCAAAAGGCTCCCTCTTTGCTTTGTGGTGTGGCTCAAAGACAAAGGGATCCTATTCAAAAAAAAAAAGGGGGGGGAAAAATCAGTAAAAAGCTTTGAGCATGTCATTCATCTAATGCAGGGGAAAAATATCAAGCTAAACATGCATATATTCCAGATGCATGTCTAAATATGAAATATTCTTTAAATAAAAATTCTATGAGCATGGAAACAAGCAGCACAGCATATCTGAGAATTCAACCTTACCGACACATCCAAAGCTATGCGATCTAGAAAAGCAGACATATTTGACAAAACAATCTCGTCTGCCTTGGGATTTCCACTTTTGACTACCTGAAATGTGATTGCAAGCACAAGAAGCGTGTCTAAGTTGTCTAAGCCTTTTAAATTCCATAATAATAACTGCTTTCATTATCATCAAGATTATCCATGCTACGACAATGAATAAGTTTCAGGTAATAATCAAAGCACTAAAAAAATTTTTAAAAATTTCAAGTGTAATAATTCCAAAAGTTACATCTGTTAAAGCAAATATGAAACCAAGGTTATAGATAGGAAACCATCTGTTATCAGGTCTATGTTCATTTGACTAAGAATTCGGGGAGTTCGGGAGCTCTAACACGTTCCCAATTATATTCACATGCTATACAGAACATTTCCCCAATATATCTTCCTAAATTCTAAATAAAGAAAGTATTGAATGTTTTTATGTTCTCAAGGCATTGAATGCATTTGAATATTTTCCTTCTTTGGGGATTAAAAAGATATTGTTTGGTAAGGTATACTGGCCATATGCTCCGCAATCCCTAATACATTTTTCTTTGCAATTCCTCTCCTTTCTCTCTATGTACCATTCATATCAGTGTCCAACATCTGAATTAAAGAGACACGTAGGAGGTTTTTTCTTTTGTTAGGGCAATTTTTTTTTTGTGTTTTGGGGGGGGGGGGGGGTGTTGAATTGGGGGGCTAGATGTTTGGTAAAAAACTAATATTCAGTTCTTGTTACATAAATAATCGATCATGCATCAATTAGGCTGAAGCAAACAAACAAGAATATATTATAGCGCTGACAGATACAGCTATTGTGTCATCCTCAAAGCACATTATTTTGGGAATTCAGCTCCATGGTGAATCATAAGGGAACTGGCATCCCTTTTTAAAGATAGTAGGAATAATTAATCTGAAAGAATGAAGATGCACAGCTTCACTTCTTGAATTGTATGTCAAGAAAAATGTCCAGGCAGCAAAAAGCATGCATAAAATTGAATGTTAAACCACAAAGTGTGTGGAGGATGCACGTGTATGAAAAATAAAAAAAATATGAATATTAACTTACTGCACTTTTATAGTTTTTGTACACTTCTTCCATGCCTGCAGCAACATGAGCAGGCAGATTTCCTGATTGTGCTTCCTTCTTGATTCCAGAAAGAAGCTCTGCAAATAAACAAGTATCGTGAAGGGAGATGAATTTTGTGGAAGAAAGATTGTACTCAAAACTCATCAATGTAAAATTTTTTGCTTCAAACAATAATAATAACAATAACAATAATAGTAATAATAAAGCAAAAAAGTCATGCGGATACCTTCTCTTCTACTATATTCTTGTATCTACATCTCTACATCTCAGACTCTAACAGACAGAATCTTCCTTTTGTCTTATCACCTATGTTAATACCCTGCAGTCCACTGACAGACAGACCTATATATTGCTTTCCCACTAGCTCAACAAAACTAAAATTACCAAGCCTCGTAATTTTCATCCCTCAGAATTTTCATTTCTCAATATGTAGTCATAGGCTATAATTTTGATTCTCTTTTAATTGCAAAACTGGACCACTATAAATTAGCTGTGTCTGAAATAACTATGCATGATTTATCCTCCTTCCTTCTCTTCCCATTAGGAAGTATACAATTAACAAAAAATATATACCAAAAATGAAAAAATTATGTATCATAGAACTACCTAATCATTTCCCTAACATTACAATATAATTAATCCTCACCCTTTTTCCATGCAAAGCTGGAAAAAGCGCTAGAGTCTAGCAGTTAGTTATAAATTACATAAGCAAAAAAAGGCCCAAACAGCAGCCGGCACAGATAAAAACAAAAATCCCAAACCTAAAGAAACCAAATTAATACATCACCAAACCATAACAGCATACATTAAATTAAAATAAAAAATAAAATAAAATAAAATAAAAATCCACCCAATCATTGCATCCAAACCTCATTCCTTCTCAAAGTTTCTTGATTCATTCCAGCTCAATAATAATAATAAAAGAAATGAGATGAAGAAAGAGAAAGAGGAACCTTGTTCAGAGCGAGCGTTGAGGAAAGTGCGGGTAGAGACAGCTGCCATTTTGGGAGGAGAGGCAAGATAGTCTTGTGCCTTAATCTTAGGCTTAATAGAGTAGAGAGAAGAGGCGCAATAGCAAGAACAGGAAGTATAGTAAACGGATGAAGAAGAAGAGGAAGGAGGAGGAGGAGGCTTTGAAGAGAAGGAAGAAACCCTAGGAACGAAGAATGCGGGAAACGGAGACTGAGAATGAGAAGAAGAAGCATTGCTGAATATGGTAAACACGCCCTGTGCCGCACGCTGAGCGAGAGACCCGTTCATCGTTTCGTTTCGTCACGCACAGCAACAAAGAAAAGAAAATGAAAGAAAAGAAAAGAAAAGAATGAATGAATGAGAGTGAATAGAGAGGAAGAGAGAGAAAGCGTTGTGAGGAAGAAAGAGAAAGAGAAAGAGAAAGAGAGTGTGTCATTGGCGGGCTCACGTGCTTTTCCGTCTTTTAAGTGGGACCCACCCTTGCCACAGACCACAGTGGGAGCCAATGGTTTCTCCAATCAACCCAGCTTTGACACGTGTCAATTATTTAACGGACCATATTCCCTCAACGGATAAACCCTTTTTTTGTTTAATTAATCTTCTTTTTTTATTTTTTGTCTGAACTCTGACCTTTCCTTTCTTTGAAGAAATCAATTTCTTGCTATTAACTTAATATACTCATAAATATTTAATCTCAATGGCTACCACTTGATTTAGACTTGAGTTTGGCAAACGTGAAGGGGGAAAAAAATTATTAAAAACTAGTCAATGTGATATAGTCCAGTTTTTAGTTTGTACGAAATGGAATTCCTCTATTGGATTACATTTTTTTTTAAATAATCAATTACATTTCCTATTTTTGGAAAATGTGATTCTATTAGCCTGTGATCAAACTTTTATCTCCATATAGGTAAATGCTATGGTGCCTAAAAAATGTTGCTTATTTATTAAAAAAAATTAAAAAATAATATTTAATTTAAAAGATATAACAATAAATAATTTTTAAAAAATCAAAACTTACTACAAAAGATAATTTAAGTAAAATTTAAGCACTAATTTATAAGCATCATAGAATTAACCCTCAATATATTAGTATAATATAATATTATTGTAGACAGCTAAATTTAGTATTGTAATAGTTACTTAAGGGGTGTTTAGATTTGTTTGGATAAGAGATAAATTCGTTTGAGTTCTTTGATAATTTTATCTTTATATTTGACAATATTTTTATTCTGTAAATATAAAAGTGATTTTTTGTCTTCAATTTATGTTTATTAAAAACTAAAAGTTCTAGTTTTTCGTTTAATTTTTTACGTTGGATTAAATTTTATGTTCTATATACCAATGATGTCTTTTATTCTTCATATATTTATTTTTTTTTTTATAATATATCTTTTTAATATTTTCTTATACATATTATTTTTTATAAAATTTCTGTTTTTATGAGTTCTTTTATTGTTATTGTTATTTTTTTGTATGGAATATTTTTTTATTTGTATTATTATTCTATTAATTCTATTAGAGTACTAAAAATATTAAAAAATATAATAAATTTTATTTAAATATTTAAAATGAAATTATAAAATAACATAAAATAATTATTTAAATTTATATCTTTTTCTGTAATTTTTTATCTAAAAATAATTTTGAATAATATAATTCAAACAATATTTAGTTTATTATAATTCATTTTAAATAAAGTTACCAAACATAAACAATATTAATACTAACTTATTTTTTATCAAAATTACTTTTACAAAATTAATTTTATACAAACTTTCATTTACAAATGGTAATTCAAATACACACTTAATGTAAATATCTTTTTATTGGGGTTAATATAATCTTTGAAATTATTTTGTAAAACTTAATTAACTCAAAATTAGTAGATACTAATTAAATATGTGTGTCTGTGTGCGTGTGGTGTGAGTAGTATTCACTATTCATAACCAACACAAGTGTATATCATATGATTCTTCAACCTTATCCACATGCTGTAGCATTATTATTATTCATACCTTAAATATTCGATCAATAATTAATTTGTATTGCAAGTCGCTTTCTTTTATCCAAATGTCATAACTCGCATCATGAGAAAATGTTTGACTAAGACAAGGTTTGTTCTGGGTCGTCCATTTAAATATTATTATCACAAAATGAAAAGTTATTTATTACTGTGTATCGTTTTTAATTTCCTTATCATATATTCTTGCATAGTGGGATGATACTCTCAGCGGTACACGTAGTTTTGTCTCCGACAAGAAGGGATGATTCATATTGTGCCTTTTTACCAAACCAACCACACATGGTGCATAATTCTTACAATTATTTTTTTTTTTTTGGGATCAAAGTTCTTATACAAGATTAACAACTAAATAAAATTGTAGGGTTTTACTATGCTTTAAAACACACACTTTTTAAATTCAATTTTATGGTATATTATTAAGGGGCACAATAGATGGAATAGAATATATAGAGTTTTAAGTTTTATTTTAATTCTGCTTGTGAGTGTAAATATTTTTTTAACTTTTATATATGTTATTTTATTTATAAATTTAAACCTTTTTCACTCAATTTCTATTTGTAAGAATAATTATTCGCCTTAATCTATTAAAAAAATATTTTTATAGAACAAACAAAATAATAATTAAAATAGATCAATTCAATATGTCTAATTAGTTGGTTGTTTTGTCGTGGGCTCACAATAGTTCCACCTAACTCGTCCTGTGTATTATATATTTTTTCCTTCTCCATTTTTATGGTCTTTTATTTAGAATGGACTATAAATTCTGATTCCAATGAGCATAATTCGACAATTGAGGACGTATGATTCAGATAAGAATTTTAAATAGTGATGGCAATAAATAGGGTGGAGTTTAGATCTAATTTTATTTTTTCTGGTGAGTTGAGAATATTTTAATTATAATCTTACCTGCTTTTAATTTGTGAGTTATAAAAAAAATATAATATTATTATATAATTTTATAATAATTTAAAATTTAACTAATATTTATGTAAAAAATGTATTAAATTATTAATTAATGATCTTTTTTAGTAATTAAGGATTTTTTTGTATTTAGTAAGAGGTCTTTAGTTCAACTACGGGTATACATAACCAGGTCTGGACCGAAATTTCGGCTTGGATCCAAATACTTTGGGGTTAATTTGGTGTGATTTCATCGGGTCTAAGACCGAATAATAGTATCAAAAATAGACCCGATCAATCATTATTTATGGTCGAGTCCAGGTCAAAGCAAACTCGATTTCACTCAACCCATATGCACTCTAAGAGGAATAAAAAAGGTATATATGTTTTAAATTAATTCCAATATTATGTTATATAATTATAAGTTTAATGCTTTGTTTTTAATCATAGTTGTTGAATTAAGAAATAGATCAAAGAAGCATGAAATTAGAATTTATGGACAAACTTAAAGTAATCCCTAAAGTTGTACTCGAGTCTCAAAGTGATCCTTAAAATTAATAGTTACACAATTTTATCCTCAAACTTGCACTCCGAAACTCATACTAGTTCTTAATGCGCTCTCCCTTCATCGGAACACTGAAATGAAATCGTTTTGTATTAAAAAAAAAAAACCAAGTCTCCCCTTCCCCCAATCCAAGCTCCTTCCCCTTTCTCTTTTCTCTTTGTTGTCGCTTCTCGTCCGCCTCCGTCACGGTACCGCGCCGCACCGCACGGCTCCCTTTTCCAACCTAGTCTCTTACACTCTTGTCTTCTCTCTATCTCTCCTTCTTTTTCTGTCTCCTCTATGTCTCCATCTATCTCCTTGATCCCAAAATCAATTCCTCCATTATTTGATTAACGCATAGAAACAGTATATATGCTTTCAAATTACGTGAACTTTATACAATAAACTAACGAAACAAATATTTTAGCCAAATAAAAAAGGGACTGAAAAAATAGAATTAAACATATGCAAAAATTAATGCATACAGGCATCTAAAAAAATTTCATTACAATAAAAAAATTTGAAAAAAAAGAATCTATACAAGAGAAAAGACAGAGAGGAGAGACTAGGTTAGGAAGTAAGGTGAGCAGCGTGGTACCGTGACGGAAACCGACGAGAGATGATGATAGAGGCTTCGGGTTGAAGAAGGGCCTCAGATTGAAGAATGAGAAGGAAGAGGAAAAGGAGAAGGACCTCAGATTGAGAAAAGAGAAGGGGAAGGGGAAGGAAAAGGGGAAGGAGAAGGAAAAGGGAAAGGAAAACTGGGGATAGGTTGGAAAAGGGGAAGAGGAAGAGGAGCGTGGAAAGAAAAGGAAAAGGGGAACTAGGAAGGAAAATGAAAAGGAGAAGTAGGAATGGAGAAGGGGAAGGAGGAGAAGAGCGTGGAAGGAGAAGGAAAAGGAAAACTGGAAAAAGATTGGGGAAGGGGAAAGGGAGTGTGGAAGGGAAAGGGAAAAGGGAACTGGAGAAGGGTTAGGGAAGGGGATGTTTTTCTTTTTTTTAATAAATACAAAACGACATCGTTTTTAGTGTTCCGATGAACGAAAAATGTCTTAGGGACTAGTATGAGTCCCAGAGTATAAGTTTGGGGACAAAATTGAGCAACTATTAATTTTAAGGACCACTTTAAAACTCGAGTTTAGTGATCACTTTAAGGTTTAACTCAAATAAAAAAGGTATATATATTTTAAATTAATTTCAATACTATGTTATACTAATTATAAACTTATTGTTTTGTTTTTAATCATATTTGTCGAATTAGAAAATAGATCAAAGAAGCAAGAAATTAGAATATATGAACAAATTCAAGTTCAAGTATAGTTATCAACTTATCTGTATCAATTATTTTTTTCTTTTTTATAAACGAGTGTATCATAATTTATTGACATAAAATTTATCAAGACATTAATATCTACTATTAAAAAGACATTAAAATACACAACATTAATGTTTTCACAAAAAATTTTTTTAAAATATTTTCATTCTTTTTTTTAACTTGAATGTCAAAGTATCTTTTATAAATATTTCAGGCGACTGATGTTCTGTAAGAGACGAAATCTACCTCATTCATTGAAGCAAGATTTATTCGAAGATGAGTTATACTTCATATTACCTCTCAGCACAAGAACATATTCTTTTGGAGTGCACCTTACACCAACCACTAACTTCATATATAGGTTTGGTTCGATAACTATTTTAAAAAAGTTATTTATCCTTTTAAAAAATATCAATTTTTTAGATTGAGTTTGATAAATTAAAATGATCATGTATTTGTGCATATAATTTTTAAAAAATATGGATAATTTTAAAATACTCAAAGTTAAATTTTTTAAAATTGATTTATGTTTATCAAGATTAAAATGTCTAATATATCTCATATATTAATGAAATTTTAAATTTATTTTTGCATTTATATCTATAATAATAATTATAAAATTTAAAAATTATTTTTTTAAATACAGTTATTGTCGATTATATTTATTAAAAGTTATTTTTAATTTATTTCACAAAACATAAATATAACAACTTTTAAAAAATTATTTTTAATTTTAATAAGTAAAAATTTTATCAAATTAAGTAATAATTTATAAGGATATATAGAGTTTCAAACTAATGAATTTTAAATCATTTATAGTTAATTTTAGACTAAATTCTAATAGTGATTTTTTAAATTCACAGTTTTTATCAATTTGATGCCTCAAATTTCATCTGCACTATACTGATCTCGGAAATTAAGTTCAGAGTACTTTTGAATTCCTTTTCAGCGTTAATTCAGCAAATGAAAGGATGGTCTAATACTCTCTTACCACACTGGATTAGTATAAAACAACAACGTTTTTATTGAGATAGCGTCAAGAAAAAATTTTTAAATTATTATAATGTCTAAAACTCAATCACAATTAAAATCTGATAGATTAAATTAATGAAAATTGTGAATATAAGGGATTGTCATTAAGCTTAAGATGAAAAAATGATGGTAGGAAACAGGAGTAACTCTCATTTTTTGGAGAAGAAAATATTTGAACAAAAATTTGAATGCGAATTAAAATATAATATTCATCACAAAACATTGATGCATGTATTGGTACCACCAAACTAATTCTATTCTGATCACATTATCTGCTATACTTTGTCTTACTTGAAGTAACGTATATGGCTAATTAAATGGATAGATTAGTCCCCCATGGTTTTCATTTTTTGTATTATTGTTCCCATTTGGAAAGACTTTTTTTTTTTTGGACGTTAATATTAATATAAAATGGCCATGGTGGGCAGCACTTTCCATTTTGTGTTAGTTTTTATTTAAGATGATTGCTATATTGCCACCTAAGTTTGACACTAGACAAGATTTTTATCTTATTTCTTTTCAGTTTTCAGTTTTTCCAATTAAATTCTCAACTTTAAGTCTTTAAAAAAGGAGAAAAAAATACAAAATCGATGTATTAAGATAATATCTAAGAATGATACCGATATGTGAATAATTTTGTTTTTTAAAAAATGAATGAACTGACAATTATTTTAAAAAGACAACGAGATCTAAAAAAAATTCAATTCAATTCTTGATTTTTTTTGAATTGATTAGTTTTTGTGCCAAAAAATCAACATTGACTTTTTTGACACAAGACTAATTAATCCCATAAAAATATAATTCAGGGATCAAATTGAATTTTTTTTATTGAGGACTTCATTATCTTTCGTTTAAAATTAAGACTGTTTAAGATTTTAAGGCTGTTTAAGATTTTTTTTTCTTAAAGAGACTATTCGTTGTTAATATAATAAAAAGAGTAAACTATTATTTCTGATTATTCTAGTAAATTATCCAAAGTTTTGGATAAAATTACCTAATGATTTATTAACTCTAGATAATTTTACAAAATTAAACTAATCCAATTTATTATGGATATTAAGTTAGTTTACATTTTTAATATTAAAATAGTCAATATTTAAATTTTTTATGGTTAAAACTGGTAATATACTCTTGATAAATATATAATTTTCATGTCAAAACAACTCAATAAGCTGATATACAAAATTAGATATTTTGTGATCAATTTTTCTTGTCGTTCTCTTAAATAAAGCCAGATAAAAAATATTTTGTTAAAAATAGTTTTGAAAAACACTATGGAACCTGTTCTAGAATGGTTAAAACAAGAGAATCTGTCTTATTAATCAGATTAAGCCTTGGCTAATTCTTATTTTAGGTAACATTATTCATTATAGATTTTTGTTTTAAATAAACATACATATATATCATTATCAAATTTCCTTCAACTATAAAAAATCTATATCTCTCAATTTTATATAGATTTTAAGGATTAAACTCTTGACATTTCGAACATACAACTCTAAGACTATACTATTAAACTACTCATCGCAAAAACTTAAGCTGATAGAACAAAGTAACATAGTTATATCTCTAACCTTTTTTTTTGACAGTACTTATTTTTTATTTTATGTTTTCGTCCAATTATTTATTCTTTTTTTTTTATTTTGAAGTGAAATGTATATTTTTGTTTGATGCAACTCTCACCCTTCGTCTGTTCAATTTAATTTTGGGCCTCGCTTTTTGGTGTCATCGCCCGTTGAGAAGGAGCAAATACCATAAAATGTTTTTCATGAAAGTCCATCTTCTTAGCAAATATTTTGTTATTCTTTTAATAAAAAGTTAAAAACCTTTTTATTTTGGGTTAGAACAAGAGAAATTAGAAAACAGGCCACAACCAATTTAACAAGAGAAATAAGTAACGACCAAAAAACATAAAAACCCAAGAGAAACAAGTAAAACCCTTCGACCCAAAATAAAAAAGAGAAAAGAAAAAAAATATATATATATATAAAATATTATTGGTACACTAATCACTTTTTTTTTTTACCAAGGATAAGAGATTCGAACCTACAACCTCTTAATTGAATATAGAAAGACTATGCCATTTAAGCTATTACTCATTGACATTGGTACACTAAACACTTGAATTTAGATCCTCTAAATTTTTAATTTCACTTTAAAGAATAAAGTGTAATCTTTTACCATTTATTTCATAGGTGGGACTAAGAAAAAATATGAGAGAGAAACCATTCAATAGTGAAAAAACACATTTTACCTTCTAAAGTAAAAAAATTCAAAATTTAGAGAATCAAAATTCCTAAACACTTATATCAATAAAATTTATGATGTGTGAAATTTAGTAAATAATTTAAAGATGATGATGATTTTGATTATTATTATTATACATTTTTTTTAGAAGAGTCCAATTCTTTAAAATCTACATCGAACAATAATTTTGTTCCATAAATTGTTAAAATACACAAGTTTAAGAGAATATTTTATAGTTTAATTTTAATGTATTGATAATGTAAAACATTTTTTATTTTTTGAATGATCATTCATTTAATTAATATAAATAATAGTTATATAAAATTACATAATTAAAAACACGTGTAAAAGTTTAGGCTGACAGTATATTAAAATTAAATTTATATTTTTAATCATAAAAAACAATTTTCTTAAGTTCAAAACCATAAGATATTAAAGATGACCTATTTTGTAAGGTAGGTTAAGAAATATGAAATTGTGGCGATTCTTGCTCCATGGGGTGGGTTTACTTATAAGAAACTTGAACTTTTTAAGTTAGCAAAGCAGTTTACGAGAAATCGTGATTCATAATATGCATAGTTAGAGATTTAGAGTGTAGAAAATATTGGTTAATTCTTTCTTACCCGTCCTGGAGTGATATTAATTACAAATTGCAATCATGGTTTTACAAATAAAACACTTAAATATCTGATATTGAATCTATATAACAAGACCTAACTTTTCTATTGTTATAGAATGAAGAGTATACTAAATCATGTGCCTTTTTTTTTTATTTAGTTAATCTCGTTAGGTGAACAATAAAAGATGCGAATAGCGTGGATAGCAGGCCATATTTTAAACATACTAACAAAGATTATATGTAATTAATTTAAAATTAAAATTAATTTTTCTTTTTTAACCTATTATTTACATTATTTAAAAAACATTATTTTTTAATACTTTTTCGTATTTAATTACGATTTCATTTTTTATCTAATTATTTCGGTGTATTTTATTTCTGTCGCATATCCAAATTTATAAATATAAATATAGTAATTAGAATATCAATTTAAATTTAATTTTTACAATTTTTTAATATTATAATTTTAAATAAATTAGTCAATTTTATAAAATTTTTATAATTTTACAATTTAAATTTTATTATAATTTTACATATTATGTATTTAATTTATTTTTTAATTTTATATCAAATTTTAATTTATTATGCCTTATAAGGTGTCCAAAAAAAAAAGTGATTTTTACTCAAATTCGTTCCAAAACTTGGTTTATGGTTGAAAATTTTGACTCAAATAGAACAGGACACTGCGATACAACGGGTGAATCCAAATTGTCATGTCTATTCATTACACACTTAGGAAAATGAATTTTCTAAATATTTTATAATTAAAAATATAAAATGTGATCTCAAATTTTTTAATATTTTTTTAATAGTTTTTTTATTCTACTTGATTAGATATTACACTTTACATCTTTAAATGGAAAAAAAATTAAGATTCAATTTCATTTTCTTAGACTGTGTTTGTTTTTGAAAATAGAACAAGACAAAATACTGAGAACACAACATGATAAGACATCGATGGACAGATACATAAAATTTTGTATTTTTGTATTCTGTTTGACAATAAACTAGAACAAATTATAAAAATTTAATTTATTCTTATCTTTTTTATTAAACAAAATTGAGATGAAAAATATAATAATAAAAATTATAATTATGAAAAATTAACAAGAATAATAAAAGAAAAATAAAAAACAAGTTGTGTTCCATTGTTAGTGTTTCTATCTCTTTCTTATCAAATGAACACAAAATATATTAGTTTAGTGTCTCTAGATATATTGTTTTTATTTATATCTTTTCTGTTAAACATGATTTTGTATTCTGTATTATTGTTTCAATATTCTGTCTCTATAAATAAATGCAGGCCTTACAGTACAAGAGGAAAAAAAAATAAAAGAAAAGAAAAAGACGGGAGAAAAAATAAAATGGAAAATAGAAGAAAGGAGAGAAAGAAAGAAGAGGAAGTAAAGGGAAACTAGTGGCATTGAAAAATGATGAGGTCCCAAAATTACAATACACATAGCGTGGTGGTTGTGAATCTTCCGTTTTAACCTTCTGCTTCTCATTTCTCTCTTACTCTTTCTTTTCTTCTCTCTACTACTCACACTGCAAGTGTTCTGCACCTTGTGCTCCATAAAAATGGCGTCTTTTCTCACTCTACCAGCTATTTCCTCACGACCCATAATTCCCAGTGCCTTCTATCTCAAGAGACCCGTCTTTCAATCCCCACCCACTTTGCATTTCAAACAAAACCGGTTAGTCCTCCAACCCCCACTTCACAACAATTTATTTTTTGTTTTGCTTTTTTATCATAATTTTTCATGTTTCGTGCTATTTGCAACCGTTTGGAGCATGCGGAAATTGAATTAGTTTAATGGTGTTCATTATTTTGTCTCTGTGTGTTTGAATTAAGACTTTTTATTTCCCCCCATCATAAGGGTTTAGAGGTTTTTGTAATGAATTGGATTGGACTGTATGAGCATTTGATGATGAGTTAATAATTGCCAAATTTCCTTTAGTATGGATTTGTATTTAGTCTATGTTATGATGCAGTGTGTGTTGTGCCAATTTTTTTCAATATCATTAATTGATTATCTATGTTTCTTCATGCTGCAGCATGTAACAGGAACACTACTTATTCAAATATCCATGATATGTGCTCTTAAATTGTTTATGCATATACCTTTATGCAGGTTTTCTGTTAGCAGCAGTTCTGCAGAAACAGGTTACAGGGCCGATTCCAGATCTAACACTATAGATGTTGTGGCTGAGATTAAAAGCGAAAGGGTATTTACAAATTAAATGTCTCACTTTTACTGATTTGATGTTATACATAATTCTTTAGCTGAAGCATTGTTACTTAGATTAAATGTCTCTGTTTGTAGATTGTAGTCTTGGGAGGGAGTGGTTTTGTTGGTTCTGCCATATGCAAGGCAGCAGTATCCAAGGGCATAGAAGTCATAAGCCTAAGCAGGTTTGTGAATTGTGATGTTCAACTTATTTATATCTATGTTTGTATGCATACACTTAACTCAATTTTACAGATCAGGACGTCCTACTTATCCAGATGCATGGGTAGATCAAGTTACTTGGATTGCAGGCATGCTACCTAAATCTTATACTAAGCAGAATCTCAGTTTGTTTTATCTGTTATTTTAGATAGTTATTTTGTTTTAACTCTCTTATGAGTTTGTTGTAATAACTCTCTGGAGGGTGTTTGAATGTCATGCTTAATGCACAGGTGATGTTTTTTATGTGAATTGGGATGAAGTATTAGTTGGAGCAACTGCGGTTGTTTCAACACTTGGTGGGTTTGGTAGCGAAGAACAGATGAAAAGGATTAACGGCGAGGCTAATGTCGTGGCTGTGAATGCTGCAAAGGAATATGGTGAGCCATATCATTAGAGTGTCATTCTGCAGTTGAATGCACTTATATGTTGGACTGTATTTTGGTCATAAACCATTGTGATCCTCTTCTACTGCATAAGGTATCCAATATTAATTATTCTCTCCTTTTGCCTTGCAGGAATTCCGAAATTCATCTTGATCTCAGTTCATGATTACAACTTACCGTCATTCTTACTTTCATCGGGGTACTTCACAGGAAAAAGGAAAGCGGAATCTGAGGTTCTCTCTAAATACCCGAGTTCAGGTAAATGTTTTGTGCTGTTTCATGAACGATCGAATCTAAATTGGTATTTAAGCTTTGTAATCAAGGACCTAAGGTTCCAAACTAAAACCTACTTGCAAATGAGTCAATTTGTTGAAGCCTTGAAACGGTTGTCTCTAATACCAATAGAATTAACTAAAGCTCATTGAGGACAAGCCTTGACTCACAAGTAAGTGTTAGCTTTGGATGCAACCCTTTCCCGGATCTTGTACAATGCAGGATGCCTTTTTCCGGGTTGGCTTTTTCCTATTTTTTATTGAAACCTTAAAAAAACACTTATCGTTCAATGCTTTGATGGTTAACTTGGCTTTGAAATGTTTTTCAGGTATTGTATTGAGACCTGGATTCATATATGGGAAAAGGAGAGTGGATGGTTTTGAGATCCCTTTGGATTTAGTTGGGGTACCAGCTGAGAGAATTCTAAAAGCAACAGAGAACTTCATCAAACCATTAAGCTCTCTCCCTGCATCTGATTTGTTCTTAACCCCACCTGTTAGTGTTGATGATGTTGCATTTGCAGTTATCAATGGTGTCTTAGACGATGATTTCTTTGGCATTTTCACCATTGACCAGATCAAAGAAGCTGCTGAAAAAGTGAGGGCATGATCCAAAATATACATGTTAGGGAGAGTTACATGACATCAAAGTTACAAAATAACAATAATAATTGTACATTGTACATGGAATGCCAAAAATGAGTCAATGATGGGGTTAATTAAAATCTATTGAGTGGAATCATAACTTTTCATAATTTTTTTTAAAATTGAAGTGAAATTAGTGAAATTATTTTCATTAATGAAGGATAGAAGACTCTTCCAAACCTTGGTCAGTTATGCACGAGGGAGGAAGATCAAAACTTCGATTACTTTCGAAAGATTTGAGACTTCGAGTTAAAAGAAACTCTAAAGCGATGAAAAATGGCAAGGCAATAGGACCTGATAATATTCTGATTGAAGTTTGGAAGGGATTTGGAGAGAAAGGCATCAGTTAGTTAACCAAACTTTTTAATGAGATTTTAAGATCAAAGAAGATGCTAGATGAGTGGAGAAAGAACACTTTAGTACTTGTTTACAAGAATAAAGGGAATATTCAGAGTTGCCAAAACTATAGAGGGATCAAACTCATAAATCATACTATGAAGTTATGGGAAAGGGTGATAAAACGGAGGCTGAGGCAAGACACAAGTAACAAAGAACTAATTTGGTTTTGTTCCCGGCAGATCCAGCATTGAAGCTACATACCTGTTAAGAAGGATGATGGAGAGGTATCGTAGTAATAAAAGGATCTACATATGGTGTTATTAATTTGAAAAAAGCGTATGATAGGGTTCTAAGGGAGGTTGTATGGAAAGTTTTGGAAAGGAAGATAGTAAGGATCGCATATATTCGTGCAATAATGATGGGGCTACAACTAGTGTGAAGATTCAAGGTGATGTGACTGAGAAATTTCTTATTGGTATAAAAATACACTAGAGATCATCTTTAAGTCCATACTTTTTTTACATTAATCTTTGAAATACTCAGAACATATCTAAAAGCATGTGTCATGGTGCATACTTTTTACCAATAATATCGTCCTTATGGAGAGTCAAGAGAAGACCTAAATAAGAAGTTGAATTTATGGAAAGAAGCTCTAAAAGTGTATGGTTTGCGCATAAGCCATAGCAAGACGGAATATATGAAATGTAAGTTCGGCCGCCGAAGGGAAAACCTTAATACAGAAGTGAATATTGGAAAAAACATTTAGTTAAAAGTTTTAAGTACCTTGGGTATATCATACAAGATAATAGATAGATTGAACATGATATAAATCATAAGATTTAAGCAGGTTGGTGAAAATGGCAGAGTGCGTCTGGTTTTATATGTGACAAAAAAAATATCTTTAAAACTTAAAGGTAAATTCTATCGCACTGTTAGACCGGCTATATTTTATGGTACAGAGTGTTGGACAGTTAAAGGGGAACACGAACATAAGTGTGACAGAGATGATGATGTTGGGATGGATGAGTGATCATACGCAATTGGATATAATAAAGAACAAAGATATAAGAGAGAGGGTTAGAGTAACAACTATTGTGAAAAAGATGGTAAAATCGCGTCTCAGATGATTTGGACATGTGAAAAGAAGACTGACAGAACACCCAATCAAGAGGATGAATGAAATAGAAGATAGACAGGGGGTGAAAGGTAGAGAAAGATCATCCATGAGGTGATTAAACGAAATCTACATATAAACGATCTCTCTATAAACATGATACATGATAGAGTTCAATAGCGTCATTTGATCCATGTAACCGACTCCACTATTGTTATTGTTTGATCCATGTAACCGACTCCACCTAATGAGACAAGATTTTGTTGTTATTGTTGTAGTATTAATAGGTTATCTTGCCTTTATAAATCAATATATCTGAAATCAGTATTGATAAGTTTCAAATGTGTACGAAAAATTAAAGTGATTTATATGAAATGGAGTATTACTTCACATCTGGGTATTATTTATGATTTTATGTCAACTCTAAAACCAAACCTCAAATATAAAACTAAAACAGTCCAAAAACAAAGACAAAAAAATCTTAATTTGGTCAAACATTTTGAAATTGTGATATTTCTTCAATGTGAATATGGATCTTATCAGAGAATGGTTTACATATGTTAAGGTCTCTAGCATTTGACACCAAACTCGGGCAACATATTCATGAACATAGCAGAGGGTAAAATCCTGCTTTAGATACACATCCAGTGAAACCATGCTAAGAAAGGTCACCAAGGCCTCGTAGTTTATATTGAACCACCATACCAATTAGATCACACCGAAAGCATTCTCCTGATTTTTCTCAAAGAAGTAAATGTAAATAAGTCACCATCTAACTCTTCACTATACTAATAAGAGTGGTGTGAGGAACCTTTTGCCTCCACTTGAAATTCTAGTTTACTTCTATTTTCTATTAGCCATGGATTGTTCAGCAAGATACCTGCATCATCATGAACCCCAATTACCATAGAAAGAACATGGCAAGGATATAGCTAGGACTAGGAGTACTTTCAAAGGGTCCAAACAGCTCAATAATTGTGAAACTTTGACATTCTTTGAAGTAATAACTAATAATTACAACACCTCTATGTGTTGAGCAAGATAGTTAGCACTGAAATCCGAGTTTTACTTGCATGATAATGCAAGCTAGAATGACGTTCTTGAATGAAAACCAAACTCAGTCTATAAAGTTCAATATAAATATAACTGTGATAAACACTTACTTTCCAGTATAGAAGCCCGCAGAATACCAAGCATTCAAAAGAGCAGTAAGATCTGTTCCTGAGCCACTAGTTTGTTTGGGTTCAGAAATTGTTCTCTCTTTCTCTGCATTTCATGGAGCAAACATAGACGTCAGAGTTATACCATGAGTCATATGCAGTTATGCACCCAAAAAAATATATAGTAATAAAACAAAGGCATTTTTTTAGATAGTAATATAATAAAGCCATTAAACACATGAAATGGTGGATGGAACTGAAGCATTTGGTCCATGATAAAATTCTACCAACCAAAGTGAAGGCAAATTATGTCAGGTACATTAGAATGAGTATCCATCTTTTCATTCATGAGTTTAAGTGACAATGGTAAGCAATACGTAATGCAAACATTAAGAACATTTTTCAGTTCGTGCTGACAAAAAATAAAAAATAAGCATGTAAGCTATCATCCACTAGCCTCACAAGTGCAAAAAAAATAAAATAGCCTATTGATGGAACCAAAATGATTCCAGGTTTTACATCACTTAAAGGTCATAAAACCATGGATTTGCCACTTATGGTAATACTATTAACTAATCTTAATGGATTGCATTGCAAAAAATTCATGCATATCTATTTAGGTAGCCATGCTTATTGCTTACCTTCATTCACATTAGAATCACCAGAAATGGTTGTTCTAATGGACGACAGTGCCTGCTCTGCTGCTCCCATTGCTATTTTGTGGATTTTACCATCCTCACATGGAAATGGCATTTTATGATCCATTTCCACATAATGACTGTTACAAGGTTTACCAACACCTGATTCATCTAGAGAACAACCGGGAGCAGATGTGCAAGAAGCCATTGAACATTGACTAAAACACGGGCAACACGTGCAAACAACATTTGGATCAGAAACTTGGTAAGGAGACATTGAATAATCCTGCACATTGGAATATGGTACACCAGAACTAGTAGCAGTAGCATCATATTTGTAATTCCAAGCACTATACTGATTAAGTTGCTCCCAAATCTTCAGCCTTTTCTCCTCAAGTTCATTATACTGAACAACTAACTGATTATATTCCTCCACACCTTGTGCATATGCATAAGCATCATGCTCACTTTGGATGCCTTGGCCCCTTGTTGAATCCTGACAAGTATGTCCTACCTGCGGCTCAGCATGACAATCATCTCCCAACTTCGGCACAGAACCAGTCTCACCTAAATCAGGTGTATCAGCAGCTGGAATATTGCTCTTCTCATCAACATCCCTGGGTCCAATGCACCACAATCGATAGTGAAAAAACAAGTGCACAAATTCGCATAGAAGAAAAAGCAACCATTATCAAATGATTCTATTCCTTTCATTGTGATCAATAATAACATTTGAGATACAAAACCTATACCCTGCATTTGTGTGATTAAATTACAAGAATTCCGTCCGCATTATACAAGTAAAGATAGAACGAAAGTAGCAATGTAGAAAATTCGTTATTCTTCAAGAAATATGAAGACAATAGCAGTTCCACCAAATATATTTTTATCCAATTGCAACTTAAAACCTTGTATATCAAATTACGGCATTATTAATTCAAACCATTCAAGAAGGCACCAGAGATTGGATAGTGAAAACTGAATAACATGAACCATCAATTAGAATAAAAAGGTGCGATTTTGCAATAGTTCCTATTCAAACAGTTTGCTTTCTACCTTGCAGTGTCAAGATTTCGAAAGTCGCCACTAGAACCATTTTCTTCAGCGGTGGCGCCCATCACTGTCTCAGCCTCATCCTCAGCCTCAGCCTCAGCTCCAGCTGATTCATCCTTGCTATTGTTCTTGTTCTTGTGCATTTTCTACACAAATTATTACGAATATCATGAATTAGTTAGAAAACAGTGTTAACACCAAACTCCAGCAAAAGGCACAGCAATTGAAACCAAAAAAGATAAATAAGAAATGGAATTAGAGAGAAGTAAAGTGTAGTGATTACCTTGAAAGTAGAAATGGCGTGGTCGAAGGCATTGATGAGAGCAGAATCATCCCACAAGTCTCCTTCTTTACCCATTCGCTGTGGCCAGTGAAAGTGAGATGAGGGTGGAAGAGTTTTATTTTTTTTTTTGGATTTGAAAATGGGCCGAGGCCCAAAATCAGGTTTAAGAACAATGGAGATGACTGATGAGGAAGCAAACCCGAACTTTATTAAAAATAAAATCAACTTCTTTTGGTTTGACTATGGAAAGTTGACTTTTATTGAGATTTGAGAGTCGCTTTCGGCCCTCAGAATTCATGAACACATTAAGTCAATAAAACCGGCGGCGTTTTTCTTGCGGTCTTCGGGTTTAGAAATTTTCGGCGGTGACAACATTTTAGGAATTAGTAGGATACGAGTTTAATTTTTATAGCATACAAAAGATTTTTTTCACAAAAAAATTATATAAACAGTAAAAAATAACTAATTTTAATTTTTTTAAATATTTAAACACATAATCTGAATAAATAATTATATAAAATTCTTTACGCTATTATTGCTTGAAAATTAAATTTATTAGGATACTTTTAATAAATTATCATGAATTAATCTTATATTCATAAAATATAAATTATTTCAATAAAATTACATAAAATAGATAGTTTGTTAATTAATTTATTTGGATTAATTTCATTTCTTTTTTTATATCAAATTAGTTTATATATTTTATTATTGTAATTGTTAGCGCTTGAATATTTTGTAACCATGCATAATTTATTCAAATTTTAATGAAAAAGAGACTAACAAACATCAACATTATTGAAGAAGATTAATTAAATTGTATCCTTTGTGATGAAGCGTGGGACGTAATGCGGGTTAATTCAATAAAAATTAGAGAGATGTTCGATGTTTGGTGTGATCAACAAAGGATTGATATTGTTCATACCCTAACCCAACAATAAGGCTCAGGTCCTAACAAAAGGCCCAACCCAAAAAGGTTGAGCTTCGCCTTGTATCGATCTCCTCCCTATGAAGTCGGTCCCTATCACGACTAACCCTAAAGAAGTCGGAGACGAAGATTAGTTGGCAGATAATCACTCATTCAAATGAGTAACTGCCCCTAAAATCTCTCTACCCACTTATAGGAGCCATATCTCAACCTCCCTAAGATAAAGGAACAGTTATCCACCTTAAAAGGCGGAACTACTTCAGCGGTGGTTATTGGTTCACCATTATAAATACACTGACATTCCTCAGGTATCTCTAAGCCCAATACTCTCTAGACCTGTTTACACCCTTGCTGACTTAGGCATCAGAGTGTCTTTGCAAGTACCACCCCCCATTCTTTCACATACACAACTCGGAGACGGCTCCCAGACGTAAACCAAGTCGGAGACCACACTCCTCCAACGCTTGGGCCTTACAAACAAGCCCAACCACCGTCCGGTTCTAGGTAAGCCCCGGAACATTGGCGCCGTTGCCGGGGACCCGAGAGATCAACCAGTGATGGCGGACAGATCCCCCGAAGAGGGTCATGTGGAATCAGATTCTGAACAAGAGAATCTGGATACCGAAAACAATGACGCAGACTTGACCCTTCACCAGGAAACCAATGATCAGCACAGAGAAGGTACCTCCAGAGTCAAAAATCCGAAGGCGAATTCTTCAGAAGGGTGCGACTCGGAGAAAGATGGACCATCCCACGCGACTGAACTCATGGGATTAGTCCACGTCCACCAAAGTCACTTGGAACAGTTAGAACAGGAACGGGAGCGACAAAGGGAGACTGAGAAGAACCTAAAAGAGGAGATGGAACGACGAAAAGAGTTAGAAAGAAAACTCTTGAAGTTTGAATCCTCCCTCAAAGGCCGGAACTCCCGCGACGAACGAGAAGAGCCGCCCATAGGAGGGGAGGACCCTTTTAGCGAGGACATCATGAGGGCAAAAGTTCCAAGGAACTTCAAAAGCCCCGATATTGACCTCTATGACGGAACCACGGATCCAAAGCATCACTTAAGCAATTTCAAAAGTCGGATGTACCTGGCTGATGCTTCCGACGCTACGCGATGCAAAGCTTTCCCGACTACCCTATCGAAAGCAACGATGAAGTGGTTCGACAGCCTCCCTCCGAGGTCGGTCACCAGTTTTGAAGACCTCTCAAGGAAGTTTTTTATGAGGTTCTCTATCCAGAAAGACAAAGTGAAACATGCGCCAAGCCTCCTGGGAATAAAACAGGAGGTCGGAGAATCCTTACGAGCCTATATGGAAAGGTTCAACAAAGCATGTTTAGAGATCCAAGACCTGCCCACCGAGGCAGTCATAATGGGGTTAGTCAATGGGCTTAGAGAAGGTCCCTTCTCACAGTCCATATCCAAAAGACACCCCATCTCTTTAAGTGACGTACAGGAAAGAGCTGAAAGGTACATCAACATGGAAGAGAATGCTAAGCTGAGAGATCCGAGTTGGCGACCCGGACACCTTCCCTCAACAAAAGAGAGGGAGAGGGAGCCCAGGAAAAAGGAAGAACTCGGCCTCGATAGACCAAGGAAATATCACTCTTATACTCCTCTAAAGGTTTCTATAGTGGATGTATACAGAGAAATTTACAATACTGAAAGGCTGCCACCTCCCAAAACCATTAAAAATAAAAAAGGGGGGAGCCGCAGCGACTACTGCGAGTACCATAAAATATATGGTCACTCCACAAATGACTGTTACGACCTTAAAAATGTGATAGAAAAACTGGCTAGAGAAGGTTAGCTTGACAGATATCTCATAGAAAGGTCGGACAATCATGGGAAGAGAAAGCGACACGATATGGATAGAAGAGACCCACCACCGCAGAGTCCGGAGAGACATATCCATATGATCTCAGGAGGGTTCGCGGGAGGGGGACTCACCAAATCCTCTCGTAAAAGGCATCTCAAGAGAGTCTACCAGGTCGGAGGAGAATCATCCGACCTCCCTATCATTTCATTCACAAAAGAAGATGGGCAAGGAATAATCCCTGGACACGATGATCCAGTGGTAATAACTATGATCCTAGCAAATACCCATCTCCACAGAACCCTAGTAGACCAAGGAAGCTCAGCGGACATCCTTTTTAAGCCCGCTTTTGACAAACTAGGGTTGGAGGAGAAAGAATTAAGAGCTTATCCCGATACCTTATACGGACTAGGCGACACGCCAATAAAGCCACTGGGATTTTTGCCCCTCCACACCACTTTTGGAAAAGGGGAAAAATCAAAAACTTTGAGTGTAGACTTCATAGTCATCGATGTAGGGTCAGCATATAATGCTTTAATCGGCAGAGCTACCCTCAATCGACTCGAAGCGGTGGTATCCACTCCCCACCTTTGTATGAAATTCCCGACCCCAGCGGGGATAGCAACGGTAAGGGGAGATCAGAAATTGGCAAGGAAATGTTATAATGAAAGCCTAAACCTGAGAGGAAAAGGCAGAGAGATTCACACAATAGAACTCGGTGGTGCAAGGGCTAGAGAAGAGCTGCGACCACAGCCGGGAGGAAAAACCGATGAGATACAGGTAGGCGAAGAGGAAGGAAAAAATACTCACATAGGAGCCAACCTAGGGGAAATCCTAAAACAAGGGTTGACTAAGCTTCTAAGAGACAACTCCGATCTTTTTGCCTGGAAGGCCTCCGATATGCCTGGGATAGACCCCGAGCTCATGTCCCACAAACTCTCGGTCTACCCGGGGTCCCGACCCACGCAACAAAGAAGGCGCAAGCTCGGCCCAGAACGAGCCCTAGTAGTAGAAGAACAAGTGCAGGCGCTCCTAGAAGCCGACTTCATCAGAGAAGTCAAGTACCCAACATGGCTAGCCAATGTAGTGCTAGTCAAAAAACAAAATGGCAAATGGAGAATGTGTGTCGACTATACCGACTTAAATAAGGCCTGTCCTAAGGACCCTTATCCACTACCAAGTATTGATACCTTAGTAGACTCCAGCTCGGGGTATCAATACTTGTCGTTCATAGACGCCTACTCGGGGTATAACCAAATCCCGATGTATGAGCCAGACCAGGAAAAAACATCCTTCATCACGCCCAGAGTAAATTTTTGCTATGTGGTCATGCCATTTGGATTAAAAAATGCAGGGGCCACATACCAAAGGCTGATGAACAAAGTGTTTGCTCCCCACCTTGGGAGCCTAATGGAAGTATACGTCGACGACATGCTGGTGAAAACCAAGAAAGAGGTCTACCTCTTGTTAGACCTCTCGCGAGTCTTTGACACCATAAGGTTACACGGGATGAGACTAAATCCCGCAAAGTGTGCCTTCGCGGTAGAGGCGGGAAAATTTCTAGGGTTCATGCTGACACAAAGAGGGATTGAAGCCAATCCTGATAAATGTAGAGCTATTCTGGAAATGAAAAGCCCGACCTGTTTAAGAGAGGTCCAGCAGCTAAATGGCCGACTCGCAGCCCTCTCCAGATTCTTGGCAGGATCAGCACTAAAATCCCTTCCACTGTTCTCCTTATTGAGAAATGGATGTCAATTCGAATGGACTCCTGAATGCGATGAGGCATTTCAGGAGTTCAAAAGATTCTTGAGCCAACCTCCGATTCTGACCCGACCTGTAGCTGGAGAAGACCTCGTCCTATATTTATCTGTAGCAGGTAAGGCTGTCGCGTCAGCCCTGATAAGAGAAGACGAGGTCGGCCAGCACCCAGTGTATTTCATCAGCAAAGTTCTACAAGGACCCGAGCTAAGATACCACAAACTAGAGAAGTTTGCCTACTCCTTAGTAGTAGCCTCACGAAAGCTACGACCTTACTTTCAAGCTCATACAGTAAGAGTTCGCACGAACCAACCCATGAAGCAAATCCTCCAAAAAACGGATGTCACAGGGAGAATGGTTCAATGGGCAATAGAGCTCTCCGAGTTCGACTTGAGGTATGAAACTCGGACGGCGATCAAAGCCCAGTGCCTCACCGACTTCATCACAGAATATGCAGGAGATCAAGAGGAAAAGCCAACTACATGAGAACTCTATGTAGATGGATCCTCAAATAAAACAGGAAGCGGTGCAGGCATAATATTGGTGGATGAAAGAGGAACCCAAATAAAGGTTTTCCTCAAATTTGAATTCCCAGCTTCAAATAATCAGGCCGAGTATGAAGCCCTGATTACTGGATTGAAGCTGGCAGAAGAAGTCGGTGCTACAAAGGTGATGATATACAGCGACTCACAAGTGGTGACTTCCCAGATAAGTGGAGAGTATCAGGCAAAGGACCCAATTATGAAGAGGTACTTGGAAAAAACTCTGGAACACCTGGGACGCTTTGCAAAAACCGAGGTCAAACATATAACTCGGGATCTGAATAGCAGAGCAGACGCCCTATCCAAGTTAGCAAGTACCAAGCCAGGAGGGAATAACAGAAGCCTGATCCAAGAAACTCTCCAGGAACCCTCCGTGGTAAAAATAGAAGACAAACAAGAGGTCCTTGAGGTAGCCGGTTTAAACCTCGGATGGATGAACCCCTTGGTCGAATACATGAAATTCGACATCCTTCCCAAAGAGGAAAAAGAGGCCAAGAAAATTCGGAGGGAAGCACAACATTACACTTTGGTGAGAAATATTCTCTACAGAAGGGGGATATCAACGCCATTGTTAAAGTGCGTACCGACCTCAAGAACCACTGAGGTGTTAGTAGAAGTTCACAGTGGGATCTGCGGAAATCATCTCGGAGCAAGGTCACTAGCCAGGAAAGTGATCCGAGCTGGATTCTACTGGCCGACCTTGCAGAAAGATGCCACAGAATTTGTGAAAAAGTGTCAACCATGTCAGATGCATACAAATTTCCACGTGGCTCCCCCGGAAGAGCTAATCAGTATCACTTCTCCATGGCCCTTCGCAAAATGGGGAATGGATTTGTTAGGTCCTTTTTCCCAAGCGCCAAGACAAGTCAAATACCTGATCGTGGGAATAGATTATTTCACAAAGTGGATAGAAGCAGAACCATTAGCCACCATCACCACTCAAAGAAGTCGGAGGTTCCTCTACAAAAATATCATCACAAGATATGGGATACCTTATTCCATTACTACAGATAATGGAACCCAGTTCACCGACTCTGCCTTTAGAAGCCTAGTAGCCAGTATGAAAATCAAACACCAGTTCACCTCGGTAGAACATCCGCAAGCCAATGGACAAGCTGAGGCAGCCAACAAAATCATACTGGCAGGACTGAAGAAAAGATTACAAGATGCAAAAGGAGCCTGGGCTGAGGAGCTCCCGCAAGTGCTATGGGCTTACAGGACAACCCCCCAATCCGCCACTGGAGAAACGCCCTTCCGACTAGTCTATGGTGTAGAAGCCATGATACTAATAGAAATCAATGAACAAAGCCCAAGGGTGACTCTCCATGACGAGATCGGGAACATACAGGGGCACAAAAAGGAGCTCGACCTGCTCCCCGAAGTTCGAGAGCAAGCTCAGATAAGAGAAACAGCGTTGAAGCAAATGATGACTAGAAGATACAACAAAAAAGTCATTCGAAGAACATTCACCCCAAATGACTTAATCTTGATCAGAAACGACATTGGAGTCAACAAATCAGGGGAAGGAAAGCTCGCTGCTAATTGGAAGGGACCATACAAAGTCAATGAGGCCTTAGGAAAAGGTTATTATAAAGTGACCGACTTGAACGGCACCGAGTTACCGAGGTCGTGGCATGCTTGTAATATGAAAAGGTACTACAGTTAAAAGCGAACTCTACTCCCTGGTGTACTCTTTTCCCAACTTCATGATTTTTTCCCAAAATCAAAGGGTTTTTTCTGGAGAAGGGTTTTTAACGAGGCATCATAGTAGGGGCTAAGGGAAATAGGTTGGCAAAAACCTTTAGTAGCAATAAAGTACCTCCCCAATAAATAAATATATTTTCATTTTACAAATATCTCTTATAAATTCCTTTCTATTTTCTCTTTCTTTTCTACGAAACGCGCCGACTTATGCTCGACAAAACGTGAAAATCCCATGAACCGACCTAGATGGTCGTCAGGATAAAACGATGAGGTACAAGTCGGTGTAAAGAGGTTATATGAGTTGATCGTAAGAAACTCGGAAACGCTCCGACTCATAAGTCGAAATGAAAACCCGAGTAGAAAAGCTCGGAAATACTTCGACCCGTACATCGAAATGGAAAACCGAGTGGAAGAAAAACGCATCGCAAAAATAACCTAAGACATAAAAGCTCAATAAACCACAAAGTTGAGTATAAAGGAATAGTGGAAAAGAGAGATCGAAAAAAACCTAAGGCTAAAAGACTGTCAAGCTCATAAAGACAGACAAGCCAAAGAAAAGGTTTTTCAAAAGGTCGGAGAAATTTTCTAAACTATCAAACAAAAACAGAAAAGCATGCACACAAAAGGTAACTTAAACCCTCATCCAAAAAAGGGTATTTCTTTGCTAAACATAAAACCCTTATCCAAAAAAGGGTATTTATAAATATTTTGTTTACGGCCTTAAAAGGCCAGAGAAAAAGTCAAGTCACCACCACCATAAACAACAAAGAGTTTAAAAAAGGGGGGACCCACAGGCCGGGCCCCCATATAGCCAACAAACTTTTAACTATCACCACCGGGAGTAGTAGGATCACCACCAGAATCAGGAAGAGGAGTCGGAGCGCCATCAGGACCAGGGAGAGAGGCACCTACAGGAGTTGGAAGAGAAGTCTCGGGAGTCTCGGAAGAACTCGGAGCATTGTCGGGACGGGGAGGAGACTCTATGATTCTCTAACCCCGAGTCTTCAACTCATACTCAGATACAGGTCGGGGAGGAGACATAATGGCCCCATTAATGACAATTTTGTCAGGGTCCAAAGGAGAGAGATCCAAATCGGGAGCAAGGACGCCGACCTGCTCCTTAAAAATCCTCCAAGCCTCCTCGGCTCCCTCAGCAATAGAGTCCTCCAACTCGGCGTAAGCAGTCCGAGAATTCAACAAGTCCTTCCTCACCTCCACGAGATCCTTGAACAAGCTTGAATAACTCTCCTGCGCCTTCTTCCTCAAGCCCTCCTCCATATTGCATTGGGCTTGTAACTTGCTCCCCTTCTCCCGAAGATCATCCCTTTCCTCCCTCAATTTAGCGACCTCCTCCTTCAACTCCTTCTCATGTTTCTGATATATGAGAAGCCTCTCCTCCAACTCTTCAACCCTCGAAGTTGAAACCTAGAGAGCTAAGAGGAGTCTTCTCAAAAACATCAAGAAACTTGGTGCACACTGCCGCCGCCCTGACACTCTCCTGAGCCAGAATAGTGAGGTGGTTTCGGACAGAAACATCATCCATACCTATACGGGTATGGGGATAGATGTGTTTCCGGACAAATGCAGGAGCATCCACCTTAGCCTCACCTTCAAAAGAAGAGGAAGACTCTAAAGTCTTACGCTTCTTCTTCTCTGGCTCAGGAGAAGGTCGGGGGGAGGGGGCGGCTGAGAAGAAGCCGAGGAGGAAATAACAATAGGCCGAGAAGGGGTCCCCAAATTTTGAGGAGGAGGAGGAGGAAGAGAGGAGCTAGTTACCCTGGCACCGCCAGCCCTGGCGCGAGATCTTGCCCTGGCCTCCTGGACTCTCTGGTAAGATTCGCTGGAATTCTTCTTCGCCATCTCTGTAAAAGCAATTATTAGCCAAAAAATTCAGACAAGTCGGAAAAACAAGATACAAGTCGGAAACAAAGCATAAAAGACAAAGGCTACCTAATTGTGCCTGGACAAAGGACGGCGACCCCTGGAGAAATTTTTTGGTATCCAGATATGGGGCCCTCCCCCACACTTTTCGGAGGAACCCCACAATGGCTACCTCCACCTCATCCAAGTCATCCAAACCATGTTTCTCGCAGGGGGAGGCCTCCAACCAATACAGAAGAAATCGAGGAACAGAATTTTCATCCAGGAAAAAGGGGTGGTGACCCTCTACACCTTGAACTTTGAAAAAATAATTTTTAAAGTCATGGAAGGATTCATCAAAAAGGGTAAAAACTCTCCGACCTTGTATGACTCGGAAAGACACCCATTGCTGCTTGTTATTTAGCCCACTGAAGGGCTTGGTCATATGGAAAAGATAGAAGAAAATCCTCAAAGAGGTCGGAAAATCTAAGGCGTGGCTGATAAACTGGTAAATTTTCAGAAAACCCCAAGAATTGGGGTGAAGTTGGGTAGGAGCAACTCGGCAGTGATGCAAAACAGCTATTTCAAAATCAGAAAATGGAAGAAAAACACCCAAACGGGTAATCATGCTTTCATACATGTAGAAAAAATGAGGAACCTCCTCAGTATCCCTCCCAAAACAAACCCGGTCTTCCAGACCCGGAACCACCAATTCATACTTCGGCTCATCCTCCTCAGAAGTACAAATAAGGTGATGAGTGCGAAGGTTGGTGATGAACTCGGCATCGACCAAGGGTTCCTCCCCCAAGACCGTAACGTCAACCCACTGAGCAAGAACTTCTACAGAAGACATTTGTCCCTAGGGTATGATAAAAACCTACAAAGGGAAAAGAAAAAAAGAATAAAAAATGAAAGTTCCTAAGGGGCATGAAATCTAACAACCTACGACGTCACCTTCTCCCTCTCCTAAGAAAATAAAAGGCATGCAGAAGCACTTAATAAAAGGGAAGAAAGAACCAACCTTTGCCTGAAAAAGGAGTAGGGGAAGATGAAAGCCTTCAACGAAAGTATCCCACGAACATATACGAAAGTGTTCCACGAACAGATGAAAGGGAAAAAATTTTGAAAAATCGAAGAAACAAAACAACGAAGGAAGAGGGAAACATTTATAAGCACGTTAGGGGCATAATGGTAAAACTGGAAGCGGTCATTAATGAATGCACCGTTACCAAGGTAATCAATACCTACGCACACCCCTAACGGACATGACGTTTGATTAGATGTAATTGTGAAAATCAAAAGTCACGAAAATTCACGTCGGTTGCAAACAAATCACGTCGGTTCCCTCACAAGTTGGTTACAACACCGAGTAGAATACTCGAACCCAAATCTTAAAAGAAATTGGGCTCGAGTAGGGGCACTGTTCATACCCTGACCCAACGATAAGGCTCAGGTCCCAACAAAAGGCCCAACCCAAAAAGGTTGAGCTTCGCCTTGTACCGACCTCCTCCCTATGAAGTCGGTCCCTATCACGACTAACCCTAAAGAAGTCGGGGACGAAGATTAGCTGACAGATAATCACTCATTCAAATGAGTAACTGCCCCTAAAATCTCTCTACCCACTTCTAGGAGCCATATCTCAACCTCCCTAAGATAAAGGAACAGTTATCCACCTTAAAAGGTGGAACTATTTCAGCGGTGGTTATTGGTTCACCATTATAAATTCACTGACATTCCTCAGGTATCTCTAAGCCCAATACTCTCTAGACCTGTTTACACCCTTGCTGACTTAGGCATCAGAGTGTCTTTGCAGGTACCACCCCCCATTCTTTCACATACACAATTCGGAGACGGCTCCCAGACGTAAACCAAGTCGGAGACCACACTCCTCCAACGCTTGGGCCTCACAAACAAGCCCAACCACCGTCCGGTTCTAGGTAAGCCCCGAAACAGGTATGGATAGGAGAAGATGGATAAATTTTTATTTTGCTGTTGGTGAAAATTAAATTATTTTTATATAAAGTTATTAATTAAAATTTTTTAAATAATTTAATATATTTAACTAAAATATTATCTAACGGTTCTCAACTAATAATTTTTATAAAAAAAAAAAACAAAATTCAGTGCGAAGAGGATTGAAAAGAAATCTTAAGCCATTGGGGGAGAATAGGAAAAATGTAAACTTAATGATGGAGGACTTGGGAAGGTTAGGGAAAGGGATCTTCAATTAAGGGCACCCTCTTTTCTTGGATCATATAAATGAGTGTGGTGGTTATGCTCTTATTTTATTTCAGAAAAATAAAGTTTTGTTGTAAGTGAGTATGTTGTTGATGATCACAACAGCTTGAAGATTATTGTTCGTGAACTAATTTCTATAGAAAATAAATTGTTGACGGTAATCGGTGGCATTGAAGTGGTGGTATAATTTATTCTTGAAAAAGATCTAGGTCTACTTGAAGAATGAGTGATTAAAATAGATGCAGAACAATTAATAAAGTGACAGCAAAAGAAAACTGAAAAAAATAACTCTAAAAAAACAAATCTATTGATAGATGAAGAAATTTAGCATAAGATTGTGATGGAAAAGATCTTGACCTACCTTTAATTCTCGAGTCTACTTGATATTTAGATGAGATATATTTAAATTAAGTATTTTTAATACTATTAATTTTTATCATATTTTTATAAAATAAATATTTTTAAAATTAAAAACTTAAATATAAAGTAATTTATTTATAAACTATTTTTAATATAATTATTTATTATTTAAATAATTTAATTAAGTTATTTTTCCAAACTGGACCTAAGAATATGAAACTTTTTGCTTGTATTATCGCTTTTCCAAACAAAATTTTCAAAGATGCCGTCAATATTATTTCACACGTTTAAAGGAATCTCCGTAATTTATAACCCTCAGTTTACATTGCGTGTAAATACGCGCTTTTCTGACTCTTGAATAGCGCAAAAATTATTATAATAAATGGTTATTCTCTCTCGACCAATACCACGATATTCAAAATTTAAATAAGGATCAAAATCTCTCAAAAAGTCTCTCAACATCGTCGCAAAAAGTGAAGGAAGTTTTAAAATTGAATTTAAAAAGAATTATGAGAGAATGAAATAAGAAGATGAAGAAGAATAAGCATAAGACGAGAAGGAGGAGGAAGAGGAAGAATTTTAAATTATGCAAAAATTATCCGTACAAAAGTATAAAAATTTCTTAAACAATACACATAAATATCTTAGTTTTATACCAAAATTTGCTACAAATACACAAAAATATTTTATTTTTCCTTTATTTCTTTCTTTCTTTTAGTTGAATGAATGTAAATTCATCCTCTTTCAAGTTTATTTTAATGCTGTATTTTTTCTTTTTTTTTCATATTTCTTCTTTTCTTTTTTAGTTTAATGGTTGTAAGTTTATTCTCTTCTAAGTAACTTTGTAGTATTATGTATTTCTTCTTCTTCTTTGTTTGATTTTTTTATTTTTATTCTTATTAAAAGAGTAAAACGAGAAGAAACTTGAGAAGGTAAAATAAGAAGAGAAAGATGAATAAGAAAAAAAGAAGAATAAGATGGTGGTGATGAAAAAAAGAAGCAGAAGATGAGAAAGAGAAAGATGACAAATTTTGAATTATGCAGAACTTATCAGTACACATACACCGAAAATTCTTAAACAATACACATAAATATCTTAGTTTTACATCGAAATTGACTACAAATACACAAAAATATTTCCTTTAATGCTGCATATTTTTTCTTCTTTTTCTTATTTCTTTCTTTTTTTTAGTTGAATGAATGTAGGTTCATCCTTTTTAATAATTTTGTAGCATTATGTGTTTATTCTTCTTCTTTGTTTATTTTTTGTATTTTTATTCTTGTTAAGAGAGTAAAATAAGAAGAAACTTGAGAAGGTAAAACAAGAATAAATAAATAAATAAGAAAAAAAAAGATTATAATGATGATGATGAAAAAGAAGAAGAAACAATAAAAGATGAGGAGGAGGGAGAAGAAGAGTTTTAAATCATGCAAAACTTATCATTATACATACACAAAAAAAAAATCTTAAACAATACACATAAATATCTTAGTTTTACACCGAAATTTGCTACAAATGCAGAAAAATATTTTTTTTAATGCATAACTCCTACATTATATTCAATTCAAACTATCAACGATGAACAACAAATAATTCGCGCGTTAATTGAAAATTTGATTAGATAATAGCGCGTGGGGTGAATTAGATTAAAAGACTTGTATAGATTTAGGCTTGTATCAACAAATAACATGTATGTGAAAAATATTTCTTTATAAAAATATCTAATTAATTAATGTCATATCAATAAAACAATAGCTATTTTTTATATTTGACCGCATTAATAGTCTTTTAAATAAATGAATGTATTAGACGACTGAATAAATTCTTTTAAGTTAAACTTAATTTTTTGATGAGAAACATAAAAAAATATATAGAAATTTATTAACAACAAATACAAAAATTTCATAGTGTTAAATACATAATTTTTTGAAAAAAAAAACCATAGGAAATGAAAACAATTTGCTGTGATAAACACAAAATTTGTATTCAAATTACATCTAGGTATTATTTAACTAAAATTTATGTATTTTTTCAATTAAAATTCATGTATTATTTTTTATGTCATTCAACTAAAAAATTTCACAATTTAAATATTTTTTATGTTATGCAATTAAAATTTCTATATTTTACAACAAAAATTTTTGTATTTCTTTTCCTTGTCATTCAACTAAAAAATCTAAACAATTCAAAATAATTTAATTATTTAACTAAAAAATTAGTATAATTTAAAATAAATTTTATATTGTACAACTAAAATTGATGTATTTTTTTTATTTTTTTTCCTTCAAACTTCTTCTCCTTTTCTTATAAGGAAAAAAATAAAAATAAAAAATGTGAATAAAAGAAAGAAGAAAAAAAATATAGAGCAATTAAAAATAATAAAAAATATGTGATTCACGCATATATTTTGTAAAAGATTTATTCATTCACTACTATCAAATTCTTTAAAGGAGCAAATTATTAAAATGATATTCGAAAGTTTATATCGCTGATAAAAATAATTTCAAAAGATGTTAACGATAAATAAGCCATCAAAAGATTTAAAAATGTGACAACAAATTATATTTTAAATATATATTCTAAACAAAGACTTTAGAGATTAGATATTGATGCAAATTTTTGTATGTATTGTTAAAAAAATATCTTTTTAATCTTAAATTTTAGTAATTTTATGTCAAATGATTTTATTATAAAAAATTATTATGAATGATCACAATTTTCGAAAAATAAAAAATGTAGGGATTAAATTTTGTTCTAAATTTTTGTTGTATCTATTAAATATTTATTCAAATGTTGTCACAAAAATCCGTATCAAATAGATAAGTCAATTGCTAAATACAAAAGTTTTTTTTGTCACTTATAAAAATATAATATTTATTATTTTGTTGTCATATTTTTAAATTATATAAGGACTGATTTGTCAATAATATCTTTCAGTAACATTTTTATTAGCGTCTAAATTGTTCGGATATCAAATTGGTAGTTAACTATTTTTTAGGGGTGAAGGCTGATTGGATCGAATCGAATATAACCAAAATTTGGACCAGATCAAATATCCACAGTTTTTAAGCTTTGATTCGATCCGCTCATTTGCGGATCGGATCAGATATATCTGCAAAATACAAAAATATTTTTAAAAGGTTATTTTTATTAAAAAACATCAATAAAAGTCATGTTTTTTATTCTTTTAAATATGTTTATTCTTAGCCAATGAGTAATAACTCAAATGATATAGTCTCTCTATACTCAATTAAGAGGTTGCGGGTTCGAGTCTCCTATCTTTGGTAAAAAAATATATTTATTCTTAAAATAATATTAAATATACTTTTCTTAAATAATAAATTAAAATAATAAACATATATGATAATTATTAGTTGAAATAAAATATAAAAAAAATATTTATTTATTTATTTATTTATTTTTAAGATACGCATGCGAGTATCTACACAAAATTTGCAATCCGATTCTATTAGTGTGCGAATTTGATCCAATAACCTTGCCGAGCGACTCCTTTTCAAATCGAATTCGAATAAATATAGTAAATATGCGAATTAAATTCGATCTACGAACATTCGTATTTTTTTAAAATAAAAGTAGTCAAAATACATTAAATACATTAAATGCATTTATTTCATAGAAAGTAATTAATTTTTTGTGATTAGAAAGCCATTAATTGCAATATATAATATCAGTTTATAAAATAAAAAGCAACAATTTCTAGAAGTAGGAGTAGATATGGATGACTATATAAGTAGTAGATCATAATGAGTATTCAGCAATACAAAAAAAAGGACAAAAATACAAAAAATAAACAGTGAAACTCATACACGTCAGCGCAATCGTCACCGTCCAATGAGAACTCGCTTGTGACGGAAGAAAGTGACGAAGCAGGTAATAATATCAAAACCCAGTTGGGTTGTGAAATTTGCATGCCCTGGCTTGTGAAAGAGGTAGAGTGGGGAAGTTGAAGGAAAAAGGGGTTAGGAACAGTGAATAGAATCTGCGATTGAAAGGAAAATAACGCTTTCCATTAAAACCTTTCCCTTCAAACTCACACAGATTGGAACAACGGTGTTCCTTTCTTTCTATTCGCCGACTCCTCTCTCCAAGTTAGGGTTTCTTCGCCACACCGCGGAGAACACTTATAATAAATAAATATATATACATATCTAATTATCCTTAGGACAAATTCTTTTGTATAAAGAGATTAAAAAAAAAAAAAGAAAAAGGGGAGGAGGATTAAGATTATTTTATCTTGTGTGGTAATTAGGTTAATCTGTTTGTTTTCTCTGTGTTTGGGGAACCCAGGTAATTTTCAAAATTCTTGCTCTAGATTATTTATTTATTGTTAGAATAATTTTGATTGTTTTGGTGGAATATGTTGACCTTGGAATTTGTGGCTTTAATTTGTTAGATCGGGTTTGGTTTTTGTTGATCTGTGTATGTTGAGCTGATTTTGTTGTTTGGGTGATTCTTAGGGCTAATTTTGGTGTTAGAAGTAGTGATATTCATGGAAATGGATTTAAAAAAAAGAAAAAGAAGTATGAATATGTTTTGATTTGAAAATGTTATGTTAAGCTGTTTAAAGCTATGGTTTTGCTGTTTTGATTGTGGGATTAGTGTTTTTGGTGTTCGTTTCTTTTATGAACTTTTATATTATTAAATTCCATCGTCAGGGGCAGAGCTGTGTCAGAGTAGAGCATGTACAGTATGAACACTATCTGCAACGCTGGGTACGCTTATATTTATTTACACATGTGCTTTCACATCAATTTTGTGAAATTTCTTAGTTTTGAATGATTTTAGGGTTTAGTGGTGGTGTTAGTCTGATTGTGGTGATTTGTTCTTTAGGTTTTAGGTACTTGTACTTGTTTGAATTTTATGCTATAGGGCCCGTTCATGGACTTTGAAGACTTTGGAGTTGATACCAGATTTGGTTGCCTTGTATTCTACTACCTCTGTCCCAAATTACCTGTCACTTTGGAAAATTTGGTACATCTAATATTTCAATGTATTTGGATACAATTTAATTTTGGATGTACCAAAATGATAGATAATTTGGGCTAGGTTGAAATTTGATTCCCCTGCATTAGTTACAATTATGTATGAGATAGGGTAAGCTGTATGCTACAGTTGTAGTTTAGAGAAAGACATTTTAGTTTTTAGATGTTAATTTTATAGGCATTTTGTTTGTCGATATTTAGAAAGCTGGTGCTTTGATGGGAAGTTGGATTGGTTCTATGTGGAAGTTGGGAGAATGGATTTCATTTAGGGAGTTACCTCAGTTGCAAACTTTCCTAGGTGGAATTAATTATATGACGGATTACCAGGTATTGCGATAATTAGTGACCTACTTGATGTTGTAAAAGTCGTTGTCCTGAAATAAACAAGAACGCAATAATCATACTTATGCTTTCAATCTTACTACGACTACACAAGATAGGCTAAGCTGTAACCTACAATGGCAGTTTTGGGGAAGATAGCTTAGTTGATAGGTTAGTTTTGTAAACATTTTGGGGATTACAGAAAATGTTGGAGCCAGGGGTTTGGTTTGTTGATACTTAGCAAGCTGGTGCTTCCTTGCTTGGATATGAAGTTGTATTGGTTTGATTTGGAAGTTTGATAATGTATGTAATACATGGAATTACTGCAGTTTGAAACTTATTTAGGTGGCATTAATTATAAGACTTGGGTTACCTGGTATTGCAATAATCAATGATGTAATCATTGACCTAAAATAAATAAGAATATAATAGGAACATTGATATTTTTAATCTTATTACTTTATTGTGAGTTTTTATTTTTACCTTGATGTCTCCTTAGAAACCTTAAAAAAATCTAAGGACCAAGCTGATTATTTATCTCATGCTATATCCCTAAGATATTACTTTTGTCATGGAGGAATGGAATTCCTCCCCAAATTTAAATCACGCGATACTATTTATTAGTTCATTATTCTTAAAAGTTTAAAATATCCAGGTACTGCCAAATATCGTTGATGTCATGGTCTTCACCGATGCTGCACAGTTTCTTTAAAACTACATAGGCTCAAGGTCTAGGGTTTGATTTACTGCTGCATCTGAGCCTTTTATACTTTAGTCTTTGTATAGACATTGATCTTGTAGAAGTAGATAGAAATGGAAGGAAAAACTGCAAAGGCATTGGATAGAGTTGCACTCCACATGAAGCGGAAGCGGGCTACCCGATATGATTCACATCGTAACGGGGCTTCTCTGCCACTGTTACGTCAGTGGTCATCATGCAAGGTTGCCAAACGGATGAGATTGGGCCAACATCAAAGCAAGTTGACAAACGGTGGAACTCATATTGGACGGTTCTTACGTGGGTATTATTTGAACTATAAGAAGACTGGACGGCCCGAACGTTTGATGTTCTATAAGAATGGTGACTGGTTGGACTTTCCTAAGGATGTTCTTGACTTGGTTAAGAAAGATCTTGAGGTCAAGAAGGCAACAGTGGAGGTACAGTCAAATGGCCGTCATCTTGTGCTAGATTTTTTGCACATGTATCAGATGGACTTGAAGACTGGTTTGCAACAACCTCTAGCCTGGATTGATGAACATGGATGCTGCTTTTTCCCTGAAATCTTTGCGGCTTCGGATGAACTTTATGATATTTCCAAACAGGAGGGTGTAACTAGTAATGTCGCAAATGAAATAAAACTTAAGTTGGAATTAGCTATAAATGAATTGGATGGCTCCAAAATGTTGGAGTGTAGTGGAGAATCTAATGCTTTGGTTAAGAGCATTCAGATTGATGCCACTGAAAAAAATGATGTAGAAATTGAAGATAGCATTAATAATATGGACTGTCAAAATGTTGGTGAAGCCATTGAACAAAATCGGGACTTAGGATTAGGTGATTATACTGATTCTGTATATGGAAAGTTGGATTTAGATACTGTACAGACGATGTTTCTTAAAGGGATGGTTAGTTCTGGTAATGATACTGGCATAGTTGAGATTTATCGCTGCTCGAGTGCAACAACACAAGTGCGATTGGAGCTATTCCAGAAGCAAGCTGAAATTACGAAGAAAGCTCATGGGGATGCTAATGTTCGATATGCTTGGCTTGCTCTTTCAAAAAATGAACTATCTACAATGATGCAGTATGGACTTGGCTATTGTGGACTATCTTTATCTAAATGCAAATATGCTGTTGGTGTCCATCTTGCTGCTGCTACGTGCCCTTATGCAAGGTTATTTTTCTTATTATAAACTTCAAACAAAACATATTTTAATCCTGCTGATAGTACCTTTTTCCCCTTGGAATTTATTGTTAAATTATAATTTGGATGTACTCCTACGTACAGAACATTTCTTTCTAATATTTACTTTCATCATCATGTTAACTCTATTGCCTACCTTGTTATATTATTCTTATTCTTATTCTGGATACTTCTGTTGGAATGCTCAGAAAAGAATTTACCTTTGTTTTCCCATGTACAGTGCACGTTATTGCGATATTGACGAAAATGGGAATAGCCACTTGGTCTTATGCCGTGTAATAATGGGAAACATGGAGCTTCTTCCCGCGGGTGGTCGACAGTTCCGTGCCAGTAGTGGTGAATATGATAATGGGGTTGATGACATTCTACATCCAACATACTATATTGTATGGAATATGAATATGAACTCCCACATCTACCCAGAATTCGTTGTTAGTTTCAAGGTGGCTACAAATATTCAAGGTGATACCTTATTGCTACTGTTTTCTTACCCTTGATATTCTTGTTTTCAATTATTTATTTATTTATTTGTTGGGGGGGGGGGGGTGGGACTTGTACATTTCGGTGATGTATAATTAGTACTGAGTGACTTGATCAGAAGTACATAATTGATGTCTATAGTTCATTCTTTCCATTATGATGGAAAGCTCTCAAATTCCCTTCTAGGAAACGGGGTTTCAACTATAGATTGTTCTTACCTTTGTGGTTGGGTTCTCTTACAGAGTTGTTCCTAATACCTGACAAATGTGCATTTTTACAGGCAACCATGGTAACCCTGGGGTTAATGTAGGTGCAGTTGGTCAATGTGACCCTTCACAACCAGAGTCTTCTACAGTAGATAATGTAAGTCACTTTATATTTCACTTTGTTTTATAAGCATTGCCAATTTTTCTAAATAGAAGGTATTGGTACACTACCTTTTTGGTGTTTCTCTTTTTTTAACCATGAATACTTCCACTTTGCCTTTTTAGTAATTATCTTCTCTTCTTCATTGATATTTTTTTCCCTAAAAAGAAAAAGACAAAATGGTTAGTTTTCAGTTCGAAGAGGCAAAATATATTGTAAGGTTTAGTTTCTTAAAAATTTGGTTGGTAAATGGGATGATGGCAATTCATCATTGGATATTGGTATAAAAAACTTGTACACAAATAGTGCATAAAAGTTACTCTTGTAAATAATCTTCTAAAAATATATTGGCCAAGTTGAAGAACATATAAATTCTTCTGCACACATTATTAGATCATGTTAATAAAAAAGGTTTCTGTCTTTGTGAAAAGATCAAACTTGATATAGTAATTTTTATAAAGTGGAAACAAATTTAATTAGTTAGTTATAGAGTGCAGTAAAATTTAATAAAATAATAGGATCAAATAAATGTCCATACCTTCATGCTAGTAAAATAAACTTTAAGTCAGTAGGGGTGAAGTGCCCCCCCCCCCCCCCCCTTCTCCTTGCAAGTCCATCCTTCATTGCGTTTTCCAACCAATTTGGTACCTCAGGGAAAAGTTGTGCCTGCTGCTCGCCTAGTTCCGAAATCCCCATGGATGCCTTTTCCAGCCCTTTTTGCTGCTATCAAAAGCTCAGTGCCTCCCAGCACCATGGATGCCATCAAAGGAGATTATGAACGATTCCAGGTATGTAAAGTAGTTCCACTGCATGGCCTTATTTGTCTCGGTTGGTGAAACATCTCTGATATATCATACTGTTTTTTCACAGAAAAAGCAAATATCCCGTGATGTTTTTATTCAGAGGTTGAGGTTCATAGTTGGAGATAATCTCTTGAGAACTACAGTACAAAAACTTCAATACAAGGTATAAATAACTTGAGCTTTACAAGCAATTCCTTGCTTTTAAGGATATCACTTCACTTGTCTTCTGCGGCTTACACCTCCTAAATAATTAAATGGTTACTTGCACAGATACCGCGGAGTGGTGAATCGAAGGTACCAGCCAAGGAGTAACCATGATATGCTTGAATGAGGAAGTGGAGATCTCTGTAGTTTGGTTTGACTCTTCAACTTTTGAGTCAGAATAAAGTTCTGAATGTTAGGTCGTAGGCAAAGCACACTCATCTTTTGTTCTCATTTTCATTCAGACCTTACTTCGTAGAAGATAGTAGTACTTTAGATGATTGGGATCGACTGTGTTCATATGTAACCTTAAGTTATTATTTTCTACCGTGCTTTGAATAATTTACCGTTTCGAAATGAATCCTCGCGTAGTACTTTTGTAAATTGAACTCTGTGGAAGTAATGGATAGTTTGAGCATTTCTTTGTGATTTACCACCAATTGTGTGATGTTGCTGCTGAAGACCTTTGTCACGCTAGAAGTTGCCTTGTCTTATCAGGTTGGGGATGCAGGTAACATCGCTTCTATTGGAATTGTTTAAAGTATGTTGATGTCATTGTTGTGTTTGTTTCATGTTATATTAAGGTTTAATTTATTTTTTGGAATTGCTACAAGGGAATTATTTACTGAGACATCAAATACTTATGTTCAAAAATATTGTTCTAAGAATTACACGTTTTCATGTTGGGGGAATAAAAACTAGCATCTATAAATAGTGCAATTTTTATGTGTGAATTCGTTTGGTAAATAGTAAACTTAGATGGAGAGTGAAAATTATAACTAAATTTTTCAGAAAATTTTAGGAAAGTATTTATTCACATAATATCTTTTTTTTTTAATATTTATTACTAAAGAGTAATCTTCATTGTTTACTAAAAATATTTTTCGCCGTAGTATTATTTTTTTTATATGCACCTTTGTTCATCACCACAATAATTAAAGAGGAAAGAGAAGATATAATAGAAAAGATATTAAGTGGTTGAACAATATAGAGTAAGAAATTTATTTTTTATGGGAGATAACAGGATGTCTCCTAAAATTATTAGTATATCTAATTATTATTTTTTAAAATTTTAAATTCTATTAAGTTTAAAATGCCTCTTTGAAATTTGATTATTTTTAAAATGAATTCTCAAAGTGTTTTCTCCCCTACATAACACAATGTTTTGGAAATTATAACATGTTTATAGGAATATGCAATGTAGACTGAACGGGATTGTAGTTTTCTGGATCATATATATATATATATATATATATATAATGTACGAATAGAATTGACTCATGATTTTTTCCGGATGAAAATCGCACTTTATCAGTTTATTTCTGTTCTTGATGATTTGGCAATGTTGTTCACTTAATTTGATTATGCAAATTGATGATAGCAAGCAGTTGCACAATATACATATTCGTTTGGAAGGGTGATTTAGCCGCAAGGTTATGAGAAAGGCAAATCATAATGGATTTAGTACTTGGTTGGCGAATACGAAAGGATCTCTTACATGAATGTTCCCCCTTCCATTGCGTAGTTGTCCATAGAGCACTTTGTTTTTGGCAATAAAATTACAATATGAATCATTGAAGCCATCTCATGTTACCTTTATGGTAAGACAAATTCAAGTTAATCTTTACAAGCAGCATTACTGTGTGCCTAGTTCATGTCGCCTTCACTTGATGGATCCCAACCGGGTGGCTTGATGTTTGGCCAATCACCACGACATCCTAGTCTTATGTACAGACTCTTTTTGCCTGCAAGGATCACAGAAATTAATATAAGTAATGCACTAATCCAACATGTTTTAAGCTTCCCTGTCTTCAACCTAAAACCCCCTACTCCTTCTACTTTCAACATGCCAATTGCCAAGGCAGAAATTGTGATGCATTTATCTATGAAATCAGAGAATGCATGGAATCCAAACATAAATTAAGTACCTGGGAGTTTCTTGTCTGACAGGATTAACTGTTTTAAGGCACTCAAACATGCTTGTGCCACACTTTTGGCATATGCAGGATCCCAGCCCTGAAGTTTAACAACCACATCTGCATTTGTGTATGCAGTACTGCCATCTCTGACGCTTTTATGGGTCTCCTGCTTTGCAGAATCTTCATCTGTATTTTAGGCTACCAAAATCAGTTTTACTGGAAAAAAAAATTGATGCAATCATGCTAGTAAATATGCCTTGGTAGAAATTTAGAGCATGTTTGGGAAGAGGGAGACAGAAGATCATAAAAGGTTAGTTAATCAATATTGTCCCCGTTGTTTGGTAGGTTCCTGTAAGTTGCATGCTCTTTCATTTTCCGCTACTACTTAAAACTAAAAAAGAAAAAAAAAATCTAAAACAAGGCTGAAGTTTATTTGAAACTTCAAATCCTTTCCCTTTTTGCTCCCATTATTTGAAAATGAGAGAGAAATTTTTCCCATCATTTCGCTGCCCAAATCCCCAATCCGGACAAACACATAGTAGAAGCAGCAACAAATGTTTTTTCATGACTCAAGTAGAGTCCTAGATGAATCATCTCTGCTTTAGTTGCAAGTCAAGGAATAGATTTCTAGGTTCAAAACAAGCTTGGAGTCTCAAAATAAATCATGTGAGAATCAATCAAGAATGAACTGACAAATTTCACCTTTGGCTTCAGTCTGTGACAACCAGACAGAAAAACCAGCATAAAGATGCCGCCACTTATCAGCACTTCCGGCAGCTCCATGTTTCCCTCCTAGTGTTGCAACAACTGTCCTCACATGACTGGCAGACAACTCGATCAGAAATAAACGAGTTGATTCCCAATAAAAGAGTATTCAGAAAATGAAATGAAGCCATTGATTTACCTGCTAATGCTTTCTAGTACTGCACTTTCTGCCTTTGCTACTGAATCAGAACCTTCAGCAAGAAGCCCTGGAATATATTACACTAGTTAATACGCAGCAAAACACTATCGAATTTTAGTACTTAAGATGCTAATTACAATTCACAACATTAGTATGCAGAGAATTGATGATACACGCATAGTATTATGCTTGCCAAAACCATTCAACACTGAGGAAAAAGACCAAACTTTCACTGCAAACAAGGTTTAGCAATGATACTCACATGAATCCACTGTTTGGTTTGAAATTGATTCCAGTAACTCTTTTGTACTAAGTGGTGTGTACCTGAGAAGAATATCAAGAACAACTTATAAAGCCAGTGATGAAATTTACTTATCAATCTTAAACATCCAAGCAGAAGTGCAATATATGAAATTGGAAATAACTAAGGTTCAGATATTCTTATGCAGTGTGAACAGACAATCAGAATTACACATGAACTTATTATACCCAAGTCCAGTTGCAAGCTCTTGAGCCACTTTCTGGTTGATTTCGGTGCATTCGCCAACAAGGTAGATCGATGCACCTTTCAACAGTTGTGTGGATCCGGCAGCAAGCGATTCCCACGACTCCATGATATCGGGCCATTTCAAATCAGGATCCTGTTTCTTGAAGTTCACAACCAGTTGATCATCATCAAGGTACCTACCCGAAAACCGAACCATTATTCAACCAACAAGACCAAGGTGAATCAAGCAATTCAACAAAGTTTCTAATATGTTTGTAGTTTGAATTGCACAAACCATATAGTTTCAGCAGGTTTAATCCTGTCGAAAAGGCGATTAGTTTCTATGAGTGTGATGGGAGATCCTGGCCTCAATACTCTGATAGCTAAAGAAGTGTCATCAGCATTAACTGATAAATCTCTTGAACTTCCAACATCTAATCCTCCTATGTTTAATCTTAACTCCACCTCAGAGGAGCCATCAGAAAACTGCATTTCATTAACTACCTACTATCAAATGTAGTCTAATGCAATCAATAGTCAAGCTCTACTTACAAAACATAAGAACTCCCAAAAAAAAGAGGGGTAGACAGTTAAACGTTAAAACGAACCAACTAACTAACTAACGAACCCTTAACTGAAACAATTAACTAACTAACTAACAAATCAACTAAAGTGACACAGTGGTTACCTCGTAGGTAGTGGTGGAGAGTGGGGCAGTGCAAGAACACTTGAAGGAGCGAAGACCCACTAACTGTTTGTGTTTATGTTTGTGAGAATAAGAGAATGAAGGGAAAGACACCATCACGCTTTTAGTGGGAATGGCATGTCGGAACAGAAACCAAACACCTTTTGCTGCCGCTGCCATTTCAATGGATATTGGAATAGATGGCAACTTAGAAGCACTTCTACATTTATTTATGAAACAAAGAATATTTTTTCCTTCATTATCACTTATGAAGGGAGAGATTTAGATTTTAACTATTTTGAGTAGTTAGTTCACTAATTTATTTAAATAAGTATTAGAAGTTTGAATGAATTCATCCATATAGCAATAAATTCTTAAATAAATTTAAGATTATTAGTGAATTAATTATTGAGTTGTTGAGATTTGAGATAAAAAATATTAAAAAATATATATATAAAATATTTTTTTAATATTTAAATTAAGTCTTATTTTTGTTGTTAATAATTGAAGGTTTTATTTTTATTACAAATATTTTATTATGTCATATTTTAATTATTTCATCAAAATGGAAGTTTTTTTTTCCAGAAGTTTTCCATTCTTCTATTATCATATTTTCTAGGTAAGTGTAATAATGATTGCAATAATTATAGTGATCTAAAATAAAAAAATAACAAAAAAAACATTTAAAAAATTTATTTTTATATATGAAATAAAATTATAATATTTTATATGTTTGTCCAAATTGTTTTCTTTCTTTTCGGTTTTTTTTTTTTGTACTGGAGCAAACGGGCCAGAATGCAACCCAATGTTTTAAAAATATAAATCCACTGTTTGATTTTTATTTAAAATTATTTATGGGTGTCATAAGCAGTTCCTATATTTGTGGGCCCTAGCATTTTTTGTCCTTTTTTGCGGTGATCATATGATATGGGCCTTTATGTATATCTTGACTATGGACCTTACTTGTTGAAAAAGGAATTATTTTCGTTTAAATCCAGAACACTTAATATTTTGCACCAAAAAACAGTTCTTCAACTAAAAAAACATCAATCATAGATAAAAGTAAGAGCTCACCATATACCAAAAAAAAAAAAAAAGAGTAAGAGCTCACTAAATTTAAGTTGGTTGAATAATTAATTTATTAGTCTGTCTAAATAAATATTAAGATTTAAATTCTATTTTATATATTTAATAACAACTTCTTAAATAAAATTTTATTAAATTTGTCTTTTGATTTATCAGATTAAAAAATATTCTAAAAAACAAAAAGAAATTAGTGTAATGCATAAGCAATTATATTATATTATCATAAATATTTATCACTCCTCAATACATGAACGCTTGATACTTTGGCATTACATACACATCTCAATTCTCAAGTTCAAAAATCAAAACATCATTATTTTAATTAAGAAAAAAAATGGTGAAAACTCAGTTTTTTTTTTTTTTTTTTTTTGCTAAACTTGAGGTTGCTAGAATGATGTGACATGTTGTCAACTCTTAGACATAAAAGTGGATCCTGCCATTTCATTTTCACCCAATGGTACCCATAGTTTTTTTCTCTCAAGAATTCTGGCAAACATTTACGTATCAATGCTCTCTAATTAATGAATTTGTGAACTTTGTATTTGTAGTTATTAGTTTTCATTATAATCTTTTGTTTGCTACTTCTTGTCTTGTCTTAATTTAAATCATATACTCTCATATTTATATCATCCTCTCTCTCTCTCTCTCTCTCTTTGAACTGCCAAAATCCCATTCTCATTCCATGATTCTAATTCCGGTGCGAATTTTATACAAATATCCAATCCACCAATAATTCATTTTGTTTCAACTTTATCATAAAATAAATAAACAAAACTGACTCGCATTTATTATTATATTATTATATAGTAATAATAATGTCCAATCTGGAATTTGGAAAGCACATACATATATATAACCAACAAAATAGAGAATTCTAGTGAATATATGTGATTAATAACTAACTAGTTCGCTGGCTGAAGAAAGAAACATATCTATATATGTTATGGTATCTTCAGACAAGACAAAGTTATCTTTCAGTGTGAGATTTTTGTTTTCTTTTTTCCTCCACTGTTCATATCTGAATATTAATGGGTCAAATAATATTGCATTTCTTTTTTGTTTTTTTTTTTAATTCAAAATAAATGGGTGTCACACGTACACATACACTCTTCTGCTCTTTAATTTATTGTTTCATCACATTATTGGCATTTACAATGGACCCATTATATGGTAGTGGCACTGCAATATACACTGACCAATTCCATTTAATTTTTTTGCATTCCAAGCATCAACCATGCATATATATATACTAACAAAAGTATATATATTAATCACCAAGACAAAACGGTGCAACTTGTATACAACCAAAAACCTAAGGTATTCGTAGAAAAAAAAGTTGAAAATTCAGGTGCAGTCGTCTTCACGTAAAGTTGATACCTGAAATCCATTAAATGATTTGACTGATTTGACTAATTTTTCATCTAACGACTCTTAAATATCAACTTCACGTGAATTCGACTTCACCTAAGTTTTCACCAGAAAAAAAGTAAAACTAGTATAAAATATGTAATGTAATATTAGTATAATTCCTTTTATAAATACAACCATATAATTAAACAATAGTGCAAAAAGTACTTGTGCTAAAAAAAAATTCTTAAATTAAAATCTATTTAATTTTATAAAAGTACGATATTCTAATTAGACAATAGTATATAGAATAATTAAACTTGAAGGATTAACATTAACATGTACAAGTACAACATATGTGTGTGTATAATATATTCATTAGAAAAAGTCACCTGGAGAAAATATATAATAAGCATGTGTTGAGAAATTAAATAAAAGTAAATTGGATTTAAATTAAAAGAGATATATGATAATGAAGATGATGAATGATGGGTCATGTTGGTGTGTTGTTTTTATTTAATTTAGAATGGTCCACAGAAGCACTGGCATATGCATGTCTAAAGAATTATCCTTTTGAATTCTTCTTCTTCTTCTCACAGCAGCAGCAGCTGCTTATTAGGGTCCTCTCTTTTGGTCAGCCTGTGATATGAACAGCCCTATAATATATACATATACATATATATATATATATATATATATATATATATATATATATATATATATATATCATCATGAGAAAAGTGGTCCAAATACACATGTGTGTGTATTTGCATCTATCTAAATAAACATATATATGCATGCATCTACATTTATGTTATAATTATAATTTCTATTTTAAAAAATTAATAAAAGAGTAAATTATTTATTATAGTAATTACAATATTATTGTGGCTAATTTTTTCAGAAATAGGCAAACATAATGTATTATTCATTGTTATAGATATATTGGGTATTTTTTTTATATATAGATAAGAAATCTAGAGTTAGATTTTATGATGAGATTTTACTAATATACATATTGTAAAAAAAAATACAAACCCAAATCTAATTTTTTAATTTTTTTTATATCTAAATTTTTTACTTTTATATTTCTTCTTATTATTCTTTGTGATACATATATTTTTTTAATATTAAAAATAAAAAAGTTCTATTATTGTACTCATTAAAATTTTTTTTAAAGGGTAGAACGGTAAATAATATTATTAGTAGATGAAAAAAAAAGGAGGATATACAGTAGGGAGTGATGGAGTGAAGGGTGAACAGAAGAAAGATAAAATGTTTTCGCAAAGGTCACATCGATGGACAAAAGTATTTAAAAGGAAGTAATTATGAATGAATGATTCAAAGTTCAGAGAAGCTTTGGGATAAAGATAAAGTCATCACTCACTCTGACTCTCTGTCTCTCACTGACAACTTTTGTCACCCACCCCCCTCATCTTTCACAAATACCACTCTGCCCCCTCACTTCTTCTTCTATTCCCAAACATACCCCTCATTTTACCAACATTACTCACCATTAATAATAATAATAATAACGTATTAAGAAATGTATACTAGATCAGAACCTATTTGAGAAGTTTTAAAATTTATTTTTTTGAATTTTTTTATTTATAAAAAATAGTAATATTAATATATAGTATAATTTTTAAAATGAAATTATAATTTTTAAAAAATTATTTAACTACTTATAAAAACGTTTAAAAAAATAATTTTTTTTGTAATAAATTTTTTTATTATATTTTTTTTAAATAAGTACTTTAAAACTAAAAAATTAAATATAAAATAATTTATTTATAAAATATTTTTAATATAAATATATATTATTTAAACTAATTTTTTTAAAAGATTAAATTTAATTATTTATCCAAACTGAACTTTTGTGATATTAACTAAAAGATATTTTTTTTACGATATTTTTCAATTTGACAAAGTAAAAATTAATGTGTTATGAATCATAATTTTATTTAAAAATTTATCGTTAGTCAATAAATTTTTATAAATATAAAATAAAATTTAAATTTTAATAATAAGTTAATTATTAGACTAATCTAAGTTAGATACTAATTATTATTAGTGTTGAATAGCATTGGAGAGAGAGAAGAAAAGAGCCCGGCTTGAATGCCGGGCAGAGAAGGAGAGGAATAGGGTTGAATAAGGGGAAGGAGGGTATGGTCACATTCTCTGTCCTGCCCGGAGTGCCCGTAGTATTGAAGATGTGAAAGGACAAAGGGTGTCTGCTTAGGTCTGAGGCTTAAAACGACAGTGCGGTGGCAATGTCATGTGGTCAGAGAGAGGTCAATCATAAAGCAATGGATTGCTAAATCATTTTATGTTACCTCGTTCTTTGTGCCCTCTTCAATCTCTCTCTCTCTCAATTCTTCTTATTCTATCACATACTACAAATTTCAATGATTTATTTAATTAAACTAACTCCATTGTCTCGTTAGAAATTATATATAAAAAAATAATATTATTAAAGTATTTTTATTAACGGGTTGAAATTACTCTATAATAAAATGAACATATGTTTGTTAAATATGTATTAATTAATAAATTTGTGTATGTGTTTGACCTACTAGTTACCACAACATGCATACCCTTGTTCACTTCCACTCCTTTTCACACTCTTTTTTCTCTATAAAAAATAATAAATATATATGTTTGAGATGTCAATTCGGGTGTCACGTGCAAGGGATATGGAAGACATAGGTCTAAATTGTTTTTGAATAACGCTATGACTTTGTTGGTATTATTTGTTATTATATATTATATGATGATGATATGGTTCCAAATTGTGGTTCTTTTATTTCTCTCTCTGAAAAAGAAAAGAGAATGATGCCCTTTGGCTCCCGCGAGAATCTCGCCTTATTATGCGTCGTCTTGTATTCTAACACCTTCCCCATCTCCATAGCCTCAATTTTTGTTAATTTCTCTCTTTTGTCTTTTTCTATTTCTATTTTTATTTTTATTTAATTTCCCCTTCTATTTTCCTTTTAATTAATTAATTAACGCCATCAACTAATCAAAACTTTCTTCTTCCTCTCTACATACAACATGCATGTGTCTTTTTCTTTTTTTTAATTAAAGATAGAGACATTCCAACTCGCGACTTTTTAGGTAAATATAAGAAAACAATGTCATTTAAATTATAATTCATTAGCCAAAATGTATGTGTCTTACTCGTCATTCTTAATATCTAATTAATTAGGATTTGTTTTATATAATCAAAATATTTACTGAATAATAATTAGCACATGATTAAAATTAAACTCTTATAATCTTATTGTAACTGTACCAATTACATTTTGATCGTGAAAAATAAATCAATGTAAAGCATTTAGTAAATGTAGCTCAATTCCATGAACAAAAAAATTAATGTAATTTCTTTATACAATTATTATATTAAATGAATAGTAATTAAGTTATATATTAAAATATGAATTTGGATTTTCATAAATTATTTTATTATACTACTGTAATAAATTTGATTATTTATTTATTAAATATTTATTTATTTTGATGATTGATTATTTAGTTGTTAATTTTAGTATATATATATAATATTTTTTATTTTTTTAATCTCTAGAAAAATTATATATACTCTTATATATATATATATATATATATATATATATATATATATATATATCCTATTATATGCTAAAACGTTGTATTTCTTTTTTGTTTTAATTTTTCTTATTTTAGTAATTTTAGCAGCTAGAAGATAAACATCTTTTGAAGCATTATTTTCATCATAGATTTGTTAATATAAAATAAAAAAGAAACAAACACTTTAGCTTCAAAAGTGGAAGGAACATATATTATATTACTTCCCTGTTATCTATATTGTTGGAGTAGGTATTAGTGATCAAGAAAAGATAGAGTACATATAACAAATAATCCTTCTTTTTAAAAAAATAAAATAAAATCATAATTATACTCCCAAGAACTCCTAATGAATATATTTAATGACAATTCATAGAGCTTGTTAATTACATGTAAATAAACATTGGTCAAACTCAAACTCTAGCTGAACCAATATATATCACATACTAAAAATCATGAAACAAAGCAGTTGCATATTTATATATAATAATGTAGAAAATAATATATAAGGCTATGTAAATACAAGTTATATATTTATACCAATTCCAGTGAAGTCTCACATCAAAATAATAATAAGATGTAACTGATCATCAAGAAAATATATTGATTTAAGGTGAAGGTAGCTCCAACATTGTTACTCCATGTCTGTGTTTGGGACCATCAATTAAAATGACCCATACATACGTACCATACCATATCATACCACTACATTATATTATGTTCATATATACGTACAATAACAATTAACCTTTTTTTTTTTCTATCTAAAAATCACCATACAAACTTGTTCAAATATATCAATGCCTCAAAACCCTGGTTTCATAATAGACTCTTTCCATAAATCTGCTAAGGCCTTTTTTACTCTTTTTTTTAATTTATTTATTTAAAAAAATGATTCACACACTTCCCACTAGTCTAGGCCCCTTGGTACGTTCCGGTGAAATCAACTGCAATTCTGCAATCACTGATCATTCTGGTAAAAATAAATATAGATATAAGTAATAAATTAAAGCACAATAAATATTATAATAATTAAGTGGACGTGTTTCAACTCCAAAAAATAGTTCAAGACGTGAAGATTGCTAGACAATTATATATTAAGGCCCTAATTTGATTATGTTACGTGTATATTAAAATTAGTCACCAAAATTTGTTGAAATATAAATACAAATTTAAAATAAATTAAATTATACATGTATTTATAAATATATACATTAATGCCTAATTTTATTGTACAAATAATATTTTTGCTCTAATTATATTATGGTGTGACAACTGGATCAAGCAAGTACATATCTGTAGATTAATCCAAAGAATTATATAGGACTGTTTAATTCTAGAATTAATCTAGGTGGTGAGGATAAATTAAAATTTATAAATGTTACCTATAAAATAAAAGTAAAAAAGGATAATATATTTTTATGAGTAATAAAGACTCAGTTCAGTTTCTTAAATTTCAATTAACTCAATTTGATATCTCAAATTTGATATCGTAAATTGAGAAGGCAAATTAAATGGCATAATCAAATTTAAAAGATCAAATTACATTATATAGTTAAATTTAGGAGACTATTATTTAGGATAAATTGGAATTAAATATTAATTTTACAAAATCATTTTCAACTAACTAAAATTTAAAAATTCAAATTCCATCTTTGTTATTATTTTTTAATCAAAATCACATGTATTTTTGAATAATATTAGGCCAAATGTATACTATGTATTGGACTACTGAAAAATTAAATTTGAAGATATTAAATTTATGAATTTTTTTAAGGTTTAATTACTCTATTAGTCCTTATAGTTTCTCAAAATTTTCAATTAGGTCCCTATATTTTTTTTTAATTGGGTCCATGTACTAATTTTTTTTCAATTAGGTCCTTCTTAACCGTAATTAGTTTAATTATATAGGGACCCAATTAAAAAAAAATTGGACAGAGATCCAATTAAAAGAAAAAAAAGTATAGAGACTTAATTAAAAATAAAATTTAGTGCAAGGATTCAATTAAAGAAAAAAATATATAGAAATCTAATTAAAATTTTTACAAACTATAAAGACCAACAGAGTAATTAAACTTTTTTTTTTATTTTTGTTTTCTCCAATACAAGACTAATTTTTTACATTTACTATTGAAGAAATAAGAATACTAATATACATGTTTAGGTTTGGTGGTAATAAAGAAAATGAAGATAATTAAAAAATAGGAGTATTTATTTGTGTGAAGTATTTAATAATATTTGTGCATGGTGTCTGACATGAATACTGAACATTAAATTGATTTGCATGAAAATTCGATGCAACACACACAGTGTCAGCTACTGAGCTAACATGGACCCTCACACACTGCAACTTTTTTAATGAAATAAAAAAAAAAGAAAAAGAAAAAAGAAGCGTCTCGAGGTACTAAAAGCAAAACGACGACGCATAAGCGGGTAGCGTAGTGTATGGGTGAAAACAAGAGCGTGAAAAGTGGGAAGGAGAGTTTTGATGAATGAATGAATGAGAATCAGTGGTCGTTTTCCATCTCAGAAATATCATTCATTCACACAAAAACCCTTCCCTTCATTCAATTCAATTGTCGTTCCACGACGTTGACGTGACACGTGTACTCTCTCTCTCTCTCATATCATAGTGTAATGATGAATAAATAATGGGCTTTCTTCTCTCTTCTTTTCTCTTGTTATGTGAATGTGTGAGTTTTATGAGTCAAGAAAGAATGAATGAATGCGTGTGTGTGTAGACTATGCTATCACTGTGAAACTAAGCAGTGCCCAGAACTGTGCCTATTGCTTCCTACTTCTCATTCTTCCATCCATGTATAAACTTTACTATAAATAAATTCAACATTATTATTTATTGCACTATATGTTAGGTTAAATTGCATCACCTTGCATTTTATTACACATACATAATTAAGTCCGTTCATAAGCCAATTTAAATTCGACTTATTAATAATTTGATAAGCTAAATTTATGAATTAGTGAATCGAACTTAAGTTTAAAATTGAACTCATAAATTAAATGAGTCCAACTTGAGTTTAAATAAACTCAACCCATTAGTCCGTGAATTAGTTCAATTATATATATAAATAATTTTGATGAAAGACATGAATAAAAAATTTATAATTAATAGATAACCAATATATAAAATTGGTTTTTTTAATATTTTTAATATATATAAGTTATAATTTATTGATATAGAATTATAGATTATGTTCTATTATTTTAGCCAATTTTTGATGAGGTGAACTTGAGCTTAAGAAGAATAAGCTTGATTGTTAATAAGTCGGACCGTGAGACAAGCTCAACTTTCGTGAGTCGAGCTTAAACTTGGTCTAACTCGACTCAGCTCGACTCATTTTCAACCTTAATAATAGGTGTTGCTATATGTACAAGCATTTTGGTAACAAAATTCAGTCAAGTTGGCATACGCTCAGCAGAAAAAAATGTCACATACGTCATCACTTCTCCTTTTTCACACTTTTGTAACACAAAATTTTTTTATTGAAAAACACAAAAATTTATTGATATAGCATAAAATTTTTGTACATGACAAATTTTTATAGGTGACACAAATTTATTGATATAATATAAAAATATTTACACATAGTACATAAAATTTTGCACATATCACATAAATTTTGTTACGAACGTATTTTGTTAGTTGGGTGAATTAATATTTTAAGTATGCAATCTTCTAAAATTTATGTGTTACACATCAAAATTTTTATATTATACATCAAGATAAATAATAGAATGCATATATTTATTCATAGATATTTTTATCTCTTTAAATTATTAAAATAAGTATTTTTTTTTGTCGATTATATAATCGATCCGTATTTACAGATATAATTATTTATGTATTTTTTATTAATTTAAAATTTTAAAAAAAATAATTTTATGACATATGGTATCAAAATTTGTATGACTTAAGAATTTAGAGTTAGATTCTTATTAATTCAAAACAAAAAATTAAGTAAGAGTTAAGACAAATAAAAAAAAGAAATAAAATCTATAAAAAAATTTACACAAATTAAAAATAATTTAATGCAAACTATGGCAAACTAAGGTGTTTAATTTGCATACATGATCTATGTAAAAAGAAAAAAAAAGAAAAATCTGTTATTCATTATTTTTGGGGAAAAAAATAATAATAAGGATTTTCTCTTTCCTATAAGAAACTAACATATAAGGTTGAGTAGGTCAAGGCTTTTTTAGGGGGTTGTTCTCTGGCTCCAATTCAGTTTTTCTACTGTTATTTTGGCTTCTGTGTATTTTTATGAAATGCTATAATATATAGCAATAGTCTCAAGTGTACAAAAAATACTGGTATTTTATTTGTTTTAATCGTTGATCTAAATTATAAAAAATATATAATATATATTAATTAAAATCAACGATTAAAATAACTAAAACACCGATATTTTCAGTATACTTAAAATCTTTTAATAATATATATATATATATATATATATATATATATATATATATATATATATATTATTTCCTACTGTACCTATTCTATTTCACGCTGTACACCTTCCTGCGTTCTATTCTGTACCTATTTCTTCAAACCCAATTTAATATATTAATTATTCATTATAATAAATTGAATGAATATGTTCCAGTTTTGAGCTTCATGCTGGGTTTCAAATTTTTAATAATTAATTAATTAATTAACATAAGATATTAGAGTTGATGGGTACAGATCCAAAGTGGGGGAGGGGTCCTATATAGTACATTAGTGACGCTGCCAATTGCAACACTTGCATGGCAAGTTTTTCAAAAAGTGAAAAGAAAAAAAAAGTGACTCTGATGATGATGATAATGAGACAATGTCTAAAAAGAAATGGGAACAAAATGTTCCCAACTTTATTATTTTTTTCTCATTTAATTTTTTTTGGACTCAATTAATTACTTTGTTCTTTTCTTTTTGATTGTAGGGTGAGAGCTGTTGCTTTACACTTCTGTGGCTATATATATTAATATATGTTTTTTTTTCATATATATTTAATTATTATTTATAGATGCGTATATAGTACTTCATCGTCATTATTAATTTATTATTATTACTACTATATAGTGCAAAACGGATGTAGACCAGATATAGATACTTCAACATAAACAATAATTGTTTAAGGAATTATTAAAGCAATGATGCATCAAATCAAATAATGAAGTACCTTTAATTTGTTGTAAAGAGATGTGAAAACAAGAAAAATAATATAGTAGTGTTATGAATCCCACACAAAAAAATTAAATAATTAAACTTATCGTGATACTTAAAATATGAAATAATTAAATAATTGTGGGTTGTGAAAATTGCAAAGTAATAAGGTAAGATTATGATGCATAATAAGAAGTTGTACCAAATTTTGTATTTTCAATTGAGAATATAAATTCATGGTAGATGTTGATTCTTAATTATAAAGGTTTTATACTCATGAAATAAAATATATATGTTTAATTTGGAGTCAATTAATTTATTGTATATATCTCGAATAATTGATGCCTTAAATTAGAGTCGTCATAATAGGCTAAATCAATTGGATCAGTCCGTTTATCCATTTAAATAGGCAAGTTTTATCTCTAAAATTAAGTTTGTTTAAATTTTGGGTTAAACGGATTAAGTTTGATTAATCCGAAAAAAATGACAGGTTAAACGAGTTAGCCTACGGACTAAGTGGGTAGTCCGTTTATTTTTTTAACATTAAAAAAAATAACACTTGTAATTTATATTTCTTCTAAACCGACCCGAAAATTCGACCCATCAAAAAAAAAAATTTTTATCTAAAAATGATATTTTTGTTAAATTATTTTTTAAAAAATAAAATAAAAGAATAAACGGATTGACTCGTTTAACCCATCAAACTAACCATAAACGATCCAGACTAAAAAATTATGATCTGCGAATAAAATGAACTTAAACGGACCAATCTATTTAACTCACAAACTTAACAGACCGGACCTAAATGGACTAGACTAGCTGGATAACCCTACCTTAAATCATGATGAACGGTGGGACTAGCTAGCATGTAGAAATTAGAGCTTGGAATCTAATAATTAAAGTGCAAATTATAGTGTGATAATTGATTCATTGGTACTTTAAAAATCCCTATTATGCTTAATAGAGAAAAAAAGAAGGCTGAGTAAGATTTCTTGAACTGGCTTTAGTCAAATCTATATATATCATGATAAGCATCCTTTATATATACTCATTAGCCTTTGTTCCCTAACAAGAAAAAAAACATGCTTTCAAGGACAGGCTTTACACTACCATATATTTAAAATCTTATATTATTATTATTATTACTAATCTTTTATTCTCATGATGAACATCACTAGAATAAATAATACCCCCAAGTTGGGGATATGAGTGGAAACAAAATAATAAGGCTAAATAAAGCTCCAAAAAGTTAAAGTACGTACTTGCATGTCACATTATTATTACTTCCATGATACTAAATAAAATCAGCTTTGTGAATTGTTCCCATGCATGCACTTTCAATATTGGAGAGGTATTATTATGATTGCCGAATTAAAGAAAAGACATTGATGAGATGAAGTGCTACAATTAAGCTACTATATATCCCCACATCTACATGTGCATATATAGTAAAAACTTTACCACATGGAAATAAATACTATAGTTACCAAATTTTTATTTGCCACATCTGTATCTTTATTAATTATAAGGGTAAAGTAGTTAATTTAAGACATAGAATTTGCAAGGCAGTTAGAGGAATGATGGTATACATTAGATTAATCATATTACGTGTATATACAAAAATAATCACTAAATTAATTATTTTTATAAAATATATATTAAAATATATATTAAAAATAAATTATATAATATATTTATTTATACACAAATACATAATAATTAATTTAAGGTGAAAATTCAGGTGAAATCGACTTCACGTGAAGTTGATACCTCAGAGTCGTTAGATGGAAATTTAGTCAAATCAGTCAAATCATCTAACGACTCTCAGATATCAACATCACGTGAAGTCGACTGCACATGAGTTATAGCCTTAATTTAATTATTAATTTTTAGTGTGCACGTAACATTTTTATTAGAATGATATCCCAAATTTTATATAAGATAAGCTGGTAATTTATCACCTAGTTATTGGAGAATATTGGAAGAATTGAATATATTATTGTCAAATCTAATAGTTTAGAAATCACTCAAAGAACAGAGAGGAAAAAATAAAACAAAAAACCTAAGAGATTATAAACTCTAAATTTTCCCAATTTTTAATTTTTAAAACTCATTCATGCTAATCTTTCTACTTTGTAACAAGAACATATGTGCTGTTTAATTTCCAAATTTAGGCTGACGTTTACTAATAAGATTCTTATTTTCCTATAATTAGTTAACTGATATTTTTTATATGATGAATCATATGTTTGAATTTTCACATAAAAAAAAGAAGTAAACTATAATTTATTTATTTAAATAAAAATTGTTTATTTTTTTTTCCAATTACACAGTTCTAGTGTTCAGAAAAAGTATGAGTTGAGGCAGCAACAATGGCTAAAATAGTAGAAGAATACTTAGATTGTGCCACTATAAGAAGCTTAATTTTTACCGACAGTTTTATAACTACCATCAAACCGTCGATAAATATATGTGGAATAAAAATTGCTAACAATTTTTGACAAATATTACTGACAGTATAAAATTATCAGTAAAATTAATTAATAATAGCAATTCCTGAACCGTAGGTAAATAAGCATTGATAATATTAATTTTTTTAAAATAAATTAAATTTACTAACACTTTAATCGTTGATAAAATTAAATAAATAATTTTTCATTCATTTTTAGGATAAAATTTTACCGAAGGTGTAATCCCAACACGTTGACAATAATTCACGTGAGAACATGACGTCAACGTTTGCAAGCCATCGATAACGTTTTTTTTTTCCTAATAAAATAAAATAAATCTCTTCCATTTTAGTGATATCCTAACCGTCGCTAAATCTCGATCCAAATGTGTCTATATTAGTGATACATAAGTTTCTAGGCCTTATAAATTGTTTCATCTCATCGACTCTATAGTATCGTTTTGTTTCTAATATTTGAAATAAGTGTTAAAGTTATTTATAACGTTTCAATCATCTTATTTAAGTTCCTAATATTTTAAAATTGACTCAATGTTGTCCTGTCATTAGGGATCTGTTAACAAAATTGATGGCAGGACAAAATTAAGACGATTTTAAAATATTAGGAACTTAAATAGGACGAGAACGTTGGGGACAAAAACGATATATAAAAATAAATTTTAGTTTTATCCTTTAATAATATCAATTTTTTACTGTACATAATATTCAATTATTTTTTAATCACATCTAAGTAAATTACACTTAATCACATTACTTTCATTCTAAATAAATTTTTTATATTATTATATTAACTTATAACTTATAACTTTAAGTATAAAATTATTAAAAAATAAATTTATTTAGAATGAAAATAATGTGATTATGTATAATTTACTTAGATGTGATTAAAAAATAATTAAATATTATGTACAGTAAAAAATTGATATTATTAAAGGATAAAACTAAAATTTATTTCTATGTATCATTTTTGTCCTCAATGTTTTCGTCTTATTTAAGTCTCTAACATTTCAAAATCGTTTCAATTTTGTCCCGCCGTTGATTCTGTTAACGGATCTTTAATGACAGGACAACATTGAGTCAATTTTGAAACGTTACGGATTTAAATAGAACAATTAAAACGTTATGAATGACTTTGAGACTTATCCTAAATGTTGGAGACCAAAACAATACTTTACTCTGTTGCTTTTGTTGGGGAAATAGTAATAGTTATGAAAGTAAATAATCAAATATGTAGGTGTTTCTTCAAATAAATTGATGTTATGTTATTTTACACCAAACATTCTATTCTATTTGACCAAACAAACTAGTAGGAATGTAAAACATAAATAAAGTAAAAATGTTATGGATCAATTATATTCTTATAGTTTAATTGAATTGGTACAACGTGATATCTTTTTGTATTCTATTGCTGGGAAAATTAGTGTCCCACTCCCACTGGATTTATCTGATTCTGAACATGGAAGAGACTCAGCTCCATGCATTCGTGCAAAATAAAAAAGAAAGCAAATAAAGTTGAAAGAAATCAAAAGCTAATTAAAGCAGTACTTCTCTTTTCTTTTCTTTTAATTTCTTTTCTTTTTTAATATTTTCTCCTAAATTTTAACACCATCTCCTTTTGTTTCTTTTCATCAAACCCTTCTTTTTTACACCCACATGCTCACACACACACCCAACAATCAGTACTTTCAAACCCAAAGCCATTTTTTTTCTTTTTCTTCCTTTTATGCATCAGTTATTAATATCTCCATGATGATTTCTTCTGGGGCAGTGCCCTTTATTCTTTCCTAAATGAAAATTAGCCCTTTGATTTTTCTGGTTAATTCCAACTTTTCTAAAAAATATTTTAATTTTTTATTAAAAATATATTTAAGACTTTTTTTAATTTACCACTTCTATTCAGGTCATATTAATGCTATGCCAATTTATCAGGCATAGTATGGCTCAACTAAAATGAAAAATGTTATTTGTATATTAAAATTAGTCACTAATATATTAAGTGGATTTTATGCTAACTATTTTGGTTATACAATTTTGAGTTTTTGACACTAAAATTAAAGTAATGTTTTAAAATTTTTGAAAATATTAGGTTGTACTTATTTTAATGAATTATTTATTATTATTATTATTATTATTATTATTATTATTATTATTATTATTAAATTTAATTTTATAAATTAAAAATATCTAATTTGTAAATAATAGCATGTTTAAGATAGAGACTCCAACTCTTAAAATACAATTGTAGGATGAAAGAGGCGACATAATTCTGTGTGAAAATGTAGAGATCCTTCATGTTTGTTGGGTTGACATGTGATGAGAAATTGAAGTGTCTTAATTATAGGAAAAATCTGGTCAATTTTTTTTAAAAAATTTAACACTTAATAAAAATAAAATAATAAATTCTAGCATATATGATAGATATGATCTTTTTACCCTAGCACAAGATATACGAGAAATGTATCACATGTAATATTTCGAAAAGACTAAATCTAATTAGAGAGTTGTGATTAAATGCAAACTAAGAAGTAGGGTTGATTCTCAAGAGGATGAGATGTGTCTCAGTCCTAAAGAAATTAGTGTTTGGCCAATTGATATGTGATAATAAATAAGTATAATTCATAAATTTTCATACGAATAATAAGTCAATTTAAAAATAAGTTTATTGTTTGACAGAATTTTATTGAAAATATTTCGTAAACCATATTAAATAAATTTGTGTTGATAATTAATGAGAGTATATATCGGTCTAAAAGAAGTTCTGTATTTAATCAAATTTAATACATATTTGTGGTAATAAATATGTAATATTTATTTGTTTTCATGTGAATATTAAATTTATCCAAAAATAAATTTATTATTTGACAGAATTTATTATCAATTTTTAGAATTTATATTTCGTCAAATTAACTTCTCTTTCATATTATGACTTTGTTGAATGTCAAGACAATTTTAATCAATTACATGTATATTCATATGTTCATTGAAAGAGTTCTTTGGAACGGTGTTAAAAATATATTTATTATTCTTTCTACTAAAGTAATTGAATATATAACACCTTTTGAAGGCATTCATTTTGATGATTACGAATATTTGTCACAAATGATAAAAAATAAATTTAAAAGACCACTTGAGTTATTTTGTAACAATATATTAGTAGTATAATATTTTAAATGTTTGTTAAACAAGAGAGTTACGAGTGTTTAAGTGTCTAATAAACAAATTAGCGCAAACTTCATGAATACATGTATATTTGGTTTATAAGAAACAAACACCCAAGGTCTTTCATATGGATACTATTCATATGCATGTCACATCATTTTATGATATATTGTTTCAATGGGAGTGTGCATTTGGATGCTCATATGATTTAGAAAAATTTACGAATATAGATATTTCTGTAGAATAAAATATTTAGTTTTGTTCTTACTCTAACTCATAATCTTATAAAGTTTATTAAAGTTGGACCAGTTAAAAACAGGCACGCATGAGATCATTTTCGCATGTAATTTCTGAATTTCTCATCCAAATTTGATATATATCGTTGAGTATATTAGTATGGTGATCATTGTGGTTTTGTCGCGACACTAATGTGATAAAAGTTGTGGTAATTCCATAACTAATATATGAGACGGACCATATTGTTAAAATAAGGAATAAATATTGTTTTGGTCTCTAAGGTTTAGGGTCAAAATAAAATTTGTTCCCAACGTTATTTTTTATTTAAAATCGTTCCAAACATTTTATTTAGTATTAAAATCGTCATTTTTAACAAAATTTTTAATTTCATTACTAAATTATCCTTACTCTAGTAAAAAATTTATAAAATTAGAAAAAGAAAGAAAGAATGCCGCGGAAGAGAAAGGAAAAAGGGAAAGGAGCGGGAGGGGAACATTAGGGGAAAGAAGAAGTGAGGGAAGGGGGACGGTGCCGGCGAAACTTGGAACTGCCGTCGCCGTTGGAAATTAAAACCAGAGGGAGAGAAAGCTCGCGAGGGAGAGAGGAGACACGAGCTAGGGAGTCGCGTTCCGCCACTGCCGCTGCTGCTACTGACCTCGCCGCCACTTCGTGTCCTCACTGATTCGGCCTCTGCTTCTGCTTCGGCTTCTGTTTCTCCTCCGGATTCTACTTCTGCATCTGCGCCTGTGTCTGCTTTTGCTTCTGTTTTGTTTCTGCTTTGTTTTTGTTTTGCTTCTGATTTTGCTTTTGATTCTGAGTTTGATTTATTATTTTTCTGATTTCATTGTTGTTGTGTGTTAATTTTGTTGTTTAATTTGATGTTAGTTTCTGAATTTGAATAATGTGTTATTATTGGTGTTCTTGAATCTGATTATTAGTATTTGGTGGGAGTAAAGGAGGTGGTGGTGGTGGTAAAGGTAATAGTGATGAAGGGTATTTTTGTCCGTAAAAAGTTAAAATGACGATTTTAATATCAAATAAAACGTTGGGGACGATTTTAAATCCAAAATAACATTGTGGACGAATTTGATTTTGACCCTAAATTTTAGGGACTAAAACAATACTTACCCTTTTAAATAATAAGGGAAATAGCATTTAGATGCGTGCATAAAAGTTTATAAGATATGATTATCTTAGGAAAGAATATATGTATAGCCTAAGTGGAGATTGTTGAAATTTTTTTTAATTTTTAAATTTGTTTGTGGGCAATACATATATTAATTACAATAACAAGTTATGCTATTTCAAATTAAATTACTTATACAGCGATGATTTTATTTATTGTTATAAATACTAAATTGAATAAGTTACAATTACTTTTGATTTAGAATTGAATTAGAATTAAAGCAGATACTATCTTTATTAGTGTTAAACCCTTGTGATGCACGGGCTTACATTTAAATTTGATATGGTAAATAAAAAATAATATTTTATAATCATAAATTTCTCGAGTTTAGTATAACACATCATCGTCATTATATAATAAATGTACTGAATATACTGTTTTATCTTTATTCAAAGTAAAATACAAATGGAACAGTTTGAAGTATAATATTCTTGAATCATAAGGAAGGAGACATGAAAAAATAAGAATATATATAACTGTAATAGTAACATGTCAATTTTATACTAAACTTTATATCAAAAGACTAATAAAAATTTATTGACAACCTAGTATCTTACTAACATCATTAGAAAAGCAATTGGCATATGATGTTGTACTTTCTATTAAGCATTTCATCTCAAATCTGAAAGCAGAATTATATAAATTAGTTATATCTACAGTAAATATTTGTCCAAAAGTATAAATCATAACATGTTATTAAAATGAAAATAATATTTTTCTCACCTAAATATTATTAAAAACTTCTTTAAACACGACATTTGTTGTTGATGACTTTGGATCGTCCAGAATTAGAACTTTGAGGCCACTGCGACTCTTAACTCTATCTTGACAAAGCAACATAAAATTGTCCATGAGTGAACACTAATTTTGGTAAGTAAAATCCTACATGTGATAATGTTTGACCCTGACTCTTGTTAATGGTCATTGCAAAGCATACTGTTAATGAAAATTGTCTCTGTTGAAAATTAAATGGCAATCCTGAATATGAAGAGATCAAGTTCATTCTTAAAATGTAAACTTTGTCTCAAATATTTCTACAGGTCACTACCATCACTCCAATTACGTTGTTTCCAAGTTCGTTAATTATTAACCTTATCCCATTGCGTAAACCTGAAGTCTGGTCTATGTTTCGCAGCAGTATTACAGCGACTCTTGCCTTCAAAGTCAACTTGTAATTAGGTAGTCTCGAACATTTGATGTCATTTAGGAATTCTAGTGTGAACCACTCTTATTGTACATCTTCATTCTCATCAGCTTGATATGTTGTGTCAGAACTTAGATATTCCTTTTCCATTCATGGAAAGATTGTCAAGTCATCATTTACCTTTTCGACACTCTCAAGCGTGGGTGCAAGAATTACTCTACTCCAAAAATACCTGTAATATGACATATTTTGCAACAAATTTGGATATGCAAAGTCTACTAAATGAGAGAGAGGATCATCAGTAATTGTAATCATCTGAAATTTCAACTTGTGACTCATCACCAACAACAAAACTAATATTTTCATTTCCAACATCAAATATCCAATTAACAAATCTCTTCATTTTACCTTCATGTTGATCTGAAGAGGACATTAGAAGCCTCATGTTCGTTTGCAGCTTCAAAACCTTATAGAACGACCACATATGGAATGAGTTAATAGCTGATTATAATATATTGTGTTTACTCCTTTTCGGAATCATTGAAAGGATCTGTCTAAAATCACCTCCTAGAACAACAACTTTACCACTAAATGGTTGATATGTCTTATGTTGATCGGTAACTAACATAAAATCCTTGAGCATCTGATCAAGTGCTTCAAAGCACATTTTATTGAGTATTGGAGTTTTATCCCAAATTATTAAGCTACTTTGAATGAGCAGCTCAACCTTCAAACTGCTATACTTGATGTTGCAAGTAGATTCATCAGTAATTGTAATAGGTATTAAAAACCTGTAATGAGACGTTTTGGCACCAGGTAGGAGTAAAAATGCAATTCCATTAAATGTCTTACCACACCCATCATGCCCATAAAAGAAGTAAAAACCACCAAAGTCTATAATAACAGCATTGAGTATCTCATCAAATACTAACCGTTGCTCATGAGTCATCTTTTGTTCCATTGAATTAATTTAAATGTAGCTTTTAGATACTATTTTTATTTAGATTTTCGAATTTAATGGGTGTCATACTCAAATATAAATAATAAGTTCAGGATTTTGGTCTCCAACATATCAAAATTATTTTTGTAGCTCTTTTTTTATAAAAAAATTGTGATTCAGCCTTATTCAAAATATAAAAGATTTTGATTGAAAAATATAAAACAAATCAAATTCTTTCCATTACTCTTATGAGCATAAGTATATTTTTATATTATGATATATATTTTTTATGATTTAATATAAATGATCTGAAATAATAAAATTATTTATTTTAACAACTTCAAGAAGTTTCCTTGCCGTGACAATTATACGAATTATAAATGTGCCATTTCATTTAATTATTATTGTGCATTATATACACTAATAATCCTTTTGAAAAGCTATAACTACAAAATTTGGCAAAGGTTATTAATACGTACGTGTATGTATATATATGCTTCAAGTGATTACAATGTCGATCGTGATTTTATCTTCATGTGTAACAAATTGAATTGAATATGCCGTATATTGTTAAATGTACCAATTCCATATACAATCGCATTAAGTTATTTCGGCAAGAAGAAAATAAATTGATGAAATGGGAGTTTTAATTTGTTTCCTTCCTATGTGAGAAAATGACTATTTAGGTATAGTAGTAGTCGTCCTAATTTGATTTTAATTACTTCACTACAAGAAAATTGGCAGATAGCGATTGGTTATTTAGCAACGATTTTATTCAACCGCTGCTAAATAGCTAAATTTTGTCTTATTAATTATTTATTAATTTTAATTATAATTAATAAATATTAAATAAGATAAATTTTATTGTTTTTTACTAATGTTTTTTCTAATTCCCAAATATTTTTTATGAGGGAACGCTACTAATATATCATGACTAACTAAGTGTTCGTATTCTTTTTGTGACTTTATTAAAAAATTTGAGTCTTTTCCTAACTATATATATATATATATATATATATATATATATATATATATATATATATATATATATATATATATATATATATTCTCAAGCCTTTAGTCTCTTTTTAGTCCTAAAGCGTAAAGCGTGTGACTATTCCAAGGATTGAATAATATAGCTATATGATTAATTAGGAAACCCAGCTTAGCTTATTTGGTATAGAATGAAATACCAAAATAATATTAATTAATTAATTTCATAAATGTAAAGTGCTTCAATTACAATTACCAAGGATACATTTCTTCATACACTTTAAACAACATAACTAAAAGCTCACCCTACTCCTTTTTATGTAATTTACTCTCAGATTGAAAAAAAAAAGAAAAGAAATACAAATCAATTAGATTTTAATTTCCATATATTTACCAAAGAAAAATATAATATAATGTTTTTGATTTGGATCTAACATACACAAAGAGGTGTGATATGAAGGGTTTGCTTTTTCCCCCTACCCTCTCTTTCTCTCTCTTTTCTTGCTTTCTGTCTTTCTTGTCTCCTTGTGTTTCTTTAAGCTCATCACCCTTTTTTTTTTGCTTTTTTTTTTCTTTTTTGTTTTCTTTTATGGCTTTCTCTTTCTCTGATATTCTGAAGAGCAGGTTCCTCTAATTCTCTCTCTCTCTCTCTAGCTAGGTCTTTCATTTTCACTAGAAAACATTTCATTATAGTGATGATGATTTCATTCAAAGATGAATTAATTAATAAAAATTATTATTATATATTCAGAAAATCAGAATAATTATAATAATAATAATAATAATTAATAATATCTCAAAGTGGTTGTCCCAATGTGAATTCCAAATCCAAATTAGGTTTCTTGGGGCTTGTTGATGCTGACACGTTTGAAGATGAGCTTCCATCTGATATTCTCTCATAGCTTACACACTTTGGATCCATTTCCTTCTGAAAACAAACAAACAAATTAAATTAAAAAAATATTAGGAATAAAAATTTCTAGCTACTTTAATTTATGTATATGATAAAGAATTTCAAATATTCTAGTAATATCATATTTTAATAATTTTAATCATGAATTTTAATTATAAAAAATATATAATATTAATTAAAATCATCAACTAAAATATTTATAATAACAGAAAAAATTTAAAAAAATTAAATATAACGTTACAGTATAGTTGAAAGCAGCACAAAATTAAAGAAGAGATATTTATTTGAAAAGGGTTTGGGAATCAAATTAAAGGACATTTTGACTAGAGAATAATTACAGAATATTTATATCACTACACCTAAAAGCCTGCTAGAATTTGCAATGTTCATGTGATATAGCTTCCAATTATTTTTCTCCATAGCTACATTAGCATTCACACATACTAATAATAATATATTATTATTATTATAATAATAATATATATTTGACCCATCAGCTATAACCTGATAATTCAAAATGTTGTTAATAGGTTTAGGGTTCTAGCTAGGGGTTCTTTTTAATAATACGGTCATCAATAATAATCAATAAGAAATTAAATAAATATTAAACTAGAGGGGTAAGGTTGCTTCTTTTACAGCACAAATAATCTTTGGTTTTTAACCACATAGTAACTAGTAAATGTGAAAAGGACTGGTCTATAATACCCCCATTTGAATTTGTGAAGGACAAAGCAGCTTTATGCAAAGGCTTTTTTAATTTATTTTTTTCCTTTATATTAAAATAAAAAAAAAATGTGCATGGCAATAAGATGATGATGAATGTAAAAAGATCAAACGTTATTGCCTTTTCCTCTCTCAACTCCCTTTCATGCATTTCCAAATAAAGCTTTATTTGGGTATATGAAAAGGGCCTATTGAGTAAGATTTTTATTATTACATACCTCAAGGGAATGCACGTTGTTCCCAACAGAATCAAGCTTTGGCTTCCCATGCAACCAAGCTTCCCTGTTACACACAAAAATCAAAAGAATATTTCCCCATTACTTCAAAGCCATGCAAAAGAAAGAAAGAAAGAAAGAAAAAAGGGAGCAAAAATTGAGAAAAAGAGAAAGAAAAGCCATCTTTTACTATGTCTTATTTATAGCCTTATTCCCTTTTACTTATTCTTTTGATTCAAGATAAAGTGGTTGAAGCTGAAACCATCCATCCCCATGTGATAGTGCATTGCCCCCATGACTATGTAGTAATAACTTATCTTACTATATACATTTTTAATCATCACATATTGAAGCAAGTTTCAAAGGGTATATTGGCTTTGCCACCAAGATTTCTAATTATGGGAGGGCTTAGCTTTGAGACTAAGTTTCCCAATTCTAAGGGGCCCATGAAAATATAGCCCCACAAAATCCTAAGGAAAGAGATATATATGTATGGAAGGTTTTCAAGTGGATCGTCATACCAGTGTATCAGTGATTTTTAACCGTTAATCTTAATTATAAAAAATATATATTTTTTTATAATTAAGATCAACGGTTAAAAATCACTGATATATCATATGACGGTACACTTGAAAATTTTCTAATATGTATGTGAATGTGTATATATATTTCTATTTTTAAGGTGGATTTTGGCATATAGCATATATTAAATTCCCTTTTTTTTTTAAACTTACTTTTTACCCACTATAGAAGAAAGTATATTATTACCCCATCATGTAATTTGGATGCTCATGGTCTTTGGACAGACAGGACAAATTAAAAGCAAAATTTGAAATGATTTATTCTCTTTGTGATCAATTTTTTTGTGTGCCTAAATGTGTTTCCTTTTTTTTTTGTACGTGAGGTTATTAAGGAAGTAGAAAGAAAGAAAAAGTGAAAGAGAGAGAGAAATGCTATTAGGAATAAGACATACATAAATTGCTCCGATTATTATATTATTGTTACTTTTTCTTTTTGCAACATTAACGGGCTAACATATAGAATGAAATCTAAGTAGACTAAATTCAAAAACAGAAAAGTTAACCAGTAAGTAAAATGATACTTGGCAATGCAACTTGATAATAATTATTTAAAAAAAAAAAGATAAAATTCCCACTAGCTAAGGAAATAAATATGAAGATCATTGAAATAAACATTTTTCACTATATGTAGTTATATATGGTTGGAGACCTATGTAACGCACTGCATGCATATATAGTTTCATACAAATGCGTCTGTCTTATAGAAGGAAAGCGAATTTTCACCAAATTGTTATGAAAAGTTCCGATTTTCTTACTTGCACTTGGTACCAAACACATGTTATATACAAAAAAAAAATGCAATCTCCACACTAAAATAAATCATTATATATTTGTATATAAATATGTATTTTATATTTTAATATATAATTAATATAGTTGTATATTCATGTATGTGTGTTTTTCAATATCTTGCAAATTAAACAACATGATTCAAAGTAACAAAAAATAAGAAGAAATTTAATTAAATTTATTTTTGAATTATTATTTTGCATGCACTAAGAAAAAAAAAATGATGCACATGTTCATATACAATTAGCTAGTAGCTACTACTATAAGGTATATTAATTAGATGTATTATTATTACCTGGAAGAGTTACTCCAAAGGCCACGATATTCTTTATCTTGATTAAGATGATTGTTATTGTTATTATTATCTGTTCTTCCCTGCTTAACGGATAGATCAGACCTCCTTGTTGATGGTGAGTTTATGTCAAACATTATGTCTTCAGATGTATCACCCGATGATCTATTATCATATACATCAGATTGCCCTAATTCATGTTTATAAAAGAAAAAAAAAGTACATTAGAGAAAAATAATGGAACCAACAATAATTAATTGTTTGCTTAATTGTTATATATCTTCCAACAAGAATAGACAAAAAAAAAATGTAAATTAATTAAAAACTAATGCACTAACCTGAAGAAGCCGCTGCTCTATCTGTAGTTTTCACCGTCCGGTACATCTGCATTAAAATTTGTGCATCATGCAACAACATTATTAGACACAATAATAATAATACCATTATATCTAATTAATTAAATTAAGCATATTATTATCCGTAAGTAATAGTAATAAGTAAGTAAGGAAGCTTAATTAATTAATAAAAATAAGTTGAAACTTGTAAGTATTAAATTGAGATGCAGTGTGTACTGTCGAAATTGTATAGTATAACACAGAAGCATTTATGGCTTTTACGGTAAAATGTGCACATGCATGGGAGCATGTGACTAACCATGGTTAAAAGAGTTGTGGCCATGTGGTAACTAACATAACACAACAAAGACAAACCCATTTCTGAGGAACGGATCATTGAGAAATGATGGTGTTTTGGTACTACGTATACCCCTTCCTTGCTCACATCATTTTTTAATTATTCTTTTTTCGTTTTCTTCACTCTGTACTATACATACTACTCAGCCTTACCTTTTTCATTTTAAAATAACAATTTATTTATATATAGTGAAATTGAAGGGTGGGAAGAAGAGAAAGAAGTGTTTGTTTGAAATTGGGGGTGGTTGGTGGGTTGAATAATAATGAAAGGAAAAAAGGGTGTGTTAATGAGGTTGCGGAAGCAGAGGGGAGCATAATAGCAGATCTAATAGGAAAAAAAAAAGAAGAATTGCTAAGGATGTGTGATAGTCTCTCTGAGGAAAACATTGGAATTTGGAGTGTGTGTATTTTATTTAACTGCTTCCTATAATAAACTTATGTTCATATATGGAATCAAATCAATTTGATAATTAATTAAGAAAATCACACATATGATGAGATTTTTATTATTATTATTATTATTATTATACCTGTAAATGTGACTTAACATGTGCTAGAGTGAGATCCTTGACATCCATTAGTTCAAGAACTGATTTTGGTGTAGCCCCTAATTAATCATCAACAAAATCAATTAATAAAGGAAGGAAGGAAGGAAGGTTCGAGAAGAAGGGGGGAATTAGAAGAAGCATACTTTCATGGCCACCTAAGAGTTCAACGGCATGAACAAAGCGAGCATGGAGAGTGGTAGTCCAGCGCATCCTTGGAGCTCTCATGCTCCGTTTGGCGGGGAATCGCGACAAGAATCTCGACCGCATCAAAGCCTGGGACTGAAAGTGATGAGTGGAAGCGCCGGCGTTGGCGGTGGTGGGAGGAGACGAAGGTTCTAGAAGATGATGGTGGTGATGGTGGTGCTGCGGGAATGGCAAAGAAGGTGGGTTCTGGTACACCGGGATCCCTCTAATTGGTCTGAGAAAGCCGAGCTCCTGGCTGAGGGTGTGCGGCTGCGACTGTGGCTGCGGCTGTAACAGTGGATGGTGGTGGTGGTGGTAGTACTGCAGCGATTGAAATAAGAGATTATGATTATTCGTGGGGGTGGTGGTGGCGGTGTTATTGAAGTAGTGTGATGAGGGAGAAGGCCTTGGATTGGAGAGGGAGAGGTCGAAGTATGATGTGGGTTTGGGGAGGGAAGAAGGAGAAGGAGAAGAAGAAGAAGAGAAGGAGGTTCTAGAAGAGTCCAAGGCTCTCTTCCAGAACCCCAAATCAACTTCTTGTTGTTTGGCGGTGCCGTTGCCTGTTGGAGGGCTGATTTGCAAGGACAAGTCTGGTTGTGCTGGAAACAACTCCATCTCTATCTCGATCAAGAAGAATAACAAGAACAAGAACACGAAGAAGAAGAAGAAGGGGGATTTTGAGAGAGAGAGAGAAGTGAAGTATGTGTGAGAAAATGACACTTGAGATGAGAGGAGAGGAGAGGAGAGAAGGAAACAAAGGGTGGAGGGTGAGGGTGGTGGTGGGGATCGATGAATTAAAGAGACACAAACTTGTTCAATTCTTTCTTTTTTTTTTTGGGCTACCCTACTATACCCTTACAAAGCAATTACAAACTCGTCGACTTCACGTAAAATTGATAATTAAAATTTTTTTTAAATAAAAAAAATTAAATTAAATTAATTAAATTATTTAACAATTTTTAATTATCAACTTTATAAATTGATTATACCTAAATTTTCACCTTTATAAATACTACTATTATCATTTTTAAGGAGACTTTTGTAACACTATAATTTTAAGGACATAGGTTTAAGTTATAGAAATAGTTAAACTGGACTGGACTGCTTATATAATATTATCATTATATTTTGTTTGGATATACATCCAAATATTACGTAACTCATATTTTTTATTTTTATTTTGTAATTAATACTAGTTAATTATTATTTTTTATTGTAATTGATTCGAAAAGAATTACTAAATAATTATTAAAAATATAATTTATATTATATCCTATTTAACAATAAATAAATAGATATAATATCTTAGTACGGTATTATAATAGTTGTGTTAGTAAAATAATGAAAAGGGAATGGAAAAATAAGATAAGGAAAAAAGGAGAAAAAGAAGAAGAAAAAAAGGTAAATAAGTTTGGAACTTTTATTCCTTTTCACAAATACTCTCTTTTTCCTACCCCTTGTATGATTTCTTTTGATTAAAAATTGGAGGAAAAGCAACACATTTTTCCTATAAAAACTTTAACGTGTGCATTGTCTCTCTGAAACCCATAGTAGTTAACTTTCTAACTTCATACACGTACACACACAACAATAACCCTCTTTAACTTGACTGAAACCTAGGGCTCTCATGCTGCTTCTTTTTTGCCCCTGAAATTCTTTTTTTTTAATAATAATAATAATAATTGTGGAATTTACAGTCACATGATTGCACACAATTTTCAACATCTTACGGATTTGTTTTGTTTTGTTAACAAACAGCCCCAATTATAAACCACTCATTGTGGTTATCATGAAACCCTAATTCCTTTGCAAATCACATCATGCATTCTTCTTAGCAACAATTTTTGGACCCATCCATCACGTTCTTGTCATCTTCTTTTTTATAATCAAACCATGAAATTCAAAAGGTATATATTTGTGTGAGTTGTTAAAGATATGTATGGCTATCCAAATTTAGTACATCGTGAAAAGTCACATTTACCCCCACCCTATTTTACTTGTACATAATGGATTAAAAGAACAATGGATGGGTAGATTTGTCTTTGAACAAATTGGTCTCGTCATCAAAGAGACATTGGTATGTAGCAGTGAATGTACAAATATTCCATTTACTCTCGAACACTCACAAATATATACCCGTAGACACAACATAAGGAAACAAAATATAAATTTTAAAAAACATATTTAAGGTTGACTACAAGAATTTTCTTTTTACAAAAAAAAACGAGGTCAAAAGAAAGATATGATGAAATTGTATATAAAAAAATAATTTTTAATTAGTTAGCTAGTATTATTATTAGTTAATTTTTTATTACTTTAATTACTCTATTAGTCCTTATAGTTTCACAAAATTTTTAATTAGATCCTTGTATTTTTTTTCTTTTAATTGAGTCTTTGCACCATTTTTTTTAATTGGGCCCCTATATTTTTTTCTCTTTTATTTTAGTCCCTGTACGAAATTTTTTTTTAGTTGGGTCCCTATAAAATTAACCTAATTACTATCAACAGAAACCTAATTGAAAAAAAAATTGGTGCAGAGACCCAATTAAAAGGAAAAAAAGTATAAAAACCTAATTAAAAATTTCGCAAAATTATAAGGATCAACAGAATAGTTAAACCTTTTTTATTTTAATTAACTTTTTAATTTTATCATTTTTTAATATTTAGAATTTAAAACTTAGAATAAAATAATAATTTAAGAAAAAAAATGGCCGATATTAATTAAAAAATAATTAATTTTCTAGCTAAATTCTACAATTAATTGATTTCATGGAGAAGTTAATCATTTTAGAGCTTCGGAATAATTTAAGCTAGGCCTATGGATCGGAGATGATACAAGCTAATAAGGCTTAGCTTGTTATAACTTAAACTTTTGCATACGAAAGCAATTTAGCTTACCCAAATAAGGAAAATTAGATATCTGTGGAACGTTAACGGAAAAAGGAAAAATCTACTGGTGGGTTGTGATAGTATATCAAAAGTTAATATCTTATATTATGGTTTTAGAATGCACATATATATAGATGGTGTTATTGGCAATCTAAATAAGGGATGCTTAGCTTTCTTATATCTATATAATACTCCAAATATATTCCATCGATTATCATCAATGTATGAATAATATATAATCTATGTCTACCCTTCAATAATTCAGTATGTGTCACTATCAAGTTTACACAACATTATATATATGTGTGTGTTTCTTGACATATAAAACTACAAGAATTACCTGTGTATAAATGGAAAAATCTAGTCAAAGGGGCACACCCAATAATCACACTTTGTTAATTTCAATTAATTAATTAGTTCAGTAATAGTAATCATTTCTCATTTTAGTGTCGTAAAGGAAGAAAAAGCATTAGTATAGAGTAAATGCATGAATTGAATTTTTGTGACCTAAATTAATTAATTACTAGTATTGATTTTGTGTGTGCTATAGAGTAATTCCTTTGACTGAAAAATCAAACGAATTAGTACTACTAATTAAACTTGTATAATAATATTCTCTCTCCCACTTTATTTTACTACCATACATGTATATATATGGTTCTCTCTGAATATATGTTGTAAAGTTTATATGCACAAATACCGCTGCTAACAGCATTTTGCATTAAGACATTACGTCATGATCATTGACCTCAAGGCACAATCAACTTTCAGCAGGTTCTTCTCTATCTAGCACTACTCCTATTCCTATATTAGGATTAGGATCTGCTTGCTTCAGGGACAAAAAATCTTCTTATTCATTATTTATTTTTCATTTTTTAACTTCAAAAATTTTTTAAACAAAATAATTTACATATGTTCTTAAAATATTTACAATTAAGTAAAAATCAGGTACAGTCGACTTCACGTGAAATTGATAATTGAAAGCCAGACTGATTTAACTAAATTTTTATCTAACAGCTTTCAGTTATCAACTTTATGTAAAATTGACTACACATAAATTTTTATCTTATAATTATTTAACTAGCTAGTAATTTGTTAATCAAATAGTTAGTTTACTAATTTACTTACATAAATATTAAGAATTTAAATTTTACTTTAATAAAAATTAGTTTTTGACTTATCATATTAGAATATACAAAATGAAAAATAAAAATATATGTTCTTAAAATATTTACAATTAGGTGAAACTTAAGTGAAGTCGACTTCACCTAAAAATTTGATTAAATTTTCATCTAATAACTTTTAGTTATCAACTTAACGTGAAGTAGACTGTACCTGAATTTTTACTTTACAATTATTTAACTAGCTAGTAATAATCAAATAGTTAGTTTACTGGTTTACTTACATAAATATTTTAAGAATTTAAATTTTAGTTTAATAGAAATTAGTCTTTCACTTATCATATTAGAATATACAAAGTGAAAAATAAAAAATATATATTTATAATTATTTATTTTTTATTTAAAAATATAACTTTTTAAGTACCATATATCAAAATGAACGGTACGGTTGTATATAATCCAATTAACATATAATAATTTCTCATTCCTATAATTGAATCTGTAATTTATTTCCCTGCACCAAACTTTTATTAATAAAAAGGTGAGTTTCCTGTTTCCCTCTGATATTTCTTTATTCATAAAACTTACGTGCAATGCAGAAGAGAATGGTAAAAGCTAGCTAAAAGCATGTTATTAGGAATAAATAAAAATTAAAAATTTTTATTATCTGTTTACTTTTTTCATAAATAACAGCATTGGAACATTTATGAGTGTAAGATATTATGGCAGGCCTAGTCATGAACCCTAGTTCCTGGTGTTTTATATTTTTATTTCAATTTAAAATCCATGATGTGAAAGATTGTTACACGAGCAACTCCGTCACAAAAATAGTTTAAATTTATTTTATTTAATATTTAATTATTATAGAATATATTAAGTAAAGTCAAAAGTAACAAATTTTAGTAATTTTGACTCATATCTTTTTGTTATCAAATATGTTCGCTTCTTTAATAACTAATAATAAGAACTTCATAATTGGTTTCATCAAATGAAATGGTGCTGCAACATCAAATTAATGATATAGTAGTCAACCATTTTTAAAACCTGGGAAATGAAGATATCAAATTATCTTATATCCAGGGGTTTAATTTGTTTATAATAATATTTTTTTTTAAGATTGAAACACCAGTCACTATTTGTATTTACCAACGCGGTAAAATAAAAAAAGACGAAAAAAGAATGAAATTCTTTAACTTTAATATTGCCACAAATTAATTTTAAAACGAGGTTAAATTTGATGTAATTTACAAAGATGGAATTTTGACCCATAAATTCTGTGTTTTAAGGTATTACACCAAAGTTATATTTATATGGAAAAATTTCAGCCTAATTTTACTGCAAGAAAAAGTGACAGTGCAACTGGTATAAAAAAAAAAGGACTAAAAGGGAATGAAATTGTTTAACTTCAATGTTATAAAAAGGTGATATATAATCAATTTCTAGATTTAATAGATTGTAATAAATAGGTTGATTAATTTGGATCAGACTATTTTCTTTTGGGCCAGTTCGGGTCGGGTTGCATTTTGATTCGTTGGTCCCAGGGGAAAAAAAAATTGTAATGAGGTGTTGGATTTTATAAGTGACAATTGATACATAATATTGTTGTTCATTTAATTGTGATATAATTAGATAAATTAGAATAAAAGTATAGTTATACATAAGTTACATGGATTGTAGATTTGATTTTGATTGAGGGAAGAACCTATAGCAGTTCCTATATATAGGCTTGGCTACTTTTTGTTGGGTAAATAATTGGTATATGAATATATATGATTTTGCTTGCTATCATTTTGTCCTAATTGCTTCCTTTGACCAACATGCTTTCTAAAATTAGTGAAAGTTAAACTCACTTTTTGACCTTAATATAATAATAAAAAATAAACACAACACATACTATTACATTAGTAATTGGTAATTTGTCTTGCAAATCATTCTCATTGAGTAATGATGAGCCTCCTAATTTGATCGTTAAAGAATAAAATGTTAAACCTAGCTATTTTTTGAATTGGTCATCATTCCTTGTAACTAAAAATATACAAAATAAAGTTTCTATTAAAACTATTTTGATATATTTATTTTCATGCAAGGAGAATAGGTATTATAAGAATGTATATGCTAATAATCAAAAGAAAAGTGAAAAAACGGTGATAGAGAGATGTAGATTTTGTTATTTATATATATAGGGTTTGTGAGGAAAGAAAGTTGAATTAGGTTCTTTTTTCTATCTCCTTTTAATGAAAAAAGTAGAATCACTAGTAGGATGTTGGGCAAATAGAAAGATGATGAAAAAGCTCTAATAATAATGGCTTTAAAGTTTAAACCGTGCCTACGAAGAAGAGCATTGGTATGCGTTAATCTTTGCTACGTAACTTTGCTTTATTTTGATGTCCCTTCCTTGACTCATCAACCATCCATGGCATATAGGACCCCAATATCCATCCATCCATACACACCCTTCTTTTTCATAAAGCCTCCCTCGGTCCCTCCTTATGATTTATACTTATTTATGAATAGGGTGAGCACGGGTAGGAGATACCCAATTATTTGTATAAATTTGAATCGAATTAATTAAATTGGTTTTAAAATTAACGGGTAATTGAGTTTAATCCGAATTAAACCGATGGTCTTTGTTAGTAATTGGTTCGGATATCGATTCTATGGGTGCAGAACCCGAACCAACTCGCGAACCCGATTATATATTAATTAAATAAAAAAAATTATATATATATATATATATATATATGACTTTTTCATTAGACAAAGATTATTCATTATTATATGTTTGGATTTTAATGAATTTAGTTTTTAATGTATTTGGTATTTAATATGTTTGGATTATTTCTATTGATGTTACATGTTTATTATATTTGTTAAATTTTTAAGATAAAAATTTAGTTTTTTTTATGAATTTGAAAGTCATTGGGTACCTAATTACCTGAACCGAATCAATTTGTTCCTAATCGATTTGGTTTGGTTCGGATATATATACAAAAAAACACAAATCCAATCCAAACTGAACCAATTATATTTTGATCATTTCGATTCTAATTTTACCATGAACCCAAACCAAACCGATTCGTACTCACCCCTACTTAAATCAATTTTCTTTCTTATATACATAGCACTTTACTTGAATTAAAATTAGGAAATTCAAGCCCGCTAAAAATAGACTTTTGTTTGAAATAAATTTTAAATATTTTCTTTACTTGAATTTTGAATGTTTTTATTTTTAAGAGTTTTGAATTTTTTTATGTTGAATGTTGACTGTAATATATATCAGTTGTTCAATATTGACTCTTAAATTTTTTTTTCTAAAATTTTTATGTAACATTGAGAATATTTTGGATTTAAATTTAAAGTTTTCCTCTTTTGGGAAAAAATTTTAACTAACTACTAATTCAAATTAAAAATCTTGATTTAAAAAAATTGTTTAATGAAAATTAATGATAAGAGACCAATGAACACACTTTTAGAATGTGAGAAAGAAATGTTGATCACTTAATATTTGTATTAATGTAATGAATCAAACTTGGGGTCTAATTTAAGCTTAGATAATTTAGCTAAAATGAGATTATTAGGACAACTTATTATTTTAATTTGTTTGTACTTTATGTGAAATTTAATGATTGTTTGTACTTTATATGGCAAAGTAACTAAATAGAAATGATTATTTATGATTCTATTTTTATATATAATTATATTATTTAATAGTATTTAATGATGAGAGTCAATTTATTAATATTATTATAATCTTAAAATCATGTTTACGGTTATAAGCTATTTCAGTTTCTAACCCAAAACATACTAGATTAGCTGACAAATAGTCTTTCATAAGGTATATTTTATTTTTGCATTTTTTTATTGGTAGATTAATTCATTTGATTTTGGAGGAAATGCCTTGACCTATAAAATATTAATTCTATTTTTTTTATTTTACAGTATTTTTTAGTCTAATAAATTAAAGATTAATCTATCATATATCTGAACTTCATTTAAATTCTATCACTAATTAATAAATTACTGTATGTATAAAATAAGATTGTATGTATAAAATAAGATTCAAATTCTCAATACTTATTTAAGTGGACGAATAAGTTGATCATTGCACTAAACAAACCTAAATTGTCCTGATTCCATCATTTTGTTTGGTCAACCATTCTTCGGTTGACTTCATTTTCAACTCAAGCCCAAAGACTACTTGGGCCTCATTTATGTAGGGCCTGTAAATTTTTCGTAGTGGCAAACAGTAACAAAGAGAATAAAAAAAATTCCCTTTTTAACACGCACGTGAACCTTACGCTTATGCACTTATGCTTATGCATATGCATCTTTCGCTATAAACCTTAATATCATACTTAAACTCGTAAAATTATAAGAGTTAATAAAATTAAATAATAAAATTTAGAATAATACTAGCTATAATTAATTTTTATTATGTTAGACTAATTTAATTAAACTTGATTAAAAATTTCAATCCTCCTAAAGATCAATTCAGGTACCTATTGCTGAACAAAATTCAAGATGTTGAGTGTGTTCTAGACTTCTAATAGTGTTTTCTATTTTGATGGGATTTGGCAAAAACCCTAATATGGTTAGTTGGTTACTACAAAAAGATTCAGTTGTAGTTTTCCTTGAGAATTATTAGAGAGTGGGCATAATGGGAAATGGCCTTATTAATTGACATAGCCGCATAGGAAGGAAACACCTAATGAAGGCTATAGTCACATCTATTCTATTAAATACTCTATGGAAGAATATAGCTAGCTAGTTATATTATAGGGTCCTAAAAGTCCACAACGTACAACAATGGCTGAGCCCTTTACCTTCTTTCTGCTCTAAATTATTATTGTTGGGGATTTTGTACAATGTATTTAATACCTTTTCAACATCGACGGCTACTATACGTACACAAATACCCACCCTCAATTTTAGTCTCAATAATCTCTCTTAAGTAATCCTACATTGAGACCAACAAAATAATACTACTCTTAAATTAATCCTCCTATACATAAGAAAATGACATCTAATCTTATCTTTAACCAAACATTATTATAAGGTTAACCTAATGACAAGTGGAGAAAATACATAAGAGGAGTAGATATTTTAAAAGATAAAGAAAAATAAAGCTAAGAGAATATATACATGTATATATTGATTTTGATACTTGACAGTATTTGTTCTTAATAAAAAGATATTGATTTTAAATATTTTTGTTCTTAATAAACTCTTAATGATATTTTTATCTAATTATCTTATTATAATAAAATTTGTTAAAAATTTGTTTGTTTCATACATATTAAAAATTCGATTAAAAACAGTGGATGAACCAAATTGTCCTACTGTTCGAAAAATTTTAAAACATAAAAATTTGTTAGAAATTAAAGTATCGTATCTAATTCTTTTAAAAATCAATTTAAATATGTAATCTAAGTTTTATATAATTATCTAATTATATTTTATATTTAAATAATTTTTTAAATAATAAATAAAAAATTAATTATTTTTAATTATACATAATTGGTTATTTATATAAAATTCTTTTATTAGTTAAGTACACAAAGATTATATATATATAAATAAATTCATTCATTTTCTCATGGCCAAACAAATTAAAGAAAGACGCAGGTAGTAAGTACTAAGTACACGATGATGCAATATTTTTATTTTTTCAGGTCAAACAAAATGCGTCCAAAATCTTACAGTCTACAATATCTACTAGCTAGCATATGTAGGTGACATAGTATAGCACGTATATATATATATACATATATATATATATATATATATATATATATATATATATATATATATATATAATACTCATCAATGGCATTGCATAAAATTAATTGGGTCATAATCAGATGAGTTTTATATAATTATGTTATGAAATTAGTGTGTATGTTCTGCCTAGGGTTCCAGACAGCATGGGAAGCAATGTAATACATATACTATATATTATTAATTATTAATATATTAAATAAATAATAATCATTTGTAACTTGTGCTGTCTTAGTCCTAATGCCCATAATATAAATAAATAAATGGTAACGGCGATTGGTATGGTCCAGGAATATATACAGGCCTGACATTTCATTATTTCATTTTATTTTCTCAAGTTATCAAAAATGGATGTCAACCATATATTCATTAAAAATAAAAACCTGGCTTTGTATTTAATGAAGGTTTGAATTAGTTTATAATTATTTTTTATTGTTTTATAGTTATACCAGGATTCCAGGAACTTAATCTCTTGTGAATAAGTAGTACTGCGTATTAAATTATTGTGGTTTGAGATTTGTGCATGAGAAGCATCTAAACTTTGTCTCTTAAGTATTTCACTATAAACTATTTAATCATAATCATCTATGCTTCCCCCATGCTCATCAGGAGGAATCTTTCATTTTTGTTAATTGCGATTATAGCGCTTAAATTGCACATAGATCTTTAATATATTTTTTTCCCATAACACTATAGAAAAAAAAAGTTCAGGCTTATTTTATTTAATATTTATTAATTATAGCGATAATTAATAAATATTAAATAAGATGAGTTTTGATTTAGTTTTTTTTTGTTTTTTAAATATTATTGGAACTTTTTTAGTGTGAAAAAGTTTATTTGATATTAGTATGCATTGATTTTAACTATTGAAGAAAAGTTAAATATAAATGTTTGATTTTGAAAAGAGATTTGTTAGAGAGGATGTATCTTGTTTATCCAAGAAGCTTGTGTTTGATTTTGTTTGTTTAGCAAATACTATATATAAATATATTAATAATTAATTTTAGTGTATTAATAATAATATTTTGGTTGATCATATTTCCGTCAACTGAATATGGAAAGCACATGTCACTTCTTCCGCAAATTAAAAGAACAGAAGTAAACAAGGAGATTGAGGTTATTAATTAAGTATAATATCAGCTTTTGAAAATCGAATTTGTAATTGAACCTGCGGAATTAAATGTTCAATTAATAGGTATCAGAGTTTGTAGGTACGAAGTTCGATTCTTATTTTTTTTTTTTTGAAAAAAAGATAAAATAAATCTTAAAAAAAGTTTTTATTTAAAAAAATATGTTAAAAATATAATTATTTATATGTTTTATTCTATAAAATACGAATATTTTTTTGATTTGTCGTGTCTGTATATTTGTCACATTTTGAACACAACACTCGTTGCGTGTTTTTCGTATTAAATTGTGTCTTAATAAAAAATAAAAAATTTTCGTCGTACACACTTGGACACACCTAAATACCATCACGTACCAACGTATCCAACCTTATTTTTAACATATATTCTTAAAATAAATTTAGAATAATATATATTATTAATTATTAAAATAAAAAATATTTTAGATACTTTATATAATTAAAAAATGACACTAAAAATAATTAAAAAAATTAATTTATATTTTAATATCAATAAAATACTAAAATATCATTATAAGTTATCTAAAAAATATTATATATATATATATGTCATGTCTCCGTATCTTATAAGAATTTTAAATTTGTGTGTTTGCGTATTCCATGTCTGCATCATAGGTGTTATCCTGTTAATTTAAATTTTTAGAAAAAGTAATTTTATGATAGAATAAAAAAATTAATTAGTTTAATTTAAATTATTATCTAGTTATTGTATGATGTCTAATATATTTTTTTTGTTGCTTATGGTATTATTCAATATAAATTAAGAATTAAAATTTTGAATTTTATTTAAAAATAGATTGTTAGTTAATAAATTATTACATATACAAAGTAAAATTTAAATTCTAATATTTAATCAAATAAATAAATAAATTGATTATTTAACTAATTCAAATTAATTATGATAAGATCATCTTAATGAATAATATTATTGGTAAATCAGGGCCATATAGCCATATATGTGTAAAATAAGAGTGATGATGACAACTAGTTAATTTAAATGGTTGCAACAAAGCTTAGCTTCCAAAAGGGAAACATTGATTCAGCTTTATCCAACACTACTACTCTATAATTCTCCCACTTTAATTGCCCAGAATATAAATTATGAACAAAACATACACAATAGTAATAATGTGATATTTTTCACGAACAAGATCTACAATGTAATCGCGCAATAGTACCATTAGCACTGAAATGATATCAGGCTACAACGAAGAAGAGTTTAAAGGTAAAGCAAGCGAGAGATATAGAGATTAGAGAGAGAGAGCAGGGTAATTCTATTATTAAGACTATAAGAAAATTGTGAAAAGTTAAGTGAAAACAGTTGGTAGGGATTACTTATAGTAATGGGACTAATCAATTGTTATTTTGAGAATCACACATGTTAAAACAAACTAACTAATAGATTAATTAGTCAATGTTAAATGTCAACTAACTAACTGAGAATATGTACATTAACTAACTGTGCTAAAATTTAATGTATCTAATTAGCAGTCATATTTAATTGACTAGTTTATTCTATCGTGATTCTTGCTGTTCACTTTTTTTTTAGTGCTTTAGATTTGTTAAGCTCATTTATTAACTCATTGTCATGACTCCTGCTGTTTTATTCTGCTATAATTGTCACATTTGCTTGAAGGATTATATCATGTTTACTGTTACTACTGGTGTTCTCTCTTTTTGCTTTTTTACATTGCTTCAAGACTATCTTTCTTTTTAACTTTTTTTCATTGAGCCTGACAGAGGGAGACTTGTACTATTTCAGGTCTTCTACCATTAGTTTTGCCCTGAATTTCAAAAAGGTAGCACTTGGTAGTAATTTTGTTAACACATCAGCCAATTGCACAATTTCAGGTACATAACTAACTTGAACAACCTTTTTGGTGACATAATCTCGGATAAAATGAAGATCAATTTTAAAATGCTTTGACTTTAAATGCAAGATCGGATTTGCTGTCATTAACACTGCACTGAGATTGTCACAGTATATTGATGGAGATGTTGAGAGTGGGATTCGCAGTTCAACTCAGCAACTAGGTCTACCATAGCTCTATACCCAGCTTCAGTGCTGGACCTTGCAACAGCACCTTGCTTCTTTGAGCTCCATGACACCAGATTTTTTTCAAGAAAAATACAAAAACCTCCAGTTGATTTTCTATTATCTGGATCACTTTCCCAGTCAGAATCACTGTATGCTGCAATGCTTTGGATACTTGTTTTGTGGAGATGCAGACCAAACCTAATTGTGCCACTAACATATCGCAGCACCCTCTTTACCAACTTTCAATGCTCATCTAGAGATGTATACATGAACTGTGACACCTTGCCTACACGATATGCTAGTTCTGGACGAGTGACAGTGAGATACTGTAAGCTTTTTACAACCGATCTATAAAGCTTTGGATTATGGAAGACTGAACCACCAAAGGCAGAGAATTTGACTAAGGAAGGGAGGGGTGTGTGACAAGGTCTATAATTCTCCATATCTGCCTTTTTAAGTAAGTCTTTTACATACTTTTTTTGGGACAAGACTATACCACCAGTATTAGTCTTAGTGACATGAATTTCATGGAAGTAGTGCAAATCACCCAGATATTTCAGTGCAAATTTGTGATTCAACTGCTGGATCACTTGAGAGATTGCTTCTTCCGAATCACATGTGATGATTATGTCATCAATATACACAAGTATAAAAAGTGTGAAATTTTGTTTGAATCTAATAAAAACAGAAACATCAGACTTTATGGCACTGAACCCAAGATGCTGTAGAGCTATTAAGAGCTTGTGATACCAGGTCTTTGGTGCCTACTTTAAACCATATAATACCTTTGTGAGTTTGCATACTAGGTGCCCAACTCCAAGTTCATAGCCTCTTGGTTGCCTCATATACACATCTTCAGTTAAGTCACCATGCAAAAAAAGCATTATTCATATCAAACTGCCTAATTTTCTAATTTTTGCATAGAGCCAAAGTTAGCACCATTTGAATTGATATAGGTTTTACTACAGGGTTGTATGTCTCGGTGAAATCAAAGCCTAGCCTTTGCAAAAAGCCTTGAGCTACCAATCGGGTTTTGTATTTCTGTAGGCTACCATCATAGTTATATTTAACTCGAAACACTCACTTGTTGCCTACTGCTTCTCTTCCCTCAGGCAAGGGCACTGATTTTCATGTATGATTTTAGATTAGAGCATTGTACTCTGCATTCATTATAGCCTTCCAGGCTGGATTTGATAAAGCCTCTCTTACTGACCTTGGTTCAACATGAGTAAATAACACTCTGGGCTGGACTATTCCATTCTTACTTCTTGCGATCATAGGATGAGTATTTAAGGTTGTAGGTAAAAGATCATCTGTTAAGGGATGCATAATTTCTAGGTCTGAAATAGGAATTGGGATTGGGGTGGCTGATGGTGTTGTTGGCATGGGAAGGAAGAAGTAGGATTGGGGGTTTGGTTGTTTAGAGTGTTTGTATAACACCCTACCACACAAAACTTTACGCTTAAGCTGTAAACTAGAGTTGGAGTGGTATTACGACCTCTAAAATAAAATACATACATAATAGTATTGGAAAGAGAGTAATATACGAGGAGCCTTGAAAAACAGGTAAAATAACATCTCAAAATAAAAAGCGCAACGCTCAGAAAATGAAATTACTTGCGTACTAAGAAATCTAAAGTTTATAAGTATAAATAAAAAGAAAGTGAGAGTAGATAGTCAAGGATGCAGAATAACTAGCTCCTGACTCAACCTGCAAAGCCAAGGCTGGTTGGAGAATATTTACATACATATCCCAAAATGCCCAAATTGTATAGATAAAACCCTAGCTCTCCATAAACCTCTAAGAGGAATAAAAAGAAAACAAGTTACTCGGGGAGAAAGTTAAGTACATATATACATGAACTAAACAACAAAAAAACCCAAGAACTACTCCGTTTCAGAAGTCCAAATGCCTAGCGAGGTGCCTCTCAATCTGCATATGAAAACAACAACACAATATGGCGTGAGAACCAAAGGTTCTCAGCATGGTAAAGGTGCCACGCACATAATATATAAGGTCTGGAGAATGCCAGAGGCAATTCTAGAACACCGACACTCAGACTATAAAGCTTAAAAGTATTAAACGGAAGTCATAAAAGGTGGTCTTATAAGGATATCTAAGTCTAATTTAACTTAACCATCTAAGACTAACTTAACTTAACCTTAATTCTAAGTCTTTCCTCCATACCTCCATTTCCAATGATATATCACAGACAGTCAAGCAAATAAAGACAAACACAAGTAGAGTACAAGTACTGCAGATAACAATTATACATTTAACATAGCAAGTACATTTAGGCACACCCAGTTAATGCACTAACAAGTAATTCAAGTAATATGCATATGATGCATATCTGACCTATAGCTGATGAGTCTCATCTGTCGGTTATCAAGCCAACCCGACAAGTCCGGTTGCTAAACCATTGGACTGTCCCCCAACGTGCATCCCCAAGAGTCTATGCATAGCTTTTTCTCATATATATATGTAAAATTGCTCAATGGGGTCAACATTCCCAGGAATTTATAAGTGTCTGGTCACACTTGCGTCGTAGGGTCAACAGAGTATCGGGTCTCAACCTGGTACACGTGGTGGCAAGCCACGGTTCTTTACCTAGGAAAACCCGTATCTCAGATAACATTGAGTGCATAAGCCACAATAGTATTTATAATCATTTCATATTCATTCCATAACCTTTCATCATAGCCATGTCATCATCAACTCCTCATACATTCACATCATTCTTATATGATTCATCATATTTACCCTTTATTTCATCCCCAAGTTACCTTAATTTCCTAACTGCATCTCTTTACTAAGCTTTCTAACCAAGTTTAAAACTAACAATATGAAAGTAGAGGTTTAGGAGGTTAAATTGGCTTTGAAAACACAAAATAATCATTTGCTGAAAACAGGAGTATGTGTACGCATACACATGTATGCGTATGTATTGACCTCTTTTTGGCCAAAATACGCATGCGCTTGTCCGCGTACGCATGTACGATGGACAAAATTGAATGCATGCGTATGGCTCCTGTATGCGTTCATGAAACAACTATTTTTAAGTGCTATGCATACGCATGCACATGTATGCGTACACATAGGTATCAAACAGAATGTAATCAATGCGTACAAAGGTGTATGCGTACGCATGCAAGGCTTTTTACCAAAAATTTGACTAAGTATGAAATCTGCAGATTTATCATTTTAAAATTTAAACCCTAAACTTCCGACGCGCATAACTTTTTTGTTTTAAAACATTTTTCATCTGTTCTTCGAACGGTGTAAACTTCACGGACCCAATTTTTATATAAAATAAGTTTGAAATAATTTGGGAGGTCAGGAAGTCGAGTTATGGCTCGTCGAAATTCGGCCAAAAATCAATTTTTTCCAAAGCTCAAAACCTCAATTTCATTAAAATCAAACTCAATTCTCACCTCCTATACATATATTCAACACAAACACATATCATAGCTTTCCAAAACAACATTACCATCCACTTATCATATCACACCCCAATATGCTTTAGTTTTACCCAATTCACACCCTAAGTTCCTCATTTTCATCAATAAGGTAATCAACATTCTAACATACATATATAATCAATAACACCAACTTGTCAAACATTATCTAAACACCCAATAGCATATATTTTCACTATAACCATGATCACCAACATATGATTCACTTATATCATCAATCAATACCATTAATACTAAGCATCCATCCTACATAATCATTCCAACCTATCCTATGGTTCTTTAGCCTAAGTTTTCACAAGACATTATATGTTAAATACGAGAAACATAAACCATACTTTGGCCAATTTTCACGTATTTTTGAGACACCACCAAGGCACCCAAAAGGTCCAAAGCCACCCAAATAAAAGCACTCAACCTCCACCAAGTTCCAAAGCTTACAATTCAAACTCCAACATATACATATACACACCTAATACATATATACAACACATATACACCTGAATTCAATACCCAATACACAAATTACAAAATTTAGCTAGGGTTGAGGATCCTTACCATACCCACAGACCAAACAGACCAAACCGAACAAGTTTCCTAAGCTAGATTGAACCTAGAATACCAAAATCAACAAAATCTCAATATGGGTTCTCACCAATTTTTAAAATTCAAGGGGTAGAGAAAATGGAGTAGTATAGTTTCTTATCTATGAAATTGTTCCGATGAAATCATAGAGCTCGACGCGGTGATCGCGTGGCCGCAAACGGTGCGGTGATCGAAACTCGGATGGAAGAGATATGCTTGTTTGTATGTGGTGTTAGGGTTTGAAAGCTTTCCCCCTTCTCCTCTTGTTATGCAGCGTGAATGAAGAGGAAGAAAGAAGAGGAAGGCTGGGTTTATTAAAGGGTTTTGAGCTGAGTTGGGCCTTAGGCCCATTTTGGGCCCAGTTCGACTGATTAGATCTGTTCGACTCAATTTTGGGCCAAATTCTTTGAAATTAATGTCAAAATTTTTGTTTTAATGAGCTCTTTACTAATTTAATATAATATTTATATTTTTAATTTTTATTAAAATTTAATTTATTGACTAATTATTTACTAATTTAATGGGATTTACAGTTTGAAGGAGCAGAATTAGAATTGATAGTCAAATTTGGTGTTGGTGAGGGTTGAAAACTGCTTGAGCTATGCTGGGTAGGTGTTGATGTGTGTGATGTAGAGTTAGGAGTAATTAGAGGTGATGGAACATTTGAACTTGTTAGTAGATTGTTGTTTGGAGCTGAAATTATGAGATTTCTTATGAGAGGGATGGTTGGTGGTAATTGAGAGTGAGGTAGGGAAGTTGCTTTTTGTGATTGTGAGACTTTGAATGTGCCAGTTTTGAATAGAAAGTGGTGCTCATCAAATACCACATTGTTTGATATTATCACTTTGCCTTGTTTAGTAAGGCATTTGAAACCCTTGTGAAGTGTGCTGTAACCCAGAAAAACACAGGGTACTGACCTGAATTCTAACTTGTGTTTATTGTATGGCCTCAAGTGTAGAAAGCACAGGTAACTAAACACCTTAAGGCATGTGAAATCAAATTTCTTTGCAAACAACTTATTAAAAGGGGATTGGTCTTGTAGAACTTGAGTTGGCAGCCTGTTTATTAGGTAGAGTGTAGTCATAAAAGCTTCTCCCTAATATTTGTTGGCATTCCAGCACCTGCAAGCATTACAAGACCCTTCTCCACCACATGTATGTGCTTTCTCTCAACACTGCTATTTTGCTGGTATTCACGTGGGCAGGATAACCTGTGAATTACTCCTATGCCTGCAAATCCTTAGCTAAACTTATATATTCAATAGCACTGTCAGACTGAAATATTTTAATTTTAGTATTCAATTGCAGTTTAACCATTTGTTCGAAACACTTAAAGACTGATTTGATTTGAGAACGAGTTTTGATCAGGTACAGCCAGGTATATTTACTATAACCATCAACAAAGTTCACAAAGTAATAGTTTCCATTCCAGTCAAGAATAGGGGCAGGGCCCCAAATATCTGTATACATTAGTTGTAAAGGAGCAGTATATAAAGTATTAGAGAGAGGATAGGAAAGATTGTGAGACTTTCCAATATAGCAGGATTCACAAAGGGTTTTATTTGAAGAACAAACAACATTACAAGATTTTAGAACAGCAGAGACAACATTATTCGAAGGGTAGCCTAGTCTATTGTGCCATAAAAGAAATTGATCAGCTGCTGTGGACACAGTTGAGACAAATACAGCTGAGTTATTTGATAGAGCGAAATTGAAGAACTTGTACATTCCCTTTTCAACCTCTCCATGTATGACAATCTTTTTAGTTATCTGAGATTTTATACAGCAACCATTAGAATAGAACTCAAAATAGACATTATTATTACAACATAATTTATACACACTAACCAAATTCTTTGTGATGTCAGGAACATGAAGTAGTTTGTATAGTAAGAAATTTGTATTACTCAAATCAATTTTGAAATAAGAGCTTCCAACAAGGTTAATGTGCAAACCTGATCCGTTCCCTACAATCACTTGATCAGTGCCTTCATAATTCTCTTTCTCAATTAAATTTTGCTGGTCTGAGGTCATATAGTGTGTAGCACCCGAGTTTAGATACCAATTTTGATCTCACAGTGTTGCTGGTGTGGCTAGCACATTGCTCAAATTTGCTTATGCTTCTTGTAGTGGCTTGTATTTGACCTGCTATACTGAATTTTTGGACCTTCACTCCTTTCATATTTGTACCAACATGTCTTGGTAGTATGTCCAGGCTTATCACACTTGACAAATAGGTTTGGCACAGTTGAACACTCTTGAGCCACCATTGTTGTTAGTGAATCTTGAATCATTGTAAAATTGAGAGCTACTATCACCGAAATTATTTCCTTCTTCAGGCTTTGAATTGTAATAACTTGTACCAAACTATCCATTCTTATTGTAAAAACTTATGTTACCTGAATCATCAGTTCTTGAATTATAGCTGTTCAGACCAAATTGTCTACTCTCATTGTAGAAACCTCGATCATCTCTCATATTTCTGCCACCACCTCTAAAACCACCTTTGAATCCGCCTCTTATGTTAAAATTCTGTGAGTATCCTTGTGTGCTTTGTGCTACATTTGCTTGTACGAATGAATCTGACTTTCTAAACCTCTCCAGCATGCTTTCATGAGTCAATAAAAGTGATTTGAATTCTCCAACACTGATATTTACTGGTGTTGCAACCACAGAAGTAATTACTGTTCCATATTCCTCATTTAAACCATTTAAGATGGTATTGACATGATCACTCTCCCTCATTAGTTCTTTCATAGAGGCTAAGGCATCAATTGTTCCTTTTAATGCCAATACATACTCATTCACTGAGTTGTCTATATTAATTATGCTTAGTTTGTTCTTCAGCTGAATTATCTTTATTCTAATTTGAGAAGAAAAATGATCATCTAACATTTTCTAGACCTCATACAAATAGACACAGCCTACCATTCATATTGTGAAGGGCTTAGTCATTGAGGCAAGGAGCCAAGACTTCAACAATGCATCCTGTCTCTTCCAAATCACAAATTCTGGTATTATTTGTCTTGATCCATGAAGCCGTTGAAGAATTCCTTCTCCTGTGATGTGATGAAGCAGATTATGGCCTTCGATTGTGGACTCAACTTGATCTTTTTACTACAATAAATTATCATCATTGAGCTTTATAGAGATTGGTGAAAAAGTGAAGTTTGGAGCTATGACTAATTATTTCATTGAGATCTCTGTTACTGAACTATTTTTGCTATTAAATTGAGTGTGTAAAATTCTGATACCATGAAATGATATCAGGATAGAACGAAGAAGAGTAAAGGGAAGAAGAGTTCAAAGGTAAAGTAAGAGAGAGAGACAGAGAGTAGGGTAATTCTGTTATTGGGACTGTAAGAAAATTGTGAAAAGTTAAGTGAAAACAGTTGGCAGGGAGCTACTTATAACAATGAGACTAGCCAACTGTCACCTTGAGAATCACACATGTTAAAACAGATTAACTAACAAATTAATTAGCCAATGCTAAATGTAAGCTAACTAACTAAGAGTATGTACACTAACTAACTGTGTTGAAGTGTAATGTAATTAACTAGCAGTTATACCTAACTAACTAGCTTACTCTATCAAGTACTATATTCTCTCACTTTTCACACGTAAAATAAGCAATTGAATAGAGGAACTTCATTCAAATTTCAGAGCTAATATCTACAAAACCATAAAGTCCAATACACTTATTAACAATTAGATAAAGTTCTTAATTAAACATCCCGTCTAAAAGAATTAGTTATTATTATCAATTTATAAATCTAAGATTTAAAGTTAAAAAAACATTTAGCTTGCCATAAAAAGAGTAATATATCTAAAAATCACTTTAATATTGTTGGGGTCTTTTTCAATTAAAAAATTAGTATTATAGATATAATTATTTATATATTTTTTTATTAATTAAATTTTTTATAAATAACTAATTTCATTATATCAAAAATTTTATAATTAGAAAGTCTAAAATTCTATTTTCATAAGGAGACACTAAAAGTGTTATGTGGCGAATATTATTGATAGGATCATAGGAGTACAGTAACAGATAAAAGATTATGTTTAACAAAAGAGTAAATAATCATTTTTAATTATGAAAAATTTAGACGTTCATAAATCTATTCATGAGAAAATAAAACAAACATTATAACTATAAAAGATAAACAAATTTATCAAAACTCTAACAAATTATTCAAAATTCCTAAAATACACCATATTCCAACTCCTTGAATGCTTGTTTGGATCTCTAATCTCGTGTCCATTTTTTTATTTTATTCTTTTATACATTATCTCTATGCTATCACTCTCTTTCTTGTTTTTCTCTCTCCTCCTTTATCTTTTATATCTGTTTTTATGTGCACTCTCTTACGATTTTTTCTATAATTTTTAACTTCACTTGCCTTTTTCTTAAATAATTTTTTTCTATTCTTTTTTTCAAAATCTTGTTTATAAGAACAACAAAACAAAAAAATTAAGAAATGACAGGAAGCATAAACTTAATTTGCAAATATTCTCAACATTGTTTCAAGAATTGAAATTGTGACGTGTGTTTAAAATTCTGATGCATTTTTAATTTGTCTCTGCTTTTTTCTTAAGTAAGTCAAAAAATTAATTTTAACATTTTTTTCTTCTCACATAGCAGTAATTATTTTTCCTCCCTATAAATGGCTGAAAATTAATTATGGTGCTAGTATTAAAAAAGAGAATTTGTCAAAAAAGAAGAGAGGTTGTGGGATTAAGGAGAGTGGTGGTGAAACTTTGGAAGTTGTGGCTGGGTTAAAAATAAATTTTAATTGGAAATTTGGGTTAAATTAAGTTATTAAGGATAATTTTAAAATTTTAAATAATTTTTTAGAGTTTAAATAATTTTGTCGGTCAAATTCCATTTTTTATAGGTGTAACATCAATTTTATTTTTTATGAATAAATTTATCAATATTTAAATTTTTTATAGTTAAAAATAATTATTTACTCTTAATAAAGTTATAGATGACATGTGTATGAGTAGCTTGTGTTAATTTGTATGTAGATAATTTTTGTATATCTTGTTTGGTCAGATTTTGAAGTATATTTCTATTTGATGTGGGTAACAAAAATGGTAGTTTGTAGTTAGTCATTAATGATAATACCAAAGGAGATTGATTATGAATCAAAGACACTAACTCTCTTATTTAAGTCAAAACTTGTAGAATCACTTAAAAAAAAAAAAGTTCTAAAATTTTATTCTTGTTAACTCTAAAAATAAAATTTCAATGTAAGATTAATAAAAAAAAAAGCTACACATAAAAAAGTATATATTAAAAATAGTAAAAATTTGTATGTAGTTATTTTTATGTAAAGTTAATATTTAAAAATTATTAGATAATTTAATAAATTTAACTAAAGCATCATCTAACAATTCCAACTATTAATTTCACATAAAAATAACTATATGTAAATTTTCACATTATAATAATTTATGTATCTCTTTCAAAAATTTAGTTAAATGTCATTTTTTTTCTTATCGTTTTTGTTATTATTGTGAATGGATATGAATTGATTTGGTAAAGGGGATCGGTGCTTATTTTCGTGTCTGGTTTGTCCATATGGTTGCAGTCTCTTTTGAACTTCCAAATTCTTAGAAAAACAAAAAAAAAGATTTAATTAATATATATGTGCTTTAAAAATATATGATAATATTATTATTAATAAAATTTAATTTTTAATAAATATAAAATAAACATATTAAAATTTAAATATTTTTATATTTTTAACAAAAAAAGTTTATAATTTTAATCTGTATTTTGAAGACATAAGGTGAAAAAAAAAAAGAAAAATAAGGTTGAAGAATTATGAAAAAGTGAGTATTCTATAATAAGAAGTGCATAATTATCACTGAAATTTGGGACACACGTGATTTGATTATTTAGGGAGTAGTGGGTGACTTTATTTGAGGTGGTTTATTGTTGCTCTTACCGACACAACGATATGATAATTAAGATTTAGTTAATATATATTCTAAAAGGGGAATGCTAGTGGGACAATGACTTTGTTGAATAATATGAACAATCACCAATCAAATAAAAACACACTATACTTTTAAATTAACCCTCTAAATTTTAATATTAAAATAATCATCCATATACTAGTAAAATAAACATCCGATATATCTATTGTTTACATTGTTTAATATTTTCATTGTTCACCTATACTTTTCCATTCTAAAAATATATGTTAAATTTATAAATTAAATTTTTTTTATTAAAAATATAAAAATTTTAAATTTTAAATATATTTATTTTATATTTATTAAATAAAAAATATTTAAATTTTGTTAGTAATAATAAATTTATTATGTATGTATTTAGAATATATATTAGTTAAATCCTAATAATTATTATGTAATTATTATTATTTTCTTTGTTACTACTAGTATTACCATAGGAGTTTGAGAACATAATGAGATAAATGTATTTCCCGTGATAAAAGCAATTTGTGTCGTCCAAGCTAAGTCAAAACCCTTGCTTTCCAATCTTTGAACCACACTAAATTTAATAATATTGTTCAACCTAGGTTAAGGATACTAATTACATGGGTCTGTTGAGCGATGACATCTCGAGACATATACCTTTCACATGTTATTTGAAGGGTGTACGATTATATTATAGGATATTACGTATCAGTTAGGTTTTTCGATCGACAGACAATATAATAGTGAATGTTTGACGGACTTTCAACAATATATTGAGGACAATCGACCTGCATGGACTTGATTTGAGGAGTTATTGGGTTTTCTGCACCGACAAATTTACTGTCAAGTGCGTTTAGATGCAGGAGACATTCAGTGACGGCCTTCTTCAAAGCACAGACAAGGAGACAGTCAGGAGGTACTTGGCATGATCCAATTTCAGTACTTTGTACTCAACTTCACGGTGGATGTTATAAGTCTTCACACATAAGACAACTTCCTCTTTATTCTAAAACTGTTGACCGACTTAGAACTCATCTAGATCTGCGGTATCCTGTAAATCTTTGGTCCTAAAACTGGATTCTACATACGAGAATCTCTGTTGTCTCATGACATCTAAGTCTAGAATCAAAAAGTGCGGTGGATACTGCTAAGTTTCTGAGCTCGATGCTCCACCAGCCCCAACAAGAATACTCTTCTCTATATCATGATTGTTATCATCATCAATCATGGTAGGCTCCACATCATCATCATCCCCCTAATACATCTTCCACGGCATTTGGTTATCCAACCTCCCCAAAAACAGGGATCATAACAGAAGCATTCCTGTTATCACTTATTTCTGCAATCTCATCACGGTGTAGATCAACTGTAAAAGACGAAAATACCACCAAATCTCTCGTAGATGCCGTTACAGGTAGAGATGAAGACTCAACAACAAGGGTTGAACTAGAGGTTGCTACCATTACTACTAATTAATGATTTCGGTTCGATCCTCTTAAATTAGAGACCAAATTTCCAAACTTGGCCAATAGTTCATGGGTTCTCACCTTTGAAAATTGGCGATGATAGTCAAATAAAACTTGCAAATTATCTTCACTGTCTATCACAAACGAGTCGTACTTCACTCCATCGCAAACAACAGAAATTATAATTCTATAAAATAATTTCTCTACCCGTTTCATTCTATGTAGTCTGAATTTCTGTAATATGGTATTTTGAAAATCAACAAGTCTCGTAGAAGGTCTGATAAAGATACTCAATGGGTCTTTATCATTAAATTTTATTCTCACTCGCGTTTTTTTCTTAATTGTGCATTTGTAGTGCACTAGAAATAAAAACCCATCTTCATTAACGATCGTGGATTTACCTCTATTGAACACTCCACATTTTAATCCTATTTATATAGCACAAGCTCCTTAGTAAATCAAATTGATTTAATCAAATGCATGTTTATGCCAGTAAATTAAATCTATTAAATTCAATTTATCATGATCTACCAATTCATGTAAATCGGAACAAGTTGTTTTGATTTATTATATTTTATGGGTTTCCACCATAAATCGAATTTTATTGATTCGAATTATATAAATACAACGTAAATCGAATTATATTACTTCAATTTATGTTAATACAAGGTAAATCGAATTAAATTGTTTCGATTTATTTAGTTTTAGAATTTTCCTGTAATTTTTTTACATTTAGAATATTTATGTAAATTAAAAACTTTAATAGTTTGTTTATGTAATTTGTCCTTTAAAATACGTTGATGAATAATGTAATATATATAACCTAATCCTTAAGAGCAATCTATTATTGTATATAAATAGTTTTGCACGTAATTCCCCTAAAGACCAAAGCATTGATATCTATCACTCTATACGCAAAGTTTGTGCTTTAATTTAATTAGCTATATATAGATTGAAAGTGGTTCCTTTTGAATAAGATAGAAAGTCCGTTACCTTAAAGTGGGTTTATTTTTCTTCGGTTTTCTTTTTCCTGTCTACCACCTAATGAGCATCGTGTAAAATTTCCTTTTGTTCTGTTAAAGCCTTTTTTTTCTAATAAATTAATTAAAGGGCTAAAACTTATGGAAATCAAAGAGAATATAATGATAAGAAATGATTTGTCGAGAGAGATGACCCTACACGGTTTATGTCTCAATCTTTAATCGACATGATTGTTACAGTAGTTGTGATTCTCACTCTAAATAAATATATTTGTGAGTGTGATAAAATTAAGAAAAAGAATCTTTGTAGAAATTGGGATATCACTCTCGTAGAAATTTTGTCTCACCAATATCTTTTTTCCTTTACTAGTACTTCCTTGCTTTTTCCTTTTTATGGTATATTTTTTTCATTCCATCACTTAATTAATTAGTGGAATATATTGATTGTCACAAGTTAATTAAGAGGACCATTCATTCGAGTAAAATTATTCTAAATTTTATATCAACTTATCTAGTGGATATGCATTTGGTTTAAAGTTAAATATTCAATTCCATTCTGATCTAAGTTTTGAAATTATATGTTATAAGTCAATCTAATTCTTTTACTATCAGCTATTATTATCGTTAAGGCTGTCAAACACATGATATTGTGATATTGATACAAAAATATAAAATAATATTTTGCAGGTGAGATATAAATAAAGATAATATATTTTAGAGCATTAAATTAATATATTTTATATTTTTTTTTGATAAAAAATACAAAAATATTAGACGGAAACATACATAATTTATTTTATATATTTTTTATTATTATTATTATTATCAAATTTTTATGCTAAATTTTGTATGAAAAAAAAGAAGTTAAATTAAATTTTTTATTATTTATTCTATCTGATATTTAATTTATCACTAATTAAAATATAAAAATATTAATTTTTGTACCTCTTATTATTTATATCATGTTCTTAATGTTTTATTTTAACCTATTTTTAAAACCAAATGACATACACATCAATATATCATGTGGCATTTAAATTTATAATGACATTTCACATGTTAATATTTATAACAGTAATCATTTTTAAGACTAATAAGAACACCATTTGTAATCTAGAGGTGGCCAAATTTTTAATTATTTATAAAATTTTATTTAATCACATATAAAAAAGTTTTTTAATCTGACATTTTTTAAAAATTACACGTATTACCCTTTTGAAATTAGGTTATCTATGCCACAGTTGGAAATTAAATATTCAATAACAATAATAATAAAGTTTTATATCATCAGATGAATTTGATTAAATAAAAAATTTTATTTAAACAAAATTATTTTATTGTTAATTTCCTACAACTAATTTAGTGGAAATGCATTTTGTTGGGTGATTGATGACTATACAAAGAAAAGAAAAGGGTTTTACATGCAGGTAGTATATATATTGTGAAGAAGAATATATTGCAATCCATTCAGATTGGGGAAGAGTGTTTTAGATGTATAAACCAGCAGAGAGCATATATAGATGATTTCTTTTAAGCAGCACAACATAAGAGAATATTAACTGGATGGCAACCTTTTCAGACACTTAGGATAAAAATCTGAATCATATATTATCCTTTTCAATTTCTTTTACATAAAATAATAAAGGTATATGTGAATGGATGAGTTGATTAATATTCCTCCGAAGTGTCATGAGATCGTTTCTTCGGAATGTGGCTTTCCTATAATATGAAAAAATGTGCCTTTGAAAATAGACTACAATCCATCAATAATGGGAGAATTTTTTCTTCACTTCAACCCCACACATTGAAGCATTCAAAAGTATTAAAGAAGAGTTGTATTTATTTTATATTATTATTATTAATTTTTTTCATTTGAGTCTTAGCTATAAACACAGACACAAAATCAATTTGAGTTAGTTAGGTGATTAGTTCATTATTTATTTAAGTAAATTTTAGATTTTAAATCACGTATTGTTTATATAATAATTTATTGACCAATAACAAATTTTTAAATATAATTTAAATTTGCAACATTTTAATTATTAGCCTGTCTAATTAAAAAATACCATTAACAAAAAAAAACACAGGATAATTCCTAAACAAAGTAATTGGAACATTTTTTTTTCTATTTTTTTTGGTTGAGTGTATGTTGTGTGAAAGATGGATGATAAGGTTCCCCACAAATCTAGCTAGTAGTTAGACCAGAGAGTGATGGAAGATAATATGCGATCGATATTTTGACAAGAACCCATTAACATACATAAATCTTGGCTTTGTTCCCTGTCTCAATCTAACATTTTTTGTTGCTTCACTTTATTTAAATAAATCCACACATTACATATATTCTCTTTGGAAAAAGATACACATAATTGTGGGAGAGAGATGGTTGGTCCTACAAATAAAAGTCTTTTTAGGTACTCAATTATCAAACTCAAAATTGGTTCTTTGTCATGGGAGTAGGCTAGGTACACAAGTAAAAAAAAAAAAAAAAAGAAAAAAAAAGAAGCTCAATCCCTCTAATTTGAAGTCCGGTAATAATAATATAATAAGGTTGAGTTGGCAACTTGGGGAAGGTTAGATGCCTAGCAATGCTATGCTTTTTGCCTATCCCATTTTAACCAAAACTTACACTCTACAAATATGTTGCTTTTTGGACTATGTATGTTCATGTGACTGCTATTAAAAACTTGTTTGCTTAAGCGAGTGTCGAGTAGTCAAATTTCGTTTTGTATATGTAATAATCTATTTGCTAGCAAAAGACTCTTATATGAGGTTCAGATTTACGATGGATTATTGCTTGACCTGTTGAGTTTGAAGATGTCGTGGTCAGCAAAAAAAATTAGAATAATATAAGTTAATCATAAAAGAGTAAGTTAATGTATTTGAATGTAGTAGTATTGCTTGATTAAAAGGGATCTGAAGCAAAATTTAATATTAATTGATCTCAACGGCATGCTTAAGAATAAATAAATAAATAAATAAAATCAACTCAACTCAACTTTGTGTTGCATTTTATTTTAAATTTACTGAGGCGTGCATCTGTGTTCTTTCTAAGCATTTAAATGGCATTTTATAAAATTTGTCATATATATAGTCCTAAAACTTTGGTTTGACCTTGATTGAATCTCAAATGAAATCTTTGACTCCCTTCCTTCAACGATTTAACTCATGGATCCAATTATTGGAACAATGTTCATCAGTGCTATATTGGCATCTACATTAGGGACAACTCAGATGTGTGTGTGCTAGTCAGAATATTCAAAGCAAAGTAGAGTTACGAGTATTATAATTATTATAAGGTAAAGATAATTAATGCATGAGTGCCAAAAGGTAACCAATTGAGATATTAATATTTAATATGCATTCGATTGCTATTGTGATCATCATAAGATTCTCCAATAACCATGTCTTCTCTGCCCTTATTTTCATATAATATACTCTCAATGTAAATGCTAAAAGAAGAACATCATCTTCCCCTAAGATACTGAATATTTTAATATGGGAATTTTTTTATCAGAAGTGAAATTGGATGAAGGATAAATATTGTAAGTAAAATTTTAGAAAAATGTGTATTCCACATGATGTATTTATTTATTTTTTATTTTTTTTCCTGTTGTAAAAAATAATATTCACTCTTTATTGAGAAACATTTTTCGCCATATCATCACTCTTTTAATATATACTTCTAGTTCCACCTGCACAAATAAATTGGACCATTTTTCTTATATGTATTTTTTGTTTTGTTTTTTATTTCATATTTATGGAGACCTGCAAAATGCACATTGTTGATTTATGTAACCTATTTAAGCCTAACATGCTCCACCAAAAAATAAACCAAATAGTAGTTGCTGGACCTTTAAAAAAAAGGAAAAGAAAGAAAAAAGGCCTAACTAGAAGCTGTAAGTTTCTCTTTTGTTTTAGTCTTGTGAAATTAACTAGTAAGGGAACCAAACCTGATTGGCAAACCCAACAGTATGACCCAAAAATGGAAACTACTAAACTTCCGTTTTTATTTTCCTCTAATATATTTTGTTATTGGCTCAGGTTGCATCAATCTTCTCCTAGAATTGGGCCATTTTAAGAGATCAAAATCTAATTGAGGCCCAAAATTATTGCTAAGAGCCTTACTGGATCAAGAAAAACTCCAACCCATCAAAATCAGAGTTTATTGACAGTTTCTCCTACCCTCTCTTTCCATCCCTTAGCCTCTGTTGTACTTTTGTCTGTGGATTGTTTTATTGATATCTGATTTTTCTCCACCGTCACTTGTCTTGGGATTTAAGGGTTTTTTTTTTAAAGTAAAAAAAAAAGTAAAACACTAAAACTTAGAAAATTCTCATTCGTTACACATCATCGTCGTTAATTGCTAACGTATGAAAGCAACATTTGTTACATATCGTGTTTTTAACATATCACATGATATTTATGAGTGTTCCAACGAAAACACCAACAAAATAACTGATTTGACTTACATTATTATCTTTCAAAATTCATAATCTTCTATATACTAATTTAAATTTAAATATCAACCCTAATTTTTGGTTGCCAACGCTGGTACTCACATAAATTACCTGCCATCTGTCGACTATCATTGAGTACACGTTAAAGAGATCTAAGTGTTCAAGTTAGGAAAATGCATAAATCATAATGTCACTATGAAAGTAGCATATTTGTCAAATCACATGTTGCTTGTAACAAAATTTGTGGTATATGGCAGACACATGAAGTTCAAACCAGCCGTCCAAATTTGCAAGAAATGGTAAGAAACACTCTTGGGATAAAGTTTATATAATTGTTTCTTAGAATACGAGTGTATCTATTTTTTAAGATTATACGAATAAGTTGTATTGCTTTGGAGGAATTGTTAATGAAACAACAAAATCATGAATCAGCATGGGAATTGCAACTTTAACGCCGCAAGCGTATTCCACTTTATTTGTCATTGTTGGCAGGAAAAACATAGCGGAACGGAAAGGAGATATAGAGAGAAAATGAGGGATTTCTTTGTAACTTTATTCAAGTAGTTCTAGGTGCAATGACCTATTGCTACAAAAAGAATGAATGAACATTAAAAGGGGAAGCAGCTGGTAGGCATAAAATGAGAAAACTATGAATAGACCCAGGTTCCTAACAATACCTAAATGACTGATCAGAGGGAGAAAAAAAAATGTACACTGAAATATAAGTCACTAACCCAATTGTCTAAGTCTAAGCTTCGCAGGTCACAGGTTCACCAGCCAAAGTTGGAAAAACACCTCGGCCAGAGAACCCAAAAGGATCACCACCCCGTGCAGAATTCCCGAAATGTTAGGCCCTGCACAAAGAATGTAAATCTTATCCTAATTGGTTAAATTTTTTGCCGCTGCTTCCAGAATCAATCATTTGCAATTTTGTTGTTCGTGTTGGTGTTAGAAAGTCCATTAGCTAAATGGAGTTAGCAAAATCAGACTCTCGATGGTTTTTGAGGAAACTTGGAGCTTCAATTCAATCTGCTTTCTAAACTTAAAAATGAGGGGCCTCGGACTTTAAGCCGCTTTGGTCCGATCTCGATGGAAGGCGGTTCCCTGATAGTCTGCTGCAGCTTGTCTCTCCGGTGGTGATCTCGTTGCCTACTTATCTCGTCGATACCAAACTTCTTATACCTTACAGAAATGGGATTGTTGTTGTTTGCCCCTGTGAATCTGTCCCTGGAAGAAATTTCACCATCAACTTTATGAAAAGGGTGACTGTATTTTTGACTTGATTCACTGCTTCTCATTGAATCCATTGAATGTGCACTTCTTCCATCGGGAAGGACTTTCTTCAATCGTTTGAGTCCCTGTTCATGCACATCGTTTCATCATGGTCAATGCATGCAATCGTACACCAAAAATTGGATTGGCCAATTTAGGAAAGAAAGAAAGACATTAAAATAAATTTCGCTTTCAGTGTACCAAAAAGTAAAAGCCTTGGAAATATCTGTGCTGTCCGAAACAACACAAAGGATTTTGGACTAACAAAAGAATCAATTATGCTTTTACAATACCTGCTGCTCAGAATGCTTCACAGTCAAAGCATCATTTGCACTTCTCCTCTCTGCTTTCAGTGAAGAAGGACGCTTTACCCTGAACATCTCCGAATCAGAATCATCACTCCTATTATCCACAAAGGGCTTCACGTCAGATCTATGAAGATCTCGCTGTGGTTTACATGAGCTTTCATGATACTGAGCAGGGGTTGGGGAAGATTCACATGCATTGTTCGATGTTCTTTCACCACCATTCTCTTCAAAAGCACTACTTCGTAGCTTCAAGTTGCCATGCCCCTCAGCCTGCAAGCAAATGGAGGAATTCAGATTCCGCCAGGATGTAGTTTAGGAATAATTGCTGTTCTATTCCTGATGCAATATGCATAAATATTCAAGAACCAACTTACACTTTTTAGAGAAGAGGAGGATTCAAGAGGTTCTGAAAGAGAACAAAGAGTGGTTGCAGCCTCAGGCACTTCTGGCATTCGATACTCCAAGCCATGTCCGAAAACAAATTGACTTTGTGTACCACATTCTTGATTATTTGTTGTCTGCTCTGGAGTTGTATAAAATTCAACAACAGAATCAAGTTTCAGCTCACAATAAGGTGTGTATCCATTTGCCTTAGCTTTCCGAAACATATTTGACAAAGGATGGCAATACATGTTTTGGTCACTTTGGGTTTGCGGAAGAATCCCATCTTCCTGCTCAAACAACTTTGCTGCAGCTTCCATATCTGTAATATCCTCCCTCACAAAAAGTGTGTATTTGCTCCCACAGGTTAAGTCGAGGGATTCAATATCTGGATCATCAAAATTTTGGAAACATTAAAAAGGGGAATATTTGTATCGGCAAGACATCCCAAGACTCTCTCATGCTTGAAAAACAACATAATGTTTTCTTCTTGTTATGATGCTATATAATATTGAAGAAGCAATTAACTATTAATCGAACAATCAAAATATGGAAAATAGTATTAAAAAAGAGCATGGCAGTGGACCAGCACATGACAACAAAACATAACGGACAACATTGGTGATAGTTTTGAGCATAACTTACCATGTCGTAGGCATACTGGATGCAGGTGACAGCTGCAGTCAACAAAAGCTACATAACAGTCGCGTTTGCAGACGCTACAGAGAATCGCGCCATGGGAATGAGAAGAGACACTTATACATGCTCTTGATTTCATTAGTAACCAACGGGCACAATGCTGGAAACGCATCAAATTAACAAAAGAAACCTTAATAGAATGCTGGTATAGCAAGCCTATAGAGATGTCTGAATCTTCAAGCTCCATGGATGCATACAGAAGCATTGCTTCTTTGCATAGAAGTTCTTCATGGGGAAGCAAAGGAATCCTATTAAGCAGTGCATATCTCCGGCTAGCAATAGCTCCTAAAGGAAACCAATCACCAATTGCAAAGTTCACAGCTTCTCCGCAGTTGAAACCTATAATTTAAATTAAGATATGCAACATTAATTTTTCATGTATTAACTAACTGTGTGGGAGAAGGCAGCAGGGCATAATATTCTTGGAAATAAAAGTGTACGGCAATGAGAAAATCTAACCATGACTGAATCCAGCATGGTATGCCCTAGGGAAGGTTATCACAAACTCCCCTGGCTTTTGAACAGCCTTGTAAACGGGGACTTCATGTTCCAACAAAATATTTGGTGGAAATAGTGTTGTTTTCCCCAAGAGAACATCAAAGGCTCCATCTTCCCCATCACTTGACAAAATATCATTAGTATACACATGTTCTCTCACCACCCTTTCAAAGTCCAATGCTGCATGACCTGGAATACCATACCATGTTTTTGATGCCCCACAGTGATGATAATTAATGCTGCAATAACAGGATAATATATTGATACCATTAAATAAACATCTAGAAAGGGGAATACTTGTTAGTAATATAAAGAATTATGAGCCAAAGTAATATTTACCTGTACAAATAATGATCCTCAACGTGCCAAGCGAACATACTAAACAGCATTCCAATGTACAACATGGGTTCGGTTACTCCCTGAAATAAAACCATGTGTAAGTTGTGTTAAAAAAGTACAGAAAATGTTGGCGTCATCCAATACAAAGAAAGCAAAACCGAAACAAAAGGCCCAAAAAAATCTTACTGGAATAGATGATTCCAAGAGCCGCAAAGTAGATTTCGGCAACCGAGAAAGTTTCTGAGATCAGTAGAAAAGAAAAGTAGTATTTAGTATACTAATCAAAATAGCAAGGTCAAAGCATTCAGCTTATTTGTTTTGTTAGAATATTTCCTCTTCTAGACTTCTAAATAAAAAAGAAAAGATATGTTTTTAAAGGAAGTGGAGAAAAGAAAAAAGGAGACTCTAGTAAAATTAACACCTTCAAGTTCCACTTGCTGCTACCAAGCTGATCGGAAGGAGAAGATGAGAAGGCACTGCCATCAACATCACACGCATATTCAACTGTTTCCATCTTCCCACAACCAATTTCTTGCCAGAACTCTTTTTCCAAGTAGGAGGCAGGAAGACATCCAGCACTGCAATATCTTCTAGTAAAAACCTTGTTTGCCGTTTTCTCAAAATCCCTAAATGTATAATTTCTGGTTCAAATATAATGTATCAGTAAACAACAATGATAATTATAATTGGAATCATAAACACTAGCATTCCCAGTAAGGGAACTGACCTTCCACTCATGAAAAAGGTCACTTTGTCCTCAGTATCCCATTCAGCAAGGCGTAGGGGCTGCACTCTAGTTGTAAACTTGAAGCCTACTTTCTCCTTCATTAAAACAACCCCAGCAGGAACAGAAGCACTCAAAGGTGAAATAATCTTGCATATACCTGCCATTTATCATTGAGTCAAATTGATAATAGTTCGGTCACCATTTTTATCAACCTGTTGATTTCTGATTCATAAATATGCAAGGGCTAAAAGAGGATTGCCCAGTTAAAGTTATATCGAATCTACGTGTCCTTTCAGCTCATAATAACTATTACGCTTGTTGAATGCCATGGCACGCATCATTTTCTCAAAACGGGAAGCAAATTAACATGCATGGAGGAAACATTCATTTCATTAAGTTGAACCTTCAAAATTATTGATTATATAGTCCGCTCAATAGTACACCAAAAGTCAGCAGAAGAGAACAAGCGATAAAAATCTTGAAGGAGCAATTATATCCACATTCGGAGCAAGGATGCAAGATTGAAAGGGAAAAAAGTGCCTCCACACAATATTGTGACCTGATTTGAATCATCAATTCTATTTTTCTTTGGAGTATATATAATAAAGGGAACAGAGGTGAAACAAAAATGTTTAGGAGTTTAGAATGAAATGTATGAACAATTGCCTTGTTCATCAATAGTATTCCAGATTGAGTCAAAAATGTCATCATAGATTCATAGACAAAAATTTGTTGGCTAACTGGAAATTTTCTAAAATGTACACTTGCAATAACATTTTTGTTTAAAAAAGAAAAAAGACTAAGCTGTGGGTGAATGCAGTTAAAGCTATAACTTTCTTCATGTTAATTATTGCAGTTTATTATGTTTTGGACTTGATCATACTCTAACACACCCTAAAGCTGGATTTGAGAAAAGACTGGGGCAATGGAATGCCTAGAATTGTGAATTTGTGAATATCAATAAAAAATGCTAAATTGAATACGCAGTGAAACAAACATTAGGACTTAATTAAGCAAAGTTATACCATATTTAGAAGCTTCAGGAGCTATCTTTTGCAAATAAACCAAAGGATCCTCAAATTCATCTTTTGTTGGAGAATACACAGGACACTCTGGAATTTTATCAATCCAATCTAGATTACTTGTGTCAAACTTATCCACCTTACGCTTAGAAAAGGCATCTGCATTACCATGCAATCCCACACCACATGAAGCCAATCCTCTAAGAGCATCTCCTCCACTTCTGTTCATCATGTTTGCTACACTTGTGCCAGTTGAAGTGACAGACTTTGCTCGCTGAAGCCTTTTACGCTTCAAAATTTCTAACCCATTTCTAGCTTCCTTAGATAAACGCACTCTCCCTTCCACCTGTTAGATTGTTCATCATTTCACACTCACATTAGTAGGTAAAATTAGGATGAATTTGACCACACAAAAGGAAGCAGAATATCACAAAACTGTGAAACTTGACATACACGTAGAATCAACAATAAACAGACTAAAGCACAAGCTCAAAGAGCATCACTAAAACTTCAAATCAACTTGCAAACAGTCAGGCAGGACATTGGCTACTAATTCTTCAAAAATAGAACGAAAGATTGTCAATGCACGGCACCGTTTTTTATGCACTAGCTAACTCGAGTAGGGAAAGTATTTTGAAAATAATAAACTTTCAACCCAAGCAAACTAAAAACAATTCTGGGCCAAAAACAAACATGATCTTATTTGGCTTGTTACTACACCATTTAGGAGTCAACGACTAGATGACTAGGGCGTGAATCAAGTCCTTTGAAAAGTAAATCGCCAGGATAAAGGATAAAAATAAGTTTCTAGAAATCGGTAAAGGAAATAGGGAAGGGTCAACACACAACAATCTTATAGACACATTCAACGAATGCATGCGCTGAAATTTGTAAAGTTTCTTCCTCTCAACATCATTACGGCCACCTTAACACAAACCAATCAAACAAAAGATAATACTATTAAACATGTATACGAAAATAGAATGAACCACACAAATTCCACATAGGCAAAAGAGAAGAAAGACCCAGAATAAATTATTGATCCTTGATTAAACTAAATCCTCGAAATTCCCTTCCAGGAAAAAGGAGGAAAAAGAAAATAGAAGAGCCCTGTTCATTTAATTTTCAAACAAGGTCTATACAGTTTACTGAATAAAAGAAAAACAATAATTTTTTGCAAAATGCACCATACACATCAATCCGTAACATGAATTGTAACGGGGTCCAAGCATAAAAAAAAGAGGAAAAAAAGAAAAAAAAAACATCAAACCGCATGGCGAGTTGTGTTTTGACAAAAACAAAAACAAGTTCATCATTCAAGCTAACAAAATAGGAGAAAACCCATCCAAACCGTAATAGAGCACAACAATGTCCGAGATCTGAAGATACACCGGAGGAAAATGCATTTTGCACAGAGTTTTTCAAGCCTTTAAGAATCAAAGTAAAAATCAAAAGAATGAGAAAAATAATTTAAATAAAGCATGATTGACTTACCATCTCATTACGAAGCCGCTCCCTGTAGTTCTCCGTCTTCGCTCACTGGAACAAAACGAATCACAGAGGAAAAACAACAAAACCGAATCCAAATCACAGAGCCAAACCCTAAACCACGATCCAGAACGCTGCAAATTAAGAGCGAGCCCAAAACCACAACGAGGCTCCCCACATTCTCGAAGAGCACCGAGTAGAAGGCCAGAACCGTGTCTCCGGGAGATCCAACCACCTTGTTGAAGCAACCGCGGCGAATTGCGAAGGGAATGCAAGCGTTTCAATAGGAAGGCGGTGAGCAATTTTCTCCGGTGGCGGAGAACAGGGTTGACGAAGACGGAGCGGTTTTCCGGCGAGGGGAAGAGGTTTCCCGGCGAGGTGAGAGAAACGGAGAGAAACAGTGGATGAGGAAAGAGAGGAAACGAATGCTTAGAAAACCGAAAAAGGGTAAGGATGGGATAATTTATAGTTTTATAGTCCAAAATAATTAGCTCTTTATTATTAGCTCTGAAAACCGAATAATAATTGTAAATATTGACCTCCTTTTAATTAATTCACTCGCGTCAAATTGTAAATAAAATAATAAAATTAAAAGAGTCTTTGTGGAGAAGGAATGGTGGTTGTTAGGTGGTTCAACGAAAACAAAAGTTGCCGTCCAAATTCCAAAACGCGTTTCGAGTGTAAACGCGATTGAATGTTTCGCCGTTAAGACGGAGTTGCCGTTATTGTCCGTAGGAATTTAATGGCGGGTACAGAGTCAAAGGGAGGGGTAATTAGGTAGTTACATCATGTGGATGGAGGGTACTTTGGTAAATATGGTTGACGGTGTTATCGATGAGGCTCTGGCCCCTGTACCGGTCAGAGTGAAAGAAAGTGGCAGGAAGGAAGAAGGGAATGCTCACGTGAGCTAAGTCTGGGTTTGGATTGTTTACACAAGGTAGACATCTAGCCGTTGATTTTCCCTCTTTGTCTTCGTCGTTTACTTAGAACCGTCAAAGTACGGGAACTCGCTTGAAATCAGAAAGCCCCAGATGCATGTGTACTTTTTCTGTTCAACTGCCGAATTGTACAGGATAACTCTCACCTACCTTCCAGTTAGTTAAGGCCCATGGTAGGGAAAGTACGATCCTACCCTGGTTGGGTGTGGCCCCGCGGGTGATCTAGGAAAGGGGCATATCAGGGTTTTTGCATAGGAGGGATGGTCACATGCGAAGTGACTTCCGTAATGTTAGTGAACCACCAGGATGCGTGAGCAAAGCGTAATGCGATGGGACGAGGTGGGTCCGACACGTGGCGTGACGAGGAGAGTGGGAGGGTACACGCGGCGTGAGGATAAGGCTATGGTTTCGCGGACTTTGTGTTTGTGACTTGGGGTGGTGGCCAGAACGGTAATAGCTGGCGGTTACAACATGTTCTGTAGTAGAGTTGAAGTATGTCCCATCCAAAGGGCAGAGGACTAGAGTAGAGGACCCCAGCCCCTCCCCTATCCTATAACAATTGTTGCACCTCACGAGATGTTTCTCTGTTCTCTGCAAATTGGCTAATTCCTTTGGAACTTTCTTTCTCTTTTATTATTTCATAATAATGGGAAAATATAAAAACCATACATGGTAATGGGATTATGGTTTCACGGTGAGCCATTTTTCTCTCTCCTCATTCTATTGGCTAGTTTCTGCTTTTGAGCTTTTTGTTACGCGGAGGTTGGGCTAATCATTAGAATTCAACACAGTCAGCAAAATCAAGCTTTCACACTCTGTTTGGCGGCTTCGCTTGTGGAATGTGTCAACCTTCTTCTAATGTTCTTCCACGCCTCGGCTCAGCTCAGCTCGGCTTGGCTTGGCTTGGCTTCAAACTCCAAATTAAAATGGAAAAAACATGAGACGACTAAGGTTTGTGTTTTCATATTTGGAAGTGGTTTGTTTTTAACAGAGGCATGAAGTGACAAAATTTCGCTTTTTTAATTATACGAGCAAGAGACACGCAATAAATGCAGCTATGGTGTACAGAAACCTAATACTACTATTGTGGAGAGTTCGAAGGCGAAGCTTCCCTGCTTTGCGTGTAAGCTCAGGTTGTGGATGCTCTCGCTTAGAATAACTGCGTCTAAAATGGCCCTTCAAGCACCCAGGGGTGTTTTCGTAAATCTGCATTGAGTAAGGGTAAAGATTCTGTTTCTGGAAAGTTCTCTAATTGACCAAAATGCCTCATCAACACTGCAAAATCACCTAAATACCTAAAAATTAAATTGAATTTAAAAAGGAAAAAAAAATACTCTTTTTTTATTGGGGACCACAGCAGAACGAACCAGCTTTTGTGAAAATAAATGGAAGGTTTAATAAATAAAAAAGAAATATTTGAATGGAGTCTATGCTAATTAAAGGGGCGAGAGAATGAAGGGTGGATTATGTGGTTATGAGGAAATGGGCGATTGTGAAGCGTTGGATTTGTTGTAAGATGTGATGATGGGATGGGACCATGATAGAGGGGATTGGATAGGAGATAATTGAGTTGAGGGGAGTTATGATGCCACATTTATCGCTGGTAGCTATAAAAGTGAAGTTAGCCAGCTAGTATTGATGATCATCATCACTCCTAATTTCATAAATTCTTCATCTTTATTCTATGGTTTACCTATATTAGTAATCAATTATGTTATTATTATTTTAAAATTAAATCATACACAAATTTATATATAAATACAATAATAATTGATTTAACATATAAATAATATTTTTTATTATTTATCTTTTTACCATATTACTTAAAAATCAACTTTTTATATAAAATATATATTAATTAATTTAATATCTGATTTTAGTCTATATATTAAATTTTTATTTGTTATCTTTTTTTTCTAAAAATAAAATTTGTTATACTTATCTTTTTTTAAATAATTATGTTTTTTTAACCAAATTTTTAGAAATTTTAGTTGTTTTATTTTATTTTAAAATTTAAAATTAATTTAATAATTAGTATAATTAAATAGCATTATTCTCTCCAAAAACAACAACACAATAATAAAAATTTTTCTTTTTTTATTCTTTCATAATTTTATTAAAAAATTAATTATATATTAAATGTGCCAGAATAGATATAAGTGTTTCTGTTTATTTTCCTTAATCGATGTGTGTTTTAATTTGGTATAGATATTATGATAAGGGTAAGTAATAATTTGAGGTGTCTATTTCCAAAGCACCAAGGATGTTGGAAAGTTAAATAACCCAAAACAAGGGGTTGAATGAGCCTTATCTGTGGGAGAATTTCAAGCTGAGTCATAAAATAAGACAAAAGAAGAAAAAAAAATAGAGAGGAAAGGATATTTTGTATGTACCAAAGTAGACCCCATCAGTTACTTTGCCTTAATTTGGATTACCCACTCTTTCTTATCTCCAAAAGTACAATTATGTTTAAATTTATTTATATTAAAAAAATTAATTAATAGTGAGAGACCAAGCGGGCCTTCATCATTGACATGTACCCATCAACTCATCAAGTGCATTTATGTAAACGAGAACAGGAAAATATAATACAAATTATTAGTAGAATTACGAGCGATTTGATTGGGGGAATTTGGATTAGAAAGAAAATTAGAAAATGACGTGGCAGGAATAGGTCCAACCAGTTTAATTTTTAGGCACATGGGATAATTGACTAAGGTTGGTACTTTTAGATTAATTGGAATGAAATGAAATATTTCCAATCTTAGTTAAACAATTATTCGTTGACTATTGTATTTGGCTAAGAGTTTTAGCATAGCTTTGAGTTATAGTTGAGTTTGAAAAAAGAGGGAAAGACCGAAATGCCACGCTTTCAAACACAACCTGTGAACTTGCTAGAAATTATAGTAGTGTATATCTAGTTATAAATTTAAGTTAATAAATATTGATAAATTGCACAATATAAATACCAATAGAATAAATAAAAATCATAAATAGGTTGGCTAGAAATTAAAGTAAGATATTCTGATTATGAGATGCCAGAGTATGATGATTATACACATCAAACAGGATATTAGAATCTCAATTGCTGATCCTAATTCTCTTGAAAAAAAGAGGGGCAAAAATAAATGAAGAAAAAATATTATAGCTACAAAATCTTAGAGCTACACGCATAAGAATCTTTGGTGCAGACACTATAAAATCATCCACAGCAACAAAAGATACCAAAAATGTTTCACATGTTTTGATGGGGATGGTTGCACGCCCAACACATACATAAGCCCTTATTGAAATAGAAAGAATGAAAAAATAAAATATATTTTTTAACTAATTTGGATTGGTCGAATCAGTTCATTTGTCCACTTAAATAAGTGTCAGGAGTTCGAATCCCGTCTTGTACATGTGACATACCCTTAAATAGAGTTCAGATCCGCGACGGACTAATCCTTAGCCTGTCGAGTTTTGAGATACTGTAAACAACAAAAATATATATATTTTTCATAGTATTTTTTATTTATCGATAATCAATAAATTATTATATATACAAAATAAAATTTAAATTTTTAATATTTAATTAAATAAATATTTAAACAAGTAAACTAATCATCCGATCGAATGAAAGTTAAATGTACCTCAAAAAGGTTTTCTTCAATCAAATGCTTAATAATATTTCTTGAAATGAAGCCAATGCAAAATCTTGCTCTCAAAGATTCACACCCTAACTCTATCCAAGAATCAATCATTGTGACATACTATAAAATATGAATAGGCAGCAGTGTCACGTTCTCAGTGGTTGATTATTGCTTAAGGCATCTTTACTATTGGAATAAAATAAAATAAAATGATCATAACCTTTACTAATCCGCCACAACAATATGAAAAAAGAGCATAACTCATTTGATAACAACTCATTCATGCATCCTTATCATAAAAAAATATATATGTATATATATAACCTTTTGTTGTTACCTACTATTCCTCCATCACTATCATAAAGAAAAGACGTTATTATTAAAGCTAACGTAACTCTTCATATCTAGAAGTGAATTATTATATGTGGACTTAAACCTTCAAATTTAATTTCGGAAATTATTATAAAAATCAACCAATTGTCTATATGTTTATATATATTGGGACTTAAAACTAAAAAAAAAAAAAAAAGAACCTTCCAATATATGTATTTCTTTATCAAATCAACAACCAACCCATCCATCAATTTAAACCTATATTTATATTAGGAATCTAGTTGGTAGTAGTAGGTATTATTCAATGGAATAAAAATTCAGTGAACTTTTTAATTTTGATGAATTAATCCAGCAATGGGAAAACATAGAGCTAGGAAATAAAACAAGTGGGATTGTATGTGTAAGGAACGGATTTTTTTGATTTGTTTAAGTGAAGTCATATTCAGAGATACTCTGGCTATGGAGATTATATGTGTGTGGGTAGTTTGGTAGGACAAGGACTTATTGGAAGCATGAGGTGTCACGTGGTCTTACACAGATGCTTATTGGTTTTCGAATTCGGACTTGGGAATTCAGAATGGGGACCTCAATTAGGGCTTTCTTAAGTTAAATAAATAATATACGAAAGTAAAAATAAGATAAAATTCACCTACAGTTATCTGTATATGAAAATAATATTTAAGAATTATTATTGTTTAGGTAAAATTTTAGATACAGTCAACTTTACGAGAAGTTAATATCTGAGAGTTGTTAAATAATTTGACTGATTTGACTAAATTTTTATATAACGATTCTTAGATATCAACTTCACATGAAATCGACTTCACTTGAGTTTTCACTTATTATTTAATATTTTTAAATATTAATTTCACATAAAAATGATTATATATAAATTTATATTTATAAATAAATTTAAAAGGAATGAATAAAAAACTGAAAGCCAAAGAATAAATGAAAATATCACTAGGGCTGGAAGAGATCCATAGTTGACATAATTATGCTCGTATTTTCATATTATCTATGTTACCTGAAAATATTTCTTACAGAACGATGGTGCTAAATTTGTTTAAACTTTTGTTTAATTTACTAGTTTTTATAAAAAAAAAATAAAAAAATAAAAAATCGGATGCATAGATAAATACTTAAATATACAAAAACAAACTAAGCCAATTGATATTTTTGTTGAAGTATTTAAATACATCCGAAAGAATCACCACAAGTACAAGAGACGAAAAAAATATGGTGAATGTTATGGTGTCTATAATGTGGTGTTTATTTATTAAAAAAAATTAAAAATTATTATTTTATTTAAAAAGTATAAAAATAAATAATTTTTAAAAAATTAAAATTTATTAAAAAAATAAGTTAAACAATATTTTAGACAAAAATTTATAAGCATCGTAGAATTCGCCAAAATATATATAGAAAGAAGAAAGAGGATTTTAATCTGTTGAAGAGGGGTTGGTTGGTCAGAAAAGAGAGCAGTGAGTGGCGATGAAACTCACTCAGCCACCTGCTGCCGTAATTTTTGGGAGAGCCCTTCCGACTTCACAGTTTTTATAGAAACAAGTGACACGTGCCCCCTCTTTTTATTCTTCTGCTATATATAACAAGCAGGTTTCAATTCTAACCATGTGCAGCATATGGTTATGCCCAATCTCATCAAGTTATATGTTAACGAGTTATAATTTAAATTGTATAATTTTTTTATTTAAAAATTTTAAATTTAAATTTTATTTTTAATTTTAAACAAATTATATGTATTTTTTATTTTTAATTTGTTTATTAAATAAAAATATTTAAATTTTTTTATTAATAATAAATTTATTATATATCTTTAAAATATATATTAAAAATAAAATTTAAAATTTGGAGGTTTGTTGTAAACAAGTTTAACCATAAATTCTTGAGCTAGGTGAGTGTTTGTAAAAATAATGTAATTAGAAAAGAAAAAAATAGAACGAAGATAATAAGAGAAGATGAGAGAAGAAAGAAGATATAAACAAAGTTGTATAATTCTATTATAATGATAAATCTCCACAATTAATGTATCAAAAAGATTTATATATAAGTAAAAAAATGAGTGACAAAGTGATTAGATAAATTCTAGTTAGCTAAGTCTAGTAATTAACATGTATTGTAAGTGACCACACACTAACTACTACTATTACACACAAATAAACAATTTAAGTTAATGACAAAACTAACAATCTTAAGTTCAGCAAATCAATGATTAATTTGTTATAGATTGGACTTTATTTAAGAATTTATAAAATTCAAACTCTTAATACTTATTTAAATAGAGTAGTGAATTAACCGTTAAACTAGTTCAATTTGGTTTATTATTGATTATTTATTATATGTAAATGGCACATGATACATGTAAACATTAGACCTTAAATAATGAAAGAGGTTGTGTATGTGGTATGCGATGTTATCAATATTGTTCGAAAAAGCAAAGCTTGTATATGAACAAGAAAAAGATGGTTGCCGCTTAAAATAGAGGCACCATTATTGTTGTCTCTAGCTGTACCCTTGTAATGTATTCAATGTTTCATTGTTTCATGATATATATACACTACATCGCTAGCTAACTATTTTATTATTTTCATTTTTTAAAAACAAAAAAGAAAACAAAGAGGTTATATGGATAATCTTTTCTATATTGAATAATACCCTTTAAAATCATATGATGATGACACTATATATTTGACCAGAACCATGAGGAATCTTCTTATCTAGAGTTATTTAATTAGATTATTTTCAATTTAAGCACAAAAGTTAAAATAAATTTTGAATGTAATTATGTATATCTTTTAATTTGCATGTAATTATTTATTTGTTTTAGACTTTTTTTTTAATTATTGAAGATCAAATTTTAAATCATACAAATTCTAATATTATATTATAGAATTAATTTTTTAAAGTTTAAAAAAGAAAAAACATACAAATAATTATAACTCTCACAATATAAAAACATTGAAATATTTAAATTGTTTTTTATATATTTTTTAAAAAAATTCACTCTTAGTATCAAATCGGCAAATCCAAAACTCTTAGATCAATAAATATATGAATACTATTAACTCACCGATGATAATTGTTAAAAAAATATAATCATTTGTATATTTGTTCTTATTAATTTAAATAAATTTATAGAAACAAATGAATCTATATCATGATTAATAATAAAAATAATCTAATAATAAATTACATAATCGGCAGGGTCATGCAGGGACAATAATGGCAAAATAGCAGTTACACAAATTGATTAATTGTCAATGATGAGTTTAGGCAAATTAAATCACATAGTTATGTATTATAAGGTGTTTAAATGAAGTAAAAGCCTTTTATGTTTTTGAAGGTGTTAGTACTTTTTGGTCAAAGGGATGTGACAAGCATTGAGCCTACACTAGAATACACAATAGAGGCATATATAGAATACACAATAGAGGCCAATTTTATGGTATTTTTTATTTGGTGTCTAATTTTTGTCTAAATTATTTTTTATAATAATTTTAAAATATTTAAAAAATTTTAATTTTTATATTTTTAAATTTAAAATTAATTATTTTACTTATTTTAATAATTAGACAATAATTTTTAGGCACCATAAGAAATACCATAAATAAATACAAGGCATAAGGCAAGCCCCTAGGAATGTCAAAAACCATCAGAGAGTTTTAATTCTTTTCTGGTCCAAGACACAGAAATCCACCAATGAAGTCTTAAGTTAATTTATGGAGGTCAACTATTTCATGTAGTATGTGTAATTAACCAACTCTACTATAAATCCGCTCAAGAATATTCCCTAATCAACTCATATCACCATTTAATACCTCCAATTATTGCCCACGGTCCCATGTGCAAACTTTAATTTATCATTATATATTTATATTTATAAATATAATAATATAAAAATTTATTTAACCTGTGTCCTAAAGACACATGTTAAGACGATAAATTAATTTTTTTTAAATAAAAAAATTAATTTTTTAATGTATTTAATTTTTATTTATTAAATAAAAATATTTAAAATATTAATTCTCTAATATATCTCTACCTCATGATATCGCACTATAGACGTAATGGTCATTGTATAAACAATTGTTCAACTACCACAACCCACTGTAGAAATTCCTTTCAATAGTTTCTAGAACGAACAAAAAAAAAAGAAGAAGAAAAAAAATGTGGTGTACATTATTAAACATTATCCTTTATGAACAATACAATACATATATAGAAGTAAAATCAATAAAGTAAAAAATGAAATTGATGATTTTCCTGAAAAACCCCTCCAATAATAAAAAAGAGGTTCATAATGTGAACGTAGACCTGAACTTCATTTTCAAAAAAGATCACACTGCTATAATAATAATAATAAATAATGAATATATATCCTGTTCTAGATATGGTATATAATTTGTGCATGTCATGGATAATAAGTACAAGGTTTTGAAAACCATATTTGAGACTGGAGATAAGAATTTGACTACGTACTTCACTTTTATGTTTCCACACGAATTTGGACAAAAACATAAACCAATCAATAATAACATTCATCAACACTAAGACACGTATATAGAAATTAAAGCTACCTAGCTTACCCAAAACAAATTCAATTCAGTAGAGTAGTCTTCATCTCTGACCTAAAACAACGGCATTCATTTATACTCACATGGAAATAAAATAAAATAAAATAAAAATAAAAAATTGCGGTGGAAACCACTCATTGGACACAACCTTTTCAGCCACCATGTTGAGCCCCACTGGCTGACCAAATCTTTGAATTTTCTCACTTTGATACCAAACTTTTATAGGCCCCATTTATATTTAACTTAGCCTACCTTCTTTCTTCAATATTATCCACGTTTCCTAACTTTCTCACATTTAATTAATTATTTAATAATAATTCAATTATATACATGAGTGGAAAAACCACGCAAAGAATACATACATGTGTAAAATAAAATTCGTTGAAATTGGAACATGGTCACATATTTTTAGAAAGGGGAAATAAATAAGAATAATGTATATATGCAGGTATATTTTTTTTTTCTTTTATGGCTATGGAGTTAGGATTTTTATTTATGGCAAGAGAAGCTACCACGTACCTTTGTGATGTAGCTAAAAAGGAAAAGTTAAGAACAACTTTTTCGAACTTTATTACACATTTGTGGGGATGTTGAAACTTAACTAAATTTTGTGTCCATATTTGGTTGGGAGCCACGGTGTTTTTCACACTCACAAAAAAATAAAAATAAAAAATAAAATTAACCCTATCAACCATAGCCACATCTCATTAAATAATTAAAAAAATAATAAAAATAAAAAGAGGTGTTCCTTTGGCTGCGGTGTCACTGCTCACAAAGCACTTTTACTTAACCCCACTTATTTTATTATTCCATGGAATCAATCATGTTGTGTATAGTGCAAAGTGAGTTCCACAGCAACAAAATCCCCCTCTCCAGTGGCCCAATATCTATGGTTTTGGAATTGTTTGTGGGCTTTGCCGCTAAGAATATCAATATCTCTTAGTCATTAAGATTTAACATTTCTAAACCAACTTGAGTTGGTCGAATGGTCAGCTCACTCGTCTGCTTACTTTTAAATAGGGCTCAGATCCGCGACGTATTAGTCCTTAATCTGTCGGGTTGGGTTTTGATGTACTGTAATATAAAATTATTTTACACGTACATCTAATTACGTAATTTCACATCAGTAAAGATAACTACTTTTTACATTAGTTGTATGAAGTCATTCGAAAAAACGGATATAATTGCATGACCATCAAAATTAAACTCTATTAATAAGAAAGAAGGGGGGTGTTTTGGTTGTTGTCATGAAGTTTATGTAGCATATAGATCGGTTAGATTAGATGTACCTAATTTATTTAATTTGTGTTCGAAATTGCTAGGAATAATAATAATAATAATAATAATAATAATAATAATAATAATAATGAAGCATATGCAAGAATTGAAGGTGATGTGGTGTATGTTGATGGTTGCACTGTTGTTGATTTTGGTGATTTTGTGTAGATTTCGTTTTCAGAATCCAGTGTGGTGTGGTTCAGATTAAGATTCTGGTGGTGGGGGGAAGTTGAATTAGTTGATGTTGGGTCATATCTCCTTTTCCACTCTTTGAGGCCTTCTCTTTATTATTCCTCAACACATCACTACTACTGCCACCTCATCCTAAACAATTTCTTCTATTTTATTTTATTTTATTTTTTAGAAGAAATTAATTAGGGTATGATATGAGAGTTTGACATTTGAGTTTTGGCTTGATTACATAGTTAATCCCTACATTAATTAGAAATTAGAATCAAATTATAGTCAGTGGAGGAGCTTGACATCAAGTAGGCATAGCCTCAAATTTATTGAGTTACTTGTTTTTTCAAAAAATAAAAAAATTCAAATATACACAATTAGCTTTTTTTTTTTAACTTTTCTCTTAGGTCATCTTGTTATTAGATGACAAATATTCTTTTTGTCTTAAACCCAAAAGTGTGTATCCCCATAATTAATAAGATTAAAGGCCTCAAACCTATTATCCTATACAAATGTGAGTGTATGTGACCTACAAACTAATCTAATAATGAAGGTTTTTGTGTAGAGATTAAGAATTTATCTTAATGGAATAGTTCACTACAAGAAATTTAATTAGCAACGTTTAAAATTGGTTGCTTACTAGTTGCTAGGGCTTGTATATTATATAAATATATGATTAAGTATTTTTAAAATAAAATTGAGTAAAAGTGAAAATTGTAATTGTCTTTTTAAAAATATTCATTACACATTATACTTTTATTTTTGTATTTTTTATTTTAAAAATTCTTTTTCTTCTTCATTAAAAATCACTTTTTTTACTATAGCATATCCCTTTTCAAGATTTCAAATTAATACTTAAACTTTTTGTCAAAGACTTAAGTGAGTGACTAAACATAAATTTGAATATGATTTTGTCTACACCAACTTAAGTCTTATATGATCAAGTTTAATTCTTATAGAAATTACTTTTCCTAGGATAACATATTTCACCATTAGAATTTAGAACACGTGTTTTGGAAGGAAGAAGTATTAATACTAGTTTATTATGAAAATCACAGAGACATGTTTGAATTATCACCAAAGTCCGCATTGGAAATAGCTTATATGAAAATGAAATTTTCAAATTTTCAAAATAAGGGTATGACCCACGACTAGTATATACTAAAGAGAGAGCAGTTTTTTTTTTTTTTTTTGGGGGTCGGCAAGAAAGTAGTTTAATATAGCCTCAATCATTCAATGTTTATGAACACTAGCTAGCTATGACTTTATGAGTACTAATAAAGAGATAAAAAGAAAAGAAAAGAAAAAAAGGGTTACATGTGTATGAATGAATGTCTACTAATAGAGGTTGTTCATACTTCATAGCAATTGGCTGAATTTGCTAAAAATGCTGACACTCTTGAAACCTTGACTGAGTTGATTTCTTAGAAAATGATGTTGTGTTTTTTATGTTATGTTAGGCAAAGACTATATGACTTGGACCTTTCTTTTCTAATTTTATTTCTTATTTTTTTGGTTGAACCGGTCAAACTCAAAACGACAACTACTCAAAAACCGGCCCTTAATTATGTGTGTCTTGGTTGGCCATTGCCGAAAACGACATATACTCATTGGAATCTTCTACTTTCGATGTCATTTTTGGAGTTTCCAATTCAATATGTTTTTTCTATCTCTCTTCTTTTTTATTATATTAAAATATGGTAAAAACTCAGGTACAGTCAACTTCATGTGAAGTTAATAGTTGAAAATCGTTAAATAGTTGGACTGATTTGACTAAATTTTCATCTAATAACACTCAGTTATTAACTTCACGTAAAGTTGACTATACCTGAATTTTCACCTTAAAATATTAGTGATTACTTCCTGAATTTTTTTTAGTTGAAAATTAATAATTTAATAAAAAAAACGTTATTTGATAATTTTTATTTATTATCTTAGCATGAAAATAATTTATATGAGTAGTCACCAGAAATATAATATTTATTTATTTCAATTTATACATTAAATTAGTAAAAAAATATATATATTAATTCGATTCGATGCATAAATGTGTTTAGCAAATGTTGATTTGCATGCCAATGTATGCATGGAATCTTGGTCAAATTGATGTGTTTGCCTTTTGCTTCTCCTTTCCTTTCTGCTGTCCCTTAAAGCTTTACTTCATAATTTCACCAAAAGATTTGAGTTTGATTTTGATATACCTCGAAGTGGCAACATATTTGATTAAGTTTTGCTTAGAATAGTAGTATTAGAGCTAACCTAGGACCATGCCATTATCTTGAACACCGAACAAATGCCTCAAAGTTAGAGAACCACTATCTTAGAATGGAGACATTTCAACTAGAATTTTTACAAAAGGGAATAACCCTGTCTCAATGTCTCCCTTTTTATTATTTTAATTTATTCAATTCAATTCTAGTAAGATTTCAAAACTCAAGCGTTCAAGAGAAAATAGTCAATAATTAGTTTTTACTTTAGAGTATCATTGACTAATGACTAAAATTTGGATTTTGTTACAAAATGATTATTATTATGGATATCATATCATGGAACATTATCATACATAATAAAGTATAAAATATTATCAATTATAAATATCATATCATAACGGAATATAGAATATTATCAATTAATGAAACATGGATTTTTATAATATATTTCTACTAATTATAAGTGGGTTAAGTAAATAATATCTTATTATGATTTATTTCAAAATTTTCATGTATAAATAGATCTTAAAAAAAATTTCAAGACATATCAAATTTAAATTATCCTAACTTGTGTTGAAATCTTGTATATAATTTTTATGTAATAAAAAATATATTTTTATATATTACCGAGTATTATATTATGAGAATATCATCAAGTTATAACTATTCTATATCCTCATATATAAATTTCTATCTCTATTTATCTATTTTTCACTATATTTTCACAACAGATTTGATCATTTGACACTTTATTAAATAATAAATAGAGGTATATATAGACCTAGTAACTAGTCTTCAGGTTACATTAACGGGTCGGAGAAAGAAGCATATGAATCGAGGCTTTTCTTTATTCTTTTTTTTTTTTTTGTATAGAGAATATGAATCGAGTTGATTGTACAAAAGGAGGAAAAAAGATATATAAAAGTAGAATAAGATGGGAACATGGATTGTGCTTTTATGAGGCCCAAGGAAAGCCCTAGTATAATAAAGTAGGCCTGTTATTTCAAAGAGTATTTGAAAAAACATCACAAGTAGGGTTTCTGAAAGATAATGTTTTGGGCAATCATAAATGGCACCTAAGCTTTGCTCACCAAACCCCTTTCCTATAAGCGGGCTCAGGCCCCGTTTTTACAACAAAAAAGAAAAAGGCTATAAGCTAAAGAAAGCTATCATAGTTCTTGAGTTTGTCTCTTACCATTTTGGTTTTGTGAATACCAAGTCTAATCCTTTTTCTTTTTTGTTTTTAAGGTGATTGATACGGTATTTAAATTTTAATATTTAATTTATAAAAAATGAAAATTTATATTTCATTTAGATAATATTAAAATAAATAATTTTAAAATATTACAAATTCATTTTTAAACACCAAAAAATTGGCCTTTTATTAATTAGAAGTTCTTTTATCTCCATCACCTATCTGTGTTGGCACACGTGGATGATATACTAGTTATAGAAAGTAGTTCTTCTGAACTTGATATTCTAATTCATCAATTGAACTCTATATTTTGTCTAAAAGATCTTGAAAAGGATTCTGTGTTACATTCAAGGTACTAGAGATCAAGAACTACTTTTTTCTAAAGTACTAACACCAGAAGAATTGGCTTTACGGATGCATATTGTGGAGAAAATCCTGATTGCAAAAAGTGTATGGTTAACTATTGCATTTATCTTGGAAATAACTTACTAACAAAAAACAACTTAGATTGATCGAGTGATCAATTAACTCGTTTGCTTAAGTAAGTGTCGAGAATTCAAATATTGCCTTATGCATAAAGTAACCTATTAGTCAGCTATGTATCAATTTATTTGTACCATGCATCAATTTATCATCTTATCATATATTTTTCATATAAAATATTTTACATATAGCATATCACATATAATATTCTATGTAAATATATAAACAGGTCTAGTACAGATGCTGAATTCAGAACTCTAGCACAAGCAAAAAAAACTTGGATTAAAAACTTGCTAAGAGAATTCTCAATTCCAATTTCTGCTCCTCATACAATAAATTGTGATAATCAAAATGTGTGCCTCTTGGCAGCTAATTATATTTGCTTTGAGTGAATCCAAATACTTTGAATTGGATTTGCATTTTATTAGAGACCAAGTGAATTAGAAAACGACTATTCATTACCCATGTTCCAGTGAAATCCAAGTGGCAGACATCTTTACAAATCAATGGAAATTCAGGTGCAGTCAACTTTACGTGAAGTTGATATCTGAGAGCCGTTAAATGATTTGACTGATTTGACTAAATTTTCATCTAACAGCTCTTAGATATCAACTTCAGGTGAAGTCGACTTCACCTGAGTTTTCACCTTACAAATCCCTTTGAAGCTGTATTAATAAAGTTAGTTATTGTTTGTTAGGATATAACGAGAAAGTTGGTATTGGCTGTTAGGTGAGATTAGGCATCTAGATATAACAACTCTTGTACATCTCTTAGTGTAAAAGATTCTAATCCACTCTGCTTTCTTTATTATGATTGCGAAAGAGAGCAAAGTAATACGATTGTTGAGTGTTGAGCAAAAAGTGATTGAAAATGCAGAATTATGATAATAAACAGAAGAAAGCGGGAGAGATGAAAATGAAACAAAGTTGAATTGAGAATGAAACATATGTAGAGGCTGACAAAGAAGCAGGAGTCAATACCCGAACCAACACACCCTCAAGAGGGTATTATCTGGTGCGCTCTTGACTCCCTCAGTCCCTCTACACCCCACACACATAACATAACTATTAACTACACCCACACCCACACATTCATCACTTCCCTAACTAACTACTTAAACAACTAACAACCCCCATGTGCTTTTTTATTTAAATCCCACTTTTACCCCTCCCATTGTTAAATTAAAGTTACCACTAGGCTAAACAGATTCGGTTTTAGGTGGGAGAATCAATGCAAGCATTAATTAGTTCACTGTTTTGGGAGGTGCAGTGGTGGTGGTTGGCTCATTGTTGGCGGTGTTGCAAAGAGAGGCTTCGATCTGGTGCACGGTGCTGCAGAGGTGGTTGGTGATGGAGGTGACGCTGGACAGGTTGAGCTTGGCGGAGGGAATGGTGCTAGCTAGAATCTGGAGGCCAACGGTGAGGAGGCAGCCATGTTCATTGATAAGAGCTTCAGAAGAGGATGAGTTGTTGCTTGATGGCGGCATTGGCGTTATAATGAAGCCTTGTGGGAGAAGCGCAATGCATGAAGGATCCTCTCCGCTCATGGCTACCTGAATGGAGTCCACAGCAATGGTAGTGTACACCACCACACTCCCTGATTGGTCCGTACAGCTCTCTTGCAGCATTAGCTCCACGTTCTGCGATGAGTTGCTCGCAACCTGGATCAAAACAACGTGTAACTAACTAACTAAATATAGTTGTTTAAATCCAAGTGATCTTACATTGATGCGGAGAAGGGAAATGCAGTTTCCTGGATGGGAACCATTTGCAATGTGAGCAACTTCATTGAGTGAATTCCCATTGGAAAGAGCATCCATCTGAGATCTGTGGCGTTCATCGCGTAACAGATCGAAGACCTTGGTGTGGGAATAGGGAAGCCAAGTGGTTGAAACAGCACCCAGAATGACACCGTTGGGTTGACCAGGCTCTGTGATCTTCCTGGTGGTGATTCTAACGGTATCTTCAGGGGAATCTGATATTGCAGTCCATGATTGACCACTTGACGTGCTCATGTTGAGGCTGAACGTTCGTATCATCCTCTGTGCAAGTTTCATCAAGTTCTTTCTAGCTTCTGGTGAGTGTATCACTCCAAGATCTGAAATGTTTCTGGCCATGAGGCTTGCAACCCTCTCACATTGTCTCTGCAAAACACCCAACCACCGCTGTGCACCAAAAGCCATACCACTGTAAACATAGTTGCTGAATATCTGATGCACGGGTTTCTCTTCTACTTCTGCATGCTCAATCCATGTTACCCTTGAATATCCATTTGGCATATCTTGAATGAGACAGCCAGAGGGTCGCCTGCAGTATCTGGGATAAGAAGGGTGCAGGTTCTGCTGAAAGCTATCGATTGGGAAGTCAACAATGCCCCACGTTCCCTCCTCAGCGTTATGTTGACAGTACCGAAGGAAATGAGTCTCACGAGTCGATACCAATGGAGAAAGAACTTGGAATTCCGCATACATCTGATCCATCACAAGTAATAATCAATTAATCAAACTGCATGCATGATAACTATAATTTGAATCATTATTGACACCTACCAGCTGCAGAGACCCGCTTGCATGGCCAGAAGCATTTGAAGATATTATTTGCACCGTTTTTGCTCTAGAAACAATTGTGGGAAACAGTTCCATCCACTTGTTCTACAATATATAAACAAGATTAGATGAAAATAATCAACATGCAAGATTGTGTCTAGTTGAATAATGACTTACAGCATCGAGGAAGGCATCAACAAGAGTGACACTATTCATGATGACAACAGCGGTGTCACGGCTAGCTTCAGTCCGGTGCTTGAGATTCAACGGCCACGGGAACAGCCTGCCGTGCTCCTCAAAGTTAAGAACTTCCCTATCGCCGTCGCAGCCACGGATCCAAAGCGGCTCGTTAGCATGGCACATCTTGACAAGCTCGGCCATGGAAGAGGCGGCAAGGTCCATGGCCAGAGACTTCTCCTCTTCCATTAAGAGACCGCCCTCCGGGAACTGAGAAGCTTCCGGGGGAAGCATTGGAACAGGAATCATCTCGGTGCACGGGGGAATGGTGGGATCAACGTAGTGCCTTGGGTAGATGTTCATGTCCAAGTCCAGTGATGGGGCCATCAGTGCTGGTGCTGGTGCCATTGTTTGGATTGGACGCCCGCTGTATCTTGATGTCAGGCAGCACACACGTTCCAACTGAAAAATTAATCACACGCATTCTCAAAACTTAATACTTATGTAACACCGGTAACAAGATACAATCTAAATCAATTATACTTGCTAGATAAAAAAAAATCACCTATCAAATCGTATAAAACATATATAAAATACAAAATATTGATATACAAGTATATAAGTCTTTAATATATACATAATTTTTTGTACATAAATATAATCTTAGTAATAGTAAACTTCACTGCTCTCTATTGATGGATGCAGCCGTGCAGGTCTTAATAAATGTAACAACTTTTACTTTATAAAAATATGTAACTTCTATTGAGATTTAAGTGATATTACATACAAATAACATAATAGAAAGCACTGAGAACTAAAATTTTTAGTTAATTTTAATGCTTATGTTTATAATTTAACGTTTGTAATTTAAGATCTAAATTTTAAAATAAATAAAATAATTTTAAAAAATTTAATTACTAGTGGTAATCAATTTGTGGGGATGTTTTTTTTTTTCCAAAAAATTGACATTAACATGTATTAAGGAGTAAGCATAATTCATATATAGCCTCCTAAGTCCTAACCTCTTCTAACTAACTTGTTAGTTTCAAAATATAAGATAGAATGTGAAATATATTTAAAGTCGTCAAAATATAAAGTTTTCTTTGTTTAAAATAATAAAAAAATAATTGACATTAATTAGTGCAAACGTGCTAAATGATAAATTAATAAATCAAGCGATGTCACTTATAATATCTGTACGTTCTTAATTTATCTACATGTATTATATATCCGTCAAATTAATGTGCCTTCACCTTTGATAAAGTTGATGTTATTATGAAACTACATGTCATGATATAGTACTACCAAAGTAGATATGCATATGCATACCAGCGTGTGCCTAATTAATACATATGGGTTTAGAACCGACTATTAATTTTCGAAGTCAGATAGCATAGAATAATATGGTTGGTCAAAATCAAAACAATAAAAAAATGGTTCATATAATATCCAGCAAAATTATTATTAGTAGTAGTGCATTTAGAATGAGAGAGAGGGGAACAAATAAATTGGGTAAGGTACCTCCTCTCTTAACCTGGCATTTTCAATGCGAAGTTGTTGTTCATCCAAGCCAAGATCAGCTCCCATTATTCCTGGACCACCACAATTGGGACATATAACACTACGCAGTGATGCTTGTAGACGATAATTCTCATTCTTTAGAGTCTCATTCTCCGCTCTTAGAATCACATTTTCAGCTCGATCTTGTTGTGCCTATAATATTACCAACAAAGTTATTAAATTAACAACTAACAAGCTAGCTAAGCACACAAGATAATCTTAAATCTTAAAATGTATATACATACAATAAGTGACGATAATGATGATAAATTATTAAATACGCACTAAGGTATAATAAATACAAAAGCTTTTACTACTACTTGAAGACCCTTGGTTCCATTGTATCGTAACCCTAAAAGACTGTAATGATGAAATAGTGCAATAAATATGAGTACTGGTTTTGCGACCACATGTGGCAGGTTGGGTTAAATGCCTAACATTAATGGGATCCAGACTGTATGATGAAAAAGGCCAAGGAAGAAGAAAAATAAAAGACCTCTCGTAATAATAATAACAAGTAAATGAAGAAAGAAAGAAAGAAAGAAAGAGGAGTGTTCACTGTTGAGTATTCTCTCTTCACTGTGCTTCATTTTATTTCTACTTTCTAGCTACCACCGCCTGTGTTGCATAGCTGATTATTATTATTACCACTGTGTACTAGGGCTTACAGGAAAACAAAAAAATTCAAATTAAAATTGAAATGTTAAAACTTAGGTACAGTCGACTTCACGTGAAATTAATAACTGAGAGTCGTTAAATGAAAATTTAGTCAAATCAATCAAATCATCTAATAACTCTCAATTATCAACTTCACCTGAAATCGACTGAACTTGAATTTTGACCAAATTGAAAAAGGAAAAACAGAGACGATTTTAATGCAAACCAAGGAACGCGGTTTGCATTGGGAAACGTGCAAGGTATCTATAGGCGGAGACGTTCAACTTAATGGCATGAATTAAGAGCTTTATGAATTATGGGTACACTACACATTTTTTAGGGTTTTTTCGTCTTAATGGAAATGTTGGTGATTTAAAGCTTTCAATTCTTACGACTAGTATATAGAATAAAACAATAATAACAACAAAAGTTTGAACCGTACCTTCATCTGCGTTCGGCGGTTCTGGAACCAGAACTTAACCTGGCGCGGTTTAAGGCCGAGTTCATGGCTAAGTTTCAGCCGTTGCTTATCATCCGGGTGTTGACATTCCTTGAACAAACTAAAAAAGAAAATTACGTTTGATAAAAAAGAATAGAGATCTAAGCATAAGGAAGTGTGGGGGTTAAGTGTAATTACGCTTCCATCTCATGGATCTGGCGTGCAGTGTGCCTGTGGTAACGTTTCTTCTTATTCTGAGGCTGTTGTTGATCAGTCTCTTGCTCATTCCCTGACTTGTCTTCAACTTGTTCGCTCCCTGAACCGCTCTCCATGATCTCTTCCTTCCCTCTCAAGATCCCGTCTTCTTCCTTCTAAAACCGCACAAACTGATTAAACAGGAAGCAATAATAATTAAAGTGAAGAGAAAGGCTTGTTTTGCGTACCATGGTGGGAAAAGAGTGATGAAAATGCATGGTAGGCATGAAGGTGAAGCTGTTGTTTTGGATCGGAGAAGAGAAAAGTGTTTCTGATGAGTTTACAACTACGTTGCCTCCCATTGTAGACATTACTTGGCAATCCCCATACATTCTTGCTGCTTCTTCTTTCTTTCTTTTTATGTTGAGGAGAAAAAGTTTCTTCAGTGGAGGCAAACCTGTTTTGTCACACCAAAGAACGAAAAAATATCAGAATCAGAATCCAAGCAACAGAAACAAGAGCTGAGCTAATGAAGAAAGCTAACGGGACATTCTCATTTCACCAACCCAAAATACAACAATAAGGGAAGATTCCTTTCACAGACAAATAGGCAAAATCTCAGGAGTGTATCAAAGGAAACAAAATAGAATAATGTCCCTCACAATCTTTCGAAGATTTATTTTCTTTTATAACACACATGTAAAAAATGTAAAAAATAAAATAAGCAAAAAGAGTAGTAAATATTATAGAGAATAGAGAGCATGACCATGGGGAAAAGGTTGGAAGCAATGGTATTGTGACGTTCACAAGAAGACACACCCACTACTAGAAGAGTGTGGTGGAGTTGTAATAAATCGGTTATAATGGTAGTAATTTATTTTACTGGTGGGAAAAGGGTAAATGCGGTTGGACAGAAACCGATCAGCGCCACTTACTGCGTCGGCTGTTACATTCCACGTGCTTCTTTCTTAATGGCTCGCTCCTCGCTCCATGCGTTTCCCACACCCTATCCTCTACTATCCACCAAAGTCAAACACATTTTTCTTCCTCTCTCTTCCACGCGCCTTTCTTCTCTCTTTCTTCCACTTCCCGCCCAAAATAATACATATTTTCTAATAAATTATTTATTAATAGTAATGTTAATATGTGTCTTTAGCTAAATTCATATATTATTGTGTGAAATCCTCATCTTGAAGAGAATGAAGCTCGACGTTACATGTAAGCCTTTTTCTTTTTCCTATATACCATACAAAAGTTATTTGTTAATTTAGAAATGTAAATGACATCACATGAATAAAGCAATACATTGTACATGTACTAATCGATCCAAATTAAACTGTTTATTTAATTCGATCCAAATCAAAAATCGATTAAAATCGTACTAATTCGGATTTGATTGGATTCTATTTTTTGCAAATCGCTGAATTGATCATATTTTGAATCTACTTTTTATAACCGATCAAATCCAATCCAAACCACACAATATGCTATAATATTATTATTTTATTATTATATTTACAATTATACTTATAACATGTTCAATTTGTTATATATTTTTTTATTATTCATGTATTATTATTATTTAATAAATATTTTATGTTCAAAATGTTATTTATTTATTTATTTTAACTAACCTATAACTTTATTTCTATTTTTATGTTATCGTTGGCTTTTTAAGATATTGTTAAAACTTGTTATGTCATTGTTGATTATTTAAAATTTGATATTGAGACTTATTATATGTATTTAATTTTTTTATTTAAAAAACCGTAAATCCAAACCGATCCAAACCGCTTGTAATAAGATCGGATCGAATTTTCAAAAAAAAAATCATCCAATTTAAACCGCACCGCACATAAATTAAACGTTCAGATTGAATGATTTTTTTCTTTAAAACCGAACCAAACTGCACTGTGAACACCTCTACATTAACTATTAAATTAATTATTATATATTTATGTATTTTTTTATATTTTAATATATATTTTATATAAATAATTAATTTAATAATTGATTTTTTTATCTACTTAGAATTGTTGATGCTTATTGTTCAAGGATGTATACGACTCCTTAGATATTGCAATAAAGTAGAGTAAAAGCATTTTTTGATGAAATAGAATGATTGAACAATGAGCATGTAACATGTGAAGCAGATTTATTGGTTGGTCAAACTTAGTTTTTTTTTTTTTTGTTTAACAAATAAAATCAAGTTTAGTTAAACAATAAATTTTACTATTTGATCAAATTGATTTACTCATTTTCTTTTAACAAATAAAACCAGTTCTATGTTTAATAGCTCAATATCACTACTCCCGTGCACTCAAATTAAAGAAATAAGAGGCTCGATGTATTTTACGATAAAACATAAAAAAATAAAAATAGAATAACTAGCTAAGATCTCAAAAACCCATTTAAATAATGGTGTATATGATTTTCTTATTTGCACTGGGATAGTGTAATCTTCATGATTCATTCCTTAAATACGAAACTGATAATTCGAAGAAGAATCAACCTCTGATTAGATTAGAATCGCAAGTAGGTATAATAATTTGCAAGAATTTTTAGAACAAGTGCTCCACAAGCTCACATGTCAAGAGCGGTCCAACCGATTAATGTTAGGCGGATGGATGTGTCTATATATTTCATATTATTTTTCAACTAAACCGATGAAGGACTAATTTATAGAAAATATAAAATCTTTTATTTAAAAATTTGTTATTTATAGTTGTTGCGTGTGTATAAAATACAATTTAAATTTCAACACTTATTTAAATAAATTAATAACAAACAAATAAATGTTAGATATATAAAAAAATATATTGTCAAATTAATTATTAATATAAAATATATATTAAAATATAAAATATATATTACAAATAAATTAAATAACATATATATTTATATATAAATATATAATAATTAATTTAGTAGTGCATTTTGTATATACATAATATTTTATTAAAATATTGTTTTTATGAGAAAGATTAGATGATGAAATGTGAAGAGATAAAATGATACTCGAAATTTGAATTAAGGATGAACGATATGATTTCCTCCCAATAGAGGTTCTTTCCACTAAGCTAATTAACTTCTGTTAGCAGGGACGGATAAAAAGTATTATTTTTAATAATGTAGTGATAGTAAAAAGAGTTATTATTTTTGTTAATGAGTTATAGTTTAAATGACATAGTCTTTTCATACTCAATTAAGAGCTCGTAGGTTCGAGTCTCTTTATTTTTGGTAAAAAAAAGAGTTATTATTCTTTATGTAATAGAATTTAAATTTTTCTACATATATTTATATTATTTGTATTTTTTATTTAATTCGAATTTTTTTTTACATTTTTTTCTTAACACATTTATAATCATATAAAAATATTTTAATATTATTATAATAATATTATTTTTTTCTAATTTTATTTAGTTTTTTATTCTTTTTTAATTAATTTTTACCCTATTATTATATAAAAACACTTTAATATATTTTAAATTCACGTAACAAAATTGTTAGTGTAATTAACTTATATTATTTTATGTTATATTTCTTAATGATATAAAACATAAAAATATAACTTACTGTCACATAAATATTTAATATAGTAAATTAATTAACAAAATATTTAAAAATATATAATTTTATACTTTAATTTAGTAGATATAAAACTATAAAAAATTATGAAAAAATTATAAAAACTGAAATAATTTTTTTATTTGACAAGTATTTATTAATTTTTTAAATTAAAAAATTAATTATGGTTATATCTATTATTAAATATATAGCTTTATATTTGATTATATAATATTTTAATTTTCGACCCCTCCACTTTTAGATTTCTGGATCCGTCCCTGTCTGTTAGGTTTAATCATAATTTTTTAATTTGATGTTGTCTATCGAATAAATTATCATATATTAAAATTTTCATATATGATATAGATTAAATATATTATTTTTATTAAAAAAATATTATTATATTTTTCAATTTGTTATTTTGATTTTGATATTAATTTTGTAATTTGTTTAAAATTTAAAATTTTAACAAAAATTTTATTAAAAAAGTATTCTATATTTTTATTACTTTTTACATATTTTATAATATTATTTTCGCCTGTTATTTTATTATCATTTTGATACTTTTTTATTTTGTAAATTTAATAATTTTTTAAGAGTTAAATTTTTATTTATAATTCTTTTATTTTTTTTAATTTTTGAAGATCTATATATTTTAATCTACCAATTTTTATTATTAATTATTCCATTGTTAGTCTAACCATTTTTATTTTAACTTTGAATTTCTTGAATAAAATTTATTGAAAATTTGGTATTTTTAAAAAAATTATTTTGTATTAATTTAAAAAATTCAATATCATTTAAATTTATATTAGTTAAAATTATTAGTTTCTGTCTATTAGTTTGAATAATTTAATTATTTATTTTCTTAGATATTTTAAATTATTTTTTGATTCAATTTTATATATAATTTATGTTTTTATTGTTAGCTCATATTTTTTTAGAGCACGTTTTTTAACTGTGTCAAAATAAATAACTTTAAAAAAATTATATTTTTTATATCTTTATATGAGTGGTGGTTAAAAGAAATGTAGAAGACCTAAAATTGAAAAACACGCGCTGTGTTTGCTTATTTTTTTTATTTTTTTTTTCCCTAGCGGTATGCATTTTTACCAAGGCAGTGATTAGCAAAGGTAAGGAAAATATTGACTTGCAAGAAAAGAGAAGCGTTGAAGGACAAGATTCTATAATGGTCAAACAGATCAGAACCGTCCATTCATACGATGAACGTGATCAACGGCTATAAGAGTTTTTTTTTTTTTTGCATGGCGGAGATTGTGATGGCCCCCCGTGGGAGATGATATAACGTGACAAATTGACACTGAAACCAGTGAGAAAGATGGGAGAAGAAATTGATATCCATGGATGTCAATTTCAATGTGGGGGACCACACCATCCATCCCAAAAAGGCCCCTTATATATGGAATTAAATTTTGGGTATAGAATCCAGACAGAGGATATTATTGCATTTCATGAAAAACTTTAGCAATTATGAAATCTTCTGCAATGAATTTTAATTTTTGCATCATGAGTGGGGAGCCCAAGTTCCTGGTTTATGGTTGGGTCAAAAATGACAATAATAACTGGGGGGTTGCTTTCAAGCATTTTCTTGGCACATCTCAAAATACGGGGTTTCGTTTATATAGTGAATGGTTTAATTTGTGGTTAAATTAAAAAAAGAAACTATGTCATAGATGTATCTAGTAATAGTAAGAAATTAAGAAGCGATGAGTGTCAGCGTTAACAAAATAAGGGTTGGATTATGTGGTAATGTTTTCATTTGAGGGATAATTAATCATTGTGGGAAGAGATTGGTGCAAAGTGCAAACTAGTTTGAGCAGACATGTCATAAACATGCCAAAAGAAAAACCGGGATAAAAGTGGAATTTTAATCTGTTTTAGGGAATCATCTATCTATGAAAATATATTATTCTCGTATTCATTTGAAGTTTTAAAATCTAAGTCCTATGAATATTTTATTTCTCAGAAAATTAATTGTCAAATTTTGAAATTTAAAAATATGTTATATTCTGATTATTATATTTTTTGTTAAAGAGCTTCTTCTTCTTCTATTGGTATTGGCGTGTTTTAGAAATTAAGAATATATTTCTAGAACAAAAATGTGTATAATAATAAAACAAACATATTCATAATTTGTTAGTAAAATATTAAAAACAATTCCCAATAATGTGTACTATTAAACAAACAACTTTTTTAATACTCGACATCATATTACTAAGAAATGTTCTTAAAATATCTTTTTAAGGCTTTTGTATGTGTTAGTGAGTGTTTGGTCCGGCATATTGTCACTCACCGAAATAATTAGTTTGTGTTTGAAAAGGTATTTGGATGTGTTGACCATTTTCTGACTCCAGAGTTTTCACTCGCGAAGAAGAAGATATATGAACACGCTTCTTCTCCTCAAACTTCAATTGCACCTGTTTTATGGAAGAAGACAGTTTAGAGATCTTTTTTTTTTCTCTTTAATAATACCAGACAGCTTTTCAAGATGTGACGCCTCCTTCTCTTCTCGGCCCAAAGCAAACTCTTGTGTCCTACTAATGGCAACAATTCGAGCACCAATCACCTGTAAAAAAAAAGGATCAGTAACAATACCACAACAGAATACAAATAACATTAAAAACAGGAAAACAAATATACCTGAAGAAAGCGACTAACACCAGCTCGACCAACCTCATCGATTATTTTCATGTCATCCGGAAAACAACAGAGCTCGTCAGCCATTATACTAAAAGGATAGAGCTTCGCCCACAATGACCTCCCATGCTCGTTCTCATCATATCCATGAAGCCTCTTCTGTGACTCGTAGGCAGACTCCACCATTTGGAGAATCATGGAAGAATCACCCTTACCCTCCAATACCTCGGCAACACTACCCTTCGCCTGACCCCTCTTACGCTTTGGCTTATGAATAGGATCATACTGCACAACAGCAGCAGGACCTTTTTCCTGCATTGGAAGAAACTTCATTCTCACTTTTCTTGCATTGGTTGAAGAAAGACTTCAACCCTGCAGTAGTAATGGTGGGAGCTTTCTCGGCTGAAAACCACAACCAAACCAAATCAGAGTCAACATATCAAAGCAGAGAAGGAAACAAACATAGTAAATCAAATTACTTATGTGGTCATACACAGCCTGTCTATCGGTATCTCATTTCAATATTTCAGCAACCGATAACAAACCTTTCGGACCCAAAGACTTAAACAAAAAATTCATTACAATATCATCATCAAGAAGCCTATCATCTACATCCAGTGCTTGATATGGCTCGGCACACCAGAACATGGGGAACCTTTCCACTAAATGTTCATTCAAATAAAAGGGAAAATCCTCGGATACACTCCTAACCTTCACAAACATAGATTTGAAGTCCTTAAACGATGACTTATACAGGCCAAATATCGCACGATAGGGGTAGCTACTAAGGTTCACCCACAAGCCCCGATTTACCCCTTTCGCCTGAAATAATGAGAAAAACAACCTAAGAGACAGCTGACGGTCTAGCAGCTCCATCAATATTTCGAACGCCCGAACAAAACTCCAGGAATTAGGGTGAAGCTGAGTTGGGGCACAGTTTAACCAATACAAAATCCCACACTCAAATTCGGTAAAGGGAAGTCTCACACCCAGCTCAGTGAATAGACAGCTATATATATAGAAAAAGGACCAATCATCTAATCGGTCACAGACCCGGTCATCCATCCCACATGGCAACAATTTTATCATAACATTACTACCATCTCTGACCCAAATATTTGACCCCAGTAACCTCACCAACTCCTCATCATCAAACTGAGACACGCGCTTCCTTACCCTAGCATTAACCCAGTCATAAGGGTCTACCACATTACAGTTCTCCATCAAGGACAAGAAAAGAAAAACACAAGAGAACAAAGAAGAAACGAAGAAAGAATCACAACTGACCTTGCTTGGTCATTTTTTTCAGACAGTGAGAGAAAATAACCTTTATCTCAGAACTCAGCAGTTTGAAAAGAAAAAAGAAGTGTAAGCAAAACATAACTTCTATAAAACAAACGGTTACCAACCTGTGCATTTACTCCAGATTGACAAAAAAGAAAAGCATTAAAATCCACTACTAAATCCAATAGACAGGGGTGCCTAGAAAAATGGGACAGTTTTCACATCAATCATGTCATGATGGCGCGTAGAACGAAGCCACCACTACAGGAAACATTTTGAATTCTGAACAAGACCAAGCCGAGCTTGGGGGCCGTAAGGAGCATATACGACAACAACTCAGCGACCGAGGACTGCGGTACTCCTGGTCCGAAAGCTTGCCTTAGTCCTGTCCAAACTAAGGCAAGCTTGGGGGCTATGATATGTCACCCTTATCCTCGGCCGTCTGAAAAACTCGGCACGTAAGCAGCTAAGATCGGCCTCACGCTAGCTGCCTGATAAGCTCGGCACGCAGGCATATAAGCTCGGCCTCACCCATTTGAAAACAAGAAACGTGCTCAACAAACCTAAAACAGAATATCATAACCAACCTACAAACTAGGACTTATCCACAATAAACGGTAAAACAACTCCTATAAAGCCGAGTTAGTATCCTCGGCCAAGAGTCAGGTTCTCTCACTCTCAGTCTTTTATTCCTTATTTTGACTAGTTTACTTTAGATCCTTATTGACTTGAGTGTTGGAGTATCTTTTGCAGGTATTTCTGCTGCGGTGTTCGATTCAAACCGACGTATAGCTCTTCCTCTCCAACGGCCGCTTGCTCGGAGTAGCTAAAGCTCAGCCACTCCAGAGCCAGGACGAAACAACATTCATGTTGATTGGTTTTGAATAATATCACAGCGAAGTACGTAATATGCCTCAGAGGTTCGATTTTATGTTTAGATAAAGGTCTAGCTAGAAGTAATATAATCCAGTTTTGTTTCCAATAAAACAAAAATAAAATAATGACATAACGTTTTACATTTAAAAATACACTTTAATCAATATTAATCATATCATTTTTTCAACATACTATAAAGTAATAAAGTATAAACAAACTCAGCCCATTAAGAATAAAGGTCCATCAAAAATGGCCTATTTTACTTATTAGACCTCTTAAGAGATAAGTTCAATCCTACTTGTCTAAATAAGTAATTGACTTTCCAATTTTCTCATATTATTTCTATTTCATTTAAAATATAAATTTCAACAAACTCCTAATATAAAAAAAAAAACGGTTATTCACTAATAAAGATAAATCTACTTTAAAATGTGGTTATCTTACTTATTATAAATACACTGATACTTATATTCAAATTCTAACCTACTAAAAATAAGCTTAAATCCCTTGATAACTTAAACATCGAAATCTCTTACAAATACCATTCTCCACATTCTTATGAAAAACTCGGACGACCAGCCAGAATAAGTCGGACATCATATAATTTATAAATATAATATATAATTTCAAAGGTTCAATTTATAAAAACAGAAACAAAAAATTAATTAAATATTTTATATAAACCAACAACATATTTAAAGTAATATATTTAGTTTTAAATACACCTACCTTTTTCGTCCGTCTATTTCCTTGATCTACCCCGTAACTAATTAGCCATTTTAATATGGGGCAAACCAAAAACAAAATTCTCAAATTATTTTATTATTGATAAAAATGTTTTTAAATTTTATTATTAATAAAAATATTCTTAAATTATTTAAAAATATAATAAAAATATATATTTATTCCGTTAATAAAATATGTCTCTAAATATTATTGGGTATTTTTGGCACCCTTTTTAATTAATTGAAGCCATTTTTATTAAATTAAAAAATATTTTTGTCAACACTAAAATGATTCGAATATATTTTTTATAGTTTACCTTTTAACACGTGATGATAGAATATTTTCAGTTTCTTATTTTGTTTTTAATTTTTATATTCTCTTCTGGATCTAATAACTTGCTTTGTTGTATAATCAAATACTCTCCTGAAATGGAACTGAACCAACATTTCATATTTTATTCATTTCTCCAAGATAGCAGTACCGGCATTTCATGTTTAATTCGGTAAGATATTATATACGAATAGAAGTTGTTATGCAATTAATTATCTAATAACATAAAATATAAATTATTAATTAACAAACTGGCCTATTAGCTCAGTTGGTTAGAGCGTCGTGCTAATAACGCGAAGGTCGCAGGTTCGAGACCTGCATGGGCCAAAATTTTTTTAAGCTTCTTTGTTCTATTTTATTCCACATGTTCTTACTTCTTTACCTTTTCAAAAGCAAAGCGTAGAAGATAAATCAGTGATTCAAAATGAAACTTTCACATATATTCTCATTCAAAGAAGTTAACAGGTCCCTCTTCACAAAATTTGGAATATGTACAAAAAGATACATTGAATGTACTAAACAAATTTAAAAATCAAAATGGATATTTACTGAAGAATTAATCATCATTTAAACGTAGCATGAATCCGGAGCATGCAATGATGTACTTCCAGTGAGAATCTAAACAAGAAGATAGTTTAATTTTAGTTTTATGAAACAAGAATCATTGAAAACGAGCAATAAATACTAGTCAACGAACCATATAAATTATGGGTCTAGGATAGTTAAACCACTGGTATAGGATGTTGCAATAAATTTGTACGAACAATATGATCCTCTCTATTAGTCCATCTATATCTTGGGATTTTATATTTATATTGGTTGGTTGTTCAAATATTTACTAGGAAGCATTCAGACTCATAATTTCTCCATATATTAATTATAAATCATAGGAGCATGCCTAGCATAACAATATTCATACACCTCCTTAAAGTTTCGAAGCCAGCCACTACGGAATTTTGGCATTGAATTGAAATCAATTGAATTTTGTCCTAGGACCGCACAATAGTCACAAGTATCTCGAGTTACATTCACACATTTTGCAAAACATTAAATATGGATTGCTCTGAAGTGTTACCCGAAATTGGATTAATTTTTAGGCCTAGATGCGAGGTTAAAACATCTAAAGTTGTAAGTATGAATAAATGACCATTTATATCCATAAAAGATAAAAATATTGATATATGTATCCACATTCGATCGAAACTAAACTTGTATCACGTAAAATATATTTCGTGTGACAAAAATATTCTATGTGACACTCCAATTCTCCAAAGACAAGGTATTTTTGCCATACGAAGAGCATCTTGTATGAGTACAAGTTTAGTTTTAGTTTTGATTTAATATGGGTACATATGTCAACATTTTTATCTTTTATGAATACAAATGATTATTTATTCTAAGTATTAATTTGTTTGTTGGATGGTGATTTATTTGATGTTCTTTTTTGAACTTAATGCATGTACTTGCAAGAAATTTTAATTTCGCAAAAGTTTTAGTAGGTTTTTAACAAGATTGAATTAAAAAAAAAATACATATGATATTTATGATATTTATAGAATAGTATATTATCACTCTAAGTTGAATCGAATATAAGTTAGATGGCTCATATCTAAAGTTAGTCCGACTCGCCTGGATTTAAATGGTTATGTTGAACTTACTTTGTAGTTTGTATAATTCACTTATAAGTGTCACTCATTCTTTTAGTGAGAATATGAACTAAATTATATTAATAGGCCAGGTATAATCAAAAGTAAATGATAAAATTTAGTCAAAACTACTTCACCTTGTTAAGTGATTTTTCTCAAAACCCTTACTATTCACCTCAAAATAATAATTATTTTTTATCCCTGCTGCCTTTAATGGCAAAAGCCCAAGGCATTTCCCCAATTTTTGTAGTAAAATTAAAAGAGAAGAATACAACAAAGTTTAATCATGCAATGCAATGTTTCAGTTGCACATTTTTATGCTTGCAAACAAATGCTAGTTGAAGTACTTGATATCCAAAATGTGGTTCATCAATCATCAGATGTGAAATCTAGCCACTTCTATTAGTTGTGATAAATTTGTCATATAACAAATACCGCAGTCTCTATCCATATTCATAAAATATTATGCAGTCTCTATAAGTAGCGTTCAAAAAGATTGAGATTGAGAGATAAAGTTTAAGAGACAGAAATTAAAATAAATCTCAATATTTTGTTTGGTGTAAAGTGAGAGACAGAAATTGAAACAAGAATGAAATTTTAATTTAATTTATACAAAGAATAAAATTGGAATTAATTAATTAAAATGAAAATATTTTAGGTATAAAATGTTATTAAAGTTTCAGTCTCCATTTTTTTAAATTTTAGTCCTTTGTGTCTCTACTTTTTAGAGGTACCGAAATACTAACATTTTAGAGACAGAAACAGAAATTTTAGTATCAACTTTTAAACTAACAAACATAATATTAAATATTAGTCTCTCAGTATTTATCTCATTATCTCAAAACAAACGCTAAGTAACGAAAAATAAATACCAAAAACGATCCCTACATTCACGATTTCACGTTTTATGCAAGTTTTTGGTCTAATACATAGACTGCACAATACTAAAGAGTAGGTTCAGTAGGTTGGGCTCATTTACACTCACAAACTAACCCAAAGAAAATTTTTTCTGAAAAGATTCATGGCCCAACTAAAACAAGAAACCTAGTCCAAATTCGAAACTAAAATCTGACCACCAAAACTGTATCCCTGTTTCCAATCCAATACAGACCATTGAAAAGTACAAATATACCCCCCAAAAGACAAATGTTTTTATCCTTTTGAAAAAAATCAGACACTACGCCTCTTCTACCAGACAAAGTTGACACATGATCCACCACAAACATTTTTCACATAAATACTTTTTGTAAATATAATAATTAATAACATTACAATTAAATATTCTTTAAATATTATTTTTTATTTAGTCTTCAGGAAAAAAACAAATAATTCTCCTAATTTTTTAAACAATTAATATATAAAAGTAATTATTTAAATTAATTAAATTTTAATATATTTTTTAAAAAATTAAATAAAAATTAAAAATTAAAGAATGACTAATATTTTTCAATTAATAAATGCATCAGCATGTCATTGATGCACACTATATATTTGAATTATTACCCTAACTATTCACAAGAATTATAAAAAATTATAAAGACCGAACCGATTATTACATCAATAGAATTACCTATTTAAAAATTTAGGTAAAATTCAATTGAAATTAAACTAAATATAATAAAATAATATATTTATATATAAATTATATATTAAAAAAGTAAAAAATATATTTTGTTTGGATTTTATGATTTTAAGTTGGTTAACCATTAAACACAATATTGACTAATTTTTTTTTATTTTTACACGAATTTATTATCAATTAATTGTTTAACTAAATCGAAATAATTTGATGACTCATTTCCAACTAATCTAGTTAAATCAGTAAGTTCGGTCCGAGTTTTAAAATATGCTTTACATGATTAATCCTTAAATAAAAAAATTTAAAAATTATACAATTAACTATCAATAATTTTTGTATTAGTATAATTTGATTATTTAAAAAATATATCCTCTTAATTATTAAAAAAATTAAAAAATTTATTATTTTTTATATTTTTTATTTATAAAATTAATGATAAGATCACATTTTATTCTGTTAATAATTAAAAAAAATAGAGAGAATCCGTTTTTGATTATTTACGTAATAAATAATAAATATTTGTAATTTGTACTATCTTTGATTTTGGGTGATTCTAGACTTGTAGTCTTCTAGCATCGAAGCAGAAACACACGTAGTGAAAGAAAGAAAGACTCGGAATTCGGAAGTACAAACTAAAACACTTCCAATGGCTCAACTCTCCTCTTTCGCGTGCACCCCACGCGTCCCTTCCACCACCTCGCAAAACCCTAATTCCCTCTTTCCGTTTTCTCTTTCTCCCCTTCGCTTCCCATTCCCTCTCTCTCCTCGCTCTCAAACCTTCCCTTCTATCCGCCTCGCCGCCTCCTCCCCTGCCGACGGTGGCTCCGGCGACGTTGACAAGGCCTCCGCCAAGATCTCCGATGAATGGGGTGAGGATTACGAGCCCGAGCCCGAAGCGGCGTTCACCAAGCTTCCCGATTCTGACCCTCCCAGGGACGAAGATGAGTGGGAGGAAGGAGGACGTGATGGCGACGGCGGTTACGTCGACGGCGGAAACGGAACTCCGGCTGCCACGCCTAAGGATGTTTCGGCGGAGGAGGAGGGGAAGCTGGAGGGTCTGAAGCGGGCTCTAGTGGACAGTGTTTATGGGACTCAGCTCGGGTTTCGGGCAGGGTCGGAGGTCCGGGCCGAGGTATCCGAGTTGGTGACTCAGTTGGAAGCGGCAAACCCGACACCTAACCCGGTTGAGGAACCCGCGCTTCTCGATGGAACTTGGGTGTTGCTGTAAGTCTGAGCTGAATTTTATTCAACTATGCTTTTCATGTTAATGCATATTTAGTTATGAATAGTTGCAGCTCAAGTGAACTATGCTTCTCGTTGAGTAATGAAACTTTGATTTTGATTTTGATTGATATGATCGTTGCATCCTGTTGTGTAAATGGAACATGCAATTTGGGTCATGCCTTGGGGAAATGGTTATAGGGTTTGGGACTGCATGCTTTCATTGGGGAGAAGAGAAAGGAAAAAAAAAAAGAGATAATTTTTACTGTTTTAGGCAATACTGTGCTTTATGCTTATCTTGATGTATTCTGATTTCTGGCAGAAATAGTGGAAATTTTCATTGGTACTGAATATTGATGAATACGAAGCAAAGTCAAAATTTCTGTTTATTTTGTGACACATAATCCTTTCGGTTGCTGTGCTTTTAAAACTGATTTCAGGTACACTGCATCTTCGGAACTTTTACCTCTTCTAGCAGTTGGATCGTTACCTTTGTTGAAGGTGGACAAGATTTCACAAACAATCGATACTGGTAGCTTGACCATCATAAACTCCATCACATTATCTAGTCCTTTTACCACTTTGTCTTTCAGTGCATCTGCCTCATTTGAAGTTCGAACCCCTACAAGAATACAGGTATCTTCTCATGAAAAATTTAGTATTTCACCATCTCACAAATTAGAAAGACAAAATTTGCTTGACTCTTTGTTTTAACACCTTGAGGTGCCAAAAAGTGCATTCGTAGTTTAATTGAAGTTTATCCTTACAATAAGGGAAAATGTAACATACTTGACTAGTTGACTCTATTGCATTATCTTACAGTAAATATTTGCTAGTGGAGCATTCAATCATAACATTCATAGTAAAAAGTCAAAGATTAAGAGGTTCATTGTAAAAACCCCTAAGCTGCCTGCTGCTAAGAGTGCCAGAGACCGAAAATTAGTCATATCTTGTATATCTTTGTCATGACAAATAGCAAGCTGGATGAGTAGGCTTTATGAATATTTTGCAATTATCTACTAGGTGTTTCAGGCTTAAGGTGTGTCACATCTTAACCAAAAAACCATGCCTAAGTTAGCAAAGGTCAGAGGCACACACCTCCTCGTATGAGTGAACTGACTCAACCAGTTCTTAAATTAAGATTGATAAAGTGAGGAAGTGAGTGTCTAATCATTCTTAAATTAAGATAACGAGGCTCATAAATGATGGAAGTTATAAATTCAATGGTACTTAACGCCCTCACTTTATCACTTTACTGATCTGCTCACTTTAGAGGATCTTTTTTCATTACGCATGGATGCTGAATTCCGCTTTTGTGTTTTGGGATTTACCTCCTCCTGAGTTAGCTAGGATTCTTTGTGAAGATGATATATGGGTTACCTTACCCCGTTTAATTTGTATCTGGGTTCCTTTTGTTTCGGGCTTTTTCCCCGTTTCAATACCAAAAAAAGAGTTATCTTTCTCTTTCCTATTGAAACAACCTTAATTGAATAGCGAAACCGAATCGTTGCTCGGAAGAAATCCTTAATTAAGGCCTTCTTCATTCACCAATATAACAATAAGGTTATTTTAAAGTTCTCTAACTAAATTGCCTTTTTTAATAAGCTCTTGTATTATGAAAACTGACAATTGCCTTCTCTTATTTGTGATAATGTAAAAAAGTAAATTACATATGAATTATGATATAAGCTGATATGGTTGCATGCAAATGTTTTTGCTTTTCCAATGTTAATAATAATAATACAATGGTGCAATCCAATGTTTGTTGTATCCTGCATGTTAAATAAGTTTCCTCAGCTTGCATAGATGACTAGAAAACTCTTGCTAACATTTCTAAATGCAAACAGGTTACATTTAAAGAAGGTTCATTCAATCCTCCAGAGATAAAGTCTCGACCTGAACTGCCAGAAGATGTAGACATTTTTGGCCAAAGGATCAGCCTTTCACCTCTGCAACAATCTCTTGGTCCTCTGCAAGATGCAGTGGCAAACATTTCACGTGCCATATCCGGTCAGCCACCTCTCAAGGTTCCCATTCCTGGTGAGAGGACTAGTTCATGGCTTATTACTACATATCTTGATAAGGACTTCAGAATATCAAGGGGAGATGGCGGTCTTTTTGTCCTTGCCAAAGAAGGGAGTCCCCTTCTTGATTAGTGGGAGGAAATATTAGTTCCTCCCTTCTCACCCCACCCCATCCCCGTCCCCCAAAAACGGTATATAAAAAGGTTACATTCTTTTCTGATTTTGTTTTTTTTTTTTTTTTTTTCTTTTACCTCTCAAGTTGTTGTAATATTGTATATTTAAATATATAGTTGACAGGTTTGACATTCTCAGGCTGTAATTCTACAATGATTAATAAGTATTTAGAGGAGCCAAATCCTCTTTAAATAAAGTGGTATGTTTCAATTCATTATTATCCTGCTAAAATGTTGACTTGGGGAAGAATGGTGAAATTAATCAAATATATGCGAGGGTATATATATACAGAGAATGATAAAGGGGCTCTCGATCGTTGATCATCAAAATGAAGAAAACATTGAAGAGAATTTTTCAACCTGTCCTTGCTTACCATATGTGGTCAGTACTCAGTTGGTCCTGGATTTTAAAGTTCCTATCCTTAGGGGCTTTGGTTCTTGTTTTCTCTACACACCCAGTGTCCAGTGATTTAGAGGCTTACAGCTTTCTTACTCCATAGAAGTTTATTATATTTGTTTTCATGCTTTACAGATTGGGATCTTTAACTCCAAAAATCCATCTTCGGCACAACCTAAAATGCAACGAGAACGACTATAGTAGACAAATAGTAGCATACTTTGGTACTGGTTACTTCCGTCTAGCATTAAATTTTATAAGAAATAATTGAAGTGATTGAATGGTGTTAAAATTGTACTACCCATTTTTCCTATATCATTAGAGAGAAATGAATGGATTTTTTACCTCAACTTTTAAATGACCTTACCACATTTTTATTGGAATACCAAACAAAGAGTTGCACTAGTTGCCAAGAAAATGAAATCAAATATGAAACCTAAAAGCATACAATATATAAGAATATCATCATATATGATCAAGTCATGAAATTTTGTTTGTATCTTTGATTAGAAGGTACAGGTAGGATGAAGTTTTGGGACCTTTATTGAGTAAACTTGCACAAAACCTTATTCATAAAAATACAAATTTAATACAAGCAAAAGACAAATTACAAAAATATTGAATTTGGGCACACATTTGAATCCCATCAAGCTCGCTATCAGCTTCATTTTCTTTTCTCTTTCCCAAATGTAACTGAAATATTGTTCAGTTCAGTATTATTATGGACAACACCTGTGATATTAACAACTGGTTCTTCAACTAAAACTCAGAACAAATGCATAACAACTCGTCATGCAAAATGAAGCTTGACAGACCATAAAAAGTACAAAAGAAACGAGAAAAATAAAAACAAAAAAACCTTAAGGCTACCATCCCCATCAGTGCATGAAATTGCCACATAAACATCACTCTTTAACTACCTTTTCCTTTTCCTTTTTAAAAAATGGCCTAAACAAAAATACGGGTGACGTAAACCACTAGCAAAGTGATGGAGAGCTAGTTTCGCAGCATCCATTGCATGATGTCCTTCCTAAATACACCTCCTGACTCATTCATTCTATAATTTGAACTAGAGATTTCAGGAGCATAGATGCTGAGGTTCCTGCCATGGACACTAGTCCTGGCAGGATTCGGTGGTCGAGTCATCATTGAAATGGTAGGAAAAGGTCTTTGTCTCAACGAGGTAAAGAGATGCCTATCGGAGTCCTTCTTGAAGGATCCAAAATAACCAGTAGGCTTGTTGTTCGAAGCTCCAGCTGAATTCTTTGTCAGTTTTTCACTTGAGCTGCCACTGGGAAGTGATCCGGAAGGAGGACCTCGAATCCCAGCTGATGGCTTCATCCGATCTAGCCATCGCAAAATTGTGTTTCCAAGATTCCGTCCTGCTTCTATGTCTCTATCTTGAATGTTTCTATGAACTTTGACTACTACGTCAAATACAGCACGGGTCCGCCTGTGAAGCACCAAAACAAAAGTCCAAGAATGAAATTGTAAGACAGTGATGCATCCGTACCAAAGCACTGAGGTGCATAAGTGAAACAAAACTCAGTAACAAATTACAACGATGAATAAAGTAAGAAACTGATGCTAATAATTGACCCCAAGAACTTTGTGATCTCAGAAGACAATAAGTAAATCATTGGCTCTCAAATATTTGTAATACGACACAGCTGTTATCCTCCAAGATTTCATATTTGGATGTAGCAATGCATTAACACAATCCAGTCACACAATTATTAATTAAATGAATCAACCTTTCTCCCAACCACCTTTCCATCAGTAATATTCACTTTAGAGTGTGTGTAAACAATTAGAAGTGCTATGAAATATAATCTACAAACTTTCACCAGGCCCCACAAATTTCGTTGTAATATAACCGTTGCTATGTCAAAGAAATAAATATTCAAGGCTTTAAGCTTCTCCAAAGATACAAATGTGATCTACAAGAACTCAAGCTAGTATCTGTTTTGTGGTATTTTTCTAATCACGAATAACGGGAAACATATAAAAAACCAAACATCCCTGCACTATGCTTGTGTGTGAAACAAATTAACAAACACCTAACCTGCATATTGAATAATATCTTCAAAGCTAATTTACAAAGACTACCTAAAGTAAAAGCTGGAAACTAACAATGACTACACTCAAATCACACATTTGGACAACAATCAAACCAGATGCAAACTTTACATAATTACATTTTTGGCATCATTTAGTTATCTATTGGTTATATATCAGAATCATCGATTGAATCCTTAAAATTCCTCTCAACTAAATAAACAAACACCGAAATGCACATTGCTGTCAATCACGTAGCTACCTAAGAACACAAATGAAAAGAAAAAATAATAACACTTGAGAGTATGTATCCATCAACAAGAATAATCACACACGCATTTCTAGATTCACGATTTAATAAACGAGAGCGAAAGAAACAAAGAAAGAAAGAAGAGAGGTATAGGTACCTGTGAAGGAAATCGCGGACCTTAGGGTGGTTAGGGCTAATGAGCTTGCGCTGAATCCTGAGGGCAAGCCTGTAAGTTCGTTTCAGACCCAGAAAATACGCAGTTCCAAGTGTTATCTCCCACAGCACCATTCTGATCTCTTCTCATATGAAATTACAATGTTTCACCTATTATATTTAATTTTTAATAATCATAGAGTAAGCGATGATGAAATTGTTTCCTGCTGCACAAGCTTGCTTTATTTTTAATATATTCTTTTTGCTTGTTCTCCACTCTCCCAGAAATTTCGTAACTTCGTTCTACGCCCTTTTTCCTGTGCGCTCTCCCGGTGCCTTCTCTGCCGTTCGATTCTGGCTATAAAATTTATATCTGGCCCATTAGGCCTGGCCCAACGTGATGCCCGCCCAAAACGCAAGTCATTCTCTTCAATAATTATTCTATTTTTATTTGGACTAGAATTATATATTTTTATTTAGAAGAATATGACTAACATAAATCGAATTCTATATTTTTGTGTTATAAAAGTTCAGATATTATATTATAAACTATTTATTCATTTAAATTATTAGATTGTGTACCAAAAAAAAAATATTAGATTGAGACATACAGATTATGATACATGTAATAATTTTATTGCAAAAAAATAGAGTATGACTTTTACACAAGTAATTTGATTTTATGTCTGGGTCAGAATTTTTCTACACAAGTAATTTTTGCTGACAAAGTCGCTAACGTAAACTCGTACTCGATTTTGAAATGTAGAATTTTGGACGTCAGCTAAGAGCTAAGACCTCACCTCACTCTTTCATGAATCCTATTTAATTTTTTAGCTTAACAAGGCCAGTTACATATAATTAGTGACTATTTATTTTATTTTAGTGGTTATTTCTTTTATTTTCAGTAAAAAATAAAAATAATTACTAATATATTTACTGTCAATTAGATATTAGTTGTCTTATATTTTGTTGTTAAAAAAATTTTAGTAACAATTATATAATTAACATAAAGATTTTTTAATGGTTAAAAAATATATATAATTATTATTATAACATGTAGTAATAATAATAAATATATAATTATTATAAAAATATAAAATATATAATAATTATTATATTATTGTCATTAAAAATTTACTACTAAAAATGATTTTTATCTCTGTGCTTGGTTTGTGGACTCACACTAAATTGATCCTTCTATTTCATCATTAGAGTTATTTTTGGACAAAGCCTTTTTGAGTGTTTCTCTTTGGGTCAAAGAAGTTTTGGAGTTTCTATTGTATAGCCTATTCTCTTCTGGCCCATTAAGTGGAAAGGTAATAACGTAATATTTAAGGAAACATTTATTCGGTCTATATAAGCGTAGCCGAAAACTATGTTGGACAGCATAATATTGGGTTGCAAGCTTTAGTAGACCCCTCTCTTTTTTTGCTTTTAAACTATTTGATTCCGCGCAGCCGAGGCTTGGGCTAGTGGCAGGATCTGCTGCCTCGCAAGTAGCTGCACTCAGGTTCAAATTTTAGGAGAAGAATTATGAATCTTTAAATGAATTCATGTAGTGTGTGTGAGTGTGTTGTGTGGGTGTGTAATACATGAGTAATGCCTAAAATAAAAAATTATATTAATAGTATTTGGTATAATTTTTTAGATAAATTTTTAATTTTTAAAAAAATTATTTAAGAATTTTTGAAGAAGTTAAAAAATATGACTTCTCCCATGGACGGATGCAGAAAGTTTAGTATGGAGGGGCCGAATTTTAGATAATTTTTTTTTCATTCTATAAAAATAATTACATATAGTTATTATTAGAGTTAATTTTTTAAAAAATTTATCATATATATATATATAATTATAATTTTTTTTCACAATTTTATTTTTAATATGATAGTTACATAAAAAAAATATAACAATATCAATAGTATATTATAAAATTCTAAAGTACCAATAATTTATAGCGTGTTTAGTTAAAAATAATCACATATCTTATTAATTAAAATTAATTCTTTCAAAATTTTATAAAAATTTAAAAATAAATGATAAATTATTAATTATTTAAAAAACACAATACCTTTATAGAATATAAGATATAAAATATTTTTATAAAAGTTTTTCTTTCAACAACGTAAATTTAGAAGAAAAATAAGTATTTTTTATAAGAAAAGAATATCTAAAGTATATAATGTGATTACCAAAATATAACTACGTAAGTTATTATTAATATAATAATATAAATTTTAATATGTTAATATAAAATAAACAATTGATTTTTTTAAAATAAATATAGAGATTATTATATAAAAACTAATTTGAAAGTTACAAAGACTTGAGGATATGATATTAAATTAGTTAAGTGAAAAATATTAGTGAATTAAACAATCAAGACATAAATCTATCATATAATAAAAAATAATACATATAAAAATACTAAATTATATAATATTTTTTATTTTTTTAAATATATATCTCATATATAAATATAGTTTCTAAAAATTTTGGGGGGGTCGAGGCCACCACTCGCCCCCCTCTAAGTCCGTCCCTGACTTCTCCTATTTTCAAAAGCTATTTTATCACCTATATTTAATGCACAACTTTAAAATAAGGACTTTTATAATAACTTTCCAAACTTAAAATAACTTATTTAAAAGTTATTATTAATAAAAATTCTTATATTTTAAACTCCTTTTTTTCAAAAGAACTTATTTAAGAAATTTAGCTAAACTGACCCTAAGTGTGTGTTTGCATTTCAATTTTTAAACGGAAGTTTGCATAAAATTAATTTTGCAAACTTGATTTTGATGAAAAATTTGTTTGTCTTAAAAATGATTTATGTTTAGTAATCTTTATATTAAAATATATTATAATAAATTAAATATTGTTTGAGTTAATCTAGTAATTAGTTTACAATTCGTTAATCTAGTAATTAGTTTACATATTTAATTAAATAAATATAAAAAAGTTAAATTTTATCTTGTATATATAATAAGAGTTTATTTATCCTATATCTTCAAAATATATGTTAAATTTACAAATTAAATTTTTTTATTAAAAATATAAAAATTTAAATTTTTAACATATTTATTTTATATTTAACATTTAAATTTTTTTATTAATGATAAATTTATATCATGTGTCCTAGAATATATATTAGCTAAACCTATATAATAGTTCATTGATCATGGACAAATTCTTAAAATAAAGTGTCGATTTACAATAAACTAGTCTTTAACTTAATAAATAAACTTGGAAATACCGTAAAAAAAAATGTGGCAGCATTAGTTACCATTAAAATTGGAAAAGGTACTGAGACTAGAGAGAGTTGAAACAGAAATCAGGAAAAACTAAAAAGCGACAAGGGAAAAGGAATTGAGAGGAGTAAAAGGAACGAAATCGCCAAAAAATTTAGACAATCAATTAAGCACGGGATACTAACAACCAACCATCAATGATCCATCCGAGACAGCTTACCGGCATAAATAAATCTTACACACTTAAAATGAGAGTTAGTAACTCTTAGTGTATGATTGAATTGGATTGATGGTAGTATTCAATAGAGTGAAATTGAGCACCAAAAAATTTAATGAGTTTTCATTATCTTATGATTGGATTGGATTGATGCATGGTAGTATTAAATAGTGTGGAAAATTGAAAACTGAGCAAAAAAAAATAACGAGTTTTCATTATTTGAATTGAAAAAATTAAATCAGCTATTAAAATTAGTTTTTGAAATAAAATATATATTAAAAATAAATTTAATTATATATTTTTTTATATAAATATATAATAATTAATTTTAGTAGTTAATTTTAATATATATTATAGTATAATAAAATGAAAACATGAAATGATTTTAAGTGGTGCCGACAAAAAAGATTAATAGCTGGTTTAATCATTTTCAATTCAGCTATTTTTAGTTCAACAAAAAATTATTATTAACCAACAATAAAACCGTCCAATTTGTATTTAACTTAACACATTTAAATTTTTAAAAAATCATTCTCTCATTCACTAATAAGTAGTCTGATATGAGTTTTGATAACCTTTTCTTTCCTTCTGTATAAAAAGAAAGAAATAAAAAAAAAGCAATAAAATAAAAGTGAGTTCACAAGTTGACAACGCACACTTGACTCACGCACTGAGCTGTGTGTCTTCTCTTGTCTTCTCAACTCTCAACTCTCCCGTTTCCTCTCTCCTAACAATGCACAGACAGTCCCTGGGTTCGCCCTCCTCCAAGCTCCACCATGGAGTCGCCCTCGCCGACCACCACGCTCTCCCCGCCGACGACGCTCCCAAGCCTCACCGCATGTCCTCTCCGCCTCACCGCCCTCCTCACAAGCTCATCCACCTCATTCCTCTCCTCACTCTCCTCTGTTTCCTCATCCTCTACCTTTGCTCCCACACTCCCTCTCCCTCAGGTTTCTAGCTCCACCACTCTAAATTGTTAATTCAACCATCAATATTTATTATTAGTTAATTCAATTTTACAATCTTTTTCAGATTTAGATCATGTTCCTGGATTCAACCGCTCCTCCAAGCAACATGTATTAGGTACAACTACAATGCAATTTTCCACAGACTTATTTTATTTTCTCTTAATAATTTTGTTTAAGCTTTATTTTCTCTCTCTCTTATGTTAGATTCAGTTGCGGAGATCAACGACATTGAGCGTTACACGGACGCCAAGAGAGCTGATGTTTTCGCGATCCGAAGCCTCCGTAATTTACAGCAGATACAAAAAAATCGCCTCAACAGAAAACTCGCCGATTTTTAATCACTTTTTTTTTTTTTTTGGTTTTCTCCGCCACGGGTTTATGTTACGACTTACGACCCTTGACGCTCCTCACCACGGTCCCTACCACGTGCTTTGCTTGTACATCAAAAATCCATTGCTTCTTCCTTTTTTTTTAATTTATTTATTTTTCATTTTTCGTCACGAAAAATAAAAAAATCCATCGGCTTCCACCTGAATTTCACGTTGTGTTGTATGACAATTTCCATTTCAGGAGACGGAACACAGCGAATAAATTCTTTTTCTTTGTTTTTTTCGTATCTTGAGCTGTTAATTACTATCATTTGTTGCTAATTTAATTACGTAGTGTATAAAACGGGGGAGTGTAGGTTAAGATGGCGGGGGTGGGGAGTAGCCGGGGAACGGCGCAGGATAGCAGTTGGTGCGCCGGTTGTTGGAATACAGCTGGACTTTGGGACCGTTAGTTCCTCGGACTGCGGTTAATAGTTGCCAGCTGGAAAATAACAGTGCTCTGTTCTCTATTCTCTGTTTTGCTCTGAATTTCTCTGGTGAGCATAATTATTGCATCTCTTTATTAATGAAATTGATGCAGGTTTGGGAATCAGGTGCTCCCTCTAGTAGTAACACACCACGGTGCAACTTTTGCTTTTAGTATTACTGATGTGCTAATTTTACTACACTGAATTATTTGTGTATTTGTTCTGTGTTAGAATCGAGTTGATATTGATATAGTTACTTTTGTGTTTATTATTGATTGATTATTATTGATGTGTAGACTCTATTCTGTGTAAAGTTTACTATAAAAAGTATTGAAATATAGAAATATAAGTTTTTAGTATTTTTATAAGTATTTAATAAAAATTAATTTTAAAAACCTGATGCTCTGGTAAATTTCCCTTTATTTAATCATGGATGTGTATGTCAATTACAGATATCTAATTTTACAGGGGACACTGTGAGTTATGATCATTTATTTATTTATGATTGTATATTGTATGTAAAATTGTAAATTATGCTAGTTATTACGTGAATGAATACGGTGTTTTCAAACATAACTAACAATCTAACACAATGATAGAAGGGGGGTGGGGGAGGTGGCTTTGCAATTTCCACGTGTTGATTTTTAGGGAGGTTGGGCAGAAAAAGGGTGGGACACGAGTACATGACTGTCGGTGCCTCTCGATCGGTGACTTTGACGGCTTCTATTGAATTGAGGAACGTCGTAGCAAGTCAGGGTCATTCATTTATAAGAGAATTAAGATTAGGAAGTGAGAATGGTATGGGCCATGATCGAGTGTATTGCATTGCTGTGCAAGGTTGATAATGTTCTTGTCTAGTATGTGGGACACGCAGGGCGTTATGATTGGTTGTTACCTAATCATGATTTAATGGTGATTCAGCAAAGGACAAAGATAGGGGATATGTATCTCTCCAAAATTCAATTCAATTAGGATATTTATATCAAGACTAATTTCTTTCACCAGTTAAGAAAACAAAGTTAAGAACAATTAAGAGAATTTAATTATTAATTAATAAAAGTAATTGACACACGTAGTTGACATCAAGATTATTGTGAGACATATCAAGTCATTATTACTGATTAAGTTAAGATCCAGCGAATTTAGTATTGAAGTGAATATTTTAGTTCAAATCTTATGGATAATTCGGTCTAAATATTATAAAATGGGAAAGTACGAGGGGCAATGAAATTTTTGTACAATGTACACCATGAAAGTTTAGAGAGTATTAAATATATAATCATTAGTGTTATTCTTTTCTATCAGCTGAAGTTTTTGAAATGAGTGGTATCATAACATGATATTACAGTTTTAAATCCAAAAGGTTAAGAATTCGATTTTTTATGAATTCCAAAATCAGTTTAAACTAGATCATTCCAAACCGGGAAGGTCGTCCACACCATAACTCCCCAGATCAGGGAAATTGGTGCATGGTTGAATCCTCTCTAGCTTACACATATTATAAAAGCAAAAAAAAATTTAAATATTCTGGTAAAAAGTTCTTAAAAATTATGAATTAATCATGTTTATAAATAAGTGAATAACTATACATCACGCATGCATATATACGCCGAAAGATTCTGCGTCTAGTTCCGACTAAAAAAAGTCTTGTTCAAGTACATCACTTGGGAATGTTATTTTTTTTTTTCATTTTACTTGAATTAAAGTTATATATACTGATATGTTAAAAAGAAATCGCTGAAGTCAATATATATTACTGAAATATCAGATTGCAAATAAAACAATGACGCAAAGCATAGAAAGTTATTAGGAAAACGGAAAAGTTTGTAAACCAAAGTTTAAGAAACCAGAAACACTCAAAATATTCCTTTTTTTATATTAATGGACGTACTTAACTATATTTTTTTTCCTTTCACGTGCCTTTTGATTTTTTTAAACTGGAATTAATTTTAATAATTATATTTAATATTATTAAAATATTTAATTGCATTAAAAATAGATATTAATAGTGTATAATATATCATTCTATTTACAATCAATGCATATTTTATAAATAACATTATTTCACCAAATATAAAATAATTAATATTCCTCAAGATCATATTTAACTTTGTGATAGCAGATTTGTCTTGCAACAGCAAAATTTATGAAGGCCACACGCTATTTTTATAGAAAATTATTCATTTATCTCTATTTTGTAAGTGATTAATCTTTATTAACGATGTAATAATTTTTTTCTATATGTATTGTCCTTAATTTTTTTCATATTTATAATTGTTCAATCCTCATTAACTCTAATATGATGAGTTAAAATTTTTTATTTAAAAAATTGTTTAGTAATTTTTTTTATATATTTCATTTTTTATTTTTTATTTTATAACAGTCGACATATACAAATATGAGTTGCATAATAAAATTTATAAAAATATCTTTAACTTAACATTCATAATTTTATTCTCATAACATCTATATTTTTATACATGTAATATCATAAAACAAATTTTTACAATTAATGTTATCTAAATTTAAGATATGTCTTTTTCGAATTATCTTACATGTGTCAATAGATTGTGATTTCAATTTTAGTTAATATTCAGATGTATGTTTATCTATTAATCTTAGTCACATTTCATAATTTTATTTCATATTTTATTTTTTTATTTTATAATATATATTCTGTATCTACAAATATAAGTTACATAATAAAAATTATTAAAATATTTTTAATTTAACATTTATAATTATATATATATATAATATCCATAATTTCAAATATATAACATCTATAGTCTCAATTTCATAAACTAACTTCTTTTTATATTTTTAATTTTTAAAAAATTGAGACTAATCGAATTTGAAATTTAGAAATTTTTATAAAATATATTGTGGTGATTTAAAAAATATTTTTTAAGATTAATGATACAAAGATTTAAGACTTTTATTTAAAATAAAGATTGTATAATTATGAATATAATAAATTACCAATAATGAGGGAGATATTTTTAAGATTTAATTTTCATAAAATTTAAACTAATTTTTGGTATAATTAATAAAAAATATATTTATAAAAAACTATTTATGACAATTAATTTTAAAAAATAATTTATATTATCTTATAAATAAAAATATTATTAAATATATACTTATTCATATCCTGGTCCAACGATGAGGCCCAGATCCCAACAAAAGGCCCAATACAGGAGGATTGAGCCTCGCCTTGAACCGACCTCTTCCCTATGAAGTCGGTTCCTATCACGACCAATCCTAAAGAAGTCAGGAACGATGATTAACTGGCAGATAATTATCATTCAAATGAATAACTGCCCCTAAAATCTCTCTACCCACTTCCAGGAGCCATATCTCAACTTTCCTAAGATAAAGGAACGGTTATCTACCTTAAAAGGTGGAACTACTTCAGCGGTGGTTATTAGATCAACACTATAAATATCCTGACACTCCTTAGGTATCTCTAAGTCCCAATACTCTCTAGACCTACTCACACCCTTGCTGACTTAGGCATTGGAGTGTCTTTGCAGGTACCACCCCCCATTCCTTCATACGCACAAGTCGGACGGAGGTCCCCGAGTAGCAGATCCACTTGAAAGCCTCCTCCTTCATACGTTTGGGCCAACCAACGCCATCCAGCCCATTAATCTCCGGTTACCCATCGTAACATTGGCGCCGTTGCCGGGGACCCGAGAGATCAACCAGTGATGGCGGACAGATCCCCCGAAGAGGGTCATGTGGAATCAGATTCTGAACAAGAGAATCTTGACACCGGAAACAATGATGCAGACTTGACCCTTCACCAGGGAACCAACGATCAGCACATAGAAGGTACCTTCGGAGTAGGGGTGCACAGACCCGGCCCGGGCCCGAACACTTTAGGGGCTAATTTGGTGTGATTTCATCGGGTTTAGGGCCGGGTTAGGGTCTCAAAAATAGACCCGGTCATTATTTCGGGTCGGGTCCGGGCCATAGCTCGGGTCACCCGAAGTCGGCCCGGTGGCTCGGTCATCATACATAATTAATATTTTGTGTTATTAGTGATGGATCATGACTATTTTTATGTAGAATTTAAGTATTGTAAACCTTAATATTTTGTGTTATTAGTCATTATAAGACTATAAGTTAATATTTTATGTTTAGAATGCATAAGACTTTAGACTAATGCATAATATTGTGTTATTTGTATTGATTTAAATATTTGATATTATTAGACAATATTAGTATTGATTGTGATTTTGCTTTAGTATTGATTGTGGTTATGCTTTAATTTTAAAGAAGGATTGATTCTTGTTATATTTTTCTAAGTAAATTTTACCATGTTAAATAATGGTTGGAGTATTGAAAATTTGGATATTTTTACATGCTAGCTTACAAGAAGATATCAAAGTAATGTAATGTTAATGGCCCGGTTTTCACCCAGTTTTCACCCGGTATAATTGTGGCCCGAAAGTGTACTGGTTTCATCGGGTCTAGGGTCGGGTTCGAGTCTAATAAATAGACCCGATGTATATTTCGGGTTGGGTCTGGGTCCCATCAAACCCGGCTTCACCCGACCCATGTGCACCCCTACTCCGGAGTAAAAAATTCGAAGGTGAATTCTTCAGAGGGGCGCGAATCAGAAAAAGATGGACCATCCCATGCAACTGAACTCATGGGATTAGTCCACGTCCACCAAAGTCGCCTAGAACATTTAGAACAGGAACGGGAGCGACAGAGGGAGACTGAAAAGAACCTAAAAGAGGAGATGGAACGACGAAAAGAGTTAGAAAGAAAACTCTTGCAGTTAGAATCCTCCCTCAAAGGTCGAAACTCCCGTGACGAACGAGAAGAACCGCCCCTAGGAGGAGAGGATCCTTTTAGTGAGGACATAATGAGGGCAAAAGTTCCAAGGAACTTCAAAAGCCCCGATATGGACCTCTATGACGGAACCACGGATCCGAAGCATCACTTAAGCAATTTCAAAAGTCGGATGTACCTAGCTGATGCTTCTGACGCTACGCGATGCAAAGCTTTCCCGACCACCCTATTGAAAGCAGCGATGAAGTGGTTTGACAGCCTCCCTCCAAGGTCGGTCACCAGTTTTGAATACCTCTCGAGGAAGTTTTTGATGAGGTTCTCTATCCAGAAAGACAAAGTGAAACATGCGCCGAGCCTCCTGGGAATAAAGCAGGAGGTCGGAGAATCCCTACGAATCTATATGAAAAAGTTCAACAAAGCATGTTTAGAGATTCAAGACCTGCCCACCGAGGCAGTAATAATGGGGTTAGTCAATGGGCTTAGAGAAGGTCCATTCTCACAGTCCATATCCAAAAGACACCCTATCTCCTTAAGTGATGTGCAGGAAAGAGCTGAAAAGTACATCAACATGGAGGAAAATGCTAAGCTAAGAGACCTGAGTTGGCGACCTGGGCACCCTCCCTCAACAAAAGAGAGGGAGAGGGAAACTAAGAAGAAGGAAGAACTCGGTCTCGATAGACCAAGGAAGTATCACTCTTATACTCCTCTAAAAGTTTCTATAGTGGATGTATACAGAGAGATCTGCAATACTGAAAGACTGCCACCTCCCAGACCCATTAAAAACAAAAAAGGGGGGAGCCACAGCGACTACTGTGAGTACCATAAAATATATGGTCACTCCACAAACGACTGCTACGACCTTAAAAATGTGATAGAAAAGCTGGCTAGAGAAGGTCGGCTTGACAGATATCTCATAGAAAGGTCGGACAGTCATGGGAAGAGAAAGCGAGAGGATATGGACAGAAGAGACCCACCACCACAGACTCCGGAGAGACATATCCATATGATCTCAGGGGTGTTCGCAGGAGGGAGACTCACCAAATCCTCTCGCAAAAGGCATCTCAAGAGAGTCTACTATGATCCAGTAGTAATAACTATGATCCTAGCAAATGCCCATCTCCATAGAACCCTAGTAGACCAAGGAAGCTCAGCGGACATCCTTTTTAAGCCCGCTTTTGACAAACTAGGGTTAGATGAAAAAGAATTAAGAGCCTACCCCGACGCCTTGTACGGATTAGGTGACGCGCCAATAAAATCACTGGGATTTTTGCCCCTCCACACCACTTTTGGAAAAGGGAAAAAATCAAAGACTCTGAGTATAGACTTCATAGTCATCGATGTGGGGTCAGCATATAATGCTTTAATCGGCAGAGCCACCCTTAATCGACTCGGAGCAGTGGTATCTACTCCCCACCTTTGTATGAAATTCCCGACTTCAGCGGGGATAGCAACGATAAGGGGAGATCAGAAGTTGGCAAGGAAATGCTACAATGAAAGCCTAAACCTGAGAGGAAAAGGCAGAGAGGTTCACACAATAGAGCTCGGTGGTGCAAGGGCTAGAGAAGAACTGTGACCACAGCCGGGAGGAAAAATCGAAGAGATACAGGTCGGCGAAGAGGAAGGAAAAAATACTCACATAGGAGCCAACCTAGGGGGAACCCTAAAACAAGGATTGACTAAGCTCCTAAGAGACAACTCCGACCTCTTTGCCTGGAAGGCCTCCGACATGGCTGGGATAGACCCCGAGCTCATGTCCCATAAGCTCTCGATCTACCCGGGGTCCCGACCTGTAGAACAAAGAAGACGCAAGCTCGGCCCAGAACGAGCCCTAGTAGTAGAAGAACAAGTACAGGCGCTCCTAGAGGTTGGCTTCATCAGAGAAATCAAGTACCCAACATGGCTAGCCAATGTAGTGCTAGTCAAAAAACAAAATGGCAAATGGAGAATGTGTGTCGACTATACCGACTTGAATAAGGCATGTCTCAAGGACTCTTATCCACTGCCAAGTATTGATACTCTAGTAGACTCCAGCTCGGGATATCAATACTTGTCGTTCATGGACGCCTACTCGGGTATAATCAAATCCCGATGTATGAGCCAGATCAGGAAAAGACATCCTTCATCACGCCCAGAGCAAATTTTTGTTATGTGGTCATGCCATTTGGATTAAAAAATGCAGGGGCCACATACCAAAGGCTGATGAACAAAGTGTTTGCTCCTCACCTTGGGAGCCTAATGGAAGTATAAGTCGACGACATTCTAGTGAAAACCAAGAAAGAAGTCGACTTCTTATTAGACCTCTCGCGAGTCTTTGACACCATAAGGTTACACGAGATGAGACTAAATCCTGCAAAGTGTGCCTTCGCGGTAGAGGCAGGAACATTCCTAGGGTTTATGCTAACACAAGAGGGATTGAAGCTAATCCCGATAAGTGTAGAGCTATCCTAGAGATGAAAAGCCCGACTTGCTTGAGAGAGGTCCAGCAACTGAATGGCCGACTTGCAGCCCTTTCCAGATTTTTGGCAGGATCAGCACTAAAATCCCTTCTACTGTTCTCCTTATTGAGAAAGGGATGTCAGTTCGAATGGACTCCTGAATGCGAAGAGGCATTCCAGGAGTTCAAAAGATTCTTGAGCCAACCTCCTATTTTGACTCGACCTATAGCTGGAGAAGACCTCGTCCTATACTTATCTGTAGCAGACAAGGCCGTCTCATCAGCCCTGATAAGAGAAGACGAGGCCGGTCAGCACCCAGTATATTTCATTAGTAAAGTTCTACAAGGCCCCGAGCTAAGGTACCACAAACTAGAGAAGTTTGCCTACTCCTTAGTAGTAGCCTGACGAAGGCTACGGCCTTACTTTCAAGCTCACACAATAAGAGTCCGCACGAACCAACCCATGAAGCAAATCCTCCAAAACAGCAGAGCAGACGCCCTATCCAAGTTAGCAAGTACCAAGCCAGGAGGGAATAACAGAAGCCTGATCCAAGAAACTCTCCAGGAACCCTCCGTGGTAAAAGTAGAAGATAAACAAGAGGTCCTTGAGGTAGCCGGATTAAACCTCGGATGGATGAACCCTTTGGTCGATTACATAAAATTTGACATCCTTCCAAAAGAGGAAAAAGAGGCCAAGAAAATCCGGAGGGAAGCACAGCACTACACTTTGGTAAGGAATATTCTCTACAGAAGGGGGATATCAACACCATTTTTAAAGTGCGTACCGACCTCAAGAACCACCGAGGTATTAGAAGAAGTTCATAGTGGGATCTGCGGAAACCATCTCGGAGCAAGGTCACTAGCCAGGAAAGTGATCCGAGATGGATTCTACTGGCCGACCTTGCAGAAAGAGGCCACAGAATTTGTGAAAAAGTGCCAACCATGCCAGATGCATGCAAATTTCCATGTGGCTCCCCCGGAGGAGCTCATCAGTATCACTTCTCCATGGCCCTTTGCAAAATGGGGAATGGATTTGTTAGGTCCTTTTCCCCAGGCGCCAGGACAAGTCAAATACCTGATCGTGGGAATAGATTACTTCACAAAGTGGATAGAAGCAGAACCATTGGCCACCATCACTGCTCAAAGAAGTCGGAGGTTCCTCTACAAAAATATCATCACGAGATATGGGATACCTCATTCTATTACTACAAACAATGGAACCCAGTTCACCGACTCTACCTTTAGAAGCCTAGTAGCCAGTATGAAAATCAAACACCAGTTCACCTCGGTGGAGCACCCGCAAACCAATGGGCAAGCCGAGGCAGCCAACAAAGTCATACTGGCAGGGCTGAAGAAAAGATTACAAGATGCAAAAGGAGCATGGGCTGAAGAGCTCCCACAAGTGCTATGAGCTTACAGGACAACCCCCCAATCCGCCATTGAAAAAACGCCCTTCCGACTGGTCTATGGCGTAGAAGCCATGATACTAATAGAAATCAATGAACAAAGCCCAAGGGTGACTCTCCACGACGAGATCGGGAATATACAGGGGCACAAAGAAGAGCTCGACCTGCTCCCCGAAGTACGAGAACAAGCCCAGATAAGAGAAGCAGCGCTGAAACAAAGGATGACCAAAAGATATAACAAAAAAGTCATTCGAAGAACATTCATCCCAAGTGACTTGGTCTTGATCAGAAACGACATTGGAGTCAACAAATCAGGGGAAGGAAAGCTCGCTGCAAATTGGAAGGGACCATACAAAATCGATGAGGTCTTAGGAAAAGGCTATTATAAAGTGACTGACCTGAACGGCACCGAGTTACCGAGGTCGTGGCATGCTTGTAATATGAAAATGTACTACAGTTAAAAGCGAACTCTACTCCCTGATGTACTCTTTTCCCAACTTCATGATTTTTTCCCAAAATAAAAGGGTTTTTTCTGGAGATGGGTTTTTAACGAGGCATCATAGTAGGGGCTAAGGGAGATAGATTGTCAAAAACCTTTAGTAGCAATAAAGTACCTTCCCCAATTAATAAAGATCTTTTTCATCTTACAAATATCTCTTATAAATTCCTTTTTTGTTTTCTCTTTCTTTCTACAAAACGCGCCGAATTAAGCTTGACAAAACGTGAAAATCCCATGAACCGACCTAGATGGTCATCAGGATAAAACGACGAGGTATAAGTCGGCGTAAAGAGGTTATAAAAGTTGATCGTAAGAAACTCGGGAACATTCCGACCCATAAGTCGAAATAAAAAACCGAGTAGAAGAAAAAATGCATCACAAAAATAACCTAAAGTCATAAAAACTCAATAAAATCACAGAGTTGAGTATAGAGGAATAAGCGAAAAAGAGATCGAAAAACTATTGAAAAGACTGTCCAAGGTTCTTAAAGCGAAAAAAGCTCAGAAGAACAGACAAGTCGAATAAAATATTTTTAGGAAAAGGTCGAAAAGACTTCCTAAAAATATCAAAAGCAGAAAAGCATGCACGCATAAGGTAACTTAAACCCTTATCCAAAAAAGGGTATTTACTTTTTAACTTAAACCCTTATTAAAAAAGGGTATTTTTAGCGTTTTGTTTACGGCCTTAAAAGGCCAAAAGTAAATTGTTCAAACACCACCAAAAACAAATAAGGAGTTCAAAAAAAAAGGGAGGGGGACCCACAGGCCGGGCCCCCAAATAGCCAACAAATTATTTTTTCGGAAGAGGAGTAGACGGATCACCACCACCAGAGTCAGGAGGAGCACCACCAGGACCGGGAAGAGAGGCATCCATAGGAGATGAAGAGGAAGTCGGAGGAACCTGGGAAGAACCCGAAGCGTCCTTCGAGCGAGGATGGGACTCAATAATCCTCTGCCCCCGAGTCTTCAATTCTGACTCATAAACGATCACGGGAGCAGGGGGATCCACTATGGCACCGTCGATAACAACTTTGTCAGGATCCAAAGGAGAAAGATCCAAGTCAGGAGCGATGCCTCCGACTTGCTCCTTAAAAATCCTCCAAGCCTCCTCGGCCCCCTCAGCAATAGAGTCATCCAACTCGGCATATGCATTCCAAAAATTCAGCAGATCCTTCCTCACAGACACATGATCCTGAAATAAACTCTGGTAACTCTCCTGTGCTGCTTTCCTCAAACCCGCCTGCATGTTGCATTGGGCCTGCAACTTACTCTCCTTCTCCCGAAGGCTATCTCTCTCCTCCCTCAGCTTGGCGACCTCCTCCTTCAACTCCATCTCCTGCTCTTGATAAGTAAGAAGCCTTCCTTCCAGCTCCTCAACCTTCGAGGTTAACCCCAAAGAGCTGAGAGGAGTCTTCTCAAAAATATCTAAGAGTTTGCCACAAACACCCGCCGCCCTGAGACTCTCCTCAGCCAGAGTGGTAAGGTGGTTCCGAACAGAGACATCATCCATACTTATATGAGGGTAGATGTTCTTTCGGACGAATGCAAGAGCATCCGCCTTAACCCCACCGTCAAAAGAAGAGCCAGACTCTAAAATCTTGCGCTTCTTCTTCTCTGGCTCAAGAAGAAGTCGGGCGGAGGGGAGCGGCCGAGACAAAGCCGAAGAAGAAATCACAATGGGCTGGGAAGGAGTCCCCGTGTTTTGGGGAGGAGGAGGAGGAGGAGAGACGATCGCCTTGGTGCCACCAGTCCTGGCCCGAGACCTTGCCTTAGCCTCCTGGACTCTCTGGTAAGATTCCTGAGCATTCTTCCTCGCCATATCTGCAAAAGAAATAATTAGCAAAAACAACAAGTCGGCAAACCTCAAGTCAGCAGATACAAGTCGGAAATAAGAAATATATATACATATATATATAAAAGCTACCTAGTTGTGACCGAACAAAAGTCGGCGATCCCTGGAGAAATTTTCTAGTATCTAAGTATGGGGCCCTCCCCCACACTTCTCGGAAAAATCCCACAATGGCCGCCTCCACCTCGTCCAGGTCGTCCAGACCATACTTCTCATAGGGGGAGGCCTCCAACCAATACAGGGGAAAGCGAGGGGAAGAACTCTCATCCATGAAAAAGGGGTGGTGACCCTCTACAGCTTGAACTTTGAAAAAATAATTTTTGAAGTCATGGAAGGATTCGTCAAAAAGGGTGAAAATTCTCCGACTTTGTATGGCTCGGAAAGACACCCATTGCTGCTTGTTATTTAGCCCACTGAAGGGCTTAGTCATGTGGAAAAGATAGAAGAAAATTCTCAAAGAGGTCGGAAAGTCCAAAGCGTGACTAATAAATTGGTAAATTTTCAGAAAACCCCAAGAATTGGGGTGAAGTTGAGTAGGGGCAACTCGGCAGTGACGCGACACAGACATCTCAAAATCTGAAAATGGAAGAAAAACACCCAAACGGGTGACCATGCACTCATACATAAAGAAAAAATGAGGGGCCGCCTCATTGGCCCTCTCGAAGCAAACCGGTCTTCTGGACCCGGGACTACCAACTCATACTTCGGCTCATCCTCCTCAGAAGTACAAATTCTGTGGCGGGTACGAAGGTGGGTGATAAACTCAGTATCAACCGAAGGTTCCTCCCCTAGGACTGTGACATCGACCCACTGGGAAAGGATATCTACGGAAGCCATTTCTTTTCTTAAAAAAGGTGACAAAAACCTACAAGGAAAAAAGAAAAGAACAATAAAAAAACACGGTCTCTAAAGGGAGGGGAGACAGAACCAAACAAAAATCTACAAACCAACCTACTTATCTACAAAATAAGGGCATGCAAATATAAGGCATGTTACAGAAGAAGAAAAAGCTAACCCTTATCCGAAAAACAGGATGGGAGGAAGTAAAAGCCTTCGAACACAAGAATGCAGCACGAACAAAGGAAGAAGAAATTTAAAATTCGCAGAAACGAAACAACGAAAGAGAGTGAAAGTATTTATAAACATGCTAGGGGCACAATGGTAAAAGCGGGGCAGTCATTAATTAGAATGCACCGTTACCAAGACCATCAATCCCTATGCACATCCCTAACGGACACGACGCTTGATTAGACGTAACTGTCAGAACCAAAGGTTACAAAAAGTCACGTCGGTTTCAGACCATCACGTCGGTCCTCCTACAAGTCGGTTACAACCCCGAGTAGAATACTCGAACCCAAATCTTAAAAAGAAATTGGGCTCGAGTAGGGGCACTGTTCATACCCTGGCCCAACGATGAGGCCCAGGTCCCAACAAAAGGCCCAATCCAGGAGGATTGAGCCTCGCCTTGAACCGACCTCTTCCCTATGAAATCGGTTCCTATCACGACCAATCCTAAAGAAGTCGGGGACGATGATTAACTGGCAGATAATTATCATTCAAATAAATAACTGCCCCTAAAATCTCTCTACCCACTTCCAGGAGTCATATCTCAACTTCCCTAAGATAAAGGGACGGTTATCCACCTTAAAAGGTGGATCTACTTCAGCGGTGGTTATTGGATCACCACTATAAATACCCTGACACTCCTCAGGTATCTCTAAGTCCCAATACTCTCTAGACCTGCTCACACCCTTGCTGACTTAGGCATTGGAGTGTCTTTGCAGGTACCACCCCCCATTCTTTCATACGCACAAGTCGGACGGAGGCTCACGAGTAGCAGATCCGCTTGAAAGCCTTCTCCTTCAAAAGTTTGGGCCAATCAACGCCATCCAGCCCATTAATCTCCGGTTACCCATCGTAACAATACTTTTATTTATTATTTGTAATTTTTGGTTAGGTAGCATATTACTAGTTTGGAAATATAATTAGCTTGCCCACTTGATTTCATAGTTTTCTATGTATACCTTTTTTTTTTTTTTCCTTCTCAAATAGTGGGACAATTGTTATAAGTAAATCCTCGTGCATTGGTTGCCTTGTTCGCTTAGCGATTAAGCTTACCGTTTCTTTCAACTCAATAAGTTGAAAAATTGGAAATTCCGCGTATGATTCAAGCGTCTACCTTTTAATCATTCATACATTTTTTTTGTTTTCTTTTCGTTTATTAATGGTTTACTGCTAATACTCAATTGGTATTATCCAACACCTACTATACCCACCAGAACCTATGATATTGCATGAATTGGAAATTAAAAAATGATGGTGACATAAATGGATAATGCTACTAAAGAGCAAACGGTCCATATGCACCAAACAACATTTATTTAATTAGTTAAGAAAAGTGGGCCATAACTTCACGAGTAGAATTAGGCCGAAGAAGTTAACAAATAGGGACGTTAAATCAATTTATATTTAAACTCTTAAATAAAATTTATATTTGTAATAAATTAATTTTTGATCAAAAATAAATTTAAAGAAGAGCGAATAGTGATTTTGATTTTTAAAATTTTGAAAGACTATATTTATATATGAGATATATATTTAAAAAAAATAAAAATATTACATAATTTAATAATTTTATATATATTATTTTTTATTATATAATAAATTTATGTCTCAATTATTTAATTAATATTTTTTATTTAATTAATTTAATATTATATCTTTAAGTCTTTATATTTTTTAAATTAATTTTTATATATTATTATTTTATATCTATTTCTTTTAAAAAATATTTGTTTTTAATATTAACATATTTAATATTTATATTATTATATAAAATATTAATAATAACTTATGTAAATATTTTTTGGTAATTATATTGTATATTTTACATTTTTTATTAAAAAATATTTATTTTTTTCTAAATTTACGTTGTTAAAAAATTATTTTATAAAGATATTTTATAAAAATATTATATCTTTTACATAATTAATATTTTATAATTTATTTATGAATTTTTTAAAATTTAAAAAAAATAATTTTAACTAATAAAATATGTGATAATTTTTAACTAAATACACTATAAATTATTAATACTTTATAATTTTATAATATATTATCGATATTATTATATTTCTTTGATATAATTATCATATTAAAAATAAAATTATAAAAAATTATAAATTTTTAATATATATTGATAAATTTTTTAAAAAATTAACTCAATAATTATATGTTATGTCTAATTTATTTTTATAAAATAAAAAAATATAATAAAAATTAATTAAAAAATTCATCTACAATTCAGTCCTTCTATAAAATTTTTGGATTTATTTCTATTTTTAATTTGTCGGACTAAAATATGCGGTAAACAATGAAAAAAACGAATAGTCGAATACGGACGCTTGAATAGGTTGTCTATGGCGGTACGTTTGGACTTTAGAGAATCAAGAATGATTTTCAATGAAGAAAAAGTTTAAGGGGCAGTAATTTTTGTATTTTTTTGCCAGCACTTAATCATTAAAATAAAAGTGAATAATCTCTCACCATTAAATATAATCTCACACCATTAAAAATATTATTAATGATCAATTAATAATTATAAAACACTAAACTTACTTGCCCTAGCATTCTTCTTCAATGAATTGCCATGGCTATTACATAGAAACGGTCGTGACTAATGTCAAGGGTCATATCAGGTAGCTCTTTTATTTATTTAACAGAACATGGCCAATATTAAAATAGATTTTGTTAGATAGAGGATAATTTTTGTGAATAATATAAATAATAAATTTTAAAATTGATTCAATAAAGTAAAAATATATTATATTCTTAAAGTATTTTTTTAAATTTTAATATTAGATAATTATTTGCACACCTAATAAATTTAATATTCAATATATCTATTGTTCATATTATTTAGTATTTTTATTGTCTATTTATATTTTTTCTTATTTTTAATAGTTATATATTGTGTTTTTCAGTATGTTTAATAATTTTGCATATTGTAGAGTGAAATTTTGAGAGACATACAATAAAATTTCAGTTAAAAAAAATTCGATATTAGAGTTAGATCACATAAATATCTAAATACCAAAACCTTTTTTTTTTCATTCTGCTTATTGTTATATATAAAAGATTGCTTTTTTGTCTTTATCTAATTCAGTAATAGTTAGAGTTGGAAATAAGTCAAGTTAGCTTACGAGTCAGTTTGAGTTTAACTCGTTAATAATTCGATAAATCAAATTTGTGAGTTGGTGAGTTGAATTTGAGTCTTGAATTAAACTCATAAATTAAATAAGTCGAATTTGAGGTTGGATAAGCTCAATTTATTAACTCGTAAACTGACTCGATTATATATATAATATTAAAAATATAGATTAAATGTATTAATATTCTTAATTATTTAAAATTTTATAATAATTTTTTATATATAATTTCGATGTAGGATATAAATAAAAAAATTTATAATTGATAGATAGACAATATATAAAATTTATTTTTTAATATTTTTTAATATATATAAATTATAATTTATTGATATATAATTATAAATTATGTTCATATTATTTGAATCAGTTCGTGAACTCGAGTCAGCCCGTGAACTTTCGTTGAACCAAGATTGAATTTATGAAATAGGTTTGATTTTTAATGAGTCGAATCGTGAGCTAAACTTAATTTTCGTGAGTCGAGCCGAATTTAGTTCAGATCGGCTCACTTCCAACCCTAGTAATAGTTGAAGCATAAATACTATCAGAAAAAGTTTAGGGGGCAACACTTTTATTAAAATATGATTATCACTTAACCAGCAAAAGAATAATGAGTAATTTCACACCACTAAATAAAATCTTACACCATTAAAAACTCTATTAATAACTATTTAATGACTACGAATCACAAAATTTTCTAGTCCTCTATCCCTCCTCATACTAATAATATGATATACCATTCAATTATAAAGGTTATATCCCATTTATACACATAACAAAAGTCAACAAAGTTTCTTTTCCTATACCAAAATAGTTTAACTAGATAATTAATTATTTTTACGGTAAAAGAGGCACCACTTTATATTTTCCTTTACTTTTGGTTACAACTTACTAGTGCGCTTACCTTTACTGTCCAAAGTAAGAATGACGGTAGCTTTTATTCACCACCCCTCCACCAACTGCTAATATTATAGATACGATATAATTAAGATTTCGGTGGCAGCTTTGTTGAATCAGCAACGTTCTGGTTAAAAAATGAATTACATTACTCATACTAAACCCTTGAATTATGAATTCAACAAACCTCTAAGAAGACGACATAGTGATAGTGACCCGTTGCATAAACAACTGCGGAAGCTTCTAGTTCATTAGGAAGAAATGATTAAATATTGTAAGAACACTAACAATGATTTCGTAAAAGGTAAAATAAAGATATTAATTAAGTAATTATTTTCTAAATACAAGTTATTTTTTAATACAAGTTTATACAACGTTCTTCTTCGTATCATTACTGTATATTTTTTTTCTTCTTCATCTCCTTCTTCATTTTTTTTGTTATTTTTTTATTTTGTTATCGTCGTTACCAACACTATCACCTCCTCCTCCTCCTATTCTTCATTCTTTTTTATTGAAATTTCTTCTCCTTCTTTCTTTTTTTCCTTCTTCTCTATCATCAGTTATCTTATTGTTGAAAATAATGAATAATTCAAGTTCAGATTGTCAATTGAATCAGAACGAAATTGATTATTGTGTTGAATCCAATCAAGTGTCTGAGGTGTGGTTCGATTCTAGTTAATTTTTTTGTTAGTAGTTTATAATTCTATAGGTGAATAATGTTTCATCGGTGATGGTTTGAATTGAATGTAATGTAAAAATTTTGCATTAAAGAAAATATTTTTCTGAATCTGCAGTAAATTTACGTGTAAAACAAAAATATTTGGGTGTAATATGAAGATATTTGAGTGTATTGTTTAAGAAATTTCAGTGTATGTATGCTGATAAGTTCTACATAATTTAAAAATCTTTTTCTCCCTCCTCCTCATCTTCTGCTACTTCTTCTTTTTCTTCTTTTTCATCATCATCATCTTTTTTTTCTTATTTATCTTTTTTTTCTTATTTTATCTTTTCAAATTTCTTCTTATTTTACTCTTTTTATAAGAAAAAAAAAATCAAATAAAGAAGAAGAAGAAATACATAATACTACAAAATTAGTTAGAAGATGATGAACTTACATTCATTCAACTAAAAGAAAGAAAAAAATAAGAAAAAAAGAAGAAAAAAATGTAACATTAGAGGAAACATTTTTCTATATTTGCAGCAAATTTGGATATAACACGAAGATATTTGAGTGTATTATTTAAGAATTTTCGGTGCATGTGTGCTGATAAGTTCGGCATAATTTAAAACTCTTCATCTTCCTCCTCTTCATCTTTTAATGCTTTTTCTTATTTTCTTCATCATTATCACCGTCTTCTATTTCTTTTTTTTATTATTCATCTTTTTCTTTTTAATTTATCTTCTCAATTTTTTTTGTTTACTCTTATAACAAGAATAAACACAAAAAAATCACACAAAGAAACAGAAAAAATATATAATGCTGCAAAATTACTTGAAAGATGATTTTATATTCATTCAACTAAAAGAAAGAAAGGAATAAGGAAAAAAAGAAGAAGAAAAAAATACAGCATTAAAAAAAATATTTTTATGCATTGCAACAAATGTGTGTATAACACGAAAATATTTGGGTGTAACATGAAGATATTCGAGCGTATTGTTTAAGAGTTTTCGATGTATGTGTGCTGATAAGTTATGTATAATTCAGAACTCTCCATCTTCCTCCTCCTCATCTTCTACTGCTTCTTCTTCTTCATCTTCTTATTTCATATTCTCATATTTCTTTTTAGGAGGAAAAAATCAAACAAAAAAAAATACATAATGTTACAAAATCAATAGAAAGAAGAGAAGGAAAAACAATGCAGCAACAACAATAATAATAAAAAGAACAACGACCGAAATGAAACACACCAAAAAAAAAAAGGAGAAACACAAAGAAGAAAGAAAAGAAGGAAGAGGAGAAAGAACGCGAAATACAAAGAGGATAACGTGATTTCTTGCATATGTCAAAAAAAACTTGTATATATAGCAATACTCTTAATTAAGCGGAACAAAATGAAATTTTAATTATATTCAAATGATATATATTTCAATGATAAAAATTATAAATTTAATAGGTAATTAAATTTTCATTTCCTTATTTTATTCATTGTTTTTGTAACTACTCACAAAAATATTTTTGGTTGGAGTATTTTATCTTTCCAACCTTGATGATAAATAAGAACTTGCTAACTTCTTTAGCCGTACGCCCGCAATATTACATTAGGAAACTTAGATTAACTTATGTATTTTGTAGTTATAGAGATCAAACTTACCTTCTTCAGTTCGTTTGTCGTGTTTATAGTAGTTTTTCTTCTTTTACGAAACAAATGTTTTCTTTTCATTATTTACGAGATAAAGTGTAATCTTATTTTATTGGTGAGATCAAGAGAAAACATAAAAAAAAAATATTCAAAAATAAAAAATTATACTTTATCCTCTCAAATAAAATCCAAAATTTAATGAATCCAAATTCTGTATTTGTTACCCTTCTTTAAAGTAATGTTTTCGAAACTATTTTCAAATGCTCATTACGATGACTAAAGAATCTCGAGAATCTAAAATTCGTATATGTTTGTTTCATTGTCTCTTTATCTAATAATCTCGAGCTTAGTCCAGAGCAGTCTTCATATAAAAATATGATAAATAAGATATCGACATATATTATGTTAAACAATTTACTTAAATATGTTTAACGATCTAATGATTCTTAAGTATTATTTTTATATGTTTCATGTGAGTAGTCAGTTTCTTGTAACTAAACTTCTAACCGAGATTATATAGTTATGAACAAAACGGCGGTGATGACAATTTGTCAGACCATGGATGGCAATTTGTCAGAATGGGAGACCGTTTTGCCAGAACGGAAATGGCAAATTGTGTTTATGTGATCAAAGGGAACTGAAACTCCCACTTTGCTCTCTTTTTCACACATCGGAGAAGATAAGATACAATCTTCACAGCCGACAGTGTTTTGGGACAAATGTACACAACACTGAACTAGAGCACCATAAGGAGCTATTTTTGGAACCTAAAGGCGGTGTCTTCATGGACAGAAGCAGAGAGCAAAAGCAGGACAGGAAACACAGAAAGAACAAATCAAATCAATTGCCTCTTTCTGTGTTCTAAACACACCCTGAGAGAAGGAGGACAGATGCCATTTTAGATACAATTTAGCAACAAAGATCAATCAAATTAACAACTATTTTTTTTGGACCACAAATTAACAACTGTTAAAGACTCCAAAAAAAACTATCAGACGGCTCAAGAGTAAATGTTCGGCCCACATGATAATAGCCCAATTCATCCTCATGGGCGATGAAAAAGTGGTTTTAATAAGAGTGACAATTGAGACCCAAAATGTAAAAACAATTGGGACGAGAAACATCAACCAAGAGAAAAAAAAGAACCAACAGAACACCCAAATTAAAAAAAAAAAACCTGGAGAGTCATTTCCCTAAAAAACAGAACTCGAGAGTTAGGTGAGGCACTTTCAGAGAGGCGAACCAAATTGCTGTCGGCCTTGCAAACCTTATTCTTGACTCTAGATTGGACGCCGAGATCTTTGACACTCCTCCTAGTGCCATATCCCTGAAAATGCTTGCTGATAGTAGTGGGGTGATAAAAGAGAAGCTAGTAATATGTACACTATTGAATAGCAGCGAAGCGCGGATTAGTGTACGCTATTATGCTTGATATATGTAAATAGTGCTCAGTTTTCCCAGTTTAGCAGAAACAAGCTACTTCACACCTACGAAATTCAGTTCATCTTTTAGAAGAAAAAATTAAACAATTGCAAATTTGTCCAAGAAAAACAATTCTCCATGCAGTTCCAATGGAAGAAAACGGTGGTGGTAAATCATATGGAAACAGTTTGCAGGGAAGTTTTCAACGTAGTATCCTAGTAGGTATATATACATACACATGAAGCAAATCAAAGGATCAAACCCTGAGCAGGGGCAGGCTTGGAAGAGTGATGTTCACTTGCTGCCGAACCTGCTTTTGGGGACTCAGAAAGGACTTGCGCATACTGATCTTCCACTTGTCGCTTCTGTTGCTCTTCTGCGCTAACTACTTTCTCTTTCGTCTTCTGTCCTACATCCTCAGCCGCCTTAGAAACCCTGTTGAAAGCACCTGTTACCCAGGAGGCACCAGTAAGTATATAGCGATTCTTCATCAAGGCAGAACCAGCAGTACTGACTTTTTGCTCTGCAGCTGCAAATGCCGATTTGGTCTTCTCTGAAACCTGGAACTTTTGGTCAACCTCTCGAACTCTACCACTTACAGCTGAAGCACCAGCAGTTATTTTCTCACTGAACCCAATTTTCTGATCAATAGATGCAACTTTTGCTGAGGCAGATGAGGTTAATTGGTGCTTCTCATCAAAAGTCTTTGCTTTGTTGACAGCATCCTTCCCTAAGATAAAGCCCTTGGCCAGCATGCTTGAAACCACATCCTCTGCCTTCCTTAAAGCAGAATCAGCACCACCGGGAGCTTGACTTTCTTTTGGCTGCAAAATGACACAAAAGGTTGATACGGCAAGATTCCAGCAGCCTAATTACTGATATAATAAGAAAAAGACAGTACCACATCAAGACTTACAGCTGATGCAAAGGCAGCAGGTGGAAGTTTGTAATCTGGATCTGGAGTTATTGTAACCGACAAATCAACTATAGTTGCTCCCTGACATGTGAAATTATGTTAAATTTAGTTATAAATTATTCTTCAACTTAATAAAATTCTTTTATTAGAAATAAAAGTTTTAAATTGCATAGAAGGTTATGAACAATGTTATGATCTCAATATCCAAACAAAATGATACAAACACAATCATGAACATGTTTCATATCCCAACTAACAGGCTGCTACAAACTATAACTGTAGAGGTCAATTTTTGAGATTCGAGACAGAAGACTGATAATAGATGACAAAAGCATGCAGCTGAAGATAAGATTGCCCTTGGTAAATTTTGTCAAACCTGCCTGCAGTTTTTACGTTTGGTTTTGAAAGATGATTGAAATTACTAAATAACGCAAGTAGTAAAATTATATTTCTATCTAAACGAGGGATAAGTCACTGTGCTCGACGGTGGTTGGTGAATACCTCAGTTGTGATAAACAATAAAAAAAATCTATCTAGAAGAGGGAGGAAAAAGTTAAGTATCCAAAATTAAGCAACATAATAATCAATCCAATATGCATATCCCATAAGTGTCAGCAAGAAAATACTAAAGAATGCAACCTTAGTGAAAATTTATCATGTGGAACTCCATGATTCCCAAGTAGATTCCCCCCCTCCCCCAACCCCTAAAAGGTTAACTCACTGACTGCATTATGTTTCTAAAATGCTGAATAATTCAGCTCAATTTGTCTTCTTTGGGACAACAACAAATAAACTCTTGGACACAAATTAGAAATTACCAATAACAATTAATGAATAAAATATCTTTATTGTTCAATCAGGACAAATTGATTGGATGTTCAATATGCTTTATAATTAAAACAAATCAATTATTGTGCAAATATATATTAAATTACGATAAGCAGATTACCGATAGCAGTACTGCAGTCTCAGCTCCCTGTGCATCCTTGAAGGTAACATAAGCAATTTGGGACCGTTCATCATGACTGCATCAATATATAAATTTATAATTGGTACCAAACATTTTAGAAATGAAAGCAAACAAAAAAGCTAAACACAGCAACTGACCTCCGAAGCTCAACATATTCAATGTCACCAGAAAAAGAAAAGAACTCCTTAATATCTCGATCAGTAGCTCCCAAGGAAACGTTACTGACCTTAACAGTCTTTATCTGAAAGAGATTAAAAAAGTAATAACATATAAATATTAATGTTATGTTTTATCAACTAAATAAATAATAACGGTATAAAACCTTGGGCAAGTGCAACGATTTTCCAAAATATCACACTAGTTACTTCTTACTAAAGGTATTTCCCCTTATAAACTTGATTTGTATTTTAATGATCCCATGTCAGCGGAAAGACAATAGGCGAAGTGATTATGAATTTCAAAAAAAAAAATACTCAATAGTTTGAGAAATTAACAAATATAATTGAAAGAAATCACTGAATGACAGTAGAGGTTGAATATTCATATGTACATATGTTTTGCTAGCAATGTTAAAATAAAGGTCAGCATCTACAGAATATTTTTATACTTATTATATATTATTCATTACAAGTTAGGAAGAAAAATACGGATTCCACTTCTAATTCAGATGATCTTCCATTCAATTTTCTTGGACAAATCAACCAATTTTTATGAGAGGAAACACCAGTATTGCCAAGCGCTACTCAAGCACAATTCAATACGGATCTCTATTCAGAAATCACTCAACCTGTGTTGCTTTCAGATGGTCACAAGCATCTCATATAGTTGTCAAAATTTAGATGTGGAGAACCAACCAGGGACTCTCCCATCATGCATTCACATAACTCAAGTGGCAATCCAAACAAAATGCAAAATATAAAACTCAAATTTCACAAGTTTACACTGAAAATGGAAAGAAACATCCATAGCGGTTTAAGACAGTTCTTAGGTCCATTGACTAAAAAGCTGTAAGAAAAGATACACTCGGAATGTTTTTTTGGTACAGAACTTTCGAGTATCAATAACGAAACGAGATTCAGAGCTTTAAAGACACGCTCTAGAACTACACCAAATCGTGTATCATAACAGTTACGAGTCCCTAACTCAGTAATTCCGTATACCTACATACCTAAAACCACACATGCTAAGCAAACAAATCCTAATTAAGCAAAATACATTGACTAAACAATCAAATATTGCAAGGCATATGAAATATTCGCAGTATCCATATCCGATTAACTAAGATCTTCAGATATCTCGCAACAAGAATAAAATTAGTAGAAAAACGAATGAGAACGAAATAGTAGACGTTGGGAGAATGCAACGAGAAGTCGAGAACTCACCGACGACATCGGAAATGATCCGGCAGAGATCTCCGGTGACGGAAAAAAGGAAAATGAGTTTGTTGTCGGCGGAGCAAAGTGCGTGTTGCTGGTGAAGTGCGAGGGGGTCAATGGAGGAGATAGAAGTTGCAGTTGGAGAGAGAGAGAGAGATTTTAAGAGGGATTTAGAGAGCGCACGTGCGGAGGAAATGGGAGGCACGTGCGAGCGACGTGGGTCTGAAGTTTTTTGCACGAAACTGATGAAAGCCACTAATCCGCGTGAATGAACGACCAGTCCCGACACGGGGTTGGACCGTCGAGGACGGGTCAGAACCAAATACACGTTACTCATTATATAAATCATTTCTTAACCCCAAAGAATATGGACTTTGAAAAATAAGGAGTATTTTGCTTTTTTATTAATTAAATCAATTTTAATTTTTTATTTTATTTTATATAGTTAGTTAAGTTTAAATTTTTAACAAGATTGACAATATTTTTTAAAATATTCAAATAGATTACATATCTTAAAAAAAAACTCATAACATACTAATATGTTATTTTTTGAAGAAGTGTTCTACCTTTTATTTTATCTAAACTACATTAGCATAAAGAATATGGCTAAAAGAAAAGTATTTCTTGTATATACGCACTCAAGTAATTTTTCCTCCTCACTATAATATAATTTATTTAAATTTTAAATCACATTATCTAAACTTTATGCATTTTATAATATAATTTTTATAAAGTGTAAAAAATTCTGACGCGTGCGCCACTTTAATAAGTTAATAACTGAATCATTTAGTTTTAAATGTGTTATTTATGTTATAAAAATATGTGAATGCGTGTTATGGATTAATTGATAGTATGCAACTCTTTAATGTTCTTAATGTATTAAATTAATCTCTTAGGTAGCGTTTGGTGGAGAGACAGAGACGGGAAGACTGAGATTGAGAGATAGAGATTGAAATAAATCTCAGTATTTTATTTGGTGCAAAATGAGAGACAAAAATTAAAACAAGAATAAAATTCTAATTTAATTTGCACAAACAATAAACTTAGAATTAATTAATTGAAATGAGGGTATTTTAGGTATAAAATGTTATTAAAGTTTCAGTTTTTATCTCTAAAAATTTTAATCTCCTGTGTCCCTACTTTTTAGAGGTACTGAAATACTGAAATTTTAGGAACAGAGACACAAATTTTAGTACCAATCTCTAAACCAACAAACATGATACTGAATCTCAGTCTCTCAATCTCTGTCTCAGTACCTCAAAACAAACACTTTAGATACTCGTGATTTATTGATTTAGACTTTAGATCGTAATTTACTTATGAGTAAAATCTCACTTCGATTTTTAATTATTTCACAAAATTTTATTTCGTCTCTTGTCAATTAAAAAATAATAATACGGTACTTAATCATTATTTTTATTAAATTTTTTATTCTTTCTATTAATATTTTTGTCTATAGTTAATAGATATTACTTAATATATTGTTAATTTAACACGTGCCAAGTAATAATTTAATGAAACAAAATTTTTTTTGATAATTCAGTAAAATATTACATTTTGAAAAAATTAAGAATGTTTTATTTATTTTTCTTCTTCCTTTCATTGTTCAACTTTATTGTTTTATTTTTGCTTCTCGCAGCAAAAAACAGACATCTCAAGATCTTGATCAAATTTATGTTATCTAATAAAAAATTATCCAAATCATTTGAGCCAAAGACCACAAAGGAGTTTATAAGCAATAGATTCTTGTTCCGCGCTTCCAATTCTTTATAATATTGCACACTATAATTATAAAAATCGAATTGGTAATTAAAGTGATTAGATTACTAGTTCATTAATTTATTGGTTCAATAGATAGATTAATGGTTGAATCGATAAAATCGGTCATATATAAATAAAAAATAAAAAATAATAAACAATTTTAAAAATGTTAAAATATACATTTTCACCAATATTTTAAAAACAACTAAGTCTTAAATTTTAAAGATAGTTAATAAATATAGACATAAAATTAGTTAGTACTATTATAATAGTATTTTAATTTAACACAATAAAAATACCAATTCATAATATTAGTAAATTTTAATACTAGTATCAAAAAATATAACTTTAATCACAATACTAACATTAAAATAAATAAAGATTAATACATTTTTAGTAAACTTTATATTTCTATTAATAATGGTATATAATTAAAAATATTATTAATTCAAAAAATAGAGAATACAAAATTAAAATTAAATTAGATATTTATATAATTATTTAATTCAAAATTTACTATATAATTAATGTTTGTCGCATATAATAATAAGCATATTGACAACGTGGCATTGAAGGAGGACTAACAAACCCTACCTCTAACAATTTGGAATTTTCCAAACTAACAAATGCTAACAGGTGGACAGGTGGCACGCTCGAGGACCGTAGGATGCACTAGATCACAAGTGGAGATGCGGTGCTGTGGAGCATCATAGCGTCCACCGTTATTGAGTCGGTTTTTGCCGAATTTAACCGGTTCTCACCGGTTCATGCCAATTTCCATCCTTAAACAGTCCAAGAAATGAATCAAATGGTCTGGTTCAATTTTTACAAAAATTGGTTTTTCATTGGTTTTTACCAAATTTAACCGATTTTCTTCAATTCATGTCGGTTTTTATCCTTAAACGGTCTAAGAAACGAACTGAACTGATTCACCGGTTTTCTAGCCAAATCAGTCGATCCGATTCGATTTTTACCAAGGTTGTGAGAACCAGACCGGTCAATGAACCGGTGAGATCACTGGTTCAATAGTTTACTGGTTCGATCGGAATTCAATCGGTTAATTAAATATTAAATAAAATTATTAAAAAATTTAAAAAAATTTAAATATATAAATTCAATAATTTCTAACTTAATAAAATATAAAATTTCACATAATAAATTATCCATAACTTAATATTAGAGGTTCACAAACAACTTCAAACATCAAAGTTTATAACTAAACAAAAGGAACGCACATAATGACAAATCCATAATGTTCTACATTCAAAAAAAACAATTACTAGCAAGTTTTCAACTAATCAAATGTGCAACTCATCAAAAATCATAATCATCATTAAGTGTTCCAATATCTCCATCATAAACAGGTAATCCAAAAAACAAAAAACAAAAACAAAAACAACTTTAGAAAACTATGAACAAATAAATAACCTCATAAAATTATGAATTCAGCAACCAGAATCATGAAGCAACAAACAAATAAATCATGAACAAATAACCTCAAAAAATCAAAAATCAAAATCATGAATCCAGCAAATAAATAAATCATGAAATCATTATCGTATTTTCAGCTCAGAAATCATTTAGACCAAAAACATTGGTTCCAGTGACTACTGCGACCAAAACTATGTCTCCTCCACCTACCGTCCTCCCGTTGCGGTTCCGCTAAGTGCTCCCTTGCTAGCTTCACCTCTTGTGGTTCATGCACCTGCAACGCCCCTCTCCCCAGGATGCAACAATAACACATGTGGCTTCATACCAGACAACACCATCACCCGATCTCCCATCAGTGGCGAGCTTGCCGAAAACGTCGTGTTCTTACAATCCACTAACAACTTCAACCCAAGCCAAAACGTCACTGTTTTGCGTTTTCTCTTCTCATGTGCTCTCACTTTCCTCCTCAAATTGGATTGTCCTTCAAGCAAAAATTATATTAGTTGAAGAGACGGTGATGGCAGCGGAGAAGAAGAGGAAAAAGAAAACTATTAGGGACTGTTTTGTCCTCCTTATCATGGATTGTTTTGTCATTCAATAGTGAGTTACGCTGAAAAATAGTTTGGAGATTATTATGTCCGATAGAAAAAAAATTGAAAAATAATTTATGTATTATTTTTTTTACGACTAAAATGTCCACTTTTAAATCTTTCAAAAACTTATTTGAATAAATACTCTAAATTTTGTGATATATTTAAATTTCAGTACATTTTATTATTTTTAATAAATTTTAGAATTTTTTTATGATATTCTTAAAACGGATCTTTAAAACATATTAATAAAATCTTAATTTAAGAAATATTTTTATAATGTTCTGAATAAAAGTAATACTTTTTTTTCTTAAAAAAATATTTCATTATAATTATTGACTAAAAATACAGTGTTAAATTAATTAATAGACTAAAAATATTAAACTATTAACTAACTTAATTAGTCAAATCATTAGTTTATTCATTGGTTTAAGTAATTTTATTTTATACATGTAATAATTTATTAGCTAAAATTTTTTAAATAAAACTTACTGTTACTCTTTAGTTTGTCGAATTAAAAGATACTATAAATAATAAAAAAATTAAACTACTCATTCAAAATGATAAACTAAAATCATAAATCTTTAGTTTTTTTTCTCCATTATAGTACTTTGATATACCAATACTTACGGTGTATCCAAGAGGTGCTAGGATTTTAAAATTCTTCCGTCCGGAGTGTTGATTCAATCATTTTCTCTCTTAAATTTCTCATTTTTACAATCTTTCTCCCCTCATATTCTACCATCATCATGTTTTTAAAACACATAGGATTGAGGTTGAAATAAAGACTTCTTTTTCATTTCCCAACACCTTATTGGGATTGATTTTCAAATTTCCATATATAGTATATACCACGCACAAACGGCAACCGAATGGAGAAACATGCATGTGATCGGCCTTGGAATTCAGCTGCCCCTCAATTAATCCACATCCATATGATCCAGTGGTGGATGTGTTAAGAGTCATTCCCTCGTCTCTATGGCCATTATTTAACTTCAATCCATATTTTGTTAATGAATTTAATTTTAACTTTATTTTATGTCTGTCGTATCTTGAGGAGCCACGTGTACTTGGGTCCACGTGTCGGCAAGGCATCATAACGAAGTTTCGCTCCATAACAGGCACGCTTCCAATTTCTCTCTCAAAAAGGAAAGCAATCATCACATCACAAAATCTCTCTATCTCTCTTCTCTCTCTAAATCGGGTTCGGTGCTGCACTTTTAGATTCATAAGTCATAACATCCCTAATTCACCGAATTCCGATCGGTTTTCCGAGACCGGCAACAACTTTCCTCTTTCAATTTTCCAATTCTAGGGAAACTGTGTCTTCAATTTTCTCGAGAAGCTTATTTAGGGTTACGCAGGCACGCGCGCGCAATCCTCGAGAGACAGAGAGAGAGATTCAATAATATAGAATGAGCTTTCAAGACATCGAGGCCGGCCGGCAGTTCGCTTCCCGCCGAGGCAACATCAACGGCAAGCAAGACCCCACTCAGGCGGTGGCTGCCGGAATTTTCCAGATCAACACTGCGGTCTCCACCTTCCAGAGGCTCGTTAACACCCTAGGAACCCCCAAAGACACCCCCGAGCTCCGCGAGAAGCTGTGAGATCACGTTCCCCTCTTTCTCCCTCTTATGTGCCTTGACTGTTTTGGTGTGAATTTTTTGTGGTTGTGGTTTGTTTTTTGATTGGATTTGCTTTTTCCATGATATTTCTGAGATAACAATTGGATCGAGGTTTCCGTTTCTTACGGCGTTATTGACGTTGCAGGCACAAGACAAGGCTGCACATTGGACAATTGGTGAAGGACACTTCAGCGAAGCTTAAACAAGCTAGTGAAATTGATCACCAATCTAATATCAATGTAAGTTTTTACCTCAATTGCATGTGAAGATAAGGTTAATTCTTGTTATGATACCATGGAATTGTTATCACGAGTCTCTCCGGAAATTGTGCTTTTTATTTCCCAGATTGTTTTGGGGGATGGTTTCGCTGGGATTAGTTTTTGAGTGAATGTTTTTGCTGGAAATGTTTGGGATAGTTTTAGTTATAATTATATGTTAATGTATTGGTTGCTATGACCTTGAGTTCTTTTACGTTGACCAAAATAAAATAAAAGAGGCATTTAATGTCTTTATTGTGTGTGTTTGCAGGCAAGCAAGAAGATAGCAGATGCTAAACTCGCGAAAGATTTTCAGGCAGTGTTGAAAGAATTTCAGAAGGCACAGCGTCTTGCGGCAGAGAGGGAAACAGCTTACACCCCATTTGTTCCACAAGCAGCTCCATCCAGGTGACTAATCAACCATTAGTGGAATCTAACAGTGGAAGACTGTGTTTATGTGTGTGGCGTAATGCTTATGTTGATACAATTTTATATATTGAACTCATTCTTAAAGAAGAATATGTTACTGTTGGTTATTAATTTTGCTTCTCTACTGGCTGTCATCTATGCACATAACACTTAATATTTGGGCTTCTCTTTTTGCAGCTATACAGCTAATGAAGCAGATGCTAATTCTGGTAAGATGCCAGAACAGCGTGCCCTTCTTGTGGAATCCAGAAGGTAATTTTTGTATATTACATGAAACTAAAATACAATTGATAGTGAAAAGCACATTCGTTTTTTCTTTTTTTCTTCTGGTGCTGTGGAGGAATTTACATTATAAATGACAAGACTGTGAATTTGATGAAAATCTGAAAACTTCAACATGAATTAATGTATATCAGATTACTTCTTAAATGTAACCTATTTGTCATAGGAAATTATGCTCTATAATAACGTTGATGCTAAAGTGCTTCTTTTTTCTTTATTATTTTCCTCTTTCTACACCCCGACCCCTCTCTCTGTGCGAAGAGTTGATGAATCACTGTCAGGGTTCTGCTACAAGTTGTAAACTTTGTTGAAAAACTTTTTTGGTGATTTAGTGTTAATAGAAGGCTACCCCTTTCAAAATGAGTTAATATAAATATTAGTTAAAGAAAATCTGCTAATGCTTTCATCCCCTAAGTAAAGATATGTTGTAAGAATTTAATTATTTCGAAATTCTAATCTGTAATTAATTGAAACACACTGCATTTCAGTGTTCACATAATGAATGCCCAAGCTACCAAATGGAAGTAGTAACTTGTTATAACATTTTTTATGTTAGGGTTGAAGGTATTGGCAAATTCTTTTAGGGACTAATATTGAATTCCAATTTTGTCATGGACCAAAATGTATTTTGACATTTTTAGATTTGACCTGATTGTATATTTAGTATCTCAGCTATAGCATTATCTTGCTGCAGGCAGGAGGTGGTGTTTTTAGATAATGAGATTGCCTTCAATGAGGCTATCATTGAAGAAAGAGATCAAGGCATTCAAGAAATTCAGCAGCAAATTGGTGAAGTAAATGAAATTTTTAAAGACCTTGCTGTGCTTGTGCATGAACAAGGAGCTATGATTGGTAACTTTCACTTCTATTCTAATTGAATACATCTCTGTCTTATCCCAAGGTTTTATTTGTCCAGAACTTCTCATGTGATCTGATGCTAAGAATTCATATTTTTTTAGATGATATTGGGTCCAACATTGAGCATTCCCATGCAGCAACTGCACAAGCAAGATCTCAACTTGCTAAAGCTTCAAAGACTCAAAGATCAAATTCTTCTTTGGTAATATATACTGCGTAATATTTGCTTTAAGATTTCACCTCTCATATGCGTAGTTTTAGATGTTGGATTTCCTCAATAAATGTAGATGTTATGAGCTTAGTCATTGAAAATCTTTACTTGAACTTTTATATGGTCGTGGAGTTCATAGTATATAATTTTAGTGATGACAGATCTTGGCTTTTACAGTTATGTCATTATACATGGGCTTTGGTTGCATGGTTGGTTTAGTTTGCATAATGTACTAATTTCTGCCGTCCATAATACTTACCTCCCCCCCCCCCTCCTCTTCTCTCCCCCCTCCCCTCCCTCTTTTTTCCCCCCTACAAACCTTCATGCATATTAGTTAATCTTATGCTTTGTTTTGATCTTTCTTTTACAGACATGCTTGCTTTTGGTGATATTTGGAATTGTGCTTCTAATTGTCATCGTTGTTCTGGCTGCTTAGTCAAAGATTATCAGTTCTGTTAACGATCAATGATATGAACTGAGCCATTGAAGTGCAGCTAGGATCTTCCATGCTGATGATCTCTCTCAGGTGATTTTCCCCTGATCTTGTCAATGACTGGGATTTCTCTCCTCTGGTTTCAGTTCATAATTTGACATAAGTGCATTGTCATTTTGTCCTTGGGGTTTGTGTTGTTGCTTGTGTTGATTTTAATGGTTTTATGGATGCATCACAACGTACTTCTTGTCTATTTTCTCTTTTTGTTTCCTTAATAAAAGAAATATTAATTCTTTTGGGTTTCCCTTTACCGCACTTATTGCTAACATTTTAGCAATACCTTAATTCAGTGTAACCTTATATATTGACGCTCTTTTCACGAGTTTGGAGCTTAGATTTCCTGTGCTTGGTTTGACTGCTGTATATAAGGAAAATGGATGTATTCCAGAGAGTTTAATTGATAATTGGTGTTTATTTCTCATTAATCTTGATACTTTTGTGCAGTGTTAACTGTTAAGGCAAGAAAGAAGTCATGGGGAATTGCCATTTGTACTTTTAGGCTGCGTTTAGAAGAGAGACAGAGACTGGGAGATAGAGACCGAGAGACAGAGACTTAATTAAGTCTTTGTATTGTGTTTGGTGTAAGATGTACATGATTATGTCTTAGTATCATGTTTAGTTCAAAATAAAAACAGAGATTAAAATAAATGGAATGACTAAATTACCCTATTATTTAAAATGAAAAAACACAAAGAAAACCCTAACTCAACATTTCAGAGATCCGTTTCTCATTTGTCAATTCCAGATCTTCTCCATCGGAGAACCCATTTCGCCGGCGCCACTCCCCTTCTCGGAGTCAAGTTCGCCTCCGACGAGGAAGCCTTGCCACCGTATCTCCATTTTTGCAAATATGATTTTCTCCTTGTCTCTCTCGTTCTCTGTCACTGTGTATCACTGTCGCCCTCTGTCCGTCTCTCTCCATCTCTCTCTCTCTTGCTGTCTATCCTACTATTATTATCTTTGATGTCTTCTCCATCCCTCCTCTTTTTCGTTATTATTTTTCCTGTTTTCGTATGGTGCTTTTTTCAATTTGTTTCTTCTGTTGGTTGTAGGTGATAGAAGGGAATCTGTTGATGCTTTTGAATATTGAGATTGAGTAAAGGTAGAATTTTGTGAAAAGATCTGTCCTCTTTATTTTCCAGTGTTCTTTTGTTTCAGAGATCAGTTATGTATTGTGGCATACTGAGAATTTGTCCTGCTTCTTTGAAGAACAAGTGATTTGCGTGTGTGGTATTTGACTTTTTCTCATGTTTTAGATTTTCAATAGATCAAAGATATAAATTTGTCTGGATAAAGTTAATCAAAGTGTTTTCTGTTTCCATTTATTTTTCATAGTGAGAATAATTGCAAAGGCAGTAGAAATTGGTAACTCATACAATTTTTTCAACTTCATATGTTTGGTTTGAATGAAGATTTGAATGGATTGCTAGTATTTAGAACAGGTTTGTGTTGAATGCTAATATACATAACAGATTTGAATAATGAAGTGTGTGTTAGGAAGGACTAGTTGAATGGAATGCTAGTATACAGAACATATTTGGATTAGAAAGAAGTTGACTTTTATATCACAATTTTGGTATAACTGGGAATGAGTTATTCTTCTTTTTCTTTAGTTGTTTATTTGCAATTTAAGCTGTAATATAAAAGGTTATGTTTCATTCTTCGATGGGTAAATAGCAATGAGATCTAGTATTTATAATTTTTCAACATTATATGATATATGCCTATGTTGTATAGGTCATACTTTGCATGGGTACAGTTTTCTGATTCCCCGTATATGTAATACTTGAGTTTTTTATGTGGGTGCATTGTGGGGGGTAACTGTAATAACTGGTACAACAGAAAATAGGATAAAGAACGAAAACCGAGCTTGATGGGCTGAAACAGAGAGGGAATCAGTGTGATATCAACCCCTTCCTAGTTATGCAATTATACTGAAACGCACGAAATTTGAACAGACATGGTGTGATAGTATTAGAGAGACTACCCATTCCTAATATTTCCTATCCTCTCTTCTATGTCTAATTCTAGCCAATCTCATTCTCACCATTCACTATATAATAGACTTTAAACTGAATTGAATTGGGAAATGAGTGTGTTTTTGTTACTGAAAATTCTTATCAATATCTTTGGTTCTATTCTTCATTGATTTTATTCTGAAATGCTGTGTATTATGACCAGATGAACTTTTTGGTCATAGGGACCATAGTTTACAATATTATAGGAATTGACATTTAATTCATTGCTAAAATTGGTTTCCAACATTGATGGAGTTATATCCAATATTCAGAATAGATTTGAATTAGAGTTTGTTGTGCACTACCACATATTGGCTGTTACTTTTAGCAAAACATGTTCTTTGGGTTAGCACATCATAAATCATGAGTTCAAATAAATCTTTTTTTTTTCTTTTTTCTGAATTGTGTTTTGTCAACTCTATCAGGTACAACAGTTTATTTAACAATGACAGCTAGAACTAGAAGATTTACAAATGTTTCCTATGGCAGCGGCAATTCTACTGTAACGGGCGAACGTTTTTGGGATTGTGGTTTGAGAGCTCTGTTACAAGTCTCAAATAGTGTTGCCAACCCAGGTAGAGAGTATTGTGCAGGTCCTGTGAGACAATCTGGATGGTTTAGATGGGCAGGCCCTTCGGACCAAGGTCAAAGTATCCAACATTTTGCAAGATGTTGAAAGAGTTGCTGAAGATTGCTCTAGTGATGTTAGTTCTAAGTTGAAGCTCAATGAACGGGTTGAAAAACTAGAGTGAAATTCTATTATTAAATAAAGTATATTTTTTGTCTCCTAAAACTTTTGAAAAATTTCAAAAATATTTTTAATGTTCAAATAGAGGTAAGGTTCAATTTGATTTTTAGATTTCTCCATGTGAATCGAATTGGTTTTTAACTTTAGTAAATGACTAAATTGATCTTCTTGAAATTAAATTTCGTAACTTTTTGTTCCTTTTTATTTCAAGTATCGTTAATATATATTTTTAAGTGTTAACTTGACATATGTGACATGAACACCACAAAATTTATGTTTAAAATGGTGTTCCAATTTGATGATTTAGGCTCATTTCAATAAAGAAGAAGAAGAAAGCTTGTTATTGTGAAATTCTACTTGTATTCTACTTATACATAAGCATGCATGTGAAATTCTACTTGTATTCTACTTATATTAACTTATTATGTTTACTTTGAGGCGTCAATATAATAGCTTAGTAATTAGCACAATGAGCATAGCTTAGGTACGAACGGAAAAATGTAGCGTTGAAGCTGTGAAGAAATTGGTGTTCGATGGAAACAATAAAGGAATTAATTAAGAAGATGCTCACAGGAATAAAATTTTGAAAACACTGGTTGGTCTTTTCGTTCAATAAGTCATCGTGTAAGAATTCCATGCCAATAATCAAATTACTAATAATAAAATCCATGCCAATAATTCAATCGAGATAAGTAAATGTCTATGATAAGAAGCACTCCTATTATATACAACTACTTCCTTTAATTTGAAAAAAAAAAGAAACAATATACAATAAAGAAAATGAAAAGAGGAAGAAAGAAACAAGTAGAGCTGGTAAAAAAAAATGAATGGTGTTGGGTGTGGCATTGTATTTGTAGTGTAGAGACAGAACAAGTTTTAGCAGAGACAGAACCATGTCTTAAGCTTGTTGGTACCTTAAAATATTTGATGTTGGAAGTTGAAATAAAAATAAAATACAAGAGCTGTTAGTTAAATGCGAAATTTGTTTACTAAAAAAAATATTTTTTGATTATTCATTTATTTGTATTGTATTCTTAAATCTTTAATCATTTGCATATATCAAAATTATTTTATCGAAAAGCCTTTTGGGATTTTACCCACAAAAAGAATTGTTTAACAAAGAGTAAAATTAGATGAAATAAATAAATATTTTTATTAAATTTATAAAAAAAATATGCATTACTCATGATTTATGAATCATTAACAAATTAAACTTTCCTAACCAGTCGAAAAACCGGTCACCCTAACCCTCACGGCCTCACCTCTGTTTTGTCTTCTGCCTCTTCTCGTGCTTCCTTATTCCGTTCGCCATCGCCGTCCTCTGGTTTGCCCTGAGCCACCGTCGCCGTGCTCGGCTTGGCCGTCTGCCTCTGCGTATTCTGGTCAATCTGGTGAGCAGTTTTTATTTCTTTCGCTTATTTTATTTTATTTTTTAAATTTGTTGAAGTGTTTACAATTAGTTGATAAGTAGTTGATTGGTGTTGGTAAAGATGTAGAAGAAGAATCAGAAAGCTTGGGAGGGAAGAATATATTTTTGGTATAAGAATGAAGGAACCATGACTGCAGAACAAAGGAAGTGAAAAAAGATTTCTTTTTGCTGTGAGTCATTTTAAAAACTTTGTTGTGGGGCTCTTTTTGGTCAGAAGAGAGGGTTTTCTCTGTGGGTGAAAGGTTATAGGTCTATGGCAGAATAGTGGTACATGAAAAATGATTGAAAATTGAAAAATGAGAGGAGAGTAAGAAAAATAGAAGAATAAAACTACAAATTTGATGATGTGAATTTGTGTGTTAGGTATTGTGATGTGATAGCCTTTTCTTTGTTCTGCTTGCCACTTTTCTCTTGAAATGAAAAATGGAAGATGTAATTAATTTAGTTCATAATTAGTTGGTAATTAGTGAAAATATATAATTTTTTATATTTGTTTAATTGTGAATAGGTGATCCGGTGACTAGTGGTCTGACTGATAACTATGTTCCTAACTGTAGAAGGAGAGGCTCGCGTGAAGTTCGAGTCTTTTCGCTTCTGAGCAAGCACGAAAGAAATCACTAATCACGTTTGAAAAGAAGCCAACATTTTGCCTCTTGCAGTGTGGTTCTTGAAACAAGGATGTCATCACCGGCTCATTCATCTGTGTCAACCACCGCGGTTGTTGGTGGAGGCGGCGGCGGAGGTGGCAGTAGCAGCAATGCCGCACTTTCCATTGACGATTTCCATTTCCCCTTTGACCCCATTTCAACGCATGAACAGAAGGATGATGCCATGCTAGGTTTTTTCTCTTTTCCTCTCTAATTTTTGTCTTAATGTCTTATCAGGTTACTTTTATTTACTGTGTTTGCAGTTAATCTGTTACGATCTTCATGAAAAACTTGAAACTTTGCCATTCATCTGATGTAATCACTAAGTCTCTGTCTGGTCATTAGATTCTATCATTATTTGATTTGCACGCGTGTCAGTTAAGAGTGATTATAGCCCCGAAGAGAATCTCAGTTAACTAAGTTTAAGTTTAGTACTGCAGTTACTTTCTATGAAGAAAGATGAATTAATTGTTTGGATTTTGTGCTGCCACTTTGTGGGGTTTTTAAGGTTTGAACTCAAATGACATGTAGCCTTATAAATTGTGGTAACCCATGTTGCATTCACTCGATATCATAGCCTAGTAATAGATCATAATGCAGTTAGGCTTCTTGTTTTTCCATGTTGCAGTGTTGAAGAAGGATCTCATGGCTGCTCTTGACAAGGAGGTTAAAGCCTTGGATGAAGACAACTGGAAGTTTGAAGGACCACGTTCCCGGATCCACCTCGTATCACATCGAGGTAGGTATTTCAAATCAATCTATCCTTGCTAAAATGCCTAGTCTAGCTATAATGTTTTAGGAAATCATTGTGAATTTTGTTTAGTACATTGATTAGAATTCGGATACCTGAATCTTAATTGACACTACCTGTATTAGTTGATGCTCATACCATAATTCTCATGTTCATAAACTAACTTGATGAAATCCAAACGTGGTTGAAAAAATTGATGAAGATATCAGTATTTATGATAATTAATTAATATAAATGTGTTGTCTGACTACCCTAAATCAAATTTGTAATTCATTAACTCTGAGGATAGTGTTTTTTTTTTTGAATAACGCTCCTAATTTTAGCTTTATGGTTCTATGCATAGGCATAGTCATTCATTATTCTATGAATGTATGAACCATCATAACTTAACTCGGTACCTTTGGCTCTTGGAAAGAGTAACTTTGTGGTTGCAAGGCTTAGGCAATACCTCTGGTTTGGTTAAACCAAGATATCTTAGCATTGGTGTTTTACTTTTCCCATTAAAGAAACTAAGTTTTTTTAAGGATGACTTTCTACCTGTTATGTAGTTAACATTCAGTTTTTCAAAATTCCATAACTTTAGTTCTCATGGCTGCGATAACATTTTCACCTGTCTTTCCGCTGTGAATTTCTTAAATTATGTTGATCTCAAGTTGAGCATACCACGCACTTTGTTAGCCTCACATCATGATTTGTCTTGTTTAACATGGATTTTCTTCTCCTGTCTTAGATAGTACAATGACCATTTCCCTTATCTACATTGGCCCGAGTCACTGACACTGTTCCTGCTGTAGGCAACTATCTACGTCAACCCACAGAAGCTTCAAAGAATTGGAGTTTGACTCAACCAAAATAGTTGGATATCAGCACTGCACCTCTGTTTTTGAGATCAAGTGATTATGTTGGTGATCTGCAGATATTATGCAAGTGACTTTTTTTTGCCTCTTGGTTTTTTCTTGGATAGAACACAGCTGCTATGCCACAACTTTTTGTAGTATATAGTCTTGAGGAGCTCATCACAAACAAGCTTCTTTTCATGCAAGATTTTGTTACAAAGTCCCTCTATTGCACCCTTGCTCTATTTGGACGTCTATGTTTGTCAGTCCACATGATTTTATATTTAATGCCTTGTATTTATTGTTACAAACAATTAGAGAGAAGAAAAAGCTGCAAGGTGTATAATACTGTAAGTGGCTTAAATGTTGTGCCTTATGCTGGCCTTGTAATTGCTAATGTTAATGTTAGTGTTATATGAATCCAGTATTGATTGCTCCCATGTGGTAGTTTTTCTAGTAGTTAGAGAATGTTGTATCATACTTTCAAGTTTGGTAATGTTACTCCCTAGTTTTGGAGGATCAATGGTTATTGACGGTTTGGCTGTTCCAACACTTGTATTTTAGTGTTTGAAAAAAAAAAGGGGCTAAGCTGACATGTCAGAATGGAAAAGAAGATTATTAATCGTGGCACTCTCCTCTATTAACACAAACGCTTGCATACTCACCATTGCCGATTTACTGTCGCTGTAGGTTCAACACTTTTGTTGGCTATTCCTGACTTATCAGTTTATTTTAAATAATAGTCTCACTATTTCAACATTAACTAAGTGTCCTAGTAGTAGTAATGTCTTGAATTAATATTCCTGTTTTGAATAAGGCTTGTTCAAACAGTTTTATTATTAGAACTTCAACTACATTTTATATTTGTTTAACCTGAACAAAGAAATAAAAATTTGCTGATACCTCTTATCTTATCTATGTATAATAAGATGATGATTATTATATTCTTGCTAAAGATGTAACACCTAGCTTTCAATCAATTTATTTTAAAAATTGTGTCACCTGAATTAAACTTTAAACTCACAAATTTCATTTTACAGTGATGTTAATGTTCAGACTTGAAGAAATAAAACTGAATTCCCTATGAATATGGAACAGATATTTTTCCAGTATGCCATGTTCACCAACCAGTGTATTTCCAAAACCATAAACACAAAAGCCGAGTACTATGTTCACATCTCACCTATCTCATAATTAAGAAGAAAAAAAAAAGATCAGATGACTCTAAAACCAAAACTCTGCTAAATCATTCACCCCTGAAGAACAACATAATCACCAAGCCTTTTTCTACTGAAATTGCAACACCCTCCTCTATTAACAAAAGGGTGTTGGAGAAGCTCCTTCACTGTTGCCCTCTTCCTCCAATCCTTCTCAAGACACCTCAGTACAAAGCTCTTGAACTCCGGCGACGCCGTCTCCGGCATCTCCACCTTTTCCCCAAAGCAAATGGCACACATCAGTGTTGCCCAGTCCGGTCTCTGCTCCGCCCTGATCAACGGAAAATGCCCCAGAAAGCACTCCAAAACCACCACCCCCATCGACCAAACATCGCCGGCAAAACCATCCCCACCACCACCTCCTCTCCAACTCTCAGGATCAATCCTTTCAGGACTCATGTATGCACACGTGCCTGCATTGCCATAGTGATGAAGATCATAATCACCACCACCGCCATTACTCTCTTTCTCTTCCACCACCACGTGGCTCACCCCAAAATCCGCTATCTTCACCTCACCCTTCTCATTCACGAGCAAGTTCGAGGGCTTAATGTCTCTGTGCACAACGTGCATGGCATGCAAATAGTTAAGCCCTTCCAACACGCGCTTCGCAACATCAGAGATCACATCCTCCGACAGTGTACGATGATGTTTCAAGATATCATACAACGACCCTCCACCCATGTACTCCATAACAAAGCTTACACCATTATCACTGCAAGAACCGTTGTCGAAAACCGCATGACACTTCACTACGTACGGCGAATCCATCTTCTTCAGAATCTCTGCCTCCACGTGGTTAGGGCTTCCATCAATGCCGATTATAGGGTTGGAGCGTATCACTTTCAATGCGTAGAAGCAATTACTCTTCTTGTGTCGAACCTTGTACACTATGCCATCGTTTCCATGGCCAAGAACCGCGAGCTTCTCGAGGTCTGAGAGGTTAACTAGGACCGAGGAGGAAGATGAAGAAGATCCTGATAATGATACTGATGCATGTGGAAGTGGTGACGACGACGATGACGACGACGACGACGATAACGAAGGAGGGTTTCTTTGCGGCAAAGAGAGCCTTAGAGCTTGTTGGTGCCTCCTTTCTCTGATAACCAATGTCATTTACTTTTGCACTTGATGACAAATTAAAGCCTAAAAGGGTAAAAGTAATTATAATTAATTAATTAAAAGCTTAAACACATGCTAATCTGTCATCATCATCATCATAAGTGTGATTTGCAAAAACTAAACGTGGAAGAATTTTGGTGAGAGAAGAGACACGTGAATGAGTGTAAGTGTGATGAGGGCGAAAACAATGGAGAAGTGAGGGTTTTCTGGTGATCTTCAGGGCTTATCAGTGGCTGTGATAATCTCTCTGCTTTCTTTAATTTTCAAGATTTATATGTGCTTTACTTTTGTTTTGTTTTTTTTTTAATTATATAATTTTGTTCTGGAATTTATTATTAAGATTAAGATAATGATACTTTCCAATTTTAGGTGAAGCTTCAGAGTTCATGGTTCTCGTTAAACATGTGCATCTATCTTTATAAGTTGTTATAATTTGGATTCAATCCCTTTGATTTGAATTTTAAATTAAATTAATTCAATGTGATGGAAAATTTTTGTTGTGATTTAGATTGATTTGTTTGGTGGAATAAAGTCAAAATTTAAATTTTAAAGATTAAAAGATTAAACTAACTTATAATAATGTAAAATAATGAATAGATAAAAATAAAAGAAGATAACTAAATTAGTATTTATTAAATATTATCTAATTTATAATTTATTTTTTTATTTTTATATCTTTTTATGAAAAATTAAATTTTAAACATTATCATTAGTTTATTTCGTTTTGGTAGGGACCAGAGTCAAAAGTTTTAAAATTTTCAAAAACATCAAGAAAGAAAAATATATATATATAAAAATTCAAACTAAAATCAACATTCACTATGTTACATTATTGTTAGTTAACTAGATATTTCATTTGAGTTTGAAGTTATACAATACTTTCGTATTTTATAAAACATCAAAACTAATTTTTAATATATATTTTATATTAAAATATATTTTATAGAAATGACTATTTTAATTGATTTTTTTATGTACGTATAATATAATTGATAAAATATTAACCTGATTTTGGAATAAGTTAATCATATTATATGCATATAAAAAATTAAATATTAAATTAGTTATTTGTATAATATTAAAATATATATTAAAAATAAATTAAACAATATATATATTTATATATAAATACATACTAATTGATTTTTTATAAAAAATATTTATTTTATTAAACTTTCTCAATCCAATATACTAATAACTAATTTTTTTGTATACATAACCTTCTTTATTTATCATTAGGTTTATAAAACAAAACTATCTTTTTTTTTATGGAATCTACCCGAATAAATTATTTGGATAGATTTTATTTCCGTAATCTAATCAACTGATTCAAGTAATCTAACAAAACATCATTAATGAATTAAATTTGCATATCATATTTCATTTTTTAAAATCGAATCCAAAACGAACCATCTAAAACCCGTTACAACAGTATTATTTTACCTTTGTTGATTTTTTGTGCAAAGATTCTTAAACAAAAAAAGGATTCAATGAATATGTACATACATAAACAACGCTTCAAATTTAATTAAGGAAAAAATATATTTGTACAGAAACAACGCTTCAAATTTAATTAAGAAAAAAAATCTTTTGCGAAAAAAATCTCGCTAAGAAGCCAGTGGAATATTTGTATAATGTGTACAATGGGTTATTTATTTAGCCTAATATAAATTAATAAATGAATATCCAAAATAAAATATTATTAATTTTTCAAACACAATACACTTATACTATCCAGAATAACCATCCGGGTACTAGAAATAATAAACATATGATATTCTATTAAATTGAACATTTCTAAATCCCCATTGTACACATTATACAGATACTCCGTTGGCTCCCTATATTTCCTCTTGCAAAAAACATGTTAAATATATAATTATCAATTTATTTTAATAGTTTAAATTTTTATAAGTATTAATTCATAATATTTATTCACACCCCCTAATTTTTGTTTATGTTACATTATTTTGGTTCTAAAGGTTTAAACTCTACAGAAAAATTAAAAAATAATAATTAAACCATGCTTTGTATCATAAAACTGGAATTTTTTTTAGTATTATTGTTCTTATTGTAAAATTATTGATAGTAGAACTATGCGATTAATTTTTTTGGATATGAAAAAAATTTTGATGTAACACTTAATTATTGTATTTTACGGTATTTTTTAAAATGATAAAAGTGAAATCATACATCCCTCACAATAACTCCTTGTTAATAAGCGACGGCTTATTATCTCGCCTCCATAATTTTAAAAAATACCATAAAATATAATAATTTAATATTATATTTAAAATTATAAGAGTAGGACAATACCTCCTTTTATTAATATACAAAAACGTATTATTTCACTCTCATAATTTAAAAAAAATTATAAAATATAATAACTGAATATTAGACCAAAATTTTACCCGTAACTAACAAAAATAAACGGAGCTATGCATCATGTTTGTATTGTTAAATTTTTAGAAATGTGTTTGCGTGTTATAGAATAAAGAATTCATTGAAAATATATCACCTTAATATGCAGTGAGCTCAATAAGACAAATCCTTGTTCTCTCAGCGCAGCAACTACGAAGACGTGCAATTTATCTAATTGATTTTGGAATGGACTATGGATGAGCAACCTGGAAATAATAACATAAAAATATGAGCAAAATAGAACAACAGTGAGGAATATAAATTTTCTGGGAATATAGCAGATTAGTAGGAGTGAGGAATTCACCAAAATAAAATCTTTGAAAAAATTGATTGTTATGTACTCAGATGAATGAGAAGATGCACATATATATATAATAATAAATGTGCAAATCTGAAATAAAATATAAAGTTATGCCAATTAATTTTTACCCTTCTTTTTTCTTGATTGCCTTATTTGATTAGGATTTCTTTAATGAAAGACTAAGTTGGTATTTGATTCTTAAGCCGACTTTGTTACCTTTTATTGAAAAAATGTTGTAGCATATTTGGTTCGAAAATACAATAAAAAAATATTTGGTTCAGAAATAGTCCATTAGTTATGATTTTACTAAATAGAAATAGGAAATTATCAAACAAGAAAATCATCATGTCCATGATACTTGGAAATTTTCAAACAAAAAAATAAATCAAATTCATAATCTTTATTTTCTAGTTTCCCACTTAAATGAAAGAAAAAAAAAGTCTTTATTACTTTTTTTAATAAACTTTTAAAAAATACCTCCAATAGATTTAAATAAAAAAATAAAATATACAAAGGATTAAAATACTTCAAAAAGATAGTATGAACAACTTTGAGTCATTCTAAAAATAGAATGAACAATTTGGGTCTCTAAAAATATTTTTTAATTGAATGACTCTTATCATTCTTATAATTCACTTAAAAAATTATAAAAATATGTTATAATAATATAAAAATATGATGTAATTGAAATTATAATTTCTCTCTTAATCTTAATATTAGAAATCTCTATTATATTATTTCTAATCTCTATCTAATTCTATCTTTTAATAAAATATCATATAAAAAATATACACACAAATTAAAATTTTTCATTTTTAAATTTTGATAATTTTATATCAAGTATACCTTTTTGTTATTTTATTTCTAGTGAATGATTAAAATAAAAAATGTAAAAAGGTCTACATAACTCATTTTTGTTAATTTTTTTCAAATACTTTCTAAATAATTTTTAATGTATAAATAATATTTTTGTAAAAGAATAATTTTTTTCTCTTAATAAATTTATACCATTTAAAAAGCATTTTTATTATAAAAAACGCTAAAAGACTCTCGTTTTGAGGACTATCGCCCCACAGCTGATAGAATAAATAATATTTCGTAAAAAAATTCCTTTTCCGACCCTTTTCTTCCATTTTATCTTCTTCAATTTCTTGCTTTTTTTATTTTTTATTGTAGACCGTTATTGAACTTGAGTACGATGTAGATAAAAAATAAAAAAAATTTATATTTTTTTTCTAATTTTTTCCCTAAAGTTAGCAAGAAAAATTATGCCATTTAAATTATAATTTGCTGGTAATTTTTTTCTGATTTTACTTGTTAAGATTTTTAGTAATGGAATGTTATATTTTTTTTATCAGATAATAATTTAATGTATATAATATTTATCTGTTTGTTATCGATGTAAAACTAATATTTGTATGATACTTGTAATCGACATTTGACTTTATCTGTTAAAGAAAAATATTTTTTTCGTTAGTATTAGTTTGTCTAATATCCAATAATATTGTTTTGACAAAAAATAGTATTTCATCCATGAAAAAAATTATTCGACACCTATAGATAATAAAAGAAAATTAGATGTAACTCTAAAAAACATATTAGATATGTTCTATATTGAATTGAAAATTGAAAAATTTAAAATTCAATTACAAAAATCTTAGCTATAAAAACATATTTTTTTATAAATCTATGCACAAAATATCCTTTTTTCTTTAAATAAAATTAAATAATTTTTTAATACGAAAATATTTTCACAAACTAAAAATTATCTCTAAAGTATCTCTCTCATATTTCAGAAATCTAAACTTGAACCAACAAACAGTACTACTCATAACATGAAAAAAAAAACCAAAATTATTCAAATATTAAAAAAAAAATAATCAAATGCACAATATTTGCCAACCATAAATATAATTACAGTATGTATACGAAAAAAAATCAGCTTATTCAGACAAAATATATATTAAAATATAAAATATATATTCAAAATAATTTAAACAATACATTTATTTATACATAAATATGTAATAATAAATTTTTAATATATAATAATATTTTTGTAAAAGAATAATTTTTTTTCTCTTAATAAATTTATACCATTTTAAAACATTTTTTATTATAGAAAATCCTAAAAGCTCTCGCTTTGAGGACTATCGCCCCACGGCTGATAGAATAAATAATATTTTGTAAAAACATTCTTTTTCCGGCCTTTTTCTTCCATTTTATCTTCTTCAACTTCTTATTTTTCTGGTTTTTCTTATTGTAGACCTTTATGAAACTTGAGTACGATGTAGATAAACAAATAAAAGAAACTCATATTTCTCTCTGGTTTTTTTTGTAAAGTTAGGAATAAATCCAAAATTTTTAAGTAAATAAAGAAATTATATCATTTGAGTTATAGTTCGTTAAAATTTTTCTCTAGTTTTATTTGTTAAAATTTTTTGTAATTGAATATTATATTTTTTATCAAATTATAATTTAATATATAAAATATTTATCTTCTTATTATCATGGATGTAAAACTAATATTTGTATGATACTTATAATTGACATTTGACTTCTCTACGAAAGAAAAGTATTTTTTTGGTTAGTATTCGTTAGTTCTTGGTGACTGTTAGTATTCGTTTGTTTAATATCCGATAATATTGTTTTTGAAAAAAAACAGTATTTCATCCATAAAAAAATTATTCGACACTTATAGATAATAAAAGAAAATTAGATGTAACTCTAAAAAATATGTTAGATACGTTCTATATTGAATTGAAAATTGAAAAATTTAAAATTCAATTACAAAAATCTTAGCTATAAAAACATATTTTTTTGTTTATAAATCCACACATAAAATAATTTTTTTCTTTAAATAAAATTAAATTATTTTTTAATACGAAAATATTTTCACAAACTAAAGACTATCTCTAAAGTATGTCAGTCATATTTCAGAAATCTAAACCTGAACCAACAAACAGTACTACTCATAACATGAAATAAACAAAATTATTCAAATATTTTTAAAAAAGTTTAATCAAATGCACAGTATTTGTCAACCATAAATATAATTACAGTATGTATACGAAAAAAAATCAGCTTACTCAGATAAAATATATATTAAAATATAAAATATATATTTAAACTAATTTAAACAATACATTTATTTATACATAAATACATAATAATTAATTTTTAATATATAATAATATTTTTGTAAAAGAATAATTTTTTTTCTTAACAAACTTATACCCTTTTAAAGCATTTTTATTATAAAAAATCCTAAAAACTCTCGCTTCGAGGGCTATCGCCCCACGGCTGATAGAATAAATAATATTTTGCAAAAACATTCTTTTTCCGGCCTTTTTCTTCCATTTTATCTTCTTCAACTTCTTACTTTTCTGGTTTTTTTATTGTAGACCGTTGTGGAACTTGAGTACGATGTAGATAAACAAATAAAAGAAACTCATATTTTTCTCTAGTTTTTTTTTTAAGTTAGGAATGAATCCAAAATTTATAAGTAAAGAAAGAAATTAAGTCATTTGAGTTATAGTTCGTTAAAATTTTTCTCTAGTTTTATTTGTTAAAATTTTCAATGATTGAATATTATATTTTTTATCAGATTATAATTTAATATATAAAATATTTATCTTCTTATTATCATGGATGTAAAACTAATATTTGTATGATACTTATAATTGACATTTGACTCCTCTATGAAAAAAAAGTATTTTTTTCGTTAGTTTTCGTTTGTTTTCGGTGACTGTTAGTATTCGTTTGTTTAATATCCAATAATATTGTTTCGACAAAAAAACAGTATTTCATTTATGAAAAAAATTATTCGACACTTACAAATAATAAAAGAAAATTAGATGTAACTCTAAAAAATAAATTAGATATGTTCTATATTGAACTGAAAATTGAAAAATTTAAAATTCAATTACAAAAATCTTAACTTATAAAAACATATCTTTTATTCATAGACGTATGAAATATTACAGTAAAATATCCTTTTTTTAAATAAAATTAAATTTTTTTTAATACAAAAATATTTTCACAAACTAAAGACTATCTCTAAAGTATATCTCTCATATTTTAGAAATCTAAACCTGAACCAACAAACTAGTACCACCCATAAGATGAGAAAAATAATATAATATAATATAATATAATATAATTAGGTCTCTTAACTAGATCAAGCTATTTTTTATTTAAAAAAATACTAAATCCAATTTAAACTAACACAATTACATTTTAGTTAGTTCGAGTACATTTTTTTTTAAATTCAAACGAACTTAATTTGATGACACTCCTAAGTTTGCGATAATAAATAAAATATTATTTGTTGGTAATAAAAGAGATATAATTAATATTGAGAATAAATGTGATTATTATCTCTAATTTCATTTATTTGACAATCGACGGCTTCTGATAAATTTGGAGTTGAAGCACATTGACCAACAAAATGTGATGAGAGCTTATAGAATCTCTGAGGACATGAGATGTGAATTTTGTAACGTAGGTTAAAGATAATACACTATAAAAAACAATAGATTTAACTACGAAAAAAATGTGGTTAAAGTCAGAACAAACCGTAGCAATGACACTTTAGCTACGAATGAAGATCCGTAACTAATAAGAACGACGCATTTTTATTTAACTACAGTTTTTGGTTTGTTAACTACAGATTTGTAAATTGTGGAGACATTTAAATAATCATGGTTTTAATATTATTGTCCACACTCTAAATCGTAGTTAAATAAAAATAATCTAAATAAAAAACATAATTCTATCATATTTTTTGCCGTAGTTAAGATTGACCCACTGAATTTTTCTACCACACTTTTTTAGCTATAAAATTTGTTTTGGTAGCAAATTTGAGATATGGTAATTTGACTTACCGTACTAACATGGATTCGTGACAAAAGTTTCGTTGCAAAACGCTTATTTTTGTAGTAGTAGTGACAGGTATTGTTGAGTAGCATTATCAATCTTGTAGAGTAAAATGTTGCCACCATATACGTGGATAGTTAGATACATCTAACCTAATCCATATTTATTACAATGAAGGATAAAGAGATTTATTAAAAAAAATAATTAGTTCATGTCTCAAAATACTGAGATAATTAGATCTTTTATTATATCATTAGTAAAAGTTTAATCTAACCTTTATACGTGAAATGTTAACTTGGTGAAGTATGGAATTAGCAAAAGATCTATTTATTTTTATTTATATAGACAAAACGATATCGTACGTGATTATAAACAATATAATACATTTGTATTTGGTATTGAAAAGTTAAACATGCTAATTTAGAAGGTAATAATACAATCTTTATCCAATAATTTTTTAGATCAACATTCCACGTATATAATTTAAGATAAATATAAAATTTACATATAATTTACAAATAATTTGTATTTGATATTATGAACAGTCACTTTGTTTTTTTAAATAAGATAGGAATTGAATTTAGTGTTTATTTTTATTGACAAAGTATTTGAATTTTGAAAACATTGACCTAAAATACAAAATTTAAGGTTTTGATTGAGTTGTTATTTTAATACAAGAAATTAAAATAAAATCATATTAAAATAAAAACCAAGCATGCGATAGAATTATATGTTTTTAAATATATATATAAATTTAATTTTGATATTAAGTATAAAATAATTTTATATGTATATTTAATTATATAAAATTATATTAATAATAAAACAAAAATTGTTAAGTGTTCAATTATTTTCATTAACCAAGTTATTAAAAATTAAATTTCAGTCACAGTCTTCTTTCGGCTTTTGCCTCCTTCAACATCATGATGATCGCTGCGGCTACCACTACTATAATCGTCGCTGTTATTGTTATTGCTGCTACAATTATCTTCTTCTTACGTTCTTCTTTTCTTTTTTTTTTTCTTCCTTCTTTTAAGCTTGTTTTTTTTTATCTTTTTTTTTTTTTATTATTGTTTGATTTCTTTTTCTTTGTGAATTTTTTTTATATTCAATATCTGTATAGTATATGTGTAAATTTGTATGTTATGTTAAATAAAAATATGTACTATACTTAAATATTTGTGTGCTTTAATAAACCGTAATTTATTTAATAATTTCTGACAAATTAGTGTAACTTGTATACTATTAATTTTAATCATTTGTGTTTGTTTTTTCTATACTCCATATTTATGTATTATTGTATATATTTTTATTTTTGTTATTATGCTCATTTATGATGATATTAGTTTTCTTTAATTGAATTGTTTGAAAAATTAGTATTATTCTATAATTTTATTTTTTACGCTATATATATAAATTTGTGTGCTATGTTAAACAACAATATGTGTTACACTTAAATATTTATGTGCTATGATAAATCATAATTTTTTTAATGATATCTGTCAAATTAGTACGAGTTACCAAACTGTAGCTTCTATTACTTGTGTGTTGTAAAAATAAAAAAATGTGTATTGTTTTACTTGGTTTGATTTACATAAATTTTGATGTAGCAAAAAATTGTTATAATTTAAAAATATGTATTATGTATAAAAATTTATGTGCTATATCAATAAATTTGTGTTACGTTTTAATTTTGTATACTATATTTTAAAAATTTATGTACTATACTTTGAAATTTGTGTGTTTTCCAACAAAAATTTGTATATTACATAAAGTATAAAAAGACTTATTCATGTAGTACAAGTTCTTTGAATTGTGCGTCTAACAAGCATTAGAGTACGTGTCACGTGTTTTCATTCTGAAAATGGTTTTAATTGTAATTAGATCAAATTAGTTAAATTTAATTGTAAAAAAAAATTTGTATATGTAGCATCACTTTTAATAAAAATAATTATTTTATATATTGATTAAATAAATAATTATTCAAAAAAGTTAATTTAATTACACAATTATATAAAATACTTCACACTGTCGATAATCAATATTAAAATTTTAAAAATATATAAAAACTAACAAATTTTCTAAAATAGGTAAAATCCATCCAACTTGAAAGTAAGCAAGTTAGAGGAGAAATTAATTGAAGTCACCTATAGTTTCGTGACTAAAGTGACGGGCAAACGTTATCCATAGATTTCAGACATTTTAGTATTTTACTTTCCTCTTCTCTTCCGTCCTCTCCAAACAATTTATCTGTTACTTAATAATTTAAAATTTAAAATCTTAAACCTTGTTTGGAGCTCTGTTTTCCCTCATCTGGAACCATAAACTAGGGTTTACGTTTTTTTTCAAGAATTATCCCCCCAAACCCTTCCTTTCCCTCACAACCATACACTTATCCTAATTATTTCTTTCCATTTTCTTCTTTTTAATTTTCTTGGGGAAATTAAAAAAAAAAGAATTTTAAAAATAAATATTCCACATGAGTGGAGTGAGTACCAGCGGTGGAGACGATGGCGGTGGCATGCTCGTGCCGGCGCCGGCACCGATGCCGATGCCGATGCCGAGCACGAACACGCCGCCGCCGTTCCTGAGCAAGACGTACGACATGGTAGAGGACCCTTCAACGGACCCGATCGTGTCGTGGAGCGCAACGAACAATAGCTTCGTGGTTTGGAACCCACCGGAATTCGCAAGGGACCTTTTGCCGAAATACTTCAAGCACAACAACTTCTCCAGCTTCGTTAGGCAGTTGAACACTTACGTATGTTCCTTCTTCTTCTTCTTCTTCTTCTTGTTTTTATCGTTGTTGGAGTAGTTTTGATTGATTGGTGATATTTTTTAATTTTATTCTTTTTATTTTGCGTCCTGGACGATTGAATTTGAAGGGAACACTGTTGGTGGTGTTCCTTCCGTGAACAATAATAGTTCCTTTTGGACTAATTAGTAACTAATAGTACATTTAGAATGTTAGTAACTTCTCCAGTTGATGAGTGTTTGGTATGTTTGGATATGTTGCAAAATGCAGAGAAAATGTGATTCTGAAATTATCTATTCATATTAGTGTTTGTCTATGGAATTGACTTACCGTCGCAGTAAAAGTGAAAAGACTATATGGTGGTGTCATGATTGGCGATTTTCCCCTTCCTGGGGTTTGAGTTTTGGTATGTGTTTGGGTTTAGTTATGTTGTTGATTTTCATAGACTGGATGTAAAGTAGGAATTTTGCTTCATCCATCTCTTTTAATTAATAGTGATTGCTATGATGTCTAACTTGACAGAAAACGTTAAGAATCAATATTTAATTTGAGAAGTATAAAACTAAATAATTTTTAAATATTTAACGTTTGCTATAAAAGATAGGTTAGGCAAAAATTAGGCACCAACTCATAGGCATAGAATTGGCCTTAATTATATTAGACTGGTTGGAGTTGGTTGTTTATGTATCAAAGGAAGAATACTAGAATAGCCCCAAAAATTTAAATTTGATATCTTATCCTCCTGCATTATCCCGGCAACTAGATGGATCACAAGAGGGAAATTTGACAAAGAAAGCCATGTTCAGGTTAATCAACTGCACATATGGTATAAGCCTAGTTGAAGTAAGGTGACTTGTATTATATCGAAGATGATTTAGGAGTCTACAGGTTCTTCTATGAACTGTATTGTTTAACACTTTAACTTAAATGTAACTAGAATATTGGGGTTGAGTTGGGTGGGTGAAGATGGGGAGTCCTATATCCTCCTATGATAATACAAAAACATGAGCCTGCTGATATCAATTATTAAAAGTATACTAGTAGTAGTTTTTACTAGTCTTTAAGAGACGTATAATGTGGTAAATCTCATTGCAACATCTATTCCAGTTCTCGTGGAGCAGGTGTAGATTGCCATGATTTAAGTTAGATGAAATATTACCATTGCACCATAAATATAATCATATGTGGTCCTATCTGTGTATTTTTAGCTTGGCTGTACTTGTTTATTTTAGTGTTTAATGTGATAAGAAAAAGTTACTTCTGCTTTGGAGGTGGATTGACAACGTTTTTGTCTCTTGCTTTCTTACAACATTAACTCATCATCATTATTCATTGAGCAGGGTTTCAGGAAGGTTGATCCAGATCGCTGGGAATTTGCAAATGAAGGATTTTTGAGGGGTCAAAAGCACTTACTTAGAACTATAACTCGGCGGAAACCTGCCCATGGTCATAGTCATCAACAGGCTCCACAATCACATGGACAGAGTTCAACAGTAGGGGCATGTGTAGAAGTTGGGAAGTTTGGGATTGAGGAAGAGGTTGAGAGACTTAAAAGAGATAAGAACGTCCTCATGCAAGAGCTTGTGAGGTTGCGACAGCAGCAACAGGCCACCGATAGCAAGATGCAGACAATGGCTCAGCGCCTTCATGGAATGGAGCAACGACAACAACAAATGATGTCATTTCTGGCAAAAGCTGTTCAAAGCCCAGGATTCTTTGCTCAGTTTGTGCAACACCAAAGTGAGAACAATAGACGCATAACTGAAGTCAATAAAAAGCGTCGGCTCAGGCCGGAAGGCATTTCCGAAACTGAGCCTGCTACTGTTCCTGCTGGACAAATTGTGAAATATCAGCCTATGATGAATGACCTAGCAAAATCAATGCTAAAGCAAATTATCAAATGGGATGCTTCTCATGTCGATGCTCTAAGTAAAAACTCAGATAATTACTTGATTGCCGATGACACCATGACTTCAACCTGGCCTTCTGGTTCTGGGGTAACACTTCAAGAGGTTCCTCCGGCTTCATTGCAGTCCTCCCACACTCCTGCTGCTACAGGGACTCAAGGACACATCCCATCAGCAGCCATACCTGATATTCTGTCTTTACCACAAGTTGCAGCTCCTGAAAAAGTTACAAAGGATGGATCATCTGGGGCACCTTCTATCCATGCTTCTCAAGCAGATGTTATCATGCCTGGTCTTCCTTCGATAAATGAGACAGAGACAAGAAGTAATATTCAAATGCCAGAGAAAGGGGACGAGGGATATATGGATCCTAATTCACTAGGAGTTGGTGCGTCATTTCCTATTGATATAGAAGGTTTTTCCCCTGAAATAGACATCGATGATTTCTTATCGAATCCTTCTATCTGGGATGATCTCTTGCAAACTCCAGTGCCCGTGGATATTGAGGAAGATGTTGCCAAAGAGTCCAAGGGTAATGGGGTGGAAACAACAGAAAATGGATGGGACAAAACTCAACGCATGGATCACCTTACTGAGCAGATGGGTCTTCTTTCTTCGGATGTACAAAAGAGAGTTTGATGTCTATTGAATCTATGTTAACCTTCTATATTATTGTCTAAGGTAACCCCTGACCTAGAAGATGCACTGGTGCTTTGTCATCGATACTTAATCAGTTCCTTCCAATGTTAATAGACAATATATAAAGTTGACGATCTGATAAATATGTGGAAAAGATATTAGGGTAATGGTTGCTCAAGGAGAACAGAAGATCTTGTATGATGAAAAATTACAGGCAACGTCAATTAAGAGAAAATTGTGAAGATTCATTCACTGTTAATTAATTTATCCGCATCAATACTTTATATAAGACTTATTTCATGAAAATTAACATTTCTTATGTAATTGATTTAAGAAGTGATGTACAGATAGTTTAGTGCTTTTATCTTCTTTTTCTAATTATTCTTTGTTTTTATTTTTAATATCATGTACATTCAAATTTGCCACGAGAATTCAAGTTTATGCAACTTATGCTTGATTAAAAGGTCACATAGACTCCACGTCTCACGCAATGTTCTTATTTCTTAACAAATTTGTTTCGTTGCTCTTTTCATGCTCAAGGACTTTTCTTGAAAGGCTTTAAATTGCGGTGTTTTGGAAGTAAACTATCATTCTTATCACCTCCACCGTCGCCATGGAAATGAGGCTCATTGACAGTGATGTTGCGGCTGTCAAGGTTGGAGCCGTTAGCAAGGACAGTGCCTCCAGTGGCGAGCTCTGTCGATGGTGACGGCAGACGTGGCGCTGGTGGAACGGCTCCTCTATCGCATCCCTCCTCTTTCTTTGGCTAACCCGAGCTCTCCATCTCTTCGTTCTCTGCACCACCAGCTATGACAGCGATGACAACGACGTTTTTGGCTGCTACTCCTTCCTTCACCGTACACGGTGATGGTAGGGCTTCTAATCCAGTGGTCATTCCTTTCTTCTCTCACTCCTCCATCTCTCCTATTCCTCTTCACCGCCTTCCAATCTTGCCCTCCCTCTCCAGAAACAACAATTATTATTTTGTTTGAGTCTGGTTTGAATATATGATCGTGATGTTCACTAAGGCATGAAAAACAAATGATTGTTGATCCTACGACTAGAAAGAAGTTATACTTATTTTGAATTCTTTTTTTAATCAAATTATAGTTGTGATTTGCAATGGGAATAGAGAGGGGCATAAGGGACGAAGGAAATTAAGGGTAAAAGAAAGGTAATTTGGAATTTTTTGGTAAAGTTTTTGGGATTTAAATAATTTTACTCTTTCATGAGTACAACATCAATTTTGTTGTTTTATGGATAGATTTGTCAGTGTTTAGAATTTTCATGGGTAGAAATAGTAGTTTCCTCGTGTTTTGGCTTGAGCTCAAATAAAGTTTCTTTTTGTCCAACGCAAAATACAGTTAGAGTCAAATTTCCAACTTCATGTTAAAGAGTGCACCTGTTAAGAAAAGAAAAAGAAAAGATAGCAATGTCATTGGAGTATGGTGTATCTAAATTACATTAATGATTTTCAATCTCCCCTCACCTCTTTCATTTCCACTTTTTACACAAGCACACCTCGAGAAATGATAACAAGACTGGGAATTAAACAGGCCCTAGGTTGACATGGTAACCGTCAAGAATCAATTCGGACTTTTCAGATACCTTCAACAATCAGTAACAATGTCTTCTCTGTTTTTCTCATTCCCCCCCTCAAATTGAAACTTAAAGATGGGAGAAGAACTTTTATGCGATTCACTGGTATTCAAGCATCACACATTTCCTATAACATTATAAGAAACGAATCAGGTTATAAACACTCCACAAGGATGATAGTATGAAGAAGGAATTCCCGTGAAAAGGTATGGAAGAAAAAAATTAGGTGGTGATGCAATAGAAGGAATCCACTTTTTCTAGTGAACACGTTTAAGCACAATTATATTATAAAAGTCACTTGTGATTGTTTGGGTCAAGGATTACCTTAGGCAACATGAAAGTTCAATCAAATTTTACAGGTAATCAAGCGCTCTATTTTGCTTCAGAAGAAAGATGACCCATCTGCTTTGTAAGTTGATCCAAATGTTGAGTTTTATCCCAACCATTTTCGGCTGGTTGCACCTCATTAACTTTGGAAGCTTCAATATCAGTCTCAGTATCCTCTTGCACTGGGGTTTGCAAAAGGTCATCCCAAATAGATGGATTTCCTAAGAAGTCATCAAGGTCCGCATCAGGTGAAATTCCTTCAAAATCAATGGGAAATGATCCACTAACCCCCAATGAATCAGGATCCATAAATCCCTCATCACCAGCTTCAGGAGCCATATAATTATCTTCCGGAATACCAAGCATACTTCCAGACTCTATTTCATCTATTGGTGCAAGATCAGGCATGATGACATCTGCTTGAGGAACATGGATAGAAGGTATGTCAGATGCTCCAACCCTTGTAACCTTTTCAGGAACTCCAGCCTGTGGTAAAGATTGAATTTCAGGTTTGGCAGCTGAGGGAACATGCCCTGGAGCCCCCGGAGTAATTGGAACATGAGAAGACTGCACTGAAGTTGGCGGGACCTCCTGAAGTGTTACTCCAGAGGTCCAGCTTGAGGAGCTGCCACTGTCCATCGCACCAGATGAGGATGACGAACCATCACCAATCAGGTAATTATCAGGGTCTTTACTAAAAGATTCTGCTCGAGAAGTATCCCATTTCATGATCTGTCTTAGCATTGCTTTTGCTGAATCGTTAATCAGAGGTTGATACTTAACAATTTGCCCATCAGGAGCAGCAGCAGAGTCAGTTTCAGCAATACCTTCTTGCTTGAGCCGGCGCTTTTTGTTGACTTCACTTATACGCCTATTATTCTCATTTTGCTGTTGTACGAACTGCGCAAAGAAGCCAGGGCTCTGTACGGCTTTAGCAAGGAATGACATCATTTGTTGTTGTCTTTGCTCCATGCCCTGAAGGCGTTGAACCATTGTTTGCAGTTGGTCATCAGTGGTCTGTTGTTGCTGCTTCAGCCTGACAAGTTCCTGCATGAGCACATTTTTGTCTCTTTTAAGCCTCTCAACCTCTTCCTCGAGCCCAAACTTACCAACTTCTACGCATGCCCCTACTGATGAATTTTGTACATGTGATTGCTGAGATTGTTGATGATGACCATGGGCAGGTTTTCTTCGTGTTATATTCCTAAGCAAGTGCTTTTGGCCCCTCAAAAAGCCCTCATTTGCAAATTCCCATCGATCTGGATCAACCTTCCTAAAACCCTGCTTATTGCATTACAAGGATGAGTTTATGATGTTCAAAAAGGAAAAACGTGATTATGAGGATGTCAACAGCACGCTAGAGATATTTCAGCTCTATAACTTGTTGTATAGAGGAGTTCTGTAAAACTTGCATAGCTAAGTTAAAAAATGGACAGCTAGAATAAAAACAACACATGTTTCAAAACAAAACAGTTCATCTCACTCCAATGAAGGCAATGAGGAGATCATTCTTGCAATACAAGTTGTAAGCTTATAAAAGCCTAAAAGACTAGTAACAGATATCACTATTTGCATATTAGATAATTGTCATCAATTCAACAACAACAAAGCCTTTATCCCACTACGTGGAACTGTGATCAATTCAATGACAAAATATAATCTGATGGTCAAACAAGAAAAGAGGTAAGATCATTAATGTCAACACATGAACCGACAATACGGGTACTAGATAAGACACCAAGGTCCCAAGTCCATTCCAATTTAGAAAACCAACATGAACTGACAATACAGGTACTAGATAAGATGCCAAGTCCCCAAGTCCATTCCAATTTAGAAAAGCAATATATCCACAAATTGAGCCTTGGGACAAGTTCAAGTACAACTTACTCTTTTATGTTTGTTATCAAATTGAATGTTCAATTAATATCAATAATACAAAGTATTTGATCTCAATGCCGATAAGCTAAGCCTTTTAAAGTATTCTGTCACAGGTTGAATATATGACTTCAAAGGAATGAAAAAGATAAAATATTTACATTACAGTGATTTTAAAGTAAACCGACAAATAGAATTTTCTTCCACTCATATGAGGATTCAGCATGTCTGTATTTGAAACACAATCATGTACGAGTGTCAAAGGAGAAAAGAAGAATAATGGCCCACAACAGCAATAAAACCACACACTAAATAAAACACGTAGTCCTAACTCCTAAGCACGCAAGAGCAACTTATCAAGTCCACAAAATGGTTACGAAGCTTATTTCCATCAATCAATATGCAGTCAAAACAGAGCTACCTATGTCATTTGTTACAAAGCATATTTCCATCAGCCAATATGCAGTCAAAACAGAGCTACCTATGTCATTTCATTGCTCAGAAACCCTAGACCATGTGTTGTCTTTTTTGTTTGCAGAAACAGAAACCAGATAGTAAATACACATCTCCTCATCCTAAATCCTCCTCAAGACAACATATATATGACTTACTATAATTAGGCTTATACAATACTTGCAATTGACACATTTGATAAATATAATGCATCAATAAACTATAATCAAGCAACTGATTAACCTGAGAACTGCTTTCTTTGTCAATTTTCCTCTTCTGCTCCATCTAGTTGCTGATACAATGCAGGAGGATAAGATATCAAATTTAAAATTACTCAGTTTTCCGATATATAGTAACGAAAAAGGCAATCCCAACCCTGGATCTTTTAGTTAAATTAAACAGCAAAGCAAAGTAGTAAATTTCCTACTTGAGGCCACTATACACTGTCTTTGAAATGAACCAAAGTGCTATATTTGATAAAGAGCAGTTAAGCCCAAATCTTTTTTGGTTTTTTGCAAGGTCATATTTTTCTGCCAACCCATTTGCAGATAGTGAATCAAATCCAGAGTCATGCACCAGCATCATATATTTCATGAATTCATAAATAATCCACAAAAGTGCAAAGCATGCAAATCCAAAGCTATCATCTACAGTCTACAGTTACTAAAATCAATCAACAATCAGCAAATCAACCAATTCAATGAAGAAAGAACATACATAAGTGTTGAGCTGTCTAACGAAGCTGGAAAAGTTGTTGTGCTTGAAGTATTTCGGCAAAAGGTCTCTCGCGAATTCCGGTGGGTTCCAAACCACAAAGCTGTTGTTCGTAGCGCTCCACGACACGATTGCGTCCGTTGAAGGGTCGTCCACCATGTCGTACGTCTTGCTCAGGAACGGCGGCGGCGCGTTCGCGTTCGGAATCGGTACCGGCGCCGGCGCCGGCGTGGCCCCGTTAGTGCTTCCTCCGCCACCGCCATCTCCACCGCTGGTACTCGCATCCATTCCCTTGGAAATATGAATAAGTAAATCTAGGGATTGATAATAATTAAAGAATAAGAGAATGATCTAAAATGTTACGGAAGGTTGGGAATACAGGGGCATTGTTGAAAAAATGTAAACCCTGGATGATGGAGGATTGAGGAAAGAAAGAGAGTGTGTGTGCGCGTGTATTGAAACTTGAGAGAGAGTAAGATTTATGAAGAGTGGATAGATTGGAGAGAGAGAGGAAATGGAAGTATGGTTTGAATTTTATGGGAATGAGGAAAGAAAGGGTTTTCTTCCCTCTGTAGGGGGACAGCGTCACAGCAGGCGATTATGGGAGAGAGAAAAAGCAGGGTTTCAAATCTAAAACAGTCCACCAGTAGAGATCATAAAAAAATTAACACCAAATATATTTTTTTCTTTTTTTGTGTACTAACACAAAATAAATATAATCTAACACAGTCTAATTTATAAAATAAATATTCATAATTTATTCATTAAAAAACATAAAATAAAAAATATAATATAACATAAAAGTTTTTTTTTGTGTTTTATTTTTGTTAATGATAAAAAAATTAGAGATTGATTTTTATCTGATTTTATTTATAAAGACACATTGAGGCAATTTAAATTTGAATGCATAAAGTCGGACACCTCATTATTTGTCAAACTTATATCCAAATTTATTATTTATGGCTTATGTTGATGACATTGTAACCAATAGTAGGGTTGGAAGTGAATCGAACTGAGTTGAATTAAACCAATTTTAAATTTGGCTAATAAAAATTAAGCTTGACTTATGGTTCGACTCATTAACAATCGAACTTATTTCGTAAGCTCAAACTCGATTCAATGAAAACTCACGAGTTGGCTCGAACTCACGAGCTGGCTCAAATAATAGGAACATAACCTATAATTCTATATCAATAAATTATAATTTATATATATTAAAAAATATTAAAAAATTTAATTTAATATATTATCTAACTATCAATTATAAATTCTTTATTTATATCCTACATCAAAATTATATATAAAAAATGACTATAAAATTTTCAATAATTAAGAACATTAATATATATGTAAAATTATATATTAAATTATTAATACGCATTTCCTATATGCATTTAATCTATATTTTTAATATTATAATATAATCGAACCAACTCACAAGCTAATGAGATAAGCTTATCCAAACTCAAGCTCGACTCATTTAATTTATAAGTTCAGATTTAAGTTCAAGCTCGACTCACCAGCTTACGAGTTCAGCTTATCGAACTATTAATTAGTCAAGCTCAAACTGGCTCATGAGCTTACTTGACTCACTTCTAGTCCTAACCAATAGTGATAATATTGAAGTTGAAACTCTCATTAATAAACTGAACTATATTTTTCTATTGAAGGATATTTGGAAATTGAATTTCTTCTTAGGTTTGAAAGTATCATATTTATCTAATAAAAGTATTTTTTTGTCACAACAAAAATATGCTGAGAAAATATTGTAGCGAACAAAAATGTAAAATGTTAATTCGATGGCTACACCGATGGTTGTCTCCCTAAAATTGTTTAGTGAAGATTCTGAATCTTATGAGGATCTAAAGCAGTATCGACTGATTGTTGGAGCATTGCTCAGTGCTTTACAACTACGAGACCAGATCTTACATACTCAATAAATAGAATTTTACAATTCATGCATAATCTAACATTACAACAATCGAAAGTTGTCAAACGAGTGCTAAGGTTTTTAGGAGGTACAATTGATTGTAGAATTATTTTCAACGTACTTACGATTATTATTTGTTGACTTTTGCTGATACAAATTGAGGAAGTGACATAGATAATCGCAAATCAATCACAAAGTATTGCATATACATGGCTAATATGGTGTTATGTGTTAGAATTTGGTTGAATTAGTCCTACATTGCTTAGGATAGCAAATGGAGTGGGTGGCCTAGGCTATAAATATGAGGTTAAGTTCTCCATATTTTTTGCACCAGTCGAAAATACTTAAAGCTTGTATCTGACTTTTCTTTTCCTCTATACCTTTTGATTAGAGAGTGTTGTGAGGTGTAGTTAAATATTTGCTTTGAGAGTGTGGGTGTACTGGAGTGCCGGTGTTAGAGAGAAAGAAGTCTATGTGTTGTAACAATTTTCATATAGTGATATTCTCTAGTTGTCATTTGGCAACGGCCGTGATTTTTTCTCCAATAATTGGAGTTTCCACGTTAAATTCTTGTGTTGTGATTGTGTCTATTTTATTTCTCTGTGAAAGGTATTTTCTCAATGGAGAATGGTGTATTATTCCCAACAAGTGGTATCAGAGCTTCGGTTCGGTAGGATTTATTCTTAGTATGCTCTGTGGTTGCAGTCTAGTCTGACCTTCCACATCAGAAAAAAATTTTTGTCCTGTAGCTTGAGGTTGATCTTTGGTTGCTGTTGTTGTTGCTGGAAGGCAATGTGACACTGGGAGAGTGCAGTTTGGAAAGGTTCTGGCTAAGGAAAGACCTGGTATTTAAGTGTGTCCATTGTGGCCCACCTCTCTTTCCTGGGGACCATTCCTAGTGCACGATCTACAGTTGAGTTATACTATTCCAATATACGGTTGTAACAATATCAGGATATTCAAGTGCTATGAAGATTGAAATAGAGAAATTTGATGGAAGAATCAATTTTGGCTTGTGGCAAATACAAGTCAAGGATGTGTTGATACAATCAGGTTTGCACAAGGCGTTGAAGGAGAAGATCTCTGGTATGAATGATGAATAATGGGAAGAACTAGATTTGAGAGCTGCAAGTGCTATTCGCCTGTGTTTGGCTAAGAATGTTCTTGCAAATGTGCAAGGAATGAAAACAGTCAAGGAACTTTGGGATAAACTCGAAGGGTTGTATCAGGCAAAGGGCATCTCAAATCGGTTGTTATTGAAGGAGCAGTTTCATAATCTACGCATGGATCACAATGTGAAAATCTCTGACCATCTTAGTGCTATCAATAGTATTGTCTCTGAATTAGAGGCAATTGGAGTGAAAATTGATGATGAAGATAAGGCACTGAGACTCATATTGTCTCTCCCTTCTTCCTATGAGTATATCAAACCTATTTTAATGTATGGGAAGAAAACTCTGAATTTTGAAGAAGTTGCCAGTAAGCTCATTGCTGAAGAAAGAAGAATGAAAAATGAAGGTAGCACTTCATCAGATTTTGCACTTGTAGCTAGAGGTGACAATTATGAAAAAGAAAATCGTGGAAGGAGTGTAACATGCTGGAAATGTGGAAAGCCTGGGCATGTAAAGAGAAATTGTCCAGGTAATGCAGTTTCAGAAAAAGGCTCTCAATCTGATACTTGCAATATTGCTCTCTCTATGAGAGAAGATGATGTTCTCTAGAAGGCAAGAAGTATCCTCATGGTATTACCGCACTGCCATGGATAAGGATAAGTTGTGGCAATCGGGTCCACAATTACACACAGACATTGGTTGGCATTGAGATTCAAGGTGTGTGACGGAGTTATGTCGATGGCTGAAGAACTTCCAGGAAAATCCAATTTGAAAGTTGCACCATGAATTTTCAGCAAGGTTTCGATCTGTACCAAGGCGAAATGCTTGGAGTGGTCTAATTCCAAGTGAGTATACTTTCATGGTAGAGTATGATAGTTCTCTGAACTATGATTGTCGGTATAGACAATGGCAGCAAAGAATTGTCGGTGTTGACTATGGAAGCTGAAGATGTGTGACTATTTCAATCAAGGTGGAGATTGTTAGAATTTAGTTGAATTAGTCCCACATTGCTTAGGATAACAAATGGAGTGGGTGGCCTAGGCTATAAATATGAGGCTAAGTTCTCCATATTTTTTGCACAAGTCGGAAACACTTAAATCTTGTATCTGACTTTTCTTTTCCTCTATACCTTTTGATTAGAGAGTGTTGTGAGGTGTAGTTAAATATTTGCTTTGAGAGTGTCGGTGTACTGGGGTGTCGGTGTTAGAGAGAAAGAAGTCTATGTGTTGTAACAATTTTCACATAGTGATATTCTTTGGTTGTCATTTAGCAACGGCTGTGATTTTTTCTCCAATAATTGGAATTTCCACGTTAAATTCTTGTGTTGTGATTGTGTCTATTTTATTTCTCTGTGAAAGATATTTTCTCAAAAGAAAATGGTGTATTATTCCCAACATTATGGAGGTGTCACAAACAAAGCAAAGTTACTAATGAAATTTCTGTCCATAAAGTTGTTTGAGAAGTTTAAAGTCAAACTTACTATAAGAAATAATCCCCTCATAATATAAGTTTGAGGAAAAGAGGTGTTAAGGAAATAAGTAAAAAAAAGGGTAAAAGTTAAAATTTGTTACAATTTGTTATAGGATGCTGATTTTCACACTAATATTTAGTTTTCTCTTTTTAAGTGTGTATAAATTCACTACAGTGTATTATTTTTTTTTTTACATAATAATCAAAGCACATATTTCATAGTTTTGTTTTTTCTTTTACTCAATGATTTATTTTCATCTTTCTCATACCATAAATGCTCTCAAATACATTTAGGAGGATACTATAGCGATAGTGGTGGGCAAGCAGGGCGGTTCCCAACCTCCATGTGTAAACTTCACTGAAGAAGCCAAGCTTTGTTTGGCAGAGCCTTATCGAGAAGCTTTGGTGATAAAGGTTCTTGATAAAAATTATAGTTACACAGCTCTTTCACACAAGCTTCAGATGGTTTGGCGCATCAAAGGTGGCTTTGATCTGCTTGATGTGGGGTTTGGGTACTTCATGGTAAAATTCGATGCAGGTGAAGATCGTGAGAAGGTCATGCTTGGTGGCCCGTGGTTGATTGAAGGACACTATGTTGCTGTAAAACCGTGGGATATAGATTTTCGGCCATGTGAGGAATCCTTCGGGTCTACACTTGTATGGGTTCGGATTTCGGGGCTCCCAATCTGGTGCTATCAGGAACAAGCCATGATGCGTATTGCTTTTGCAATAGGAGTTCCCATCAAAGTGGACTTAGCCACTAAGTTGGCTGAGAGAGGACGATATGCCCGAGTATGTGTTCAAATAAATTTAGGACTGCCAGTGATCAAGCATATCATTGTGGAAGGCGTAACTCATGTAGTGGAGTATGAAAGTTTAAATTTAATTTGTAACTCTTGTGCACGTTATGGTCACGATATAGCACAGTGCTTGGGTAGAGACTCTAGGGAAGGAAAGAGTGCTGATTCCGATGCCACCAAGTCACGAGACGGTACACAGGTAGTGCCACATCCTGAGACCAAAATTCATAATTCAAATGAAGTAGAACCTGATGTGGTAGGTGGCGTTACTGGCGAGAATCCTGCACCGAGTTTACAAAAGGATCTAGAGGCTAATAATTTGGAAGGAAATAATGTTGAGGAGGCTTGCATGCATGATGAACCAGGCTGGGAGCAAGTTGTGAGGAAAGGTAAAACCAAGCTGGGCCAGAAGCAATCTAACAAGGTCCAAAGAGGCACTCAATCCAGAACTGATTCGGATAGAGTGATCAGGCCCACCATCCACTTCTCTCACACGAGTGGATCCAGCTCTTATCGCGCCAGGGTCGGGTCACGAGTCAAGGTCGGACACAGCGCTTTCCGTGTTGGTGAGACGTCGATCTCCTCAACCCGACACACCCCAGTACCTTGCGGGTCCTCTCTCCGGAAACGACCAAGGCCGGGGTCCCTACAGAGCTCGCCAGTTGAGAAGATTGGAGGCACGGTGGTGGAAGCATCGTCATGTCTTCCTGCAACCGTGAAGGAGGATGTTACCGTGGCGGTTCCATTGGTGAAAAAAGGCGCGTTGCCGGCTGTTATTGCGTCGATATGCAAGAATAAGGAGACATTCCATGGAGATCCGGAAAATCTGAAGGTCACGGGAGTCACTTCTGCTGGGCAAGCCTCGGTCTGAGGTTGGTGAAGCACTTTGATTTCCTTGTTTTATAATTTTATATTTTATATTATGGATAGCTTAAATATAATAGTTTGGAATATTAGGGGTGCTTCTAATAAGTTAGCCCGGGTGAATTGTAAAGAGCTGGTTAGGAAATTTAAACCTGTAATTTTTATTGTGGTTGAAACTCATTGTCCTTTTCAACACTTGAAACTGTTCTGGGAAAGACTTGGTTATCACCCTATTGGTATAGTGGAGGCGTCAGGACATAAGGGGGGGTATCTGGTTCCTTTCTGCAATGCAGGGTGTTCACTGCAAATGGGTTGATGCTTTCGATCAGTGTGTTACAGTTGAGGTTCAGGTAAATAATGTGATTTGGAGGTGCAGTGGTATCTATGGTAGTCCTCAATTTAATACCAGAGTTCTGCTATGGGATTATCTTGTTACTCAGTCTTCGTCTTTCTGTGGGCCATGGATTGTTCTTGGTGATTTTAATGAAGTACTATTCTCTCATGAATCTAAGGGTTGCCTCTTCTCGAGTCGTCATGCAGATCGGCTTGCTACATCTCTAGGGGATAGTAATCTGTTTGACTTGAAGACTATTGGAAGACGGTTTTCTTGGTACAGAAGGGTTAAAAATGGTGTTGAGGTGGTGAAAAAACTTGACCGGGTCTGTATCAATAGTGGCTGGCTATCTCTCTTTCCAGAGGCTTATGCAGAAATTTTAAATAGGCTTCAGTCTGATCATTGTCCTATCCTAGTGCGCTGTGTAGGTCGTCCCCAACCGAAAAAGAATAGACCTTTTCGGTTTATTGCGGCTTGGGTAACTCATCCGGAGTACAGAAATATTGTGAACCAGTCATGGCAGGCTGGCTACAAAGAGATGCATGGCAAGCTTTCAGAAGTGCAGAAGAACTCTTTGGAGTTTAATTCTAAAGTGTTCGGCAACATTTTCGTTAGGAAATGCAAATTGGAGAGACAGATTAATTTCCTTCAGAAGCGACTTGAAGTAATGAAGGATTTGTCTATGCAGCAAAAAGAAAAACAACTAATTGAAGAATTTAATAACACGCTTGTGCAGGAGGAACTTCTATGGTTTCAAAAATCCAGAGAGCAGTGGGTAAAATTTGGGGATAGAAATACCAAATTCTTTTATGTCCAGACTCTTGTACGGAGAAAACATAATAATATTCATGGTCTTTTTCTTCAAGATGGGGTATGGGAAACGGACCCGGATGTCCTTAGAAGGGAAGCTGAATCCTTTTATAAACACCTATTCTGCCAGTCGGAGGATGTAGACTTAGGTTGTCTTGGTGATGTGCCGCTACCTTCCCTGAATGATGAAGCCTGTTGTAGCCTCACAACGCCAGTTACTCTGGAAGAAGTTAAGTCGGCCGTTTTCAGTATGCATTCTTTTAAGGCGCCGGGCTGACGATTAGATTTTTGACGGTTTAGAATTTCTCAAATAAAATCTCGTCGAAGTATAGTTTCTAAACCAAGCAATAATCCTTTCATACAAAAAATTGTTTGTCACAAGTAACAAACCCCTAAAATTAATAACCGAAGTATTGGACCTCGGGTCGTTCTCCCTAGGAATTGTAATGAAGTGTCTTGTTATTGGTTGTGAATCATATTTGGGGTTTTTAAGATTTTGGACAAGAAATATAAATGGCAATGAGAATAAACTAACAACTAACAAAGCTCTTGGCAAGATATGAGAACTAGAAGTCCTATCCTAGTTATCCTTCTCAATTGTGATGAGAATTGTTCATTGCTACCACTTAGTTAACCCTTAATAAAGAAAGGAAAGTCAAGTGGATGAATTGACTTGAGCCACAAGTCCTAGCCAACTCCCAAGGAAAGACTAGCTTTAGTGCACCCCAACCCAATTAGCAATCTCTCCAATTATCAATCAACAAAGGAATTAGATAACTCAAGTGTCACTAATTACTCTACCTAGGCCAAGAGGAACAAAATCTATACTATATCTAGAAGAGGCATTTCAACAAACACATAAAAGGCAATAAAAGTAAACAACATGCATTGCAAGAATTAAAGAGAGATCTAACTACAAAGGCAAGAGATCAACAATAGAAAAGCAAAGAAGAACAATTATTATGAATTACCTCTTATTGAATTGAAAGAAAATGGAAGGAACAAAAGTGGATCTACAATCAAAGTATAAGAACAACATAAAGGAAATTACAACAAAAGAATAGAGGAAGATGAATGTAACAACAAAGAATTGAAAGGTAGAAGTAGAAGAAAGCAAAGATTAAAACCTAGATCTAAGAACTAATCCTAATCCTAATCCTAATTCTAGAGAGAAGTGAGAGCTTCTCTCTCTAGAAACTAATTCTAACTACTAAACTAAAACTAATGGTAACTAGATATGGTAAAGTGTGTGAAGTATGTTCATTCCCCCTTCAATCCTTGGCTTAAATAGCATCAGAAATGAGTTGGATTGGGCCCACAAGGCTTCTAAAATCGCTGGCCATGTGTTGCTTTAAGTGGACCATATGGCAGCAACGGCGCGTGCGCGTACTATGCGCGTTCGCGCCACCATACGTGTAGCAACTATGGCAAATCTTATATCGTTTCGAAGCCCCGGATGTTAGCTTTCTAACCCAACTGGAACCGCATCATTTGGACCTCTGTAGCTCAAGTTATGGTCGTTTAAGTGCGAAGAGGTCGGCTTGACAGCTTTCCGGTTCTTTCATTTCTTCATGAGTTCTCCAACTTTTCATGCTTCTTTCTTCATTCCCTTGATCCAATCTTTGCCTCCTAAACCTTAAATCACTTAACAAACATATCAAGGCATCTAATGGAATCAAGGTGAATTAGATTTAGCTATTTTAAGGCCTAAAAAGCATGTTTTCACTCTTAAGCACAATTAAAGGAGAATATACAAAACCATGCTATTTTATTGAATAAATGTGGGTAAAAGGTTATAAAACCCCCTAAAATCAATACAAGATAAACCGTCAAATTGGGGTTTGTCAACCTCCCCACACTTAAACCAAGCATGTCCTCATGCTTAAACCAAGAGAAAGCAAAGGGATCAACATTTATTCAATGAAAACTAACTAAATGCAATCTACCTATATGCAACTATCTACATGAATGCAATTGCTTGGTCAAAATAAATTAATTCCCAAGAAGCATATATGCGCACAAGGGCAAAAGGTATTAACAACTATGCCAAACCACAATTGAATTGAGTTATTAAATATTTTTACAAACTTGCATGAAAGGAGATGATCATTGGTGGAAACATGTAATTGAGCATCAAACCCTCACCGGATGTATTTGCACTCTATTCACTCAAGTGTTTAGGGTTGATTCACTCAATTCTCTCCTAATTATGCTTTCTAAGATTTGTTTTTCTTCTAACAATCGACATATATTTCATGCATGCATACAAGTATCATGAGGTCTTTTCTTTAGGTTGTAATGGGGTTAGGGTCAAGGTAGGATGCATATTTGGTTAAGTGAGTTTGAAATTTGAATCTTTGATAAGCTTAAACTTCCCACCTAACCTATGACATCCTATACAATTAAGTTCTAATCTAACTACCCATTCCTCACTTTTTCACATACTCATGTATTCCTTTTTAATTTCACAATACCTATGCATTGATTTTATTGGACTATACTTTGATTTGGGGCATTTTGTCCCCTTTTTATTTCTTTCTTTTTCTTCTTTTTCTTTCTTTTTCTATTTTTTTCTTTTTTTATTTTCCATATTATTTTTCTTTTCTTTTTTTTTGTTTTTCTCATTTTTTTCTTTCTATATACAAGAATCTCAATGCATAAGGTTTTACAATTGATCAATACATGAGTATGTACCCAATTCCAAATATTTTCAATAATAATACAAAACTACCCTTTTATTCACCCAATGTCCCAAGGTTTCCACACTTGAATGATACTCACACACACTAGCCTAAGCTAATCAAAGATCCAAATAAGGACATTTATTGTTTTTCGCTTTAAGGCTTGTAATGTGCTAAAATAAGAACAAGTGGGTTAAGCGTAGACTCAAATTGGCTAACAAAGGAATATAAAAGGTAAGGCTTTTTGGATAAGTGAGCTAATGAAATGATGGCCTCAATCATATAAATGCATGAATACACAAAATAATGGACATAAAGAATCAAACAAATCAAAGATTACATTCATAGAAAGAGAATAATGCACACAAGAAGGAAAATAAGTGGTTATAGGGTGGTTATGTAACCACACCATTAGGCTCAAATCTCACTTGCTTGTGTTCTTAGCTCAAAAATATGATCCACAAGATATATAATTCAAGCAAGTTTAATGAAAAGTTTTTCACTCAAATCAATTGGTGCCCTATAGATAGAAATCCTTGAAAAATTTCGTTATTTTGACTAAGCTTATTTTGTATATATATGCAAAAACTAAGAAAATGCAAGTAAAAATCCTAAGAACCTAAAATGAAATGCAAAAGTATTGGGATTAGAAATTTGTCACCCAAAATCGCCGATCGGTCGGATGACCTCCCCACACTTAAAAGTTTGCACCGTCCTCGGTGCACTCAAAGATGAGCAAGGGGGTACGGCGACTCTCCGGATTGCTACGTGTTCTTAGTCTTGCCTCCGTTATTGCTTGTGGTGCATCATTTGTGAAAAACAAAAATATAACACCATAAGATGAGACAATACAAAATCAAGGAAGCATACTTTGTTGGAATGAGGTAAATCACTAGAATTGAGTGAGTGAATTAGTGTGACATTAATGACAAATAGGTGTGTGAATTCTAAATTGCGTGGTTTAGAACACACATTAGCATAAAAGTTATGTCACAAAAGAAGCATGCACTTTACTCATTCTAGTATGCTTGAGATGCTTTAAGTAAACTTGTAAGGTAAAACAAGCATTAAAGAAGCATGAAAGCATTCAAGTCAAACACATATGGATGCATATGATCATGAAATACAATGCATTAAGGTAAATGCATAACATCATCCATCAAGAGGTTACCTAATCACAAAATAAGGCTCAAATCACATGGTGGCCAAATCATGTAATTCAAGAAGAGTTACAAGCTCGAAGGCAATTCTCATCACTTGGTATTTTTCAAAAGATAAGCATGAAAAACTTAAGACCAAGTAGCAAAATATAACCTCAATCATAGGATCCAACAAAGATTATCTAAAAACATTAATGCTAAATTAGCATTTAGGCAATAAGGGGGAAGCAATGCATAGTAAACAAAGTCAATAATCCAACACTTATGATGAAAAGAGAGAAAATAAAATGAAAACTAAACTAAAACTAACTAACAAACTAACTAACTAACTAATTAACTAACTAATTAACTAACTAAAATAAATGGTTATCCATGGTGTTTGGAAGTGTTGGATGAGGGGTAGAAGAAGGAAAGAAGAAAGGAGAAGGAAAGAAATAGAAAAAGGAGAAGAAAAGAAATGCGGTGAAGGAAGGAAATTCACGCGTACGCGCGCATGCCGCGCGCGCGCGGATGGTTTATTTCGAGAGTGGCACGTACGCGTCATGTGCGCGTACGCGCAAGTGGGGTTGTGCCAAAGGCACAACGCGCGCACAGTGCGGGCCTAACTCTCTGGAAAATGTATGGAATGTGGAACTTCTCAATCCACGCGTACGCACGCATGGCGCGCGTGCGTGGATGGTCCAAAATGCATGATGTGCGGGTACGCATGAGGTGCGCGTACGCGTGGGTGGTGCTCTGTTTTTCAAAGTTTTTTTTTTTGCTATGTTTTTGCACCAATCCAAGCATTCTAAACCTCCAAGCATCTACCAAAATACCATAAAACCTTATTTGACATGCTAAACTACCAAGGATACTCAACTAACTAAACAAAACACGAAATTAAACTAATTTTTACCAATATTTACAAAAAGGGGAAATGAAAAGAAGTTACCATGGTGGGTTGTCTCCCACCTAGCACTTTTGTTTATTGTCCTTAAGTTGGACTTATGGGGAGCTTCTCTCAAGGTGGCTTGTGCTTGTACTCATCTTGGAACTTCCACCAATGCTTGGACTTCCAATAAGCTCCATCGTTCAAGATTAATATCTCCAAGCTTTGATGGAGTTCTTCACAAACCATGGGCTCCCAATGTTGATCCTCATGTGTTCCCGGATCCCATATTTTGTCTTCACACCCATCTCCAAGTTGATTATCATTAATCCATGTGGGTGGTGAGCAAGGTGAATTCTCAAAAAAGTGACCAAACATCCTTCTAGGCCCATGTATTCTAGTTATACACCAACCTTTACAATTAAGCTTTGAGCATGCAACCATAATGAACCTAGAATGATATTTCAAACCACTAACCATCTCCTTTTTACTCTTAAAGCCACAAATATGTCTTAGTTGACCATCCGTCTTAAGCAAACCATATTCAAGGGGAATAATAAAGCTTGAGCATAAGGAATTTACCCACTTAAATGAGAGAATGGATGGTGGTGGCTTGGGGAGAGGTATCTCCACTGTGCTTGCAAGCTCTACTCCCTTGTTTTCATCCTTGATTGCCTCCACCTCCTCATAAACTTCTTCATTCTCAATCCTTTGTTCATCAACTTCATCTAACTCTTCTCCATCACTCAAGTCATAAATGGGAGGACGAGAGAAATCTACCTCCATATCACTTTCAAATTCATTGGGAGAAGGTTCTTCAAATTCAAAGGATTCTTCACCAAGAAGATTGGATGCATGATCTCCATCACCAAGGGAACTCAATTCTTGTTTTACTCCTTCCAAGTCTTCATATGGGATATGCCTTGGAGGTTGTGCACATTCCTCCTTAACATCAACTTCAATCTTCTTGGAGGGGTTTTCTATAACTCTAGGTTCCCATGGAAGTTCCGCATCTCCTAAGTCTTCAACCACTTCTTCCTTTTCTTCAATGGTCATAGGTTCCTCCAATTGTTCTAACACAAAGTAGCATTTCTCCTTTTCCACCGACGTTTCCAATCTCTTCTTTAAGCTATGCTCCTCTTTAGATTCTCCACATGTATCCATGGGAGTTCCTTGAGTGTCCAAAAGTTGGGATGCTAGCCGGTTTACCACCTCATCTAAGGTGGTCATGAATTGTTGCACATCCCTTGTCATCTCCTCTTGTCCTTGAAGAAGAACGCCGAGGGTTTCATCCATTAGAGATTGGGGTGGATGGGAGGGTTCATCATTTTGGAGAAAGGGTTCATTATAGGAAGGTGGTTCTTCTTGGTAAGGTGGTGGTGTGTATTGAGGTGGTTCTTGGGAGTAGTAATCTTGGAATTGTGGTTCCATGTATGGCTCATATGGTTCAAAAGGAGGTTGGTATGGTGGGTAAGGATCATGGTCATATGGAGGTGTTTGTTGAAAATAAGCTTGTGAGTGTGGTTGAAGTTCATGTTGAGGATATGACTCATAGGCATATGGTGGTGGTTCTTGAAAATCACAAGGAGATTCACCATAGCCATTTGATTGGTATGCATCTAAAAATGGCTCTTCTTCATAGTGCATTGGTGGGGGTTGTTGCCATGAGGATTGATCATAAGCATATGGCTCTTCCCACCTTTGATTATCCCATTCTTGATACACAACTTCATTATAGTTCTCATCACCTACAACATAATTGTAACTACACTCATAGCCAAAGTGAGAATTCATGATAGCAAGAGAGGGCAAAAACAAAAATAGTAACAAATAAAGAGAACAAACTAAAAACTAACAAAGAAGCAAAAAGCAAACATATTCACAATATTCACATATATACAATAACCAATAACATAACACCATTGCAATCCCCGGCAACGGCGCCATTTTGACGATTAGATTTTTGACGGTTTAGAATTTCTCAAATAAAATCTCGTCGAAGTATAGTTTTTAAACCAAGCAATAATCCTTTCATACAAAAAATTGTTTGTCACAAGTAACAAACCCCTAAAATTAATAACCGAAGTATTGGACCTCGGGTCGTTCTCCCTAGGAATTGTAATGAAGTGTCTTGTTATTGGTTGTGAATCATATTTGGGGTTTTTAAGATTTTGGACAAGAAATATAAATGGCAATGAGAATAAACTAACAACTAACAAAGCTCTTGGCAAGATATGAGAACTAGAAGTCCTATCCTAGTTATCCTTCTCAATTGTGATGAGAATTGTTCATTGCTACCACTTAGTTAACCCTTAATAAAGAAAGGAAAGTCAAGTGGATGAATTGACTTGAGCCACAAGTCCTAGCCAACTCCCAAGGAAAGACTAGCTTTAGTGCACCCCAACCCAATTAGCAATCTCTCCAATTATCAATCAACAAAGGAATTAGATAACTCAAGTGTCACTAATTACTCTACCTAGGCCAAGAGGAACAAAATCTATACTATATCTAGAAGAGGCATTTCAACAAACACATAAAAGGCAATAAAAGTAAACAACATGCATTGCAAGAATTAAAGAGAGATCTAACTACAAAGGCAAGAGATCAACAATAGAAAAGCAAAGAAGAACAACTATTATGAATTACCTCTTATTGAATTGAAAGAAAATGGAAGGAACAAAAGTGGATCTACAATCAAAGTATAAGAACAACATAAAGGAAATTACAACAAAAGAATAGAGGAAGATGAATGTAACAACAAAGAATTGAAAGGTAGAAGTAGAAGAAAGCAAAGATTAAAACCTAGATCTAAGAACTAATCCTAATCCTAATCCTAATTCTAGAGAGAAGTGAGAGCTTCTCTCTCTAGAAACTAATTCTAACTACTAAACTAAAACTAATGGTAACTAGATATGGTAAAGTGTGTGAAGTATGTTCATTCCCCCTTCAATCCTTGGCTTAAATAGCATCAGAAATGAGTTGGATTGGGCCCACAAGGCTTCTAAAATCGCTGGCCATGTGTTGCTTTAAGTGGACCATATGGCAGCAACGGCGCGTGCGCGTACTATGCGCGTTCGCGCCACCATACGTGTAGCAACTATGGCAAATCTTATATCGTTTCGAAGCCCCGGATGTTAGCTTTCTAACCCAACTGGAACCGCATCATTTGGACCTCTGTAGCTCAAGTTATGGTCGTTTAAGTGCGAAGAGGTCGGCTTGACAGCTTTTCGGTTCTTTCATTTCTTCATGAGTTCTCCAACTTTTCATGCTTCTTTCTTCATTCCCTTGATCCAATCTTTGCCTCCTAAACCTTAAATCACTTAACAAACATATCAAGGCATCTAATGGAATCAAGGTGAATTAGATTTAGCTATTTTAAGGCCTAAAAAGCATGTTTTCACTCTTAAGCACAATTAAAGGAGAATATACAAAACCATGCTATTTTATTGAATAAATGTGGGTAAAAGGTTATAAAACCCCCTAAAATCAATACAAGATAAACCGTCAAATTGGGGTTTGTCACGGGCCCTGATGGGTTTCAAGCTTTATTCTTTAAAGAATACTGGGAGATTGTTGGTTTTGATGTTTGGACTATGGTTCATCATGCGTTCTCTGGTTTGGATATGGATCCAAGGATGATGGAAACTCTTGTGGTTCTTATTTTGAAGGTAGAAAACCCAGTTTGCATGAAGGATTTCCGACCAATTAGTCTCTGTAATGTGGTTTACAAAGTTATAACGAAGGTCCTGATCAATAGACTTCGTCCCCATCTCAAAGAGATTATTGGGCCCCTTTAAGGAGGGTTTATCCCGGGGAGAGGAACCCCAGACAACATCATTGTAGCACAAGAGGTTCTCCATTTCATGAAGAAGAAAAAGTCAAAGAAAGACACCTTGGCCTTTAAAATTGATCTGGAGAAAGCGTACGATAGAGTGGATTGGGGATTCCTGAAACAAACCCTGGTGAGTTTTGGATTTCCTCCTCCGACAGTCAATCTGATTATGCGTTGTGTCACTACTTCCTCACTGTCTATCCTCTGGAATGGGGATAGATTAAAAAGCTTCACTCCGAGCAGGGGTCTTAGGCAAGGAGATCCTATATCACCGTATCTGTTTGTGTTGTGTATGGAGAGATTGTCTTGTTCTATTAATCAGCAAGTTGATAAGGGCTTGTGGAAGCCGGTTGCGGTTTTTAGAGGGGGTCCAAGAATTTCTCATTTGATGTTTGCCGATGATTTGCTTCTTTTCTGTAAAGAATTTCTGCAGAGCCTTTGGGATGAAGGTTAATGTGGAGAAATCTAAAGCGCTATGCTCTAGGAATGTTTCAGCAACAAGAAAAGAGATTTTCACTGGAGTCTCCTACATCAGATTTGTCCAGAACTTGGGCAAGTATTTAGGGGTGAACCTTAATCGCTCTCGGGTGACACGCGCAACTTTCAATGATGTTCTGGACAAGATTCGGGGAAGGCTAGCCAGCTGGAAAGGGAGATTGCTTAATAAGGCAGGTAGACTCTGTTTGCTCAACTCGGTAGTGACTGCGATTCCTACTTATCGTATGCAAGTATCTCTCTTCCCTAAAGGAGTAACTAATAAGATAGAATCCATGATGCGAAACTTTCTATGGAAGGGTCAAGCTTATGGTAGAGGCCTGAATCTAGTTAACTGGAAAGTGTTGGTCACCCCTAAGAAGTTTGGAGGTCTGGGAATTAGAGATCCTTTTTGTGCCAATATTGCTCTTCTTGGAAAACTAGTTTGGCAACTTTTTCACCATCCCAATAAGCTATGGGTTCAACTGTTGACGGAGAAATACCATTCTTCTAAGGATGATTGTCTTAGTCGGTCTCGAGAAAGGGGATCTTATGTTTGGAAGAGTATATGTCGAGCTTGGGATATCTTGAAGGAAGGTTTTATTTGGTGCATTGGGGATTTGGAACAGAACTTTTGGTTTTCTAAATGGAGAAGAGAGGGGCGACTGTGTTAGGAGATGGATTATGTTCACATTTCTGATTCGGATCTCAGGATCTTGGACCTTCGGTCATCTGGACAGTGGAACCTTGAGAATATCTATTCTCCTCTGAATCAGTCTCTGCAGAGCAACATTAACTCTTACAACCCAGATGTTCAAGCTGGTTCAGAGGTCGGTTGGTGTTGGACTGGTGCGGTTTTAAAGGTTTATGATGCTCATAGTGGTTATTTGTGGCTCAGTAAGAAGATGTTTATTTAGAAGGATAGGGGTAATTGGCTTTGGCTTTGGCGTCAACATGTTCCGGAAAAGCACAAATTTTTGGCCTGGCTATGTCTTCGGGAGGCTCTTCCTACTGCTACATTTCGTTTTAGGAGGGGCATTTCGCACACGGATAGCTGTCCACGATGTTTCTCAGGTCAGGAATCGATATTACATTGTATTCGGAATTGTCCAAAAGCCCAACTTGTTTGGCAAGCTTTAGGGATCTCCGATCAACCAGTGGATTTGATGAGTTGGTTCTTACATAATAGCAAACAGCGCCCCTTTAGATTCTTTTCTGGTCTCTGGTGGATTTGGCGTTCGAGGAATAACGAGATCTTTCATCCTCACGACCATTGGACCACAGACAAGGTGATTGGTATGGCTTTGTCCTTGGAAAAGGAGCTCCGAAATATTTTTGAGTTGCAACGACTGTCTATCCCCTCAACCATTAGTGGCTCTTGGATTCCCCCCTCAGTGGGTACCTTTAAGATTAATTGTGATGCTAGCTATCCTGGCAGTGGTGCTCGAGTTGGTTTTGCTTGTGTTAGTAGAGATTGGAAGGGAAGGTGGCAACGAGGCTGTCTGGGAACAATTGAGAGTCGTAGCATTTTGCAAGGAGAGTTGTTTGCTATTTGGAGAGGCTTTCTTTTAGCATGGGACTCGGGACAAAGAGACATTATATGTGAGACAGATTGTGTGGAGGCTTTTACTATTGTCAATAATTTACAAGATTGCTCTGGGTTTATTGATCCTTTGGTGTTAAAAATTCGAGATATCATGTATTGGAAATGGCGTGCTGATCTTCGGTTGATCTTGAGAGATGTAAATACAGTAGCAGACATCATGGCAAAGACCGCAGTGAGGACCCTTTCTCCCCAAGTGGAGCTTTCGTTGCCTTGGAAAGAATTTGAGAGTAATATTCAGCAGGACTGCCTTTCTTAAGCAGTTTCTTTTTTTTTTTCTCGTTCTTAGTTTTTGTTTATTTCTTTTAAGTAAAAAAAAAAATACATTTAGGAAAAAAATTTAAAATTCTAGAAAAAAAGACATTAAACAATTTGAATAATGAAAAATTTAAAAATTTAAACAATATCTCACAAGCAGTACATGAATTTTATAAATGTTGCATGTGTAATTTACTAAAGCAATGCCTCGTAAAAAACTAAAATCATTATCACTAATTAGTTCGTTGTCGTCATGATCATTCTACTTCAAAAGTTATTTCTTGAAAAATTTGATCCCACACTAAAATATTAAAAAAAAAATCCCTCCAACCTAGGACATGTAAACATTGAGTTCTTTGTCTCCAAGGTTGCAGTAAGACCTCATAACATTCATTCAATGTTGAACAAAGTTATTAGGACATTCTTATCTAGCTTGAAAGTCCAGATAATAGAAATTTTTTTTTATCAGGTAGATTAGACAACTTTCAATTATAAGTACAACACACATTCACACACTTCTCACATCCTTATCATTTTTTCTTCTTGGATTGTCGTTGGTAAGAATTGAGCTAGAGATCTTTAAGATGAGGAAGAGGCGGAATACCATATAAACTAACTTTCATTGACAGCGGATGAACGTTGATTATTAAGTAGTAGTGGTGCTACAGGTGGATGAGATAATTGGTAAAGCCGTAAAGGTGAGTGATATGTATATATATAGATCAGGCTTGAGCTATCAAAAATCCTTCCAATCTTAGTGAGTTGGTCCAATTGTTTCTTTCATAAAATTATACGACAAAATTATATTTTTCGTTGACTCAAAACTGAATTTTTTTTAATTAGATAGATTCAAAGGTCCAATTTATTATAATCCAATCCATGTAAACAAAAAAGTTTTAAGGTATGCAAAATTTTAAAGTTAGACTTAAGATATTTCATATCACATCAAGTATTGAATTTTGTTTTAAATGAAACACGCTCAAAAAACATACCTAAGGTCTGACTATGCCTCTAAAATAACAATCCATTAAAAAAAAAAGGTCTCTAATAATAGACCAAAATTAGACTTATAAATTTTTATGTAACACAAACCTAGTAAACTATAATATGGTCTAGTCTGGACTGATTGGACCTATGAATGAGAAAGAGAATTGTTGATTAACTTTTGATAGTTAAAATATTTAATAGATCAAAAATTAAAAGTCATTAATCTTAAGGTTTTTATAATTTCTAAAAATTTTAGAGATAAAATATACTTTATCCCAACAAATAATACCGGATTCGAGCATTTTCGGTGCAATTTGAGGTCAATACTCATTATTTAATAGTCAATAATGAACAAAATGTATATTTCTTTGATTAAATATATTATTTATATACTAAAATTAGTTATTAAATATGTATAATTTAATTTATTTTTAAAGTTTATTTTATATTTTAATGTATATTATACTGTGATAGTTGATTTTGATAAATAATGTGCCACTAATAATGTATGTTTATTAATAATTATTTTTTATTTTAAGTACTTGTTTGGATGCCATTAAATTGATAAAAAAAATCAAATAAAAAATATTTTTTTAGCGTATTTGGTAAATTTCTAGTAATAAAAATAAAAGCACTAGAAAAATAAAAAATTACAAAGTTACAATTTATATCGTTTTTAAAAAATATATTTTTTTTAAAAAATATTTTTACATAATAAATAAACAAAAAATATTTTTGTATTGTTATATCCAACAATAATTAATAAATAAAAATATATTTTTTATGAGATATTCAAACATAATTTTTTTATTTTTTATTTTTTTTAAATAAATCATCAAAAAAAAGAAATTTTTTTAAAAGCTCATTCAAATAAACTTTAAATTTCTTTTAAGATGTATTTAAACCAAGAAATCTAATTTTAATAATGACGCGCTATATATAGGTGAAAACTCAGATGCAGTCGACTTCACGTGCAGTTAATAATTGAGAGTCGTAGGATAAAAATTTTGTCAAATCAATTAAATCATTTAACGACTCTCAGTTATCAACTTCATTTAAAGTCGAGTACATCTAAGTTTTCATCTCATGGCATACAGTAGAAGTACCTATCAAATGGTGTTTGTAGCTTGATCACTATTCTTGTGTGTCCATATTTAATTAATAGTATTGTCCTGTCAATTGTGTAAAGATAAATAGACGTAAAATAAATTTTTATTTGAGACGATGAATTACAGATATAATTATTTATTTGTTTATTTTTTTTAAATTTATTTTTTAAAAAAGTAATATTATAACACATTTATCTAATTACATATATTTAAAAATACGAAGTAAGAGTAGTAATAATTAATACAAAATTATACCAGCGTAACATTAAGTATTCCTTGCTTAATTAATTTTTTAAAATATTTTAAATTTTATAATTAGATCGTTATCATAACAACAAACCGTTTAGATTAATAAAATATTCTATTTTCAAATTAAAGATACCTTCAGTATTTGTTAATTTCTTAAACGTGAGTCTCTCCTTTTTTTTAGAATGACACAAAATAATATTTTTTTTCTCACCTTTCTACGAAACTCTTTCTTTCTTCCCTTCTCTGTTTCTCGCTATAATCTATATCATAAAAAACTCAACTTCATCTCTCATTATGTGCTCCACGCTCTCGCTTCTCCATCATGATATCCGCAAAGAATAAATATAATAGAAAATTAACACTTTATAAATATTTTTTAATGTTTATTATTAATAAGAGCTTAATTATAAAATTTAAATTGGTTTAAAAATCTAATAATTAAAAAATATATATTTATATGATATGTTAATCACTAATATTTATTTTTTATAAATAAAAATAATTTAAAAATTATTAATATTTTCTAATTTTATCTAGGGATGTTCATGCGTTGAGTGAAATCGGATTTGTTCTAATTTAAATTCAGCCCTAAACATATATCAAGTTTATTTTTTAGATTTTAATCCGGCCTTAAATCCGATAAAATTTAAACATTTTTAGGCCACAACTATACGGGATCTAGACCGGGTCTTTAAAACTTTAACAATAGCCAATGAGTCATAATTCACATGGTATATCTCCCCCTCCCCACCTCAAAAGTCCCGAATTCAAATACTATCGAGGAAGAAAATATTTGGTAAGTGTGTAAAGAGTGTGTGAGTGTGTTGTGTAGTACTAGGATTGGGAGTTATCCAATCCATCTAACCAACAAAAAAAAGCTTTAACAATAATTTATAAAGAAATTATTTATAAAGAAACTTATTTATGATGTACTTATTTATAAAAAGAAACTTGTTACCAAAAAGTTGATATTCATATTTGAACTTGAATTTGTTCATAAATTCTAATTTAATTCTTCTTTGATCTATTTTTTAATTCAATAAGTGTGATTAAAAATAAAACAATAAGCTTATAATCAATATAACATAATATTGAAATTAATTTAAAACATATATATCTTTTTTAGTTTCTTTAGGGTGTACATAAGTTAGGTGAACCCGGGTTCGCATTGACCTGGATCCGGCTTGAAATAATAATCGAGTCTATTTTTGAGACCCTTATCCCACTATAGACCCAGTAAAATCACACTAAATTATTCCTAAAATATTTTGGACCGGGTCGGGTCTTTAGACTGGGTCGAACTATAAACACCCCTACTTTTACCCAATAAATTTAGATGATATATTTAAAAAAATAATACAAAAAAATTAAACGATCTTGACAATACTCTTAAAAAACAATGAAACTCCTAATAAAAAAATTAATCAACACTAATTAATTTTTAATGAATAAATCAATAGTTTAACATAATTTAATATATTATATAGACTTATTCATTAATATAAAAATATTAATTTAGTCTCATATCTTTAAAATAATATTTTTTATTAAAATATTGATTATCTTTTAAGATAATTATAAAAAATTATTTAAAATTTTTACTCTAATATAATATCGGATTTGTCATTTGTGCATTCAAGGTGCAACATGAGGTTGACACACAATAAATGTGCCAAAACCCAAAATGCATGCCTTTTTTTTTCAGAAATAATGAATTTGCCTTTTTTATTTACATAGTCATTCTATTTAGTAGGATAAAACTTTGTTAATATGTTTTAATAATATTTAAATTTTTTAAATATTTTTTATTATATTAAAATTTTTATTTTTTTCATTTCTTAACTTTTATCGATCATTTTTTAAAATAAAAATACGTAAAGATAATATATAATATTCAATAATTAATGTGCTGGCATGGCAATGTACGTTCATTGTTGTCGTTTATCGTTCGGAATATGCACCGCTGACGATATTCCCTCCAATATGGCTAAAAGCCTACAACAACTCCTATACTTTGAACTCGTTTTTTATGTGTTTTTAAACTTTAAACTAAGATATAACTGCAATAATAACGCACATACATGGATAAACAATGCAACCTATCGTAATCATGGACTCATCATGGTGTATATAACAAATTTTAAAATAATGGATAGGAAAGTACTAACATAAAATTATTATATTTAAACTGGAACTCAGGTGCAGTTGGCTTATTTGACTAAATTTTTATCTAACGGCTCTCAACTATCAATTTTATGTGAAGTCGACTAGACCTGACTTTTCACCTATATTTAATTTAATATCTATAATTTTATATATAATATATATAATTATATATTTATTATATTTCTTTTAACAAATTTATTATATATTTATTATATCTAATAACTAATATTGTTTAATTATTCCAATAATAATAATTAAAGAATGTAAATAAAATAAAAAATTTAAATTGGTTTCGACTATTTTTTTATTATCTTTCAAATATTTATATTAAAATAGGTTATATACTTTGTAAAAGTAATTTATCGTTTTAAAAATAATATTTTAAAAGTGATAATACTTATATTTGGTAATTAAAACAAAAATCAAAAGTAGTTTTCAATAAGTATAGGTTACAATAATAATAGTATTTGGTGAAATTACTTTGAAAATTTAAAATTATTTTTAATATAATAAAATTTATAATTAAATAGTATAAACTGATTTCAAAAAATATTTTCACAGGTATTTTTTAAAGTATTCATAGTTGTTAAAAACTAAAAAACAAACATATAATATTTTTATTCACCAAATACAAATTTATACTTTAAAAAAACATAATAAACTTTAATAAACCCATGCATCCTTAATATTATATATCCATCTCATTTTGTATGTATTTTTCTTTTGGTTTGATTAAGACCCTTTTCCTTCGCACTATTTTTTAGTGTACGTATTGTATGTGTATCACTCAAATTTTCATATATAAAGAAATAAAACTACGGAAATAAATTATCACTCTAATTTTAGTAATATTATTTTTTTATAAATTTATGAAATATATTATATATAAAAACATTATATGTAGTGTAACGTTATAAAAAAAATAAAAGTGAAATTACCATTTTTCTAAAACTATTACACATATGCATTTACAAGTTAGAACTGATAGAAATAAGAGACTGAGAGAATAATATGAAAAGTGTATTATTGAGTTGTATTCTGAGGTACAATATATAAGAGATATTTATATGTGTTAAATGAATCAAAGTAATAAAGATATAGAATCTTACGATTAATGTACAAATATATTATATAAATATAGACGATACTAATTGATCTAAATTAATTCTAATGATTCTCTAACAAGAACAACGATTAAAAATTGCAATAATTGGAACTTTAGAAGTTGCTCGACTACGTACCTTAACCTTATCGTTTGTAATATGTTTATATAAATGTTACTTTCAACACATATTATTATACTCCACCGCAATTATAATAAGAAGATTCTTATGAAGCTAATAAATTTTGTGATTTATAATTATTAATTAGTTATTATTAATAATTTTAATGGTATAAAATTAAATTATATTTTTTTGTGATTATATAAAATTATATTTAATGACGTAAAATTATTCTCTTAAAAATATTGACTACTTAAATTTTTTTATAGTAATATATATATTATCGAAAAGTGTTAGGGAATTAGTACTTTTATTAAATTTTGGTCCGCATTTAAATATTAAAAAGAAATTGAATAATTCTATGTTTTTAAATACAATCACACACCATTAAAAATATCAATTTCGCTACATTATCAACAATATTTTTGCTAACTTCTGCCAATTCTTATTTATAAGAGTGTTTGATGGAATTGTCTTTGTAGATGTGTCTAATAAAAATATTTTTTTTATAACTGTGTTTAATAAAAATGTCTTTATAAATATATTTTCTGGATGTGTCTCTTTATATATGTGTTTAAAATATAATAATTAGTTATTATTAACAATAAATTGACAGATAATATGTTAGTACCCTATATTTTTCCTAAAAATATTATTAATGATTAATTGATAACTAAAAATTACAAAATTTGCTCGTCTCTATCTTTTTCCTATATCATCACGTGTTAATCTCAAACAGTGCTTTACTCATTTATTGCCTCGCCCCAAAACAAAACATCCATATTTTTATTTCAATAATCCAATGCTTATCTAAAGCACTATCATATGGCACGAGCTCTATATATAGGCTTGATTCTTAAGCTTACACTCACGCCTTCCTTCGTTTGTTTGAGTACTCTTCTATAGACTCAATCTTTCTCTACTTTCTTAAGTGCTTAATTAGTGTCCTAATAAACCATAATGGCTGGACTAAACTCACCATCAAAGCTACCACCTCCATCAGTGGGAAAGTTACTCACTGTCCTCAGCATTGATGGAGGTGGCATAAAAGGACTCATCCCTGCTGTTGTTCTTCACTGCCTTGAGGGAGAGCTTAAGGTTAGATATACATATTCATATTTTATGTAGTTAAAAAAATACATTTTTCATTTTCATAAAATTATTTATATGCTTTTATTTTACAACAATTTTAAAAAATAATAATTTAAAATTAAACATACAATATTTATAATTATAAATTTATTACCTTCAATATTATTCGATTATTTTGATAATAATTAAGGCACAAAATAAAATAAGTAATAATTAAAAATATAAAATAAAATAACCGCCCCGACATGACGACAAAATTCAAAAATAATTTTAAATATGTTATTGCTAAAATTGACAAGACAAAATTCAACGTTAACTAACTTAACATTATTATAAAAGTTATGATTAATTAATTGCTAGTGTTAAAACTAGAAAAATGTTAAAGAATCATAAAAATGTTAATTAACTAGCTACTCTAATATTTTTATCGCTTACTACTTGGCTATATTATATTTCTTATTTTCTTTTCCTGTTTTAGATAACAACATACTGATCTAGATTTCTGAAATTTATGTATAGAAACTTGATGGAGAGCAGGCAAGAATTGCAGACTATTTTGATGTGATTGCAGGAACAAGCACTGGTGGCCTCATTACAGCAATGTTGGGTGCCCCAGATGCCAATGCAAACAACCCTCGTCCAAAATTTACTACTGAAGATATAAAAAAATTTTATATCGACGACGGTGCCAAAATTTTCCCTCCTAACACTCCTACTCCTAATTCTGGGCCCAAATATGATGGAAAATTTTTACACGATACTTTGAAAGAAGAATTGGGATCAACTCGATTGGTTCAATCATTCTCCAATCTTGTGATTCCAACCTTTGATGTATTACGACTTAGGCCTACTATTTTCTCAAAGTTTAAGGTACCGATCATATATATATATATATATAGTTTTTCTAATAATTTAGAAAGAAAAAATAGAATTAAAAATAATATGTTAAATAGAGTTTGTTGGTGGCTGGTGATGCATGCAGGCTGAAGAAGATGAATTCAAATACTTGAATGGACTGCTGTCAGATATAAGCATAGCAACTTCAGCTGCACCCACATATCTCCCAGCACATTGTTTTACCTCTGAAGATGGTAACAAAGAATTTAATATGATTGATGGGGGTGCAGCTGCCGGTAATCCGGTAAATTAAATCGTTATAATTTATATTTTTTAAATTATATAGCTTAAAATTAATTCTCATAAATAAATTAAAATCATTTTATAATCATTCATATATTTTTTTTACTAATTTAAGATTTTGAAAACATAATATGATATCAAAATTTGTATGTTCACAAAATTTAGAATTTTATAGTTGGTGAACTCCAAAAAAAAAAAGAACAATATGAGTTAAATAAAAAAAGAGAAAAAGAATATTTATGCAAAAATACAAACAAATTTTAAAAAAATTTTACTTAAAAAATATGTTAAAAATATAATCATTCATATATTTTATTTTTACTGTTTAAAACTGTTGAAAAAAGTAATATTATAATATATTTATATTTATCTAATTAAATACATCTAACAATATGAACTAAGAGTAGTAGTTAGTATAAAATTATACTAGCTTATAACATTTTCTTTGCTTTTAATATAGTGAAAATTTAGGTCAGACAACTTAACTAAGATCAGTCAAAGATTAATTTTCATCTAATTACTCTCAGTTATTAATTTTCATGAAATTAACTACATATGAATTTTCACCTTTAATTTTAATATACTTAATAAATCTTGATAAACTGAATTTTGATAGACTCAATTAAAAAATATCCTTTGTACCAATTTATATAAAAACTTTATGTGCATTATTATTTCTAAACACAATGTTATGTATGTATAATATATTCTGGTCAGGTATTGGTGTCTCTGAGTGAATTAGGACAAGAGAAGATGAAACATCCAGAATTATACCCAATGATGGACAGAACAGATGACTACTCCAATATCTTGCTGCTGTCTCTGGGTTGTGGAGTTCAACCGCCGGTGGCTGCGCCGGGATGGGACGTTGCCACAGTAAATCAATGGAATCTAATACAATGGATGGCTGAATTTGATGCATCTTTTAACCTAAAAACATCTCCTATGTTGGACATTATCGGTGCTGCAACAACAAGCGTAGTGGAGTATTATGCTTATAGTCTCTTTAAAGCTCGTAACGCTGAGCGCAATTACCTTCGAGTTCAGGTACATTCAGTTTTATGAATTTAAATGAAAAAAGAAAATTAGGAACCAACTTAAAAATAATTTTATAATCTATTGCTTTTATAATTACATAAACAATAACATTACATATTATTGCAGACGGATGCTCTGACTCCAGATATGGATAAGATGGACAATGCAGACCCGGTTAACTTGCAGAATCTGGTGGATATTGCGAATAAGATGATAGAAGGAAACGTTAAAAAAATCAATCCAGTAACTTTTCAACTCGAACCCATCGATAATACTACTACGTATAAACAGGAGCTTATACGGTAATTAATATACATGCATAAAGATAGTTGTTTTTGAATATGAATAATACTAATTATTCTCTTTAATTTATTGCATGTAGCTATGCTAAGATTCTGTCCGACGAGAGAAAGGGTCGAATCGCTAAATTGGGATCCAAGAAATATTAGTGTTGAATTCATGAAACTACTGTTGCAACAACGTCAATCGTCATCATCGTGATGTTTGAATTATATTTCCTTTCAATTTGTGTGTGCATGCAATTAGATATGGTAAAAACTTAAGTGCAATTGTCTTTATGTGAAGTTGATATTTAAGAATCGTTAGATAATTTGACAAATTTGACTGAATTACTGTCTAACGATTCTGTACTATATCAACTTCATATCAAAACAAACTGCACGTGAGTCTTTACTGTTAGATATATATGCCTTCTCTATGTGTACTATCTTTGTGCTTTGTTTTCAATAAATGATGTTGCGTGCTTTACTATTCTAAGACCAATCAATAAAAGTGATGATGACGAGTTAATCTGGTATCTCAATTGAATTTTTAGAGCAATTTTTTACTTTCTTCCAAAAGAAGAATTTTTATTCTATTATTCAGAGTACGAAAAAGAACGTTTCTTTTTTCACATCAACTACTACTCAAAATAATTTATAAATGATAAGATAACATATATAATTAAGAAAACAAATGAGTAATTATAATCAAATATGGAATGAGAATCTTTTACATTATAAAATCTCTCACCTACTTGACTTCCATGTGCTAAAGCGATGTTACACAAACATTTATTTGTGTAGTTACTATCACATTCTTATATAATATGTGAATATTAAAGATAGTATATAAAAAAAAAACTAATTATACTTTTACCAAGGAAAAAAGTACAAACACGATCATCTATGAAAGAAGTTTATAAATTTTTAAACTATAAACACTTAGTTAAATGTTTGATAAAACTGTATAGAAATACAAAGTAATTAAACCTTAATGAAAGCACAAAGTTAATATTTTATTTTGGATAAAATTACAATTACATTTTTTAGGATTTTGACTTCAGATTTATTAGTTTTTAAATAAAAAAATATCAATTAAGTCCTTTAACAATAACAAACGATAGACATATATATCTTTCGATTAGTAGATAGTGTAAAACAAAACAAAATTACTCATATATTTTATTATCTATAGTAGTGGTGTATGTTCTGTTATTGTTATATAAATATGAAAACATATAATTTTTATCGTGAAGCATTTATTATATTATGAGTTTTCATATAATATTTATCAACTACTCTCTATTTATTATGAATCTTATTAAAATAGGTGACGTTTTACTCCAAAAATTATTATCTACAAGATAATTTTTCATGAATAAACACATCACAATAGATAACAGTATATATAAATACTACCGTTAAAATTTTATGTGATACATTGATAGTGATGCAAGAATCCGATACAAACAGGCAGGCCAACAAAGGAGGCAGAACGTATAATTCAAGAAGCTACGAGTATGATAGGTCACAATGTCAGCTGTGTAACAAATATGGACACACTGCAAGAACTTGCTGGTTCAGGTACAGTGAGGATCAATATGAGGAAGAAGGCTTTGGTGGTGAAAGTTACAGCAACACTGGGCGAAATCAGCACACTCAACCACAAGCAAATCTCAGCAATCTCATAGCAACACCAGCAACAGCTCATGACTCCAGTTGGTACCCTGACTCTGGAGCTACACATCACATGACACATGATGAGAAGAATCTGATGGAGAAAGAAGAATATCATGAAAATGAGCAAGTAGTAGTTGGCAATGGAACAGGTTTGCACATTTCTTTTGTTGGAAACTCTTATTTCAAGACTAACTTGAGCTCTAAGTTACTTCACATGAGAAACTTACTGTGTGTACCTGAAATAACAAAGAATCTAATGAGTGTGCATAAATTGTGCTGTGACAATCAAATTTTCTTTGAATTCCATGATGATAGGTGCTATGTAAAGAATAAGGACACTGAGAAGATTATGCTTCAAGGCATTGTGGAAAAAGGCCTCTATAGGTTTCCTAGTGTTAACAAGATGCAATCACCAGCTAGCTTTGCTGCTGCATATGCTAATACAGTAAGGAATAATAGTAATAAAGTTGATTCCCTTGTTTGGCATGCTAGGCTAGGTCACCCTAACCATACTGTGCTGTCTAAAGTCCTAAGAGTCTGTAAATTCCCCACTGTACCAGTTAAAATAAGTTGCTCAGCCTGCTGTATTGGTAAGTCCCATCAGCTCCCTTTTCCTTCCTCACAAACTGAGTACACTCATCCCTTAGACCTTGTATATTCAGACATTTGGGGTCCTGCCCCAATGCCAGACAGCAATGGAAATTGGTATTATGTTAATTTTGTTGATGCCTTTTCAAAATATACTTGGCTTTATCTAATTAAGTCCAGAGCTCAATTAAAAATAGTCTTTGAAAATTTCCAACAAAAGGTTGAACTGCAATTGAATACTAAACTTAAAATGTTACAAAGCGATAATGCAGCCGAATATAGAAGTTTGTCACAGGTTCTGCAGGTCAAAGGAGTTCAACACAGATTTACTTGTCCTCATGTTCATCAACAAAATGGGTCCGTTGAAAGGAAGCACAGGCATATAGTAGAAATGGAACTCACCTTATTGGCAACAGCCTCCATGCCTACAAGATTCTGGGGTGAAGCCTTTTGCACAGTAGCAAAACTGATCAATATCCTTCCAACACCGGTCCTAAATGGCATATCACCAACAGAGAAACTGCTTGGCAAACAACCTTCCTATGATCAACTCAGAGTCTTTGGGTGTTTGTGCTTCCCACATTAGAGACCATACAACAAACATAAGCTGGACTTCAGATCCTCTCCTTGCACTTTCCTTGGGTATGGAACTGATCAGAAAGGCTATAAATGCCTTACTCAACAGGGAAAGGTCATCATCACACCAAATGTGGTGTTCTTTGAAGACCAATTTCCATTTTAGCAGGCAGGTAGAAATTAAACCTTGAGGCAGCAGGTCCAATTCACTCAATTCCTACAATCCCAAGAGTCTCAGCATCCATTCAGGCTCCCTTTACCAACCAACAGCCTACCTCATCCCAACATACAACCTCAACCAATCTCTCTCAACCCTCTACACCACACAACAACTCTTTAAACACCTTAAGTCAGTTAAGTGCTAATCAACAGTCTTCACCAGAAACCACAGCACCAGTGGCAATCTCCTCAATCCCAACTCCTATTCCTATCAATGACATTGAAATTGTCCTTCCTTTATCTAACCCTGAACCAAACACCACAACACTCCCCCAACCGGATCCAAAAACCACAACCCTTCCCCAAAACATTCATCCAATGTTGACTAGAGGTAAAGCAGGTATTGTGAAACCAAAACTGTTTCTGGCCAGTATAGAGCCAAGAAGTGTCAGGCAAGCACTCAAGACTCCTGAGTGGAAGGCAGCAATGGACTTAGAGTATGAAGTCATTCTAAGAAACAATACATGGATGCTGGTAAAGCTCCCACCTGATAGGGAGGCAATTGGAAGCAAATGGGTGTTTAGGCTTAAATATAATGCAGATGGCTCACTTCAGAAGCACAAAGCCAGGCTGGTAGCACAAGGTTTTGCTCAAAAACCTGGCACTGACTTGATCCTCCAATTTAGAGTGTGCTAAGCTTGTTTTTCAATTGCATCACCTTAGCCTTGATCTGAGAGGAAAAATGGTCCTTTAGCCTCTTCCACACTTGATTCGTATATACACAACTTACCATTCTTGTTGTAAATGGCTTACTCATAGAAGCAAGTAGCCAAGATTTGAGAAGAGCATCCTGCCTCTTCCACTTCTAATAATCTGGATTCACTGTGGTGGTGTCTGTTCCTTCAGCCGACTGCACAAACTGAAGAGGAATTCCTTTTCCTGTGACGTGGCTCAGCATATCATTCCCTTCTATGGTTGAGATTGCTTGATCCTTCCATTGCAGAAAATTGTCTTCATCCAGTTTCATTGATATTAGAGTGGCTATGAATCCTTGTGTCATTGTTGAATGAGCAGCAAAGCAGCGAAGCTTGGAAGCTCTGATACCATGAAAGGTACCAGGCCTCAAAGGAGTGATTCAAAGAGAAAGAGGGAGAAAGAGAAAAACAGAGAAAACGTGAAGCTGCATTCAAATCAACAACTGAATTGCAGCATGTGAGGTTTTGCTATTTATATGCACACAAGAGTATCTAACAAACTGTAACAAACTATGGAAGCTACTAGAAGCTGCTGAGTCAGCTGGATCCCTTACTAACTAACTCTAACAGAATTAACAGCTATCACACTAACTGCACTATAACTCCTAACAGATAGAAAAACATCATGAGTCTATTGTTTACTATTATTGAGAACTAAATTAATACTTTTTTTAAAATTAATTAGTCCGAAGCCAAAATATTAAAAAATTTAATTATATTTTACTCTTTTTATTTTTTTTTGAGATACAAGAATACATGCACACAGTAATTATAAATAGTCTACAATGGTTGAAACTTTTTTGAATATAGATTATATGTGTGTTATGATACGATACAGAAATAGGGTGTGTTATACGGTGAGGTAGTAGTTTTTTTTTTAATTTATAGAGAAAAATCGGATTGTTTGATTTTTTGTTGGTGTAAAAAAATTTTAAATTCTGAAACATTTAAATTAATAGGTCCGATTTTGATATTAATATTATTATTATTATTTTGAAAAAATTTAAATCAGACCATCTAATTTGTGTATTATTAAAAAAAATTGAAATGATTAAAAATAAATTAGATCGTTTAATTTGTATGTTTATATGTACCTCACGCCTAAACTACTCGTTAAAATTCTCATTTTCTCCTTCTTCTTCCCTCAACTCTTCAAAACTCTCCTTATACTCTATTCCTTTGTTCTGGAAAATTACAATGAGAATGGAGTATTTTCAAAATGTGAGTCAAAAAAATAAAATAAATAATAAAATTATATTAAAAGTATATTATTATAATTAAATTTTGTTATAAATATACAAAAAAATAAAATTTGTATATGAGAATCTATTTGATATATAAGGGTCAGATTTTATAGTGCACAAAATTGAAGAGTCTGATTTATGTTGAAATAAATATTTTTCTATTATAAAATAAATCAAAGAGTGTGATTTGCACGTTTAAAAATTTTTTAATATTAAAATACGGAAAATACTCTGATAAAGACGCGTAAAATATTTTTTTGTAAAAATATTTATGTGTCGCATTATTATGGGACGTATTAATAAATCAATTATTTTTTAATTTCTTCACGAACTATAATAAAACCGATTTTTTTATAATAATAACAATAAACTCAATTGTTATCAGATCCGGTCGAACCGACTAATTCACATAACTTACTAGATCATTTTTTTTAAAACAAAAATCAGGAATATATTTGTCTTTTTATCAAAAAATTTAAACATGATTCGATTTAGATTGTGTAAATTGATCAGATCAAATTGAATCTAATAATTATAATACAGACAATTAGGTTTATTATTGTTGCTATAATAAACTAATTTTATTCTGATTTATTAAAAAATAAATTATTAACCGATTTAATAAAAAATATCTAATAATACAATGATGACACATATAAACGTCTTTAAAAAAAGACATTTTTTTTATGTTTTTATCGAAATGGTCTCTTTAAAATACAAATAAAAAATCTAAATCTAATACTCAGAATTGGACATTAATTTTTTTTTAAATCATAAATCTGTCTCTTAAATTTGTGCCCTTCACATAAAAAAAATACATAAATTCTTCCATTATTTGAAAACATTAATAAAAACCCAATAATAAAAATAAAAAGCGTCTAGGGGCAATGAGGTCAACATACAATAAATGTGCCAAAATGTATGCCTTTTAATATATCTTTTATAATTTTTTTTATAATATTAAAAGTATTTTTTTATTTTAATTTGTTCATTTCTTAACTTTTATTAATCATTTTCAAGGGCAATGCACGTTCATTATTGTCGTTTATGCTCCCGAATATGCACTGCTGACGATAATTCCCTCCTATATGGCTACAACAACCCCTATACTTTGAACTCGTTTTTATATGTGTGTTTAAAGTTTAAACTAACAATATAACTGCAATAATAACGCATATATATCGATAAACAATGCAACCTATCGTAATCATGGTGTATATTAACAAATTTTAAAATAATGAATAAAAAAAAATAACATAAAATTATTATATTTAATTTAATATTTATAATAATATATATAATTATACATGTATTCTATTTAATGACTAATATTGTTTAATTATTTCAGTCGTAATTAAAGAATATAAATAAAATGGGAAAAAATTAAAAAATATAAAATAATATAATTTTCAACTATTTAAGATTATTTTTTATTATCTTTCAAATATTTTATTAAAATATGTTATATTTTCTAAAAGTAATTTATTGTTTTCAAAATAATATTTTAAAAGTTATGATACTTATATTTGATAATCAAAACAAAATATAAATGTAATTTTTAATAAGTATAGGTTACAATAATAGTATTTGTTGAAATTACTTTTAAAATTTAAAATAATTTTTAAATAGAAAGTTTAGGGTCAACACTTTTTTTTAAATTTGGCTAGCACTTAACTAGCAAAAGAAAAGTGAGTAATTCTACATTATTGGATGAAATCTCACACTATTAAAAATATCAATAATGACTAATTGATGGCTATAAATCATAAAACTTGCTGGCCCTTAGCACTCTTCATTTTTAAAAGTAATTTCTAAGGGAACCACTCACATAAAGACACCTAAAACATCTTTTTTTAAAGATGATCTTTTAGTAATTAAAATTTAACACATGTAATTGATTAAATCGAATTATTTTTATCAAAATTTGACCGGACAAATCGATTTAGCTAAAAAATCAATAAACTAAATTTTGAACTAGTCTAAATTAATATTTTCTTTTATAAAAAATGACTACAATACTCCTATTATAGAAAATGACTAAAATATTTCTATTTTATAAATTTTGAAAACCCTAAATTCTAACCATTTTCTTCTCTCTATGCCATCATAAGGGTAGGATTTAGGATTTTTAAAATATATATAAAATAAAAGTATTTTAGTCAATTTTTATAATAAGAGTATTGTAGTCAATTTTTATAAAAAAGAATATTAGTTTAGAATGGTTCAATGTTTGGTTTATCGATTTTTCAGTCAAATTGATTTATCTGGTCTAATTTTAACAAAAATAACACAGTTTAATCGATTATATATATTAAATTCTAAAAATTAAAAAATGTCTTTAAAAAAATACGTTTTAAACGTCTTTATCTGAGTAACTCCCAATTTCTAATTGTGGATGTGTTTTGATTTCTTTTGGCCTTTTCCTTCCTAATATTTTTTAGTGTATTGTGTATTAACACTTAAATTTTATAAATAAAGAACAAAAATGCTATTTATACACTAAAATCAGCTATTAAAATCAAGCATTAATGTATTTATATATAAATACATGTGTGATTTAACTTATTTTTAACATGTATTTATATTTCGGCATATATTTGATACTGATAGTTGATTTTGGTGGCTAATTTTAATGTACACGTAGCATAACAAAAAAATAAGACTACGGAAGTAAATTATCACTCTAATTTTGATAATATCATTTTTTTTTAAAATTTATAAAATATATAATATCTAAAAACATTATATGTAGAGTAACATAAAAAAAAAGAGTGAAATCACCATTTTTCTAAAACTATTACACATATGCATTATTCACAAGTTAGAAAACAACGATTAAAAATTGCAGTTGGAACTTTAGAAGTTGCTAGACTACGTACCTTAACCTTATCATTTGTAATATGTTTATATAAATGTTACTTTCAATACATATTATTATACTCCACTGCAATTATAATAATACATCATCACGTGTTAATCTCAAATTAAACAATGTTTTATTCATTTATTCCCCCGCCCCAAAACAAAAAATTCATATTTTATTTCCATAATCCAATGCCTATCTCGAGCATTATCGTATGACACGAGCTCTATATATAGGCTTGATTCTTAAGCTTACACTCACGCCTTCCTTCGTTTGTTTGAGTACTCTTCTATAGACTCATTCTTTCTCTACTTTCTTAAGTGCTTAATTAGTGTCCTAATAAACCTTAATGGCTGGACTAAACTCACCATCGAAGCTACCACCTCCATCAGTGGGAAAGTTACTCACTGTCCTCAGCATTGATGGAGGTGGCATAAAAGGACTCATCCCTGCTGTTGTTCTTCACTTCCTTGAGGGAGAGCTTAAGGTTAGATACACATATTCATATTTTATTTAGTTTTAAAACAAAAAACATTTTTTATTTTCATAAAATTATTTATATGCTTTCATTTTACAGCAATTTAAAAAAATAATAATTTAATATTCATTATTTTATAAATACAATATTCATAATTACAAACTTATTATATTTAATGTTACTCAATTATTTTGATAATAATTAAGGTACAAAATAAAATAAAATAAAATAAAATAATTAAACAATCCTAATAGTTATTTTAAAAGACAACGAGATTTTCAATAAAAAAATATTTTTTTCTGATCTTTATTTTTATAAGACTGATTATGAGACTGATTAGCTCTTCTGTCAATATTTTTTAAGAGCTAATTAGTCTTATAAAAATAAAAATTAAAAATTAAAAATAATATTTCTTTTTGCTTGAGAATCTCGTAATCCTTCAAAAGAATTATCAAGAGCTAGGTTGAGTATTCATTCTAAAATAAATTATAATTAAAAATATAAAATAAAACAACCGTGACATGACGATATGATATTGCTAAAATTGACATGATGAAAAAATTCAACGTTGATATTGACATGATGAAAAAATTCAACGTTGATAACTTAACGTTATCATAAAAGCTATGATTAATTAATTGCTGGTATTAAAATTATAGAAACTGGCTACTCTAATATTTTTAACTACTTACTGCTTAGCTATATATATTTCTTTTTTGGTTTTAGATAACAACGTACTGACCTAGATCTCTGAAATTTATGTATAGAAACTTGATGGAGAGCAGGCAAGAATTGCAGACTATTTTGATGTGGTTGCAGGAACAAGCACTGGTGGACTTATTGCAGCAATGTTGGGTGCTCCAGATGCCAATACAAACAATCCTCGTCCAAAATATAATACTGATGATATAAAAAATTTCTATATCAATGATGGTCCCATAATTTTCACTCCTCCTGATAACTATGATTGGACTACTCCTGGGCCCAAATATGATGGAAAATTTTTACACGAAATTGTGAAAGAAGAATTAGGATCAACTCGATTGGTTCAAGCGTTGACCAATCTTGTGATCCCAACCTTTGATATATTACGACTTAGTCCTGTTATTTTCTCAAAGTTTAAGGTGCAGATTATATATAATCTATATTTTTTTAATAATCTAGAAAGAGAAAATAAAATTAAAAATGATATGTTAAATAGAGTTTGTTGGTGGCTGGTGATGCATGCAGGCTCAAGAAGATGAATTCAAATACTTGAATGGACTCCTATCAGATATAAGCATTTCAACTTCAGCTGCACCTACATATCTCCCAGCACATTGTTTTACCTCTGAAGATGGTAACACAGAATTCAATATGATTGACGGTGGTGCAGCTGCCGGTAATCCGGTAAATTAAACCGTTATAATTTATATTTTCTAATTATATACCTTAAAATTAATTCTCACGAATAAATTAGAATGCACTTCTTGCTATTGTTAGTTTAAATTTTTATAAAAAGTGACATTATGACATAATAATACATCAGAATTTTTATATTCGAAAAATCTAAAGTTTGATATTTAATAAATTCCAAAAAAAAATATAAGTCAAATAAAAAAAATTATGCGAAAATACAAACAAACTTTAAAAAATATATATATATATATATATATATTAAAAATATAGTTATTCGTATATTTTTTTCTTAATATAAATTTTTGAATAATATAAACTATTAAAGAAATAATAATCATATGATCGAGCTAATTAAAAGTAGTAGTAGTTAGTACAAACTTATACTAGCCTAACATTAAGTATTCCTTTCTTTTCAATATACTTAATAAACATTGATAAAATGAATTTTGATAGACTCAAGTAAGGAATATCATTTGTGCCAATTTATATAAAAGTTTTACGTGCATTATTATTTGTAAACACAATATTATGTATGTATAATATATTATTGTCAGGTATTGGTGGCTCTGAGTGAATTAGGATAAGAGAAGATGAAACATCTAGAGTTATACCCAATGATGGACAGAGCAGACGACTGCTCCAATATTCTACTGCTGTCTCTGGGTTGTGGAGTTCAACCACCGGTCTCTGCGCCGGGATGGACGGTTAGCACAGTAAATCAATTTAGTCAAATGGGATGGATGATTCAACTTGAGACTAAAAGATCCCCTATATTGGAAAGTATCGGTGCTGCATCAACAGACATAGTGGATTATTACGCTTATAGTGTCTTTAAAGCTCGTAACGCTGAGCGCAATTACCTTCGAGTTCAGGTACATTCTTATCAGTTGAATTTAAATGAAAGAAGAAAATTAGGAACCAACTTAAAAATAATTTTATAATCTATTGCTTTTAAAAGGTATTAAATTAACTATGTTTGTGCAAAATCTATAATAAGATAACATTACATATTATTGCAGACGGATGCTCTGACCCCAGATATGGATAAGATGGACAATGCAGACCCGGTTAACTTGCAGAATCTGGTGGATATTGCGAATAAGATGATAGATGGAAACGTTAAAAAAATCAATCCAGTAACTTTCCAACTCGAACCTATGGATGATACTACTACGTATAAACAAGAGCTTATACGGTAATTAACTATATATATACATAAAGATAGTTGTTTTTGAATATGAATAATACTAATTATTCTTTAATTGATTGCATGTAGCTATGCTAAGATTCTGTCCGACGAGAGGAAGGGTCGAATCGCTAAATTAGGATCCAAGAAATATTAGTGTTGAATTCATGAAACTACTGTCGCAGCAACGTCAATAATCATCATCGTGTTGTTTGAATTATATTTCCTTTCAATTTGTGTGTGCATGCAGTTAGATAAGCCTTCCCTATATATGTGTACTATACTACTATCTTTGTGCTTTGTTTTCAATAAATGATGTTGCTTTACTATTCTAAGACCAATCAATAAAAGTGATGACCAGTTAATTTGGTATCTCAATTGAATTTTTAGAACAATTTTTCACTTTCTTCCAAGAGAGAAATTTTTATTCTATTATTCAGAGTATGAAAAAGAACGATTATTTTTTCACATCAACTACTACTCAAAATAATTTATAAATGATAAGATAACATATATAATTAAGAAAACGAATGAGTCATTATAATCAAATATGGAATAAGAATCTTTTACATTATAAAATCTCTCACCTACTTGACTTCCTTCTGCTAAAGCCATGTTACACAAACATTTATTAAACCTTACTACTGAAAGCACAAAGTTAATATTTTATTTTGGATAAAATGAGAATTAGATGTTTGAGGATTTCGACTTTAGATCTATTAGTCTTTAAATAAAAAAAGTATCAATTAAGTCCTTCACATAATAATAAACGATGGACATATATATCTTTTAGATAGTGAATAATGCAAAATAAAACAGAGTTATTCATGTATTTTATTATCTATAGTGGTGCATATTTCATTGTTGTTACATAAGTAACGAAACATATAATTTTGATGGTGAAATATTTATTATATTTTGAGTTTTCATATAATATTTATCAAATACTCTCTATTTATCACGACTTATTAAAATAGGTTCTATTAGTCTTTAAATAAAAAAAGTATCAATTAAGTCCTTCACATAATAATAAACGATGGACATATATATCTTTTAGATAGTGAATAATGCAAAATAAAACAGAGTTATTCATGTATTTTATTATCTATAGTGGTGCATATTTCATTGTTGTTACATAAGTATCGAAACATATAATTTTGATGGTGAAATATTTATTATATTTTGAGTTTTCATATAATATTTATCAACTACTCTCTATTTATCACGACTTATTAAAATAGGTGAAATTTCACTCCAAAAATTATTATTTGCACGATAATCTTTCATAAATAAATACGTCACAGTAGATAACGGTACATATAAACATCATTGTTAAATTTTATGTAATACATTAATAACTAGAAGGACATTATGTGTCTACTATTTACTATTGTTAAAGATTAAATTAGTATTTTCTTTTAAGAATTAATTAGTTTGAAATTAAAAGCTTTAAAAATCTAATTATATTTTACTCTTTTATTTTTCTCTGAGATACGAGAATACATGCACACAGTAATTATAAATTGTAATACTCTCGTTATCAGAATGTTATGCTTTCGGCTGCGCTACTCTGATAGCAAAAAGTATTACGACTAATTTCATATGCTTAAATTGCTGACTTTATTGAAAACCGAAAATAAATACTTTACATAAAAAAAAACAAACATGCATAGGTTTATTTACAAGACTTCTTCCATAATAGCTTATAACATAATATACATATAAAACATACAACTCCTATCCCTCTTACAAAATTGTAATAAAAAAGACAAGGGAAGAAAAATTATCTAATTAACACAACATCATATAAACCAATACGCGGTATAACTCTCCATAATGCTCCTTCCTCCGATTCCTAAAAAGGTAAAGCTGTAGGGGGTGAGAACCCAACCACACGGTTTTACCATGGAGTTTCAGAATTGTCATAAGAAGATATTTAATAAGAAAACTGTTTTCAAGCTCAGTGATTATCATTACCTTATGAATCTTCTAAAAATCAATAGCTAATCGTTCAAAACCTTTTCAAAGAAATAATGTTTAACCTTTCAGAAATCCAAAACCTTTCTTTTCTTATAAGAAAATCTTAATCAAAAACCAACGCAATCAATCAACACAATCATTAATTCAGCACCAAAGTCCATTCTCAAATGTAGCACACCAAGACAAACACAGGCAAAACAGACAAGGAAAACACATGTTTTGGTAGTAGTTACAGCAAATAGTTGAGGTAGCAGTTAATAACAGTTTAACAAATAGGCAAACCAAACCAAAATTCAAACCCAAGCAAAGCATACAAATGCATATGATGCATGCCTGTCCTATGGCTAATGAGCTCATCTGTCGGTTATCCAGCCAACCCGACAAATCCGAAAACCTTAGACTGTCCCCCGACGCGCATCCCCATGAATCTATGCATAACTTTTTCTCATATATATATATATATATATATATATATATATATATATATATATATATATATATATATATATATATATATATATATAATCGCTCAATGGGGTAATGGGGTACTATTCTCGGGAATTTATAAGTGCTCGGTCACCCTTACGTCGTAGGATCAACAGAGTATCAAGTTTCAACCTGGAGCAAATGGTGGCAAGCCACTGCATTTTTTCAGAAAAATTCGTGTCTCAGATAATTCAAATTCATAAGTCATATGAATAATTCATTCATCATTCATCATTATCTAAGCCCTTCTTAATACCATCACCATTCGTCAATCCATGTCTCTTTTTAAAATTCATTCAAACATCATATTTCAAAGTCAATCCTCATCATCATTCTTTCCATTCCATTAAACAGCAATCCCAAACCAAACCATAATCCTTTCCTTTCTAAATAAATCAATCTTAAAACATATAATGTTTAAAAACTAAATCTTTTTAAATAAATACTCCAAATGAAACTTCCAATTTTATAAAATTTCGGCAGCATCTCCTCTAAAATTCGGACTCTGTCACCCTTTTCAGATCCCATCCAAACATTTCTCAAACCTTTTCTCAACCATTTCTAAATCTCAATCATTTTTCACAATTCAACTAGTTCCAATATCAAATTATTTTCAACTCGAACCAATTCCAATAATACAACTCTTTTTAAAATCAAACCAGCTCAAATATTAAATCATTTATAAAATCAGACTAACTCAAAATCAAATCGCTTCTAGAATCAATTTATTTTCATATCTCAAATTATTTCCAAAATCGATTCATTTATATTACCAAATAAACTCCAAAACCAAGAAAATCTACTTTTCATAATAATCAAGTAAATAACATTTCAAACCGATTTCTTATCAACAACCATACACCACTCACGCAATCAAACAACCAATAATTCAGTCTAACAAACTATCACATTTACAAGACAAATATAATCACAGAAGTATATCTTTTTGCATCAATATCTATTTATAACAACTCTGTAATGTAAAATAGATTTTTTAAAAAATCCCTAACTCGATTTAGTTAAAGCTCAGTAGTTACACGCATCAATTCCTCTTTTATTTATTTTCAATTTTACAGCAGCGGCAGCAACCTTGTTTATTTTTAGGCAATATCAGCAGCGGTATCAAGAATCGTCGCAACAACACTTTTCTGACATAAATTGGAATTTAACACGAAATTGATATTGAGCAGAATTAAAATAAAATTAGTAATGGAATATTACGGCAAATTAGAACAGAACTAAATAATCGCACCACGAGAAACGAAGCAGCAACAACCTGCTGAACCGATCAGGCGGCAGCTCTGACAACTACCTCTAGTGACAGCGACTACCAGAAGTTTTGGTGATTCAACAACAACCTTAATTTTGACGCACAAATACCGAAACTCAAATCTACGGTACCAACATCTCATAATCTCTAACAGATTATAACAGGACACGGATTTCAAGGGGTTTCAGAAACAAAACGCTACCAAGAAAACAAGAGTTCTAGCGGCAGTTTTTGGCAGAACCAAATAGAGCGGCAGTAACCTTCGAACAACCCTGGTGAGCTTCATCAACGGTGACTATATAACCTGACGCAGACAACTTTAGTAACAACTCACGGTAGAACCGACTTAACAAAAAAGAAGATCTGAGGTAGATTAGAGCTTACCAAGCAGACCTAGGCTTCAGTGGCGGTTTCTGGTGGCAGCGGTAGGCAGATCGGCAAGGGCGGCCATCCTTCCAGCAGCGGCGACTAGACCCGGCGACGGCAACTGAAATGGCAATGGATCTCGACGGCAGTAGAAGCTCGGCCACCCACCTCCAGGAGCAGTGACGGAGCAAGCGACGGCGGCTGGACGCGGCGGTGGTGGCAGAACCGGCTCCCTCTCTCTCTTCACGCACTCTCCCTCTTCGCGGGCAGTTCGGTGGCGACGGCTCGGTGGCGTGGTCCCCCTCCAAGGTCCGACGATAACGCGACGATGGCGGTGAGGCGCGATGCAGCGGCGGCGCGACTTCTCTGCTCCCTCAACCCCGTGCTCTTTCTCTCCCTCTCAGAATTCCTTTCTTCTTTGTTAGCAGCGGCGGCGGCGATGGTGGTAGTGATGCCCACCGCACCGCCTTCCCTTCTTCCCCCTTTCCTTGCTCTCCGTGGCCCCCTTCCCTCTTCCTCTCTTCTTTCTTTTTCTTTCTTTCTTTTCTTTCTTTCTTTCTTCAGGTGTTGAGTGTGTAACTGTGAGTGAGAGAGGTTGCGACGTGTGTGTTAGTGTGTGTAAGGATAGAAAATTAGATTTAGATAAAATTAGGGTTAGATTAGATATTTTATTAAAATTTTAGGTGTAGTAGTGTAATTTTATAAAATAAATAAAAGATAGAAAAATAATTAAAAATCAAATTAAATATAAAATATTCATCTTTAAAATACCTTTCATCAATTACAAATTTATAAATTAGTTTCAATTAAATGCTAATTAAATAAAAATTGAAAATAGATAAATTAATTCTCTTTCATTTATAAAATAAAGTTAAAAATATAAATATTTAAAATTAAGACATATAAAATATTCATTATTTTTTAATTATAAAAATTCTAAATAAAAAATAAGAGTTTACTTCACTTTTATATAAAAATCTTCAAAATACAGTCTTAATGTGTGCTATGAAGATTATACGTGTGCTATGCCACCATACAGAAGTGGGATGTGTTATATATTGATGTAGTAGCTGTTTTTTTCTATAATTTATAGAAAAAAAATTAGATTGTTCGATTTTTTTTGTTACAAAAGATAGACATAAATTGAACGATTTGATTTATTTGGTGTAGAGAATTTTCCAATTATGAAGCATTTAAATTGGTAGATCTAATTTTGTATTGTTAAAAATTTTTGAAAACATTAAAAGCAAATTAGATCGTTCAATTTGTATGCTTATATATATCTCACGCCTAAATCACTTGTTAGAACTCTCCTCTTCTTCTTTGGTCCCTCAGCTCTTCTTAAAAATTCTCCTTATACTCTCTTCTTTTGTTTTGAAAAAATTACAGTGAGATTGTGTTTTCAATGTGAGTCAAAAAAATAAAATAGAAGATAAAATTATATTAAAAATATATTATCATGATTAGATTTGTTATAAATATACAAAACGATAAAATTTGTCTGTGAGAATTCATTTGATATTATTCTTTTATTTCATATTCTCATTTGAATTCAAATATCAAGATGTGATTTGTAAGAAGATAGATTTTCAAATATTAAGGAGAATACCAATATATTTTGTACAAATATCATATATTAGTATTTAGTAAATTCGTTCAATTTCAAATTAAATATGTAATCGATGAAACGAACATGTAAAAGATATTTTTAATATATATTAAAACTCCTCCCAAATATCGTTCATCGAGTTAGATATTAAATTCAAACAATTTAAAACTAATTGACATATTTAATAAGCTGATGATACTATAGAGACAAATATTATAAAAATGCCAAATGCATTTATAAACTAACTTTTTTGTGAGGAACCATATTTTATACGTACATTAAATTTAGAAGCCATGCATACAATGAAATTTTTTGAATATATGAATGTATGTTTGTTATACAGCACATTTTAATAAAGTGAGAATCTCTATATTTTTAGTGCATTATATACGTGTTTAAAAAACTAGTATAGATGTACTATATATGCCTTTAATAATAGATTTTATAATTTTATTAGTCCTTATAATTATTTTTTTTATTTAGAAGTGATGGCTGACTTCCTGGTAGAAGTGATGGGAGATCCAACCGAAGAGACGGGCACACGGTGGAAGCTCCACGTGGACGGAGCCTCCAATCAGAAGTCCGGGGGAGCCGGGATCATCCTGGAAAGCCCAGCCGGGGTCGTATACGAACAATCGATCAAGTTCGAATTCCCCGTCTCGAACAACCAAGTAGAATACGAAGCCCTCATAGGGGGCTTAGCCCTAGCAACGGAAGTTGGAGCGACAAGGTTGGAAATATGCAGCGATTCACAAGTCGTCACCTCCCAAGTAAACGGGAGCTACCAAGCCAGGGACGCACTATTACAAAAGTACTTGAAAAAAGTCAAGGATCTGAGCCAGAGGTTTGAGGAGGTCACGATCCACCACGTTCTAAGAGAAAGGAACACACGGACAGATCTTCTATCAAATCTGGCTAGCACAAAATCGGGAGAAGGTAACCGATCTCTCATCCAAGGTATGATGAAGGAGCCGGCAGTCACTCTGCACCTGCCAAGGCTAAGCCCCTCATGGTTGGACCCTATCACCAGCTTCTTAGAAAATGGCAAACTCCCTGACGACGAAAAAGATGCTAAGAAACTGAGAAGGGAAGCAGCCAAGTACGCGATCATCCAGGGTCAGCTGTTCAGAAAAGGACTCAACCAGCCCCTATTGAAATATCTACACCCCGACCAAACGAACTACGTCCTCAGGGAAGTCCATGAAGGATGTTGCGGCCATCACATAGGGGGTAAAGCCCTAGCAAGAAAATTAATCCAGGCTGGATACTATCGGCCATCAATGATGGCAGACTCTAAAGAATTCGTTAGAAAGTGCGTCAAGTGTCAAGAGAACGCCAATTTTCACAAGGCACCGGCCTCCGAGCTAAGCTTGTTAACATCTTCCTGGCCATTCTCACAATGGGGAGTCGACCTCTTGGGGCCCTTCCTGGTTGGTCCGAGACAAGTCAAGTACCTCATAGCCGCCATTGACTACTACACCAAATGGATAGAGGCCGAGCCGCTGGCCAGCATATCCTCATCTAATTGCAGGAAGTTCATGTGGAGACAAGTGATAACATGGTTCGGCATTCCAGAGATCGTTATCTCGGACAATGGGACACAGTTTACCGACAAGAAGTTCACGGAATTCCTGACCGGCCTGGGTATAAGGCAGAAGTTCTCCTCAGTTGAACACCCCCAAACAAACGGACAGGTTAAGTCCGCAAACAAGATCATCCTGTTAGGACTTAAGAAGCGGCCGGATGGTAAAAAAGGTGCTTGGGCCGACGAGCTCGCCTCGGTCCTTTGGTCGTATCGTACAACCGAACAGTCATCCACCGGAGAAACTTCCTTTCGACTAACATATGGGCTAGACGCGGTAATACCCGTGGAAATCGTGGAAACGAGCCCACGACTACTTTTGAAGGGAGTAGGGGAAGCTGTGGAGAAGGACCTAATAGACGAAGTCAGAGAGATGGCCCATCTGACGGAAACAGCGCTGAAGCAAAGAATGGCCCTGCGCTATAACACCAAAGTACTCAGAAGAGAGTTTGAACCAAACGACCTCGTCTTAAGGCGCAACGACATCGGCTTACCGACCCCAGGAGAGGGCAAATTGACGGCAAACTGGGAAGGCCCCTACAGAGTTAAAGAGGTGATTGGCAAAGGCGCTTTCAAGTTGGAAATGCTCAATGGTAAAGAGATCCCAAGAACGTGGAACGCGAGCAACTTGAGAAGTTTCTACTCCTAGCACGCGTAACGACCTACCGACCAAACGAGCTAAGTAGCCAATCCAAGAAATTGTACTTTTCGCTTTGGCTTATAAACCTTTTGTGCAATTACCGACTAAAATATACTTGTCAAAAGTTTTGTTTGTTTACTTTTCTTGGACAACCCATTGCGCAAATGAACTCCACACAGCGTGACGATAATATGCGGCCCCGGGACTGATCACCCCGGGAGCCCGTCAACTACCGCAACAACAAACGGCTACACTAAAGAGCCACGACCTGGCTCAGCCAGAATACCATCAATACGATAAAACTAGTACGAATAACAACGCTGAATATAAACGGCGACACAACCAGATGAACAGGAAAGTGTTAACTATAATAAGACGGGCAAACGACCCAAAAAAGTTGTTCATGAAAGTCAAAACAGCTTATGAAAAGTTTCACGAAGTTACACAATATAACAAATCATTTCCTAGGCATGTCAACAATCTTGCCGTCTTTGATCATCTTGAAAACACCAATTGCCGACGTGTCGAAGTCAGGGGCAACGATTTTGACCTGAGCCTTAAGGGCTTCCTCAGTCGCCAGTATTGCACCTTTCCCCTGCTTAACGACCTCCTTATACTTTGCTTTCCACCCCGCAAGCTCAGTCTCGGCAGCCTCCTTCGCCAGAACAGCCTCGTCGCGTTCTTTCTCTAATGCGGTCACCCGCCCTTGAGCCACACCGACTTTACCTTCCAAAGCCATTTCCCGCTCGACAAGTCGTGAAACAGTGGCATCAGACTGTTCCAATTTTTTCTCAGCAGCAGAGGCCTTATTTTCGGCGGCCTGGAGCTTCTCATTAGCTTGGGTAAGTTGCTCCCGAAGAGTTTCAACTTCGCGTTTAAAAGCATTGTTGGCCTTCCCGGCAGATTTCAACCTCTTGCGGAGAGATTCCATCCCAGACAGCTCAAACTCGGCCTTCCGAGCTATCACTGCGCCGCGTAGGAGGGTACGATACATCCACCTCGCTTGCCCGGTAAGAGATGACTCGTGGAAATGCTCTTCAGTGCCGGGAATCAACTGAGCATCTATGAAATTCCCGGCGTCAAAATTTTTCTCCATCACAGTAAGAACCCCCTCGGGACTACTGGACGCTCTCCTCCTTTTGAGGCTGGGCACCTCTTCCACCTCATTGTCGGCTACTGGGTTGGACGTCGAACTCCCAGTACCGACCACTTCGCGGAAGGGGAAACGCGCACCTCCTTGTTGCGAGCCAGGGCATCTTGAACCGGGTTACCGACCTCATCAGCCACAACCCCCTGCTTGGAAGTGGCCTTGCTCTTATCCTCGGGGGGAGCAGCCGACTTCTCGTTGGCTGCCTCATCGTCACTTGCGCACAAAAACGTCTGGAACAAGTCAGGGAGACCCTTCACCTCGACAGACATCCCCACTGAAACAGGAAGAAGATGGTTTAGTCACAAGGGAGTATTGGAAAAAGCAAGAAACGAAAGTAAAGCTCAAGATAAAACTGCTCACAAATATAGTTCCGACCGACTTCCTGTTCACCCATGAGGAGGTGAGGATTCACATGATTTCTCCCGAAGACTGCCAATAACACGTCGGCAATCTTCTTGTCCACGGCAGACATACCGTTATAGGACACTTTAATAAAGGCATTGGACCCCGCCCTGAAGCTCCAATACGTCGGGATAAGGCGTTCCCCCTCTAACGACAACCAGAAAGGATGATGACCTTTGACGGGACGCACCTTGAAATACTTATCTTTGAACCCGTGGTAGGAGTCCTCAAACAAGCCAAAAATCCTCCGACTTTGGGCAGATCGGAAGGACATGAACCCCTTCTTATGTTTCCCTTCCTTCGAAGGGTTTGTAAGGTTGAAAAAGAAAAGAAAAACGTCCACAGACACCGGCAGCTCGAGATATTCACAAACCATCTCGAAACAGCGGATTGAAGCCCAACTATTCGGATGCAGCTGCGACGGTACCACGGAAATCCATCCCAGAAGCGCCATTTGGAAGGCAGAGAAAGGAATACGAACCCCTCGGATCGACGCGGACGCGGTAGGTACGCGTCCGCGTGAACTTCCATGTTCGCATAATCTGCGCGCACGCACGTAGTGCGCGTCAGCGTGGGTCAGGTTGGGCTCATGGCATAGTGGTTGCCCAAGAGAAGCCTAACTCTCTGGAATGTGGGTGGTGGTGCATCCGCACAGGGACGCGTGCGCGTACATTGTGCGCGCGCGTCTTCCCTCCTCGTTTTTTTTTTTGAAAATGCCTAAAAGCTCTAAATTGCCCAAGGACTCCTCATGGTGCCTACAACTCCTTATTTAGTCAAAATCACAAACTTTCTAAAATGCAAGTTGGTTTTGAGATTTATTCTATTTCTACTAAGCACAACATACATGTTAATATGCTAGCAACTACTGTACACAAACAAGCTAATTATGAGATGAAAAACTACCTACAATGGTAACTCAAATCACTTATTAAGCCAAATTAAAAGAGTATGGAGAGAGTTTACCATGGTGGGGTGTCTCCCACCTAGCACTTTTAGTTTAAGTCCTTAAGTTGGACATTTGGTGGAGTCCTTGCTAGGGTGGTTTATGCTTGAACTCTTCTTCGAATCCCCACCAGTGTTTGCTCTTCCAATAGCCTCCGGGATCCTAATTTAAACGTACAAGGTCATCAAGGGGGCCTAAGCAAGTAACAAGGCCCCTAAGTTGATAGTGGTCTATGTATGTTCCGGGGTCCCATACTTTAATTGTCAACCCCTTTTCTTCTTGATCTTCATGCTTCCAATAGGGTGACAAACTTATTGAATTCTCCTTGTAACTCATACTCATCATCCTAATTCCATTGAATTTGGCTTCACTCCACTTTTGAAACTCAAAGTTTGATCTTCCATCCTTTATGCACCTTGCTTCAAATTGTCCACCAACATGTAATTCGTTCTTACTCTCTAGCCCACAAAGAGTTCTAAGTTGACCGTCCGTTTCTAACAACGCATATTGATATGGGCCAAGAAAATTAAAGGATGAGATGATTACCCACTCAATTTGTAATTGGGACGGCGACTTAGCAAGGAAGATATCCAATGGTCTTGACATTGTAGGTTCCACTTCCTTTGGCTCTTCCATGATGATCTCCATCTTTTGATAACTTTCTTTAAATTCTTCTTGTTTGCTAACTTCCTCCAAACCTTTATTATTGATCAAGTCATGTGTTGGAGGTTGCAAAACCTCCTCAACATCGGTTTCACATTCGATGGGAGAAGCTTCAACAGGATCACCATTGTCACTTGATGTAGAGTTATTTTCGTCGATGGAACTTCCTTCTTTTTTAACCTCCTCTAGGTCTTTTTCCACTTCTTTATCTTCAACAATCTTCATTTCCTCCGCTTGTTGCAACACACACTCCATTTCCTTGTGCTCAACTTGAGACTCTAAAGTCTCCCTCATACCTCCCTCTTTGGTTGCTTTTTCACAATCATCCGTGAACTCATTTTGCTTGTGATATGAATCCCAAGAATCTATCTTTTGACGGATGGTTGCTTGAAGTCAATCCATTTCTTCCTCGAAACGATCCCTTAATTCTTGTTCCGCTTTACTAACATAAGTAGGATCATATTGCTCTTGGATCAATGGACATTGATATGCTTCCGTGGAGGTTTGTGGCGGAGAGGGGAAATCATGATATAGTTGGAAATGAGATTCATCAAAGCTTTGAGGTGGAAAGTTATTTTGGTTATTGGTAGAGGATGGAATTATACGGGACGTAAATTCTTGGAGGGTAGAGGTGAAACTCGTGAGTGCGGTTTGGAGCTCTTCTTGCTCTTGAAGAATGATACCAAGTGTATCATCCATGGGAACTTGGTGTGGAGGGTAAAGATGTTGGAGTGGTGGTGATCCAAGGGTTGCTTGTTCATAATGGTCACAAGGGTATGCATAGGTAGAATATATATTTGGATCATATGTAGGCAATTGGTGGAAATAAGGTGTGGGTTGAGAATATGGTATATAGAATGATGGTGGTTGAGTGGTATAACCATGATAAGAATCATCATATCCATAGGAATGATATGCATTATAGGAAAGATTACCATCATAGTAACTTGAAGGGGAAAGTTGCCATGATGATTGCTCATATGGATGTGGTTCCCTTCCTAAGAATTCATCTTTCCTATAGTGTGAGCCATCATTCAAGTTTTCATCGCCTACAACATAGTCATAGTCATATCCAAAACCACAAGGATGAGAATTCATAGTGGCAAATAAGAACAAAACTAATAGAGATCTAAAACTAATGAAAACTAACAAACAAACAAAAGACAAACATATTCACAATATTCACATATTTACATTAACCAAAAACATGGCACTCATGTGCATTCCCCGGCAACGGCGCCATTTTGATGATTGGATTTTTTGACGGTTTAGAATTTCACTAATGAAATCTCGTTGTAAAGTATAGTCTCTAAACCAACAATAATCCTTTCATACAAAAATTTGTTTTTTCCAAGTACAAACCCCTAAAATCTATAAACCGAAGTATTTAAACCTCGGGTCGTTCTCCCTAGGAATTACAATAAAGTGTCTTGTTATTGGTTTGAGTTGTTTTGGGGTTTTGGATAAGAAGCATGAAAAGTAAATGGCAATGAAAATAAACTAACAACTATAAAATGCTCTTGGCAAGGTATGAAAATTAGAAGTCCTATCCTAGTTATCCTCCTCAATTGTGATGAAAATTGTTCATGGCTACCACTTAGTTAACCTCTAACCATGAAGGAAAGTCAAGTGGATGAATCAATTTGATTCCTCAAGTCCTAATCAACTCCTAAGGGAAAGACTAGCTTTAGAGGCGTTCAAATCAATTAGAAACTTCTAATTATCAATCAACAAGGGAATTAGATAACTCAAGAGTCACTAATTACTCTACCTAGGCTAAGAGGAACAAAACCTACACTAAAATCCAACCAAGCATTTCATCAAACACTTGGAAGGCATAAAAGGGAAACATAGTAAATCAACAACAAGAATAGAATCTAACAACAATTATTGAAAGGAACTAACAACAACAATCAAGGAAATCACAATTATCATGAATTACCTCAAATTGCATTATTGAAAGAAACAAAGGAACAACAATCTATCCAAAACAAAATGAAGAATTACAATTATTAAAGCACATAACTAGAAAGAGGAAGAGGAGAAGATTAAGAATTGGTAAATGAAAAGTGAATCAAAGCATGAATTAAACCTAGATCTAAGAAGAGAGATTAACCTAAACCTAATCCTAATTCTAGAGAGAAGTGAGAGCTTCTCTCTCTAACTCTAACTACTTCTAAAGCTAAACTATGACTAATTGGTAACTAACTTCTCATAATGTCTTCCCCTTAAACCTTCATCCTTTTATTCCTTTCTCCTAGCAATTGGCGCCAAAAATGGGTTCAGAAACCTTCTCAAATCGCCAGGCACGTGTTGCATTAATGAAGTCATGTGCCACCATCGGCGCGTGCGCGCACGGTACGCGTGCGCGTCCCTGGCCAATTCTGCAATGTGCGCGCGAGCGCCTTGTGCGCGTGCGCGTGCTTGGCTGAGATCAATTCTCTTGTTTTTTGTGCTTCTCTCCATTTGCATGCTTCCTTCCTTGCTCCTTTGATCCATGCCTAGCCTATTTCAATCCTGGAATTACTAGCAAACACATCAAGGCATCTTATGGAATCAAGGAGAAATTAGAATTCATCAAAATAAGGCTTAAAAAGCATGTTTTTTACACTTAAGCATAAATATGGGAGAGATAACAAAACCATGCTAATTCATAGGCTAAATGTGAGAAAAGGTTATCAAAACACTCTAAATTCGATACAAGATAAACCCTAAAAATGAGGTTTATCACCACGCGACTATTGCTGACGCGTTGGGGGCACTGTTACGGCCTGGCCCAAAGGGAACTTGGGCCGACCCGACCCATTGACCACCCGACTTGAATGGTCGAATGATGTACTCGTATCTGGCCCGAGCACGCGTCCGGGACAGCTGGCCGTCACAGCTGTACAAGGAAACTTCGAGGAAGGTGGGTTCTGCCCTCGTGGGACCCACATCTGACATAGTATATAAGGGGAGGGTCCTACCCCTCCCCCAAGGTACATCACACATTCCACTCAACCTATTTCTCACCTGCACACTAACTGACTAGAGCGTCGGAGTGTCTTTGCAGGTGACACCCCCTCTTTCCATAACAAGAGCTTGGCTACCCGGCAGATCCGATCCCAGCACAATCGCGAACGAAGAGTTCCCGCCTCCTCAAATCTCCACCCGAACCGTCCGAAAACCGTTCAACCGAACACATTTTTTTATAATATGCTTTAAAATAATTAATAATTTATAATAATTAATTAAGATTAGTTAAAATAGTAGGTTCTTTAATTAGTCTTATGTAATTATAATGTTCTTGAGTTTAATTTTAAAAAATATATTATTTAAAAAAACAAATAAAAAATTTCAAAATACGATTGATATACTAACAAAACTAAATTTTGGTTTGATGAAATTTTTATTTTTTAAAATTTTTTTACTAAAATTTGTTTTTAAAATATAATTTTTAAAAAATTATAGTATTTATATTTGTTAAATCAAATTAAAAATAAATTTTAATAAACACAAACAAGAATTATATTTAGTAAAATAATGTTTAAAATTTAAAAAGATGATATAATAATTATGTTAATATAAAAATAAATTTAGATATTTATTAATATATAAAATTATATTATAAGACTTTTTAATAAACACAAACTAACTTTTATATTTTTTAAGTATTTTCATCAAAAATTTTTAAATTGTCTTTAATTTTTAAAATCTATAAATACATAATTTTTTTATTTACCAAATATAAAACAAAAAATTTAAACTTTTCAAAAACATAAAACAAATTTATAAAAAGTTTTACTAAACTAACTAAACCAAGCCAAAATTAAATATCTCAATTCTCCTTACGAGAAAGTTTGGCTTTACAATTTATATACATTTCAATACTAAGAATATTTTGCGTAGAAAAATACAAGTATTCATTAATTATAATCTGAACTAAATATGTATGACTTACAAAAATATTTTAGTTATGTTTAATTTTGGTAGCTTTTATATATTATTTGTCTAAATAAAAATATTATTTATATATTAAAATTTATCATTAATATTAATATTATATATTATTTATATATAAATATATATATTATTTAATTTATTTTTAATTTATATTTTATATTTTAATATATATTTTATATTGATTACTGATATTAATAGTTAATTTTAATATACATATTGTATAGTTGTTGTCTAAATAGTAAATGTACATTTTATGTTCTTTACTAATGTAAAAAATATAAAATGTAAATTTAAAACAAACCTATGCATACAATCGGACTATATAGCTCCCCAAATAATAATATCAGATTTGTTATTTGTGCATTTTAGGGTTAATTTTTTTAAATATGAAAAAAACATGGTTCTGAAAATCGCATCGGACCGACCGGTTCAATCGGATTAATTAAGAATCGGCTACTTAATCGGTCCAAGTAAGTTCAGAAATTGTCTAACAAAAATCGGTAAAAAATTGGTCGAATCGACAGTTAACCGATAAACTGGCAAAATCGTCCAGTTTTTTAGTTTGAAAAAAAAAAACTCTGAACAGCGTCGTTTTGTCCCTATAAGAAAAAAAAGGCAAAACGAACTAAGCTAACCCTAATCTCTAAATCACCCATCGTACTCATCAGCAACAACAACTCATCTCTGCTCTCTTCTCTGCCCAAATCCCTTCTCCCTTCTCCCTCACTCTCATCAGTCTCACTCACCAAAATGGCACAAAATTCCTAACCCACTACGGCGCTACTTCCCTCTCTCTCTCAGTCAGCAGCCCCTCTTTCTCTCAGCCAACAGCAGTCACTGCTTTCGCCGTCGCCGAACTCTTCTCGTCAGCCAGAGGGTGTCTTGCCGCTGGCAGTGACAGATAGAGGGTGCTTCAAGCTCTTGGCCATCCATCATCGTCTCCTCCACGTCGTCACCTTTGGCCGTCCATCCTCGTCTTCTCTGCATCATTTTCATCTTCGTCGTCGTGTGGACTTGCAGATCGAAGCGCGGTCGGCTGGATTCCTCCATTGTTGGTGAGTTTGCTCGATCCCGTCTGTCTCATCGTTCCTCCCTTGCTAGTAGTCTTGCTGCCTGTTTCGTTCCTCCGTCTGTCAGTTTGGTCGCCATTACTTTGCTTTAGTTTTTCCCTTTTGTTAATTTCTATGATTTTGAGGTTCTATTTTTTAAAGATTTAACTCTGTTTGCTTCAATTTATGGTCGTGTATTTTGTTAATTTTACCGAGTTATTGAAATCTGAGATCTGATTCTTGAGTTGCTATTTCTTTTTCTATTTACTGTGTTATAAATCTGAATTGGAGTGAGTTGATATTTTGTTCTGTTTGTTGTGTTCTGAGTTCTGACTTTTGAATTAGAGTTGGTGGTGGTATGATTAATTTTGTTTATTCCCTTCCATTTCAGCATTGTTAATTCTACAATAATTTCTTTCTTTAATTTCTCCTTTTACCCTAAATTTAGGAAATTAAACGTTGGTTTAGATTTTTCTTATTTTAATTTTGAAAAGAATAAGAAGAGATCAGATTTTAGTTTACTTACCAGATATTGTTATAGTAACAAAAAAGGTCATGCTACATGTTTCATTGTATGTTTAATTTTTAATAATTTTATTTAATATTTAATTAAATCGATTGAATTCCGGTTAAACTTCAATCGAACTTTTGAACCAGTGAACCAGTCACTCTACCGGTTCATTGACCGGTCCAGTTCTTGCAACCTTAGAAAAAAATTGTGTGCAATTTATCATAATGAATAATTAGTATATTTTTTATATGAATTTAATTCTTTTTTTTGTTTTAAGTAACAAATCAGATTCTGAGATTTGGAGAAATAAAGAAATCTAAGGGTCAAATTTTATAGTGCACAAATTAAAGAGTCTGATTTGTGTTGAAATAAATATTTTTTTATCGTAAAATAATATAAATCAGATAGTCTAATTTACACATGTAAAATATTTTTAATATTAAAATACAAAAAAAAATCTAAATCTAATACTCAGAATTGGACATTTAATTTTTTTAAAATCATAAATCTATCTCTTAAATTTGTACACTCCACATAAAAAAAAGGTTTAATTACTATGTTGGTTTCTATAGTTTTGTGAAATTTTCAATTAGGTCTCTATATTTTTTTTCTTTTTAATTGGATCTCTGCATCAATTTTTTTTTTCAATTAGGTCCTTCTTAACAGTAATTGGCTTAATTATATAGGAACCTAATTAAAAAAAATATTGGTGCAGGAATCCAATTAAACAAATAAATATAGAGACCCAATTAAAACAAATTTTGGTACAAAAACTCAATTAAAAAAAATATAAGAATATAATTGAAAATTTTGCGAAACTATAGAAACAAATGATGGTTTATCAGTGGCTAAGAGAATGGGAGGTTGAATCTTAACTCCTTTTTCGCTTAGTTACTATTGCTGTCCTTCAGAACACTTGAGGAGATATTTCTTGTTTTTGTCTTGTGCCTAGCCAAGAGACTTTTTTGTTTTGTCTCGTGACCAGTGAGGAGATATTTTTCAGTTTTGTCTCTTATGCAACAGAATCAGAAATGGAGTAGAAGAGAGAGAAAATTACACCAAGATATATCCTGGTTCAGCTGCTAAGTGCAATGCAGCCTACATCCAGTCTCCATCACATCAATGATGGAATTTCATTATAATCATCTTTGATTACAAACACCAATTCTCCCTAGGAACTACCCTTCCAATATGGGACAAGTCCAGAATCTATTCCCAAAACTGAACTTGACTTGGTAACCCACCAAAATTTCAACTGCTAAGTGCTAACCCAACTTGTAAGGGGATTCTCACAGAATCATGAAACACAACACAGATGTACAAAGGACCTCTAAGAACATCAATAGCTTTTTCTTTTAATTTTATGCACTTTGTCTTTTTTTGCTCTATGACTTTTTCTTACAAACCTCACTGTTTGCCTTTTTCCATGAGACTCAAGATAGACAAAATTAAACAGAAAATTACAAAATAGAAAACATTGAAGGAGAAGAACTTTTGTTAGCTTAGGTAGCTATGTGAACACTGTGCTTTCACTCTTTTCCTTACTTCAAGCCCTGGCTGTTTTCCCTTATTTATAGAAGGGGAAGCCTCCACGGTTGAAACTGTTGAACCAAGCTAAACTTCTTCTTCTTCATGCAAAACCGGTTCGGCCAGAGAGAGAGGAGAGATAACTGAATGTAAAACCCAATATGCAATTACCTCTGTGTTTTCCCTTCACACCAAACTTCATCAATCCGAGCCATCCATCTTGACTTGCACTCCAAGAAGGATTCCTAGCCCTTGATGCGTTCTTGATGTATGACAGCTCCTTCTACTCCACTTTTGCTTCCTCTTTCACGTAACCTCCTTAGCTACCTTCTGTGATGGGTGAGCACAAATCAGAGACGAGCCATGCCTCTGAGATCTTCTTTCTCTGACCGAGAAAATCTTTTTCTATTTTTGGTATGGAGAGCATGAGCTTACTTCACCAAATCTTTTACTCCTTTTGGGTGAAGATCTCAGCCACAGCATACTTTTTGTTTTCTTTTTCTTGTCATCATTACAATGGTCTTTGGCTTGCTTCCAGCTTCTTCTTCATTACTCTGATAGCTTGCAAAAGCTTTCATGCTTTCTCTGTGAAGTGACCGAATGCAAGAAGAGAGATAAGAGAGAAAAGAGAAAACTTTTAATGGATTTGAATGAAGAAATCAAAATGAATTAATTCACTTCTATTTTTCTGTTTTAGGTAGCGTGTAGCATTGATGATAATAATCAAATCAATTGCTAATTTCTCTCTCATGGTTCCCATGTGATTAATGATAATTGAATTAAATTTAGAATCCATCATATGAGAGAGAGATCCGTTGGAAGCAAGAAGCATTTACTTTCTCTCTTTTCTTCATTTCGGACCAAGCAAGCTAGTGTCTAGCAAAAGATTAATTTAGGCTAATAGTAATGATTGAATCTGGCCCAACTAATTATAAAAACAATTCAGCCACTTAATATAACAATTTTTGCTCAAGGCTGAATGTACTGGGCTTTGTTTACCAAGATATTGGCCCAATTAACAAAATAATTCAGCCAACATTCACATACTAATTTCATAACCAAGGTTGATTCTCCTTCTCATATTGGGCTGGCAATTTTTTTTGGCCCAATAGCAAAATCTGCACAGCAAAATTATTTAATTAATACATATGAACCAAAATCAAGTTAATAATTTTGTAATTAATTATATTAATAATGTTTAGTCATCACTAATTTAATTTAAAATTTTTCAAACTCATCGACAACAAAATAATTAAACAAAAAAAAAAATATAGAGTAAAGTACCATTTGTACCCATGAAAGTTGAAAACACTGACAAATGTACCCACGAGAGAATGAAACTACCAAATGTAACCATCAATCGTGACATTCGTGGGACGAAACTAACCAAGCCTTATTCCGGCGTTGACTCCGTTAGTAACTCATCTTCCGTGGCACTCCTCGGCGTGACATGGCTTGGGGGGCCTCTTACGTGGATTTCTGAGCTGTGTGACCGTTATAATGTATCCTCAACCCCAAAATTTCCCAAATTCAAAGCTTGTTCCATCCCCAATAAGAACCCTAACCCTAGATTCACAAAAATCTTCAAAATTATACCGATGTCGAGGCGAAGACTGTTTACTCCAACTTCGAATGGCAATGGTAGTGTGTCTGGAAGCTCAAATTCAGGAAGGGTGCATGATAGGAAGTTTAATGGGAGATGTCTCTGTGGGTTGGGGGTGACGCTGTTACAGTCAGGGACGGCGATGAATCTTGGGAGGTGGTTCGTACGTTGTCCCAATTGGAAGGTAACTCGTTTTACATCCTGTTCTCTGTGAGTTGAATTGGTATCTGATTTTAGTTTTTCTGCCATGGATAGAACTCGGACTGCAACTTCTTTGCATGGGTAGACGAAATCGAAGGGCAATGGGAGGGTTTGAGGAGAGCACTGTCAGAAAGAAAGATGCAGGAAGACGCTAATGATGCTAACGTTGAACTGAAGATGCTGATGATGTTAGGGAGGTGTGAAGTTGAAGTTAGTAAAGTTAGGTTTTGGCTTGTGATTATATCAATGGTGGTGGTATGTAATGTTGTCTGCACTTTGTATTTGACTCTCAAGGGGTTTTGAGCCCAAGCAGTTTGCAGTGTTAGGGTTTGACAAAAATACCCATGTTCGATTATGTATCTGTCATTTGTAGACATGTGGAAGACAGAAAATGTCAAAAATAGTCTTATAAGACTTGTAAATTTGCAGAAGTTATCTATTACTAATACTAATTTCAAGTCATTTTTTACTTTTTGTTCCAAAATAACATGAAAGACATGCAAAATAAGCTCATAAGTACGTAGAAATTTAGCAACTGAAGTGTTCAAGTTATACTAGTTATAGGTATGAGTTTTCAACAATGACCATGCACAAACACCGAATACCAAAACATAAGCAATTGTAGGTATAGTATGTGACATATCCAATAATTGTAATCTAAACTGCCATGGCACAGTACCAAGAAAAAAAAACATAATATAAACACTCTTGCTTCAAGGAATTGGAGTGGAGTTGCTGCTGCCGCTTGATCCTTCCTTCAAGTGTGCAGTTGTTGACCTCTTTTTTGGTGGATGACGGAAGGCAGGCTGAGGCCACGGAGTTAAGCTTGATCCTCTCCTTATGGGAGTAGGCATGAATTCCATGAATCTGGAAGTAGTCCCCTGGGAGGCAGCTTGCATGGTTTGAGTTGTCACAACGGGTGGGACATCAGAGGCCGTGGGTGATGGAGTAGTAATAGCTGGTGTTGTTGGAGCAGACTGTGGTTGGTGAGTAGTTGGTGGTGGTCTTCGCAGATTCTTTTCCTTCCTTGGTGGCTTTTTTGTAGTTGTTGGCCTAGTTGAAGGAGACCTCACTGGATTAGGAATGGGTTGAGGAACTGAGTTTGTCTCCTACAACAGTAGAAATATATGATTGATTTCATTAAGAACTTTTAGAATGAAGTTGTAAAATACAACATTAGACTTACATTTGGTGGCTAAGATGCTGCTGCTTCAGCTGCTTCAACTGCTTCCAGATTCTCTTCCCAGAACATCTCCTCTTGTCTAGCAGCCTGATCCCCATCATCCTCAGCAGGTGGGTGTGGATTTGTACTTTGTCCCCCAGCACTCCCAGCCATGGCTTCCTTCTTCTTGGAACAGCTACGACTGTTGTGTCCAGTTTGCAATACATGTAACATGAATTTTCAAGTTGTGGACATTGAAAGCACAAGTAATGAGAGCATATGAATTATGGTTTACCTTTAGGCAATACTTGCAGGTGATGGGGCCATACTTTCTGGGGGCCCTATGAGGATCTGGGTGGGGTTCCTTTGGGGCGTCATTCTTTTTGTCTCTCTTCAACTTTGGCCTCCCAATCTGCTTCTTGTATACTGGGGGTAATATAGGAGGTAGATCAACATGCTGTCAGTATTCTTGACTAGGGACAGGCTAGATAACGTATTGATATGTGCTATTATATGCCTCCATGGAAAGCCAGTTATGTGCATGTTCCTCTGGCTTCCTATTCTGATATGCCAGTGCAGCACATGCATGCCTGCACGGCAAGCCAGTCAGTTGCCAAAACCTACATGAACAAGTCTCTTTCCTATATCCACCATAACCTTATGAGGCAGGCACTGAAGGTGGAGGCCTGACTGTTGATCGTCACTTGGACTTCTGTTGACTACCCCCAACTACATCTGGATTTAAATCTGGTTCCGGCTGTGAACTACTGGGTTGACTACAAGTACCAGGTTCTTGACAAGGCTGTGGGATGTACTGTGTGAAAACCTCGACAGATTCGGCAGACCCTTTATCCATAGTGGGAGCCACTGACTCCGCAGACACTGGAATTTGGTTTCCAGTTTCCTCACTTGCAGCTGACACATTTGGTTGTTCAAGTTGTGGAAGAGTCTTCTCCAGAGGTTGATATTGCGGTAAGTTGGGTTTAGTGGGTGGATTTGGTAGCTGAATGATCCTTGGTGCCTCATCGAAGGTTACCTTTAGTGAATGGGTGGGTATATTTGGTTGATCATTGCTGAATTCTGGTTGTGCTGTATTTCTTGGGGTATGATCGACTTCTTTCTCTCCCTCAGCATCCTCTGTTTGGGCATCCGGTCCAAGCACACCTCCTACAGTCTCACTCAATTTCACCACTCTCTTTCTCTTCTTCTTTGGGGTTTGGGGTCTCCTAACACACAATTTGGTTCTGTGCTTCACTGGGGTCCTACTAACATTTAATATCTCAAGCTCTGGTTCTGGTTCATTGTTCTCTTCTGCAATCTCAGGAACGTCAACTGGATGCTCGGTGAACACTTCAACTCTCCTCCCATTGGCAATGGCTGCTTCATACATACTCACCACATCCATGTCTAGTCTAAGCAATCTCAACCCACCATCCAACTCCTTCCCAGGTTCAAGCCAATAAAGCTCGCTCACATCATTGTACCCTATGTCCTTTACTAAGTCATTCATGAAGAACTTATTAAGCGTGTCCACATTCACTCTTTCAATCTCTGTTTTCTCTCTACCAACATATGCCAGTTTTTCATGATCACCCTTTTCAAATTTTCCTCTATGACTAATGACTAGTGTAATGTGGATAGTTGCCATCTGCAAACACACATGTATACACAAAAGAAATCCAATTCACAACCAGATCATAGCCACTACAAAGACACCCTAATAAAAACCTCATACCCACAACCATGCACCAAAAATCCAGAAAACAACGACAGAGAAATCGAGGCTTAGTACTTACCTATGGATGACACCACGCAACTCCAAGAGCTGACACGATCCACACCAACAACCACCCTCTCTTGACCACGGAGATTATCGTTAGGGCCGGAGATTTTCTGTGAGTGGAGAAGATGAACAGTTTAGTCTTAGGGCTCTACCCTCTGTTCTGTGAAACGCGCGAATAGGTTTACCTCTGATAACTGTTCAATTTTAATTTCCCTTTTTTTAAAAAAAATTAAATTTCGAAATCCAATTATATTTTTAGGTGATTGTATTTATAATTTCCACCTGGGAAGCCCCAAAGCCATGTCACACCGGGGAGTGCCACGGAAGATGAGTTACTAACGGAGTCAACGCCGGAATAAGGCTTGGTTAGTTTCGTCCTACGAATGTCACGATTGATGGTTACATTTGGTAGTTTCCTTCTCTCGTGGATACATTTGTCAGCGTTTTCAACTTTCATGGGTACAAATGGTACTTTACTAAAAAATATATAAATTCTTCCATTATTTGAAAACACTAATAAAAGCCCAATAACAAAAATAAAAAGCGTCTAGGGGCAACGTGAGGTCAACATACAATAAATGTGCCAAAATGTATGCCTTTTAATATATTTGTTATAATTTTTTTATAGTATTAAAAGTAATTTTTTATTTTGTTCATTTCTTAACTTTTATTAATCATTTTCAAGGGCAATGTATGTTCATTATTGTCGTTTATGCTCCGGAATATGCACTGCTGACGATAATTCCCTCCTATATGGCTACAACAACCCCTGTACTTTGAACTCGTTTATATATATATGTGTTTAAAGTTTAAACTAAGAATATAACTGCAATAATAACGCATATATATCGATAAACAATGCAACCTATCGTAATCATGGTGTCTATTAACAAATTTTAAAATAATGAATAAGAAAATAATAACATAAAATTATTATATTTAATTTAATATTTATAATTATATATATAATTATACACGTATTCTGTTTAATGACTAATATTGTTTAATTATTTCAGTCTTAAATAAAGAATATAAATAAAGTAGGCAAAAATAAAAAAAATATAATTTTAAACTATTTAAGACTTTTTTTATATTTCAAATACTTTTATTAAAATATGTTATATTTTCTAAAAGTAATTTATCGTTTTCAAAATAATATTTTAAAAGTTATGATACTTATATTTGATAATTAAAACAAAAAGTAGAAGGAGTTTTTAATAAGTATAGGTTAATTACAATAATAATAGTATTTGGTGAAATTACTTTTAAAATTTAAAATGATTTTTAATATAATAAAATTGATAATTTAATAATATAAACTGATTCCGAAATATATTTTCACAGGTATTTCTAAAAGTATTCATGGTTGTTAAAAACTTAAAAAACAAACATACAATATTTTTATTTACCAAATATAAATTTATACTTTAAAAAACATAAACACCTTTTAATAAATTTTACTAAACTCAGCTCATCCTTAATATTATCCATCTGCTGATTGTGTATGTGTTTTGATTTCTTTTGGCCTTTTCCTTCCTAATATTTTTTAGTGTATTGTGTATCACTTAAATTTTCATAAATAAAGAAATAAGACTACGGAAATAAATTATCACTCTAATTTTGATAATATCATTTTTTTATAAAGTTATGAAATATATAATATATAAAAACATTATATGTAGAGTAATATTATAAAAAAAAGTGAAATCACCATTTTTCTAAAACTATTACACATATGCATTTACAAGTTAGAAAACAACGATTAAAAATTGCAATTGGAACTTTAGAAGTTGCTAGACTACGTACCTTAACCTTATCATTTGTAATATGTTTATATAAATGTTACTTTCAACACATATTATTATACTCCACTGCAATTATAATAATACATCATCACGTGTTAATCTCAAACAATGCTTTATTCATTTATTCCCCCGCCCCAAAACAAAAAATTCATATTTTATTTCAATAATCCAATGCCTATCTCAAGCATTATCGTATGACACGAGCTCTATATATAGGCTTGATTCTTAAGCTTACACTCACGCCTTCCTTAGTTTGTTTGAGTACTCTTCTATAGACTCAATCTTTCTCTACTTTCTTAAGTGCTTAATTAGTGTCCTAATAAACCATAATGACTGGACTAAACTCATCAACGAAGCTACCACCTCCATCAGTGGGAAAGTTACTAACTGTCCTCAGCATTGATGGAGGTGGCATAAAAGGACTCATTCCTGCTGTTGTTCTTCAATTCCTAGAGGGAGAGCTTAAGGTTAGATATACATATTCATATTTTATTTAGTTAAAAAAAATACATTTTTCATTTTCATAAAATTATTTATATGCTTTTATTTTACAACAATTTTAAAAAATTATTTAAATAAAATTATTTTATTTAATTTAATATTCATAGTTTTATGCGTACAATATTTAATTATAATTACAAACTTATTATATATAATGTTACTCAATTATTTTGATAATAATTAAGGTACAAAATAAAATAAGTGATAATTAAAAATATAAAATAAAATAACCGTGACATGACGATATGTTACTGCTAAAATTGACATGTGATGACAAAATTCAACGTTAACAAGTAACAACAACTTAACATTATTATAAAAAGCGAGCTATGATTAATTAATTGCTGGTATTCAAATTATCAATTCCGTTATATTATCAACAGTATTTTTTCAACTTCTACCAAGATTTATTTATGACTGTATTTAATAAAAGTGTATTTGTAAAAGTATCTAATAAAAATATCTTTTTTATTATTATGTCTAATAAAAATATCTTTATAGATATATCTTTTAGATGTGTTTTTTTATACATATATTTAAAATATAATAATTAATTATTATTGATAATAAATTGACAAATAATAGATTAATATCCTATACTTTTTTAAAAATTATAAAAATTAACTACTCCAATATTTTTAACTGTTTACTGCTTAGCTATATTTTTTTGTTTTGTTTTAGATAACAACATACTGACCTAGATATCTGTAATTTATATATAGAAACTTGATGGAGAGCAGGCAAGAATTGCAGACTATTTTGATGTGATTGCAGGAACAAGCACTGGTGGTCTTATTGCAGCAATGTTGGGTGCTCCAGATGACAATGCAACCAACCCTCGTCCAAAATATAATACTGATGATATAAAAAAATTTTATATCAACGAAGGTCCCATAATTTTCACTCCTCCTGAAAAGCCTCATGATATCACCACTCCTGGGCCAATATATGATGGAAAAGTTTTACACGAAATTGTGAAAGAAGGATTAGGGTCAACTCGATTAGTTCAAGCGTGGACCAATCTTGTGATTCCAACCTTTGATATATTACGACTTAGTCCTGTTATTTTCTCAAAGTATAAGGTGCTGATTATATATAATCTATATTTTTCTAAGATTAAAGTATGTTTTTGTCCTCAACGATTTGGGATAAGTCTCAATATTATTTTTAATATTTCAATCGTCTTATTTAAATTTCTAACGTTTTAAAACTGACTCAATATTATTCTGCCGTTAGAGATTCGTTAACAGAATTGACGGCGGGACAAAATTGAGACAATTTTTAAAATGTTAGAGACTTAAATAGAACGAAAACGTTGGGATAAAAATGATACATAATAATTTTATTCTTTAATAATATCAATTTTTTACCATACATAGTATTCAATTATTTTTTAATCACATCTAAGTAAATTACACTTAATCATATTACTTTTATTTTAAATAAATTTTGTCACGCCGTCAATTCTGTTAACAGATCTCTAATGGTAGGACAATATTAAATTAATTTTGAAATATTAGAAACTTAATTAAGACTGTTGAAATGTTAGAAAAAACTTTGGGACTTACCCCAAACGTTAGGGACAAAATCGACACTTTACTCTTTTTCTAATAATCTAGAAAGAGGAAATAAAATTAAAAATAATGTTAAATAGAGTTTGTTGAAGAATCGTGATACGTGCAGGCTCAAGAAGATGAATTCAAATACTTGAATGGACTTCTATCAGATATAAGCATATCAACTTCAGCTGCACCTGTTTATTTTCCAGCACATTGTTTTACCTCTGAAGATGGTAACACAGAATTCAATATGACTGACGGTGCTGCAGCGGCCGGTAGTCCGGTAAATTAAATCATTATAGTTTGTATTTTCTAAATTATATAGCTTAAAATTAATTCTCATGAATAAATTAAAATCATTCTATACTCATTCATATATTTCTTCCTATTGGCTTAAATTTATGAAAAAAGTGATATTATTATCAAAATTTTTATATTAGAAAACTTCAGAGTTTGAGATAAACTCCAAAAAAAAGCATAAACCAAATAAAAAAAATAAGAGGTATACAAAAATAAGAACAAACCTCAAAAAATTATTTTTATTTAAAAGAGTGTATTAAAAATATATAACTATTTATATAATCTCTCATCTCAATTTAAATTTTTAGAAGAAGTAATATTACGATGGATGTCACTTAGATAAAAATGTCAAAAATATTTTTTTTAATATATTTTTTAAAAATTAAAATTTAACACATATAATCAATTAAACTGTTTTTTTTATTAAAATTAGGCCTGACAAATCAATTTAACCAAAAAATTAATAAATTAAATTTTGAACCGATATAAATTAATATTTTTTTATAAAAAATAACTACAATATTCCTATTATAAAAAATAACTAAAATACTTCTATTATATATATATATATATATATATATATATATATTTTTTGAAAACTCTAAATCCTAATCCTATAACGACAAAGAAGAAAAATGCTAGAATTTAGAATTCTCAAAATTAATATATATAATAAGAGTATTTTAACTATTTTCTATAATAAAAGTGATGTAGTTATTTTTTATAAAAAATAATATTAATTTAGACCAATTCAAAATTTGATTCACAATTTTTTTGTCAAATTAATTTTTTTAGCCTAATTTTGACAAAAATAACATAATTTAATCAATTATATGTGTTAAATTTTAATTATTAAAAAACATCTTTACAAAATTCGTTTTAAACATTTTTATCAGAATGACTTCTATTATTATACATTCATCTACTTAAATACAACTAATAATATGAGCTAATTAAGAGTAATAGTGGTTCGTCGTACAAACTTACACTAGCATAACATTAAGAGTGTGTATGGTTCAAATATTATTTTATTACTCAAATTCCATTTTTACGGGAATCAAATATATCCAAGGAGAATGTGGGAATTAAAATGATCGTATTTTGATTTCCTAGAATAAAACTTGCTTGAGAATAGCTTTTTAAACTTTGAACTAAACATGAGAATACGATATTCCCATCTTAAAATTCTTAACAATTATTTATAATTTTCCCAATCACACACACCCTAAGAATTTCACACACACCCTAAGAATTTCTTGCTTTCAATATACTTAATAAACCTTGATAAACTGAACTTTGATAGACTCAATTAAGGAATATTCATTTGTGCCAATTTATATAAAAACTTTAGGTGCATTATTATTTCTAAAGACAACATTATGTATGTATAATATATTCTTGTTAGGTATTGGTAGCTCTGAGTGAATTAGGACAAGAGCAAATGAAACATCCAGAGTTATACCCAATGATGGATACAGCAGACGACTGCTCTAATATTCTACTGTTGTCTCTGGGTTGTGGAGTTCAACCACCGGCGGCTGCGCCGGGATGGACCGTTGACGCAGTAAATCAATGGAATCAAATAGCATGGATGGCTGACCTTGATTTTTCAACGAATCCGCCTACATTAAAAAGACTCCCTGCATTGGAAATTACCGGTGCTACAACAACAGATGTAGTGGAGTATTATGCTTATAGTGTCTTTAAAGCTCGTCACGCTGAGCGCAATTACCTTCGAGTTCAGGTATATTCAGTTTTATATATGAATTTAAATGAAAAACGAAAATTAGGAACCAACTAATTTTATAATGTATTGCTTTTATAATTAGATAAACAATAACATTATATATTATTGCAGACAGATGCTCTGACCCAGATATGGATAAGGGGGACAATGCAGACCCGGATAACTTGAACAATCTGGTGAATATTGCGAATAAGATGATAGATGGAAACGTTAAAAAGATCAATCCAGTAACCTTCCAACTCGAACCCATCGATGATACTACTACGTATCAACAGGAGCTTATACGGTAATTAATATACATACATAAAGATAGTTACGTTGTTTTTGAATATGAATAATACTAATTATTCTTTAATTTATTGCATGTAGCTATGCTAAGCTTCTTTCCGAAGAGAGGAAGGGTCGAATCGCTAAATTGGGATCCAAGAAATATTAGTGTTGAATTCATGGAGCAACTGTCGCAGCAACGTCAATAATCATCATCGTCTTGTTTGAATTATATTTCCTTTCGATTTGTGTGTGCATGCAGTTAGATATATATGCCTTTCCTATGTAGAACAGTACAAGGGTATAAGGTCAAGAATAAATAACCAACGGGATTTGGGTTTCTACAACCCGTTGGGTAATGGGTCTTGTATGTGTGCTATAATAATTAATGAATAATGTTGCTTTACTATTCTAAGAATCAATAAAATGATGATGAGTTAATCTTGTACCTCAATTGAATTTTTAGAACAATTTTTTACTTTCTTCCAAAGGAAACAAAATGATCCATTCTATCTAGAATAACCATATTTTAGAGTTCATCAAAGATCGAATTCTTAACCTTTCGGATCTAGCGTTTGAATACCATGTCATGATACTACTCATCCCAAAAAATTCAGTTGATAAAAAAAGGTAACACTAATGGTTATATCTCTAATACTCCATAAACTTCTATTATACACATTATATAAATATTTCATTAGCTTTTCATAATTTCTCAAAAAAAAAGTAATTATAATCAAATCGATCATGTCAGAAAGATAAAAAAATAGTTAGATAAAATAAATTATGGTTGTTTTTAGCTAATTTATTTTTGTTACTAAATATTTTAGTAATCAAATATGGAATAAGAATCTTTTTCATTATAAAATCTATCGCCTATGAGGGATTTTGAGAGTTTAGAGTAGGACGAGGTACTAAGATTTGCGGTGCTGAGGGGTGAGGGTGAATGAATAATGGGCTTCAGCTCATTATACACAACTTACACACACTGTAGAATTCTTAAACTAGATTAGCCTTAAAATAAGAATCGAACCCAGTGTAACATTAATCTTAACGTGCCATCTAAACTAGGCTTCAAGCTGTCAATTTCATTTTGTTATCTGATTAATGTCAATATATGTTACCCTTTCTTATATTCTCTTTTTTTTTTCTGTCACGATTATAATCTGATTTTTTTTTATCATGGATGATTATGTTTTGTATATTCTTTTTTGGTCAGGAAATTGTATTTTGATTTTTTTTGGACGGGTTGGGTAACTAAACCCAACAGATAACCAAGCCCATAATAAGACACAAACTGAACAGCCAAAATATCTTGGACATGAATGGCCTCTAATAAAGCCCAAAAAACCCAGCTCCCATTAATGGGAGCCCAATTGAGCGAAATCTTGTCAGCGGGCTTTCATTTTTGACATTCTAATTCGTTCTACAACACGTCAAGGAAGTGAGAATATCGATTAAACACTTGGGCTTATTTGGGTGAACTTCTAAAAAAAAATTTTTTGAGTTGTTTTTTTTAAAAGATCTTATAAAAAAGTAAAAATAATTTTATGTTTAGATATTTCATACAAAAAGATCTTTTTATTTATTAATTATGTTTGGATATAACAATATAAAAAAACTTTTTTATTTATTTATTACATGAAAAACATCTTTTTTTTTAAGAAAAAAGATCTTTTAAAAAAAGATATAAATTACAGCTTCTCAAAAAATATATTTTTATGATTTTTCTAGTATTTTTACTTTTACTATTCGAAATTTGCCAAACACACTAAAAAAAAATTTCATTGATAAAATTAAAATTAGTTAATATAAAAAATTTAAAATGGATTAAAGATAAAATTTTTTAAAAGTTAAAAAAAATATATATTTATAAAATAAAAAAAACACTTATTTTAATATCTTACAAAAAAAGAAAGTGAAATGTTCTCTATATTATTTGTCTATATAGTAAATGTACATTTCTTAACTTGTAGCAGCAATTAAGTTATTTTATTTTAATAACTTATTATTTCTAGTTATAATTGATATTCTTTATATAAAGTATCTTTACTAATGTAAAAGATATATAATGTAAATTTAAAACAAACCTTTTTTTGTGACTGTTTAAAACAAACCTATGCATATAACCGGACTCCCCAAATAATAATATCGGATTTGTCTATTTGTGCATTCTAGCTGCAACACGAGGTCAACAAACAATAAATGTGCCAAAATGCATGCCTTTTTCTTTTTTTTTTCAGAAATAATGTATTTACATCTTTTATTTACGTAGTCTACTTTATCCGCCACTAGCCCAGTACCTTATTATAAGACTTTGTTGTTAATAATATTTAAACTTTTTAAAAATATTTTTTATAATTTTGTATAGTATTAAAAACAAATTTTTTTTCATTTCTTAACTTTTATCAACCATTTTTAAAAACAAAAATATATAAAGATAATATATAATATTCAATGTACGTTCATTATTGTCGTTTATCATCCGGAATATGCGCTGCTGACGATATTCCCTCCTATATATAGTTAGGACTTACAACAACTTCAATACTATATTTATTTATTTATTTATTTTATTAAAAATAAAAAAATTCGAACTCGAAAGTAATTTGATCTATAATTAATTGCCAACAACTTCAATATTATATACTTAAGTATTTTTGTTAATTAAATTTAATTAATTTAATCAAACATCAACAAAAATTAATTATAATAATATTATTTTAAATTTTATTTTTTAATTTAATTGGTCTTAATTCATAAAAAAAACCTTAAATATATAGCATTATTATTAAGAATATATGTGTTAAAACTAAGAATATAACTTCAATAATACCACATTATCTTTCAAATACTTTTATTAAAATAGGTTTTATTTTCTGTTTTTGTATGATAACATCTCTGAGGTATATCTCGTTTTAGAGAAAATCGAGCTTGTCTTTTCGTTTTTAAAAAATGTATATTTCGGCAAAAAGAATACAGAGAGTAGATATCTACAAAAGGAACTCCAACGCTTAAATCAGTAAGTATTTAAAAGGTATATAATAATTCTATGAATATAGAATATTAGACATAAAATATAACTTATCATATAGGCCCCATTTGAAATATAGAAAGAGGTGTCTTTATATAGATATAGAGTTGATGAATAGAGTTGATGTTATAACCGTTGGTCGTCATTAAGTCAGAATAATAGTTATTAAAATCATCTTACAAACTTAGAATGAAGACAAATAAAATCGAGTTATAACTCATAATGCACACTAAAGACCGAACTATAAAGTGACAATCACTTTTTAAAAGTAATTTATCATTTTAAAAATAATATTTTAAAAGTTATAATACTTATATTTGATAATAAAAAAATAAAAGTAATTTTTAATAAGTATAGTATTTGGTGAAATTACTTTTAAAATTTAAAATGATTTTTAATATAATAAAATTTATAATTTAAATAGTATAAAAATACTAATTTGAAAAAATACTTTCACAGATATTTTTAAAAGTATTCATGGTTGTTAAAAATTAAAAAATATATAATATTTTTATTTACCAAATATAAATTTATACTTTAAAAAAATAAACACTTTTTAATAAATTTTACTAAACTCATCCTTACAACTATCAACATCTAAGTATGTATTTTGATTTCTTTTGGTTTGATTCAGATTTTAAATCCTTTTTCTTCCTACTACCACTACAAAATAAAGGGAAGATAGCGATGGTTTAATTACCGATTTACGATAATTTTAAACCGTCGCTAAATATAATGCCAGCAAAACTACAAACGCAACACATAAGGGCGCAAAAATAATATTCTGCGGCAGATTCCAATAACCGCTGGTATAACCATAACAAATCAATAATTTTATGTATTGTGTATTGTATATCATTTAAATACACTATTTAGTGTATTTTGTATCATTCAAATTTTTATAAATAAAGAATTAAAATTATGGAAATAAATTGTCACTCTAATTTTAATAATATCATTTTTTATAAATTTATGAAATATATAATATATAAAAACATTATATGTAGCATAACATTATAAAAAATAAAAGTGAAATCACTCATCTTCTAATAAAACTATTACACATATGCATTATTTACAAGTTAGAACAACGATTAAAAATTGCAATTGGAACTTTAGTTGTTCGACTACCTACCTTAACCTTATCATTTGTAATATGTTTATATAAATGTTACTTTTAACACATTATTATACTCCACTACGCAATATAATAATATATAATAATCTCAAACAATGCTTTACTCATTTATATATTCCCCTGCCCCAAAACAAAATTAAAGATCCGTATTTTATTTCAATAATCCAATGCCTATGTGAAGCATTATCATATGACACGAGCTTTATATATAGGCTTGATCCTTAAGCTTACATTCACGCCTTCCTTCGTTTGTTTTAGAGTACTCTTCTATAGACTCATTCTTTCTCTACTTCTTTAAGTGCTTAATTAGTGTCCTAATAAACCATATTGACTGGACTAAACTCATCAGCGAAGCTACCACCTCCATCAGTGGGAAAGTTACTAACTGTCCTCAGCATTGATGGAGGTGGCATAAAAGGACTCATCCCTGCTGTTGTTCTTCAATTCCTAGAGGGAGAGCTTAAGGTTAGATATATATATTTATATTTAATTTAGTTTTAAAAAAATACATTTTTCATTATTTCCATAAAATTATTTATATGCTTTTATTTTACAGCAACTAAAAAAAAATTAAAATTATTTTATTTAATTTAATATTCATATTTTTATACGTACAATGACATTACAACAAAGTAATTCAACGTTTAACAACTTAGCATTATTATTATAAAAGCTATAATTAAATAATTGTTGGTATTAAAATTATAGAAACTAGCTGTTCCAATATTCTTAACTGCTTACTGTTTAACTATATTTATTTTCTTGTTTTAGATAACAACGTATTGACCTAAATTTCTGTAATTTATGTATAGAAACTTGATGGAGAGCAG